>NC_139747.1:5058480-6258480 GCF_964211835.1 Anser anser
GCCGACATCTGCGCCCACACCGACCTCGCCGCCCAGAAGTGAGTGTCCCCCTCCTCTTGTCCCCCGTGTCCCCCTACTTGGGGGTGTCCCCGAGCTGGGCGGGTGACCCCCCCGTGTCCCCAAGGCCGGTGCTGATGGAGCGGCCGGAGGTGGTGGTGGGCACGCCGGGCCGGGTGCTGGCGCACCTGGAGGCGCGCAGCCTGGTGCTGCGGCACTCGCTGGAGTTGCTGGTGCTGGACGAGGCCGACCTGCTGCTCTCCTTCGGCTTCGGCGACGACCTCAAGGCCCTGCTCTGGTAGGGGGGGAGGCGGGGGGGGCGGGGGGGGGGGGGCTGCAGGGGATGGGGGTTGGGGGGATGTGAGGGGGCCTTGGGGAGGTTTGGGGGCGCATCCGTGACTATGGGGTGCTGCCGGGGATGGGGGCCGTGGGGACACGGGTAGGGGGTTTTGGGGGGGCATTGTGGAGGTTTGGGGGCGCATCCAGGACTGTGAGGTGTTGGTGGGATTAGGGGAGGTTGTGGGGATGTGGGGAGGGGTTTGAGGGGGCATTGTGGAGGTTCAGGGGCACATCTCCAACTGTGAGGTGTTGGTGGGGTTAGGGGAGGCAGTGGGGACATGGGTAGGGGTTTGGGGGGGCATTGTGAAGGTTTGGGGGCATATCCCCAACTGTGGGGTGCTGCTGGAGTGAGGGGACTTGGGGGGCACAGCCAGGGGTCTCGTGGGACGCTCTGTGGGTTTTTGGAGCACAGCCGGTGCTGGGGGGGGGCTTGGGGTGCACCCCCAGGCCTGGCAGGCATTGTTAGGCCAAGGGGAGGGGGGACCCCACTACGGGGCCAGCGCTGAGCCCCCCGCGCCCCCCCAGCCACCTCCCCAAGATCTACCAGGCGCTGCTCGTGTCGGCCACCTTCAACCCCGACGTGGAGGCGCTCAAGGAGCTGGTGCTGCACAACCCGGTGAGCGGGCACGGCGGGGGGCTCGGGGTGGGCACAACAACCCTAGGGGCACAATTTAGGGGATCTGGGGGGCTTCCCCACCTCCCCCCAGCTCTGATATTTTGGTTGCAGGTGATAGTGCAGCCTCAGGAGCCCCGGCTGCCAGGCAGCGCGCAGCTGCAGCAGTGGGTGGTGCGCTGCGACACGGAGGAGGACAAGTTCCTGCTGCTCTGCGCCCTGCTGAAGCTGGCGCTGCTGCGGGGCCGCGCGCTGCTCTTCGTGGGCGCCCTCGCCCGCTGCTACCGCCTCAAGCTCTTCCTTGAGCAGTTCGGCATCGCCGCCTGCGCCCTCAACTCCGAGCTGCCCGCGCGCTCCCGGTACCCGCAGCCGGGACAGGGATGGGGTGCCCGGTGGGGCAATGGGGGGCTTGGGGAGCCAGGCTGCTGGAGGGTGGGGTGGGGGAACGCGAGATATGCTTTTGGGGGCATCCATGGGGGATGGGGTGCTCCTGGGTGCCCCTAAAAGGCTGGGAGGGCGGTGGGGTGCGGAGGGATGGGGATTGCCCGCGGGGTGTTTGTGGGGCACGCTCGCCTCGGGGGACAGCCTGGTCGCTGGGGACACGGGGTGCCCCGGGGTGTCTGGGGGAAGTGGGGTGTGCTTGGGGTGCCCAGGGTAACGCCCATGGGGGGCCCTGCGTTGGGTAGAAGCGGGGTGCTGGCGGGGAGCAGGCGATGGTGCTGAGGGCCACCCGCGTGTCCCCAGGTGCCACGTCATCACCCAGTTCAACCGCGGGCTCTACGACTACATCGTGGCCACGGACGAGGAGGCGCTGGAGGCGCCCGCGGGGCAGCCCCCGCAGAAGAAGCGGAAGGGCGCTGCCGACAGGTGAGCGGGCACCCATGGGTGCCAGCGGGGCGGGGCCCAGGGAACAGGACCCAGGGTCTGGAGCGGGGTCCCTGTGCCCCCCATGGTGTCCCTGTGCCCCCTGAGGTTCCCTTGCCCCACGGGGTCCCTGTGCTGCAGGGATGTCCTTGCTCTGCCCGTCCCCATGCCCAGCGTGTCCCTGTGTCCCCCTGCTGGGGAATTTTCTCCAGGTGGGTTTATGCCAAGGGGAGGTCCCGGTGTCTATGCCCAGGGATCTCCCTGTCCCCAGGCTGTCCCCTTGTTCGTGGGGGGCTCCTTGCCTCAGGGTCTCATGTCCCCGTGGCCCTGGGTGTCCCCATAACCATGGGCATCACTCGGGGGTGTCCCTGCATGAGTGTCCCCGTGCCCAGGGAGATCCTCCCCTAAAGCGTCCCCATGCCCGCGTGGGTGTCTGCCCCAGCTGTCCTCATCCCCATGGGTGTCTCCTTAGCCCATGGGGGCCGCGAGTCCCCCCAACATCCCCTTTCCACCCCCCCCCCCATCACATTTTTCCCCCCCAGCAAGGGCAAGGACCCAGAGTACAGCGTCGCGCGTGGCATCGACTTCCAAAACGTGGCCACCGTCATCAACTTCGACGTGCCGCCGACGGTCGAGTCCTACATCCACCGCGTGGGCAGGTCCGGGGGGCTTGGGTGCTCCGGGGGGGTGCTTTGGGGCAGCCTTTTGGGGGTGCTTGGGCGGGCGCCCCACCGCTGCACCCCTCCGTGCCCGCAGGACGGCCCGCGCGGACAACCCCGGCACGGCGCTCACCTTCGTGCTGCCTGAGGAGCGGGACCGGCTGGCGCAGATCGAGGACAGGCTCGCTGGAGGTCAGGGGGGGCTTTGTCACCGCGGGGTGGGGGGCACTGGGTGCCAAGCGACATCGTGGGGGTGTCCCCGAGGGCGCCGGGGGCACGGGCGTGTCCCCAGGGAATGTCCCCGTGTGTGTCCCCAGAGAACGGCGGGTCCATGCTGCAGCCCTACAAGTTCTGCATGGAGGAGATCGAGGGCCTGCGGTACCGGTGCCGGGTGAGCGCGGGTGGGGACGGGGACGGGGGGGTGGCGGCGGTGCCCCCTCCCCGGCTCTGACCCCAAGTCCCCCAGGACGCCATGCGCTCCGTCACCAAGCAGGCGGTGAAGGAGGCTCGGCTGCGGGAGATCAAGGAGGAGCTGCTCAACTCTGAGAAACTCAAGGTACCCCCAGCATCCCGAGGAGGGTGTGGGGTGGGCGCGGGGTGCCGGGAGCCCCCCCCTCACGTCCCCTCCCTGTACCCAGACGTACTTCGAGGACAACCCCCGCGACCTGCACGTCCTGCGCCACGACAAGCCGCTGCACCCCGCCATCGTCAAGCCTCACCTCCGCAATGTGCCCGACTACCTGGGTACGTCCCGCGCCCGACAGCAGCTTTTGGGGCAGGGTGGGGACACAAGACCCCAAAACGGTGCCTAGGGAAAAGGGGTGCAAGGCTAGGGGGGCGTTCCTGGGGAGCGCTTCGCCCTCTGATGTCCCGCTCTGTGCCCGCAGTGCCTCCCAGCCTCCGCGGCATCGCCAAGCCCAACCTGAAGAAGCACAAGCGGCTGCGGCTGCCCCACGCCGGTGCTGGCCGCCGCGGCGGCCCCACGGTGAGTGCGGGACAGCCGTGACCCCCCCGGGCACGGGGGGTACCCACCTGTCCCCTGCTTTTTTAGGGTCTGACGCCGCTTTTCTCTGCCCTTACAGGCACGCCGCAACGCCAACCCACTGCAGAGCTTCAAGTACACCCGCCAGCGCGCCAAGCACCGTGCCACGAAGTCCTCCTGAGCCCCCCCTGCCCCCCAGGGGCTGTGCCGGGGACCACCGCAGCCGCCTCGCGGCCCCCCGGGCGGATGGGGTGTCCCCGTGCTGTCCCCTGTGGGCAGCCGCGTGCAATAAAGGTGCCGGTGGGCTGTGCCAGCCGTGTGGCGGGGTGCTTCTCCTGCCGGGCAGCGCGGTGCCCGCAGGCTGCGTGACGGTGGCAGGGGCACAGGGAAGGGTTGGTGACGCAGGGGTGGGAAGCCTCAGATGCGGGACAAAGGTGCCAGCGCGTTATCACCCCCCCCTTATCAATAGCATGGCTGTAAACTGGGCCAAGGGTACAGCACACACAGCAGTGCCATCTTCGGGGCCCCCCCGTCCCCTCGAGGTGCCCGTCACCCCCACACCGACACAGCCGCGGTGCCCGCCGCCCGCTGGCATCCGTCCCCAGGGCTGGCGCGCGCCCATTCCCTGGAGTCTGGCACCCGTGTGCCACCAGCACAGCGCCTTCGGGGCGCCCGAGTTCGCCCTGTGCCCGCCTGCCCTGTGTGCCCAGCCCTGCCCGTGGCGTGCGAGACGGGTGGCAGCGCCGCGGTGCCCGTATCGCCCACCGTTGCCTCTTATCGGGGCCTCGGCCTGTTATCAGGGCTGACGCTTCTCCAAGGCTGCCCAGCGGCCCTGAACCTTCCTGGCAGCTCGGTGGGGCAGAGGGCTCTGAGGCGGGCACGGCAGCCCCGTTTCTGTTAACAGAAGCAGTTTTAGCGCCCGTGGGGCAGGCAGGGAGGCAAATCCTGTTCCTTCCTGCCCTCGTTTACTGGGCACATGCTGTGGGGCACGCTTCGGCACCCCGGGGTGCCTGCCGCTCCCTGTGCCAGGCAGGATGGGTTTCCCACGGCTGGCACAGCCTCTCCGCCACCTCCTTGGGTGTTCCTGCGAACCCGCGGGGACGTCCCCGGTGGGTACAGCCCTGCCAAACCACGTAGGCACAGTGCAAAACTCCCCGTCGGTGGTGACTCAGGGTGCCCACTCCCTCGGGCAGGGGAGCACCCAGGTGTCGAGGCACCTCCCTGTTGGGATGCGCCGGCTGACAGTGCCGATCGATCGGGGTTAATGATCACAGCGCCTTTACAGCTCCGGCGCCGGCTGATTGGCCTCGGTGCTATCAGGCCAGAAGACCTCACAGGCGGCAGCCGCCCAAGGGATACGGGGTCTTACAGGGGCTGGGCGAAGCCAGCAGCACCCTTTTGCCCACGATGGCAGCGTCCCCGGTGCTGGCCGGCGCGGTGCTTGGCACCCTCTTGGCGCTGGTAGGTGCTTCGGGGTGGCTGAGTGCGGTGAGGTTTGGAGGGGTGGTGATGGCAGGGGGACACCCATGGGTGCCGGGTGCATGGCAACTTGTGGGAGAGGATGGGGGCACCGAAGTGAGCTGGCTCCCTGCGGGCTGAGCCCCCACGCGCCCCTCTCCTCGCCCCGCAGGCCGCGCCGGAGCTGACGCCGATCCACCGCGCTGGCTACTGCGCTTTCTACGACGAATGCGGGCGCAACCCCGAGGTGAACGTCTCGCTGGTGTCCTCCAACGTGCCCTGCCTGTACAACCAGCCGGCGCGGCTGGCCACGGGCGCGCTGCTGCAGCTGCTGCGCTCCGTCTGCCCCGAGCTGGTGCGCGGGGACAACGATACGCGGGTGTGCTGCACGCTGCGGCAGCTCACCGCCCTGCAGGTCAGCGTGGCCCTGTCCGGCACTGTGCTGGCCCGCTGCCCCTCCTGCTCCCGCAACTTCGCCAACCTCTACTGCAACAACATCTGCAGCCCCGACCAGAGCCTCTTCACCAACGTCACCCGCATTGTCAACCGCACCACGGTGCTGGGGGTGCGGCAGGAGGCCGTGGTGGAGTACCAGTGCTTCTACAGCCAGCGCTACGCCGACGCCGCCTTCGACTCCTGCAAGGACGTGCGGCTGCCGGCCACAGGGGGCTACGCCATCGACACCATGTGCGGCATCTACGGCGCCCGGCTCTGCACCACGCAGCGCTGGCTCGACTTCCAGGGTGACAAGAACAACGGGCTGGCCCCGCTGCAGATCGACTTCCAGCTGGTGCCCAACGGCACGCAGCCCGGCGACGGCATCGAGCCGCTGGACGAGCGGGCGTGGGGCTGCAACGAGGCACTCAGCTCCGACCAGCAGCCCTGCTCCTGCCAGGACTGCGCCGAATCCTGCCCGCCCGTGCCCGCACCGCCCAGCCCCGCGCCACCTTTCCGCTTGGGTGCCGCTGATGGTGCTTTGGTCATCTGTGCAATGCTCTTCGGCTTCTTCGCCCTCGTCTTCCTCACCGCCTTGATGTGCCGCGGGAAGAAGAAGAAGAAGAAGGCGGTGCTGGCTCCTCGCAGGGGCTGTGCGGTGCGGTTGGGCACCTGCAGCCACCGCTTCCTGGCCGGTATTTTCCGCCGCTGGGGCACGCTGGTGGCCGGGCACCCGCTGCCAGTGCTGGTGGTGGCGGCGGTGGTGGCGGCCGGGCTGTCAGCCGGGATGGCGACCCTGCGGCTCACCACTGACCCCGTGGAGCTGTGGTCGGCACCGGGCAGCCAGGCGCGGCAGGAGAAGGCGTTTTACGATGAGCACTTCGGGCCCTTCCTGCGCACCTGCCAGGTGATCGTGACAGCGCGGGACCAGCGCCCGGGGGCCACCTACGACTCGGTGGTGCTGGGCGCCAAGAACTTCAGCGGGGTGCTGTCGGCCGAGGTGCTGCAGGTGCTGCTGGAGCTGCAGGATCAGCTGACGGGGGCGAGCGTCTGGATGCAGGAGGAGGGCAGGGAGGTGACGCTGCAGGACGTCTGCTACGCGCCCCTCAACCCCTCCGGGCCCAGCCTGGCCGACTGCTGCATCAACAGCGTGACGCAGTACTTCCAGAACAACCGCACCCGCCTGGCCATGGTGGCCACCCAGACCGTGGGCAAGGAGACCGGCACCGTGGACTGGCACGATCACCTCATCTACTGCGTCAAGTGGGTGCCCGCGGGGCCGCCTGCGGGGTGCTGGGTGCTGTGTGGGGACGGGGATGGTGGGCTGGGGGCTGGGGTGATGGCTGGGGGGTGATGGACACGGTGCTCGGCTGTGGGGTCAGGGTGATGCTCATGGGGTGCTGGATGTTGGCATAGTGCTTGTGGGGTGCTGGGCTGTGGGGTCAGGGTGCTGCCTGTGGGGTGCCGGACACGGCAAGGTGCTTGTGGGGTGCTGGACCATGGGGTCGGGGTGCTGCCTGTGGGGTGCTGGACGCGTTGCGGTGCCCATGTGCCGCCTGCGGGGGTTCAGGCTGTGGGGTCAGGGCGATGCCTGCCAGGAGCAGGGCTCGGTGCCCGCAGGCTGTGGGTGGCGGGGGGCACCAGGCGCAGCCCCCACTCACCAGAGCCGTGTCCCCGCCAGCTCCCCACTCTCCTTCAAGGACATCACGTCGCTGGAGCTGAGCTGCATGGCTGAGTACGGGGGGCCCGTCTTCCCCTACATCGCCCTCGGCGGCTACCCGGGTGAGTGGGGGGGACTGCGGGGTGGGGGGGGGGGGCAGTGGAGTGGGGTGGGGGCAGTGGGGTGGGACAGGGAGGAATGGGGTGTGATGGGGTAAAATGGAGTGGGGATGGGATGCGATGGGGTGGGATAGGGTGCAGTTTGGTTGGATGGGGTGCAGTGGGGTGCGATGGGGTGCATTGGGGTGGGATGGGGTGCAGTGGAGTGAGATGGTGTGCAATGGGTTGGGATGGGGTGTGGTGGGGTGGGATGAGGTGCAGTGGGGTGGGATGGGGTGCACTGGGGTGCGATGGGTGCAATGCCATGCCGCAGACTCCGAGTACACGCAGGCGGAGGCGCTCATCATCACCTACTCCCTCAACAACTTCCCGCGGAGCGACCCACGGCACAAGTGGGTGCTGAGCTGGGAGCAGCGCTTCCTCGAGGTGGTCCGCGACTTCCAGCGCAACCACAGCCAGAACCTCTCCATCTCCTTCATGGCTGAGGTACGGTGCACGGCCGGTGGGGCTGGGGGGCACCCAAGGGTGCCCCGGTGCCCCCGCTCACCCTCCCCGTGCCCGCAGCGCTCGCTGGAGGACGAGATCAACCGCACCACAGGCGAGGACATCCCCGTCTTCGCTGTCAGCTACCTGGTGGTCTTCGCCTACATCGCCCTGGCGCTGGGCGAGTACACGGCCTGGCGCCGCGTGCTGGTAACAGCCGGGGGGTCAGGGAGGGTGCCAGCACCCGAGGGTGCTCGCTGGGTGCTGAACGGGCGGCCCCGTCCTGCCGCAGGTAGAGTCGAAGGTGACGCTGGCGCTGGGCGGCATCGCCGTGGTGCTGGGCGCCGTCTTCGCCTCCATGGGCTTCCTGGCACTGCTGGGGCTGCCTTCATCCCTCATCATCCTCGAGGTCGTGCCCTTCCTCGTCCTCGCCGTGGGTGCTGACAACATCTTCATCTTCGTGCAGGAGTACCAGGTCGGCGCCACTGGGGGTCCCTGGAGGGTGCGGGGAGGTCCCCGTAGGACACCTCTGGGTGCAGGGATCCCTGCGGGGTATGTGGATGTGGGGGGCAGCCTTGGGTCCCCCTGCGGGGGGGCTCTGGGGTTCTTTGGGTTCTGGGGTCCCCATGAGGCATGGCAGCACCCTTGGGTGGGGGGTCCCCAAGGGGTATGTAGGGGGCACGATTGAGCTCAAGGGGTCCCCATAGGACAAAGGGCCACCCATGGGTACAGGGGTCTCCCGGGAATATGGCTGGGATCCCAATGGGACTTGGGGACACGAGGAGGTCCCTGGGGGACGTGCGGGTGTCCCGCTGTCCACGTGGCAGCACCCCCAGCCGCCAGGTGCCTGTACGCCGGGCAGGCACCCCAACCTCCCATCCCGGCCAGCAGCAGTCGCAGCGGGAGGCGGGCGAGACGCGGGAACAGCACATCGGGCGGGTGCTGGCGCAGGTGGCACCCAGCATGCTGCTGTGCAGCCTCTCCGAGGTCATCTGCTTCCTCCTGGGTGAGTGGGGACAGGGGTGCCCCCGGCATCATGCACCCAAGGGACAGCGTGTGGCCGCAGGGCCACGGCACACCCCAATGGCGTTGCCGGGGTGCTGACGCCGGGGTGCCCGCAGGCGCCCTCTCCTCCATGCCCGCCGTCCGCACCTTCGCCCTCACGGCCTCTGTGGCCATTGCCTTCGACTTCCTCCTCCAGATGTCGGGCTTCGTCGCCCTGCTGGCCCTCGATGCCCGCCGGCAGGAGGTACGGCACCGGGTGCCCCTGGGTCCAAGGGTGGGCATGGTGGGGGGGGGGGTGAAGAAGGGTGTTTGGGGCGTTGCATGGGGTGCCCATGGGTATTTGGTTACCTTGGGTGGGCGTGGGGTGCCTCTGTACCCAATGTGTGTGGGGTTGGCGTGGGGCACCCATGGGTCTTTGGGTGCCTGGGGTGCACAAAATGGAGGGTGTGGGGTGCCCATGGGTGGGAGGGTGACTGTGGTGCCCATGGGTATTTTGGATACCTCGGGTGGGCGCAGGGTGCCCATAGGGTGCTTAATGGGGCAGGGGGGTACCCAGGGAGGGCACGGGGTGTCGCTGCACCCAGTGTGTTGGTATGGGGCACCCATGGGTCTTTGGGTGCCTGGGGTGGGCAAAATGGAGGGCGTGGGGTACCCATGGGTGGGAGGGTGACTGTGGTGCCCATGGGGTACCTGAAGATACCTGAGGTGCCCGTGGGGTGCCCACAGGACATGAGGGTGCCCAGGGTGGGCATGGGGATGCCTCTGTACCCAAGGGTGTCGGTGGGCTGGCGTGGGGTTCCCGTGGGTATTTGGGGGCCTGGGGGCACCCACCCACCCCAGTGGCACCCTTAGGCCGCCCGCTTCGACATCTGCTGCTGCTGTGGGACAGAGAAGGAGGGTCCCACGGGGCCGGGCTTGCGGGTGCTGCGCCCCTTCCTGAGCCACTTCTACACCCCGCTGCTGCTGCACCGCCTGATCCGGCCCCTGGTGGTCAGTGGGGAGCTGGGGGCACATGGCGGGGGGGAGGGGCTTTGGGGTATATGGAGGGACTGGGGGGTCCTGGGAGGTGGGGGGGCACAGGAGGGGCTGGGGCATCTGGAGGGGTTCAGGAGTCTTGGGGAGGGGGGGGATATGGGGGGATTTGGGGGCAGACTGGGGGGCTCAGGGGGTGTTTGGGGCTCAGGGGGCTCCTGGGGGTGCCCCATGCCATGGGGTGCCCTCACGGGGCTGGGTGCTGCCCCCAGGTGCTGCTCTTCCTCTTCTTCTCCTTCGCCGGGCTCTACCTCATGCTGCAAGTGTCCGTGGGGCTGGACCAGGAGATCGCCATGCCTGAGGTGACACCCGGGGGGCAGAGACACGTGGTGACAGCAGGGTGCCCAGGGATGGGGACACGCGGGGATGGCATGGCCGCACGTATGGCCCCATGTGGGGACAGCACCGGACGAGCGTGGCCCTGTCTGGGAACTGCACAACCCAATGTGGGTCCATGCAGACGCACCATGGCCTAGGGGACACCTGGGGACACCGAGCCCTGGTTTGGGGACACCTGGGAGCACCAAGCCCCAGTTTGGGGACACCTAGGGACACCAAGTCCCTGTTTGGGGATGCGGGCAGGGCTGGGTGCCCCCACCCTTACTGAGCGCAGCCTCTGCCACCGCCAGGACTCCTACATGCTGCAGTACTTCTCCGACATGAACCAGTACCTGCCCGTGGGGGTGCCCACCTACTTTGTCACCACCAGCGGCTACAACTTCTCCTCGCCCGAGGGCACCAACGGCATCTGCTCCAGCGCTGGCTGCGACAACAACTCACTGACGCAGATGATCCAGTATGCCACGCGCTTCCCCAACGTGTGAGTGGGGCGCGGGGCGTGGGGCGGGCAGTGGGGCACGGCCCCACCAGCACCCTGCCAGCCCCACCTCTGCCCAGGTCCTACCTTGCCATCCCCGCCACTTCCTGGGTGGACGACTTCCTCGACTGGCTCAACCCCACTGGCCGCTGCTGCCGCATCCACCGCTTCGGGAACCTCACCGGGCAGTTTTGCCCTTCCACCAGCAGTGAGTGGGCACTGGTGCTCGCTAGGGGGGTTCCTGAGGGGGGGGGGGGGGGCACTGCGGTGCCTGTTGGGTGGCCATGGGGTGCCCACCATGCTGCCCACTGGGATCCCATTGGGTGTCCCCTGGGCGTCAATTCGGTTCTCATTGGGTGCTGCGATGGTGCCCATTGGATGCTGTGATGGTGCCCATTGGTTCCCACCATGAAGCCCATTGGGTGCCTATGGGGTCCTATTTGGTGCCCACCAAGTTCCCATTGGGTGTCCATTGGAATGCCTCTGGGTGCCCATTGAGCTCCCATTAGGATCCCATTGCATTTCCATTGGAATCCCATTGAATTCCCAGTGGGATCCCATTGAGTCCCCATTGGGTGCCCATTGACTTCCTATTGGGATCCCATTGAGTTCCCATTCAGTGCCCATTGGGATCCCAGTGGGTTCCCATTGGGATCCCATTGAGTTCCCATTGGGATCCCATTGAATTCCCAGTGGGTTCCCATTGGGATCCCACTGAGTTCCCATTCGGTGTCCATTGAGTTCCCACTGGGATCCCATTCAGCTCCTATCGGAATCCCATTGAGTCCCATTGGGTTCCCACTGAGATCCCACTGAGTCCCCATTGGGTACCCATTGACTTCCTATTGGGATCCCATAGAGCTCCCACTGGGTTCCCATTGGGTGCCCGTTGTTCCCAATGGGATCCTATTTAATTTCCAGTGGGATCCCATTGAGTTCCCCTTGAGGACCTGTGATGGAGCCCACTGGGTGCCCACCACGGGGCCCACTGGGTGTCCATTGGGTGCCACTGGGTGCCCGCTGGATTCCCACTGGGTGCCTGCAGCAGTGCCCCTTGGGCGCCCACCACGGGGTGTGTTGGGTGTCTACTGGGTTCCTCCCGGGTGCCCACCCCGGGGTCCATCGGGTGCCTGCCACGGTGCCACTGGGTGCCCATTGTTCCCATGGGGGGTCCACGGGGTGCCTGCCGCGGCACCCTTGGGTGCTTACCCTGCTTCCCACTGGGTCCCCATGGCCGTGCCCACAGATGACATCAGCTGCGCGTTGGGGCAATGCCTGAATGCCACGCGGCGGCCGACGGTGGAGGAGTTTGAGCGCTTCCTGCCCTGGTTCCTCCATGACCTCCCCACCCTGCAGTGCGCCAAGGGGTAGGTGCCACCCCAGGGTGCCGCGGCAGGTCCCCAGGGTGGGGCTCAGCGCCCTCCGCACAGCCACGGGTGACCCGTTTCCCCCTCCCCACAGTGGCCTGGGTGCCTACGACACGGCGGTGAGCATGGATGCCAACGGCACCATCATGGGTGAGTGCGAGGGGGTGGCATGGGCTGGGAGCACCCCGGGGTGCCCAGCTGAGCCCGCTGCCCCCCAGCCTCGCGGTTCATGGCATACCAGCGGCCGCTGCGGACCTCGCAGGAGTACACGGCGGCGCTGCGGGCCGCCCGCGCCCTGGCTGAAAACATCACCGGCACCCTGCGCCAGGTGCCCGGCACCGACCCCGATTTCCGTGTCTTCCCCTACACGTAAGCCTCCTGGGAGGGGTCGGGATAGGAGGAGGTGCCCCCCGGGTCAGGGGGGGCTCAGGGTGGGTGCCCAGTGCCCAGTTTGGGGTCAGGGTGGCCATTGAGGGCTCAGCATGGGTGCCCGGTTAGGGGTGCCCCAGTTTGAGGTCACTGTGGGTGCCCCCTGCCCAGTTAGTGGTCAGGGTGCCCATTTAGGGATGCCCAGCCTGTGTCAGTGTGCATGCCCTATTTTGGGGTGCCCCACTTTGGGGTGCCCAGTTAAGGTCCAGGGTGGGTTCCCCCTGCCCAGTTAGGGATCAGGGCACCCAGTTAGGGGTGCACAGTTGGGTGTCAATGTGGGTGCCCTACTTCGGGTGCCCCACTTTGGGGTGCCTGGTTCAGGCTCCACATGGGCACCCCAGTTCCTTACTGGTGTAACGCTGGAGCCCAGTTCACAGCTGGGCTCTGGGGGTGCCGGCCCGGGGCAGGGGTGCCTGGTGGCCACCCCAGGGTGCCAGCAGCGATGACGATTCCGGCAGGGTGACGTACGTGTACTACGAGCAGTACCTGACGGTGGTGGGTGAGGGCCTGTTCACGCTGGTGCTGTGCTTGGTGCCCACCTTCCTCGTCTCCTTCGTGCTGCTGGGCATGGACCTGCGCTCCAGCGTCGCCACCCTCATCACCATCACCATGATCCTGCTGGACACCGTGGGCATCATGGCCCTCTGGGACATCCCCTACAACGCCGTGGCCCTCATCAACCTCGTGGCGGTGCGGGGCGTGCGGGGTGGCATGGGGACATGGGGCACAGGAGGTGGCATGGGGACACGGGGAACAGGAGGTGGTAGAGGGACCTGGGGCACACAAGAGGTGGCACAGGGACCTAGGGTGCACGGGGCTGGCATGGGGACCTTGGGGAGCACAGGAGGTGGCACATGGACATGGGGCACAGGTGACATGGGGACCTGGGGCACAGGAAGTGGCACATGGACACGGGGAACAGGAGGTGGCACAGGGACCTGGGGCACACAAGAGGTGGCACATGGGCACGGGGTGCAGGAGGTGGCATGGAGACAAGGAGCACACGGGAGGTGGCACGGGGACCTGGGGCATACGGGGTGGCACATGTCATGGGGCACAGGTGACATAGGGACCTGGGGCATGGGAGGTGGCACATGGACATGGGGCACAGGTGGCACGGGGACATGGGGCACACAGGGTGACATCAGCACCTGTGGCTTGGTGCTACCTGCGGTGGCACAGGGACCTGGGGACACACGGTGACACGGCAGCTTGAGGAGCTGGGGCACGCAGGGTGCACGAGCATCGTGGGCACCCCACTCCTCCCCTCATCCCCAGCCGTGCCAGCCCTGGGGAGCCACCCACGGGTGCCCTCCCTGGTGACACCGCTGTCCCCACAGGCCGTGGGCATCTCGGTGGAGTTCGTGTCCCACCTCACCTGCGCCTTCGCCCACAGCACCAAGCCCACCCGCGTGGAGCGCGCTGCCGAGGCCACCATCACCATGGGCAGCAAGGTGGGGGCGGCACGGCCGCGGGGGCACCCCAGGGTGCTCTCCCCTCACCCGTCACCCAAGGGTGCGGGGCACATGGGGTGGCCCAGCTGTGACTGACCCTGTTGTGGCCGCAGGTGGTGGCCGGGGTGGCCATGACCAACCTGCCGGGCATCGTGGTGCTGGCCTTCGCCAAGGCGCAGCTCATCCAGATCTTCTTCTTCCGCCTCAACCTCATCATCACCCTCGCCGGCCTGGCGCACGGCCTCGTCTTCCTCCCCGTCCTGCTCAGCTACATGGGTAAGGCCCCAGGGGACGGTGCCGTGACACCAGGGGACACCAGGGTGGTGGAGGGCACGGCCACGGCACTGACCCCATTGTTTCCCCGCAGGACCCAGTCCCCGGGCGACACCAGGGGACAGCAAGGACAGCGCAGGGCCAGACATGGGGCTGGCCCTGGGCAACCCCTACTTCGAGGGCTCGGTGCGCCAGCGGCGCTGAGCCCCCACCATCCCCCGCTGTGCCCCATCCTGCTGCTGCTTTTTATACCGCGGTCGTATTTAAACTGGTTTTCTCAGAGCCAGTGACTGGGTTTAACTGGGCAGGGCGTGGGCACGCAGCATACAGAAAAATGCATCGGCTTCTGCGGTGTCACCGCGTCTGTGCGGGGACGGGGACGGGCGCGCAGGGCACGGTGGCACCGGTGGGGATGGGGACACGTGGGGTGGCACGGGGCATCACGGGGATGGGGTCCTGTGGGGCACACGGGTGGCACGGGGGTGGGGCAGCGTGGGGACAGGGCCACGTGGGGATTGTGGGGACAGGACCTGTGCGGATGAGACGCACGGATGCGTTGGGGACAGGCCACACAGATATCTTGGGGACAGGACTTCTGGGGCACACGGACGTGATGGGGACAGGGCTACCTGGGATGCATGGACATGTTGGGGACAGCACCACCTGGAGCACATGGACGTTGTGGGGACAGGGCCACAAGAATATTTTGAGGACAGGACACACAGGTGTTGTGGGGACGGGGCTTCATGGGGCTGAAGAGCATCGTGGGGACACTGCCCTATGGGCACACAGGTATCGTGGGGACAGGACCATGCAGGGCACATGCATGGGCCACATAAAGTCCCCAAGAAATCAAGACCCCATGGGGCACACAGGCAGGGTGGGGACAGGTCACCATGCGATCAAGACCCCACAGGATACACGGGCACAACTGGGACAGGTCTCATGAAATCACAACCTCATGAGGCACATGGGCACAATGGGGACAGGTCCCATGGGATCAAGACCCCACAGGACACATGGCCAGGGTAGAGACCAGACCTCCCAAAGACCCCAATCCTCAAAGACCCACACCCAGGGGGGCATGAAGCCTCGTTTTATTCCTCCTCACCGCCCCCAAACCCACCCCGAGCCCCCCGGCGGGCCCTACAGCCACTTGTAGACCACCTTGGCAGGCACTATCTGCACCTCGAGGCGGACGGGGCACTTGTAGAGGTGTGAGAGGAGGGTCTCGGCGTAGCCCACCAGGAAGCAGAGCTTGGCGGGGGCCAGGTGGGGCAGCAGCAGCAGGCAGCCCACCAGGGTGTTGGCGCGTCGCTTCAGCACCACCTCGTCGGCCAAGCACCCGGGGAAGGTGCCGTGGAAGAATTTGCGCAAGAAGACATCCTCCACCGTCCTCTCCGCCGCCCCGAATTCCCCGTCCAGGTTTCCTACGAGGGAAGAGGGCGACACGGTTGGAGGGGGGGACCGGGACGCTGGGATGGCGTACCAGTCCCCCCCCCCCCCCCCCCCCCCATCCAACCGTGTCACCCAAGGGTGACATGGTGACTTACCGGTGTGCAAGGACAGCCAGCCCTTGCGGTGGGCGATGTAGTGGGGTGGGTGTGCCTTCTCGTAGGTGATGGGCTTGTCCCCTTTCCCCACGCGCACCCGCGCCGCCCGCGTCTGCCAGGGAAGGTGGCATCAGAGCGGGGACCGGCCCCGTGGGACACGGGATGGTCCCTGAGGGACATGGGGATGGGGACACTATCAGCGGTGCTTACCTTGAGGCAGGCAGGGGTGGCGTGGAGGTGGCGGGTGGCAGTGAGGACGGGGATGTGGCCGAGGATGGGGATGCCACGGGGCGCTGCCTGGTGGGGTGGGAGGGGGTGAGGAGCACAAGGTGGCCCTGGTGTCCCCCCAGTGTCCTGGGACAGCTTGTGTGGGGTCCCCAGGGCCACCACTACTCATAGATGGTGTCCCCATAGACTTCTGTGCACGGTGTCCCCTATAGCTGGTGTGCCCAGAGCCACCATTCCTGGACACCCCCATACCTGGTGTCCCCCATGTCCCCAGAGCCACCATTCCTGGACACCCCCATACCTGGTGTCCCCCATGTCCCCAGAGCCACCATTCCTGGAGCACCCCATACACGATGTCCCCATAGCCTCCTGTGCCTGTTGTCCTTTATACCCAGTGACCCCAAAGCCACCATTCCTGCTCCCCCCCCCATACCTGGTGTCCCCCATACCCCAGAGCCACCCTTCCTGGAGCACCTGGTGTCCCCAGAGCCCCAAGTGCTTGGTGCCCCAGGTGCGTCCCATGTCTGCTGTCCCCACGCCTCATGTCCCTGGTGTCCTCACAACCCTAAGTGTCCCCATACCCAGTGTCCCCACACCTGGTGTCCCTGGTGTCCCCATACCCCTATGTGAACCCACGCCTCGTGTCCCCATGCCCCATGTCCCTGCTGTTCCCATACCCACTGTCCCCATACCCCTAAGTGTCCCCATGCCCCGTATCCCCATGTCCTTATACCTGGTGTCCCCATACCTAGCATCCCCAGAGCCCTAAATGTCCTCATCCCCAGTGTCCCCATGCCCCATGTCCCTGGTGTCCCCACACCTGCTGTCCCCATACCCCTAAGTGTCCCCATGCCCAGTGTCCCCAAGACCCGTGCCCCCATGTCCCCATACCTGATGTCCCCATGCCCAGTGTCCCCATGCCCCATACCCGGTGTCCCCATACCCCTAAGCGTCCCCATGCCCGGTGCTCCCCGTCCCTAATGTCCCCCTGTCCCCATCCCCGCTGGCCCCCGTGCCCCCCGTCCCCGGTGTCCCCGCGTCCCCCCGCCCGGCCCCGCCGCGCTCACCCTCAGCGCCAGGGCGGCCGCGGCCGCCGCCATCTTGGGACGGGGGCGGGGCCTGGGGGCGGTGGCAGCGCCCCCTGGCGGGCGGGAGGGCGGGGGGCACTGGGGGGGCACTGGGGGTACTGCGGGGCACTGGGGGGGCACTGGGGGTACTGGGGGGCACTGGGGGGGCACTGGGGGTACTGGGAGCACTGGGGGGGCACTAGGGGTATTGGGGGCACTGGGGGGGCACTGGGAGGGCACTGGGGGTACTGGGGGCACTGGGAGGGCACTGGGGGTACTGGGGGCGTTAGGGGTACTGGGGGTACTGGGAGCACTGGGGACACTGAGGGTACTGGCTACTGGGAGCGCTGGGGGTGCTGGGAGCTGGGGACATGGAGCACTGGGGCACTGGGGGCATTCGGGGCACTGGGAGAACTGGGAGCACTGGGTGCACTGGGGGTATGGAGATCGTGGGGGATACTGGGAGCACTGGGGGTACTGGGAGCACTGGGAACTGGGGACACGGAGCACTGGGGGCACTGGGAGCACAGGCTATACTGGGAGCACTGGAGGCACTAGGGAGGTACCGAGCACTGGGAGCTGGAGACACGGGGCACTGGGGGCACGGGGGGTACTGGGGGCACTGGGGGCACTGGGCGCAATGTGAGCACTGAGGGTACTAAGAGTACTGGGAGAACTGGGAGCACTGGGGGTACTGGGGCCACAGGCTATACTGGGAGCACTGGAGGCACTAGGGAGGTACCAGGCACTGGGAGCACTGGGAGCTGGAGACACGGGGCACTGGGGGCACTGGGGGCACTAGGAGTTGGGGACACAGAGCACTGGGAGCTGGGGACACGGAGCACTGGGAGCACTGGGGGCACTGGGGGCACTGGGCTCCCCACAGGCCAGGTCCCCCAGCACCCCGGAAGGCGGGGGGGGGGCGGGGGGGGCTGAGGTTTGTGCCCGCAGGGGACAGGGACAGGAAGGGGGCGGCCCCCCCCACCCCCCCGTGGCCCCCTGCCCGTAACCCCCCCGGCCCCCCCCGCCCCGCGGTGGCTCTGGGCTCATGTGGGGACGTGACTGTGGGCAGCGGGGGGGCGGCGCTGCCCCCCCTGCACGTCCCGCGGTGTCCCCTTCCCCCCCCCATGTCCCCAACGTTCCCATCACTTCCCCTGCCCCACCCCCGCACCCCGAAGTGCCCCCCCCATCGCCCCAGTGCCCCCAACCCCCCCCATGTCCCCCTGCTGTCCCCTTGTGACCCCCTAACCCCCCCCATGTCCCCCGGTGTCCTCTTGTCCCTGCTAAATTCCCCCCCCCATCACCACCCCTTGTCCCCCCCCAGTGCCCCCCCAGCCCCACCATGTCCCCAGAGTGCCCCCATTGTCCCCCCCATGTCCCCCTGTCCCCCCCCCAGTGCCCCCAATGTCCCCTTGACCTCCCAGGCCTCTCCCAGACCCCCCCCCACTGTCCCCATGCCCCCCCCATCACCTCCCCTTGCTCCCCTCATGCCCCAAGGTCCCCAAAGTGCCCCCCCTTGTCCACCCCTTGCCCCCCAACCCCCTGTCACCCCGTGTCCCCCCCATGTCCCCCTGCCCTCTCCTTGTCCCCCCCCAGTGCCCCCACAACCCCAGCCCCCCTATGCCCCCCATCCCCTCCCAGCCCCGCACTGTCCCCATGTCCCCCCCATCCCACCCCCTCCCCTTGTCCCCTCCCTGTGCCCCGACGTCCCCAAAGTGCCCCCCCTTTGTCCCCCCAGAGCCCCCCAGTGCCCCCACCCCCCCAGCCACCACGTGTCCCCCTTGTCCCCTTGTCCCCCTCCGTCACCCACCCCCAGTCCCCTTGGTGTCCCCCCCCAGAGCCCCCACGTCCCCTGGCTCACTCGTGTCCCCCATGTCCCCCCCCATGTCCCTCTGGTGTCCCCTTGTCCCCCCCAGCCCCCCCACATCCCCTTGTCCCCCCCCCGCCCCCCGCTGTCACACCAGTGACACGTCACCACCCTTCCCGGACACCTGCCCCCCCCCCCCCCCCCCCACGCTGTGGCTGCTGTGGTTTTTGGGGGGGCCCTCCCGGGGGGGGGGGAGCCCTCCCTGCTCCTTCCTGGGGAGGGGACATAAAGCGCCCCGGGGCGCGGGGACAGCCAGCCATGGCCCCGCTGCTGCTGGCCCTGCTCCCCGCTGTCACCGGTGGGGACCGGGGGGGGACAGGGGGGGACAGGGGGTGTGGGGGGGCTGGGGGCATGGAGAGCTGGGGATGGGGGGGGGGGACGTGGGGGGACGGGGACACAGGGATGGGGACGTGGGAGGGTGGGGACAGGGATGGGGACATGGTGGGGACAGGGGTGTGGGGACCAGAGGGGTGGGGACGTGGGGACAGGGACGGGGGGATGTGGGGATGGGGGCATGGGGGATGTGGGGACCAGAGTGACGGGGATGTGGGGACGTGGAGATGGGGACGTGGGGACAGAGACATGGGGGACATGGGGACGTGGAGATGGGGACACAGGGGACATGGGGACCAGAGTGATGGGGACATGGGAATGTGGGGACCAGAGTGATGGTGACATGGGGTTGTGGAGATGGGGACGTGGGAACGGGGACACAGGGGAGATGGGGACCAGAGTGATGGGGACATGGGGACACAGGGGACATGGAGACCAGAGTGACGGGGACATGGGGGACATGGGGACATGAGTGATGGGGACATGGGGGAGCTGGGGACGTGGTGGGGCTGGGGACTTAGGGGACAACTGGGACCAGGGCACTGGGGACAAGGTGGGGACGGGCACAAGGACCAGGGTGATGGGGACATAGGGGACATGAGGGGACAGGGATGGGGACAGGGACACAGGGGCTGGGGCTGATGTCCCTGACGTGGCACTGCCCAGCCCTGGTGCTGGTGGGGGCGGAGGGCCCCCCCTCGAGCCCCCAGACCCTGCCCGCGGGGGACACCGAGGATGGCCTCTGGCTGCAGCTGGGTGACAGGGACATCACGGTGAGGGGGCAGGGGGGGCACTGGGAGGGGAGCTGTGGGGGACTGGGAGGGCACTGGTGTGTGCTGGGGGGGCACCTGGGAGGCACTGGGGGGCACTGGTGGGCACCCATAGGGGCACTCGGGTGGGCACCCATAGAGGCACTGGGGTGGAGACCAAGGGTGTCACCCACAGGGCACTGGGAGGGCACTGGGAGGGTACTGGGAGGGCAGCTGGGGGAACAGGGTCTCGGGCCCCTCCCGTGGCACTCATGGGTGCTACATGAGGGCTCGCTGGGCGCAGGGCGGGGGGGTGGTGCAGCCCCCCACCAGCTGGCGCTGCCAGATCTGCAGGAGCACCGTGAAGTCGCTCGGCAAGGTGGCCTGTGACACCAGGAACAAGGTGGGTGGCCGTGTCCCTGCGCCAGGCGGCCCCGTGCCAGGTGATGTCCCCATATGAGGTGTCCCCATGTGAGGTGTCCCCGTGCGGGGCTCTGTCCCCCGCACGGTGTCCCCACAAGGGATGACAGCCCCCCTGCAAGGCGGTGTCCCCACGCGAGGTGACCCCATGCGAGGTGGTGTCCCCATACAAGGTGGCATCCCCATGCCAGGTGTCCCCATACAAGGTGTCCCCATACGAGGTGACACCCTCACTCAAGGCGTCCCCACGTGTGGTGTCCCCATACGAAGAGGTGTCCCCCACCGCTCTGTGCCCCCCCCGCCCCCCCATGTCCCCCCGTGTCCCCCGGTGCGCGGTGTCCCCCCGGTGCTGACGTGGTGCCACAGGAGAAGGTGGCCCGTGTCACCCGGCGCATCTGCAGCCGGCTGGGGCCGCTGGAGGCCAGGTGCCGCCACCTGCTGCGGCGCTGGGTGACACCCATCACGGACACGCTGGCGCACGGCGAGGCCCCCACCCGCGTCTGCACCCACCTGGGGCTCTGCCCCAAGGCGTCCTGAGCCAGGTGAGCCCCGTCCCCAAACCCGTCCCCAAACCCGTCCCCGTCCCCGTGCCCTGCCCTCCTGGAGGGTCCTCGAGCCCCCGCGAGGGCTCTCGAGTCGAGGGCCGGGGACGGCGCTTCAAAGCCCTGCCGGGAAGGCGCACCCATGGGTGCTGCCTGCGGGGGGAGGGGGGCCGGGGGGGTGTGGGGATGTGGGACATGGGGCATGGGAACACAGGGACATGGGGGTGTGGGGATGTGGGACATGGGGGTGTGGGGACATGGGGACACAGGGACATGGGGGGTGTGGGGATGTGGGACATGGGGCATGGGAACACAGGGACATGGGGGTGTGGGGATGTGGGACATGGGGGTGTGGGGACATGGGGACACAGGGACATGGGGGGTGTGGGGACATGGGATTTGGGGACAGGACATGGGGTGGGGGGACATGGAAGGAGATGGGGACATGGGGATAAAGGGACATGGGGGTGTGGGGATATGGGGCGTGGGGACACAGGGACATGGGGGTGGGGGGACATGGCAGGAGATGGGGACATGATGGGGCATGGAATTTGGGGACAAGGGACATGGGGGTGCAGGGACATGGCAGGAGATGGGGACATGGGGGGGATGTGGGAGTATGGGGACTTGGGGGCATGGGACAAGGGAACACAGGGACATGGGGGGGTGAATTTGGGGACATGGGGGAGTGGGGGATATGGAGTGTGGGAGACAGGGTTTGGAGGCATGGGGACATGGGGGTGTGGGGACATGGGGGTGTGGGGACGTGGGAGGTCATGGGGGAACTTGGGGCATGGGGGAGCTGGGGATGTGGGGGGAGGACAAGGGGGGTGTGGGGACATGGGGACATGGGGATGAGAATATGGGGACATGAGGGGCTGGGGACATAGGGACATGGCAGACAACACGTGGACATGGAGCCATGGGGACACAGGGACACCGCGCTGTGTCTCCCCCTCCCCTTCTCCCCCCAGGCACCAGCTGGCTCCGAGGACCCCCGATGGCACCCGTGTCCCCCACACGTCCCCAACGCTGTGACCACCCCGTCCTTCCCAGAACAATAAAGCTTTGTCATCACAGGGGTGGCACCTGTCTGTCCCCTGAGCGGGTGGGACGGGAGCACAGGGACCCCGATGGGGACCCCAGTGGGGACTCCAATGGGAACTTCAGTGAGGACATGGGGACCCCGATGGGGACATGGCTATGGGGACGGGGGGGACACCTCCAGGGCCCCGTCCCTTGCTGTGAGCGGGGCTGGGGACAGCGTGTCCCCACGGTGCTGGCAGCGTCCCAGCGGCCACCTCCCGTCCCCACGGGGCTATAAGAGCCCGCGGGGCACGGCCCCGCCACTGCCACCATGGCGCTGCCACCGTCCCCGTCCCTGGCGCGGACGCTGCTCCTCGCCCTGCTCTGTGCCACCACAGGTAGGGACCATGACGCCCCCCCCCCCCCCCCCCCCCCAGGGCTGGACACCCCCCCAACCCCAAATCTGGGTGTCCCCCCCTTTGGGGACACGGCAGTGGAATGGGGGGCCCTTCCCCATCATGGGATTTGGGGGTATGGGGGGGGGGGCCTGGCCGCCTGGGTCTTCCCCCCCACCCCCAAAGAGCTGTAAGGGGGGGATCCGGGAGGGGTTATGGGGGGAGTCCCGGTGCTGGGTGCTGACGGTGCCTGCAGGGCTGGGGGGGCCGGGGGAGCGCTGCGGGGCCCCCCCCCACGCCTGGTGCCAGAGCTGGCAGACGGCGCTGCGCTGCGGGGCCCTGGAGCTCTGCGCCCGCCGCGGCTGGGCCCCCGGCGCCAAGGTGAGCGCTGTCACGGAGCCGTGTCCCCACATCCCCATGTCCCCACGCCCTATTCCTCATTCCCCCTGTCCCCACCCCCCCCATGTCCCCCCCACCCCATATCTCATGCCCTGTGACCCTGCGTCCTCATGACCAGGGGGTTCCCATGTCCCCCTCCCCTGTCCCCACGTCCCCATTCTCCCATGTCCCCGTGCCCCCCCATGTCCCAGTGCCCCACATCCCATACCCTATGCCCAATGGCCCATGCCGTGTCCCTCTGTCCTCATGTTCCCATTCCTGGTGCCCCTTGTCCCCATGCCCCATATCCGTGTTCCCACACTACGTTTGTACGTCCCCAACTCCATGTCCCCATATAATGATGCCCCGTGTCTCCACACCCCATTGCCATGTCCCCAAGTCTGTTTCCCCACATCCCCAAACCCCATGCCATACATCCCCATGCCCCCAAGCCATTCCCCTGTGCCCTGTACCCCATGCTGTATGTCCCCAAGTCCATTCCCCCATGTCCTCATGCTACATGTCCC
Source organism: Anser anser (assembly GCF_964211835.1). NCBI lineage: Eukaryota > Metazoa > Chordata > Aves > Anseriformes > Anatidae > Anser > Anser anser. The sequence continues at coordinate 5,081,552 of NC_139747.1, forward strand.
CATGTTCCCAAGCCCATTTCCCCATGTCCCCATGTCAAGTCCGTTTCCCCATGTCCCCATACTCCATGCCTTATGTCCCCACGTCCCCAAGTCCATTCCCTTGTGTCCTATACCCCATGCTATATGTCCCCAAGTCCATTTCCCCATGTCCCTATACTCCATACTATATGTCCCCATGTCCCCAAGTCCTTTTCCCCATGTCCCCAAGTCTGTTTCCCCATGCCCCCAACACCCCATGCTATACATCCCCATGTCCCCAACTCCATTTCCCCATGTCCCCAACTCCGTTTCCCCATGCCCCCATACTCCACACCACACGTCCCCATGTCCCCAAGCCCCTTTCCCCCTTCCCCGTACCCCCCCCGTCCCTGTGCCACCCATCCCCATACGCCTCCATCCCGGTGCGGGTGCCCCCTCTCGCAGGAGGACATGTGCGCTGACTGCCAGGAGGTCGTCACCCTGCTCATCCGCATGGCCAACGAGTCAGCCACCAAGGTGCCGGGGGGACACGGGGGGGGCACCGGGGGCGGGGAGGGACACAAGGTGTGGGTGCCCCCGCGGGTGCCATCGTGGCTGTGGGCACAGGTGGCCGTGGAGGGATTTCTGCGCCGGGAGTGCACGGCGCTGCCGGTGCCCACCATGGTGGCCCCCTGCCAGAACCTGGTGCACGAGTACGTCACCCTCCTCGTCACCCACCTGGAGGAACACCTCGTGAGTGGCACCCGTGGGTGCTGTGAGGGGCAGGCAGGGGTGCCCGGGGGTGCTGGGGGGGGGGGAACGACTCGGTGCCATTTGGGAACACCTTGGGGTGGGGGGTAGGTTGGGGGGGGGGGGGGGTGTCACTGTGCCATTTGGGGACACCTCGGGGTGCTGGAGGACACCATGCCGCTTGGAGACACCCCAAGGTGCTGCATGAGGATTAGGGACACCGTGCCATTTGGGGACATCTGGGGGTGCTGGTTAGAGTGGGGATGCTGTTCCATTTAGGGACACCTTGGGGTGCTGGGAATACTGGGGACACCATGCCACTTGAGGACACCTTGGGGTGCTGGGGACACTGGGGACACTGTGCCACTGGGGGACACCTTGGGGTGCTGGGAAGATTGGGGACACCATGCCATTTGGGAACACCTTGGGGTGCTGGGTATACTGGGGACAGTGTAACATTTAGGGACACTTTGGGGTGCTGGGAAGACTGGGGACACCGTAACATTTGGGGACATTATGGCACTCGGGGACACCTTGGGGTGGGGGGAAGATCGGGGACACTTTGCCACTTGGGGACACCTTGGGGTGCTGGGAAAACTGGGGACACCGTGCCGTTTGGGGACATCTTGGGGTGCTGGGGACCCTGGGGACACTGTGCCACCAGGGGACACCTCGGGGTGCCAGGTGCCCCATGCTGGGGAGCAAACCCAGGCGTTGGGGCCCCCCCACCCCCCACCGCCCCCACCCATTGGGGGGTGCCCTCACCGTGTCCCCCCAGAAGCCCTCGGCCATCTGCGCCCGGCTGGAGCTGTGCCCGGGGCAGCCCGGGGGGGTCCTGGCCGTGCCCCCCCGCCTCGGGGCACCCAGCGCCCGCCCACAGGTAGGAGCTGCTCCGCGGGGGGCTGGGGGCATCTGGGGGTATCTATAGGGGGTATTTGGGGGCATCTCTATAGGCTTCTATATGGGCATCTCGGGGCATCTATGGGGTCTCTGGGGGCATCTACAGGGGCATCTATGGGATATCTGGGGGCATCTATGGGGTCTCTGGGGGCATCCATATAGGCTTCTATATGGGCATCTTGGGGGCATCTACAGCGGCTTCTGGGGGCACCTACAGGGGTAGCTGGGAGCATCTATATAGACTTCTATGTGGGTATCTACATGGACATCTACAGAGGCTTCTATATGGGATTCTATGTGGGCATCTGGGGGGCACCTATGTGGTCTTCTGTAGGGGCACTTACATGGGCATCTGCGAGCACCTATACAGGCTCCTATATGAGCATCCATATGGCATCTGTGGGTATCTACACAGACCTCTATAAGGGCTTCTACATGGGCATCTATATAGGCTTTTATAAGGGCATCTGCAGGCACCTATGTGTGCATCTGAGGGTACCTATATGGTCTTCTATATGGGCACCTACATGGGCATCTGTGGGTATCTATATGGGCTTTTATGGGGGCATCTACATGGACATCTATATGGGATTCTATACGGGGATCTGTGTGCACCTATATGGGCTTCTATATGGGCACCTACCTGGGCATCTGTAGGCATCTACACAGGCTTTTATAGGGGCATCTACATGGGCATCTGCAGGCACCTATATGGGCTTCTGTATGGGCATCCGCGGGCACCTATGAGGTTTTCTATACGGGCCCCGCTGTGGGCACCCCACTGGCCAGGACAGGGGCAGCCCCGTGGCCACCCCCGTGGGCCGCTGGCCGCAGAGCCAGGCAGCGGGAGCTCCCCGTGCCGACGCCACCATTAGGCTCCAGAGTGAACAGGGGGCCGAAAGCACGCACCCACCCCCCCGTTGCCCCCAGGGCGAGGACCTCCCCATGCCGCTGCCGCTCTGCTGGCTGTGCCGCAACTTCATCGGCCGCCTCGAAGCCTCCATCCCCAAGGTGCCGGGGGCGGGTGGGACACAAAGAGGGGGGGGGGTCACGAAGCCGGGGCGACCCCACCCTGACGGCGGTGCCGCCCGCAGGAGGCGGCGGCGGCGGCGGTGTCGCGGTTGTGCCGGGTGCTGCCGGTGGCGGTGGCGGGCACGTGCCAGTGCCTGGCCGAGCGCTACACGGTGCTGGTGCTGGAGGCGGTGCTGGAGCACCTGGGCCCCCGCCTGCTGTGCCGCCTGCTCCTCGTCTGCCACCCCGAGGACGACGGCTGCGCCCCGCTGCCACCGCGCCGGCCCCCCGGGGGCAACGAGGACGCGGCGCTGCGCGTGGGGCACGAGGTGAGGGCGGGGGGTTGGGGCGGTGGCGGTGCCAGGGTTGGGGTGGGGGGCGAGGTGCTGGGGGGGTGACCCCAAGGGCGTGGCGGGGCACCCGGGGGTGGCACAGCGCCCGCTGAGGTGCTCCAGGGTGGCACAGCACCACGGGATGTGCCGGGGACACAAAGGGGTAGCGTGGTCCCAAGGGACACTTCCCGGAGTGTCAAAGTCCCAAGGGACACATCCCTGGGTGTCACCACCCCACAGGACGTGCCAGGAACCCAAAAAGATGTCATGGCCCCAGTGGACACTTCCCAGGGTGTCACAGTCCCAAGGGATGTGCCAGGAACCCAAAAGGTTATCATGGCCCCAAGGGACACATCCCATGGTTTCACAATCCCAAGGGACACACCCCAAGGTGTCCCCACCCCACAGGACGTGCCAGGAACCCAAAAGGTTATCATGGCCCCAGGGGACATGCTCCAAGGTGTCACGGCCCCAGGGGCTGCTGCAGCCCCAAGGGGGCTTCCACGGGTGTCACAGCCCCGGGGGACACTCCGGGGACACACACAGGAGGTGTCACAGCCCCAGGGACACGCCAGGAGCGCTACAGGGACTTCAGGGCCCCAGGGGACACACCCCAGGGCGTCTCAGGCCAATGTCCCCGTGCCACAGCCCCAGAAGGTGCCACAGCTCCAAGGGATGTGGCACTGTCCCCAAGGGTGGGACAGCCCCAGGGGACGCGCCCAGCAAGGGCCACATCCCCAGGGGGACGCCACAGGGAGTCACCCCCCCACAGGGCACGCCACGACCCCCCCAAACGCGTCACCTCCACAAGGGACGACCCCGGGGCTGCCACAGGACCCCCAAGGGCCGTCCCCGTCCCCGCTGCCACCCGTGTCCCCTCCCCGCAGGACCCGGAGCTGTCCCCGAAGCCGGGACCCTGCGCCCTGGGCCCGGCCTATTGGTGCTCCAGCCCCGAGGCCGCCCGGCGCTGCAAGGTGAGTAGGGGCAGGGTGACAAGGGACACGGGGGGGACACGCGGCCCCCAACGTGCCCCCTCCGTGCTCCCCGCCAGGCCCTGCGGTACTGCCAGGACCACGCCGGGCTGTAGGGGGACAGGAGGAGGCAGCAGCGCGCCCGGCCCCGCAGAGACCCCAAATAAAGCTTGGATGCCAGCACCCCGCTTTCCTCCATCTGGTTTGGGGCCTCCCGTTTTTTTTTTTGTTTCTTTTTTCTTTGAAGTGGGGGTGGGCGGGTTCTCACACCTCCCCCGGCCACCCCAAAGCTGTGAAAACCACGCGTCACCTCCTGCGGCGGAACTGGGGCAAAAAGGGCGGAAAAAGGTTTAAAAAAATACAAGCGGAGTCCTTTAATGGGTGGCCCCGCAGGGCTCAGGCGCCTTGCTGGTTCGTCTCGTCCTCCTCGCGCCGCTTCCAGATCTGGGGGGTTGGGGGGGGGGAAACAGGGGGGTGAGCAATGTGGGGGGAAGTTTGGGGTGCGAGAGGTGTCCCCGCATCCCATCCCCCGGCGTCCCCTCACCTGGATGTAGGCCTCGGAAAGCGTGATCATCTGCGGCAGGATGTCGGTGACCTGCAGGTCCTGCAGCTCGTACCACTTCCCGGTGCCCTGCGAGGGGACACGAGGGGCACCGGTGACGCCAGGGGGCACCTTTTTTGTCCCCCCCCCGACACACACACACACCCCGGAGGGCCACTCACGTGGTGCAGCACGTGGATGCGGTAGGAGCCCTCGGAGGGTTTCCCGTCGTGCACGATGTTGGCGATGAGGTCGTAGGTGGTGTTGGTGTGCACCGCCTGCACCTCCTCCGACAGGTACTCCCGCAGGTCCACGTTGCTGCGGGGACGCGTCGTGGGCACCCACGCCACCCCAAACCCTCCCCCGGGGGTCCCCGCGCGCACCCCGGTTTGCAAAGGGTGGGCTCGGGCACCGGGGGAAGATCCCAAAGGCACCCCAAAAACCTGCACGCTCCGGTTTGCAAAGCCCAGGTTCAGGCACTGGAGGAGATCCCAAATGAACCCCAGAAATGCGCACAGCCTGCTTTGCAAAGCCTGGGCTTGGGCACAGGGGGAGATCCTAAAGGCACCCCAAAAATGTGAGCACCCTGGTTTGCAAAGGGTGGGTTTGGGCACCAGGGGAGATCCCAAAGGCACCCCAAAAACGTGTGCACGTTGCTTTGCAAAGCCCAGATTCGGGTTCCGGGGGAGATCCTAAAGGCACCCTAAAAACATGAGCACCCTGGTTTTCAAAGCCCGAATTTGGGCACTGGGGGAGATCCTAAAGGCACCCCAAAAACTTGGGCACCCTGGTTCGCAAAGCCTGGGTTCAGGCATGAGGGGAGATCCCAAAGGCACCCCAAAAACCTGCACACCCCAGCTTGCAAAGGACGGGTTCTGGCACCGGGGGAGCCCCTTTGGGGCCTTGAGGCACCCCAAAACCCCCGCGGGGGCACTCACGTGATGGGGAAGTTGACGATGGTGGGGTTTTTCTCCACGAAGAAGTTGTTCTTGGTGAAGCGTTTGATGCAGAAGATGAGGTAGGGCGGCAGCCTGGTGAGCTGGAAGCGCTTGAGGAAGTTCTCCTTGTAGGTCTTGTACTCCTTCTCGGTGGCGCCGTTGAACTTGGCCAGGATGCTGAAGAGGGGCACCTGGGGGATGATGAGCTGCTCCTTCTCGTCCTTGTAGAGCGGCGCCGTGGGCAGGTCCAGCGTCAGGTACATGAAGGTGGACTCCACCATCGTCTCCTGGTACTCGGCGTTCTGCAGCAGCTGCGCCTTCTCCTCGGCCGGCTGCGGGACCGGGCTCAGTGCGAGGCCGGCGGGGTGGGAAGCCCCCTCCCCGGGCTGGGGAAGCGCCCCCCCGACCCCCAGGGGACACTCACCAGGTCGGGGTGAGGCAGCTTTTTGGTGAAGATGCGCATGGAGCCCTGGAAGACGTCGGTGACGATGGCTGCGGGCACGGAATGGGGACGGTGGAGAAGACAGGAGCCAACCCCGGCTTCAAATGAGCATCACCCGCAGCCGTGACCCCCCCCCGGGGGACGTCACCCACCCAAAAGCCCCCCCAAAGCCCCCCTCTCACTTTTCTTCTTCTTCTTGGTGCCGCCCAGGGCCGAGTGCAGCGCGTTGAGGAACCAGGAGAGGAAATCGACCCCGTCCCCTGCAAAGCAGGGGGAGAAATCAGAGCCGTGCCCACAACGGCAGCGCCTCCCGGCCGCGCCCAGCGCCGCCCCGCACCCTGCTTGGTGATCTGGAAGTTCTTCTTGCTGCACAGCACCACGGCCTGCAGCATCTCGTGGGGCGAGACGTGCGCCTTGAAGTTGCGCGGGTTCCACAGCTTCCGCATCAGCTCCCCGAAGCGCTGCACCAGCAGGAACATGATGTCCCCGGGCGGGCGCTTGATGCTCTTGTAGTTGTCCTCCTCCAGGAAGTAATTCCGCAGCGGGGGGACGTTGGACAGAGCCTGCGGGCGGGGACGGGGCGGGAGGCAGCCCCGTTAAGGGTTTTTTGGTTTTTTTTTTGGGGCGTGCAGCCCCCCAAAACCCAGCCCGGGGGCCGTACCTGCAGCACGGCGTTGGCATAGTCGTTGGCCTTGATGTTGTTGAGCCCCACGATGCCGGGCAGGTAGGTGGTGCCGTCGTAGGCGCGCGAAAGCTTGGCCTGCTTGTCCAGGTTGGAGATGTGCTGTGCGGTGAAGGTGGGCTTCAGCACGTACTGCGGGGACGGGGGGGGGAAAACGGCCTCAGCTGGGGGACTCCCGGGGGCAGCCCCGGGGCCGGGCGGGCGGCGCGGGGCCGCAGGGGGCCACACCGTGATGTCCTCGAGGGAGGAGTCGATGATCTCGTAGTTGTCGGGCAGGCAGTAGAACTTGAGGGTGTGCAGGTTGAGGAAGACGTGGTGGCTGAGCTGCACGCTGTGGATGTAGGCGTGGGACTTCAGCCCCCGGCCTGCCAGAGAGAGGGACGAGGCGTCAGGGGCGGGGGGCAGGAGGGATGGGGAAAGGGCTCAGGGCGCCCCAAAAAGCCCCAAAACCGCAAGAAAAAGGGACAGGAGGGATAGGGAAAGAGCTCAGGGTGCCCCCAAAAACCCCAAACCACAAGGATAAGGGACAGGAGCAGGGACAGGAGGGATGGGGGAAAAGGCTCAGGGTGCTCCAAAACCACAGGTGCAGGGACAGGAAGGATGGGGAAAGGGCTGGGGGTGCCCCAAAAAGACTCAAAACCACAGGGAAAAGAGACAGAAGGGATGGGGAAAAGGCCTGGGGCACCCCAAAACCACTGGGGAGAGGGACAGGAGCAGAGACAGGAGGGGGAAAGGGCTTGGGACACCCTAAAACCTTAGGGGCAAGGGATGGGAGGGATGGGGAAAGGGCTCGGGGCGCCCCAAAAAGCCCCAAAACCGCAAGGAAAAGGGACAGGAGGGACAGGGAAAGAGCTCAGGGTGCCCCCAAAAACCCCAAACCACAGGGGTAAGGAACAGGAGCGGGGACAGGAGGGATGGGGGAAAGGGCTCGGGGTGCCCCAAAAAGACCCAAAACCACAGGGAAAAGGGACAGAAGGGATGGGGAAAGGGCTTGGGGTGCCCCCCAAACCTCAGGAGCAGGGACAGGAGGGGTGGGGAAAGGGCTTGGGGCACCCCAAAACCACTGGGGCAAGGGACAGGAGCAGACACAGGTGAGGGAAAGGGCTTGGGACACCCTAAAACCTTAGGGGCAAGGGATGGGAGGGATGGGGAAAGGGCTCGGGGCGCCCCAAAAACCCCCCAGAACCGCAGCGGGGGGGCTGGGACGCTGCCCCCGTTGCTCACCCTGGAAGTACTTCCCGCAGACCAGGCAGGCGTAGACGTTGATGTGGGACAGCGAGATGGAGCACAGCTTCTCGAAGTCAAAATCCAGCACGCTCCTGGGGGGGGGGGGGGGGGGGGGCAGGGCAGAGCCGTGGGGCAGCCGCAGGACCCCCCTGGTGTGCCCGGTGCCCCCTCCCGGTGCCCGTTCCCCCCTCCCCCCGCTCACTTGTTGATGGTGTCCAGGTAGGGGCAGTGGCGGCTGCGCTGGTCCTCGGGGTCGAAGCGGCCATAGCGCACTGCATGGGCACGGGGCTCGTTAGTGAGGGGCTTGTTAGCGAGGGGGTGGTGCCGACCCCCCCGGTGCCCCCCGATCCCATCCCGGTGCCCCCAGATCCAGCCCCGGTAAGCCCCAGAACCCGCCCCAGTACCCCCAGATCCCAACCCGGTGCCCCCACATTGAGCCCCGGTGACCCCAAATCCCACCCCAGTGCCCCCCCGGTTCCTGGTACCCCCCCAGATCCCATCCTGGTGCTCCCCGATCTCACCCCGGTTCCCGGTGCCTCTCCCCCGGATCCAGCCCCAGTGTCCCCCCAGATCCCACCCCAGTGCCCCCCGGTTCCCGGTGCCCCCCCCAGTTCCAGCCCCGGTACCCCCCAGATCCCCCCCCGCGCCCACCGGCGGGCTCGGGCTCGGGGTCGGACTCCCCCTCTGGCTCCCGTTCGCGCTTCACCCTCACGGGCCCGCTCCCGACCCCGGCCCCGGGCCCGGCCCAGGCCCCGCTGCCGGCCCCCGGCTCCTTCCTGAGGCGCGCGGGGCCCCCCGCCAGGCCCGGCCCCGGGCCCCCGCCGCTCTCCGCCGCCTCCCGCTTGTCACGGCCCCGCTCCGCCTCCCGCCGGCCCCGGCCCCGCTCCGCCTCCCCCTCCCGGCGGCTCCGCGCCGAGCCCCGCGCCGAGCCCGAGCCGGAGCCGGAGCCGGAGCCGGAGCCGCCCCCGCCCCCCCCCCCCCCCCCGCTCCCGGTCCCGCTCCCGGTCCCGCTTCCCGCGGCTGGACATGGCCGCGCACTGCGCGTGCGCCGCGGCCCCACCGCGCAAGCGCAGAAGGAGGCGGGGCTTCGTTCTGCCCGCTGCGCACGCGCGCCGCCCTGCCCGTCTCCGCCCCCGCGCATGCGCGCTGCCGTGCCCTGCCGGCGGCCGGCGGGGGTTTTAAAGGGGCCGCGGCCTGGTACCGGCGGGGCCTCCTGCACCTCCCGGCGCCGCTTCATGGAGGCGGCCGCGGGGTGGCGCTGCCGCCGGCCGGGCGGGCGGCTCGATATGAGCCACGGCTTCGTGCGGCACATCCGCCGCAACCAGCTCGCCAGGTACCGGCACCGGGACCTCCGGCATCGCCAACCCTGCCCCCCTCAACCGGACGCACCCCCCCCCGCGGCCCCGGGTCCTCGATGCCACCGGCCGTGCCCCCCTGTGCCCCAACAACCCCCCCGGTACCCCCGGTACCCCCCCGGTACCCCCCCGGTACCCCAGTACTGCCCCCGGTACCCTCCCGGGACAATCCCCGGTACCCCAGTACCCCCCCGGTGTCCCGGGACCCTCCCGTGTCTCCCCCGGTGCCCCAATACCCCCCCCCAGTGCTCCCCTGCCCCCCTCGGTGTCCCAGTACCCCCCCCGGTACCATCCTAGTCCCTCCCAGTATCCTCCCGGTGCCCTAATACCACCTCCCGTACCCTCCCGGTACCCCGCCTTGTGCTCCCGTGCCCCCCTCGGTGCTCAAATACCCCCTCGGTACCATCCCGTACCCTCCCGGTACCCCGTTGGTACCCTCCGGTGCTCCCGTGCCCCCCTCGGTACCCCAATACCACCCCCGTGCCCTCCCGGTACCCCCCCGGTACCCCAATACCCTCCCCGGTACCCCAATACCCCCCCTCCGGTGCCCTCCCGGTACTCCCGTGCCCCCCCCCGTGCTCCGCCATCCCCCCCGGTGCCCCTCCAGGACCCCCCCGCGCCCATTCCCAGTACCCCGTACCCCCCCCCGGTGACCCGTCCGACCCCCCGGTGCCCCCCCCGGTGCCCCCCCCGGTACCGGCGGGCGCTGAGGGGCCGCTGCCCCAGGGACGCCTACGAGCGCTCGGTGCGGCAGGCGCGGGGGCGGGCGAGGGGGCGGCACACCGCGGCCCCCCCCCGGCCCCGCCGCCCCGACCAGCCGGTGTACCGGCCCCGGCGGCCCGGTGAGAGGGGGGGGCACCCACGGGGGGGAGGGGGTTGGAGACTGGGGGGGGGGGGGGCACCCAAGGGTGAGCACGGGCATGGGGGGGGCACCCCGATAGGATGGGGGGGGCACCCAAAGGGGGAGCACCCGATAAGGGGGGGCGGTCCAGGGGGCTTGGGGGGGGCAGGGGGGCACCCAAGGGTGGGCATGGGCGTGGGAGGGGGCACCCAAAGCAGGGGGGCACTGCTGATAGATGGGGGGGCACCCAAGGGTGGGCATGGGCAGGGGGGGGCACCCAATGGGGGGGTAGGGGGGGGCCTGGTGAACTGGGGGGGGCACCCCTATGGGGGGGGGCACCCCTATGGGGGGGGGGCCTGGTGAGCTTGAGGGGGGCACCCATGGGAGGGCATGGGAGGCACCCAGTAACAGGGAGGGCATGGGGGGGTCTCCGGGGGGGGGCGGGGGGGGGCACCCAAGGGTGGGCATGGGGGGGGGCACAGTGTGGTGGGGGGGACATAGGGAGGGTCCCCAGGGTGGGCTTTGGGGTAGGGGGGGCACCCACAGTGAGCTGGGGGGCACCCAGGGGTGGGCATGGGGGGCACCAAGTAATGGGGGGGGGTCCCTAGGGTGGGCACCCAAGGGTGGGCTGGGTTGGGGGGGGGGCAAGGGGGGGAATGGGGTGGGGGGGGCATCCCCAGTGACCGGGGGGGGTCCCCAGGGTGTGGGGGGGGCACCCAGAGGTGGTGATGGGGCTGGGGGGGGGGGCACGGGGGGTGCCACCCGCAGTGACCCCTCCACCCCCCCCCCACCCCGGGGTGGCCGCAGGGGGGGGCGCCTCCGGCGACGGCACCGCGGGGTCCCCGCCCCCCCCCGCCCCCCCCGAGCCCCGCGGCCCCCGGCTCTTCTGCCTGGACTTCGAGGGGGACGACGGGCGCGTCACCAGCGTCATCGTGCACCAGGTGGGGACACGGGGGGGGCGGGGGGGGGGCGGGGACGTGGGGACACCCCCCCGTGAGTGTCCCCCCCCCCCCGGCCCCGCGGTGACACCGGGTGCCGCAGGGGGACAGCGCCGAGGAGGTGACGCGGAGGGTGTGCGCCCGCAGCCCCCTGGAGCCCCCCCTGCGGCGCGCCCTGTGCCAGCGGGTGCAGGACGAGCTCAGCAAGCGCCAGGGGACGCGGTGACACCGGGGACACCCGCCGAGGACGCGGTGACACCGGGACGGCTGCCGTCACCTCCCCCCCCCCGGTCCCCGCTGCCGGGCGCTGGGGGGGGTGGGGGGGCAGTAAACGGGATGGAGCCCCCCCCGCGCGTGGCTGTGTCTGGGGAAACTGAGGCACGGGGGGGTGGGGGGGGGTCCCTGATGTCACCGCGGTTGGGGACCTCGCTGGCGGTGTCCCCCACCATGCTGGGGACACGGGGGGGCGTGCTGCCTCCGAGGGGGGGGTGCCACCGCATCGCTGTCACCTCCCCATGTGCCACCAGGTTCCTGTCACCTCCCTGGGTGCCACCAGGTCCCCGAGGTCCCCATCCCCTCCCCGTCACGGCCACCAAGTCCCTGTCACTTCCCCGGTGCCATCAGGTCCCCAAGGTCCCCGTTCCCACCCTGGGTGCCATCATGTCCCCAAGGTCCCCATCTCCTCCCTGTCATGGCCACCAAGTCCCTGTCACCTCCTTGGGTGCCACCAGGTCCCTGTCCCCTCCCCAGGTGCCACCAGGGCCATCGGGTCCCCAGGGTCCCCATCCCCTCCCTGTCATGGCCACCAGGTCCTTGTCCCCTCCCTGGGTGCCACCAGGTCCCCAGGGTCCCCATCCCCTCCCTATCGGGTCCCTGCCCCCCCCGGGTGTCCCCACCTCGGTGGCAGGGCCACAGCACCCACGTCCTCGCCACCCGCCCCGCTGTCACCCTCGCGTGGCACAGAGGTGCCACCAGGACCGTGCCCCCAGATTAGGGGGGGGACAGGACAGGATTGGGCCCCCCCTGAGCCGCAGGTCGCGCTGTGTTGTTGTTGTAGGGTCTCCTCCAGGTGGGCTGTGATGGTTTATTGTGGTAGGGGCTCCCCGAATCAGGCCCCGCAGGGTTGTTATTGTAGGGTCTCCTGGGGCCGAGGCAGGGATATTTGTTATTGTAGGGTCTCCTTGGGGCGAGACATGGCCATATGTTATTGTAGTGTCTCCCTGGAGCGAGGCACGGTGGTTTGTTATTGTAGGGTCTCCCAACAGCGAGTCCTGCTGGTGTATTATTGTAGGGTCTTCTTGGAGCATGTTGTGCTGGTTTGTTATCGTAGAGTCTCCCTGCAGCGGATCCCAGAGGCCTGTTATTGTAGGGTCTCCCAAAATCAGGCCCCATGGGTTTGTTATTGATGGGTTGCCCTGGTGTAAGGCACGGTGGTTTGTTATTGTAGGGTCTTTCAACAGTGAGTCCTGGTGGATTGTTGTCATTGGACCTTCATAAAGCAGATCCTGCAGCCTTATTTATTGTAGGGTCTCCCAGAGAGGGTCCTGCTGGTTTGTTATTGTAGAGTGTCCCTGGAGCAGCTCCTAGTGGTTTGTTATTGTAGGGTCTCATAGAGGAGGTTCCTACTGGTTTATTATTGTAGGGTCTCCTGAAAGCACCCTTGTTTATTGTAGGGTCTCCCTGGAGCAGATCCTGGTGGTTTGTTATTGTAATGTCTCCCAGTGCTTGTCGTGTTGGCTTATTTTTATAGGGTCTCTCCAAGCAGGTCCTGGTGTTTATTTATTATAGGGTTGTCCCGGAGCAGCTCCTGGTGGTTTGTTATTGTAGGGTCTCACAGAGAGGGTTCTTATTGGCTTGTTATTGTAGTGTCTCCCAGTGCTTGTTGTGGTAGCTTATTTTTGTAGGGTCTCCCCAAGCAGCTCTTGTTGGTTTGTTGTTGTAGGGTCTCCCAGAACTTGCAGTGCTGGCTTATTTATTGTAGGGTCTCCTGGAGCAGATCTGGGTGGTTTGTTATTGTACGGTCTCCCATCACTTGCAGTGATGTCTTATTTACTGTAGGGTCTCCCAGAGTAGCTCGAGGTATTTATTTACTGTAGGGTCTCTGAAGCAACTCCAGGTTGTTTGTTATTGTAGGTTTTCTCAGCACTCACAGCACTATCTTATTTATTGTAGGGTCTCCCAGAGCAGCTCCAGGTGGCTTGTTATTGTAGGGTCTCCCAGAACTCGCAATAATGTCTTATTTACCGTAGGGTCTCCCGGAGCAGCTCCAGGTGTTTATTTACTGTAGGGTCTCCTGAAGCAGCTCCAGGTGGCTTGTTATTGTAGGGTCTCCCATCATTTTCTTATTTACCATAGGGACTCCTGGAGCAGCTCCAGGTGTTTATTTACCATAGGGTCTCCTGGAGCAACTCCAGGTGGTTTGTTATTGTAGGGTCTCCCATCACCGTCTTATTTATTGTAGGGTCTCGTGAAGCAGCTCCAGGTGCTTTGTTATCGTAGGGTCTCCCAGCGCTCGTAACAATGTCTTATTTACCGCAGGGTCTCCCGGGGCCGTGTCACGGCGGGGTGGGGGGGCTGCTGGTGGCCGGGGGGGCCGGGCCGGGGGGCGCGGGGGGGCCGCGGGGGGCGAGCCCCAGCCCCAGGGCGATGGCGAGCAGCAGCAGCAGCCCCACGGCCACCGCCCCCCCCAGCACCAGCCGCCACCGCCGGTGCCCCGCGCGCTGCTGCCGCGCCACCGCCCGCGTGCTGCGCGTGAACGTCTCGCCCTGCGCACGGGGTGGGGGGGGGGAGGAGATTGTAGGGTGGGTGGCACGTCCCCGTGTCCCCATACTGCCCGGGGGCACGTGGTCTTGTAGGGACCCCCCCACCGGGTTGTGGTTCCCCCCCACACACACTCAGGGCCATAACCCCCCCCAGGAAGAATGTCCCCATAATGTCCCCCCCACTGCTATAACCTGCCCCCCCCGGGATGTATGTCCCTATACTGTCCCCAAAGTGTCCCCCCCCAGACCATAACTCCCCCAGAACAGTGTCCCCGTAGTGTCCCCATGGTGTTTTTCCCCCCCCGCCATAATCCCCCCAGCATGCACGTCCCCATAGTGTCCCCCCTAGGCTGTGTGTCCCCACCACGTCCCCCAAGTGCCACGTCGCCCCAGGCCGTATGTCCCCATAGTGCTCCCATAACGTCCCTCTAAATGCCATGTCCCCCACAGGCCATATGTCCCCACAGTGTCCCCAGAGTGCCACATCCCCCCAGGCCGTATGTCCCCATAGTGTCCCCATAATGTCCCTCCAAATGCCATGCCCCCCTGTCCTTGTGCCCCCAATGCACCCCCCCAAATGCCGCATCCCCCTGGGCCGTATGCCCACCCCGTGCTCCCCAAGTGCCACGTCCCCCCCCCCCCCCCCCCGGGCTGCGTGTCCCCATGTCCCCCCCCCGGGCCATATGTCCCCGTAGCGTCCCCTCCTGGTGCCCACCATGGCTCGCAGCTCCTGCGCGCGGCTGTCCAGGTCACTGAGTCGCCCTTCGCGCTCCAGCGCCTTGGCGAAGTTCTGCTTCATCAGCTCCGTCACCTCCTCCGCCTCGCGCTGGCACTGCGCCAGCCCCGCCTGCGGGACCCCAAGCGTCACCAGGGTGGGGGGGGTTGGGGGGATTGGGGACCTTGGGGACACCGGGGACGTGGGGACCATGGAGACCCTGCGGACATGGGGACCTTGGGGATACGGGGGACATGGGGACCTTGGGGACATGGGGATCTTGGGGTCATGGGGATCTTGGGGTCATGGGGACTTTGGGGACATGGGGACCCTGGGGACATGGGAGCCTTGGGGATCTTGGGGACATGGGGACCATGGAGACCTTGGGGACACAGAGACTACAGGGACCTCAGGGACATGGGGACCTTGGGGATATTGGGGACGCAGGGACCTTGGGGACATGGAGAACTTGGGGATCTTGGGGACATGGGGGATATGGGAATCTTGGGGACATGGAGACCTTGGGGATCTTGGGGACATGGGGACCCTGGGGACACGGGGACATGGTGACCTTGGGGACATGGTGACCTTGGGGACATGGAGACTGTCGGGACATGAGGACCTCAGGAACATGGGGACCCTGGGGACACAGGGACTATGGGGATCTTGGGGACATGAGGACCTTGGGGATACTGGGGACACAGGGATCTCAGGGACATGGGGACCATGGAGACCTCTGGGATCCTGGGGACACTGGGGACATGAGGAGCATGGAGACCTTGGGGACACAGGGACCTCAGGGACAAGGGGACCTTGGGGATATTGGGGACATGGAGGTCTTGGGGACACAGGGACCTCAGGGACAAGGGGACCTTGGGGATATTGGGGACATGGAGGTCTTGGGGACACAGGGACTATGGGGATCTTGGGGACAGGGACTATGGGGACCTCAGGGACATGGGGACCTTGGGGATTTTGGAGATGTGGGGACCTTGGGGACACGGGGCCCTTGAAGACATGGGGACCTTGGGGACACAGGGACTATGGGGACGGGGGGGGGGCCTCAGTGACTTGGGTACACAGGGACCATGGGGACACTGGGACCCTGGGGACCATGGGGATGGGGCATGTGGGGACGCAGAGATGGAGGACATGGGAACACAGGGACCATGAGGACCTTGGGTCATAGGGACCATTGGGTCACGAGGACCCTGGGGACACGGGGACCAAGGGGATGGGGCATGTGGGACCCAGGGATGGAGGACATGGGGACTGTGGGGACACGGGGACCAAGGGATGGGGCACGTGGGGACCAAAGGGACCAGGGGACACAGGGAACATGGGATGGGACCCGTGGGAACAATGGGGACAGGGCACAGCATGGATGGGGCAGACAGGGGACAGGACACAAGGCCAGGGACCGTGGGGACATTGGGACTGCGGGGACAGGGCGCGTGGGAACAGGGACGGGACACAGGGACCATGGGGATGAGGGGACAGGGCATACGGGGGGACAAGACCCACGGGGACAGGGTGACACAGGGACGGGAGACATGGGGACATGAGGACCATGGGGACACGGGGACCCTATGAAATGGGAATGGGGCACGTGGGGATCGGGGGACATGGGGATCGGGGGGACATGGGGACGGGGCACACAGGGATCACGGGGATATGACCACGGGGACAGGGCAGATGGGGATTAGGGGGACAGGGGGACACAAGACCCGTGGGAACAGGGCAACACAGGGGTAGGAAACATGGGGACCACGGGGACAGGGGGATCAGGGGACATGGGGACAGGGCACACGGGAATCGGGGATACGGGGATGGGAGATGTGGGGACACGACTCACAGGGACAGGGTGACACAGGGACGGGAGACGTGGGGACCACGGGGACCCCAGGAAATGGGGACAGGGCACACAGGGATCATGGGGACATGGGGACACGGGGATCAGGGGACATGGGGATCGGGGGCACGGGGACCACGGGGACATGGGCACAGGGGGATCAGGGGGATATGGGGACCATGGGGACACGGGGACCAGGGGGACACGGGGACACAGGGCCACGGCGCCAGGGCCACGCGGGCACTGCGTGGGGCAGGGCACCCACGGGGACGGGGTGGGGGGGACACGGGGCAGGGCACAGCGGGTGGCGGGGGGGGGGCGCGGGGGGAGCACGGCGCGGGGACACGGCGGGGACACGGCGGGGACAGTTCCCCCCCCGCCCCCCCCGCCCCCCCCCCCCGGGAACCGAAAGCGAAAGCGGCGGCGGCGCTCACCATGCTCCGGGCGGCACCGGGACGGGACCGGGACGGGACCGGGGACCGGGACCGGGACCGGACGGGGACAGGGACCGGACCGGAGCAGCCGCGCCCGTCCCGGCCCCCAGCCCCGCCCCCGCCCCACCCCCCGTGGGGGCGCCCCCGGACACGCGTGACCCCCCCCCCCCCCCGGTGGGGCCGCTCCCACGAGCCGTGTCCCCGCCCCCCCCCTTGACACCCCTCCCCGTGTCCCCGCAGCCCCATAGCTGTGGGTGCCCCCCCCCCAGGAACCCCACAAATGGGCGGCCCACCCAAGACCCCCCCTCCCCCAAGGCGTGGGTCCCACACGGCCCCCCCCCCGTCCCCGTAAGTGTGGGTCCCCCCCCAAGACTCCCCCTCAAGCCTTGGGTTCCCCCCAGAGCCCCCCCAAAGTGTCAGTCCCCCCCAAGGAGACCCCGAAGTGTGACCCCACCAACAGCCCCCCCAAGCCATGGGTCCCCCGGGACCCCCCTGGCCCCACAAGCCTGGGTCTTGGCCAGGACCCCACCGAAGTGTGGATCCCACCCAGGACCCCCCCAAGCCATGGGTGCCCCCCAGGACCCCCGAAACCTTGGGTCCCCACAGGACCCCCTCAATGTGTGGGGTCCTCCCAGAACACCCCCCCCCCCCCAAATGTCTGGATCCCACCCAGGACCCCACAAAACCTTGGGTCCCCCCAAGCCATGGGTCCCCCGGGACCCCTCTCCCAAGCCGTGGACCCCCCCTGGATCCCCCCCCAAAGTGTGGATCCCCCCCAGGAACCCCACAAACCATGCTCCCCCCCCCGGGACTCCCAAAGCCTTGGGTCCCCCCAGGACCCCCCCTCCCCCAAGCCTTGGGTCCCACCAGGACCCCCCTCAAAGTGTGGGGTCTCCCCAGAACCTCCCCAAAGTGTGGTCCTACGCAGAACCCCCCCAAGCCTTGTGTCCCCCCCCCCCAAGCCATGGGTTCCCCAGGACCCCCACGTCCCTACAAGCGTGGGTCTCCCCCAGGACCTCCCCAAAGTGCGGATCCCACCCAGGACCCCCAAAAACCTTGGGTCCCCCCAGGGCCCCCCCCCCCAAAGTGTGGGGTCCCCCAAGAACCCCCCCACGCCTTGGGTCCCCCAGAGACCCCCTCAAAGTGCGGCTCCCCCCAGGACCCCCCAAGCCCTGTGTCCCCCCCAGAGCCCCCCCATTTTCCGGGTCCCCCCCCAGCCACGGCCCCCCGCCGGGTGGCACTGCCCTTTGTCACACGGCGCCTTTTGTCCCCAGGCACCAGGCACCCGCCTGGCACCGCTCCCCGCGTCCCCCCCCCCCCCGCGTCACACAGCCCACGCTCGGCTCCGCAGCACCGCGTTTATGGGGCCGCTGCATCTGGGGGGGCCCCCAGGCGGGGGGGGGGGGGGGAGCCTATGTGGGGATGACGCCCGAGGCCAGGAGGATGATGAGGATGAGGATGACGGCGCCCAGCAGCCCGAGGATGAGGAGCAGCTTCGTGTTCTTCCACCAGTACTTGCGCGCCATCTTCTGCGACGTCGTCTTGAAGTGCTCCGACTGCGGGAACGGGGGGGGCTCAGGGGGGGCGCCGGAGGGACCCCGCTGCCGCCACGGGGACCCCGCACCCACCTGGGGACCCCACAGCTGAAACCTCTCAGGGAGCCGGTGTCCCCTTGGGGACCTGGTGCCCCACTTCTAAGGACCCCCTGGGGACGCAGTGTCCCACATCTGGGACCCCTTGGGGACCCGGTGTCACCTTGGGGACCCAATGTCCCACATCTGGGACCCCTAGAGGACCTGGTGACCCACATCTAAGGACCTCTTGGGGACCTAGTGTCCCACATCTGGGCCCCCTTGGGGACCCGGTTTCACCTTGGGGGCCTGGTGCCCCACATCTAAGGACCTCTTGGGGACCCGGTGTCACCCTGGGGACCCGATGTCCCACATCTAATGACCCCTGGGGACCCGGTGTCACCTTAGGGATCCGATGCCCCAATTCTAAGGACCCCTTGGGGACCTGTTGCCCCACACCCAAAGACCCCCCGGGGACCTGGTATCACCTTGGGGACCCGGTCCCACACATTTAGGGATCCCATGGGGACCCAGTGCTACCTTGAGGACCTCATGTCCCACATCTGGGGACCTGGTGTCACCTTGGGGACCCGGTGCCCCACATATGGAACCCCTTGGAGACCTGGTGTCACCTTGGGGACCTGGTGCCACCTTGGGGACCTGGACCCCTGGGGACGCAGTGCCACTCCGCGGGTACCCCAGGTCCCACAAGCCCATCCCCACCTGGGGTCCCGGTGCCACCCTGGGGACCACGTGGCCAAAACAGGGACCTCGGAACCCCCCCCCAACCCTGCTCCTCACGGCCGTGTGTCCCCGCGATGTCCCCAGTGTCCCCGCAGTGTCCCCGCACCGTGGCCTCCAGGTCCTCGGTCTTGTTGCGGAGGTGCTCGAGGTTCTCGCCCCGCGCCAGGATGCGCTCCACGTTCTGGCTCATGATGCTCTTCACGCCCTCCACCTCCCGCTGCAGGTCCCGCACCCGCTCGCTGCCCCCCGGGGCGTCCGCCTGCGCCCGGCACCGCCTCGGTGGGTGGGGGGCACCCCCCCGGGTGCCCCGTGCCCACCCCACAGAGCCCCCGAGGAGCCTCCCCAGCACCCGTGGGTGCTCACAGAGGCCCCCAAGAAGCTGGAGCTGCCCCACGCCCACCCCAAGCGCCCCCCAGCACCCCACAGGGGCTCTGAACATCCCCAGGCACCCCACAAGCTCCCCATAACCCCTTGGGCACCCAATAGGGGCCCCATATACCCCCCTCCAAGCACCCACAGGTGGCCCGTAACCCCTCCAAGGACCCACAGGTACCTCATAACCCCCCATAGGTCCCCCATATACCCCCTGAAGCACCCATAGGTGTCCCATAACCCCTTCACAGGCACCCCATACATCCCCTCAGGCATTCATAGGTGGCACTCAAGTGCACATAGGCACCCCATATAGTCACCCAAGCACACATAGGTGCCCCCCAAGCACCCATAGGTGCCCCATATGCCACCCCAAACACCCTATAGGCATAACATATAACCCCCAAGCACCCATAGGTGCCTCATAACCTCCCCAAGCACCCCATAGGCACCCCATATACCCCCCTCCAAGCACCCACAGGTACCTCATAACCCCCATAGGCACCCCATATACCCCTGCAAGCACCCATAGGTGCTCTATAACCCCCACAGGTACCCCCCAGTCACCCATAGCACCCCCCATACAGCCCCACAAGCACCCATAGGTGCCCTATAGTCCCCCCATACATCCCCCATGCCCCCACAGGCGCCCTATAGCCCCCCCATACGTCCCCCCACGCGCCCACAGGTACCCCTCGAGCACCCATAGGTGCCCTACAGCCCCCCCCTACACCCCCCAAGCCCCCATAGGTGCCCCCCAAGCCCCCATAGACACCCCAACCCCCCCCCAAGCGCCCCTAGGCACCCCAACCCCCCCCCAGGCACCCCATAGGGCCCCCAGCTCCGCCCCCCCCGCGGCAGCCGCAGCCCAACGGCCCCGGGGCACTTCCCCATTTCCCCATTTCCTGGTCCCGGTGCCGGTCCCGTCCCGCCCCCGCTCACCATGGCCGCAGCCGCTGCCCGGCCCCGCTCCCGGTCCCGTTCCCGCCCGGGGCTTCCGGGAGCGGCGGCGGCGGCACCGCCCGGGGCAGGGGCGGGGGCAGGGGGCGGGGTCACGATGGGGTCAGGGGGCGGGGCCAAGGGGCGGGGCCAGACCCGGTGGGCGGGGCCAAGTCTCGGTGGGCGGGGTCGGGGAACCCCGCGGGGTCGCCGTGGGGTGAGGGGGGCGGGGAAAGCGGGAGGGGTCAAGGGTCAGAGGTCACGGAGGGGGGGCAGGGGGCGGGGGGGTTGAGTGGGGGGCAGGGGGCGTGGGGTCAGAGGTCACGGGGCTGGGGGAGGGGCCGCAGGGGGGCAGCGAGCGGGGGTGGGGGAGGGGAGGGGGAGGGGAGGGTCGGTGACCTCAGCGAGGTCAGAGGTCAGGGGGCGGGGCCGGGCATCGCCCCCCCCCCCCACCCCCGCTCCCCGGCAGCCGTTGGCCGCCGGGCGGTGCCGTGGCGGTGACGTGGCGAGGGGGCGGGCACCCGGCCATGGCGGCGGCGGCGGCGATGGGTGCGGGCACCGGGTGCCACCGGGAGGGCGGCGGGGACCCGCCGCGCCCCCTGCCCCCCTGACCTCTGACCTCCGACCTCTGCCCCTCCAGGCCCAGCCCGGCGGCGGCGAGCGGGACGCGGGGCGGAGGAAACGGCGGCGGCGACACCGGCACCGGAGGAGCCCCCGGTGCCTTGCGGGGCCCCCCCCGGTGGGCGCCCCCCGGGCCGTGCCCGGCGCCTGCTGGGCTTCGAGCCGCGGGAGCTGGCGAGCTGGGGGCGCCTCGTGCGGCTGCTGCACCGCCCCCGCGACCCCGCCGCGCTCGGGGCCTTCCGGGCCGCCTTCGGTGAGCGGCGGTGACACCGGGGCACCGGGAGCGGGACCCCGCCGCCGCGGCCCCCGGTGGCTCACGGTGTCCCCGCCGCGCCCCCCCCCCCCCCCAGGGCTGCTGATGGCGCTGGACGTGCCGCAGGAGCGGGGCCTGGCGCGGCTGGACCACCGGTACCTGGACGGGCTGGAGGTGTGCCGCTTCCCCCTGCTGCCCGGCCTGCGGCCGCTGCCGCTCAACTGGATGTACCTGGTGTACGGCGTCATGCTGCTGGGTACGGGGACACGGGGACACGGGGACACGGGGACAGGGACGGGGGGACGGGGAGAGCAGGATGGGGGGACAGGGGCATAGGGCACGGGGACAGCAGGACGTGGGGCATGGGGACACGGAGACAGCAGGATGAGGGGACGGGGACACGGGGATAGCAGGACTTAGGGCCGTGGGGACAGGGACGTCAGGACATGGGGCATGGGGACACGGGGACAGCAGGACAAGGGGATGGGGACATGGGGACAGCAGAACATAGGGACGTGGGGACAGGGACAGCAGGAGGCAGGGGCATAGGGCACGGGGACATCAGGACGTGGGGCATGGGTACATGGGGACAGCAGAACGAGGGGACGGGGACACGGGGACAGCAGGACATAGGGATTTGGGGACAGGGGCAGCAGGAGGCAATGGCAAAGGGCATGGGGACAAGGACATCCAGATATGGGACATGGGGCATGGGGACACAGGGACAACAGGACACAGGGACACAGAAATCTGGAGGCAGGGACACAGGGCATGGGGACACAGGGACATCAGGACACAGGGGTGGGGACAGGAGGATGCATGGACATGGGGACAAAAGGGCATGGGGATGTGGGGGTGGGGACAGCAGGACACAGCGATGTGGAGGCACAGGGACAGAGGGGCATGGGGACGCGGACATGGGGACACAGGGACATCAGGACTTGGGGGGATATAGGGACATGGGGATGGGCACATCAGGACACAGGGACATCAGGATGTGGGGACATGGGGACACAGGGACATGGATCAGGGTGGGATGGAGACAAGTACGGGGCACACGGGGATGGCCATGTTGGGGACAGGGACGTGGGGACACCGGGACACGGTGACAGCTGGGTGGCACTGGGCACAGTGCACATGTGGGTGGCCACCATGATGGGGACAGGGGAACAACGGGGACAGGGGAACAATGGGGACAGGGGGACAATGGGGACAAGGACACGGGGACACGGGGCTGGGTGCCACAGGACCCCATGGGGAGCGGGTGCTGGGACAGGATGGGGCCAGACGCCGGGGCAGCGAAGGGGATGGGGGGTGGCAGGGGGTGACAGCGGGTGACAGCGGGTGACGACAGGCGCGCTGGGCATCATGGCGGGGTTTTGCTACCGGCTGAGCACCCTGGCCTTCCTGGGGCCCTACTGGTACCTGCTGCTGCTGGACAAGACGACGTGGAACAACCACTCGTACCTCTACGGGCTGCTGGCCTTCCAGCTGGCCCTGGTGGGCGCCGACCGCTACTGGTGGGCACGGGGACACAGGGACGCCTGGGGACATGGGGGGGGGGGGTGGGGGGGGGGAATGACGCTGTGCGGTCGGGTAAGGGGGATAAGGGGTGGGGGTGCTGGGGTGGGTGGTCGGGGAGGGTGCGGGGTGCCGGGGGGGGTGGGTAATGGGTGCGGGTCACCTGGGGGTGGCACTGGCCTCGGTGTCCCCAGGGGGGTGGGATGGGCTCTGGTGTCCCCCTGGGACATCAGGGTCCCTGTGGTTAAGGGGCCCTAAGGGGTGACACAAACCCCGGTGTCCCTGTGGTTCCTCATAGCTCAGGGTCCCCCCGGGATGACACAAACCCCGGTGTCCCCATGGCTCAGGGTACCCTAACGGGTGACACAAACCCTGGTGTCCCCATGGTTGTTCCCTGTGGCTCGGGGTCCCCCCCATGGTGTCACAAGCCCTGGTGTCCCCATGGTTCCTCATGGCTCGGGGTCCCCCCAAGGGGCACAAGCCCTGGTGTCCCTGTGGCGGTGTCCCCTGCCCCCCACACCCCCCCCAGCGCCGTGTCCCCCCCCCCCCCCCCCAGGTCCATCGATGGGCTCCTGCGCCCGCAGAAGCGCAACGCCCACGTGCCCCTGTGGAACTACACCCTGCTGCGCGCCCAGGTGGGTGCTGGGGACACACAGGTGACAGGGGGACATCCCCGCGTGTGCCACCCCCCCCCGTCCTCACCGCCCCCCCCCCCAACCCCCTGCAGATCTTCATCGTCTACTTCATCGCGGGGCTGAAGAAGCTGGACGCCGACTGGGTGGGCGGCTACTCCATGAGCTCCCTGGGGCGCCACTGGCTCTTCGCGCCCTTTCGGTGAGCGGGGGGCTCCGGGGGGGCTCCGGGGGGGCGGGGGGTGATGACGGTGACAATGACGGTGATGCGGCAGGCTGGTGCTGTCGGAGGAGATGACCAGCCTGCTGGTGGTGCACGGCGGGGGGCTGGCGCTCGACCTCTCCGCCGGCTTCTTGCTCTTCTTCGACGCCACGCGGCCGCTCGCCCTCGTCTTCGTCACCTACTTCCACTGCATGAACTCGCAGCTCTTCAGCATCGGTGAGGGGGGGGGGGGGCAGCACCCCGGGGACGGGCTGGGGGGGCTCGGGGGGGCCCTAATAACGTGTCCCGTCGCCCCCCCAGGCATGTTCTCCTACACCATGCTGGCCAGCAGCGGGCTCTTCTGCGACGCCAGCTGGCCCCGGCGCCTCTGCGCCCGCTGCCCGCGGTGGCTCCGGGGGGGGCTGCCCAGCACCGAGCCCCCCCAGCGCAGCCCCGATTGTCACTACGGGGAGGGGGGAGCCGGGGGGGCGCGGGGGGGGCTTCGTCCCCGGCAGCACCTGGCGGCCGCCTTCACGCTGCTCTACGTGGCGGAGCAGCTCTTCCTGCCCTACTCCCACTTCATCACCCAGGTGGGGGCGATTTGGGGGCATTTTGGGGGGTTTTGGTGAAGGGGGGGGTGGGGGGGCGATGTGGGGGGGCATTGCTTGGGGGGGCGTTGCACACGAGGGTGATGCTGGGCTGGTGGGGGGGGGGATGTGGGGTTGGGGACACTGGTGGGGGTATGGGGACACTGGTGGGGGTATGGGGACACTGGTGGGGGTTGTAGGGACACCGCTGGGGGTTGTAGGGACACCGCTGGGGGTATGGGGACACTGGTGTGGGGGAAAATAGGGGCACATGGTCACTGCTGGGGGGTTTGGGGACACAGCTGGGGGGCACGTAGGGGTATAGGGACACTGCTGAGCGGCATGGGGACACTGGTGGGGGGCACGTAGGGGTATAGGGACACTGGTGGGGGCACTGGGGTACTGGTGGGAGGCACGTACGGGCGTGGGGACAGCTGGGGATATGGGGACACTGGTGGGGGTCACAGGGGTGTGGGGACATTTCTTGGGGGCACATAGGGGGAGAGGGACAATGCTGGGGGGGCACATGTGGGTACGGGGACACCACTGGGGGTCCCGTCCTTGTCACCACGGGGCGGGCAGGACACCGACCCCTGCCGCCGCCCTGCCAGGGCTACAACAACTGGACCAACGGGCTGTACGGCTACTCGTGGGACATGATGGTGCACTCGCGCTTCCACCAGCACGTCAAGATCACATACCGCGACGGGCTCACCGGGGAGGTGGGCTACCTCAAGCCGGGGGTGAGCGGGGGGGGCAGGGGTGGGGGAAAGGGGGGGGCAGGGGGGCCCAGCCGGTGATATTTTTTTGGGGGGGGTCCCCCGAGAAGGTGTTCACGCAGAGCCGGCGCTGGAAGGACCACGCGGACATGCTGAAGCAGTACTCGACGTGCCTCAGCGCCATCCTGCCACGCTACAACATCTCCCAGCCCCAGATCTACTTCGACATCTGGGTCTCCATCAACGACCGCTTCCAGCAGAGGTGGGGGGGCTGGGGTTTTGGGGGGGGGGGGGGGCGGGGGGCTTTGTGGGGTCCGGGGGGGGCTCTGACAGCGCCGTGCCGCAGGCTGGTGGACCCGCGGGTGGACCTGGTGCGCGCCGAGTGGTCCCCGTGGCACCGCACGCCCTGGCTGCTGCCGCTGCTGCTGGAGCTGTCGCCGTGGCGCGAGCGGCTGCAGGAGCTGGAGAGCGGCCTGGACGGACACACGGACGTCGTCTTCATCGCCGACTTCCCCGGTGAGGGCGCGGGGAGCGGGGCTGGGAGCTCGCCAGGCCCCCCCCCAGCCCCTACATAATTCGCTGTCGGGTGCAGGCTTGCACTTGGAGAACTTCGTCAGCGAGGATTTGGGCAACACCAGCCTGCGGGTGCTGCGGGGAGAGGTGCTGGTGGAGCTGGTGGAGCAGCGCCGCAACCACAGCCTGCGGGAGGGCGAGGGGCTGCAGGTGAGTGGGGGGAGGTCGGGGGGGTCCTGGGGGGGCTGACGGCCCCATGCCGTCCCCCCCCTGCGGAAGGTGCCCCCTGGGGAGTACCACAAGGTGCACACGGTGTCGCCGGAGCCCTCCTGCTACATGTACACCTACGTCAACACCACGGCGCTGGCGCTGGAGAAGAACCTGACGCGGCTGCAGGAGCTGCGAGAGCGGGTGCAGAACGGCACAGGTGAGTCCTGGCCCCCCAAAACCCGGGGTGGGGAGCCCCCCAAGTCCTCACAGACCCCACAACTGAGCCCCACCCCCCCCAAACCAGGATGGGGAGCCCCCCAAATCCTCACAGACCCTGATCCTGAGCCCCGCGACCCCCAAATTCCTACACCACCCCAAGACTGAGCCCCACGTCCCCCAAACCTGGGGTGGGGAGCCCCCCAAATCCCCACATGCACCCCAAAGCTGAGCCCCACGCCCCCTGCAGAGACGGAGCCGCTGCCCCCCGAGCTGCGGCCCATCCTGGGGGAGCCGCTGGCGGCGGGGGCCCCGACGGACCCGGTGGTGGCGGCGTTCCTGCGGCGGCAGCGGCGCCTGGAGGAGCTGGGGCGGCGGCGGGAGGCCAGCCTCGGCCAGCGCCTCCACCGCTTCCTCCGCAGGAAGTACTACCTCTTCCGGCGCAGGTGAGCCCCCAAATCTGCTTTTTTGGCGTTTTTTTTGTTGCACCCCCCCCCTCAATTGGTACCTTTGCGCTCCCCGCAGCGCGCTGATGACCCTCATCTCCCTGCGCAACCTGGCGCTGGGCCGGCCGCCCCTGGAGCAGCTGGCGCAGGAGGTGGCCTTCGCCAACTGGCGCGGCGAGGAAGAGGAGGGCGCACGGCCCGAGGGCGAGGGGCAGGCGCCCCCCGAGCTCTGAGCGCCCCCAATAAAGTCTCTTTTTTTTTAAACCCACCCCACGCACACGCTTTTTTCCCTTTGCTTCCCCCCCCAGGCAGAGGCTGAGGCAGGGAGGTAGAACCTAGCAGTTTTATTGAGTCGGTTTTCGTGTCGGTTTTTTTTTTTTTTGGAATCAGTGAAATTGAAACAAACGTAATAAAACCTCCAGAAAAATATTAAGAGGAAAAAAAAAAAAAGAGAGAGAAAAAGAGAGAAAGCCCCCACCACCACCACCCCCACCCCACTGAGGCAGGTGCTGGGGCGCGGGCCCCGGGGCGGGCAGGTAAACAAGCCGGCTTCTCTGTACCACACCGGCCAAATGCGCCGCGCTCCCGGGGACAGCCACCTCAGGCTGCCTGCCCCCATCCATCTCCCCCAGGACGACCCAATCCCCTCCTTTTTCACCCCGTTTCGGAGGCTGCTGCGGCCTCCCGGGGTGGGGGAAAGGCGGGGTCGGGGTGCGGGGGGGGCTTTCAGGAAAATCAAGAGCTGCCGTCTGAGCCCGGGGGCTTCTCTGTACTCACGCCCCACGCCTCAGCACACAATAAATACACCACTAGAAAAAACGTTCAAGTATGAAGGGCCGATTCCCCCCCCTTTCCCCCCCCAAAAAGCTCGGCCGAGCCCCCCCAGCGCAGAGCTCGGGCGGGAGGAGGGGGTTGTGCAGTTGTGGGTTCAACTTCAGCTTTCTTATAAAGAAAAAAAAAAGAAAGGAAAGAAAGAAAGAAAAAGGTTTCCTCTGGTACCAAACCCGCATGTGGGACGGGGGTGGGCTCGGCTTTAACGCCTGCCCCCCCCCAGCCCCGTGTCACGTACGTCCTCCGAGAGGGGAAGAGAGAAAGAGGTGGGAGCAGAGAGGTTAAAATCCGGTTAAGAACAAAACCAGCACCAGCGAGGTCCCGGCGGGACCCGGGGAAGCCCCCGCGGGACAGCGAGAGTTTGGGGGGCACCGTCTCGGAGCTCAGACGTCACGAGATTAAAAAGAAGCCAAGGGGGGGGGGGTGCACAGCAGCCGTGGGGCGGGCAGGGGGCTCGCCCCCGCGCGCCGGGGGGGGCCCGGGGAGAGGCACGAGGCCACGAGGCCGCGTGTGGTCCCCACGCAACCGAAATCCTGGCGACAGACAGCGGTGGGCGAGAGCAGAGGGAGGACAGGAGAGCTGAGGGCAGAGGAGCTCTTTCCCCCAGAGCCTGAAAGCTTCTCTGTAGCCTACGCCAACAGGAGTGGGGAAAAAAGCCTAACACTTGTTATTTTTTAGTACTTTAGCTTTTTGGGAACTTCCCAGGGGAAACTGTCCCTACCAAAGTGGCCATAGGCTGCAGTCCTCTGATAAATGGGCTTCTTCAGATCCAGATCCCTGGAATATACAAGTCCCGCGCTCAGTGAGAGGGTCCAGGCACCGCCACGCTCACACCTCCCTGCCTGCGGGGCCGGGCGCCGCCTGCCCTGTCCTGCTCCCCCTGCCCGGGGCGGTTGCAGCTTCCCCGGCCGCCCCCAACAAGGCGGAGAAGCTGCAAGCGCGCGGCGCTCAGCTGCCGGCGGATACTTACCCCTCAGCAGCACCCGGTCCGCCCGAAAAAGCACTTATCTTCCGGCTTAAGCGGCTCGTGTCCCAGCCCAAAGGCTGCTCCTGGCCTTTACCTCGGCCGTTTTCCAGGTGCGGAAGAGGCGGCGCCGACGGCCAGCGGCGGCACGAGGCGGTGCCCGCAGGCGGCTGGCTCCGGCCGGGTGCAATTCTGCTCGGGCACCCGCGGCCGCGCCGCTCGGAGCCGCTCGGAGGGGACCGCGCGCGCTTGGCGCCTGCCACCCGCCCGCCGCCCCCCCGCCCGCCCCCGCGGCGCGCTCCGCCCGCGCGTTACCTGACGATCACCCCGGGGCGGAGGTCGAAGTTCTTCTTGACGATCTCCAGCAGCTCCCGCTCGCTCTTCTGGGACGTGCCGTAGTGGAAGATGGAGATGGAGAGCGGGTGGGACACGCCGATGGCGTAGGAGACCTGAGGAGGGAGGGGGACACAAAGGGATGGGAGGGAATCAAGGCACCGGCAGCACGAGGAGCATTCCCCGGGGAACGGGGCCGTGGCGGCACCCACCTGCACCAGCACCCTGCGGCACAGCCCGGCCTTGATCAGGGACTTGGCCACCCAGCGCGCGGCGTAGGCGGCCGAGCGGTCCACCTTGGTGTAGTCCTTCCCGGAGAAGGCGCCGCCGCCGTGGGCCCCCCAGCCCCCGTAGGTGTCCACGATGATCTTGCGGCCGGTGAGGCCGGCGTCACCCTGCAGGGAGGGAGGGCGTCGTCACCGGCACACGGTGCCGCACCGGCGGGGCGCCAGGCCCCTGGGACGCCGCCGTACCTGGGGGCCGCCGATGACGAAGCGGCCGCTGGGCTGCAGGTGGTAGATGGTGTCGTCGTCCAGGTACTTGGCCGGCACCACGGCCTTGATCACCTTCTCCTTCAGGGCGTCGCGCATCTCGTCCAGGCACACCTCCTCGTCGTGCTGCACCGAGATGACGATGGTGTGCACGCGGATGGGGATGACGGCGCCGCGGTCCTGCATGTACTGAACCGTCACCTGCGAGGAGATGCCGGAGCCTCAGGGGGACGCGGAGGAGCAGCCCCGAGGGTCCCCGGCGAGGCAGCTCCAACGGGGCCGGCCGCAGCAGTGCCTTCGTAGGGCCCTGACCTGCGTCTTGGAGTCAGGGCGCAGCCAGGGCAGGGTGCCGTTGCGCCGCAGCTCAGCCAGCTTCGCGTTCAGCTTGTGGGCCAGCACAATGGTGAGGGGCATGCACTCCTCCGTCTCGTCCGTGGCGTACCCGAACATCAGGCCCTGCGGGAGAGGCGTGCTCCAGCTCGGCGCCCCCCGGCTCAGCGCGGGCGGCGGGAGGCGGCCCCGAGCCTCACCTGGTCGCCGGCCCCGATGTCCTCCTCGCTGCGGTCCAGGTGGACGCCCTGCGCGATGTCCGGGGACTGCTGCTCCAGGGCCACCAGCACGTTGCACGTCTTGTAGTCGAAGCCTGAGGAGGGAAAAGCATTTGAGCGGGGCCGCCGGCACCGCTGGCCGCGAGGGAGCGGCCCCAGCACGCACCTTTGGAGGAGTCGTCGTAGCCGATGTGCCGGATCGTGTCCCGAACCACCTTCTGGTAGTCCACGACGGCTCGGGAGGTGATCTCGCCCGCCAGCAGGATCATCCCCGTCTTCGCAACCGTTTCTGCAGGGAAAGGAAGAGGAAGGGAGGGGAGGGGAGGTCAGCCCTAGCCCCGGCCCTGCCCGCCCCGCGCCGCCTCCCCGGGCGGGCACCGACTCACCACAGGCCACCTTGGCGTCGGGGTCCTGCTTGAGGTGGGCGTCCAGCACGGCATCGCTGATCTGGTCACAGATCTTATCTAGGGAGAAGGCACGGGGCCGTCAGCGCGGCGCGGCCCTTCCTTCCGCAGCTTCCACAGTAAGCTGCCAGCGCGAGCCGCTGCGCTGCCCGAGCCGGGCACGGGCCTCCCATTAAGCCGGCGAACACAGCGTTCTCCTTGTCCCCGCTGCGGGTTATTAGCGTGGAATTTCAGGCATTTGCCCATTAAACCCTCGGAGCTCGAGTTACATTTGGGTCAGGGCTTAGGTTCAGCCACCTACGGCACCGCTGAGAGGGAAATGGCACCGTGGGGCCAGGCAGCACCGCCCTGGCTGCCCTAATCCTGCCCCGCGGGCTGCTCTCAATGGGTTCTTTGGTGCCTGCGGCTGCCCCCATGTGTGCCCAGCCTGGGAAATGGGGTCCCACCAGCAGCCCAGCCCCCCCCAGCACCCAGGATGCTTTACTCGGGGCTAGGAGCCCCCCCCTTTATTGCAGGGCGTCGGACGGGCCCCACAGCAAGCAGACAGCTTCACCGTCCTTGGCGGCGACCTTTCGGGGCGGATTTAGGAGAGGAGGAGAGGCCAGCGCCGCGCCGCAGCGGGGAGGGGGGCTGCAGGAGGCTCCCCTCGCCCCTGCCCGGGGTGAAAGGGCAGCGGGACGGACCTTCAACCCGCGGGGCGATAAGAGGGGCACGCCGTGCCTCGTGCCCGCCTTGCTTCATCGCCTCTCCTGCCCCGCCGCCGGCACGTGACGGCCCCCGCAGCTCCGGTGCCGGGCGGGGGAAGGAGCACGAGGGCGGCCGCGGGGAGGGGGGGGGGGGAAGAGCTGGGGGCTGGAAAACGATGACAACGGGATTCGGTTGGGGGGGGGGGCAGAGCTGCTGGAGGCTGCTCCCGAGCGTGTGCCCAAAAACGGAGGGCACTGGAGCCGGGGGCAGCCCGGGAGGATGCCGAAGGGCCGAGAACGGGGTGGGGAGCACATCCCGGGGGGGGGACACACCGGTGTCCGCCCGGTGCTCAGGGCGGCCCGGAAGCTGCTTAGTCACGGCGGTGACTCACGGCCGGGCCCCCCCCCCCCCCCGGCGGCATCACCCCGAGGGCGGGCACGGAGCCCCCACCGGGGGGGGGACCACAAAACCTCCCCCCCCCCCCTTTTTTCTCACCCGCCCCCCCGCCCTCCCCACGCGGGAACCACGTGCGCGCCGGGCCCGCAATGCGGCGCGCGCCGCCCCGCCACTGCGCGCGCGCCCGGTGGCGTCATCGCCTCCCCCCTCCCCTCCCCGAGCCGGCCGCGCGCGCGACCCCCCCCCCTTTTATCCTCCTCCTCCTCCTCCTCCTCCTCCCCCCCTCCCCTCGCTGAAGCGGCCTCGCGCCTGCGCGCTGCCCGCCTCGGCCCGGCCGGGCCCGCACCTGGGTGCCCCTCGCCCACGGACTCGGAGGTGAAGAGGAAGGTGCCCTCCTCGATGAACACCTCGTGGAAGCCGTTGAGCTGCCCGTTCATGGCGGCGGGGAGGCGGGCGGGCGGAGAGCAGAGCGCGGGGCGGAGCCGGCGGGCGGAGCGAGGGCGAGCAGCTTCGGCGGCCGCGGCGGACTGAGCAGGGCGCCCGCCGCCCCGCCTCTATTTATATCCTCCTCGCCCCGCCCCTCCCGGCGGCGCCGGCCAATGGCGTGCGCAGCGCGCGCCGCGGGGCGGGGAGGCGGGACCACGAGGGGCGGGCGGGGGGGGGCGGGTTACGTAACGCCGAGCGCTGCCCTCGGCGGTGCCGCTCCTCCGAGCAGCCCGCGGGGAAGCGAGCCGTTAGCTCAGTGTGTAACGCGGCCGGGGCGCCCCTCCGTGCCCTCGCCCCGCGGCGGAGCGGGCACCGAGCGGCTCCCCCCGGCTCGCTTCCCCCCCCGCCCGGCCACATGGACCCGCCCGCTGTGCCCGGCGGCGGGAGGCGCGGCGGGCGCATGCGCACGGCCGGGAAGGGAGGGGGAAGGGGAAAAGGGCAGCGCACGCGCAGTGCGGCGGCGGCGGGCGGGCGGCGAGGACGGCCCTTCCCGGGCGCCGCCATCTTGCGCGCCTGAGGCGCCGCCATTGTGCGGCCCGCGGCGCCCCGCCGGTGCTCCACCCCCCCCCAGGGCCCCCCCGCCTCACCGGGGCCTCGCCCCCCCGCCCTCGCGACCCGTCCCCGCCCGCCCCGGTTACCCCCCCCCCCCTCCCCCGCCGTAGGCCCGGCGCCTCCCGCCGCCATCTTGTGCCGGGCGCGGGGGCCGCCTGACGCAACGGGCCGCGGGGGTTGCAGCGCTGGGGCCTGCCCCGCACCCGCCGCCGCCGCCCGGCCCTGCCCCGCGGCCAGGTGTGGGCCCGGCGCTGCCTCCCCGGCGCCAGCACGGCCACGGGGCGGGCCCGTGGTGTGGGGTCAGGACAGACGGACGGGGCGGGTCAGACGGATGGACAGCGGGGTGCGTGGGGGGAGCTGCTCGAGCAGGACAGACGGACACCTGCGGACCCCCCCCCCCAAGGTGGATGGAGAGCAGGGGCTTGCCTGCTCAGGACAGACAGACGGCCAGGACCCCTGTACAAGACAGACGGACACCTGGGACCCACGCTCTCAGGACAGATGGACACCAGGAGCCCCTCACAAGACGGATGGACGCCTGGGATCCGTGCCCAGGACAGAAGGACACCAGGAACCTGCCCACACAAGAGGGATGGACACCAGGGACCCCCCCCATCCAAGACAGACATCCAGGGCAGACAGATACCTGGCACCCACATGCTCCAGGTAGATGGACACCCAGAATCCCAGGACAGACGGACAGATCTCCGAGATAGATACACACCCATGCTTTGCACGCCCAGGACAGATGCCCGAGATAGATGCACACCCACGATTCACGTGCCCAGGACAGCCAGCCAGCCAGCCCGCAGACACCCAGTTCAGGTGGGATCCCCACACCCAGGACAGACGGACAGCCAGGACCCACACACCTGGGACAGATAGCGACCAGGACAGACGGACACACCCCAGCGCCCTACACACCTGGGAGAGACAAACCCTCGGAACCTGCACGCCCAGGACGGACAGACACCTCGGAGCATGTGCTTAGGACAGACGGACGCCCCAAAGCCACCTGTTTAGGACAAACAGACACCGTGAACCCACGTGTTTAGGATAAACAGACACCCCAAACCCACATGTTTAGGGCAGACAGACACCCCAAACCCACACATTTAGGACAGACAGATACCCCCAACCCTCATATTTAGGACAGACATCCTGGACCCATGGATTTAGGACAGACAGACTCCCTGAACCCACATGTTTAGGGCAGACAGACACCCCAACCCTCATATTTAGGAGGGACAAACACCGCAGACCCACGTATTTAGGACAGATGGACACCCTGGACCCCCTATATTTAGGGCAGATGGACACCCCAAGCCTCATATTTAGGGCAGACTCCCTGAACCCACATATTTAGGGCAGACAGACACCCTGGACCCACACATTTAGGACAGACAGACACCCCAAACCCACACATTTAGGACAGACAGACACCCCAAACCCCCCATAATTAGGACAGATGGACACCCCAGGCCAGTTCCCGCCCCACCCCACCAGCTACACGGGGTGGGGGCGGAGCCTCCTGCCCGCACATTTGCGTAGGGGGCGTGGCCACTCCATTTGCATTTGGGGTGGGAAAGCACCGCACCCAGACCTCCGCCCAGGGCCCGGGGGGCCCCTGGAGGCCCCGGTGCCAGTGGAGGGGGGGAAATTTGGGGGGACACGTCCTCTGGGGACGTGGGGGGGGGTGCCCCGCTTTTCCTGACGTCCCCCCCGTGGGTGCTGCAACTCTCGGAGGCTGGAAAGGAGCTCGGGGAGGTTCCCGGCGGGACCTGGCTCCCCATCTCGCTTCTCAGCGCCTTCCTCCAGCTCCGCGATAACGCCGCACCCCCGCAGTGTTATCTCCCGCGGAAACAGCCCCACCTAAACCCACCCCCCCGGGGCTTACAAGAGCCACGGCACACCCCCCCAGGCCCTCAACACCACACGCCGACAGCGGGTTTTGTAAAAAATGGTTTATCCGTTCCATTTTTGTATAAAACACACGGGAGAAACCTAGCCAATCACCACACGAATCGCCGCCACGTGACAAGGTAACTTTTTGTCAAACTTTGAACCTAAAGACCATACAAATGTTTGCTCCTGTCTACAGTCAATTGTCTATGCTCTTCCATCGAACTATTCCTTAAAAAAAAATTCCACATATCCCCGGCTTTCTTCTGTCCCGGTTACAGTACAACGACAGGGAGGACGCGGGCTGGTTACGACTCCTTTACGCGGTTTTCTGCTGTCCCTTCTTCCCGATCAGAGACTTGTGGATGTGGGGGATCACGCCTGCGGGGAGAACAACGTGTCAGGGCTGCCGCCGGCGTCACAACGTGCTTAGCCGCCAGGAATTCCCTCTTCCCTCCCGTCCCGCCATAAATCTGCCGTCCTGGAGGGGGAGGCAGCTCCCCCCACGCTAAAGGACGCGGGGTTTGGGGGAGAGAAGCTGAGCTCTGAGGCCCACGCTTCGGGAAGGAGCGAGGCTGCCCCAGCAGAAGCCTCTCAGAGAGGTGGTGCGAGGATCGCAGCAGATCGGGGACCCCCCCGGCACGCAGCGGGGCAGGCACGCCGCTCGCCACGCACCTGGGAAAGCCCAGATGGGGAAAAAAAAAACAAAAACAATCCAACAGCCCGCGAGGAGCGGCAGCGAGGAAGCCCGGAGCTGAGGGGCGAGCTCTCAGCAGCTCCCCAGCACCGCCCGTCGCTGCGGATTCCAGCCCAAAGCGACCGCGCTGGCGAACCGGGCTGAATTCTGCCCCAAAATACCCTCCTGCCTCTCCGCACAGCCAGGGGAAGGAGCGGAGGAGCCCCGCGGCCCCGCTTACCTCCCCCAGCAATGGTGGCTTTGATGAGGGAGTCCAGCTCTTCGTCGCCGCGGATGGCGAGCTGCAAGTGCCGGGGGGTGATGCGCTTTACCTTGAGATCCTTCGAAGCGTTGCCTGCCAGCTCCAGCACCTGGCGAGAGACCGGCAGCGCCGCGAGCCTCAGAGGGGGCTCAGAGCACCTCCAAGTGCCAGGAGGAGCCGAAAGGTCTTCCCCTCCTCACACGCGCCGCTGGAGCCGGCGGGCGTGCGGAGCGCTGGCACCGTGCCCGCCTGTCCCCGTGTCACCAGAATTTTTTCCAGAAAATCTTCCCGAGTTTTTTTTTCCCCCCCTCCCCCTGTTATAAACCCAGCAGAAACCCCAGCCGCCTCCCCAAAACGAAAATCAGCGCAACAAGAAGAATTGTCGGGGAATAAAACCGGAACGAAACCCGACAGCTTGGGATTAAACGCCCTCACAGGTGGGCCTGCTCCCGGAATGCGAGCGGCTGCCGCGCCCTCACCTCGGCGGTGAGGTACTCGAGGATGGCCGCGCTGTACACCGCGGCGGTGGCGCCCACTCGCCCGTGGCTCGTAGTGCGGGTCTTCAAGTGCCTGTGGATGCGGCCCACCGGGAACTGGAGAGGAAGCAACGGAGACGGGGTGAGCACCAGGTACCGGATCCGCGCCCCGTGTGCGTGCCGGTACCGGGCTGCACCGGGGCCGTTTTCCCCCAGACCCCGCCCCGGGACAGAGTTCCTACACCGAGACAAATTTTAGCCCCCGTTTAACAACGAGGAGCGCTGCACACAGGGGAGAGGGGCACAGAACTGGGTGAATGGCCCAGCAGAGCCCCCCCACGCACCAGCTGTGGTACCCCACAACCCCCAAGCGATGCCCGCAGCCTTCCAGGCCAGCCCCAGGCCGGACCCTTCCCGCTGAGAGCCGGGAGCGAGCGCCCCCGCCCGGCGAGGGCCTCCCCGCCCCGCCACAGCCAGGGCGGCGCTGGAAGCGGGGCAAGAAACGACAACAGCAGAAGTGCCCCGCCGTCGTTGTGCTAAAACAGGGGAAAACAAAAAAGGGCTGTGGCACCCCGCCCCTCGGACGCAGGAGGTTCGTTACCTCCGCGACGTTTCACAGCCCGGGACCGCGAGGCGGCCGCACGTTACCTGCAGCCCGGCTCTCTGGGAGCGGGACACCGCCTTGGCCTTGGCCTTGCCGCTGTCCTTGCCAGCTTTACCTCCAGCCTGCGGAGACAGAGCCCTCGTTAGTCCTGCCCCTGCGAGCGCGCCCACTGACGAAGCCGCCTCGGTTCTCGCCCCCCACCCCGTGATAAT
Source organism: Anser anser (assembly GCF_964211835.1). Classification (NCBI taxonomy): domain Eukaryota; kingdom Metazoa; phylum Chordata; class Aves; order Anseriformes; family Anatidae; genus Anser; species Anser anser. The sequence continues at coordinate 5,117,571 of NC_139747.1, forward strand.
TTTCCGCGCGTGCTGCCGGGCCCGCTGCTTTCAGAGCAGCCCCGGGCGCGTTTCCGCTACCAGGCGAGCGGAATTTTTACGTTTCCTGTTACCGCTATTCCCATTATTTTTCCAGAAGGCGGCAAACGGGGGAGAACCAGCAGAGAGCAGTTGTTGTTTCGCGGCAGCAGTTGGGAGAAATCTAGGATTTGGGGTCAGTTCCCGTCGGGCATGCGGCAGCACGCCTTTCTGAACGCCGGGATTCGCGGCTCAGCCCCGCGCGTTTCCAGGGTGATCCCTTCTCCTGGGAGCTGCTCCCTGCCACAGGCGTCCTGCAAAGCCCCGAGTGCGGCTCTGGGAGCCAGGGGGGGAACGAGGAGGAAGCGGCCACGTGCGGGCGGCTCTCTCACATCTGCCTAAACAGGATCATGGGAGCGAGGCACTAATTCAAGCCTGAAGTCGCTAATTCTGATGGGAAGAGCCTCCCGGAGGCTGGGAGGGGCGCAGGGGAGGCAATTTTTAGTTAAGGTGCGGGCGAGCCGGGCCGTCCTGACCCCAACGCCATCCCATTCTGAAAGCGATGGGAGCAGGGCTGGCTGCAAGCGAGCTGGGGCCAGCCAGCAGCCGCCCGTCCCGCCCTGCGGGAAGCGGCCATGGGATCCAGAGCTCCCTTTGGGCCCCGGCACAGAGCACAAAGACGCACGCCAAGCTGCACGGGGAAGGTGTTTAATTTGGAAGCGGAGCGGTGCTGGGCGAGGTGGCGGAGCCGGGGCCAGCTTCCTGCAGCGTGAAGCACGAGGCCGCGGCCGCTCCTCCCTGCTCAGGGAAAGCTGGCACCTGGTAAGCGCGCGGCGTTCTGGCAGCTGGCACCGAAACGGGGCTTCCTTGGGGAGCGGCCGGCTCCGGTTCCTTCGGGAGGGCAGCGAGGGCGAGATTCCTTACACCGAGGGAGCTCGGGGAGACCCGTGCGAAGCATTTTGAGGCACCACGCTTGAGGATCCCCTCACTGGTGCGGCTCTGGGAAGCCCGAGCAGGAAGCTGAGCTCCTCGTGTCGGTGCAAGGCCTCCAAACTTGGCGCAGAAGACTCAGGGAGGGATATTTTCGGCTGTGCTTCTCTTTCCTGGCGAGGCAGCTTTGGAAAAGAGCACTGGGTGCTCGCACTGCGAGCTTTTATTGGCCAGCGCCGCGACTTCCCTGTCGGGCCCCCCAGCTGGCAGCTTCCTGCTCGCTCGTTATTCGAGCAGAAGGGGAAGGGGTCGGACACGAGGGGCCGCGAGTCCTGAGCTGTCCCCATCCCGGGGAGGAGAAGCCTCGCGCCGGCTGCCCACCATCGCAGCTCATCACGGCCTTCCTCCTGAGCCCGGGGACTTCTTCCTCTGCCCGGGAAGCGAGGCTGGAGGAGGCTGGCAGGTTACGCCGCCCGGCATGCACTGTCCAGAAAATCCCAGGAATTAACACCTGCGGTGCATTCGGCTTTCACTTGAGTCCCTCACCCCAAGCAAACCAGGTCGAGCTGTCAGCCCCTGCCCATCTGGGGGAAACACGCTGGCCATCGACATCCCTGAACCCTGGAGTTTTCCTGAGGAAAAGCTCCGCAGAAGGCCGCAGCACTCATAACCCAGCGCAGAAGCAAAGCGGGGAACGCAGCCTCGCTAGTTTACTAGCGGAGAACCAGAGTAATTAAATCTATCACCACTGCCTCTCTCTCCAGAGGAGTCAGGACCTGTTAAATCCAGGACGAGCCCTGGCCCCAGCAGCTTCACTCCCCCAGCGAGCAGGGGGAGGGTGCACAGGTCCCTGTCGCCCCAGGGAGCCGCTCGCTGGGAGCCCCCACGCACCTCGCTCTGTTTCTGAGGCAGCAGGGAGCTGCTTCCATCCCTTCTACAAACATGTGCCTCCAAGGCTGCGTTTTCAAGGAGAAAAACAAACTTTGGCGGCCGTTCTCAGCTTGGTTTCGCAGCACCACCGGTGGTATTTACCAACAGCGCCCGTGTGACACCCGGCCCCACAGCTCTCCCTGGCGATGCCGCACTGAGCCGTTATCAGAGCGCGTTCCCCTCCCTAAACTTGCTAAAAGAACAAGTTTTTCGTCCGCAGCCACCGGTTACGGGGCACCCAGCAGCGCAGGGAGGCGAGGGTTGCATAACTTCACCCGGCACTTCCACCTCAGCGAGCGCAGGCTCCTCCTCAGCCTCAGCTGCTCGCTTTAAGTTACACACCCCGGCACCGAGAGGCGGAAAGGGAGGAAAAAAAAAAAACAAACCAAGCTTGGCGACCTCCAGCCCGGAGCTGCCACCCCTGCCTGTGCTTCGGGGAGAGCCAAAACCCTAACGCCCAGCGCGAGCTCCGGCAGCCGGGCCCTAAACCCGGCAGCAGCACGGCCCCACGGGGAGTAAACAAGCACCGGGAGCAAACAAGCACCGGGAGCAGCAGAAGCGGGACCCTCCCCACGAGTTTCGGGTGCCGCAGGGGGTTAAACCCCCGGCTGCCTTCCCCAACCCCCCCCCGCCCCCCCCTCAGGAAGCCCCCGCGGAGAACGAAGGAGCCCAAACCCCAGCAACCAGCGGGGGCGGCAGGGCCGGGGCCGCCCGGGTCACCCCCCGGTGTGACGCAGCCCCGGGGGAGCCGGGGGGCACCGCGCGGGGCCTCTTCACGGGACCGCGGGGGGCTGGGAGCTGCCAGGAGCCCGTGCGGTACCACGGGGCAGGCCGCCGCCGGGCCGCCGTCCCCGCGACTCCAACCGGGAGAGGACCGGAGGCGCTGCGAACGGCAAGGGGACCGCGGACAGGGCCCGGAGGCCGTGACAGGGCCCGGGGCCCTTCGACAGGGCCTGGCCCTGGCCCTGGCCCCCCCGCGGCTCCTCGCCGGTCCCCCCCCGCCACCCCCGGGCCCACCGGGAGCAGGCCGAGCCCGGCGGCCGCCACCGCCCCTCACCATGGTTCCGCCGCCCGAGTCCGCGCTGGAGCCGCCTCAGGAGCCGCCAGACAATGACCCGCCCGAGCGCGACGCCCGCCGCCGAGACCCCCGCAGCCAATCACGGCGCGCCGTGCTTATTTGAACGGCCCGCTCGGACCAATCGGCGAGCGGCTTCTTGCTACCCCCTCCCGACCAGCTCCCTCTGCTGGCCCCGCCCCTCGACCCGTTTAACGGCCGGTGGGTTTTTTTTTTTAGGTTTGCACACGGCACGCAGGGCTGAGGGGAGGGGGCGGCGCAGGGGAGTGACGTGTCGAAGAGCCAATAGAAAGAGCCGATCCGGCTGAGGGAGGCGGGGTTGGGAGAATAGACATGCGGCGGAGCCAATGAGAGGGGAGAAGAGGCTTTCCCGCCCATTCTCTCTCCCCGCCCCCCGGGTTGTTTGTTTGGGGGGGGGGGGGAGAGGGCGGCTGAGGGGTCCTGAGGGGAACCGGGGACGGGAACCGGGCACCGGGGACGGCCTCTGGAGGGCCCCCGGTTGTGATCCAGGCCCCGTGGCCGTCGTCTGTCCGCCCGCCCGTCCCCCTGAGAGGCCCCAGCGCCGCCCCCGTGAGGAGAGGCCGCGGCTCGCAGCCCGGCCTGAGGGGAATTCACCCCCGGGACGCCGAGGGGGCGCCCTTGTGTGGTGTTTTTTTTATTTTTTTTCGCAGGAAATTCCCCCAATAAAGGCCGGTGTTGCCCTAAAGGGGAGCACGGTGGGGCTGGGGTGGCCCCGGTGCCCCCCCCGGTGCGGGTTTCGGTCGGGGCTGGGGGGCTGAGGGGCGGCTTTTTGCCCAGGGGCTCGGAGGGGAAGGTCGCTGCTAACGGCTGGGATCAAATAGTGTGGAAAAAGCCCCAAAATTCCTCCCGGGAGCCGCTGCAGGTCATTGGGGTGGCTGTGATGGTAGGTGGGAAAAAAGACTTCCCTGCTCCGTTGCGAAGCCAAGCTCCGGGCACACACCGAGAGCCAGGGAGGGGAATTTTGTGGGGAAATTTGGTGTTTAGCAAGCAGGACTTGGGATCTCGTGGAAGCTGCGTCGGGAGCGCAGCGCAGGCCCCTGTGCAGAGGAGCTCTGCGTCAGGCTGGCTGTGGCCGTGAATTCTCCAAACAGGAAAAAAAGAAAAATGGAAAGAGGCAAAAATCCCCCATGGAAAGAGCTGCGGAGCCGGACCTGCCCTCACGAGAGGGGGCGCCCCGGCTGCCTCCCCAGGACGTGCAGGACGGACGCTGCCAGGGAGGAGGCGATGGAGGAGAGGTAGGGGAGCATGGGCTGGGGAGGAGGAGGAGGAATAGGAGAAGGAGAGGCCCCCTTACGCCTCAGTTCCCCACCAACCCTCCCCCAGCACTAAGCATTATGCCTCTTAATGCACCCACAGCATTATTTTTGGGGTGCATGGGGGGGGCTCAGCAGCGGATCTGCCCCCCCCCCCCAACCCCACTGCCTGCACCTGCCCCGCAGACAACAACTGCTGCCGGTGCCTGCAGCCCCCACAGCTGTCCCTGGGGCTCACCACAGCCCCCCTCAGCCCCCACAGCCTCCCCCGGCCCCCACCGGAGCAGCTGGCACCCGGGGGGGGACGCCGCCGGTTCCTTTTTGCGAGGCACCAGCACGGATCCGGCTCTGTGGACGGGGTCACGCCAGGTCCCCGAGCCTGGGGGCTGCGCGCGGTGGTGGCGGCGGTGGTGACGGCCGCGGCTCTCAGTGCGCAGGCGGCTGCCGCCCGTGTCCTCAGATGAGCCCGCGCCCGCAGGGAGCCGCAGAGCTAAATGCGGCGCGGGCTGCGGCGCCTGCGTCACCGCGCGCGGGCCCGGCGTGGGCTGCAGCGCTGCTGGGGTGGGGGTGGGGGGGCGAAAACAGGGGGGGGAGCACAGCCGTGGGCACCCGCACGTGCCACACGTATGCACCGAGCTTTGCACCAAACCCTTTTTGCCCTCCCCCTCCCTCGACGGGGGCGATTCCTCGCACTTGCGCCCGCCAGCTGCACGCGATGCCCCCCCTCCCGCAGCCCACCCCAGCTGTCCCCGCGCCTCGGGGGGGCCCCCCAAAGGGCTGCGCTGCCCCCAGAGCCCAGCTCGGGGACGAGGCGGCCCTCGGGGCGCTTCCACCAGCACCAGGGACCCCACAGCAATCAGGAGCCCCCCGCACCGACCCCCAACCCCCCCCCCCCCCCAAAAAGAGCGAGGCAGAGGCCGGGTGGGTTTTTTTCATTCACTTTTCCGCATACTTTTTATTTGTTACAAACATACAATTCTTTAAATATAGACTGTAAAACTCCATTTGCAAAAATCTGCTACGGTAAGGAGTGCTCGCTAGCATGAGGAGTTCGTCACGTCGGGCGTCATCTTTGCTAGTGGTAAATCCAGGACCTGCCTTCGGCAACCGCCGGCCGCTCCCCGGCGCCTCCCGAAGCCGCCCCGCCGGCCGCAGAGGAAGGGAATGAGAATCGGCCCCGCTGCCGTGGGAGAGGGGGACGGGGCCCCTCCGGGCGCCGGCAGCCCCGCGCTGGGCCGCGTAAAGTGCATGGTTTGCTTTAGTTTTTTTTTCTTTCATTAAAAAAATAAGAGGAATAAAACTTTCTTCTTTCGTCAAGGTACTTCGGGGTGAACGTTTTGGTCTCTCAGCAGATATTGCGGAAGCCAGGCCTGGCCCTGGCGCCTCTCTCTCTCTGTCTCTCTCGCTTTCTGCCTCCAGCTCTCGCGGAGGATCTGCCTCGCCCGCCCCGCGCCGATGTTTCACCTCCTCAGCTCTGCCCCAGGCGCGGGATGACCACGTGCCGGGGCCGAGAGCGCTCACCGTTCGCCGTGCCGCGTGCAGGACAGACCCGCGGCCGTCCCTTCCGGCGGCCTCGTGCCTCCACGCTGCGTTTTCGAGGCCGGTAACGCGCGGCCTCGAGCCTCGCGGTCGCCAGCGGCACCGCCAGCTCCCCGAACCGCGCTGCCCCGGGCGCGGGGAGAGCTCGGCGGGGGCCGCGAGCCCGCCGGCCTCTGCCGCCCTCTCTCCTGGCTCTCGGCGCGCCCGCTCCCGTCCGTCCCAGCGGGTGCCTTCCCGAGCGCCGCTCCCCAGCGGGGCGGAAGCCGGACGGGAGGTCCCGGCGCGCGCCGGGAGCTTACGCCAACACAAACCCCGAGCTCGCACACCGCGCTGCCTGACCGAGCCATCCGGCTCCGGGAGGAAGATGAGGGAGCCTTCCTCCCGCAGCCTCGTCCTCGCGGCACGCCTCGCGCTCCCGTCGGAACCCCGCGCGCCTTTCCCGTCGGGAAACCGCTCCCGGCCCCGCGGCGCGAGCCGAGGCTGCGCTCCTCGGGCGAATATCTGCTGAGAGATCCCTTTGTGCATCGGCTGAAGTACCGTCATCACTCGCTCACGGTTCTTTTTTTGCCTTTTTTTTTTTTTGCTTTTTTCTTTTTTTTTTTTTCTTTTCTAAAAGAGAAGTCGGCGAGGCTCTCGCCAACGAGAGGAACCGCCCCTCTCCGGAGAGCGGAGCAGCTCGGCGGCTCGCTCGCTCCCGTCCTCGCGAGTCGTCCGAGGGGCCGCTCGGTGAGGGGATCGCGGCCGCCAGCCTCGCGCGCCCGTCGCCCTGCGCGGCCGGGAGCGCGGCGGGGACGCTCCGTCGTGGTTTTTCCTTTTCTCTCAGGAGGGAGCGGGGAAACTGAAGCAGTTTTGACTTTTAGTGGAGCCGCGGGGTTGTTTTTTTTTTTTTTTGGGGGGGGGGGCGATCCCCGCGGGGACCCCTCTGCGGCCGCCTCGGGCTCCGGGCGATCAGCCCAGACGTCTCAGGTATTTACACGAAGTTTTTTTTGGGGTGCTATACAAGATTTACATCGCCTTTTGTACAGCAGATGCTCTGATAGAGTTGCGCTCTCAAACCGTCCCTTCTGGGGCAACAGAAATCTGGAAGCTCCGACAAGTTGGGATTTCCCCCTTCCGGAAAAAAATAACAACAACAACAACAAAAAATACAACCAACGTTTTGCCCGTTTTCTACCGAATCCAAACCGTAAAGAAAAAAGAAACAAACCCCAGCCCGCCGCGCGCACCCCTCCGGGTGCGTGTGTCCGTGCAGACGGCGGCCGAACCGCCCGACCCGCCGCGCGCCGCCTCCGCCACGGGGCCGATTTCGGGAGCGAGCTCCCGGAGCACGAAGCGGCCGCCGAAGCCCACCACGAGGAGCGCCTCCTCGCCCGCCCACCTCTGCGAATCGCTCCCGCCGGCCGCTGGCAGGGTTTAAAAAAAAAATAAAAATAAAAATGAACCGATTTTCGTTAATCACTTTGTTTTTCCTTTTTTTTTTTTTTTTGCTGCGAGATTTCTTCCCCCGACGCGCTCTGCTCTTCTCACCTGTGTGCTGGAAGGTCAAATGGAGCTGCGGAAGGTTTCTGTACATAGATACATCGCTCGGCCGGCCTGGCGCCGGCGGGAGAAAGGTTTCTGGTTGCCAAAGCGAACGCCGTCTGCGGCGGTGGGTTGGACATTTTTTTTTTTTTTTGGCGTACGTGATATTCGCCTCTTGCCTCTTCCACGTGTTTCCTAGGCAGCTATCGACAGCGTAGCCGGGCCCGCGAAGCCCGCGCCGCTACCGCAGAGTAGAAAGGTAAGGCTAGTTACTGCAATTTCAGCCAAAAAAAAAAAAAAAAAGAAAAAGAAAAAGAAAGAATATATATATTTATATATATATATATATAATCCTCTTCAAAAGGAGAGGTACCGCCTGCATCGTTGCAAGAACCAAACTGGCTCACAGCAGCTGAGCAACAGAAAGTCCATCACCACCGAAGCGAGGGAACGAGATGCTGGTCTGCGCGCGGAGCCGGCGTCCTGGGCGGCGAGCGGGGCCGTGGCCGCCTCCGTCCTCCTCCTCCTCCTCGCCGCCGGCCCGCGGCGCTGCGTTCTCCGCGGCAAAGAACTGAACGCGTGTGAACAAAACACATCGGTAAATACAGCAGGACATTACTGGAAACAGCTGCCTTACAGTACAAAATACAGTACGAGTGTACGGATGTGATTCGGACATCGAGAAATACTATTGCTCCCGTTATGATTTAGGAAACCGAGTTCTTTGCGACGGAGAAGAATTAAAAACAGGAAAAACGGAAGGAAAAGAAAAAAGTTCTCGTTAAAAATCCCTTAAAAAGACCTACGGACAACGGGAGGGCAGCGAGGAGGGCGGCGAGAGGCGGCGGCGGCTGGCGGGCGGCCGCGCGGGGCCGTCCCCGTGGCTCGGGGCGGGGGACGGAGCCGATCCCCCCGTCGGGCCGCGCGGGGAGTCGCTGTGGGCCGTTCATCGCCTTCCAATAAATACGGAGCGAACAGAGAGCGCGGAGAGGGGGGACACCAGCAGAAGGGTTCGCAACAATAAATTAACAAGGCAGCTCAGAGGGCAGGCATGCACAGTTTCCAAAAAATAAAAACCATGAGAGGAAAAAAAATTAAAAAGTCCTAGAGACTCTAGAAGGTGTCACACAGTAATACCTGAAACTTTGGAATGAACAGCGGGCTCCCCATTCAGTTCAAAGTTACTAGGATAACGTGGCTAAAAAAATACCTTTCTGGAGGGGCAGGACTGACCCGATTAGCTAAAAAAAAAGACCATTTGAGAGTGAAAATCCATTTAATAACAGAGGTGATCGCTGAAAGGACCCCACTTTTATTCCGGAGCAGCTGGACGAGTCGTTGGCAGGAGCCAGTCTCTGGTGAAACGGCGAGATGGTAAAAAAAGAGGAAAAAAAAAGAGGAAAAAATTCCAACGCCCCGGCCGCCGGGGTGCGCGATCCCAGCGCTCGTCGGAGCTCCCACAGGTTGCGTCGCGCTAACGAGCCGGCCGGCGCCGGCCCCGCCGTTCCCACGGCGTGAGGTACTGAGGAAACGCATCGAGTTCGTGTTAAAAAGCCGCGGGCCGAGACGCGCGGGTTGGGTTTTCTGCACCTGAGGTCGCCGGCGTCGCGCGGGCGCGTGCCCGCCGAGGCCTCCAAGTCCCACACGCGCGCGCGCGCGGCCGCCGCTCCTCCGCGCTCTCTCCCGGCCGAGCCGGGGCTTGAAAAAACCATCTGACGGCGGCGGCCCCGCTCGCGGCCGCCCGGGGAATCCTGCCTGGCCTTCCCGCTGCCAACCCGGCGCTCGCTCGAGCCCACCTTATTTGGAGAGGAGGGGAAGATCTCCAGCGAGCAGCAGCCGATCCGTCGAGCTTGCCTTGTGCTTTGTGCCTGCTTTTTCTCTAGCCTACCTCTCTTTGCAACCCCCATGTTAAAAAGAAGGGAGGAGGAAAAAAAAAAAAAAATCATCATCAAAAAAATCAAAACAAGAGAAGTGTTCCTTTATCTTCAGAAACCTGCCAGCTTTTCACTAGCTCAGTTACGGGTTCCAGTTCAGGCGCCTGGAGTTTAGCAGTTCGCATCCCAAAAAAACAAAACGATTCTGCAAAGGGGGGGGGGGGGGGGGGGAGGAAAAAAAAAAAAAAAGAAAAAAAGAAGGAAAAAAAAAGAGACAATGGACGTTGGTCCAGAGACGGCCCCCCCACATCGCATCTCGCTGCCGAAAGCTCGCCGGCTCCTTCGCTCCCCCCCCGCCCGGGCGGCGGTGACGGCTCCGGCGTGCGGCGGCTCCCCGGGGGGCGCCGGGATGCTGGTTTCGGTGGTGGCGGGGGGCACGACGCCGACACGGACAGAGGGGGTCGGGGCGGGACGGGAGAGGAGAGAGGATCCGGGCACCCCCGGCCCCAAAAAGCGCGGAGTCCTCGGGTTGAAGCAGGCGGAGGGGGGGATGAAAGGTGGGAGGGGGGGTCCGGGCGCTCATCCCCGGGGGGATGCCAGTGGCTCGTCCCGGCGGCGGCGGCGCGGGTCGGGGCGTGCGCGGAGGAGGGAGGGACGCGGTCGGTGGCTGCGGTCGGGCCGGTTTCTCTCTCCTCTCTCCGGCGGCAGAGCCGGGGGCCAGGGAGGGGGACTTGGAGGCGGGGGCGGGCTCGGGGCCCCCTTCTCCCCGTCGCGGCGAGGAGGGGAAGGGGGGTCCGGGGAGGGCAGGGAGGGAAGAGGAGGGGGGAGGCCGGCGGGCGCTGGCGGCGGGGGCTCAGTCGTCGTCCACGTCGTCGCCGTCGGAGTCGTCGCCAGCGCCGCTGCCGCTGCCGGGACCGGGGGGCCCGGCGCGGCGGTCGTAGAGCTTGTCCCGCTGGCGCTCCTGGATGTCGCGCATCTCCTCGGCGTAGCGGCAGAAGGCGCCGCCGAACTTGGCCCAGGCCTTGTAGGGGACGGTGATGGCGTTGCGGTAGGACGGCTTCACCTCGCTCACCCGCAGGAAGACGCCGTACTTGTTGCAGCCCACGTCGAAGAAGAAGCGCTTGGAGTCCACGGTGATGGAGGTGCCCTCGGGCAGCTCCCCGTAGAGCCCCCCGCCGCCCGGCCCGCCGCCCCCGGGGCCGCCCAGCTCGTCCTCCTCGCCCCCGTAGTCGTCGATCAGCTTGGCCAGGGCGTCGCGGAACTCGATCAGGCCCTGGGCGGGCAGCGCGATGGTCTGCCCGCTCTGCAGCCCGGGGGGGCCGCCGGGAAAGCCCCCGGGCCCGCCGGGGCCGCGGTTGACGGTCTGGCGGATGCGGAGGAAGCGCCCACGCTGGTTCTCCTTCAGGTCCAGGTAGTACTTGCGGTTCTCCCGCACCAGGAACTCGCTCTTGAGGGCCCGCCGCGGCCCGGGCCCGCTCCCCTCGTCGCCGCCGGGGCCGGCGGCCTGCGCCAGCTGCTCGGGGCTGGAGGGCCCCAGCTGGGCGTAGTGCTCGATGAAGTCGCCCAGGTAGTCGCGGAACTCGGCGGCCACGGCCATGGAGAGCGTGAGGCGGCTCTTGGAGCCCCCGGCGCCCACCTCGGCGATCTTGAGGAAGCGCCCCTTGGCGTTCTGCTTCACGTCCAGGTAGAAGCGCTTGTTCTGGATGTCCAGCCGCTTCGACGCCAGCTCCTGCGTCTCCTGCTCGGGGCCGGCCCCGCCGCCGCCCCCGCCGCCGGCCCCGCTCCCTCCTCCGCCTCCTCCCCGGGGCGCCGCGAAGCCTCCGCCGCCTCCCCCCCCGCCGCTGCCGCTGCCGCTGCCGCCGCGCTCGCTGCCGCTGTCGCCGTCCGCCATCTTGCCCGCCCGCCCCGCGCCGGCCCTTCCGCGCGCGCCGCCCGCCCCGCTTCCGGCGCGCGGCCCCGCCCCTCTGCGACAGGGGTGACGTCACCGCCGCACTCCGCCGCGCCTCACGTGCTACCCGGGGGGGGGGGGCGGGGGGGGGGAGCGGCTCCGCCCGCCGCGTCCCCGCGCGCCCTCTGCCGCCGGGAGGCCCCGCCCCCCGCGCGTGGCCCCGCCCACGCCCCGCCCACTCCCCTAAAGCCCCGGCGCGACGTCACCGCCCCCCGACCCGCCCCCTCCGCCCTGTCAATCACGCCCGCCCGCAGCTCCCATTGGAGGAGGCGCCGCGGAGGCCCCGCGCTGCGTCAAAGCGGGGCGGCCTGACGTCATCGGCGGCGCGCGTTACGTCACGGGCAGGGAGCACAGCGCGGGGGGGAAGGGGTCAGCCTGGGAGCCCCTGGGCCTCCACCGTCCGCACCCTTGGGTGCCGGAACCCAGCCTCTGCAGCCCCGGAGGCTGGGGGGAGGCCCCGCAGCCGGGGCAGGTGGCGGCAGGGAGGGGCTGCACAGCGCCGGGAGCAGCAGGGCCGCGGGGCCTCCCGGCGGCAGGCGCTGGGTGGAGGCCCCTGGGACTCCCGCGGGGATGAGGCCACCCCGGTGCTGCCCCGCAGCTCCACCCTGTCCTGGGCCCCTGCTGGAGGCCGGGAGGAGCGGCACGGGCCTGGGGACAGCGCGGCGACCTCCACGGAGGCCAGGGCGGCCTCACCTCCGTCCTCCCTGGAAAGGTGCTGGAGGAAACCCCCCCGGGAAGCGCCTCTGCCAAGGCCGGGAGCGCGGCCAGCAGGGGGCGTCCCCTTTGGGGGCCACCCTGATGAAATAACGCCTGCAGGAGGCGGCCTCGCCATAGAGGGGACAGCGGAGGATGTGGTCCGGGGGCCGGTGACGCAGCAGCGCAGCCACAGCCTCCACAGGGATCCACCAGGGGGATGCTGAGGAGACCCCCCCCACGCTTTCCCCCCCTCCCCCAAAAAGGGTTTGGGGATACTGACAGGGTGGTGTCACCACCCCACGACCTCGAATGTCACCTTCCAGGTCGCAAGCACCCAAGGGTGCCCTCCCCCTCCTCCCCCTTGCAGCTGGGGCGTTCATCACCACCCCGACCACAGGGGGAGCACCCAAAGGCGAGCGACACCCCCTCGCTGTCCCCACCCCAACACCCTGCAGCCCCTTCCCGCACCGCACCCATGGGTGCTGCACCCCGGTACAGAATGAGCGGGGCCAGGTCTCCACACACAACTCGTTTTTATACGAGGGGGGAACACAAACAACACAACAAGCGCCGCAGGGGCACGGCGTGGCTCCGAAAACTCCAGATGGGTGCTGGGAGGGGGGGGGTCCTCAGGGTGCTGAGGCGGGTCCGGTGCGGCCCCCCCCAGGCCGGTCCCTCAGTGGGGCAGCTCATGGGGGATCAGCTTGTAGTGGGCGCCGCAGGAGGGGCAGCGCTGCGCCTCCCCCTTGTGCAGCCAGAACCAGATGACGCAGCTGTTGTCCTCTTCACCTGGGGAGGGGGGGGAAGAGAGCAGCTGGGACGGACGGACAGGGACAGACGGACAGGGACAAGGGGATGAGGGGGGGGGACACAAAGGGATGGGGGGGATTGGGGGGGGGACTTACAGACGCAGCCCACGATGCGCTTGTCGCCGATGGAGGGCACGAGGTTGGGGTCCTCCTTGGTCCCCGCGTAGCGCTTGGGCCGGAACATGCTGTAGGGGTCCTGGGGGGGGGGGGGGGCACAAAAATGGGGGGAGAGGGGACAAAGGGTGAGCGCCCAGGACAAAGGGTGAGCCCCCGGCCCCTGAGCCCCCCCCGAGCACTCCGCCCCCCTCCCCCGCCCCACATCACGGTGCCCACTTGCTCTCATCACCCCCCCCCGACCTCCTCCCCCCCGGTCCCGGCCCCCCCACTCCGTTCCCAGTCCCCCCGCTCCGTTCCCGGCCCCCCCCCCCGGCCCAGCCCCGCCCCGCCCCCCGCTCACCAGGCCCTTGTTCATGGCCTCCAGCACTTTCCGCTCCAGCCCCGTCGCCTGCTCCTGGTCGCTGGCGAGGTCTCCTGCGGGAGGGGCGGCGCCGTCAGACCGGGAGCCCGCGGCCTCCCCCCCCTCGCCCGGTTCCCGTTCCCTCTCGGTTCCCGTCCCCGTTCCCGTCCCGGTCCCCGCTCACCGGGCGCGGCGAGGTGCCGGACGGGCGCGGCGCGGGCGGTGGCGGCGGGCAGAAGGCGCAGGGCCGCGCTCACCCGCAGTAACCTTGAGGCCATGGCGACAGCAACGGCACCCGGCACTTCCGGCGGCGGCGGCGGAAGCGGAAGTAGCGGCGCGGCGGAAGTGGCCGCTGGGCGCGAGTTGCCCGGGGCAACGAGCCCCGCTCGCCCCGCCTGGACACGCCCTTGAGGTTGTGGTCACGCCCCCTAGCAACGGGGCACGCCCCTAGCAACTAGCCACGCCCTTCGTTGGTGAGGCCACGCCCCTAGCAACGAGGCCTGGCCTTGGCAACGGGCCCTGAGGGGGCGAGGGCAGAGGGCGGCCGTGGGCCTGCATGGGGCTGGGCCGCGTGGCGGTGGGGAGGTGTCCCCTGGGTCATGGGGACATCACGGCCGTCCTGCGCCGATGGGGACACGTCCCCATAACCCTAGTGACGTGGTGGCACAGTCCTGGTGACAGACAGACAGACAGACCCGCAGTCCCCACAAACACATTGTGCCTCAGTTTCCCCCCATAACTCAGTTCCCCCATAACTCAGTTTCCCCCTGTGCCTCAGTTACCCCCCATAACTCAGTTCCCCCCATAACTCAGTTCCCCCCATAACTTAGATTCCCCCCATGCCTCAGTTTCCCCCCCCAGCACAGCCCAGGCCGGGTGCCAGCAGCCGCTCCCCGCGCTGCTTACTCATCCCCATCGATCCCCCGTCAGGGCTCATTAGCCACCGCCACGCTAATTGCGTGTTGGCAAGTTGGCGCTTGCCGAGTTGGCTCCCCCCCTTTCTCCTCGGGGGTCCCGTGGGGGCACGAAGCCCTGGCCCCCGCGGCGGGGGCGGCCGCGCTCTGCTGAGCACGGGCTGCGCTCATCGCACCCGCGGGAGCGGCGGTAATGGCTCGCCCCCGGTAATACTGCAGGCGGGGATCGATGCCTGCTGGCAGCCATGGGGGCCATGGGGGGGGGCTGTTAATTATCCTGCTGGGGGGTAATTACTGCCCGCCTCGGCCCGTTGGGGGGTGAAAGAACCTTTTTTTGGCGTGTTTTTAATGGTGGGGGGATGCCAGGGCAAAGGGGACACCCATGGGTGATGCGTGGGGGAAGGCAGGTAGCAGCCGTTTGGCCCCCCAGCTTTGTTCGGGTCGAAGGAAGAAAGGAGAAAGTGTGGGGAAAAGGAGAAAATACAGAAAAAAAAAAGAAAAAAAAAGAGAAAATATCGGGAAAGGAAAAAAAAGAGAGAAAATACTGGGGAAAAAAATGAGAAAATATCAGGATAAAGGAGGAAACATGGACAAAAGGAGGAATTACTGGGGGAAAAAAAAGAGGAATTGTGGAAAAAAAAGAGAAAATATTGGAAAAAGGGAGAAAATATGGAAAATAATGAGAAACTTGAAAAAAAGAGAAAATGTTGGAAAAAAGGAGAAATTATGGGAAAAAGAACGTGGGGGAAAAAGGTGAAAGTATTGGTAAAAAGGAGAAAGTATTGGAAAAAATGAGAAACTCTAGGGAGAATGATAAAATATTGGAAAATAATAAGAAATTACTGGAAAAAAATAGGAATTACTGGAAAAAAATGAGAAACTACTGGAAAAAATGAGAAAGTATTGGAAAAAAGGAGAAGCTGTTGGAAAAAAAGGAGAAAGTATTGGGAAAAAGGGGAAACTATTGGAAAAAAAAAGAGAAATTATTGGAAAAAAAATGAGAAACTATAGGAAAAAAGGAGACAGTATTGGAAAAAATGAGAGACTATTGGAAAAAAGGGCGAGCACCGTGTCCGAAGCCGTGGGCGCGTGCCAAGGGAGGAGGGCAGGGCCGGGGGGGCGGAGGGCAGGGGACGGCCCCGCCGCAGCACCCGAAGGCGCCGCTGCTGCCGCCGCCACCCCGGGGTGCCCCCGGCCCGCCATGGCCATGCAGGGCATGGAGCTGTGCGCCGTGGCCGTGGTCATCCTCCTCTTCATCGCTGTCCTCAAGCAGTTCGGCATCCTGGAGCCCATCTCTGCGGAAGGTAACCCCCGGCCCCCTCCCCGGGCCGGGTTTGGATGCGGTTCGGTTTTGGGGTGCCCACGGCGGGGACGTGACCCCAGGGGACGCTCCTTGTGGAGGGGCTGCTGGTGGTGTGGGTGCCTCTCCGGGAACCTCTGTGGTGGACCCTGGAAGTTTTGGGGTACCCTTCACTGCCATGTCATGGCCCCATTGAGCACGCTGTGGCCCTGGTCTCCCCCTTGAGCACCCCAAAATGGGCTGCTGGGGGGCTCCGAGCACACGCCGCCCCCCAAAACCCTCCTGAGTGGGCTGCTGGGGAGCTCCGAGCCCGTACTCACCCCTATAGCCCATGGGGCAGGGTGCTGGGGAAGCCCCCTCCAATCCCCAAACCTGCCCAAGATGGGTTGCTGGGGACCCCCCCAAGCCCACCTCGACCCCTGAAACCCCCTGAGATAGTAGAATGGGGACCACCAAGCTTGCAGAAACCCCTAAAATCCCCCTGAGATGGGATGCTGAGGATCCCCAAACCCGCACTGACCCCTCAACCCCCCCCCAAACGGCTCTCTGAGGACTCCCAGGTCCGATCCCACCCCAGCCAGGAGGATGGGGGGCTCCACACCGCCCCTCTGCACCCCAACCCCAGCCCGGCAGCCCAGTAACCCCCACGGCAGCCCATGGGGGTCCCCAGGGTGTCCCCCCGCAGTCTGGGGACACGCGGCACGACCGGGGCTCTCCCCAACCCCATCCCACCTTCCCCATCCCGAAGTTCCTGCTGTCCCCGCTCAGCATCGAACGGCTCCATGGGGGCTTCCCGGGCTGGAAACATTAACGAGGCATCATTTATTAATTACCTTCCGGCAGCACGGAGGGTGCAGAGAGCCGGGGCAGGGGGAGCAGGACGCGAGAGGCGGCCGTGGTGCGGGTTGGAGACTGGGCACGGGATGCTCCGGGATGGTTTGGGATGCTCCGGGATGCTCTGGGACGTGTGGGGATGACCTGAGATGTTCCGGGACGCTTTGGGATGCTCTGGGATCATGCTGCCGGAGCGGGCACAGTCCAGCAGCTCCCGGGAAGCCCTCCAAGCGCTGACGGAGCCGTTTCCTCGCCCGGGCGGCGAAACCCGGAGCTCGCAGCGGATGGAGCCGCCCCGGGTGAGTTCCCCATCGTGACGGGGAGAACTGCCAGGTTTTGCCAGGTTTGGGGGATTCCTGGTTTGTTCCCGAGCACGGCCAGGTCCAGGCGGGTAAGGTGCGGGATGCCGCGATTTTCTCACCATCGCATCCCCTCCCTGGGGACCACGGGGCGCCCGGCGCTCACCCCCATAGCCACCCAGCTGGTGCCTGCCCCAAAACCCCCCGAAAAAGCCCCGAAGCTGTCGGTGAGGGGGACTCCGGGGGGGGGCCCCGCTCAGCCCCGCGCGTCCCCGCAGACAGCAGCGACGGCGACCTGGAGCTCTCGGCCGTGCGGCACCAACCCGAGGGGCTGGAGCAGCTGCAGGCGCAGACCAAGTTCACCAAGAAGGAGCTGCAGTCCCTCTACCGTGGCTTCAAGAGCGTGAGTGCCTGGGGAAGGGTCTCGGGGAGCGGCCGCGGCCCCGTGGGTCTCACCTGGCGCCCCTTCTGCCCCCCCCCAGGAGTGCCCCAGCGGCCGGGTGGACAAGGAGACCTTCACGCTCATCTATGCGCAGTTCTTCCCGCAGGGCGGTGAGTTGGGGCACCCCTGGGCGGCGTCACCCCCCCTAAAAAAAAAATATGGGGTGCTCCCTCACCCCCCCCTCACCTGCCTCCCCTCCCCAGACGCCAGCGCCTACGCTCACTTCTTGTTCAACGCCTTCGACGCCGACGGCAGCGGGGCGCTCTGCTTCGAGGTGAGCAGCGGGGCGGCACCACAGGGGGGGACACCGGTGCCACGGAGGGACGCCGGTGCCGCAGGGGGATGCCGGTGCCGCCACCCTCGGTGGTGATGAGGCTGCTCGGCTCGATGCGAGCGTGCCCAGCAGCGTGATTCATCAGATACGAATCACGGGGAGGGACGCACGAGGAGGGATGCTCGGGCAGGGGCTCGGCGAGGTTTTGCGCGGTCGGGATCAGCCGGTCAAAACGGTGCCCCCGAAAATCCGCAGCCCCGTCGCCGGCGGGTGCCGGGGGGCTGCGGGGAGCCTGCGGCAGCGGCTGGCGCATCCCAGGCGATTAAAAATAGATAGGAGCAAGAATAGCAACGGGATCGATAGGAAAAGTCCCCGCGGTCGATGGCCACGCTGCGGTGCCTTTTGTGGGGTCCGGAACGGGGTCGCCTGCGGGTGGGACATGTCCCGGTGAGGGGACCGCTCACGGCCACTGTCCCTCGGGCAGGACTTCGTTGGCGGCCTCTCCGTTTTGCTGCGGGGGACGGTGCAGGAGAAGCTGAACTGGGCTTTCAACCTCTACGACATTAATAAGGACGGCTTCATCACCAAGGAGGTGCCCCGGGGGACGAGGAGGGGGGTGGCAGGGGTGGTGGCACCCACGGGGACGTCCAGAGGGGGACAAAGCTGAGGGAGACAGGGCTGGGGGACGGAGGTGTCCTCGGGAAGGAGCACTGGGGGGTTTGGGGAGCTTTTTGTCACCCCGGCCCCGCTCTGTGCCCTCCCCAGGAGATGCTGGAGATCATGAAGTCCATCTACGACATGATGGGGCGCTGCACCCTGCCCGCCCCGAGGGACAGCGCGCCCGCCGAGCACGTGGAGCTCTTCTTCCAGGTGAGCCCGGCCTCCCCCCCGGCACGCCGCTAATGGGGACGGGGACGTCCCCGCTGAGCTCTTCCCTTGCAGAAGATGGACAGGAACGGGGACGGCGTGGTGACCTTCGAGGAGTTCCTGGAGACGTGCCAGCAGGTGGGGCACCTGGGGGGGCTTCGGTGCCACCTCCTCCTCCTCACCCCGTGTCCTCGCCCCCTCCAAAGGGACGTCCCCATGGGTTTGGGGGGAGAGGAGGCTGCACCTCATGGGGTTTCCTGGGGGTGGGACACAAAAGCGCTGGTCCCACCAGGGGGCCTGGGGGCTGTGACCTGTCCCTCTCGCCCCTCGCAGGACGAGGACATCATGAGCTCCATGCAGATCTTCGAGGACACCATCTAGAGCCGCTGCTGTGGGGCGCAGGGGAGGAACGATTTTGGCCCCTTCAAGACACAGCGCGAGGCTAATAACGCTGAAGGTGCAAGAAACATTAAAAATAAGCAGGAAACGTTAAAAACAAGGAGAACGTTGCCAGCTTGTCCCCCTGAGCAGCCAGAGCCGCCCCTGCCAGCCACTTTTGGGGCAGAACTCCCCAAACCAGGGTCTCCCTGCCCCAGGGGACGGCCAGCGGTGCAGAAGACCTTGTCACAGCACAGAAACGGACACCTCGAGGATTCCTAAAAAAAAAAAAAAAAAAAAAAAGTGACTTTGGGGAGAGGGGCGGTGGGGAAGGCCCCTGGGAGGGGACGGGGCTGAAAAACCCCAAAACATCCTGGTGAAGGTGGGAACCCTCCTCAAATCCACACGGGCTGAGATTGTTTGTTTGTTTGTTTGTTTTCCTTTTACTTTAAATAAACCAACCGGACCTGACACCCAGCTGCACCCCTCCACCACCACCAGGGGCAGCTCACACGCGGAGGCGAAGCCATTTGCTGCCTGTTTTGCCCCCAAAAGATGGGGCTGGCAAGTGGGCGCCTATGCCAAAGCGGAGCTGGCTGGGAAGGGTGACAGGAGGAGGAGGAGGAGGAGGAGGAGGAGGAGGAGGAGGAGGAGGAGGAGGAGGAGGAGGAGGAAGGCCCCTGCCCTCCATGGAGCCCGCCTCCAACATGGAGCCCAGCTCCGGCACTACGCATGCGCAAGGGGAGGGGGGCGCGCAGAGGGAGGGGGAGCAGAGGGAGGGGGCGCAACGGGGGGCTGCGCATGCGCAAAGGGAGACGGTCGCAAAGGGAGGGGAGCGAGGCGGTGGCGCATGCGCAAAGCGAGCGCCGCGCCGTCTCGCCCCGCGCATGCGCGCAGGTGCGCGGGCAGGCTGCTGCGCATGCGCAGAGGCCCCGGGGCCATGGCCGCCGCCGGCCGTTGCTGAGGCGCCGCCGCCGCCCGGCCGCCATGAGGAGGAGGCGGCGGCGGAGCGGCCATGGGCTCGCTGAGCAGCCGGGTGCTGAGGCGGCGGCGGGGCGGCGGCGGCTCCTCGTCCTCGCCGGGGGCTGGGGACGGCGGCGGAGGGGGCCGAGGGGGGAAGAGGAAGCACGGCGGGGCCGAGGGGCCCGGGGACAGCGACAGCGAGGGGGAGGCCGAGCGGGAGGAGCGGCTGCTCAACGCCCCCCGCAGGTCCGGGGGGGGTCTGGGGGGGTTAGGGAGGTTTTAGGAGGTTTTGGGGTTCTTGGGGGTGGGGCTTTGGGGGGTTCCGGGGTGGTTTGGGGAGGTTCTGGGAGGTCTGGGGGGACTCTGGGGGGTTCGGGGAGCGTTCTGAGGTCCTTTGGGGGTGTTCTGGGGGCTTTGGGGAATTTTAGGGGGCTTCTGGGGCTTTTTGGGTGGGTCGGGGGGCTTTGGGGGGGTCAGAAGTTTGGGGAGGCTTTTGAGGGGGGGCTGAGGCCTTTTAAAGGGGGGTTCAGGGGCGTTTGGGGGTTTTGGAGGTGTTCTGTGGCCTTTGGGGTGTTCGGAGGGGTTTTGGAGGGGCTCTGGGGCTTTTTGGGGGAGTTCGGGGGCTTTTTTGGGGGATTGGGGGAACTCTGAGGTCTTCTAAATAGCGATTATGGGACCTTTGGGGGGGCCTCAGGGCTTTTGGGAGGAGTCTGGGGCCCTTGGGGGGGTTTCTGGGGGCTTTTTAAAGGAGGGGGTCTTCTGGGGCCTTTTAAAGGTTTTTTTTTTCTGGGGCTTATTGGGGCAGGGACTGGAGGTTGGGGGCGCAGGGGCTGCTGCAGGGTTTGGGGCCGAGGGGATGTGGCTGTGGGGCGCGTGGGGACCCAGCGAGGCTGCGGGGAGGTCGTGCAGAAAGGGGGGGGTAGGGAAAAGGGTTGGGGGGGGGGGGGTTGTTTGGGAGCACCTCGGGGTAGGGGCAAACTCAGGTAGGGTCAAGCGTTTTGGGGAGAAAAAAAGCCCAAACTGCGAAGCGCTCTGCTTAGCGTTTTTGTGTAACGGGAAGTTTTCAAGGAGCGTACCTCTGTTTGCTTTTCCGAACAGAAAGAAGCTGAAAAGCACCTCCAAGTACATCTACCAGACGCTGTTCCTGAACGGCGAGAACAGTGACATCAAGATCTGCGCGCTGGGAGAGGAGTGGAACTTGCACAAGATTTATTTGTGCCAGGTGAGCTGCTCGCTTACAGCACGAGGTGCAATAAAGGGAGCTGATGAAATAATACCTCAACAGCCCCTAAAACGATACCGCAGTACGCATGGATGGAGGTTTTCCTCTTCTTTTCTGCTTTCCTCTGTTTCCCGCTCCGCACTCGTTCTGTGGTGGGTTCGAGCACCGTGCGTTGGGCTTTGGGAACCAACCTCGGGGAGCGCGGCTGTGGCCCCCTGTCTGCAGACAGCTTCTTCAGCTCCCTTTTGCAGTTAATCTTTTAATCCGCTTGCTTTAACCTTGGCCTGTCCTTTGTGAAAACGGTGCTGGAAGTTGTCTCCTGACGTCCTGAGAACCTGGTCTCGTCTGTTAAACGAGCGGCTGGGGGTCTCCTGTGAGGCTGCTATTACTGCAGAGCAAGGAAAGCGCCTCCGGGAGGGGTTTGTTCGTAGAGCGCCCTCCTCGATTCGGCGTCCCTCGGGGAGGGACCTGCAGCGGGGCTGCAGCCGCGTCTCCAAAGCTGCCATCGAGCGACCTGTGGAGGTCTGCGCGAACGCCGCACGTGCTGTGCCCTGCTGATCTGGTTTTTGGTGTGAATAGCCGTGGTTTTCTCCGCGCAGTGCTTCCCTTTGCTGCTTTTCCTGGGACAGAAGTGGGGACCAAGCTTGGCTTTTGTCTTCAAACCTCTAGCTCGGCTGCGGCACGAACTTTAAAGCAGGAGTCTGACCTTGGGAGCAATTTATTTGAAGCCAGACGAGAAAATAGCTCCAGGTGCTCTGCCTGAAAACGTGTGTGCCTGTCTGCTAGGTGCAGTCAAACACGGCGCAGGGCTCTGAGTTACGAGGAGGTGTCAGAGTGGGACGCTCGGCAGGCTGGGTGCAGTTTTCCTGGCGTCACAAAGGACAGCAGGAACGAATTCTGGCTTTTTTTTTTTCGGTCGCGTTAACCAAATGTGGTGCAGGTACAACAATTCCTTACATCGGCCAAGGTGGCGAAGTTCCATTGTGCCCTTGCAGGAGAAAGCCTTTAGTTTGGCATGTGTTAGAGCATTTTAAAGAGCACCAACGAGGGAGGAGAGCCCCGATCTCTGGATAGAAGAGAGGGTGTGCTTTGTTGGGGCGGACGCAGCCTCAATTGCCAGCTCCATTTTGACTCTACAGCTAACGAAGGGAGGATGTGAGCAGGCTGAGCAGCCAGGCTCAAGCAGGATAGACACTTTGCTCGTTAGTCCTTTGGTAATTATGGGTGGCTTTAATTGTCGCTGTGATTCTGTTGGTGCTATAGCACAAATTCGTGAAGCTGCTCCTCCAAACCTGGTGTGAGTGGCTGCTGGCGATGTTAAATCACGTCCCCGGGTGCTTTTACCAGGCTTTGAAAATGGCAGTGTTGTTCTGCAGAGGCCTCCTGCACGCGAGGCTCCTGCGAGGAGGAATTTTGCGGTTAAGTCGCCGTTCTTACAAGTTAGGTTTGTCTTGGAATTGATGCTCTGTCACTGGGAAATAGTTTTGGAGCTCAGAAACGCCTCTGTAAATTACTCTTAACGAAGCTGTCTCCTCGCCTGCCTGGTTGAGCGGGCTGTCTCTGTCCGAGCGTTTCCCCGGTGTCTGAAGTTCCTGACTGACAGCCGTAAGAAGCAGAGGGTTACCTTTTCCTTGCGCTGTTTGCTAAAATAATAAGCTCTTCCTAAAAGCGAGGGGCCGATCCACGTGGCACGGCTGAGGTAGCCTCGTGAGGGCTGGCGAGGTGATCCTGGCGCCGTGCGTAGCGTGGTGCTGGTGTGTGCGGTCAGCGCTGCGGGGTGCGCCGAAGGGGCAGGAATATTTCCGTCGGCAGGTAATTAATTGGGTGCTGTCCGCTGCCCCGGGCTGAAGCGCTGAGTTACGAGGTCAGGGAATGCGGCACGGGACAAATAGACCTTATCTTTTTGATCTCTCAGGTAAACTTCAGGGAGTGATAGCATCTCAGGATGCGCACGTCTGCTGCTGAGAAGGACAGTCATGAACCCTAGTAGAGCAGTGTATTTCACTCCGTTTGGATGGAAACCAATCCAATTCTAGTTTTTTATGCCTTACGCTTTATTATAAAGGTTTATTTCCAGAAGTGGTGTATGTGTCTGTGTCCTTGGTATGAGACTACAGCCTTGTACGTTAGTTTGTACGTCTAGCATGCTTTTTTTTTTTTTTTTTTGCTTTAATACCCAAACTGGCATTCCCTGATGCCTGCAGGATTTGTTGCCCACTGGTAACGTTGAGGACTTAGTTCTTGGACTAATTATATCCCCATCGGTGCTGTGGTTTGTAGGAGAAATGCTTATGCGGCTTTTCTGGCCCTCTAAAGCTCTTTGCTTTGATTGTAGCCGTGCAGTCCAATTTTTCTGGATGCGTTTTCACTTTCAGGAATAAAACAATTACCTGTAGCCCTTTCTCGAGTATGCCGGAACGTTTCAGCTTGTGAAATGTTCCCCTAACGCCTTTTGTTCGGCGTAGAGGGAAACGCGAACGGTTTTGGTTCCTGTGCTGCTGTGGGTGTTTTAATTTGAATGGAATCTCTTACCTGAGGTCTTTGTCTCTCGTCTCCCCTCGTGTAGTCAGGCTACTTCTCCAGTATGTTCAGCGGATCCTGGAGAGAGTCGAGCATGAGCGTCATAGAGCTGGAGATTCCTGACCAGAACATTGATGTGGAAGGTAAGAGGGAGCCTTTTACCTTGACCTGAAGGTAGCAGTTAGCTTGAATCTGACAAATAGAATGAAAATAAAACCCAGAAATTTAAAACTAACAGGAACTTGAGAGAGAGAGTCCGGTGCTCGTTTGGATTTGAGCTGGATTCGGGTCACCGGTAGGGCTGAGCTCACGTTGGTGCCTGCTGCTGAGGAGCTCGCCTCGGTGTTTGGGCAGCAGGGAGCTCTCGGGAGCAATGTACGTGACTCGTGGGAACCCCAGCGGTGGAGCACATTGCCTCCTCATCCGCCAGCTCTTGAAAAGCTCTAGAGTGGAGTGCTGGCAGGGGACAGAGGCGAGCTGACAAAACATTTTGCTGCGCTTCCGAGCCCCGTGGAGTGAAGCAGCAGAGTTCTTCAGAAGAACTGCGGAGAAATGTTTGATGTGTTAGGAATATCTCTGCCTAACGCTGCTGATCGATTGCGCGGAGGGGTCGTGAGGTTTAGGTTCTTATCTGGTTTTATTGCTCTCTGCATTGCTCCGTGACGTGACGTGGCAGCTATTTTGGGTGGATATTTTGTTGAGATAGTGAAATGGGCCGTATTTCATTAGTTAATGGCGTGTTTTGTGTGTACCGTCTGTGTGTGTGCCTGGCTGGTAAATATTAGCTTTTTAGCTAAAGAGCAAATAAGTAGGGTTGTAGAGAGCGTGCACTCGAGTGCCATGGTTGTATTTCAGGCTTCTTTCAGCTCTCCAGGTTCAATGTCCTGTATTTGTTTGACAGCTGTCCTTTTTTCAGCTCTACAGGTGGCTTTCGGCTCGCTGTACAGAGACGATGTGTTAATAAAACCCAGTCGGGTAGTTGCACTTTTAGCAGCAGCCTGCATGCTGCAGCTTGTAAGTAATAAATGCGCGGTGTTTGTACGCTCTCCTGTCAGATAAACGGCTCGTAACACACACGCACACGTTCTGTTTCAGCCAGATAAACGAATAATTCTCGTATAATAAGTGGAAAAGAAAGCCAAACACAATGCACTGGTTTTGTTTCAAAATGCTGTGGCTGAGACTCGGTTGGAATATTAAGTGAGATTTTGGGGATCGTATCTGGAGGTAGATTAAAGTA
Source organism: Anser anser (assembly GCF_964211835.1). Taxonomy (NCBI): domain Eukaryota; kingdom Metazoa; phylum Chordata; class Aves; order Anseriformes; family Anatidae; genus Anser; species Anser anser. The sequence goes on from NC_139747.1 coordinate 5,141,874, forward strand.
GGTTTTCCCAGCTCATTTGTTCTGCCCTGGAGGTATTCATCAAGCTGTTCTTTCAAGTGAGAGAGCCTTGAGAAAAACTTAAGCTATTTTTCTGGGGAATCATCTAGATAACGCAGCACAGGTCACTGTGGGGCGTGTGATTTGGGCGATAGCTCAGGCATGAAAACTTGTACGAACTGCATAATCTCTTGCACTTCCTGTTTGGAAAATTACACCTTGAATATTTGTGGTTATTTTTTTTTGTCTCCACAGGATGGCTTAATCCAGCAATGTGGTGAAACGATGAAGGAAACCATTAATGCAAAAACTGTGTGTGGTTATTATAATTCAGCGGGGACATACGGGTTAGACTCTGTGAAGAAAAAGTAAGAATTAACTTTCTCCATGCTGCTTTGTACGCTGCTAATTAGCAATGTGAGGTTACAAACAGTAAAATAATGCTCAAGTTAAATTCTAGTTTTTTTTGAGCTGTCTGAATTGAGCTCTGCTCATCCTATTTAGTATTCCAGTTTCTACTACAATCATCTGCCTTAATTTTAACGTAGATTGTAGTAGATCGATTGCCCTGTGCTGTAAATGAGTTAATTACTGAAGTGTATTAGTAAAGACAATCTATTTTATCTTCAGTGTAGCAATAAAACAGTATTTGTGATTACAGACCGTTTTAGAGCGAAGCTGCTCTGATATTAAAAATGGAAGGTTAACTTTATCTTAATTGGGAGGGATGATTACATGGCTGGGAGCAGAGTGCTGAGGTTAGAGCTGACTGCTTCCTTCTGCGGTGAATCGGAGCTTTTTGTGGTAGTTTTCGAGTTTTTGAATTTTGAGTTTAGCTTTTGCTGTACCCTGGGGGAAACTGATCCAGTGGGCGGCAGCCCTGCTGTGCGAAATCGGGTGTCGTGATCTAGAGGAGCCCGAGCAAGCGTTGCAGAAATGTTGGCGTGTGTGGGGAAAAAACCGAAGGTGCTAATTCCGTGCTTTTAACCTAGGTGCCTTGAATGGCTCTTGAATAACCTGATGACTCACCAGAGTGTTGAGCTCTTCAAAGAACTCAGGTATTCAGGCTTCAGTTAACTTTCAGCGATAAAGTACAGGTTTTATTGAAGTGTGAATCTCACTGCACATAACCTCCTAGGCTGTTGATGCTTATTACCTAACCTTTCTTGTGTTTGTGCTGTCTCACAGAACTCTTATGATGTTTTGTGTTGGTTTTTTTTTCAGCATAAACCTCATGAAACAGCTGATCAGCTCTTCTAACCTATTTGTAATGCAAGTGGAAATGGACGTGTATACTGCCCTCAAAAAGGTACTCAGCAAAGGCTTGTGCTCCTGTAGCAGCTGCTTTACGAAGCTGCCAGTTTTAGCCCTTTTGGTGTTTGCTGCAGGTATTTAATGGGGCAGCCAAAACTGTTGTAGGAACGACTGTGTTACGAAAATGTCACTTTGATAATGAATGTGTTAATTCTTTTAAAAGTTCTCCAATGGGCTTACTGAGTTTGTCTGTTTCACCTAGTGGATGTTCCTTCAGCTAGTGCCTTCCTGGAACGGGTCTCTGAAACAACTCTTATCCGAAGCTGATGCCTGGTTTGCCAAGCGCAGGAAAGGTAGGACGGGTGGATTGCCTGGCATGGCCTCGGGCTGCCGCAGACGTGGGTTAGAAGTAAAATGTGATGGCCTGCCTCCATCTCCAGGCTTTCCCCTGTTTGCTCTGGGAGGGCTTGTCTCCGCCAGCAGTCCAAGAATCATGGGGTGCTTTGGGTTGGAAGGGAGCTTAAAGATCATCCTGCCCGGCCCCTGCCCCCAGCCCCATCCAACCTGGTCTTGAGCACCTCCAGGGCACCCACGGCTCCTCTGGCAGCCTGTCCCGCTGCCTCACCTCCCGCATAGCAAAGAATTTCTTCCTAATATCTAATCTCAGCCCACCCTCTTTTAGTTTAAAGCCATTCCCCCTTGTCCTATCACCACGCTCCCTGAGAAAGAGTCCCTCCCCAGCTTTCCTGCAGCCCACTTTAGGTGCTGGCAAGCTGCTCCAAGGTCTCCCCGGAGCCTTCTCTTCTCCAGGCTGACCAACCCCAGCCATTTCAGCCTGCCTGCACAGAGATGGCTTTGTTGCTTTTGCTGTGGTACCGTTAAGGTGAGTTTCTGTTGCCTTCTCACTAGAAGGCACCGGCATTTTTCAAAAGAGGAAAAGTTTGGTCTGACGTTCCTGCTGAAAGGATTTATGTGTGCGTAACTTCTTTAAAATAGAAACACCTGTCACCTCCATTTTAGGTGCTGTACGTGATTTTCCTGCCTGTTGTAACTTTCCCAGATCAATAAATTAAAACTCAAACAGAAATAGGACCTGGAAAACACTTAGGAAAGCAAGTTGTAATCCGGGTATGCTGCCTTGCAGATTTTGAGGATGACATTGCATTCCTGGAATCAGAGCAGGGGAACGCGTTCCTGTCGGTGTTCACACACCTGAGGCTGCAGTACATCATCAGTGACCTGGCATCGGCACGAATTATCGAGAGAGACTCCCTCATACCCTCAGGTGAGTGAGCACCCAGCTGATCGAGTTCCCTGTGCTTCTCGTCTGCCTTACCCCGGAGTAACCGGGGAGATCCGGGTGCGCTGCCTTGCCTCATCGCTTCCCGGTTGGTCTTCAAAGCCTAAATTGTGGCTGCAGACTCAGCAGAAGCTGAATATTTACATGCATAAAAGTCTTAATAGGCGCATACGTAGGTGTGTTAAGTGTTCTGTCAGTCTGTCAGGTTATCAAAATATGCTGTAATCAATACTCGGTGCATTACCAAGGTTTAAGTGACTCCAGAGACCCAGATGTGGAAAGAAAAATCCTTTTAAGAGAGCAAAACTTGCTGTGGCTCAGTTGTTTTCTAGCCAGTGTCTTTTTAGAAAGAGTTGGGCAGTTTTTAATAGGTTTTGGAATAATACCTGGCGATGAAAACAAAAACACAGGGCAATGTAAGCTCTTCTCCCATCTCAAAAGGCAAATGTTACTTGCTAGCAGATATTTAGGGTATTTTTAGAGGAAATAGGACAGCTAACTCCTCTGCTCTTGTTTTTTTATCTCTTTGCACTTTGCCTGGTGTAAGTTATATCCCGTTTCCAGATCCCAGTGCTTTTTGAAGCCTGTAGAACGGAATTCCGGGTAAATGTTGCTGTAGCTTCCTGCTGTTAACGTTATCAATAAATACCAAACAATCAAAAGGCCCCCTCTCGCCTTGCTGCTGAAGTCTGAGCTCACGGGCAGGCTTTGCTCTTGGAGGCTGTGCAAACCTGGCTGCTGACGGACAAATAAGGCTGGAAACGAGTTGCCAGGTTGGGGTCTCACTTGGAAATGCCCTCCCACTGTCATTCCTGTCTTTACCCTGTGAAGCAGCTGCCCCCTCCCCACTTCTCTTTTTTTCTTCTCGGTTTAACGTGCTCCCTGTAGCAGTGGCCTTCTGGTGCTCTGCCTTGGAATTTGCCTCCTGGTATCCTTGTCCTGTATTTCACTCTGGTCTCTTACCCTAGTCGATCCCTAGCATTAAATTTTGCATCTTAACTCCTGGACAGGTTTATTTTTTCCCTCTCTTTCTTTTACACAACTTTGTTTTTTTGTGCCTGCCCCCGCTCTACCTGTCCATTCACCTGTACCTCGGTGTGTCTGGAGGTGCAGGTGCCAGACATCAATTAAGGCCGCTTTATTGAGCTGTTTATCACTCTTCATTATTTGTACCTTCTTGACATCCGCGTTCTTTCTGTCCGTGCATGTAGCCCTGGGCTTGCTCTGGGCTTTTGCCACCCGTAAATATTTAACCCGTCTTTCAGTTACACTGCTCTTTTCCTGTAGAATTAAAAGGATTTCTTGATCTCAGTCTGGCTCCCTCCTTCGTGCCTCCACAGATGGCAGCACCATGATACCTCGGTGCCAGAACGGGCTCAGTGGGGCGTTTGCTGTGAAGCCTGCTGGCCTGATCAAATAGTTTGACCCTTCTCAAACGTTTCGACCCTTTCCTTGTCACTGAGATGACGCAGCGAGCGTCCCTTTACTTGGTTTGCCTCCCTTGTGCTGCTGTGTCCCGTCTTCTGCCAGAAATACTGGTTCAGTTGCTCTTCTAGCTGGCAGTCTTCCCTCACTAGGCAGCTTTCGATGGAGTGGATGTGGACATTTGCTGCTGCCTGAAGGCTCTGGCTTTCCCTGCTCCCAGTTCTGGCTCGGGTTAATACCTTAAGAGGTGGAGAAGAGACTTGTCTTCTACCCGAAACCTGACAAAGTAAAAGGCGGAGCGGCATGATTGTCGTGTGCTCCAAGTGTCTCTTAAAAAGTGTTTTGGGGCCAGCAGGGGGAGGCAGCGCACTACGGAGAGCTGCGGTGAGCTGAGGGCCGGGCTGGGGACGGTTTGGTCGGTTCTGCCCAGCAGGTGGGGCAGTTCTGGGGCAGCAAGCGATGAAATTTTGCATTATACGTAAAAACGTCCGAGGAACAGATCTGTTCTTCTGTTGCGGGATATTTGATATGCCTAAGTGATTTGGGAAGCAAATACGATCCGCCCTGCTAAGTGCTTTTAAGATTGATGTTGGCAGAGGTTAGAATGCAGGTGCAAAAACATCTTCGTTCTGTAACAAAAAATAAAACAGCGTCAGGCGATGACCCTGTAAACCCTCGCCTGCTTTACTGGTGACACGGCAGAATTGCAGACCACTTGTGTGTGAAGTGGCGCTGTCGGCATGTGAGTAAGAAGGAAAACCAGAAAAACAAAAAAAAAACAGAACCAGAAATCTGCTGGTGTCAGGCTGGAATTCCTTCTCTTCGTGTTGCTGTTACCATTTCCCAGAATGGCAGTGCTCAGCCTTTCCTTAATGTTCTTCTGGGGATAAGTAACCGTCTCTACACAAAACCAGCAGCCAGCTTTCTGTGCACGTCCAAGCAAGAGCGATCCCTAAATCGTTACAGTTTTAATTGCAATTGTGAAGCCGATTGCGTGTGCCTAATGAAAAGCAGAAAGCAATTTTCGCGTAATCACAGGGAAGGAGAGAACAAAATGTTTACATTTTCAGGGCTGAGCTGTGATGAATGCTGCAGCAGGGGCTCGGACGCTTGGCAGTCGCACAGAGGGAAAGGCAGCTGATAGGTTTTGAGTGTGTGGTTAGCGCAGGCAGAGTATCTGGTGTTTGCTCTGGCTCTGATTATTAATTTAAGAACAAAAAGCCTGAATTCCAAGGGAGCTGGGAGCACGGGAGGGAAGGACGACAAACCCTGGAGCTCTCTGCATGCACGGTGAAGTCGTGCTGCTGGGGCTCGGTGCTTGAGAGCCCTCGTGATCCGTTCATCTCTCTCCTTGCAGCCAAAACCTGTAGTAAGACGAGGAACTTTTGCTCATCAATTAAAAAGAGGCTCGGATAGGTGTTGGTGGTGCCCTCTCGAGCAGAGAACTGCCCGGCAGCGGGCAGCGCGGGGGTGGTTGTGTTGTACTTGGGTAAACTGCCGGCTGCTCTGTGTTGTGACGTGTGAACCTTCTAGATTATTCCAGGCCAGTGTTCTCGGGGAGGGAAAGAAAGAAACCGCGTGGTGAGGAGTGGAAAGAAACGGTGCAGTTCCTTCTTCGTGCTCTGTACATGCGTGCAACACCGTACCGCGGGCTCCCAGCAGGGTCCGTTCTTGTTTGTGTGGAGGGGATGTAAGAGACACATCCATCGTGGGGCTGCTGAGCGAAACGTTCCTCCTTCTGTTCCATCTGGTCACATCTGAGCGTTTCCTGAGCACCGTTTTCCCTCTTAATGTTTACAAGCTCACAGATGAGCTGCAGTTGAAACACGAAGCGGGAAAACGAGGGGTGTACGTGCGCATGTATTAAAGAACAGAGAAAATGCCCTGCCTCCGGATTTTTTTCTCCCTTTTAGCTCACTCATTCTGTTCCTTAACTGTGTAGTTCTCTGTAAGCCATTTTTACACCTCCTGTTGTCCTTTTTGATCCCGTGGAGTCCAAATCTTGGCTTTTTAAGCTAGCAGGACAAGGGCTGGCTTAAAACTTTGTTGGGAACATCTAAGGAGAGCTCAGCAGCGATCTCGCTTCTTCCCCCTTTTATCATCTTCATCAGCTATCTGCTTTGTTCCATGCTTAGGGTGGCTCTTGCTGTTCCTTTCATTGCAGTCCTTCCTCTGCAGCTTGTTCTCCTACGTGACCTTGCATACTTGCCCCTTTTGTTATCTCGACTAGGGACTTACACACTGTGCTTCTGGGTGCCTGTGATCCCTTTTGTGTAACTGCCTCACAGACTATCAATTTGTGTTTTGCTTTATCTCTTGGTTGCAATTGTTAAGTTACCATAGCTGATAAAACCTTCCCAGTGCACTCCAAGCCCTGATTCAGGTTTATTCCTAGCAGAGGGCAACTTTCTCTTTTTCACACTTATCTGGGAAGAGTCGCTGTTTCCTTTCCCTTTTACTTGTTTTTCCTCTCGCTCAGCTGGTGCAGAACTGTGGCGGCGGCTCAGGAAGCAGCATTGGACCCGATAACCTCTCAAGGTCCCTTCCACCCCCTACAGTTCTGTGGTTCTCCTTGGAGCTTGTTAACGAGCTCCTCTGCTTGACAGAACCGCGCGTGCCGAGCAAATCTATTCGCTTGCCTACTTCCTGGCAGTCATGAGTGCTTGATCAGACAAACGCCGTGCTGAGCTACTCGGTGGTAGGTGCTGGATCGTACCTGTGCTGCTGTGGCCGGGGCCTGGAGGCAAACGCCACGAGTCCCTTACCGCTGGTGGGTTAGCTCAGGCCGCTCAGTTAGCAAGCGTAAGCTTATTATTTCAATGTAACCTCATTTCTCTATTTCAAATGTTTGTGAACATCCCCCTTCCCGGCTCCGAAGACAACACCAAGCTCATTTATGTTTTTTTAATTTTAGAATGGCTGTCCTCTGTTTACAAACAGCAGTGGTTTGCCATGCTCAGAGCAGAACAAGACAATGATATTGGGTAGGTATATTACAGGATTTCCTTTATTTATTTCTTAAATCAGAAACCTTCCTCTCGTGTAAACTCTGCCATGTTCAGCGTTTGGAGTTGACGTTACAGAGGGGTGGGGGGGGAAGGATATTTTGGTTTTAAACTGTTGTTCTCCGTGGAGCCATCTGTTCCTCGGGCTGGCTGACCTCCTGGCCTTTACAGAGTAAATTATAACATTTCTAGAGGTAAATGTTTGTGTTTTTTATGTATTTTTTCTTTTCTTGGTTTACACATATCCCTTGCTTTGAAATACACACTGAGGCTGCGAAATAGTAACTTCTTAGTTTACGTTTTAAGGGTGATTTTAGGAGAAGTCCTGCAGATGCAGAAGCCGCCTTTCCTCTTCTGCTTCCCGGCTCCCTGGGCGAGGTGCACCAGCGGCTGTGGCGCGGGGTGAGCGGCCGTCTTGGCGCAGGAGGCCGTTTGTCACGTCGTGTTTGTGCAGGGGTGGCTGCACGCTCACCTTTGCTCCTGCCTCTGCCGTGCAGCGAGCGTGGGCTCAGCGCCCCGCCACCCGCTCGCCTCGTTCCCGTCTCATTTCACAGCCTTCCCCCTCCGGCGTCCGGCCGACCGCTCTCTCCGCTGCCAGCACCTCCAGCTTTTTCTGGCTTTTTCCCTCGTAGCCATTGAGGAAGCTCCACGACGTGCCACCAGCGTGCACGTGGTGCTTCTGTGCCCTTCGAAGGTCTGCACGTGGCCGTACTTTGTGTAACTCCCCGACCCCGGGGGGTTTCTGCAGCCCCCGGTGGCTTGGGCAGCGAGGCATGCTGACTTGGCGTGTGTTACACCCGCGTGGGGGATCACAGGCTGTTTCTTCTCCTTCAGCTTGCTTTTTGCCACGTGGAGCGGGTTCCTTGATCTCTTCTAAATATCGAAACGGTGGCGAGATGCAGCGGGGCACTTGTTCCTGCCTTTGTCTTCTGATCTAGGTTTGAGCGTGCTTTGTGGCAGCCAGATGTCAGGTCAGGGAGCTGCGATACGTGTATTATTGCCTCTGAAACACCCATAAACAGCCTTGTTCATGTTCTTCCACCGGTTCTGTTAGCCCAGCGTTTGCCATTCAGATGAGCACGCTTGATTGCAGAGCTGGGCTTAATTTATTAATTGCAACGTGAAGAGCGTAAGAGCCGGTGTCCTGAACCAAAGGCTGTGCAGTCTGTGGCAGCGCCGAGTGGCAGAGTTACACGCAGGAGGATGGGAGAGGGGTACAAGCGAAGAGCAGGCGCTACCTGGATGCATTTGGCAGTGAGCTGTTAGGAGTTTTCCACCTGGAGGGCTGGCCTGGGTCCTTACAGAGCGACCAGCCCCCAACAGCCCTGTTCTTAAATACCTTTAGTCTGAGGCACTTCACCCTTTAGCCCCGTGGCAGTGTCTTCCATGGCTTAATTGTGTATTGTATAGGAGGTATTTCCGTAAATTATTCTGTTCAATGTAATCATGTAACAGGATAACAACTCCCCAGAACTCTGGCTGGGGTCTTTTGAGCAAGATCTTTAGGAAGTGGTTCTTTGGCAACAGCGGCGCTTTAGGAAGTGGTGAAGGATGTAGCTGTGAGTCTCTTCAGCTCCTGCAGTTTAAGGTAGGGGGGTCGTAGCTGAGTTCTGATACGCCTGTTGTCTTGAGAAGCATTTTCCTGTTAGATACATCAACAACTTCACAAGAAATGGTCACGCATCGTGAAATCTGGCCTGTACCTTTCTGACTTGCAGTATCAGAAACGGCAGGTAACGCGAGAGTGAGCACTGGCAGTCGTCAAAACCCAGTCACAGGATAAGGTGGTGTTTGCTGCTTTTTGCTGTTGGCAGTGTGACCGTATGGATTGCCAGCCATCAACACGTGCCGCTGGAAAGGCAGATCTTGCACGAGCTGAAGTGCAGCTGACGGGGATCGCGGCGGCTCAAAACGAGAAGCTTCCGCGCTCGGCCGCGGTGCCGGCGATCTTGGTGACTCTTGGAATGTGCAGGGTGTTTTGCCAGGTCTTTCTTGTTTGTCTGGCTTTCTCTTTTGCAGCTTTTTTTTTTTTTAATGGCTAAAACTGCAAATCTCAGGGAGAGAAAGCTGTGCTCAGAGCAGGTACCTTTCCACCCAAGTCTTTCATTCTGGCATTCATCGCCGAGGTCTCTGTTGGCGGCAGCGGTGAGCGGTGGGTGAGGCGCAGCGTTTCATCTCAGTGCACCCCAGCTTCTGATGAACCTGCTGGTTTGAGGTGGCGTCCAGGTTGCTGTTTGTTTAGTAGCCAATAATGGCTAATTGTCTTTGAACATGCTGCTCTCCGGAGCCGTGTGGGAGGGAGATGTGTGCGTGCAGAGCGCTCCCTGGGACTGCGCGGTGTCTGACGAGGCCGAGTCTCGCCCAAGCTCCTGCGACCGCTTCTCTGTTCTGCTGGCAAGCCGTGCTGACACCTCTGGTGAGGTGCCTGTGGCTAAAACTCGTCTCAGAGGGCAAGACGTGCGGCTGTTCCTTGTGTCAAAGCAAATAGTTTGGGCGTTTATCCCACCTGTAGCTAGAGGAGAATCAAGGTTCTGTAAGGCCCTGCTTTTACCCAGCTCTGCTCCCCTTCCTCCCACAGCTCCTGCCTGTCTCAGGCGTGTTTTCTCCCGTTGAGGTGAGGATGAAGACTTGGTAAACTGGACAAAATGCGAGGTCTGGCTCCTGCTGAGCTGGAGTGAGGTCCCATTTTGGTACCTCACCGCGTAATTCCAGCTGCTGCTTCGGAGACTGCCACTGCAGCGAGGTTAGGGTGCTTTGAAATACGTGCTGTGGCTTGCTCTTTCGATAACAGAGAGGGAAAAGAAGATGTTCCTCTTCCGCTTTGGTAGGTTGCATTTTGAAGGACTAAATGTTTTATTCACTCTTTTAGAATTTGAGAATTTTGGAGTATAATACTGGAGTTCGTGCCACTGAAATGTGGCTGCTCGAGGTTTCCTCCTTGTGCCCAAGTGGATCACGTCTCTTTAACTTAACCTTTGTTCTGGGACAGTTGTGAGAGACATCTCTCAGGTCTGCGGCTGGAATCGTTGCTACTCCCCTGGTCTTTTGGCAGCGTTTAAGAAGGAAATAGAATAAGTTGGCTGCTCGCTAAGCATACGGTAGGCCAGGGGAAATGGTTAAAGCTGGAAGTTTTGCATCTTCTGAGGCTGCTTGAGGAATTGAGGGGGGAATACTAATGTCTGTCTGAACATTATGTACGAATGTTTTTGAAATCTGTCAGTAATTAAACAGAAATAAATCTTTTATCATCGTTACTGGATTTAGGTCAGCTACATAACCAGTTCAGCCAGACGATGTGGAAGAAGCACGCAGGAGGCTCTTGGGTGAATTTGGTTAACATGACTAGCTTATTTGCTTAACTTGTTCATAAAATACTTAATCTTCCCGGATTAGATTTTACAGAAACAGGTAAAGTTTGTTCAGAAAAGCTTGTTCGTAAAAGCTACAGCTGCAAGTTCTTGTGGTGTGCACAGAGTAGGAAGAAAAGTGCTGCTTTTCTTCTTGCTTCTGTGGCTGACAGCACGTTGTGTGACACCGGGGGGTTACAAGCACGTGGGGGTTGCCTTTCGTTGTGATTTATATCCTCACTTTGGGCACATCATCAGCCTGACTGCAGGCCTTTCTGGCAGCGGCTGTTTGGTTAGCGATGTAACTGTGTTTCACGTTCCGTGAGTACCATACCCCTGGAAAACTGCGACTGATTTTCCTTGGGCTGGATCTGTGAGGCTAGAGAATGTGTTCAAGCACCAGTGGGAGCTGCTGGGTGAAATAAGTTCACGTTTGTACAGGAGGACGGAATCGAGAGGCTTGCAGCGCGCTGCGAACACCGAGGGTAAACTTTTTTTAGACGAGTTGCATAACCAGCCACTTGAGAAATCTTTCGGGATGTCTCTCTGGGCGCTTCTGCATCGTGCTGCTGCTGAGCCGAGCTTGCAGCTGTTGCCCAACAGCGGCACTCGGTTCTGCGCGCGCCCAGCGAGCCAGACTGCTGCCTTTGGAAAGGGCATGTTAAGGGCAAGTGGAGAGAGTAATTCATCGCAAGAGCTAGACACAAAATGTCCTTATCTCGAGTGGTTCTTTCGCTTTCGTGAAAGTCCTGCCTAACCGAGGCGTAACAACCCGGTCTCTGTTGCAGGTTTGAAGTAGTTTGATGTTCGTGGGGTGACTCGGGTAGGAAAGGACCCTGAGAAGTCGCCTGCACAAAGCCTCTGCTCAAACCAGGGGCGGCTGTGGGGTCAGGCCAGGTCACTCAGGCCTCTTCAGCTTTCCCATGCTAAAGTAACAAACAGAGCTGTTCGAATGGCCTTAAAGGTGAACTGTTCTTTTTTTTTTTTTTTTTTTTTTGCAGGCCTCAAGAAATAAATAAAGAGGAACTGGAAGGAAACAGCATGAGGTGTGGTAGAAAGCTTGCAAAGGACGGTGATGTAAGTACGGCGTGCGGCTTAGTTAGTGCATAGCTGACATGTCTCAGACATGTTAGGTATTTTCAAAACACGTAGGTCTTAATTGTCAACCTGCATCAAGAAGGTGGAATGGAGGTGAAAGAAATTCCTTTGTTCTTCCTAGAAGGCCGAAAATGCTTGTTGTGTGTGAGATGAGTAAGGAGTTAGTGTTTTAATTGTGCTGGTGCACTGCAAGCAAGCCCATGTTTGGAGAAACTTGCAGTGTGTGAGGAGAGGGAACGTTGCCGTGACTTGTCATCTGGGACTCGTAAAATGCACGTGGCTAAAATAGAGCCATGTTCACTAACGCCTTTTTTTTTTTGGCGTGGAAAAGGAAGCTTTCTAGACCCAACGTGTAAAAACCAAAGTCAGAACCCCTGTGCGTTCCTTCTGCGTGTGTGTGTCTTTAGGCAAAAGGTCTTGTGGAAAAGTCTGAAGTCACTGAACTTGAGGGTGTTGCACTCAAAGGAGCATTTTGGGTGTGAACGGGACCTGCGGCTAAGTGCTATGCAGAACCATGGCGCTGGTTTTGAGGACATAGAAGCATTTTATATGTGTGTGTGCAGCGTGCTTCTGCGTGTCTGGAAGGCAGCTGCTGCTGAGCTTGTCTCCAAGTCATCAGTCTGCCCGGGCTGCCCGCTGACATCTGATATTTCGGGTGGCTGTTTGCAAGGCTCCTCTTAGCTTGAGAGCCCCGTTCCCACCTGACCTGATGGCAAGCAGCTCTTCCCCTGCCTGTCACAGCAAATGCTCAGCCTGCTTTGTTCTCTGCTTCTGTCCTTCAGTACTGCTGGCGATGGACTGGCTTCAACTTCGGCTTCGACCTCCTCGTTACGTACACCAACCGTTACATCATTTTCAAGCGGAATACGCTTAATCAGCCGTGCAGCGGGTCAGTCAGCCTGCAGCCTCGGAGAAACATAGCCTTCAGGTAACAAATAGCCAAGAATTAAGACCCTGTGGTGTGCGCTAACACCTGTTGCCTCAACCAAGTCTTGCCATCTGTGCTTGCGTTTAATTTTGTTGCCATAAAGTTGGTTGTGTTTGAAAATGGTGTTGTCTCCCTGGGAGAAGCTTAGTGCTGGAAAAACAAAGTTCTGGGAAACTAACGTAACTGTTGTTATATCCTCAGGTTACGTCTAGCCTCTTTTGATAGCAGTGGGAAAATTATTTGCAGTAGAACAACGGGGTATCAGATCCTAACCCTAGAGAAAGACCAGGTACGTTTGTGGATTTTTGAGCTGTTGAACTTGAATTGCAGAGTCCAAGGCATTAAAAAAATAAATGCTGAGAAGTCAAGAGTGCTTTTGAAGAGCTGCTGTTCTTTTTGTTGCTGATGTGGAATGTAAAGTGCTGCTTTTATAGGGAGTGGAAGATCAAGCTAATGCAGGAAGCGTAAGTAGAGTAGGATATTGTGGATTTCATTAGTGCTGATATAATGAAATTAGTTCCCATGGTGCTGCTGAAACTACCTGCTGCTGGTGTTGTGCTCGGATGGCAGCTCGCTTTCCCAGACTTCCAGCACTGGTGCGATTACCCTTCTGAATAATAGGTCCATCAGACTGCTGCTTATTTAGAGGCAAATCTGGAGTTTATTTAAGGAGACTTGTACTGTAAACTGAAGACCGTTAAAAGAATGTCTGTGTGTTGTTCAAGGGTGGTATTTATTATTCTGTCCAAGAAAAATAAACAGAAACCTCAGAGAGGAGCTTTCTTAAGAAAATATACCCGTTTGGCTACCGCCAAGCCAATTCTTAGAGTAAAACAAAAAGAATTCAAACATCAAACTAGTTTGCTTTACAGAATGGGCTGTTAAGGATTGCCTGGTTTGTTAAATCACCTGAAACCGAGAGTGGTAGAAGTGTCTCCAGCTTACTGGAAGTCTTCTCAGCCACTTCTTGCAGTTTCATTTTGCCTGATGCAGAAGGATGGCAGCACTGGGACAAAGGACAAAGGCTTACAACCATTTTGAGAACATCTTATCAGTGTTAGCATTATAAAATATCTGAAAGGAATGATTACTTGATTTTTTTAAAATATTTTGATCTTTTTATACACAGTCATTAAAATTTATAGAATGATTGTTAGCATCCATCTTGTGTGCTCTTTGTACTTCCTTCTAAGGGAAGCTTTTGCTCACTATACAAACATCCTTTGTGTTTGCTTTACAGGAGCAGGTGGTAATGAACCTGGACAGCAGGCTCCTGATCTTCCCACTCTACATCTGCTGTAACTTCTTGTACACGTCGCCAGAGAAGAAGACGGACAGTGAGGCACTGCTGGAAAATTTGGAAAGCTGAGACCTATTCAGTGGAACATAGTAGCACTTGTACGACTCTGTATACCTGCTTTAAGTTAATGCCCTGCTGACGCACAGAGCTTTGACAACAAAAAGGCCTTACACTGTAGCAAATGATACATGGCCTTAGTATACTCCTATGCATATCTGAAGAGAAGATCAGAAATGATATAGGCCAAAACTAGTTACCCTGTATTCGTTTTTGTTTCTGTTCCGCATCTTCAGACAACAGCCATTCCATGTTTGAGAGATGTTCCACTCTTATTTTTTTTCTGGGTAAAAACTGAGCCAAATTGGAAATAGGGAATTTGTGTGAATGACATGTCGCTAACTTACCCGTCAAATTCTAAGCACACGCTGTAGGATGTATGGTTAGTTAGTGTGATGGTTTTTTTGTTGTTTTTGTTTGTTTGTTTTTGTTTTTAAATAACTGGTTTGTAAATACCAGATCCATAGTCAGCTTGCTTTTGTGGTCCTTTTCCAGTAGGGCCAAATACATCTGTGTAGTTGATGCCTGTCAACTTCTGTTATTTAACTGGACAGATTTCAAACCTGCTTGTTTTTTAAGCCATTACTGCATCTCATATAGATACTTTTCTTTCTTGTTTATCTGCCTTTTTTAATGTTGCAGCAAAAATTTCTCTTCCAGTTTTTAGCATGTGAATTTGCTAATTTGCTCATAAACGAATTTTTTTCCACCTACTGAACATAATCTAATGTACTAAGCATCATTTGAGTCTGTTATACAGCAGCAGCTTTCAGCTAGGATTCTGCTGAATCCTTCCTGTACTCACATAAACCAAATACCAATTTTTAAACGTTTTTTTTTTGTGACTTGTTTTAACTGTTACATTGGGAATATATCCCCATTTTAGCTCAGGAACTTGTGACCTTTGAGTGCCTTTTGAGTAGTATGTGTTCACACAAACTTCACATCAGTTAAGCAAGGTCACAGGATCCAAAGTAAGAGCTGGGAACAAGGGATTCGCTTTGAGTTGGTTTGATGAGCGAGTCAAGTATAAGAGGTACACTGTATTTGTTTCTCGTGTGTGTTGGGTTTTGTTTGACTATTACAGTTTTGAATTCTTACATCAGGATTTTTGGATTCAAGGTGGGAATTTTGCCTCTTAAGTAGCCTATTTTTTTAATGTCAGAAAAGTATAAAACCATTTGTACTTTATAACGAGGATGAAACTATTAGGCAAGATGGAGAAACATGGCAACTTGTCAATAAATGACTTGAAGTGGAAGACTCACTGGTGTCTGTCCTTCTGTGCCAGGAATTGTTTTTTTTCTATTGGATTCAGCCCATGGGTGCGCCTCTCTATCTTGCGTTCTTATTTCTTTGGACAAGAAGCAGAAGAATTTTAAGGCTTTCATCTGCTAGAGCATCCAGCTTGGATTTTGGACACTCGAGCACTTTAGTAAAAAGCTTTTAAAACCATCACTGATTCAGCAGAAGGAAATCTGGGCTGCTCGTTACTGCCGGAAGAGAACAGGTACATTAAAATACCTGCTTTTCCAGGCCTGGCTGGTGGGTTGAGCTGCCCGAGGGCTCCTGCTTCGTGCTGAGGGCTTGCCCTGCTGCAAGGTGCAGGACCGGATCCTGCTCTGCCCGTACACCCTGCTGGCTCCCGGGGCTGGTTGCACCCACTGCCCTGCCCGCCTGGCGGGCGGCGAGATGGGGCAAGAGCTCGCACAGACGCACGTTGATTTCTTTTTCCAGACATTGATGACTCCATCCCTTGATCTACAGGTCTCCGGGTCCCACCTCCACCCTCCCGGCTGTGTTGGGACTGTCAGGGTGAAGGAATCCCTGCCCAGCGCTGTCCTTTGTCCCAAGGGACGGGGTCAGGGCTTGGGGATGGGGCTGGTGGTGCAGGTGCCCTTCCCAAGGGGTTGCTACGGAGTGGCAGGAGCACAGAAATCCAAACACAGCACAACTTAGCCCAAAAAATGGGTGGTTTTTTTTTTCCTCTCTTTTTTATTTGTCACTGACTAGGAGCAGCAATTGTGGCAAAGGGGAGCTGAGAAGTACAACACCACACTCAGGAAAACGGTATGAAAAGTACAAAAATAAGGAAGCCTATATATAATATCATTGCAGTCAATTACTAAAAATAAATATTGTAAACACGAAATAACAACATCAGGTGAATCTACAGTCACTCGTTTCTGCTAGCAGCTGGACAGTCTTTGGCTTTATTTAACTCCCCCTGCCCCTCACAGAGCCAACGTCTGCATTAAGATGCATTTTCTTTGTTTCAGGTTTGAAAGACAACAGCCTGAGAGGGATGTCACTGGGTGATTAATTTGATTCTCTCCTACTCCAAGCTCCCTTGTGACCAGGAGTCACCCCTTCAGTGCCCACTCCTCTGCCAGAGCAAGAGAAGCGATGTGCTAAGAGGATTACTCCTCTGTCAGGAGAGGAGAGTGTGGTGAGGTGGGGCACCGAGGTTCCCTGTTCCAGTGTATTTGGTCGCTGTTTTACCATGGCACCCGTTGCATGGGGACACGTGGATTTGGGGTATTTCGCACCCGTTCCTGTGCACCCAGATGTTGTCACCCTCCTTTCTCTGGCTGACAGCCTGGGCGCATCCTGATCGCCTGGGGGGAGGCAACGTGGCCCCGAGCCACCCCAGGACAACCCCCTCTGGTTTGCCCCCTGCCAGCTGCTTCCAGGCCAGAGCTCTGCACCTCGGGAACTTTCAGGTCCTCCTTACATCTCAGGTGACAGGAGATGATACGCGGCCTTTGGCCCCGAAAAAGGAAGAGGCAAATTGCAAGGCTTGATATTCTGTTGCTTATAAAAAAGCAGTAACAATAAAACCCTGTCCAAAGTACCCCGAGAACGATCCCTGGGGAGGAAAGGGTGGCATCCTGCCATGGGAGATGCCATTCTGTGCAGCCAGAGGAGGTGCCAGCAGGAAGGAGTACAAGGAAAATGCATCTGAATGGGGACAACCAAGCAAAACAAAACAAAAGCCATCCTACATCCACAGAGCAGCGCGTCTCGCCGGAGGAGAGATGGGCTGGTCAGCCTGTCCGCCTCCGTACATAGATTTGATCTTCCCTTCATGTCAATAATTACAGTTTCAGCTTCCCTTCTTCATTTTAAACACATTCACATAACGTGCCACGGCAACATTTTGGTGTGAGCTTACAATCAGACCACACAGCGAACGACCAACGGCGCCTGAATCGGCCACAAACGCAGGGCTGCCCGCGGTCCCCATCCTCCCCGCCCTGTCCCCAAAACGACACTTGCAGAAAATTTAACCCAGACTGATGAAGCTGCTACATGTCGCAAAAGGGGCACAGCTGGATAAGTCCCTAGGAGGTTAAAAACACCGCCGCTGTGGTACCCTTCTGCATGATGGAGCAGGTAAAAACCTTTCTGTTCCAAGTTTTCAGCAGGTAAGACGTCAGTCTTCTCAGGAAATAATCACACACAACTGCTTGGTATCCGATTAGAGGATTTCTATAGCATCTTTAAAAAATTTATTTAATATCTTCTAAAACTTCCACTAAACTTGGTTTCTTAAATCACTTCTATACACAGTCAGATTCTGTTATAATTGTCTTGAGGCTCATAAAAAAATAAGCATTTAAAATGCTCAAAGAGCAATTTTGCTTTAGAATTGTGCTACTGAACTTGACCCCCAACATAGAAGAGATACTTTTGGTAATAAGGTGACCCCCAAGCAGTATAAAAATATACATAAAAATACCCAAAAACCTCTGTCCTCCAAACTGAAGGTCTGTTCATGGGAATTATTATTATCATTATTATTTTGTATATCACTGGATTTCGTTACCTTCCACTAAATATTTACAGAAACACACGTGCCCCTGCTCGTTCCATTCACCCCCAGGCTCTCCTGCTGGTGAAATTGGGGGCTGCTCTGCACCATGGTGCATGCAGCCTTGGGAAGGGGCTGGGGTGACAGCCCCGGGTGGCATTGGGGTGACGCTGATCAGTGGCATTGGGGTGGCACCACATCGATCAGGCCCTGGGCGCTGGCAGGGGATGAGGCTGCTGTGAGCTGGGGGTGACAGCAGGGACACCCTGCGGGGCTGGGGCCGGCTCCTTCGTCCCCTGCCTGCAGCACGGCCCTGGCTTTCTGGTGCCCCTTTCACTCCGGGGACAAAGGATGCCTGAAGTTCTCGCACAACCACCCTCAGAATTTGGGTCTTTTTCTCCAGTCTACCCCAAGGAAATTTTAAATTAATAAGAAAAAAAGAAAGGAAAGAAGTACTCCGTACCATTCTTAAATGACATTAACATGACGTGGAAGCTAAGCAACACGCCCCCTGAGGCCAGGTACATGAAAAGATGTACTCTCTCGTGAGACGTGGGCGCGTGGCGTGCCAACGCAGGCACCCCCTGACGGCTAGGAAGACGTGGAGCTATTCCATGGACAAAGCGAGCCAAGACTCACCGCTCTGGCTGAGGCCACAAATCCGGGATGCTTCTGCACGCCTTCTTTGCATGCGCGCGTGCGGCAGGGCCGGGTGCTAGTGGTGGGCAGGGGGCACGCAGCCACACTCTAGTAGGGTGCAGGTGGGAGGTGGGGGCGCGGGGCTTGCCCCCTGCCTCCCCCGGGGTTACCCGGCTCCACCGGAGCCGCCACAGGTCTGCCAGGTCGGGCTCCGCTCGCTGCTCCATGCGGAGACACGCGGTGCGTCTCGGTGCGGTTTCGCAACCCGTGCTCGAAGACTTGCCATGACTTTCATGGAAATAACACAGCCATGATCAGGGTAAAAGACTAACGGAGGCCTTTAGCCCAATCTGAAAGAGGTTTGCTTTCTACAGCACGGACACATGACATAGATAAATAGGTACTGGTTACTGTAAAGTGACGATGCAGCGTCGGCATTACTCTAACATTTCTGCCATCAGGGAACACGTGAGCGGTCAGGAGGCGTGGGGAGGAGTGCTGGTGCTCGGCGTCGGCTGGGATGGGTTCACAGCCGAAGACACTTTTAGCTTTACTCGACACGCGGTTTTTACAGCATGTGACCAAATGCCCCAGACAACGTTTTGTACAAAGCGTCTCCAGTCCCGCCCGCGGCGTCCCAAGGGACCGAGTAAAGCTAAGAGTCTGCTTGCGAGGGGAGGTCACGTGTGGGTGTGGGGTGTACGGAGGGAGGGAATGGGGAAGGAAATCGGTTTTGTTGAAACCAAGCTCTTCGGCAAACCTCCCTCCTCCTACCGCTGGCCGGCCTCCCGGATGCGGCAAGCCACCGCTGTGATGAGCGCCGCACCCTTGCCGCTGCCGTCCTCTGACTGCAGGAAGGTCACCTCGCACTTGGGGGACAGCTGCTTCACTGTCTCATGCATGACGGTGGAGAAGCTGCAGGAAAGGACAAGGACAAGGGGCTCGTGAGGCCTGCGGGAGGACGATGTGCCAAGGCCGCCCTGCGTGGCCGCACAAGATGGCCGCCAGTGGCCATTGCTGCGGGGGCTGAGGAGAAAGGCGGGCAGGGGGGGAAAGGGTGGCGGAGGGCATGTGTTAAATCCATGCTGGCATTGCACGCCCAGAGCCAAACCTGGCCCCACCTGTGCCCCCCCCCAGGCCAAGAATCCACTCACCAGCCTCACCGGAGGAGGTTTTAGCTGCCCCCTACCCATGGTTGGGTTCAACCCAGACCTGGCTCCCCAGCCGCTAGGGAGCAGCCTCCCAGGCCAAGCCCCTGCTTCCCTCCCCAGCCCAAATCTCCTCGGATAACCCCCTTGAGTTACTCACTGTGGGTGCAGCTTGTAGAGCGTGCCGTCCACGCCGACCGTCACCTTGAGGAAGTCCAAGCCACGGTTCTCCCGGATCTTGTCCACCACGGCTGCCATGCCGGCCCCGCAGAGCTGGGCGGCGCGCCGGGCCACCACCGTGCACACCTCCTTCACAATGATGCTGTCATCGCACGTGCTCTCCAGGCCCAGGTGCTGGAGGATGGAGCGCACTTGCAGCAGGGCCAGGCAGTCGCTGGGGAGGACACGAAGGTTGGGCAGTGTTAGGAGATGGGGGCAGCTTGGATACATGGCTTCCCCTTCCTCATCCTCCTCCTGCACAGCCCAGGTGCTCCTGGCTCAGACAGCACCAACCCAAGGAGCTTCACAGCCAGAGGATGGAGGAGTCCGTGTTGACAACCCCAAATGCAGTTTCCCTGTTCCAACACCAGCACTGCCTGGATTTTACCCCATTATTTGAACTGTATTGCGCCCTGGTGCTGAGCTGAGTGCTTGGGGCTTCTCCCGCAAGACTTGGGAACGCTTCCCCCAAGCGTTCCTGCAGCAGCGAGGCCAGGATCCGGTCCTCACCTTTCTATCTGGGACAGGAACTTAGTCTCAAAGATCCCTCTGGTCTTCAGCCTCTCGGAGATCCGTCCGCGGAAGAGCAGCCCTCGCTTGGTGAAGTCCATCAGGATGTTCCGTACGATCTCCCCCAGGTACATCCCGCTGATCATCTTCTCAAACCTGGCACAGAGAAGGCAGGGCTGAACCTCGGGGCACGAAGGATCCGGACGGATTCACCAAAAGGCAGATGGGGCAACCCGGAGCTATTGCTGGACACCTCATCTCCACCTTCCGACACCTTGCCATAGGGACACTGGAGCAAAGGGACACTCGTCACAGCCCCCAAACCCCCACGCACCTTTGTTTCCCAGGGTTGAGAGACAGCTCATCCACGGCCAAGTCAAACTCTGTCCGTATGTCATCCAGACACCCACTGTCACCGAAGGCGCCCCACTCCATGTTGATGCACATCCTGCCCTCGTCGCCTTCCACCAGCTCCACATTCCTCATCTCCTCCATGTAGCAGGCATTGCTGCCCGTGCCTGCGGGGAGAAGAGCATTTGTCACTGGCGCAGATGGTGAAAAGCAGGGTGTGCAGGCAAGGCAGAAGCCTTCAGACACCCTTTTCAGTGAGATCCCTTTTCAACGAGATCCCAAAAGAGGAGGCGCTGGGAGCAGGCGGCAGACCCTGACCAGGGTCAGGGTGAGCGGAGGAACCCCGTAAGAAAGCCGCAGCTCTCACCGACTATCAGCCCCACTTCACAGTACGGATCTTCATAGCCACATGTCATCATGGTGCCGACCGTGTCATTTACCACCGCCACCACATCCAGGTCGAACTCCTAGAGGGAAGCGGTTGCACGTCTTACCGCTGGGGGACACAGCTAGCTGTGCTGCTCCCGGGGTCGGGAAGGGACCTGTGGGCTTCCTACGGCCCCACGCTTCTGCCAGTGGGTGCTTGGGGCTCAGGACAGCTCCAGCAAGATGCAACCAGAGAGGAAGTGGCATGCTGGGACAGCCCCACCAGAAAGAGACCTTGGGCCAGGAGCTTTGGGCAGTCTGCACGGAGGCAGCAGTGTCCCCTCAGCTCATGGGGATGTCTGCTCCTTCCTGGCCAGGAGCTGGCTCCTAGCTCCAGGGCCTGAAAATCCAACCTCTAGCAATGACTAAGGGTGGTTGTTAAGACTCAGACACTCATTAGCTGTGCTCAGCCCATTAATTTGCAGCCCAATTAAAGACGCCAGAGAGAGTCGGGATGTGGGAGTGAGAAGCCAGCTTCTCAGCGGCGCGGCTGCTCACCTCTCTCCTGTGGATCGCCTCCTTCAGCAGGCTCACCACATCCTCTCCCTCGCAGCCGGTCGCTTTGAAGCCTTTTGTCCACTTGAGGAGAATCCCCTGTGGTGGAAGAAAAACAGGGTAAATGGGGAGGGAGGGGGGCACCCCCTGCCCACCAGCTTGTGGTGGGCACCCTTAGGTCTCTGCCCGTGGATGGGTGGGTTGGGTGTACCTCATCCAGGCTGGTCTGCTTGCAAGGGAAGGAGAAGGTGAACCCCAGCGGGAGCGAAACTCCCTTCATTCCCATGTACTCCAGGAAGTCGGAGATGCAGTGGACAATGTGGTCGAAGAGCTGGGTGCACAAAGATAGAGGAAGCAGTTACAACCACAGTGAGGAACACCAGCCTGCCCAACAGACCCAAAACAGCAACCTATGGGTGCCACGGGGACACTTCCCTCCTCAGGGTGTCCCCAGAGCCCATCTGGCTCCTTCTAGAAACACTCCCCATCCCTGAGTACTGCCCAAAGTGGTTTGCAGAGCCCAGAGTGTGACTCGAGACATCTCTCACTGCTTGTGTGCTCCCAGAGCCCGTGGTTGGCTGGCGCTGGGCATCTAAGCTGCTGCTGCTGCCACCCCAGGGCATCCTCCGCCTCCAGCAGTCCGTCCTCACCTCCTCGCCCGTCCCCTGCATGATCTCCAGCGGGATGGAGTAGATCTTGTTGTGCATCTCCACGCCGCGCCTCATCCCATTCCGCACGCGCACCAGCAGCACACGGAAGTTTGTGCCCCCCAGGTCCAGGGCGAGGAAATCACCTTTCTCTGAAAACCAGAAGAGATCATCAGGAGAGAGGCCCCAACAGGGAGCACCGTGGACATGGCCCAGAGGCTGATCCCAATCTGCCTTCATCCTGGGAGGCCCAGAAACTGAGACCTGGATGGGAATGGGTTGGGAATGGGATAGGAATGAGCTGCAGGTGGAAAGCAGGAAGGCGCTGGAGAAGTTTCTCCAGACCTCAGGAGACTTCTTGCCAAGGGGCAGGTGCACACCTAAGCCACAGACAGACCTGGGAGCACAACCCCAGACAACAGCGGTGAGAAATGTGCAGCAGTGTGAGCACACCCAGAGCACAGCTTTTTGTCGGGTGCAGGCTGGCCTGGAGGCTCTTCCCAGTATCGTACTGGAGGCTCAAGCCCTTGGTGCCACTCACACGGTAAGGAGGGAAGGACAAAGGTCCCAGCCTCTCCTGGGTGCTTTGGATATTCGAGCCAAGATGCTCCTTGCCCTACCCAGGGCATGAGCGGGTCGGGCTGATCCACGGGGTGCCTCACCTGTCCCATCCGGAGTCGAGCACACGTAGGTGGGCAGCATCTTCACCGTGGCCTTGGCGTGCGTCTCCTTGCCTAGCCCCTTCTCCATCTGCACCCTCATCCTCCGCTTCACCTCCAGGAGCTGCTCATGGCTCAGTTTGAGCGCCTCCAAGATCTTCTGCCTTGCCTTGTGCTGGGCGGCCAGCCTGTAGGCCACGGCCGTCACCATGGCTGCCCCCTTGCCGCTGCCGTCTTCCGACCTCACAAAGCGGATCTCGCAGTCGGGCAGCAGCTTCCGCACCGTCTTATGGAGGCGCCGGGCAAAGCTACAGAGAAGGAGGAAGAGGACTCGAGTGAGCCACCACGGGTTGCATCAGCCTCTGGGATGGCAAACGATGAGGATTTGGGATCCAAATGGATTTGGGTTCCCACCGGCCTCTCGCCTACGCCTCGAGGACTTACTGGGGATGCTTCTTGTAGACGGAGCCGTCCACGCCGACCGTGGAGCGCAGCCGGTCCACCCCCTTGTTCTCCTTGATGCGCCGCAGCACGGCGGCCAGGGTGGCCCCACACAGGTTGGCTGAGCGGGTGGAGACGATCTGGCAGATGCGGTGGGTGGCCAGGCAGTCCTCGTGGGATGGCTCCAGACCCAGCTTGGTGAGGATCTCGTGGGCTTTCTGCAGCCCTTCTTTCTCCCTGGACAGACAAAACAGAAGGGATTCATGCCTAGAAACCCAACTTTTGCCACCTGAGGTGTCCCAGTTGGTCCAATGGGTCCGATTTCTCCCAGTGTAGATGTCAGGAGGTGGGCTGGGACCCTAAAAAAACATCCAGACCCTACTTACTTCTCGATAGCGGAGACGTATCTGGTCTCGAAGTGGCCGGTAGTGCGCAGGTCTGATGTGAGCTTCCCCCTGAACAAGAGCCCCTCCTTGGCCATCTTGACCAGGATGAGCCGGACCAGCTCTCCCATGTACATGCCGCTGATCATCTTCTCAAACCTGCCGAAGGGGTGAGCACGAGATGTGTTTGTTTGGTTACTGGAGGTGGCCACCAGTGGTGTAGGCATGCAAAAATCGGCTGGTGCCCCAAAAAGAGGGTAGACACTGAGCTATTCAAGGCAGTGGTGTGCCTGCGCCCCCGCAAGAACCAAGGCCGGGCTGGCCTTACACCCTCGGCTGTGACACCGCAGCCTTCCAGGCACAATCCGGGTGGTCTTTTTCCATATTTTATCCCATCACCAAGAAATTAAAGGCATGTTGATGGGCATCCTCCTGCGAGGAGGGCTTAAGGCTACCTGAGGGGCAGAGATTCCCCTTAATCCCACCACAGCTGCCAGCTGGGCTGGTACCCAGGGAAGTCTGTAGGACTTGGCTGTGAACATTAGGTGGTGGTGTTCACTTTTTGATTATTCCATTGGCAGGGGGAAGGAAACAAATCAGCGCATCCGAGCGGAAGGCTGACGAGGGAAGCGGGCGTTAGGGGGCTCACAGCCCAAATCTCCGACCCATCCCCTGCTTGTGCTGCTGAAGCTGGCAGGGTGGAGGACGCCGTGACCCACTTAACTGGGATGACCGCATCCGTCCCCCAGTGCCAGCACGATGGGAGGACAAAGCAACGCGGAGCAAAGCCCACGGAGCCAGGAACCTGCTTACAGCTGCTTGCCGGGGTTGAGCGAGCCCATGTCGATCTCGTGGTCGAACTCCGTCCTGATGTCGTTGAGCACGCCGTCGTCGCCGAAGGCGCCCCACTCCATGTTGATGCACATCCTGCCCTCGTCCCCCTCCACCAGGTCGATGTGCCTCATCTCCTCCATGTAGCAGGCGTTGGTGCCAGTACCTGAACAAAGCGTGGTGACTCGGTCACGTGGAGGTGACAAAGGGTGCTGGGTTCCCCTTATTCTCCATAACTAGCACCATATAAAACACTAAAACTTCTCCTTGGTTCACAAAGAAGAACAAACAGGCAGTGCTGTTCGCTTTTAAGGTCTCTATCGCCTTTCTCGCTCCCCAAAAGACCCCGAAACCTGCAAGGAATAGGATCCCCTTTGGGAGCTGCTCAGGACGGACCCGAATTCTCCCCCGCTCAGCCCTGCTCACCAACAATGAGTCCAACTTCGCAGTTGTGGTCGTCGTAGCCACAGGTCATCATGGTGCCCACGGTGTCGTTCACCACGGCCACGATGTCTATGTCAAAGTCCTGAAATGGAGGAGAGGAGGCTGAGTGCCACCGAACCCGATCACAGCACCTCTGCAAACCCCATGCACCCCATCCCATCCCCATGGGACCCGTGTGGCTCCTCACCCCTCGCTTCTTGATGGCCTTGCGCAGCAGGGACACCACGTCCTTCCCCTCCACGCTGCTGCACTTGAAACCCTTTGTCCAGGTGACGAGGATGCTCTGCGGAGGGACAGCAAGAACCAGAGCTCAGCAGGACCCACGCGCCTCAGGGTCCCCAAATCACCAGACCCAGTGCCCGGACAGACAGACGGACAGCGCTGCAGGCAGTTCCCTCCCTGTTATCTCCTGCAAGCCATTGCATCAGCAACGGTTTCCGTATCCTGGTTTATGGCCATGGGCCCGTGAGTCACTCGCTCCCTCCTGCTGGGAATGTGACCTTGGAGGCTGGGTTCATGGAGCCCTGGAGCAGAACCAGCCCCAGTGCACACAGCGGATTGATGGATCCGTGTGCTATGGGATGCATCTAGCTGCCCCACCAGCAGAGGCACCGGGACTGTCCCCATTTGGGGACGGCAGAGCTGTCACTGTCACCCAGGAAATAGGTGGGGGCATTGACCGAATTTGCAATCTCCGACAGCAAATTTTCAACCCAATTGCTGGGGGTGTTTTGGCAAGAGGCAGACAAACAACCGCCCACCTTACGGACAGGCAAACCGAGGCACGGAGTGCAACAAGCTGGGTGCGACCGCGGGGCCGATGTTTCCTCCCTCAGCAATTTATCCCTTTTACAGCCCTCGCTGCCCCCGCGAGGGAAGCAGGCATCCTTCCTCATTGCCATCACCACATCCCCGGTGCAGAAGTCGTGCCCTGCTGCCCGGGCAGCGTGGAGCCACCCCGGACCCAACCCCTGACCGTGGCGAGCGAGGAAAAAACAGCCCCCGGGAGCAGGAGACGGCGGCACGTGACGAGCGGAGCAGAGCCACGTGCCTCGGGGCTCGCAGCGAGGTCGCGGGCGCGGATGTGATGCTCGGCACGTCCGTGCTGTGCAGCGCTCGGGGCTGCTGCTGCTTCGCCGAGCGCCGGCTGCGCGGGGGGATGGCTGCTGCGGCGAGCTCAGCATCACCCCCCCTGAGCCCTGAGCATCCCAAAGCGCTAAGGTTTAGTGGTGGGGATGATCTCAAACGGTTTTTTTCAACCTAAATGGTTCCGATTCGGTGCAGAATGAAATGCGGAGCAGATCCCATCACCCACCTCATCCAGCTTGGTCTGGTGACACGGGAAAGAGAAGGTGAAGCCAAGGGGCAGCTTCTTGTCCTTGATTTTCAGCTTCTCCATGAAGTTGGCCAGGCACTCGGCGATGTGGTCGAAGAGCTGAAAGGTTGAAGATGTGCATGAGAGCAGCGGTCGTGTCCTGCGTGCCGGAGGGGCCGGTGTCACCCTCTGTCCCCCACAGCATGCCCGCACGGTCCCGACCTGGCGTCAGGGATCTGGAGCTCCAGGCAAAGAGAGGCAGGAGCTGGCCGGAGCAGGGAGAGGCCACAATGGGAGCAGCCCCAGCCCCAGGAGACATCTCGGGGGCTTGGAGCAACCCCGGCTCCTTCCAAAGGACGGAGCCACCATGCGCCGGGTGCCTTTCCCTTCTGGGGGGCTCCCCAGGAGATAGGGGATGGGGCGTAAAGGAGGTGAGGCTGCCACCCACCTGCCCCCCGCTGCCTCGCATGAGGTCCTCGTGGATTTCGTAGATCTGGCTCTCCATCTCCACTTTCTGCAGGCCGTTGTCGGACACCTTCACCCGCAGCACGCGGAAGTTGGTGCCGCCGAGGTCCAGCGCCAAGAAGTCGCCGTCCTCTGCGAGGAGAGAGCCAGGAGTTAACGGGGCCAGGCCCCTTCGGCAGCATCCCGGAGCACGATGCCCGAGCTGGAGCTGCAGGGCTGGCCGGGGGGAATCCTGCCCCCTCCCCAGATGTGGGGCAAGGTCTGGAGCCCTGGGATGAGGTGGGACGTATCCTGATCCCTTATCTAGGGGAGCGCTGGTCGTGGTGGAAGCAGGACTGGGGGCTCTGCAGGAGGAACCCTGAGCAGCCCCATCCAGGCAAGCCGATGCCCAAAACACCACCCAAAAACGATGCAATTCCTGGGGAAGACGCCAAAGCAGTGCCATAAGGGAGGTGGCACCAGACTGTCCCCGACCCTTTGGTGCAGGGATCCCGGAAGAGCTCCCACGTCCTCAGCCCCAGCAACCAAAGCCCTGCTCCGAGGCTGGAACACGCCATGCTCTCCTTCCTTGAGCTTGGCTAAAACTTTGCTGTGTGTGTGGGGGGGAACTGCTCAGGGCTGTCCCATAGCTGGCTGCCCCACACTTGATTTTTTTTTTCCATTTTGATTTTTTTTTTCCATTTTACCAAGCACTACAGCAACTCACTGACGGATTTAGAATAAACTGAGACCTGGGGCGCGGGAAAAGCGCCCAGCTGGCTGTTTCAAAACCCTAGCGGTGTGGGGAGAGGGCTGGGGGAAAGCCCTCCATCAGCACTGTTTGGTTTCTGCACACATTTAAATGTGCTGTGCTGGCTCCCCTGGGCAGATTACAGCGCCCGGGGGCCGCATTGTGCCCGACCCTGCTTTTACAAAGGGGCTGCGGGTGGAACAAAAAGCGTGGTTTATTGGTATTCCAGGGGGAGCGGACGGCCGGCACCGCTCGGCCCCGGCCAGGCACCGCAGGCGGTGACAGACCCCAAGGGTGGCCTGGAAGTGGCTTCACGGGGCCTTTTTAACCAGGGGTCTCCCACAAAGCGGCCCTCCCTCCGCAGGAAGGGGGGATTGGTGGCGAACAGAAATAGGACGGCGGTCCTGAGGTGGCGGTGTCGGGCAGCTTTGGTGCGATGGATGAAGGAACAGGGAGGTCTGGGGGGCTCGGGGGCTGCTGGACTGCAAGGTGGGGTCCTGCCACCAGCCCTGCCCCAAGCCAAGTGCTCAGGCTGATTCTGGGGTGTTTTCATGCTCATTTACCAAGAACGGGGTCTGCAGGGGCTCCGCACGGCCCTTGCTTCATCCCTGGAGCAGCGCAAGCACCCCGGGAGAGCCGTCAGCTCAAAGCACCCTCGGATAAACCTCGGCACGGCTCAGGGCCGGGGCCGCAGGGGGGTCCCAGACGTGCCCCAGGTCCTGCCCACGGTGGGGGTTCCCCTTTCCCTTCCCCATGGCCCCCTCGGATGGGTTTACGCAGCAGGTTTCCTTTTTGCAGCACAGCATTAGGGCACTTCAGCCCCGCAGACCCCTTTTCGTGGTGGGCAGCCCCACGCCTTGCTCTTTCCCTTCCTGGAGGCTTGGAGGCCAAAGAGCAAGGATGGGGCTGTCCCCTTGTCCTGCCCAGCTCCAACCTCCCGTGGGAGGCCCAAAGCAGCCTTTCCTCGACCCTACAAACAGCAGCCATCACCACAAAGCAACGACGGGACATGCCCATGGGCCCCCAGGAACAAAACACCAGCTGCAAGCCAGAGAGGTGTGAGCGGTGGTTGGCTTTGCAGGAGGAAAAAAAGGCAGGAAAAAAGGAAAACCAGGGAATTTCTCTCCTGGAAAATTCCAGGATCTGGGCTAGATAATGGACTGGGTTTGCAAATGTCACAGCCACGTCCTCCCTCAGATTAGGGCCTGGTTAGGTGATAAGCTGCGGGCAGCGATGCCGAGCTCCCCGACCAAACAGGAAGGCAAACGCCGAGCTCCGATTCCAGGCACTGTTTGCTCTCAGCCCCGAAGACCAGCGTTTAATTCCTTTAAACACACCCGTGCTGCCTGGAAGGAAGTGCTCAGGCTGTTAGCTAAGCGGTCAGGGCGCTCTGCTCTGCTTGGAAATGTTTTCTGGCCGGGCTGGGGCCAGGGAAAGCGAGCGCCTTGCCCAGGAGCCGTGGGGTTTGGAAGCCTTCCTGGACCTCGAGGGGTCAAACTGATGGTGTCTGAAGTCTCCTTCCATCGGCGTGGCCTGGGACCTGAAGTCCCTTTCGATAGGGGTGGCTGGGGATCCAAAACCCCCTTCCATCAGGGCAGCAGTAGCTCAGCACTGGGAGCACAGAGGGGCTGTAGATGCATCAGGCTGTGCCATGCTATTTTTGCACCACCAGGGATGAACCCAGCAGCATGTTTCGGGCGCAACCAGGTCCCGCGAGCAGCAGGAACAGCGTGTGGCTGAGCCCACCATGCACTGGAAGAGAGCAAGGAGGTCCCAAAGGCAAAGGAAAAACTCACTTTGGGGCTGTTTGCTGCCTTCAGGTGGTGTTGCCTGGGCACCGCCGTGCCCTTGCCCTGCGTCTCCCGCAGGCACGACCTTGTGTTTGTGTAAGCCCCTCTCATCCAGCCCCGTGGAGCGGGCATCAGCCGGCCTAATCCGACAGCAGAGACTGTGCGGGAGCAAGGGGAGGCAGGAAGGGCAAGGACACTTTGCAGGAAGACGGTGCAGAGCCCTGGGAGCCTCAAAAAATAAATATTTTTTTTTAAAAAAAAGGAAAACTGCATCCCTTCATGCAGCAACATGCCCCTTGTCACCCTAAACTGCCACCCAAGAGCGGCGGCGATGACGCTGGCTTGCTCTGGGAGAGAAATCCTGGTGGAAAATTGTTTTTCGGGGGGTTTTATGGTAAAGTTTTTGCTCGTGCAGCCAGCAGCAGCGGGCGCAGGCTCTCCCTGCGTCGCCCTGCCTCTCCTCGGGGAGCACTGCCACACACGCCCCACTCGCTCCCGCGCCGCTCCCATCACCTTTGGCTGCCGTTGTTCACGTAGCCGGGGGCAGGATTGGGGCTATCCCTGTAATTAAGGCATTCTCAAATATTTAAAGAGATCTAAATCTCAATCCCGGGGCAGGCGGCCAGGTCCGGCTGTCGGCGGCACTGGGGTGCGGGCAGGCACGGGGCCAGCTCCTGATGCTCCTCGTGGCTCCCCGGGGACCCGAGAGCGGCAACCCCCCCCTGCACCTACACCCATCCATCTCCTATATATCAGGACCTGTGTCTGCAGGTCTGACCCACACCAGGATGGGGTTTTTCCAGCAGCTCCCTTTTTCCCTGCTTTTTCCACCGACATTTTATAAGACCCCGTTGAAGGCGCCGGAGCTGAAGAACATCTCCAGCCACCGAGCCCGAGGAGGAGGTGCTGGCAGAAGAGGTTTGGTGCGGGATGAGCAAGTCAGAGCCCGAAACGGGAGCCGTGCCTGGCCAGCAGCGTGCTCCATCTCCTGGCCGAGCGGGGTCTGGTCCCTGCCGGGAGGCCGGAGGCACGTGGCAGCATGCAGAAAGGCGCATTGTGAGGCTCCGAGCCTCCCCAGCGCCTTCTCACGCGGTCTCCACGGTGTTCAGGGCTTGCTGGCAGCACAGCCGCCTCCAGCGCTGATGAAATGCGATGAGCCGGACCCGTGACAGCCCTGTCCTGCCAGGACGGGCACGTGAGGGCTGAATGCCACCCCGACCCACGCTGCCACGAGCTGGGAGCCCCCTGGTCCCCACACAGGGACCCGTCCTGTGCCAAGCACCCCCCAGCACAAGCGGGACCTCCCTTTGGGCAATGCCAGCCCCGTTCCTGCAGCACTGCGAGGACAAGTGTCCCCTGGCACGTGGTGGCACCTCCAAGGCCACCTCGCCGTGGACAGCCGGTCCTGCTTGGCGCAGGGGGAGCCGTTTCCCGGTGCCGTTCCCGTACCTGTGCCGTCCGGGGTGGACCTCACGAAGGAGGGCAGCATCTTCACCGAGGCGGTGGGGTTGGTGTCAGCTCCCAGCCCTTTCTCCATCTCCTTGCGGAAGCGCTCGGACACCTCCTGGAGGGTCTCCTCGGAGAGCCGCATGTGGTAGAGGTACTTGTCCACCTGAAAGGTGCAGAGAAGGCAGGAGGTGAGCAGGACAGGGGGGACCTGGGCACAAACCCCGTGGCCAGAGGAAGCACTGCCAGTAAGAGCGGGTCACCCGTTCCCAAGGACAGCTGGGACTGTGCTGCTGCAGCAGCTTCTCCGCATGCAGATAACGCTCGCCATGGCCCTGGCACATCTTCCTGAACACCTCGGGATCACAAAATCGTGCCTCGTGCCCTTTGCTGCAGCACCACCAGACGGGGATGCGGGAGAGACAAACCCCAAGCACCCCCCCAGCCCGTTCCCCCACAGCCCCAGTCACATTGCAGCAGCAGCGGGGGCCTGATTCTGCCCCCGAGTCAAGGCCTGAGGCCATGGAACAGAGGGTGGCTGGGACTCAGCACCTCAACCCGCTCTGAGTAGGCTGCTGGTGGGGAATTCACCCCATTTATTTCATTTCCTTGCTGTGCTGGTCGTTCGTTCCCTGCTGGGGAGCCCTTACAAAGGGTTATGGAGCTGGCTGCTGCTCAGCGCCCTGCAGCAACACCCAGAGCCATGTGCGAGGTGCCCAGAGCCTCGTGCCAGGTGCCCGGCTGCCCCTACAAGTGGCAGCGAAGCGCCTCGCTCTCCCCTTGGGAGGACAAAGGGAAAATCCCGACCCTGAGCCAGCCGCTGGCACCGGGCACGCTCCTGTCCGTCAGCTGGGCAGGGCCGGCAAGCGGAGAGGCGGACAGACAGACGGACCGCCAGCTCCCGAGCTGTGCCCCATCTCAATTAACTTCACTTAACGTTAATTAAAGGGCAGCTGCAAGCCCTGCGAAGCCGAAGGAGAACCCCACCCAGCTGCTCACCTGTCTGCAGGCACGTACCATGGGGTCACCCCGAATCCGGCGTGCCTTTTATTCCTCCTAATGGCGGAAATTGGCGTTTTGCGGGCGCGTAACGAGCGCTGCCCTCGCTGCCCTGCTCCCCCGCCTGCCCAGGGCTCTGTCTCAGGGCTGCTCAGCGTCCCCTCCCTCCAAAATTTTGGAGCCTGAACCCTGCTGAAGGGGCTTGGAGCGGTAGGCGGTGGGTCCCACCTCCTCCTTGTGTCCTGGTTTTTGGCCAGGATGCAACCCAACACCAGGAATGGGCAACCAGAGCCAGGGCAGATGTGAACCGGGAGCAGCCCACGAGGAAACGTGCCCTTCCCCACCCCCCGGAGCCTGTTTGCCTGCCCCTCCTCACCCATCTGGGGAGCAGGAAGGCAAACGCCCGCTGCTTCCCCTCCTGTTTGCTTTCCCCCACCTGCTGCCCACTGAGCGGGGCTGGGGTTGTGGCCGCTCGCCTCCGCCCGCTGCCTCCTCCACGAAATTCCCTCTGGGACCGCCCCGGCGGCCGTGGGTCGATGGCACTGAGCCGGGCCGGGTGGCCCAAGCCCACGGGACCGCGTTCTGCTGGGCTGCGGGCGCCTTTCCCCAGCCACCGCCCCGCTCCTTCGGGCGCCTCGGGAGCACCTCGCGCCGCCTGCGGCTCTGGAGAAGCAGGATCCAACCTTCCCCCTGCCTCGCCTTGCCTTCTGCAGCCTCAGGTGGCTCGGGGGCTCCTGGTAAAGATGTGCTGAGTGGGGGGAACGTGGTTTTGGGGCAAAATGTACCGAGAAAGCTCCTTTAGGTCAGCAGTGCAAGCACCACGCCGCCAGTGCTTGTGGCATTGCTCCTGAAGGGCAGCACCACGGTGCAAGTCTCTCTCCCATCCTTCCCTTGGACCTTGTGTGATGGGGTCTCATCCCCATGGGGTCACAAAAAGCTGCCAGCACCCTCCTGTCCCCTTCGTCCTTCCCACAGGAGCTGGGATCTCAGCATCCTCCGAGGGCAGCTCCCTGCCCCGGTGCAGGGCACGAGGTTGCGCCTCCCCTCCACAGGACACGTTCCTCATGTCCTCCAGGAATAATCGGCGGCGCGAGACGCAGGGTGACCTTTCTCTAATCCCCGAAGCTCTTTAAACCCTGGATCATCTTCTCCTACAAACGTAGACCCCGTCCCACTTGGCAGCTGAGCCAGGTCAGGGCGGCCGGGGCACGGCGGGCGCTGCGGCACCTCCCTGGGTCCAGGCACCTGCGCGCAGCCGGTCCTGACCCAGGGCTGGGGAACACGACGGGACCCAGCCTCAAATAAATGGGGTCACTGGTCCCAGTATGCCTTCCCTGCTGGTACAAACTGGGAGATGGAGGACGGGATGGGCAGGAGGCTCTGCTGCCCTTCCTATGTGCTCCGAGGGAGAAGGAAAGCTCGAGCTGTGGGGGAAGGTCTGGATGGTTTGGGTGGTGCTGGAGAAGCAGCTCCGTGAGCTGGCCAGACGATGATATTTTCTGATTTTTTTTTTTCTCCTAATCCTCCAGATGTTCCCACCAGGGTGTCCCTAAGGGTTTGGAGCTGCGAACACCCAACCAGGAACAATTTCCTTCCAGTTCAGAGAAAATTGCCCGGTGCTCGGACCCTGCCCAGGCGCACGGGTTGAGACGCCCCAAAAAGAGAGGGGGGAAAAAGGAAAAGGAAAAGGATGCTCTGCGACTCGTGGCGGCGGGGCTGGCACTGCTCGAGGGTAGCAATAGCAGCGCGATTACGGCTTCCGGCGAGCGCCACCGCTTCCTGCAGCGCTGCAGGGACGGCCGGGGCCCTTCGTGCTCCTGCAGCGCCCACGTGGCCGCTGGCAGCCGTGCCCCCCGCTGGGAGGGCAGCCCTTGGAAGATTTTTTTTTTTTTCTTTTTTTTTTTTCCCCAAAATAAAGCGCCACGGGGTCGGTCCCCTCCGGTTTCCAGCCGGACGCAGCCGTACCAGGAGGATTCGTGGAGGATGGTGTGATGCCACGAGGGGCTGGCAGCGTGCTGGGGTGGATTCTTTGCCTTTTTGGCAACAGAGAGTCAAATATTTGTTAGGATGGAAAACACGGCCCAGTTCGGAGAGGGCTTCAATGCTTTGATGAATAGAGTTGGGCCAAGGGAGTGCTCCTAAAAACTACAAGTGCGCACCTCCAGCCCTCCCCTGGCCTCCTCCTGATGTTACCTTTTCCTGAAATTAATGAATTCCCTTTTCCTGAAATTGACGAATTCCTGCCCCAGTTTTGACACAACCACAACCTTTCCCCTGGCAGACGCCGACCTTTCTTCCAAACGCTGCCTGTCCCCGAGCCCCCCACCTTGGGGGACCGGGGGCTGACGCTGCTCCCACCCCCTGACCCCAGCGGCACCCATGTCCCTTGCCCGCTCCCTGCCTGCCGAATTCAACCCCGCGTGACCCCCCCGGCGCTGCCAAGCCCCCGATGACACAAGCCCCGAGTCATTTCCAGCAGCAGTGACTCAGAACCTTTCCTGCTCAGCCGGTTCCTCCCAGCCCTCGGCCGAATCCTGCCCTGCAGGAGGAGCAGGGCGCCCGTTCCTCAGCCCTCTGCATCACCAGGAGCCGGCAAACGGGGACCTGTCCTCATCCATCCCCCTCTGCCAACCCCACCCAGCTAAGGGCAGCCCCCCCAAAAAGCATTTGAACCCGAAAATGGCCCTGTTTCCAGCTCGACGCCCTGAAATTGGGCTGCTCCCACCGCCCTCCAGCCAGGGAAGAGCAGCAGGAGCCGGCCGTGGATCATCCACCCTACGCACGCCCTCCTCCCTGCCAGCACCTCTCTCCCGTTTTAAACTATCTGAGCCCCCCCTTTGGATGCTGCCCCCCCCCAAAAAAAGGGGGATGCGAAGGCTGGGAGCAGCATGACACATTGGGGAAACTGAGTCACATCCCAAGGCAAACGGGAGGAGGCTCAGGACGGGGCTGCACTGCAGCACCCCGAAGGGCAACAGAGGCCAGGGAGGCTGGGCAGGCTGTCTGTCTGTCCGTCTGTCCCGCTGCTGACCTTGCCGGGACGAGGAGAAGCCACAGGATGGCTTCCAGGAACCTGCAATCCCGGCGGGCCCCTCCCACGGCTGCAAAAAAAAGGGAGCCGGGGCGAAAGGAGCGACATAAAATTAATTTACTATTGCAAAGGATAAAGGATGGAGCAAAAGCCGCCACCAGCCGGGGCCAGAAAATGGAGTAAAATGAACCTGACCTCCGTTTTTCTCCTCTTTCTAAGGAAAAGTACTGGTGAGGAAGGAAAGCTGCCGGCCCGATTATTTCGTGGTGAGTCACGAGCCGCCCGCTCCCGCTGTCACCTTGCTGGCACGGGGCTGAGGCCGGCACCAGGAAGCCCAGGGCCTGGCACATCCCCGGGGAACGCGGTCGGGCGGCGGCAACTTTCAACCCGGGGTGGCAAAGGACGCGGCCCAGACTCACTGGGGTTTGCACAACCCCTGGGAGGTGAGATGGGTTCGGGCCCCGACCCAATTCCCGGCCAGCTGGAGCAAAGCAGAGGAGTTCGGGGCCACCAAGCGGACCCCCAGGGAAAGCCGGGTCGAGAAAAATGCAAAGTAAAGTCCGATTTCGGGGCTGTTTTGAAGGCCTTTGTCCCGCTGCGGAAACAAACCACAGCGCTGGGAAAGGGCACTTCCTTCCCACGTCCGAGTCTCTTTTCTGCCTGATTCGGAGCAAAAAAAGGCGCACGACCCAAGCACGCCCTGGGCAAGGGCCCTAAAATCTTTTCCCAAATAAAGGCTTGAACTCTGGGCTTAGGTGTAAGTTTGGCACTTACAAAAATCACAAAATCGCAGCTTTCCAAGAATTCCAGCCCCTACATTTCTCTGTGCTGGGTACCTGCTCAGGAGGATTTGCAGGGCAGGGATTGATTATCTGCCCTCCCAGCACGGATGCCCCCATCCCCTGCAGGAGAGCCGTGCCGAGCTCCAAATTCGCAGGAATTTGTTTAAAAAACAACACTGGCTGCAGTTCTGGTTACTTTTTGGGGCCAAACGTGGCCGTTTTGTCCCACACCTCCACCACCCGCTTTGTTTGGGCTCGGGAGCAGAGGGAATCGCGGCGGCTCCCAGGCACGCCGCGTAACGAAGCTGAAGGCGCTCCACAACCCCCCCCCGGCCGCCCTCCCCGGCTCCTGATAAGGAACCCAAGAGCTGACCCGAAGCCGAAAACGCAGCGCCGGGGCCACGCCGCTGGCCTATTTCTGCCGCTGGGTTACACAACCCTCTCCCGTGGCTTGCGCGCTTGCACAACCCCATGACACTTGACACAGCCAGCGGAGGGAGAAGACGAGCCCGTCTTTCTTTATGGCTGGGAAGTTATTTCTACGCATGTTTTTTTTTTTTCATCTTTTTTTTTTTTTTTTTTCTTTTCCGCACCCTTCTTTGACTTCCTATTTCCCGCAGCCTGAGGGCCGCCGCCAGCGTGGCGGGTTTCGCCTCTCCCTGCCTGCTCCGCTCGCCGCACGTCCTCTCCGCCTTCCGAGATGGGGGCGAGGAAGCTGGGGCTCGCCGCGGCCGGACGCTTTCGCCGTTGCTTCATTTTCATTTCCCAAAAACCCCACCAACTTCCACGGGAACTGCAGCCCCAGCTTGGGACACGGCGGCTGACCCCCCCCCCCCCCGGCACCCCCAGCGGAGGAGCCCCGTACCCACAGCCCCAGCGGTGATTTTTTGCCCCAAATCTTTAATTTAACGAGAGCTGCTCGCAGCCTGACCGCCCGCCCTGGCCAAACAAAGGATGGGCGCGGAGGCATCGCCGCTCGCGGTGCTCCGAGGTGCGGGTGCCGAACACGCCGGTGCCGAACGCGCCGTGCACCACCGGGACGCCTCCACTTGCATTCGCAGTCCAAGAGCACGCTCCGGTCCTTGGGGGGTTGGAAATTAAGGGTGGCTCCATTTCCACGTGGTTAATTAAGGGGGTTTAAATCCCCCGGCCATTTCCACGCCAGCCCCCCGTGGGCTCCCCCATGGGCTCCCCGGTCCCCCACGAGCCCCCCGGTGCCGGCGGTGCCGCGATCCCCGCGGGATGCTCGGGGGCCACACGTGCCACGGGGGCGGCCGGGCGAAAAAAGCCGCGGGGAGCGGAGCGGGGGGATCCCCCAACCCCTGCCCATGGGGGGACACATGGGGACACGTGGGGACACACGGGGACACTTGGGGACACGCGGGGCCCGCCACGGCACGTCCCGCACGGCGACACCGCCACCCGCCCACCACGGGCCCGCGGCCCCAGCGACACCACCCTCACCCTCAGCTCCTTTTTTTTTCTGGTTTCCCCTTTTTTTTCTTTGCTTCCCCTCCTTTTTCCCCCATTTTTTCTTTCTTTTTCACTTTTTGCCTTGCTTTTTATCTTTTTTTTCTTTTTAACTTTTTAAACTTTCCCCCCACTTTCTCCCCCCTTTAAATATACTTTTTCTTCCCCCTTTATATACATTTTCTTTCTTCCCCTTTTAATTTTTTCTCCCCCTTTACATGCATTTTTTCTTTCTCCCTTTATATATATCTTTTCTCTCTTCCCTCCTTATATATATTTTTTCTTTCTGCCCCCTTTATATATTTTCTCCTCCCCCTTCACATATATATTTTTCCTCCCCCTTATATTTTTTCTTCTCCCCTTATACATATTTTTCCCCCTTTATATATATTTTTCCCCCTTTTGTACTTTTTTCTTCTCCCTTTTCATATATATATATATTTTTCTTCTCCCTTTATATATATTTTTTTTCTTCCCCCTTTTAAAATATTTTTTCTTCCTACTTTATATATATTTTTTTTCTTCCCCCTTTTAAAATATTTTTTCTTCCTACTTTATATATAGATTTTTTTCTTCCCCCTTTTAAAATATTTTTTTTCCTACTTTATACATATATTTTTTTTCTCCCCCCTTTTCATATATATATTTTTTTTCTTCCTACCTTTCAAATATATTTTTTTCTTCCTACTTTTTACATATTTTCTTCTTCCTACTTTTTACATGGTTTTTTTTCTTCCCCCTTCACACATGTATTTTTTCCTCCCCCCTTTATACCCATTCCCCCCCCCCATGAATTCCCTTTCCCCCCCCCACGCCCACCCCTTCCTCCCCCCTTTCCCGCTTCCATCTCTCTCCCCCCCGCTTCGCGCGCACACGCTGAATTTCCCAGCTCTCCCCCTCTCCCCCCGGCCCCCCCCCGGCCCACCTTCTGCGCCTGGTCATGGCTGAGCTCGGTGAAGAAGTAGGCGAGCAGATGGGACGCGATCATCGCGGCGCGGAGCGGAGCGGAGCGGAGGCGGCCCCCAGCAGCGCGCGCCGCGGTGCCCGCGCTCCCCGCCGCCTCATTGAGGATTCCCCCGGCCGCCCCCCCCGCCCCGTGACGCGGCCCCGCGGCGCCTCCCCATTGGCCGAGCCGCGAGGGTGTGTGGCGGCGCGCGCCCGGGGCCCGCCCGCCGCGGGGGGGAGCCCGAGGGGGGGGGGCGGAGGGGGTTGGGGGGGGGTTATGGGGTGGGGGGGGGTGGGGGGGATGTATATGGGGTGGGGGTGTTTGGGGTAGGGGGGTATAGGGGAGATGTATATTGGGTGGGGGTGTTTGGGGTAGGGGGGTATGGGGGGAGATGTATATGGGGTGGGGGTGTATGGGGTGGGGGGGTGTAGGGGGTGATGTATATGGGGTGGCGGTGTTTGGGGTGGGGGTGTATGGGGGAGATGTATATGGGGTGGGGGTGTTTGGGGTGGGGGTGTTTGGGGTGGGGGCGTATAGGGGGAGATGTATATGGGGTGGGGGTGTTTGGGGTGGGGGCGTATAGGGGGAGATGTATATGGGGTGGGGGTGTTTGGGGTGGGGGGGTATGGGGAGATGTATATGGGGTGGGGGTGTATGGGGTGGGGGCATATAAGGGGGATGTATATGGGGCGGGGGTGTATGGGGTGGGGGCATATAGGGGGAGATGTATATGGGGTGGGGGTGTATGGGGTGGGGGTGTATGGGGGGAGATGTATATGGGGTGGGGGTGTATAGGGGGAGATGTATATTGGGTGGGGGTGTTTGGGGTAGGGGTGTATAGGGGGGATGTATATGGGGTGGGGGTGTATGGGGTGGGGGCGTATAGGGGGAGATGTATATGGGGTGGGGGTGTATGGGGTGAGAATTACGGGGTGGGGGTGTATGTGGGGGAGATGTGTATGGGTTGTGGAATTATGGGGTGAGGAATTATGGGGTGAGGGTTATGGGGGGTGTATATGGGGTGGGGGTGTACGGGGTGGGGGTGTATAGGGTTGGGAATTATGGGGAGGGGTATGGGGGGGAGATGTATATAGGGTGGGGGTGTATAGGGTGTGGAACTACGGGGTGGGGGTGTATATGGGGTGGGGGTGTATATGGGGTGGGGGAGTAGAGGGGGTGATGTATATGGGGTGGGGGTGTATTGGGTGGGGTGAATGGGGGGAATGTATATGGGGTGGGGATGTATGGGGTGGGGTGTATGGGTTTGGGGGATATATATGGAGTGGGGGGATATGTATGGGGTGGGGGATTATGGGGTGGGGGAGTATGGGGTGGGGGCGTATGGGGGAGATGTATATGGGTTAGGAGTATGTATATAGGGTAG
The DNA here is from genome assembly GCF_964211835.1 of Anser anser. Classification (NCBI taxonomy): domain Eukaryota; kingdom Metazoa; phylum Chordata; class Aves; order Anseriformes; family Anatidae; genus Anser; species Anser anser. The sequence goes on from NC_139747.1 coordinate 5,180,950, forward strand.
GGGTGTATGGAGTGGGGTTGTATGGGGTGGGGGAATGTGTATGGGGTGGGGAATTATGGGATGGGAGTGTATGGTGTGGGGAGAGTATGGGGGGAGATGTACACGGGGTGGGGAGTTTATGGACATGGGGGTGTAAGTGGAGTAGGGGTGTATGGGGTGGGGGAGTATGGGCTAGGGGATGTATATAGGGTGGGGGGGTGTATGGGGGGATGTGTATATCAGGTGGGGGTGCATGGGGTGGGGTTGAATGGTGTGGGGAGGATGTGTATGGGGTGGGGGTGTATATGGGATGGGGGTGTATGGGGTGGGGGGGGTGTATGTGGGGTGAGGGTTGTATGGGGTGGGGGGTTTATGGGGTGGGGGCTTTATGGGGGGAGTGAGGAGATGTATGGAGTGGGGGGATGTATGGGGGGATGTATATGGGGTGAGGGTGTGAATGGGTGGGGGCAAATGGAATGGGGGATGTACGGGGTGGGGGATGTATATGGAGTGGGGGGGCAGGGGGGATGAATGAGGTGGGATTATTGGAGGATGTTTATGGTTATGGGGGTGTATATGGGGTGGGGAGATGAATGGAATGGGGGCTGAAGGGGGAGTGAATGGGGTGGGGACTGTACGGGGTGGGGTGAGTGGGGTGGGGGTGAATGGCGTGTGAGGGGGAGTGTATGCGGGGTCTGTATGGGACTGGGGGGTGTATAGGGGGTGTAGGGGGATGTATATGGGGTAGGGGGTGTATGCGGGGTAGGTGGGACTAATGGGGTGGGGACTGCATGGGATAGGGCTTGAATAGGATTGGGGGCACTAATGGGTTGGGGAGCGAATGCAGTGCTCGGGGGGGTGCAGGGGGTGGTTGGGGGGCACCAGCCCGTCCACGGGTGGGCGACCCCATCCTTCTGCCCCCGGTGCCTCGTCCCGCGGGGCTTCCTGCTGGCCCCGAGGACGTGCAGGGCCCCGAGGACACACGGGGACCCGAGGCCGTGTCGCAAGGAGCCCTACGAGGGCCGGGGCACGTCTGGCACCGCCAGGCCCTGGGGCAGCTGGCGGGGCCGGGGGCAGGCGTTACCCAACCTCCCCCCCCCGAGCTCCCCCCGCTCCCAGCTCTGCCCGGCTCCATCCCTTGGCGGCTTTGCCTCGTGGGATTTCTTTCTGAGCGGTCATTTACATCGTTTTATTATTATTATTTTTTTTTTCGGGGGAATTGAAACTGCATTTCAAAGGAAAGAGAGGGGGAGCAGCAACCCGGAGAGACCGCGAGGAACAAACCCGAGCCCGACGCCTTTTATTTTTCCGGGCACTCCGGCCCTTCCCGACCTTTCCCACCAAGCGAGAGCCGGTGCGGGGCTGGTTTCAGCTCCGGCTGCCCCGTGGCAGGGGATGATTCCTCTTAATCTTTCCGGCGTGACTCCGTTTCGCTTCCCCCTCTCATCCAGCTTTCCGCTAAAGACCCAAACTCTCTGCGGTTAAGCCGAAATGAAAGCATTGCCGAGCCTAAAAATAGCGAGGCACATCTGTCTGCTTTTTTTTTTTTTTCACATGTTTTACGAAGGAAGAGGCTCTACGTGCAAAATCAGGAGCCCGGCTGCCATCTGCCCTGCCCCAAAACTCCCCCAAATTTGCCTTCCCTAATCCCAACCTCCCCCAAAACCGGCCGCGAGGGCAGCACGGGAATTTCTTTGCGCATGAAGCAGGAGCCGGTCTCTGCCCCGCGCCCGTCTCCAAATAGTTTTCTGTTAAATGGAGTTTGTAAAGTGAATATTCCACCGTGGTTCACGATTCCTTTCACACCACAGAACTCGAAATCCCAATCTCCATCCTTTGGAGCCGGCTGTCCCAGCCCCGTGCAGACTGGCAGGAATCTGGCAGCGTTTCAGCGCCACACTCCTGGGCGATTCCCCTAATGCCATTCCTAAAATGACAGCGGCGAAGGCAGCGTGCTCGCTCCGAAGGAGGGCAGGATCCCGGCAAAGGAGGCTGCGCTGAATCAGCTCTTTGCCCACGGCGGGTCACGGCGACGGCACCGGTGCCACTTTATCCTGGGGAAACTGAGGCACGGATGGGGACGGCCGCAGGGAGCCCGGGTGGCACGTGGTGGCCACGGATAGTCTGGGAGCCGGCACTAATCCTGCCCCGTGATACACCCGCATAGTTTCCACCATCTCGTTCGCCGTGCACGCCACGCATCCTGTCCCAAAAGGAAACCCCGGCCGGGGGAATGCCAACGGGGACCTTTTGTTCACCTCGGAAAGCTTCAGCTCGCCGGCGCCCAACCCAAATCTCTTGGGGCTGGAAATAGAAAACCAGTCAGATAGCTCGGCTTTCTGGGCAGCCCACACCAAGCCCTGGCTGTGCCAGTGGAAATCCGTCCATCTGTCCTGCCGATGCTCATATCCAAATTCCCACCTGCTGGCACCGAAAAGCTCTGGCTGCGGGTGGTCCCCGAGGGGGTTGGGGCTGCTCGTGGACGGTGCTGTGCAGCCAAATGGGGCTGAGCTCTTTGTTTTGGGGTGGCACGGTAAATTAGAGGAGATTTTGCCGCCACCCTTGAGCTTTCGCACGTGTTTTGCCTTGCTCTGGTTCTCTTCTGTCTCTGTCACCTTTGGGTGTAAGCCTGGGAAGGTTTCTATAGGGGGCTGCTACAGGGGATGGGGAGCAGGGGCTGCTATAAGGGACGGGGAGCTGAGGCTGTCTCAGCACCAGAAAATGCAATTTGCCCAGCAAGGGAAAGCTGCTGCTGCCCCCGGATGCAATGGGGAGAGAAGGGATCAGAGCCGCTGCCTCCAGGCATCGCAGTCCCCAAAGCCTCAGGAAGGTCCCCAAAAGCTGGAGGCGGTTCGGGAAGGATGCTGGACCCATAAGCATGATTTTCTGGTGCCCCTCTGAAGCTGGCGTGGCCGAATTCACAGAGAAATCGAGCAGCCCCTCACCCCAGAGGGATCCTGGCTCTGCTCCTGGGGTTGGAGAAGGGTGCGGCCCTGATCCTGGCACCTCCTGCAGGTCAAAAGTCCCGGCAGGGCCACGGGGCTGTGAGTCACGCCGCCCCCAGACGAATGGCCCCGGTGCCCGGCACTTTCCCAACCAAACCTGGTTTTGTCACCAAACCTGGCCTGTGCCGTGCTGGGGACCCGGCGTCTCCCAGGGGAGCATCCCTTCGGCCCCGCTGGTGGCACCCCGGGGACCGAAGGTGGGCGTGAGGATGCTGGCTCTCTTGTAGGGTTTGGATGCTCAAAACCATCCCTGTTTTTTTTTGTTTTTTGCTTTTTTTCCCTGCTACACCGGCTGGTTTGATAAAATTCAAAGTGCCCCTGGCTGGGCAAAGCGCTGGAAACCACCGTGAGGAGCCCCCAGTGCCCCTTGGAGGGGGTCGGAGGCGCTGCTGTTGCTCGACCCGCAGGGATTCCCACGGGCAGGTCCCAACCCGCTCACCCTGCCCAGCGCCTGGTGCTGAGCATCGATGTCAGGAGAGCAAAGCCGCGTGTGGACGCCCCCCCCGGAGCCTTTCTCGCTGCCGCAGGGGCTGCACAGTGTCCTGGCAGCGTGGGCAGTGGGATAGGGGCTCCAAACCCGGCTTGGTTTGGGCAGCTCCAAAAAAACCACAGGCTGGAAGCAGTCAGAGAGCTCAGGGAAGGGTTAAGGAGCCTTTGGGGCCTCGGGGCAAACCCCCTCCTTTGGGCACCATCAAGGACTCCTTTTTTTTTTTTTTTTTTTTAACGTTTCCAGCTGCAATAATGTCAAAACACCAGGGGAAAAAAAAAAAAAAAAAAAAAAAAAAAAAACAAAAAAAAACCACACTCTTCCACGGAACTCCAGAAGGTTTGGCAGCCACGTGCAAGCAGCGCCCAGCATCCTCCCCCTGCAAGGAGAAATGTCGCGCCCCCTCCGGACATTGGGGCAGCGAGAACGCTCCACTTCCGCGCAATCACGTGCCTTCCTTGAATTCACACTGTGCTGGTAAGTGCCCCAAATCTCACAGCTGTGTCAGCTCCCTGCATGGCTCGGGACCATGGGGCCAGGGCCAGCTCTCCTCCACCCTTCCCTAAATTCTTCAGAATCGGGGTTTCGTGGAGCATTGCCCAGCGGCGTGGGCTCAGTTCCTCCTACAGGAGGAAGCCGGCTGAAGCGGCCGCACATCCTTCACACCGAGGACATCGCAGCCAGTCCCAAGGCTTAAAAAAAAACACAAAACCCCACAAATCTGGGGATGAAATCCCCTTACCTGAGCGCAGCTCTTCCCGCTCGCCGCCGCCATCGTGCCCCCCTGCGCGGTGGCACCGGGCGCCTTTTGCTTTGCGGGGAGCAGGGGGCAAGAGGCAGCTTTATCATCTCTGATCCCCAGCCCTGCGCGCCAGCGCCCAGGTCATTGGCTGGGCACCGTGGGGATAAATACAGGATTTTAGCAGCCATGGCTTTAATCCCACGCAAAATAATGGAGAGGGGGTGATGGAGCTGGGGAGCAGCCCGGGGCAGCTCCTGCTGCGTGCCCCAAATCCCGCCCGGGTGTTGCCGGCGCAGGGATGCGGCTCTCCAGGACGGGGTCGCTTGGGGATGCCCGATCCCCCGGGGGCTTTTGGCGGGCACGCCGGTGGCTCGTGGGCTGGGCGTCATTGTCACAGCGGCCGCATCGAGTGGGTCACCGGGTGTCACACCTGTTTGCACGGCCAGAAATAGAGGCTGTGTCACCGGCCAGCCCCGTGGCGGCAGGGACAGTGTGGTGACATTGCAGGCTGCCCTGATTTTTGGTGTGGTTTTACCGATTGGTCCTCTCCCTTTTATTTTATTTTTTTTGCAATATGTATTTGCAAGGGGATATTTGTAGGGTGAGCCCCAAACCATGCCGGGACAGCCTGGATCCTGCTAACACCCCGCAGGTGATGCAGCAGCTGGGAGATGGGGTTTGCACGTGTGCATGTGTGCACGTGTGCGTGCGGGGCAAGGGCACGCGTCCGCCCATGCGGCTCTCACAAGAACGCCCCGCACCGCTCCACGGCAGCCCCTCAGCTTCTCGGGGGGGCTTTTGGGGTGGGATTCAGGTAGGGGGAGATGCTGGGGTGCCAGGGGAGGACGGAGCAGCCGCAGCAGCCGTCCCCAGCCCGCGGCCCCGTGCTCCGTCCCTACGTGACCGCGGGCATGCACGGCCCCGCTCCGCACTCCCGGAAGAGGAGCTGGCGAGCAAAGAGGTTTAGGGCTGATGCGCTCCTTAATTCTATCCAACAGGGATTAACGAGGCGGGAGGGAGGGCAGCACTGGCCGCCACAGCCGAGCGGAAGAAATCGCTCTCCGCAGTAACCCAGGCGTGCAGCGAGCAGCGTGATTTTCCTGCCCGGCCATGCAGAGGGAAGGGCAAGGCAGAAAATGCCTTTGGGGAGGAGGGGAGGCAGCCAGCACACTGTGCTCCCTGCGTCTCCCAGCCTCGTGGCCTCTTTTCTTCCTGTTCCCGCTGGGGACGTCCCCACAGTGCAGCAGAACCCCCCCCGGCACCTGCTCATGGTGCACCAGGAGGAGGGAGGCAGGAGTCGGGTGGTGCTCGAGGGATCCAGAAATCACCTTTTCGGGTGTCCCAAAGGTGATGCTCGCTCTGTGGTGCAATTGCAGCTCTGATGTTGCAGCCAGAGAAGGGACGGCAATTGTTTCTTGTCTGAGGTTTCCCCATCACAGGCTCATTGCTGGGGAAGCAGGATCTGCGCGTGGGCTTGGGCACCACCCAGACATGGCAAAGGTTAAAGCCAGCCCCAGAGCTTGGTCCCTGCTCTGGGCCCGGCACCTTCCCTTTGTAAGGTGAGGTGCTGGCTGGGGAGAGTGCAGCAGAGCTGAGCCCCATCCATCCCCATCCCCATCCCTATCCTGATCCCAACCTCATCTATCCCATCCCAATCCCATCCCCATCCCCATCCCATCCCCATCCCCATAGCCATCCCCATCTCTATCCTCATCCATCCCCATTCCTGTCCCTGTCCCCAACTTCATCCTCATCCATCCCATCCCCTTCCCTGTCCTTGTCCCTGTCCCCATCCCCATCCTGTCCCCATCCTCATCCTCATCCCATCCCTTTCCCTGTCATCATCCCCGTCTTGTCCCCTTCCATCCTCATCCCCAGCCCTATTCCCATCCTCATCCTTACCCCCATCCTCATCCATCCCCATCCCTGTCCTCATCCCCAACCCCATCCAACATCATCCCCATCCTGTCCCCATTCATCCCCATCCCCTACCCTGTTCCTGTTTCCATCCCCGTCCCCATGCCCATCCCCATCCCATCCCATCCCCATCTCATCCCCATCCCCATCCCACCCCACCCCATGTGGCCCCTGGGGACAGCCCCGCTGGCAGCAGCACCCAGCACAACCCCGCCGTGCTCTCTGCAGCCGCTCCAGCTCCCCCCGAGCAGACCCAACTCCCACCAGGGCTTTTTGGCAACGCTTTTGCATTACAGAAAACCCTTTTATCTCCCCCAAATCGCCATGCAGGAGGAGGGGAAAGCCGAAGGGCCCCTCCTGAGCGCGGCTTTTAGTTCGCTGACACAGAAAGGCTTCTTCCTGCAGGGGAGGACAGAGCCGCCTTTGTTCGGGCCCCGCTGCTGCTGCGGAGGAGCTGGAACCAAGTCCTGGGCGCTGGCGGCGTGACAGTGCCGCTCCTGGCACGTCCGCATGGCAAGCATCGAGGAAAAGCAAAACGTGATTGGGGAGCGTGGCTGCAGGGGCAGGACACCCTTTCCCAGCACATCCCCGTGGATTTTTGCCTCCTCGCATGGTCCCAGCATAGATTTTATTTTACGGGCTGCGTTTCACCTCCCTCCGTCACACAAAAAGCTGGGTCACGGGGAACTGAGCGACCCTAAAACGTCCCCCACTGCCCCCACCCCACTTAATCCCCACTGTCCCCATGCCCAACAAACCCCATTACTGTCCCTGCCGGCTTGCTCAGGGACAACTTGAGCGTTTGGGGCTGCGTGGCCGGGACTGATCCTGCACAGGACCCAGCATTGGTGGGTGGCCGGGGACTGGGCGCTGCGCTGGGAGCCAGCCCCAATCCCAAGCCTGCGCGGCTGAAGGCTCCCCCAGAGCCAGCCCTGGGCTTTCCCGCATGAATCCCTGCTCAGATTTCTGCCCCAAGCAGCTCCTGCAGTGGGAACCTTGGCCAGGACGGGAGCTCCACGGCTCTTCCCGGAGCTGGGCCCTATGGGGCTGAGATAAGGTGCTCTGGGGCTGCTGATACGGTTATCACCGTGGCACCTACGGTGGTGGCTTTATTGCTGTGATGGCAGGAAAAAGCCCTTTATGTCAGCAGGCTTTGCCTGCACGAGTTGATAAAGTCGCTGTGGTTCGCCTTATTGCCACCTGAATTTCCCCTGCTCCCGGGGACCAGAGATGCCCATGGGTGAGGAATTGGGGCTGCCGTGTGCAAGGGGTCTGAAGTGTGGGATGTTGGAGAAATTTGGGGATTTCTGCTCGTGGAGCTGCTCAGCATGAGCAAAATTGCTGGACGAAGCACGTCTGAGAGCTCGGGGGGGTTCTCCCAGGAGCTGCTCCTGCAAATCCACGAGCGGCGGAGTCAGGAAAGGCTGGGGGCTGCATCGGGGTTCTCATCGCTGTGCTGAAAAAAAATTTGGAAAAGTGACTTCCAGGCTCCTTCCCCGGGAAAAATGCACCCCGATGTCATGTTGCAACTGAGCCAAAGCTGGGCACGACTGCAGCTGGTCCCCAAGCGGTCCCCAAAGGGACCCCAGAGGGATGCTGACCTCAGGGGGGATGCTGATGGGGTTAGCTCCCCGCATGTAGGTGCGGAGGCAGAGGAGCAGCATTTACACCATCATAAAGATTTTGCGCAAGGCTCTGGGAGCAGATGAGGCCACACCACGACTGGCCGTGCTGCCCTGAGCGAGCAGGGAGCAGGGCGCAGCCCAGCCCCATTGGGTCCCGGGGGGATTTTCACCTCCACACCATGCTGGGACGTGCCACCGACCTCCCAAAGGGGCCCTTAAAGGGATTTTGCCAGCCCCCGTCCCACAAATCCCCCTCCGATGGCTTGATGGAGGCATTTTCAACCCGAAGGCACAAGGGAACGGAGGCCACGTGGCATTGAGGCTCGGGTGGAGGCCGGATGGGGACGCAGCAGCCCCGGCTCCCAAAGGACGAGCACGAGGCAGGATCCGGCCCGCAGCCCCCGGGCACCACGGGGCCCGCACGAGGCTACGGCTCCCTCGGGATCCGGCACCCGTGGGGTGGGGATCGGGCTCCTCCCCGATGAGCTCTGCCCTCCCTTGGGCAGCGTCTGGGACCGTGCCAGGGCAGATGGTGCTAATCGTGTGTCAGCAGCTGCCCCGCTGCAGGATACGGCCCTGGCGCTCACCTTCCCCCTTCTGCTGACCTTCCTGGCGAGGGTAATTAGAAACCTCCGGGTAATTTTCCAGTCTCGTGATAACAGCAAATGTCAGCCCCCGGCGGGCAGCGGGGCCGGCAGGACGGACGTGGTGCTGGGGGTGTGGTGGCCCTGGGGACAAGAGACCTGAGGCTGGCTCCCCTATGGGGTCTGACAGCTTTCCGAGCAAGCTGCAGGCCAGGGATTGTTCAGGACCCTTTATTTTTTGGGGGTTGAGCTCTCCAGGGTGGGGGGAGCCCCGTGCTGGTCACTCGAGGTTGCCCCTCGTTGGGAGTGAGCCCCAATAACCAGGGCCCCTAATAGCTGTGGCTGCTAATAACTGTGTCCCCAATATCTGTGACCCCAATAAGCCCCTAAAACCAATGTCCCCTAATAATCATGTCCCCCAAGATCTGCAACCCCTAATAACTGTGACCCCTAATAACTTTGACCCCCTGAGAACCACGACCCCAATAATATCACCCCTACTAACTGTGACTCTTAATAACGGTGACTCCCTCAAAACCATGACCCCCTTATAACCATGGCCCCCAGTAACCCTGACCCCCAATATCCATGACCTCCTATATCTGTGACCCCCAATATCCACATAACCCCCAATAACTGTGACCCCCCCAAACCCTGACCCCCAAAACAATGACCCCCCCTATAACCATGGCCCCCAATAATCCTGACCCCCCAATAACCCTGACCCCCCAATAACCCTGACCCTCCTATACCCATGGCCCCAATAACTGTGACCCTTAAGAAGTGACCCCTAATAACCACGACCCCAATAAACAATTCCCTACTAACCTTGACTCCTAATAACTGTGACTCCTAGTAACCGTCACACCTGTTAACTGTGACCCCAATAACTATGACCCCAATACCCATGACCCCAAATAGTTGTGTCCCTCCAAACCATCACTCCCAGTAGCCATGACCCCTCTATAGCCATGGCCCCAGTAACTGTGACCCCTAATAAATGACCCCTAATAATCCCGAGCCCTAATAAACGTGGACTTCCCAGTGGGGTGAGTCTCGCAGCATTGTCCCCCACCCCATCCTCGGTCCCCTCGTGTCCCTGGGGCATCCCATGGCACAAGCATACCCCAGTAACTCCCCGTGCCTGCACCAGCAGGGGAGATTTGGGGGCTCGAAGCCCCATCCCCACTGACGTGTTTGGGTTTGGGGATTTCTGTCCCCTGGGATGGTGTGGGCTCACCCCAAATGGGATTTTCCAGCAGTTCAGGAGGCGGCTGCGAGGACCAACACTGCCATCTACCGAGACCTGCCTCCCGGCCATCACACAACGCACATTTTTATTGCCACCCTTAAAAATAAAAAACCCTATTCCTGCATTTTTGGGGACACGAGACCTCCAAAAACCCCATTCCTCCCTTCTAGGCAGTGGCCGCCCATCCCCGGCGCATCGGGGCTCATCCACCACAAGGCCCCAGTGCCCCCGGGGGTGTTTTAGGAGGGAATTTTGGGGTCACGCTGCACAACTCCAAGGTTTTAGGGTTTGGGGTTTTGCAGGGACACCAACAAACCCCGGACGTTTTCTCCAGTGACACCCCCACCCACCCCCTGCTTGTGAGAGAGCCCCCAAACGTAAAGCCCCCAAATACTGGGGCCTTGGGACCTCTCCCTGTTTAACAGGAGACTTTAGGGCCGAGGGATGAGCTTGGACAGTCCCAAAACCAGCATTAATTTGGGCAAAGCAGCTCCCCCGCCCCACTCGTTAGCCCCAGCTGGGCACCAGGTGCGACCCGTTAGGCGGGGTGTGTATTTAAGGGAATTTTGGGCCTTTTGGGGGTATTTTCAGTAGGTGGTTGTGTTGTGTGTTGGGTGCAGGCACAGGTTCTTCTTTTCCCTGGTTATGGGGGAGCAGAGCGGGGCAGTGGGGGGGCCGGGGGTCCTGCTGGCCACACCACCCCCCGAGGTGCTGGGCACGGTGCTGAGCCAGCGCCACGGCCCCCTGCCGTGCGTGGCCCCCATCGCCCGCCTGCGCCGCGGCCCCACGGGGGGCTACGAGGCAGAGGGGGACCTGGCGGGGGTGCTGGAGCGGCGGCGGGTGGCCAACGCCAAGGAGCGTGAGCGGGTGAGGACCCCCCCCCCCAAAAAAAAACCTCATCCCTCACCCCCAAATTCAAACCAGATTGATCCCAATGGAGCGGTGATGCTCGGGGACACCGAGGAATGGGGTTGTGCTTTTCCATCCGAAGGGGAACCCTGAAAAATAAAAAGGGGGGGGGTCACCCCCCCCATTTTTTTCCCCCCTTATAGATCAAAAACCTCAACAGCGGGTTCTCGGCGCTCAAAGCCCTCGTGCCTCTCGTGCCCCGCGACCGCAAGCCCAGCAAGGTGGACACGCTGAAGGCCGCCGCTGAGTACATCCGCCTGCTGCGTGGGGTCCTGCAGGACACGGGGGGCCTGCAGGTGGGACCCCCCCAAATCTGTGGGGTGGCTTCAGGGGTGCAGCTGGGGGGGTTAATTTTTAGGGTTTTGGGGAACGAGTGGGTTTAAAAGTGGCTTTTTTTTGGGGGGGAGCTTCTTTTGAGGTTGGCCCTTTTTTTTTTTTTGGGTGGGGGGGCTTTGCTTAAAATTGGGTTTTATTTAAATTTGGCTTTTTGGGGTTTTTCATTTAGCAGGTGGCTTTGGGGTTGCTCTGGGCAGCCTAACCCACACAAAACATCCCCAAATCCCCCAGTTACTACTTCTGGATGAAAATCCTTAAATTTTTGCAAGGATTCTAATTTTGGGGGTGTGCCTGTAGCTTTCTTTCCCCTGTCCAAGCTTCACTTTTTTTTTTGTCCTTGTTTTTTCCCATTTCTTTGCCTTTTCACCCCGTTACCCTGGTGGCCCCCAGCAGCAGGAGGACGGAGCGGCGCAGGTGCTGGGTGACAGTGGGGGGGTGCTGCTGGGGGGGGACTGGCCCCTCTCTGCCTCCCCGTGTCTGTGGGGTACCCCCATGCCCCAAACCTGCCCAGGGCCATCGCAGCAGAGTGGGGAGCTGGTGAGTTGGGCCATGGGAAGAAATTGGGGGGGGTGATGGTTTTGGGGTCCCCCAAGGGTGGGTGTCCCATGGTGAGGGGGTGGCAGCACCCAGGGGAGCTTACGGGGAGCCCCCCACTCGTGTTTCTTTTAGAAACATCCAATTTCTGTCTACAGAAATAAGGATTTGCTTAAAATCAGCCTTTACCCCTCCCCCAAAATATTCCAGTTGCTCCAAAATAATGCAAAAAAAATATATTAAATTTTTTTTTTTTCTTTTTAAGGTGCTTCCAGCCAACCCCTAAAATATAAATCTGGGGGTGTGCTGCAGAGGATGGTGTCCTGAGAGGGTGTCCTGTGACCTGCGTGGGACGTGGCGATGTCCCTGCACAGATTTTGGGGTCCCAGAGCCGGGATGGATCTGACCCCCCCGAGCTGCCCCCGTGTGCGGCGGGGCGTTGGTGTCCCCAAAGTGTTGCTGGGGGGGGGGGGCGACAGGTGTAATTGCTCATTAAAATATAACTAGGAATTAGCACTGTGCTCAGGTAGCAGGGCTCATTAACAACCCCCCCCCCCCCCCCCCCAAATTAATCTCCAAATAAAACCTGACTTTTTTTGGGGTGGCAAAAGCCTGGCTTTGTCTCCTTGCCCCCTCCCCGGCTGTTTTATTGCAAAAATTGAATTTTCCTGCGTGGGTCCTCCCCTCCCAGGTTCCCCCCCCCCCCCCCCTCACCTTCCCCAGGGCCGTTTTGGGGTTGTGGCAGCAGAGGGAGCTCGGCAGGCGGAGGGAGGTGGCCTTTGTCATCGCTGGTGGCGCTGGAGGCTGGCGAGAGGGGACCGCGGGCGTGGGGGCGCGGGGGGGGGGACGGGGCCCCCCCCATCCGGGGCTGTCACCCGTGGGAGGATGCTCTGAGGAGGTGGGTGAGGCGCGGCAGCCCCCTGCATCCCGGATTTGGGGCGGGGGGTGGGGGATTTGGGGTGTTGGGGGGGCCGTGCACCTGCTTTGCCCCCCCCCAGCCTCAAGGAAAGGGAAGGGGGGGGTCGCTTGGGGGGGGGATGCTGTGGGAGGGGGGATTTGGGCCCAAAATAGGGGGGTGGGGGGAAGCAGCGGTGGTGCTGGGGGGTCCACCTGCAATAAGGGTGGGGGGCACCTGCGTTTGCCTCGCCCCTCCCCCCCCCCTCCCAGTTTTCTCATTTCTTTTGTCTGGATGCGTGCGGACACAGCAAGGGGGGTGGGGGGCGGCAGGCCTGCCCCCACCCCCATCCTCCTGCACAACCTGGGGGTGCCCCCCCCCCATCCCCATCCATCCCCTGGTGATGATGGGGGGGGGGTTACAGGGCTGTGCCCCCCCGGGAATCACCCATTTTCCAGCCCCCCCCCCCCCATCCGCCATCCCCAGCGCAGGGCTCTGCGGCTGCCGCAGCGGCGCTGGGTGCGGCGCGGGCGGGGGCGATGCTGCGGGGGGGCCCAGCCCCATTTCCCCCCCCCCCAGCAAATGATGCGCTTCTGCCCCCTCCCACCCAGCGGCCACGATCGCGCGTGGATGCCCAGGAGGATTTTGGGGGGACCCCGGAGCTTGGAGCTGCTGCTCGCCACCCCCTCCGCGACCCCCCCCTCTGCGCTGGGGTGGGGGCCACCGAGGACCCCCCCCCGGGATTTTCAGCCTAGGAGCGGCTCCTGGTGGAGGTTTGCTGCAGGTTGGTGGCGTGGGGGGGTGCGTGGGGCAGCAGGCTCGGCTAAAAACACCTTTTGGAGGGGGATAACGCCCCCCCCCCCCAGGATTTGGGGGGGGATAACGGCCCCCCCAGGATTTGGGGGTGCACGCAGCAGCCTGGCTTTGGGCAGCAGGCACACATCGATGCTTGGCGTGGGCGATGCTTTGTATTTTTTTTTTTGGGGGGGGCGGGGGGGTGCGTGGGTGTCAAAATATTTCCTTTAAAACACAGCAGTGAGGTGCTGGGGGGGGCAGCGCCGGTGGTTTGGGCTCTGCGGCCGCCCACCCGCTGCCATCTCCCCTTTTTTGTGTCCCCCCCCAAATAAATAAATAAAAAAAAAAGGGTGGGTGCTGCGGGGGCTTGGGGGGCTCCGTTTGGTACCGTGGCTCCCATGGGTGCACCGAGCTGCCCGTTCTCACCCGGGCCCACCCCCGCTGTCCCCGTCACACCGAGGGCCCGGTGCGGTGCCGGCAGGGCGGGGGCCACCCGGGGCTTATCAGCGGGGCGCAGGCGGGGGCTGTTCTCACCCCATTTCTTCACGGCCCCTATTTTGGGAAGTGCTCACCGCGGGGAAGCCTTCTGGGGGGGCTGCGGGGCTGGGATGGGGGGGGCGATTTGGGTGGGGTTTGGGGACCCAAAACCGTCCGCAGGGCCGCCAGGATGAGCACAGCCGCCAGCCCCGAGCCCCTGCCCTCGCCCCCCGCCCCGGGACCCCGGTATTTCGACCGCTTCGCCGAGGGGGACCCCGAATACCTGCGGGAGCGCAACATGGCGGCTGACCTGAGGCAGGACTTCAACATGATGGAGCAGAAGAAGCGGGTCACCATGATCCTACAGAGCCCAGTGAGTGGCCGTGTCCCTGGGTCCCCATCTGTACCCCGTGTCCCCATCCACCCCCCCCGTGCCCCATCCCTGTCCCCCCTGCCCCAAAAGCGACTGCCACCCCATGATGGCTCAGGGCATGTCCCCACCCGTCTGCTGGTGCCACCACAACGGTGACATCGCTGCCACCAAGCTTGTGGGGCTGGTGGCACCGTGCCACCAAGCCGGTGGGGTCGCTGGCACTGCATCGGTGGTGCCACCGTCACCATGGTGCCGCCGCCTAGCTGGCGGTGCCACCACCGTCATGGCACTGAGCTGCTGGGGCCATTTCCACCAAGTTCATGGTGTTACCGTCACCGTGCCACCGTCACCATGACACCAAGTCCGTGGTGCCACCTCTAAGCCCTTGGTGCCACTGTCACCACAAGCCTGTTGTGTCACTGTCACCATGCCACCATGCCGGTGGTACCACTTCCACCAAGCTGATGGCACTGCTATCACCCACCCGGTGGTGTCCCCACCCCGGTGCCACCAGCCGGTCCCTTTTTGGGCACTGGTGTCCCTTCCCCTGGGGACCATGACGCCGGCGGGGCCGGGGCACTGCAGTCTTTTAGGGAGGAGCTGGAGAGCCTCATCCAGGAGCAGATGAAGAAGGGGAACAACTCGTCCCACGTCTGGGCCCTGCGGCAGATCGCAGACTTCATGGCCACCACGTCCCCCGCTGTCCTCCCCACCTCGCCCATGGGTACGGCTGCACGTGGGGCAGGGGGGCAGGAAGGTTTTTTTGGGGAAAACGAAACCCATTTGGCGTTCTTGAAGGTTTTTATTTAGTTTGTGGGATTTTAGGGGAGAAAACGCTCCCTAATGGTCGTTTTTTTTCTTGTAGAAAAGCTGGGAAATGGTGCTGGGGGTTGGGAAAAAAAAAACAAATGACGTTGTCCCCTTGTTGTCACCTGCTGTCCCTGCCCAGGACTGGCCTCCGTGACGCCCATCAATGACCTGCATGGCCCCGACGCGCCGGCCCTGGCCAAGGGCGAGCGGCTGATGCGCTGCAAAGTGGGCAGCATCCATCGCCTGCTCGACCTCTACGGCTGGGCGCAGCTGGGGGACGCCTCCGTCACGGTGAGCGCCCCCCCCCCCCCCCCGTGCAAAACACACCCCATTTTATTATTTTTTTAAATTTTATTTCCCTGCATTTGTTTCTTTTCCCCGTACAGCTGCGGGTGAGCAAGGAGCAGGAGCATTTCTTGGTGGCCCCGCAGGGGCTGGCGTGCAGTGAGGTGACAGCAGCCAGCCTGGTGAGCGTGTCCCCAGCCCACCGGGGGGGGGGGGGGGAGTTTGGGGTGGGGACAGGGCTGTGACAGGATCTGAGCCGCCGTATCCCCGCTGCAGATCAAGGTGAACGTGCTGGGGGACGTGGTGGAACAGGGCAACACCGGCTTCGCCCCCGATGCCCGCGCCTTTAGCTTGCACGCCGCCATCTACGCCGCCCGTCCCGACGCTCGCTGCATCGTCCGCCTGCACACGCCGGCCACCGCGGCGGTAAGGGGGGGTCTGGGGGCACCGTGCTGTGTTGTGCTGTGCCATTCAGTGCCGTGCCGTGCCGTGCCATGCCCGCTGTGCCCCAGGTGTCGGCCATGCGCTGCGGCGTGCTGCCCATCTCCCGCGCCGCCCTGCTCCTGGGGGACATCGCCTACTTTGACTTCCGCGGGGAGGTGGAGGACGAGGCCGACCGGGTCGAGCTGCAGAAGTGCCTCGGCCCCACCTGCAAGGTGGGTTTGTTGGTTTTCTTGTTTGTTTTTTGGCTCCCTTCCCTGACCCCCTGCGACCCCACTGATCCCCCGTGCCCTGTGCTGCAGATTCTGGTGCTGCGCAACCACGGGGTGCTGGCGCTGGGCGACACCGCCGAGGAGGCTTTCTACAGCATCTTCCACCTGCAGGCAGCCTGCGAGGTGCAGGTGAGAGATGGTCCCCAGGGTGGGCACTGAGCTGGGCACAGCCCCTGCTGCTGCTGCGGGGCCCTGGGACCGTGCACGGAGCTGTGTCGGGTGTCTTGGTGCAGTGCGAGGTGCTGAGACCGTGCACTGAGCTGTGCTGGCTCTTTGCTGCCAGCATGGTGCTGCTGATTCGTGCACTGAGCTGTGCGTGGCCTCTGCTGCCACCACAGGGCTCCAGGACCATGCCCTGAGCTGTGCGTGGCCTCTGCTGCCACCACAAGGCTCCAGGACCATGCACTGAGCTGTGCCAGGTCTCAGTGTCCAGCGTGGTGCTGGCAGAGTGTGCACTGTGTGAGCTCTTTGCTGCCAGCGTGGGGCCCTTGGTCCATGCACTGAGCTGTGCACGGTCTCTGTGATTGGTGCAATAACCTGGGACCATGCACAGCTCAGTGCACAGCCTGTCACCAGTGCAATGTCCTGAGACCATGCACTGAGCTGCGCCATGTCCCTGTCACTGGTGCAATGCCTTGGGACCGTGCACCGAGCTGTGCACAGTCTCTGTGACTGGCACAACGTCCTCGGTCCATGCACCGAGCTGTGCACGGTCTCAGCCACCAGCACTCGGTCCCATCCTGTGGACACGCTCAGTGCTGCGCCCCCCCCAGCTGCTCCTTGCAGCCTCTACCCGCATCCCCCCGCAGGTGTCGGCGCTGGCGAGCGCGGGCGGCGCCGAGAACCTCATCGTGCTGGAGCGCGCCAAGCACCGGCCCCACGAGGTGGGCTCGGTGCGCTGGGCCGGCAGCACCTTCGGGCCCATGCAGAAGAGCCGCTTGGGCGAGCACGAATTCGAAGCCCTCATGAGGATGCTGGACAACCTGGTGAGCACCGCGGGAGCATGCTGCCTCCCCTCGCCCCCCCCCAGCAGAAGTGCCCTAAACCCCCCCCGAAAACACCTCCTTTGACACCGTTTTGCTTCGCAGGGTTACCGCACCGGCTACACCTACCGCTACCCCTTCGTGCAGGAGAAGAGCAAACCCAAAAGCGACGTGCTGATCCCCGCCACGGTGACGGCCTTCGTCTTCGAGGAGGAGGCCGCCCCCATCCCCGCCCTGCGGCAGCACGCGCAGAAGCAGCAGAAGGAGAAGACGCGGTGGCTCAACACCCCCAACACCTACCTGCGGGTCAACGTGGCCGAGGAGCAGCAGGGCAGCGCCGGCAGCCAGAGGACAAAGACGACGGTCTGGGGCCGGGGGTTGTTTGGGAATAGTCCTGGCTTCGTGCTCCAGGGGGAAGCACCAAAAAAAAAGGGAGGCGGGAGGTGCTTGGAGCATTGATTGCACCAGAATTTGGTGTGCTTGAACCCCTAGGGGTCCTCCACGAGTGGGAAATGCTGAAGTTACTGACTTTGGTTAATTCCTTTATTTGCCCCAGAGTAATTTTTGTTTTCGAAGTCCACCTCCAGCACCCAGTGCCGTGGGCTTTATTGGGGTTTGCTTTCCATAATATGCATTTATTGGGGCCTCCTCTCTCCACACCACTCATTTATCGAGGTTTCTTCACAACATGCATTTATTGAGGCTTGCTCTCTTCATGACATGCGTTTATCAAGGCTTGCTCTCCACAACACGCATTTATTGGGGATGCTCTCTCCATACTACACACTTATCAGTGTTTCCTCTCCACGACATGCATTTATGGGGGTTGACTCTATTCATGCTATGCATTTATCAAGGTTTCCTCTCCATGATACCCATTTATTGGGGTTTACTTTCCTCATGCCATGCATTTATCAGGGTTTCCTCTCCACAAACAGCATTTATTGGGGTTTACTCTCCTCACGCCATGCATTTATCAGGGTTTCCTCACCATGATACCCATTTATCAGGGTTTTCTCTCCACAATGAGCATTTATTAGGGTTTACTCTCTTGATGCCATGCATTTATCAATGTTTCCCCTCCATGATACGCATTTATTGGGGTTTACTGTACCCATGCCATGCCTTTATCAGGGTTTCCTCTCCATGACACCCATTTATTGGGGTTTGCTCTCTCCACACCATGTGTTTATCGGGGTTTTCCATCTCTGCAGTGGCTGAAAGCAGACGAGGTGGAGAAAGGCAGCAGCGGGACCGCGATCCGCATCGAGAACCCCAACCAGTTCGTGCCCCTCTACACGGACCCGCAGGAGGTGCTGGAGATGAGGAATAAGGTGCGGGGGGTGGGGGGGGGGTCAGGCTCCGACATCCCTGGGCACGGGGCTGTGGAGGAGCAGTGTTTCCCTACCTCTCTCTGCTTCTTGCCTGCAGATCCGGGAGCAAAACCGGCAGGACGTGAAGTCAGCCGGGCCCCAGTCGCAGCTGCTGGCCAGCGTGATCGCCGAGACGAGCCGCAGCCCCGTATGTCCCCGCCGCCCTCGTCCCCATCGCCCCCATCGCCCTGGGTCCCTCCCTGTGCCGGGGGGGTGACGCTGCTCTGGGGGGGTGGGGTGTGTTCAGTCCACAGAGAGTCACTTGGCGGATGCGGAGGCCAAAGACGCGTCCCGAGAGGAGCCCCCCGCCGAGCCGGAGCCCCCGAACCCCTTCAGCCAGCTCACGGACCAGGAGCTGGAGGAGTACAAGCAAGAAGTGGAGAGGAAGAAGCTGGGGCTGCACGGTACGAGCCGGGGAGGGGAACGGGGGCTTCACGGATCCCAAAGCTCCTTTTGGTGTCTGCAGCTATCAGACCTGGTGGATGGCAAGTCTGTCTGTATGCTTGCAGGCGAGAAGGACACGGTGGTGGAGGAAAGCCAGGGATCCCCCCAAAAATCACCCCCGGCATCTGCACCACAGAGCCCGGCCAAAAGCCCGGCCCCGTCGCCCACCAAGCCCTCAGAGGGTGAGTGGGGGGGCGAGCACCCGCAAGCCCAGCAGAGAGGAGCAGGGGGTCTTCATCCAGCCGCTGAGGCAGGGGGATAAGGGGGGGCTGCAGCAGAACCCCCCCCGAGCCGCAGATATAAACGTCACTGTGTCCGGGGGGGAAACGTGCCACGAAGGCACCGAACCCACCGCGTCCCTTTAGCATCACGGCTGGAGGATTTCAGCGTCCGCTGGTGGCTCTGTGGGGTGGTGGGGGACACCCCCTGCTCCCCCCTAAAGCACCGACCCCAGCAGCATTCTGGCATCGCAACGCATGTTGGTGTTTCCGTGGGTCGGGGCGCGGGGGCGGGTGGCTCCTGGCAGTCTCATCGTGTCTCATGGTGTCTGTCTGTCTGTCTGTCCGTGTCCACAACGTCTTCCTTTCTCTTCCCTCCACGTGTCGCTTTCACCCAAGGAGTTACCTCTGCCCCTGAGTGCTTGTCGCCGTAGTAAGTACGGGGAGGCCTCGTGCCTCGCCGCGCTCCCCGCTCGCTCGGGGGGGACCTTGCTCTCCGCGGCCCGTTCCGCAGCGCCCCGCTCAGGGTCTGCAGGAGGAAATGCCTTGGGTTGCCTCGTTTTTTTGGTTGCTGCCCGCTTTTATGTCCAGCAGCGAGGCTGGGAAGGAGGGCTCAGCTCTGCCACAGCTCTCCATCCTGCTGCTGCTTGTCCTGTAAGGGGGAAAGGCTTAGGGAAGTGACGCCAATAGCAGGAGGGGATCAGGCCTCAGTGCTTTTTGCTTACAGGGGCCTAATCCTGCTCTTGCCCTTGATAAAGGGGGGGGGGTTTAAAGTTGGCTTCCAGCCTTAATAGCTCTCTGTAGCATCAGCCAGCGCTGCCCTGGCCCTCATCTCTCCCTTTTCCCTTGCCAAGGTGACAAGAAGGTGGAGGACGGCCAAGCTCCTGCCGACTCCGCCACTGAGAAGGAGCCGCCACCAGCGGTGGTGAACGGGAAGGAGGAGGAGCAGAGCACCGAGGAAAGCCAGGGCAAAGGGGGGGACCAGACGACCACCCCGGCCAATCCCGACGTGGATGCCCCCAAGGAGAAGAGCGAGACGGTGACCAGCAGCCCTGTCTCCCCCGAAGGCTCTCCCTCCAAATCACCCTCCAAGAAGAAGAAGAAATTCCGGACCCCGTCCTTCCTGAAAAAGGGCAAAAAGAAGGAAAAGATCGAATCTTGAGTCTCCTCTGAGGCTTCCCACTGCCGGCGCGGCTGAGCATCCCTCCGGACGGCTCCTGCGTCGTGCGTCTGGCCGAGGCGCAGCCGAAAACCCCGGAGGCTCCCGGGGTACTCCCGGCACGAGGCACCTCGTCCCACGACACCCGCTTCGGAGGCAGCCACCGAGCTTTCGAAAGATTGTGGCCCCTGTTTGCCGCTTGGGGAAATACCCACTGCCATCTCCCCGCTCCCACGAGCACTCCCTCCTCCCTCCTGGGCACAGGGTTTGTTTTTCCCCCCTGCTGCTTGTAGAGCCTCCGTGCAATGTGGGGCGCAGCCCGGATATGCTTGATTTTGAGAAAGAAAAGGGTGTTTTGTCATCGTCGTTTTTTTTTTTAATTATTATTATTATTACTGTTAACCTTTTGTTTCAAGCTCCGCTGGATTGGCGCTGACTTCGCCCATGGCACAGCTTTTCGCCGGGGTGATGGGATCAAGCGGGATGCCGGAGGATTGCTCTCCCCGAAGGAGAGGCCGAGGTGGTGGGGCTGGGGCCCTTTCCTTCCTGGATTGCAATCTTCCCCCCCAGGCTGGAGAGCCCCCTCCAGTCCCCTTCTCCTGGTGCCACGGTCTCACACGTTTGCTGCCTGGTGAAGAGCAGCGAAATTTCACACTGCTGGGGAAGCCCCCGCCACACCGCACCTGAGAACGGAGACGAAAAAAGAGCCTCGGGGAAGCGTCCGTTGTTATTTAAAACTGAGCAAACTTCACTCACTAAGTGCTACTTTGGGATGAACACACGCTGCCGATTCACTTCTGTCAGAGGCACCGTCGCGGCGGCCGCCCCGCTCCCCCCGCACCGCGTCACGGCGATGCTGGCACGCGGACGAGGCTGTGCCCGTGTCGGCCCCGTCGGTGAGTGCCTGTCCATGTAGAGAGCACGAGAGTCACGTCTGAAGCCGAACCCCTGCTTTTCCCTAGCTCCGGACTCCCAAGCACAAGCTGAACCCCTCCCTGGTGTTTCCTTCCCACCCAGCCTTGCCGCCCTGTGAGCATCATTACCACCTCTTGGCAGAAAGAAGGAAAAGCAGCGATGCTGACTTGCTCTACGGCCTCTCCACTATGGGAATTTAGGGAACAAAGCCAGCCTGTGTCCCATCATGAGCCACGGGACTCCTGTGGGGCTGGGGCTTCCCTCCACAGCTCAAACCTCGGACTGGGACTGAGGCTGCGGCGGGGAGCCCCCGAACCCCCTCTCTGAGGGCACTGGGTTTTCCCAACCAATGTTCGCCCTGCTATGTTATTTCCAACACCATGTTTGCATAGTCTTCTCACTGCTGCAAGGCAGCTTTTGGCTTTTGTGTCCCCCCTGGAAGAGCAGAAAGGCACCCGTGGGCGAGGTGGATTTTTGGTGGCACTCGGGAACACCTCAGGCAGGGAGTTGGGCTGGTGCAGGCAGCTGGGATCAAGCGGAGGAAATGTGTAAGCAGGGGTCGGTTTTCTTTGCAGGGCTGTAGTTTGGGGTGTGCCAGGCACATTCTGAGTGGAATAGTCAAGTGCAAAAATACAAACCTGGCAGGAATATTCTCCCCCCAAGCCTGGAGCTTCAGGGCAGACCCGAGCCTGGGAGAGCATTTGCCCTGCCCAATGTCCCCAAGCTGCAGCGCTAACGTTAGAGCCGGGGCTCCAGAAAGGGCTGGGAGGCTCCTCTGGCTCCCAGGGGAGCCTGAACACCTAAATTCGATATCTGAGAAGGACGGTGTGAGTCCGTGTGCTGTTGCCTGTGTTCAATATATAGTTTATATCCAGCAGACTGATGTGCAACCCCCAGGCCCCGCTCTGTAACTGTTCCTGTAAGGTGTAGTTTACTGCCGGTGATTTCAAGGGTCCTGGGAACCATGTTCACCACCTGGCCACCACGCAGGGCTGCAGCGGCTCCCAGGGCGGTTCCTGAATCCCAACACTGCCTCACTGCCCACCGCAGGCCCCATGGCTGTGTGGTGAAACCCAGGGCACTTTGGGCAACGCATGCAGTGCAACCCACGCGTAGGTACACGAGGAGAAAGGCTCAGAGGGCTGGCAGCGTGATGTGCAGCCCCACTGCTTAGCTATTAGAAAGAGTCACAGGATCCTTTATTACAGGATCACAGCAGCGTTACAGCTCCCCTGCCTGCCAAGGCCTCCCCATCCCTTCCCATTTTGCCCTCCTTTGCTTCGCTGCTTTCTTCTTGCCCATTGTGTGAAGCCAGCCTGGGCAGTGCCAGGGCTCAACCGGCCCCAAAACGCAGTGGCTTGTTTTCAGGGCACCGTCCTGGCTGTGGCTGGAGCTGAGCCATCCCCTGCCAAGGTGCAGGGAGCAGCCTGGAAGCAGAGAAAGATGTAAACTATAGAATCACAGGATGGTTGAGGTGGGAAGGGACCTCCAGAGACCGCCTAGTCCAACCCCCTGCTGAGCAGGATCACCTAGAGCATGTTACACAGGATGGCATCCAGGCTGGTTTTGAATATCTCCAGAGAAGGAGACTCCACAACCTCTCTGGGCAGCCTGTTCCAGTGCTCTGCCACCCGAACCGTAAAGAAGTTCATCCTCACATGGCGATGAAACCTCCTGTGCTTCAAAGAGGCCTCGGGGCACCGCCATGGCCAAGTGCGGCACTGGAAGATGCCGGAAGGTTTGGCAGGGCCCACACCTGTGCTGTGGGGGTTCGTGGCTGAGGGGGGAGGCTGGTGGGTGACGGCTGGTGCTGGGTGCGCTGTGTAATGCCTGCCTGTAAATAAACCCGAGTTCGGCACCCGCTGCGCTGTGTTGTCAGGGACGGGAGCAGAGACGCCATGGCGCTCCACAGCCATGGGATGGGGTGGGGGGCATGGCTTCCCAGGATGGGTTTGGGGGGGTCCCGGCCTCTCCGCGGGCCTGGCCCCGTATCCTCCGCCTGTGGAGGCCGAGCGGGGCTTGCCGAGGCCGAGTTGGGGGCGTTCAACCCCCCCCCGACCGTGTTGGCGGCGGAACCAAAGCGCGCGGGCGCCGTTTCCTGACGGAGCCGGGGGGGAACGGAACGCACCGGACAGCGGAAGCCAAGGGAAGTGCGGGAGGAAGTGAAGGCCCGCCGGGCGGCGCCATGGGCCGCAGCCGCTCCCGTTCGCCTCCGCGGCGCGGTGAGGGGAAGGCACCGGGACCGGCACCGGCACCGGCACCGGGGAGAGGCCGGGGAGGGGCCCCGGGGGCACGGGGAGTGGCGGTGGGGAGGGCACGGGTCTCTGGGGGCCGAGGGTGGGGGGAGTGCAGGGCCCGACCCCGTGGGGCCTGCTGCGGGGAACGGGCCCGGGGGGCACCGGTGGGACCGGGCGGGGCCCCTGAACCCCTCTGAGCCCGGCCGGGGCTCTGGTGTGCGGGTGCAGTGCCTGGAGGTGGTGAGGGGCTCGGTGTGGGCAGGGGGTGTTGCTGCCTGGGGGTCTGGGGGTGTGTGAGGGGGTTTTGGGGGGATTTGTGGGGGCTTGCGGGGATCTGGGGGGTCTGGAGGGATTACGGGGGACTCGGGGGGGTTAGGGGGGGCCTGGGGGACTTTGGGGGAGTTTAAGGGGGACTGGGGGAGGTTGGGGGGATTTAGGGAGCCTTTGGGGGGGTTTGTGGCCGGGAATTAACGGCAGAAGCTTGGTGGCAGTGCAGGGGAGAAGGGGGAGCCACCTTTCTCCTGCCGTGCCTCCCCGCAGACCGCAGGCGCTCGCGGTCCACTTCGAGGGAGAGGGAGAGGAGGAGGAGGGAGAGGTCACGGTCCCGGGACAGGGACAGGAGGAGGAGCCGGTCTCGCTCCCCACACAGGAGACGGTCCAGGTGAGGGAGGGAAAATGGGGGAGAGGGGCAGAACATGGCGGGGGGATGTTCTTGGTTCCAGCATCACTGTTGGGAGGGAGCGGAGCGTGGCACGGGGATGTTCCCAGCACCCCATTGCAGCTGTGGCGCTGAGACCTGTGTGTGTTGCAACGTCAGGTCGCCGAGGCGGCACAGATCCAGCTCCTCCTCCCCACCGCGCCTGAAGGAGAGGCGAGACGAAGAGAAGAAGGAGATAAAGGACTCCAAGGGCAAGGAGCGCCAGATCACAGGTAAAAACGCAGAGTCCTGGTGTGTTAACTCACCCCTGGCTCTGTTAGATTGTGGCCAGCACAGAAATATTCTTTATTCCTGGTCGATGCTCGTGGCTGCAGGAGGTGGACTCTGATATCTCGTTGCCTTTTCAGAGGAAGATTTGCAAGGCAAGACAGAAGAGGAAATCGAGATGATGAAAATGATGGGGTTTGCCTCTTTTGACACGACAAAAGTGAGTGCAGGCTGGGATCAGCCGGAGCAGCAGGCTCATTCCCATGACGTTTGTACACCCAAGCACGAGTCCCGGCTGTCAGGACTCCCAGATTGAGTGTGGGGCTCACCCTTTACAGCCCAGAGCTCTGGCACTGATGTTTTTTTTAACTTGTCCTGTGTTAACCGCCCTCATCCCTCCCGTGCGCGTGCTGTCCGTTTTCCAGGAAGGCTCGAGGCGGCACACTCGGTTTTTGATGATTTTCCTTCTCTTTCAGGGGAAGAAAGTAGACGGCGCCGCGAACGCGTACGCCATCAACGTGTCGCAGAAGAGGAAGTACAGGTTTGTGTCTCAGCACGCCAGGAGGCTCACTGTGCTGTGGCAACTGCACCGAATTGCCACGCTTTTCTGATAAAAAATAACCTTGTTTACGAGGTAAAGCAGTTAAGAAGCTTAAATCCAAGCTGCTGTCTGTAGGCATAAGCAGGGGGCGATCTGTTTTCTTTTGCCCTCGGTAAGGGCAAACAGTTTGGCTGGCAGAGCTAAGAGGCCTCACGTTTTTCAGTAAAAACCCAAAAGCAGGAAGACAAAGAGCGCACAAGCACGTGGCACACGGACAGGACGTGCTGGAGGCGGCTAGAGCAGGGCAGAGCTTGGCTCTCCTGCTTCTTTGGCTAAAGAAAGACTTCGTTAACCCCGTTATCTGCGAGGTAGCCGGGGTGTGGAGCCTCCAGAAGGTGCGTGGCCAGGCTTCAGGTCGAGTCCTTCTGTCACAGCTGCTGAGCTCCAGGTGCTCAGCCCCTGGTCGAACACGTTGGGTCTCAACAAGGTCAGGCAGAGCTAGTTTTGTGCTTTTGTTTGCACAAATTGGTGGGGAATTGGATTCCCTATGGCTTCTCCATGCTGTCACAACCCCCGCCAGGCGTTTTCTGAGCTGGAAAGCTGCCGGGGGATCAGAGCTGGGAGCCCCCTGGGGTTTCGGTGCTCCTGGCTCGGTTCCCGATGTTGTTTCCCTTCCTCCTGCCGCAGGCAGTACATGAACAGGAAAGGAGGCTTCAACAGACCGCTGGACTTCATCGCCTGATGCTGGGCTCACTCTGCAACCCGCGAGGAACGGCCCCGCTGCCGAGCAGCACCGCCTCCCGCACCTGCTGGTGGCTCAGAGACGGACTCCCGGCTTCTCCCCGTGAAACGATTTTGGGGTTATTTATAGCGAGATAGGGTCTGCTCCCCCTGCCCTGTTGGAGGAGGGGGTCACACGCACGTGGTTTCCTGGAGCCGTTGTTTTTTGTTGCGTTCGGTATGGTTTGTTCCTGCCAGTTGTGTTTTTCCCATTGTGTTTTTATTTTAAATAACTCAGTGTTGTCCATTGCAATTAAAAACTGTATATATTTTTTCTTCTCTCTAACTGTGACACCACCACTCAGGAATAAAAGAGGAGGCAGCTGGGGCCACCCAAAGTCACCACATGCAGCAACAGCATTAACAACCCGTTTGCATTTGGGGTAGAAAAGTGTCCATTTACTTTCTCTTCACATATTTATGGTTTACCCTTGCTTGGGCAGGGTTTCTCACCTCAGAGCTACACTTTCAAGCGTCTTGTGAGGGTTCTGTCACGTCCTGCTCAACAGAAATTACCACGAGCAAGCCTACTGTGACAACTAAGGGAAAGAGATGTATGGATATTGCTGAGCTCTTCTAGATTGTACCAGGTAGGAAAGATACCTATGGAGCAGATGTTAAGACCATAGCACTAATTAATTAGATTAGAAGTGGAAGAAAGGCATTTAACGGTAGTAAAAATCAGTTACCATAATGTTCAAAGGAAGATTCAGTCTGCTTAAGGAGAAAAAACAACACGCCTAAAGTCGAAGCCACATGCTAGAAAGAGAGGAGGATGCGCAGCACGGGAAGCTTCCCACAGAAAGGAGCTGCATTTGGGGTAAAAATCTGTCCCTTTTTATGTCATTGAGACATACGAGGGCGTAGGACACCAGCACTTCAGGTAACCAAGAGATGCTGTGCGTTTCGATCCGTCCCCCTGAGACAGCCACTAGGTGACGATGTTTCCAATTTTCTTTCAAGAAACCTTGCTTTCTCAGGCCCAGGTGTCCAGCTGCACATCGAGGACGTCCCTGGCTCCCAGGCGCAGTTCCCAGGCCGAAGGCCGAGCTCCCATCCGAACCCCCGGCCCGGCAGACATTGCTCCTGGCGTTGCGCAGCAGCCATTTCATGTCAGCCTTTGCTCATGGCAGTCAGCTTAGCGCCGTCAGTGCTGCCATCGGGGTGCCCGAGAGCCGTGTGAGGTCAGCAGAGAGTCACTGTCAGCCTTTGACCTCACAAAGGTGGGTGGCCATAAGTGCCCTGAGCGTCCAGCTCGCATGGAGTACTGCTGGTGGCACTCAAGGCATGGAGGTCTTGGTGGTGGAATAGGAGACGCCGATGTCCTGCTGGTGGAACAAGAGACGCTGACGTCCTGCTGGTGGAAGAGGAGACTTCAGGGTTAGAGGTCCTGCTGGTTAGAGGTGCTTAGGAGTGGGCAGCCTCCATCCCGGTGGCCGAGCATCTCCACGGCAGGGAGGCCGCGGGCAGCACGAGCCAGCCGCCCCGCGGGCTGACAGCAGAGGCCCCCGGGGATGAGACGTGCCCCACCTGCCTGGGCCTGCTGGCCGAGGCAGCACCTGAGTCCTGCGGGCACAGCTACTGCTGCGGAGAGCTTGAACCTCTTGTAAGTTTAGTCTTGACAAAGAAAACCCATCCTAAGTGCATTTGCCTTGCAGGCATTGGTAAGTTGGCCCTCCTGATGGATTTTCACTGCCACAGTAGTGCCTCTAATAATGCTACTGTTAATTAGTGCTCTACCCTTCCGATCTTTTACTAAGGTAGCTAGAGAGAAGTGCGGACACCTGTTTATTTCCTGGTAATACCTGCAAGAACCATCTATCTACATCTTCGCCAGATTCATTACAGCGCTCTTGGTACCAGTGATCTGTGTTGCTCTGGAATAAAGTGCAATCGTTAGCACGCCAAGTGTCCATGCCCTTGCATCTACCAGAATCGTGCAAATCCCTGTTGGGATCTCTGTCTAGCTGTGGGCTGGCTAAGCTGTCTTTTGGATGGTGAAAATGGGAAATCGTGGGGATGGGAAATGATGAGTGGGATGAGAAATGATTGCTGGGATGGGAAGACTTCCTTGGGCTGGAAAGCCATGGGGCTAGGAAATGGAAGAGATGGGAAAGCTTCCTTGGGATGGGAAAGCTTCCTTGGGATGGGAAAGCTTCCTTGGGAAGGAAAAGCATTGGGATGAGATACCTTCCTTGGGGAGGAAGTCATCCTTAAGGAAAGGCATTGGGATGGGAAATCTTCCTTGGGGAGGAAATCATTGGAAAGGAAAAGCATTGGGGTAGGGAAATCTCTCTTGGGATGGGAAATTATTGGGATGGGAAATCTTGAATGGGGTGGGTACGATTCGTTGCGGTAGGAAATAGTTGGAAAAGAAATGCAAGGGATGGGAAGTCTTTGGGATGAGATCTCATGGGATTAAGAAACGCTTCGTGCTGATGGGAAATAGTTTGCATGGGAATCTGTTGGGCTGTGAAACTGTCGGGATGGGAAATCGCCGGGAGGATGAAAAGTCTTGGGATGGAAAAGTCTTGGGATGGAAAATCCTTGGGAGGGGAAAGTGTTGGAGTGCGAAACCCCCCTGGGCCTGGCAAATGAGGACTGGGACGGGAAAGGCTCATGGGGATGGAAACTGATGGCGCTGGGAAGCCTGCTTGGGTAGAGAAACTGCAGTCCTCACCAAGATGGCGGTGAGGGGCTGGTCAGCCGTTGGGGCGGAGCCCCCGTTGCCCGGGTTCCCCAACGAACCGCCCCACTCTCCAGCGACCATGGCAGGTACAGCATCGGGCTCCCGCTCCTCCCGGGGCTGCGGCCCTGCCGGCGAGCCCAGCGCCCGAGAGCTCAGCCCAGCGCCCTTTTTCCTCACAGAGAGATTCCCCAGACGGCTGCCGCCGGTGCCGCAGACGCCCAACTCCCCCTTCGTTGTCCCAGCTGAGCCGCCAACGGTGGCTGCCTGGCTGCTGCCCTCCTTCCCCGGAGCGATGGCGGTGCCCTTGCAGCCCCCCCAGGTACCCACCCTCTCCTACGCGCTGCCCCAGGCCACCGTCTGGCACGTGGTGCCGGAGGTCCAGGGGCAGGTGCTGCAGCTCCCACCCGTGGCGCAGCTGCCACCTGGGGGGCACCTCCCACCCGAGGGGCACCACCTGCAGCTGGTGCAGCTCCCCCCTGTGGGGCATATCCTGCAGCCGGTGCAGCTCCCCCCTGTGGGGCATATCCTGCAGCCGGTGCAGCTCTCCCCCGTGGGGCATATCCTGCAGCCGGTGCAGCTCCCCCCCGTGGGGCATAACCTGCAGGTGGTGCACCTCCCACCCGAGGAGCATAACCTGCAGCCGGTGCAGCTCCCCCCCGTGGGGCATAACCTGCAGGTGGTGCAGCTCCCCCCCGTGGGGCAGCTCCCCCACACCGCTCTTCCCTGTGCCCCTGTCTGCCAGTGCGGACAGCCCATGGTGACGGGGACACTGGTGCCCCACCATGCGCTGGGGCTGGGGCCCAGGGCCGTGCTCCACGGGGAGCCCCTGCACCCCGCAGGCACCTGCCTGTTGCAGGCCCCCGCCCACCGCAGGCCCCCGCCACCCCTCGTCCCGGGGCCTCGGCTCCGGGGGCAGGCGCTCCCCACGCCCCGCACCGTGACCAGCAGCCAGGGGCAGCTGCCGGAGCCCTGCGACCACGCCGTGGGGCTCAGCGAGGACCAGGGGCCCCCGCTGCCTGACCCCACTCCCCCCGAGCCTTTCCTGGCTCCATCGACCCGCAGCACCCAGACGGCGACGCCCGACGGTGAGTTTGGCGCTGGCACAGCCGCCCCGTTGTCGCCCCACACCCATGAGCCATGGGAAAGCTGACATCGCCCGTCTTGGGGGATTTTCTTGCTTCGTCCTCAGCGGCGACAGCCCCGCAGGTGCCTGAGGAGCCCCCGCAGCTGCCCGAGCTGGGCCCTGATGCCTTCGCCGAGGCCTTTCCAGAGCTGGCAGGGGACAGCCAGCTGCTGCAGCACCTGCAGGACCAGCTCCTGGCCGACCTGGACATCCCCGGCACGGAGGAGCTGTTCAGCTGGCTCGAGGCCGTGGAGCCCCAGGACGCCTTCCCCGATTCGCCCAGCAGTCCTGCCCTCAGCCGCCTCCTCTCCCAGCTGCCCGACCTCTCCGAGGACATCGAGGAGCCGAGCACGCAGGGACTGGAAGCCACAGGAGCCCTCGGTGAGGTACCCTCAACCCCTGGGGTGTACCCCGAGAAGGTTGGGGGTGGGCTGTTGGTGCAGTCCCCTGTTGTGCTGGCATTGAGCCCCCCGCTCAGCCCTGCAGCCAGTCCCCTGCCCGGTGCCCTTAGTAGACCCCTACCCAGTCCACCCCTGAGTCCCCCCAGGAGGTCCCCTGACACCCAGGTCCTCAGTTCCCCTAGTAGACCCCTGCCCAAACCCCCCCTGAGTCCCCCCAAGAGGTCCCCTGACACCCAAGTCCTCAGTGAGCAGAGGACACCCCTGCCCACATGCCCCCTGGGTCCCCTCAAGAGCCCCCTGGCTGCCCCTGTGTCCACCGGCACCAAGCGGGGGGCCAAGCGCCGCGCGCCCACCAGCACCCCCAGGACAGCGGAGAGCTCCCAGCCCAAGAGGCCAGCAACGGAGAAACCCCCTGGCAAGGACAGGAAGATGCTGCTGGGCCAGGGTGTCCAAGGCCCCGAGACGCCTTGCCAGGGACGCCGTGCCAGGGACGCCAGGATGTCCAAGGCTCCAGGACGCCGTGGCAGCAGCAGGAAAGACGGCAGTGGCAGGCAGCAGCCAGCGACCAACAACAGCCGGGCGCCCAGCAAGAGAGCCCGAAGCCCGGGGGCTGCTGGGGGGCAAGGAGCAGCGTCGCCGCCTCCCCGCAGAGCGCGGCTGCTGCCGGAGACTCCGAGCGCGGAGCCCGGTGCCGTGCGGCCCCAGGACAGCCTCTGTCCCCAAGGCGTCAGGGCCAAGACGCTGCAGCGCCAGCGCCGGGACACAAAGACCCCCAGCGAGACTTTGCAGCCGCTGGGGGCCAGGGCGAAGGCGCTGGGGCCAGGGCGCCAGCTGCCCTGTGTGCAGCCGCAGCCCACCTCCAGCAGCCCCAGCACGATGCCCAGCGCTGCGCAGACAGTGCCAGCTGTGCCCGCTGCCCCCCAATCCCCAGCTGGCGGCAAAGAGAAGGTGGTGCCAGCACCACCAGGCAGCACGGCGTGAACAGGGGACGCTGCCCTAGAGCAGGCGCCCAGAGCGCTGTGCCTGCCAGCCGCGGGGGGCCAAGCGCAGCGGGGGGCTCTGCCCACACAGCCGCGCATGCTGCAGCCCCTGGCACGGCCCCGCGTGGACTACGTGCCCTGCGTGGGGCCCTGGGCAGGCGGTGACGCGGCGCCCACGCCGCTGGAGGAGCAGGAGGAGCCGGTGCCCATCACGCTGCAGCAGCGTCCCGAGCGGGAGCGCCTGAAGCAGCTGGCCCAGGAGGAGCGGCAGCGGGCGGCCCACCAGATGAAGATCGGCCCTGTGCAATTCTTCGCGCAGCGGCAGAAAGACGGGGCCATAGCCAAGTATGCCGGCTACCCGTGACCCTGCGCTCCTCGACGGCCCCTGCAGCACCCAGTGGCGCTGAGCTCAGCACGCAGGCACAGAGACCTCTGCAGGCACCTGCTCCAGCTTGAGCCGCACTCTTCAGCCCTTTCCCCTCTCGCTTGCCCTTACCCTTCTTTAGTGCTGTAGCTAGTCAGTGTTTCTCACTGTCAGGGATGGGCAACGGGGGGGGATGGGAGATGGGGGGGTCACGAATGAGTGTTGGGAGTGTTGCGATGGAAGCTGTTGGGATGGGCAATACCTGGCATGGGCAAGTTTGGGCATGGGAACTGCTTGTTGGGACACAAAATGGCAGGGATTGAAAGCTTATTTCTTCCTTTCTGGTCCTTTCTCTGCTTTATAGCCTTTTTTCTTAAATTCCTCTAGTGTAGGTGTTCACTCAGCAACGCCTCTGCCTGCAGTTGTTCTGGCAGTGGGATGCCGAGGGGATTTAATGCAGCCCGCTCCCGCTGCCCATGCTCAGTCCGTGAATGGATGTGGGCATGGCCAGCACGGACGGGAGAAAATGGGTGGATGGATGGATGGATGGATGGATGGATAGATGGATGGATGGATGGATGGATGGATGGATGGATGGGAGTTGGGAACTGAGCCTTGGGATCAGCAATGGGAGGTTGCTGGGATAGGAAATGATCAGTGGGATGGGAAGTCATGACGGTGATGGGGATTCATTAGTGTGAAATGATGGGAAATTGCTAGGTGATTTTGTGATATTGTGATCATGGTGGATTTTTTGTGATATTTTGTGATGTTGTGATCATGGTGGTGATAGGAGAGCATTAGGCTGGGAAAAAATTGTTTACATTAATAAATTTTATTGATTGTCTTTTTAATGTATTGTATGATTTGTATTATTATTTTCTATTCCTTTATTATTAAACTCTTTATCAATGCCTATGAGCTTTTATTTTCCTTCCGATTCTCTGCACGTTCACTCAGGATGGGGGGACGTGAGCGAACAGATGTGTGGTGCTGAGCGGCCTGCCGGGTTACACCACAACAGACTTTTTGGCAGCCAAGCTGGGGCACAAAGGGTTGAGCTAACGTCACATCTGACCGGAATGTTTTAAAAGAGTGTTTCTTATAAGCTTTCTCTGAGATTGATAGTTGCTGGTCACAATGTTGATTTTTTCCTTTCTAGTGTTGTTTTTCTGTGCTTTTTAGGTGCTTTTTCTTAATCCCTTTCTTGTTGTTTATGATCCCTGGGGGCTGGCCTATGTTTGCTGATGGTTTTGCCCACTTGCAGGTAGCACGTGCTCCTCTTGCACCGACGGTGAACTTAACCCAGTATTTGTCCCCGAATGACAACCTCTGTGGTTAGACAAGGAGTTAAAAATTCCAGCCAGCGATCAGCCCTGAGGCAGGATGGCTACAGGTGGCAAGGGCTGGGGGGGGATGTGGGCCGGTTTTTATCACGATTGCCACCTCCGATGGCTTTGGAATTCAGCCCTGAACAAATGTGGTATCCTACGGCGCTGCTAAAAGGTTTTAGAAAGGTGTGCCCCGATGCTGGCAGTGCCAGAGATTTACAGCTCGCCAAGTTGTCCGAGAAAAGTTTGGATTTGTTACCCGATGCGCAAGAAGCCAATCCAGACACCAGGTCGAGACACAGTTTTCTTTCAGAACTGCGCGAGTCTGGGTACCAGGTGGTTTCCCACAAAGCCAGCACATGGAAAGATTTTCCACGCCACGCTTGATACAATCTTTTATCACTACATTTCCATGCTAGTACAATCCCCTAACTTCTCACAGGTTCCAGAATTAGCCTACGGCTGACATGACAAAATGATTCTGCGCATCCTCAGAGGGGAAGGGTCTCCTGTTGGGCTGGGGTCTCTCACTCTAGGGGTGTGATTTTTTGCATTAGAATGAGCGTACTTCGTATTAGAATAGCTTTCCATTGTTTTCCAGTGGTTTCCAACAAATGGATTAGTATCAAACTCCAGTGCACGTGTGTAGGATTTTTCCTTACAAAAGGGTCTTCTCGAGTAAATAGATTCCTAGTTATTCATCCTTTAGATAGCTCCAACTCCAGGGTCATCTTTGCCCTTGCCTGAAAATACCCATTTGGTATCTGTTCTCATGAAACAAAGTTAACGAAAAACAAACAAACAAACAAACAACACAAAACTAGTTCCTAGCACCAGCGGCTTGTTTGCTGGGTCTGCTCTATGTGTTTTGAAGACTATTCAGTCCAATTCAGCACCTTCAAGAGAAATTGTGTGGGTCTATGAAAATGCGTCTTGATCTGATGCAAGCCTGTGACGCACCCTGAAGGCCCTCCAAGCCCTGGGATGGGCTCTGAGGCCCTTCCGAGCCCTGGGATGTTACCCGCAGCCACTCCAACCCCTTTGACGGGCCCTGCGGCCTCTCCAGCCCCGCTGACAGGCCCTGCAGCCACTCCAACCCTCTGACGGACCCTACAGCTGGCTCCGGGGACTGCCCTGTGGCATTCCCAGTCACCGATACACACAAGATGAAAGAATGGATGCACAAGTCATCTCGTTTAGTAAGGGAAGAGAGTCCTACTGAGAAGGGGAAGGAGCAATAGGAAGGCGAAGCAGACTACCCCAGTGGAGGGCCGTCCTAGGGAACAGCAGGCTGAAGACCACCATCTAAAAGCAGCAGTAACCAGGTGATCCCGATCTCTGGGTGAGCTGTGAGACATGCGGAAAGATTTCAGCTGTCCTCCAGGCGAGCACATTGTCACCTTGCTGCTGCCATGCTGGGATAACGGCTCCGGTGTCCGGGCTGTGTCTGTGCTGTGTCTGTGCTCTGTGCTGGGCCTGTGCTCTCTGTGCTCTGTCCGTGCTCTGTCCGTGCTGGGTCTGGGCTGTGTCTGGGCCGTGTCTGGGCTCTGTCCGTGCTGTGTCTGGGCTCTGTGCTGTGTGTGTGCTCTCTCTGCTCTGTCTGGGCTCCGTCTGTGCTGTGCCTGTGCTGTGTCTGGGCTCTGGCTGGGCTCTGTCCGTGCTGTGTCCGGGCTGTGTCTGGGCTCTGTCCGGGCTGTGTCTGTGCTCTCTGTGCTGTGTCTGAGCTGTGTCTGGGCTCTGGCTGGGCTGTGTCTGTGCTCTCTGTGCTGTGTCTGAGCTGTGTCTGGGCTCTGTCCGGGCTGTGTCTGTGCTCTCTGTGCTGTGTCTGAGCTGTGTCTGGGCTCTGTCCGGGCTGTGTCTGTGCTCTCTGTGCTGTGTACGTGCTCTGGCTGGGCTGTGTCTGGGCTGTGCTCTGTGGTCTGTCTGTATTGGCCTCCTTTCTCCCCAGTTCTTCTCAGAGCCTGTCTTCAGATGAACAGTCTCAGTCCTTTGTCAGCCATCCCGAGACAAGCCACCACCCCCGACGGGACCGCTGAAATCAGAGGGTGCACCTTCCTGTCTGTGGTAGCAAGAACTCTCTGGTAGGCAACAAGATCCGGGACGAGCCCCTAAACCCTGAGAAAAATCTCAATAATTTTCTTCAGACAGGATCTTCTGTGGAGCTTTTTTATTCGCGATTGCAATGGCGGGCGTCCTGCAAGCAGGAGTGCGCAGTAAAAGTTTATCATAACCGTGTATTCCCTATTACCCGACACCTGATTTCTCCCCTGTTTCTTCATTGGCTGAGTACTACAGGTTCACAGCCTACTCGACGCACTACTATACCATATATGTACAATTTTATTTGACCAACCGTTAATTTCTCCTTATCCTTTTATTTTTTCCTTCTTCTCTTGTGACTAGAGGGCCCGTGATCTTTGCTTTTACTGATCTCGCACTGCTCATCCTGTTTTTCTTAGCTATCCTCGTGATTTTGGGACAGTGGGACCTTCCCCTTATCTGCTTAACAGAGTCCCCACTGCTATGCCACACACAATGCCACTTTTGCATATGCAAGGTTAGTGGATTTTTCCACTGCAAAAACACCTTCTATTGCAAAAACACAACTTTGTTTCTCACAAGGAGAAAAAACAACACGCCTAAAGTCGAAGCCACATGCTAGAAAGAGAGGAGGATGCGCAGCACGGGAAGCTTCCCACAGAAAGGAGCTGCATTTGGGGTAAAAATCTGTCCCTTTTTATGTCATTGAGACATACGAGGGCGTAGGACACCAGCACTTCAGGTAACCAAGAGATGCTGTGCGTTTCGATCCGTCCCCCTGAGACAGCCACTAGGTGACGATGTTTCCAATTTTCTTTCAAGAAACCTTGCTTTCTCAGGCCCAGGTGTCCAGCTGCACATCGAGGACGTCCCTGGCTCCCAGGCGCAGTTCCCAGGCCGAAGGCCGAGCTCCCATCCGAACCCCCGGCCCGGCAGACATTGCTCCTGGCGTTGCGCAGCAGCCATTTCATGTCAGCCTTTGCTCATGGCAGTCAGCTTAGCGCCGTCAGTGCTGCCATCGGGGTGCCCGAGAGCCGTGTGAGGTCAGCAGAGAGTCACTGTCAGCCTTTGACCTCACAAAGGTGGGTGGCCATAAGTGCCCTGAGCGTCCAGCTCGCATGGAGTACTGCTGGTGGCACTCAAGGCATGGAGGTCTGCATGGTGCAATGGGAGGCGCCGATGTCCTGCTGGTATTTTCACTGCCACAGTAGTGCCTCTTATAATGCTACTGTTAATTAGTGCTCTACCCTTCCGATCTTTTACTAAGGTAGCTAGAGAGAAGTGCAGACACCTGTTTATTTCCTGGTAATACCTGCAAGAACCATCTATCTACATCTTCGCCAGATTCATCATAGCGCTCTTGGTACCGCTGATCTGTGTTGCTCTGGAATAAAGTGCAATCGTTAGCACGCCAAGTGTCCATGCCCTTGCATCTACCAGAATCGTGCAAATCCCTGTTGGGATCTCTGTCTAGCTGTGGGCTGGCTAAGCTGTCTTTTGGATGGTGAAAATGGGAAATCGTGGGGATGGGAAATGATGAGTGGGATGAGAAATGATTGCTGGGATGGGAAGACTTCCTTGGGCTGGAAAGCCATGGGGCTAGGAAATGAAAGAGATGGGAAATCTTCCTTGGGATGGGAAAGCTTCCTTGGGAAGGAAAAGCATTGGGATGAGATACCTTCCCTGGGGAGGAAGTCATCCTTAAGGAAAGGCATTGGGATGGGAAATCTTCCTTGGGGAGGAAATCATTGGAAAGGAAAAGCATTGGGGTAGGGAAATCTCTCTTGGGATGGGAAATTATTGGGATGGGAAATCTTGAATGGGGTGGGTACGATTCGTTGCAGTAGGAAATAGTTGGAAAAGAAATGCAAGGGATGGGAAGTCTTTGGGATGAGATCTCATGGGATTAAGAAACGCTTCGTGCTGATGGGAAATAGTTTGCATGGGAATCTGTTGGGCTGTGAAACTGTCGGGATGGGAAATCGCCGGGAGGATGAAAAGTCTTGGGATGGAAAAGTCTTGGGATGGAAAATCCTTGGGAGGGGAAAGTGTTGGAGTGCGAAACCCCCCTGGGCCTGGCAAATGAGGACTGGGACGGGAAAGGCTCATGGGGATGGAAACTGATGGCGCTGGGAAGCCTGCTTGGGTAGAGAAACTGCAGTCCTCACCAAGATGGCGGTGAGGGGCTGGTCAGCCGTTGGGGCGGAGCCCCCGTTGCCCGGGTTCCCCAACGAACCGCCCCACTCTCCAGCGACCATGGCAGGTACAGCAGCGGGCTCCCGCTCCTCCCGGGGCTGCGGCCCTGCCGGCGAGCCCAGCGCCCGAGAGCTCAGCCCAGCGCCCTTTTTCCTCACAGAGAGATTCCCCAGACGGCTGCCGCCGGTGCCGCAGACGCCCAACTCCCCCTTCGTTGTCCCAGCTGAGCCGCCAACGGTGGCTGCCTGGCTGCTGCCCTCCTTCCCCGGAGCGATGGCGGTGCCCTTGCAGCCCCCCCAGGTACCCACCCTCTCCTACGCGCTGCCCCAGGCCACCGTCTGGCACGTGGTGCCGGAGGTCCAGGGGCAGGTGCTGCAGCTCCCACCCGTGGCGCAGCTGCCACCTGGGGGGCACCTCCCACCCGAGGGGCACCACCTGCAGCTGGTGCAGCTCCCCCCTGTGGGGCATATCCTGCAGCCGGTGCAGCTCCCCCCTGTGGGGCATATCCTGCAGCCGGTGCAGCTCTCCCCCGTGGGGCATAACCTGCAGGTGGTGCACCTCCCACCCGAGGAGCATATCCTGCAGCCGGTGCAGCTCTCCCCCGTGGGGCATAACCTGCAGGTGGTGCACCTCCCACCCGAGGAGCATAACCTGCAGCCGGTGCAGCTCCCCCCCGTGGGGCATAACCTGCAGCCGGTGCAGCTCCCCCCCGTGGGGCATAACCTGCAGGTGGTGCAGCTCCCCCCCGTGGGGCAGCTCCCCCACACCGCTCTTCCCTGTGCCCCTGTCTGCCAGTGCGGACAGCCCATGGTGACGGGGACACTGGTGCCCCACCATGCGCTGGGGCTGGGGCCCAGGGCCGTGCTCCACGGGGAGCCCCTGCACCCCGCAGGCACCTGCCTGTTGCAGGCCCCCGCCCACCGCAGGCCCCCGCCACCCCTCGTCCCGGGGCCTCGGCTCCGGGGCCAGGCGCTCCCCACGCCCCGCACCGTGACCAGCAGCCAGGGGCAGCTGCCGGAGCCCTGCGACCACGCCGTGGGGCTCAGCGAGGACCAGGGGCCCCCGCTGCCTGACCCCACTCCCCCCGAGCCTTTCCTGGCTCCATCGACCCGCAGCACCCAGACGGCGACGCCCGACGGTGAGTTTGGCGCTGGCACAGCCGCCCCGTTGTCGCCCCACACCCATGAGCCATGGGAAAGCTGACATCGCCCGTCTTGGGGGATTTTCTTGCTTCGTCCTCAGCGGCGACAGCCCCGCAGGTGCCTGAGGAGCCCCCGCAGCTGCCCGAGCTGGGCCCTGATGCCTTCGCCGAGGCCTTTCCAGAGCTGGCAGGGGACAGCCAGCTGCTGCAGCACCTGCAGGACCAGCTCCTGGCCGACCTGGACATCCCCGGCACGGAGGAGCTGTTCAGCTGGCTCGAGGCCGTGGAGCCCCAGGACGCCTTCCCCGATTCGCCCAGCAGTCCTGCCCTCAGCCGCCTCCTCTCCCAGCTGCCCGACCTCTCCGAGGACATCGAGGAGCCGAGCACGCAGGGACTGGAAGCCACAGGAGCCCTCGGTGAGGTACCCTCAACCCCTGGGGTGTACCCCGAGAAGGTTGGGGGTGGGCTGTTGGTGCAGTCCCCTGTTGTGCTGGCATTGAGCCCCCCGCTCAGCCCTGCAGCCAGTCCCCTGCCCGGTGCCCTTAGTAGACCCCTACCCAGTCCACCCCTGAGTCCCCCCAGGAGGTCCCCTGACACCCAGGTCCTCAGTTCCCCTAGTAGACCCCTGCCCAAACCCCCCCTGAGTCCCCCCAAGAGGTCCCCTGACACCCAAGTCCTCAGTGAGCAGAGGACACCCCTGCCCACATGCCCCCTGGGTCCCCTCAAGAGCCCCCTGGCTGCCCCTGTGTCCACCGGCACCAAGCGGGGGGCCAAGCGCCGCGCGCCCACCAGCACCCCCAGGACAGCGGAGAGCTCCCAGCCCAAGAGGCCAGCAACGGAGAAACCCCCTGGCAAGGACAGGAAGATGCTGCTGGGCCAGGGTGTCCAAGGCCCCGAGACGCCTTGCCAGGGACGCCGTGCCAGGGACGCCAGGATGTCCAAGGCCCCAGGACGCCGTGGCAGCAGCAGGAAAGACGGCAGTGGCAGGCAGCAGCCAGCGACCAACAACAGCCGGGCGCCCAGCAAGAGAGCCCGAAGCCCGGGGGCTGCTGGGGGGCAAGGAGCAGCGTCGCCGCCTCCCCGCAGAGCGCGGCTGCTGCCGGAGACTCCGAGCGCGGAGCCCGGTGCCGTGCGGCCCCAGGACAGCCTCTGTCCCCAAGGCGTCAGGGCCAAGACGCTGCAGCGCCAGCGCCGGGGCACAAAGACCCCCAGCGAGACTTTGCAGCCGCTGGGGGCCAGGGCGAAGGCGCTGGGGCCAGGGCGCCAGCTGCCCTGTGTGCAGCCGCAGCCCACCTCCAGCAGCCCCAGCACGATGCCCAGCGCCGCGCAGACAGTGCCAGCTGTGCCCGCTGCCCCCCAATCCCCAGCTGGCGGCAAAGAGAAGGTGGTGCCAGCACCACCAGGCAGCACGGCGTGAACAGGGGACGCTGCCCTAGAGCAGGCGCCCAGAGCGCTGTGCCTGCCAGCCGCGGGGGGCCAAGCGCAGCGGGGGGCTCTGCCCACACAGCCGCGCATGCTGCAGCCCCTGGCACGGCCCCGCGTGGACTACGTGCCCTGCGTGGGGCCCTGGGCAGGCGGTGACGCGGCGCCCACGCCGCTGGAGGAGCAGGAGGAGCCGGTGCCCATCACGCTGCAGCAGCGTCCCGAGCGGGAGCGCCTGAAGCAGCTGGCCCAGGAGGAGCGGCAGCGGGCGGCCCACCAGATGAAGATCGGCCCTGTGCAATTCTTCGCGCAGCGGCAGAAAGACGGGGCCATAGCCAAGTATGCCGGCTACCCGTGACCCTGCGCTCCTCGACGGCCCCTGCAGCACCCAGTGGCGCTGAGCTCAGCACGCAGGCACAGAGACCTCTGCAGGCACCTGCTCCAGCTTGAGCCGCACTCTTCAGCCCTTTCCCCTCTCGCTTGCCCTTACCCTTCTTTAGTGCTGTAGCTAGTCAGTGTTTCTCACTGTCAGGGATGGGCAACGGGGGGGGATGGGAGATGGGGGGGTCACGAATGAGTGTTGGGAGTGTTGCGATGGAAGCTGTTGGGATGGGCAATACCTGGCATGGGCAAGTTTGGGCATGGGAACTGCTTGTTGGGACACAAAATGGCAGGGATTGAAAGCTTATTTCTTCCTTTCTGGTCCTTTCTCTGCTTTATCGCCTTTTTTCTTAAATTCCTCTAGTGTAGGTGTTCACTCAGCAACGCCTCTGCCTGCAGTTGTTCTGGCAGTGGGATGCCGAGGGGATTTAATGCAGCCCGCTCCCGCTGCCCATGCTCAGTCCGTGAATGGATGTGGGCATGGCCAGCACGGACGGGAGAAAATGGGTGGATGGATGGATGGATGGATGGATGGATGGATGGATGGATGGATGGATGGATGGATGGATGGGAGTTGGGAACTGAGCCTTGGGATCAGCAATGGGAGGTTGCTGGGATAGGAAATGATCAGTGGGATGGGAAGTCATGACGGTGATGGGGATTCATTAGTGTGAAATGATGGGAAATTGCTAGGTGATTTTTGTGATATTGTGATCATGGTGGATTTTTTGTGATATTTTGTGATGTTGTGATCATGGTGGTGATAGGAGAGCATTAGGCTGGGAAAAAATTGTTTACATTAATAAATTTTATTGATTGTCTTTTTAATGTATTGTATGATTTGTATTATTATTTTCTATTCCTTTATTATTAAACTCTTTATCAATGCCTATGAGCTTTTATTTTCCTTCCGATTCTCTGCACGTTCACTCAGGATGGGGGGACGTGAGCGAACAGATGTGTGGTGCTGAGCGGCCTGCCGGGTTACACCACAACAGACTTTTTGGCAGCCAAGCTGGGGCACAAAGGGTTGAGCTAACGTCACATCTGACCGGAATGTTTTAAAAGAGTGTTTCTTATAAGCTTTCTCTGAGATTGATAGTTGCTGGTCACAATGTTGATTTTTTCCTTTCTAGTGTTGTTTTTCTGTGCTTTTTAGGTGCTTTTTCTTAATCCCTTTCTTGTTGTTTATGATCCCTGGGGGCTGGCCTATGTTTGCTGATGGTTTTGCCCACTTGCAGGTAGCACGTGCTCCTCTTGCACCGACGGTGAACTTAACCCAGTATTTGTCCCCGAATGACAACCTCTGTGGTTAGACAAGGAGTTAAAAATTCCAGCCAGCGATCAGCCCTGAGGCAGGATGGCTACAGGTGGCAAGGGCTGGGGGGGGATGTGGGCCGGTTTTTATCACGATTGCCACCTCCGATGGCTTTGGAATTCAGCCCTGAACAAATGTGGTATCCTACGGCGCTGCTAAAAGGTTTTAGAAAGGTGTGCCCCGATGCTGGCAGTGCCAGAGATTTACAGCTCGCCAAGTTGTCCGAGAAAAGTTTGGATTTGTTACCCGATGCGCAAGAAGCCAATCCAGACACCAGGTCGAGACACAGTTTTCTTTCAGAACTGCGCGAGTCTGGGTACCAGGTGGTTTCCCACAAAGCCAGC
This sequence comes from Anser anser, assembly GCF_964211835.1. Taxonomy (NCBI): domain Eukaryota; kingdom Metazoa; phylum Chordata; class Aves; order Anseriformes; family Anatidae; genus Anser; species Anser anser. The sequence goes on from NC_139747.1 coordinate 5,221,973, forward strand.
ACATGGAAAGATTTTCCACGCCACGCTTGATACAATCTTTTATCACTACATTTCCATGCTAGTACAATCCCCTAACTTCTCACAGGTTCCAGAATTAGCCTACGGCTGACATGACAAAATGATTCTGCGCATCCTCAGAGGGGAAGGGTCTCCTGTTGGGCTGGGGTCTCTCACTCTAGGGGTGTGATTTTTTGCATTAGAATGAGCGTACTTCGTATTAGAATAGCTTTCCATTGTTTTCCAGTGGTTTCCAACAAATGGATTAGTATCAAACTCCAGTGCACGTGTGTAGGATTTTTCCTTACAAAAGGGTCTTCTCGAGTAAATAGATTCCTAGTTATTCATCCTTTAGATAGCTCCAACTCCAGGGTCATCTTTGCCCTTGCCTGAAAATACCCATTTGGTATCTGTTCTCATGAAACAAAGTTAACGAAAAACAAACAAACAAACAAACAACACAAAACTAGTTCCTAGCACCAGCGGCTTGTTTGCTGGGTCTGCTCTATGTGTTTTGAAGACTATTCAGTCCAATTCAGCACCTTCAAGAGAAATTGTGTGGGTCTATGAAAATGCGTCTTGATCTGATGCAAGCCTGTGACGCACCCTGAAGGCCCTCCAAGCCCTGGGATGGGCTCTGAGGCCCTTCCGAGCCCTGGGATGTTACCCGCAGCCACTCCAACCCCTTTGACGGGCCCTGCGGCCTCTCCAGCCCCGCTGACAGGCCCTGCAGCCACTCCAACCCTCTGACGGACCCTACAGCTGGCTCCGGGGACTGCCCTGTGGCATTCCCAGTCACCGATACACACAAGATGAAAGAATGGATGCACAAGTCATCTCGTTTAGTAAGGGAAGAGAGTCCTACTGAGAAGGGGAAGGAGCAATAGGAAGGCGAAGCAGACTACCCCAGTGGAGGGCCGTCCTAGGGAACAGCAGGCTGAAGACCACCATCTAAAAGCAGCAGTAACCAGGTGATCCCGATCTCTGGGTGAGCTGTGAGACATGCGGAAAGATTTCAGCTGTCCTCCAGGCGAGCACATTGTCACCTTGCTGCTGCCATGCTGGGATAACGGCTCCGGTGTCCGGGCTGTGTCTGTGCTGTGCCTGTGCTCTGTGCTGGGCCTGTGCTCTCTGTGCTCTGTCCGTGCTGTGTCCGGGCTGTGTCTGGGCTGTGTCTGGGCTCTGTCCGTGCTGTGTCCGTGCTGTGTCTGGGCTGTGTCTGGGCTGTGTCTCAGCTGTGTCTGGGCTCTGTCCGTGCTGTGTCTGGGCTCTGTGCTGTGTGTGTGCTCTCTCTGCTCTGTCTGTGCTCCGTCTGTGCTGTGCCTGTGCTGTGTCTGGGCTCTGGCTGGGCTCTGTCCGGGCTGTGTCTGTGCTCTCTGTGCTGTGTCCGTGCTGTGTCTGTGCTGTGTCCGGGCTGTGTCTGTGCTCTCTGTGCTGTGTACGTGCTCTGGCTGGGCTGTGTCTGGGCTGTGCTCTGTGGTCTGTCTGTATTGGCCTCCTTTCTCCCCAGTTCTTCTCAGAGCCTGTCTTCAGATGAACAGTCTCAGTCCTTTGTCAGCCATCCCGAGACAAGCCACCACCCCCGACGGGACCGCTGAAATCAGAGGGTGCACCTTCCTGTCTGTGGTAGCAAGAACTCTCTGGTAGGCAACAAGATCCGGGACGAGCCCCTAAACCCTGAGAAAAATCTCAATAATTTTCTTCAGACAGGATCTTCTGTGGAGCTTTTTTATTCGCGATTGCAATGGCGGGCATCCTGCAAGCAGGAGCGCGCAGTAAAAGTTTATCATAACCGTGTATTCCCTATTACCCGACACCTGATTTCTCCCCTGTTTCTTCATTGGCTGAGTACTACGGGTTCGCAGCCTACTCGACGCACTACTATACCATATACGTACAATTTTATTTGACCAACCGTTAATTTCTCCTTAACCTTTTATTTTTTCCTTCTTCTCTTGTGACTAGAGGGCCCGTGATCTTTGCTTTTACTGATCTCGCACTGCTCATCCTGTTTTTCTTAGCTATCCTCGTCATTTTGGGACAGTGGGACCTTCCCCTTATCTGCTTAACAGAGTCCCCACTGCTATGCCACACAATGCCACTTTTGCATATGCAAGGTTAGTGGATTTTTCCACTGCAAAAACACCTTCTATTGCAAAAACACAACTTTGTTTCTCACAAGGAGAAAAAACAACACGCCTAAAGTCGAAGCCACATGCTAGAAAGAGAGGAGGATGCGCAGCACGGGAAGCTTCCCACAGAAAGGAGCTGCATTTGGGGTAAAAATCTGTCCCTTTTTATGTCATTGAGACATACGAGGGCGTAGGACACCAGCACTTCAGGTAACCAAGAGATGCTGTGCGTTTCGATCCGTCCCCCTGAGACAGCCACTAGGTGACGATGTTTCCAATTTTCTTTCAAGAAACCTTGCTTTCTCAGGCCCAGGTGTCCAGCTGCACATCGAGGACGTCCCTGGCTCCCAGGCGCAGTTCCCAGGCCGAAGGCCGAGCTCCCATCCGAACCCCCGGCCCGGCAGACATTGCTCCTGGCGTTGCGCAGCAGCCATTTCATGTCAGCCTTTGCTCATGGCAGTCAGCTTAGCGCCGTCAGTGCTGCCATCGGGGTGCCCGAGAGCCGTGTGAGGTCAGCAGAGAGTCACTGTCAGCCTTTGACCTCACAAAGGTGGGTGGCCATAAGTGCCCTGAGCGTCCAGCTCGCATGGAGTACTGCTGGTGGCACTCAAGGCATGGAGGTCTGCATGGTGCAATGGGAGGCGCCGATGTCCTGCTGGTATTTTCACTGCCACAGTAGTGCCTCTTATAATGCTACTGTTAATTAGTGCTCTACCCTTCCGATCTTTTACTAAGGTAGCTAGAGAGAAGTGCAGACACCTGTTTATTTCCTGGTAATACCTGCAAGAACCATCTATCTACATCTTCGCCAGATTCATCATAGCGCTCTTGGTACCGCTGATCTGTGTTGCTCTGGAATAAAGTGCAATCGTTAGCACGCCAAGTGTCCATGCCCTTGCATCTACCAGAATCGTGCAAATCCCTGTTGGGATCTCTGTCTAGCTGTGGGCTGGCTAAGCTGTCTTTTGGATGGTGAAAATGGGAAATCGTGGGGATGGGAAATGATGAGTGGGATGAGAAATGATTGCTGGGATGGGAAGACTTCCTTGGGCTGGAAAGCCATGGGGCTAGGAAATGAAAGAGATGGGAAATCTTCCTTGGGATGGGAAAGCTTCCTTGGGAAGGAAAAGCATTGGGATGAGATACCTTCCTTGGGGAGGAAGTCATCCTTAAGGAAAGGCATTGGGATGGGAAATCTTCCTTGGGGAGGAAATCATTGGAAAGGAAAAGCATTGGGGTAGGGAAATCTCTCTTGGGATGGGAAATTATTGGGATGGGAAATCTTGAATGGGGTGGGTACGATTCGTTGCGGTAGGAAATAGTTGGAAAAGAAATGCAAGGGATGGGAAGTCTTTGGGATGAGATCTCATGGGATTAAGAAACGCTTCGTGCTGATGGGAAATAGTTTGCATGGGAATCTGTTGGGCTGTGAAACTGTCGGGATGGGAAATCGCCGGGAGGATGAAAAGTCTTGGGATGGAAAAGTCTTGGGATGGAAAATCCTTGGGAGGGGAAAGTGTTGGAGTGCGAAACCCCCCTGGGCCTGGCAAATGAGGACTGGGACGGGAAAGGCTCATGGGGGTGGAAACTGATGGCGCTGGGAAGCCTGCTTGGGTAGAGAAACTGCAGTCCTCACCAAGATGGCGGTGAGGGGCTGGTCAGCCGTTGGGGCGGAGCCCCCGTTGCCCGGGTTCCCCAACGAACCGCCCCACTCTCCAGCGACCATGGCAGGTACAGCAGCGGGCTCCCGCTCCTCCCGGGGCTGCGGCCCTGCCGGCGAGCCCAGCGCCCGAGAGCTCAGCCCAGCGCCCTTTTTCCTCACAGAGAGATTCCCCAGACGGCTGCCGCCGGTGCCGCAGACGCCCAACTCCCCCTTCGTTGTCCCAGCTGAGCCGCCAACGGTGGCTGCCTGGCTGCTGCCCTCCTTCCCCGGAGCGATGGCGGTGCCCTTGCAGCCCCCCCAGGTACCCACCCTCTCCTACGCGCTGCCCCAGGCCACCGTCTGGCACGTGGTGCCGGAGGTCCAGGGGCAGGTGCTGCAGCTCCCACCCGTGGCGCAGCTGCCACCTGGGGGGCACCTCCCACCCGAGGGGCACCACCTGCCTCTGGTGCAGCTCCCCCCTGTGGGGCATATCCTGCAGCCGGTGCAGCTCTCCCCCGTGGGGCATAACCTGCAGGTGGTGCACCTCCCACCCGAGGAGCATATCCTGCAGCCGGTGCAGCTCTCCCCCGTGGGGCATAACCTGCAGGTGGTGCACCTCCCACCCGAGGAGCATAACCTGCAGCCGGTGCAGCTCCCCCCCGTGGGGCATAACCTGCAGCCGGTGCAGCTCCCCCCCGTGGGGCATAACCTGCAGGTGGTGCAGCTCCCCCCCGTGGGGCAGCTCCCCCACACCGCTCTTCCCTGTGCCCCTGTCTGCCAGTGCGGACAGCCCATGGTGACGGGGACACTGGTGCCCCACCATGCGCTGGGGCTGGGGCCCAGGGCCGTGCTCCACGGGGAGCCCCTGCACCCCGCAGGCACCTGCCTGTTGCAGGCCCCCGCCCACCGCAGGCCCCCGCCACCCCTCGTCCCGGGGCCTCGGCTCCGGGGGCAGGCGCTCCCCACGCCCCGCACCGTGACCAGCAGCCAGGGGCAGCTGCCGGAGCCCTGCGACCACGCCGTGGGGCTCAGCGAGGACCAGGGGCCCCCGCTGCCTGACCCCACTCCCCCCGAGCCTTTCCTGGCTCCATCGACCCGCAGCACCCAGACGGCGACGCCCGACGGTGAGTTTGGCGCTGGCACAGCCGCCCCGTTGTCGCCCCACACCCATGAGCCATGGGAAAGCTGACATCGCCCGTCTTGGGGGATTTTCTTGCTTCGTCCTCAGCGGCGACAGCCCCGCAGGTGCCTGAGGAGCCCCCGCAGCTGCCCGAGCTGGGCCCTGATGCCTTCGCCGAGGCCTTTCCAGAGCTGGCAGGGGACAGCCAGCTGCTGCAGCACCTGCAGGACCAGCTCCTGGCCGACCTGGACATCCCCGGCACGGAGGAGCTGTTCAGCTGGCTCGAGGCCGTGGAGCCCCAGGACGCCTTCCCCGATTCGCCCAGCAGTCCTGCCCTCAGCCGCCTCCTCTCCCAGCTGCCCGACCTCTCCGAGGACATCGAGGAGCCGAGCACGCAGGGACTGGAAGCCACAGGAGCCCTCGGTGAGGTACCCTCAACCCCTGGGGTGTACCCCGAGAAGGTTGGGGGTGGGCTGTTGGTGCAGTCCCCTGTTGTGCTGGCATTGAGCCCCCCGCTCAGCCCTGCAGCCAGTCCCCTGCCCGGTGCCCTTAGTAGACCCCTACCCAGTCCACCCCTGAGTCCCCCCAGGAGGTCCCCTGACACCCAGGTCCTCAGTTCCCCTAGTAGACCCCTGCCCAAACCCCCCCTGAGTCCCCCCAAGAGGTCCCCTGACACCCAAGTCCTCAGTGAGCAGAGGACACCCCTGCCCACATGCCCCCTGGGTCCCCTCAAGAGCCCCCTGGCTGCCCCTGTGTCCACCGGCACCAAGCGGGGGGCCAAGCGCCGCGCGCCCACCAGCACCCCCAGGACAGCGGAGAGCTCCCAGCCCAAGAGGCCAGCAACGGAGAAACCCCCTGGCAAGGACAGGAAGATGCTGCTGGGCCAGGGTGTCCAAGGCCCCGAGACGCCTTGCCAGGGACGCCGTGCCAGGGACGCCAGGATGTCCAAGGCCCCAGGACGCCGTGGCAGCAGCAGGAAAGACGGCAGTGGCAGGCAGCAGCCAGCGACCAACAACAGCCGGGCGCCCAGCAAGAGAGCCCGAAGCCCGGGGGCTGCTGGGGGGCAAGGAGCAGCGTCGCCGCCTCCCCGCAGAGCGCGGCTGCTGCCGGAGACTCCGAGCGCGGAGCCCGGTGCCGTGCGGCCCCAGGACAGCCTCTGTCCCCAAGGCGTCAGGGCCAAGACGCTGCAGCGCCAGCGCCGGGACACAAAGACCCCCAGCGAGACTTTGCAGCCGCTGGGGGCCAGGGCGAAGGCGCTGGGGCCAGGGCGCCAGCTGCCCTGTGTGCAGCTGCAGCCCACCTCCAGCAGCCCCAGCACGATGCCCAGCGCTGCGCAGACAGTGCCAGCTGTGCCCGCTGCCCCCCAATCCCCAGCTGGCGGCAAAGAGAAGGTGGTGCCAGCACCACCAGGCAGCACGGCGTGAACAGGGGACGCTGCCCTAGAGCAGGCGCCCAGAGCGCTGTGCCTGCCAGCCGCGGGGGGCCAAGCGCAGCGGGGGGCTCTGCCCACACAGCCGCGCATGCTGCAGCCCCTGGCACGGCCCCGCGTGGACTACGTGCCCTGCGTGGGGCCCTGGGCAGGCGGTGATGCGGCGCCCACGCCGCTGGAGGAGCAGGAGGAGCCGGTGCCCATCACGCTGCAGCAGCGTCCCGAGCGGGAGCGCCTGAAGCAGCTGGCCCAGGAGGAGCGGCAGCGGGCGGCCCACCAGATGAAGATCGGCCCTGTGCAATTCTTCGCGCAGCGGCAGAAAGACGGGGCCATAGCCAAGTATGCCGGCTACCCGTGACCCTGCGCTCCTCGACGGCCCCTGCAGCACCCAGTGGCGCTGAGCTCAGCACGCAGGCACAGAGACCTCTGCAGGCACCTGCTCCAGCTTGAGCCGCACTCTTCAGCCCTTTCCCCTCTCGCTTGCCCTTACCCTTCTTTAGTGCTGTAGCTAGTCAGTGTTTCTCACTGTCAGGGATGGGCAACGGGGGGGGATGGGAGATGGGGGGGTCACGAATGAGTGTTGGGAGTGTTGCGATGGAAGCTGTTGGGATGGGCAATACCTGGCATGGGCAAGTTTGGGCATGGGAACTGCTTGTTGGGACACAAAATGGCAGGGATTGAAAGCTTATTTCTTCCTTTCTGGTCCTTTCTCTGCTTTATCGCCTTTTTTCTTAAATTCCTCTAGTGTAGGTGTTCACTCAGCAACGCCTCTGCCTGCAGTTGTTCTGGCAGTGGGATGCCGAGGGGATTTAATGCAGCCCGCTCCCGCTGCCCATGCTCAGTCCGTGAATGGATGTGGGCATGGCCAGCACGGACGGGAGAAAATGGGTGGATGGATGGATGGATGGATGGATGGATGGATGGATGGATGGATGGGAGTTGGGAACTGAGCCTTGGGATCAGCAATGGGAGGTTGCTGGGATAGGAAATGATCAGTGGGATGGGAAGTCATGACGGTGATGGGGATTCATTAGTGTGAAATGATGGGAAATTGCTAGGTGATTTTGTGATATTGTGATCATGGTGGATTTTTTGTGATATTTTGTGATGTTGTGATCATGGTGGTGATAGGAGAGCATTAGGCTGGGAAAAAATTGTTTACATTAATAAATTTTATTGATTGTCTTTTTAATGTATTGTATGATTTGTATTATTATTTTCTATTCCTTTATTATTAAACTCTTTATCAATGCCTATGAGCTTTTATTTTCCTTCCGATTCTCTGCACGTTCACTCAGGATGGGGGGACGTGAGCGAACAGATGTGTGGTGCTGAGCGGCCTGCCGGGTTACACCACAACAGACTTTTTGGCAGCCAAGCTGGGGCACAAAGGGTTGAGCTAACGTCACATCTGACCGGAATGTTTTAAAAGAGTGTTTCTTATAAGCTTTCTCTGAGATTGACAGTTGCTGGTCACAATGTTGATTTTTTCCTTTCTAGTGTTGTTTTTCTGTGCTTTTTAGGTGCTTTTTCTTAATCCCTTTCTTGTTGTTTATGATCCCTGGGGGCTGGCCTATGTTTGCTGATGGTTTTGCCCACTCGCAGGTAGCACGTGCTCCTCTTGCACCGACGGTGAACTTAACCCAGTATTTGTCCCCGAATGACAACCTCTGTGGTTAGACAAGGAGTTAAAAATTCCAGCCAGCGATCAGCCCTGAGGCAGGATGGCTACAGGTGGCAAGGGCTGGGGGGGGATGTGGGCCGGTATTTATCACGATTGCCACCTCCGATGGCTTTGGAATTCAGCCCTGAACAAATGTGGTATCCTACGGCGCTGCTAAAAGGTTTTAGAAAGGTGTGCCCCGATGCTGGCAGTGCCAGAGATTTACAGCTCGCCAAGTTGTCCGAGAAAAGTTTGGATTTGTTACCCGATGCGCAAGAAGCCAATCCAGACACCAGGTCGAGACACAGTTTTCTTTCAGAACTGCGCGAGTCTGGGTACCAGGTGGTTTCCCACAAAGCCAGCACATGGAAAGATTTTCCACGCCACGCTTGATACAATCTTTTATCACTACATTTCCATGCTAGTACAATCCCCTAACTTCTCACAGGTTCCAGAATTAGCCTACGGCTGACATGACAAAATGATTCTGCGCATCCTCAGAGGGGAAGGGTCTCCTGTTGGGCTGGGGTCTCTCACTCTAGGGCTGTGTTTTTTTGTATTAGAATGAGCGTACTTCGTATTAGAATAGCTTTCCATTGTTTTCCAGTGGTTTCCAACAAATGGATTAGTATCAAACTCCAGTGCACGTGTGTAGGATTTTTCCTTACAAAAGGGTCTTCTCGAGTAAATAGATTCCTAGTTATTCATCCTTTAGATAGCTCCAACTCCAGGGTCATCTTTGCCCTTGCCTGAAAATACCCATTTGGTATCTGTTCTCATGAAACAAAGTTAACGAAAAACAAACAAACAAACAAAAACAAAACCCAGTTCCTAGCACCAGCGGCTTGTTAGCTGGGTCTGCTCTATGTGTTTTGAAGACTATTCAGTCCAATTCAGCACCTTCAAGAGAAATTGTGTGGGTCTATGAAAATGCGTCTTGATCTGATGCAAGCCTGTGACGCACCCTGAAGGCCCTCCAAGCCCTGGGATGGGCTCTGAGGCCCTTCCGAGCCCTGGGATGTTACCCGCAGCCACTCCAACCCCTTTGACGGGCCCTGCGGCCTCTCCAGCCCCGCTGACAGGCCCTGCAGCCCTCTGACGGACCCTACAGCTGGCTCCGGGGACTGCCCTGTGGCATTCCCAGGCACCGATACACACAAGATGAAAGAATGGATGCACAAGTCATCTCGTTTAGTAAGGGAAGAGAGTCCTACTGAGAAGGGGAAGGAGCAATAGGAAGGCGAAGCAGACTACCCCAGTGGAGGGCCGTCCTAGGGAACAGCAGGCTGAAGACCACCATCTAAAAGCAGCAGTAACCAGGTGATCCCGATCTCTGGGTGAGCTGTGAGACATGCGGAAAGATTTCAGCTGTCCTCCAGGCGAGCACATTGTCACCTTGCTGCTGCCATGCTGGGATAACGGCTCCGGTGTCCGGGCTGTGTCTGTGCTGTGCCTGTGCTCTGTGCTGGGCCTGTGCTCTCTGTGCTCTGTCCGTGCTGTGTCCGGGCTGTGTCTGGGCTGTGTCTGGGCTGTGTCTCAGCTGTGTCTGGGCTGTGTCTGGGCTCTGTCCGTGCTGTGTCTGGGCTCTGTGCTGTGTGTGTGCTCTCTCTGCTCTGTCTGTGCTCCGTCTGTGCTGTGCCTGTGCTGTGTCTGGGCTCTGGCTGGGCTCTGTCCGTGCTGTGTCTGGGCTCTGGCTGGGCTGTGTCTGTGCTGTGTCCGTGCTGTGTCCGTGCTGTGTCTGTGCTGTGTCCGGGCTGTGTCTGTGCTCTCTGTGCTGTGTACGTGCTCTGGCTGGGCTGTGTCTGGGCTGTGCTCTGTGGTCTGTCTGTATTGGCCTCCTTTCTCCCCAGTTCTTCTCAGAGCCTGTCTTCAGATGAACAGTCTCAGTCCTTTGTCAGCCATCCCGAGACAAGCCACCACCCCCGACGGGACCGCTGAAATCAGAGGGTGCACCTTCCTGTCTGTGGTAGCAAGAACTCTCTGGTAGGCAACAAGATCCGGGACGAGCCCCTAAACCCTGAGAAAAATCTCAATAATTTTCTTCAGACAGGATCTTCTGTGGAGCTTTTTTATTCGCGATTGCAATGGCGGGCATCCTGCAAGCAGGAGCGCGCAGTAAAAGTTTATCATAACCGTGTATTCCCTATTACCCGACACCTGATTTCTCCCCTGTTTCTTCATTGGCTGAGTACTACGGGTTCGCAGCCTACTCGACGCACTACTATACCATATACGTACAATTTTATTTGACCAACCGTTAATTTCTCCTTAACCTTTTATTTTTTCCTTCTTCTCTTGTGACTAGAGGGCCCGTGATCTTTGCTTTTACTGATCTCGCACTGCTCATCCTGTTTTTCTTAGCTATCCTCGTGATTTTGGGACAGTGGGACCTTCCCCTTATCTGCTTAACGGATTCCCCACTGCTATGCCACACAATGCCACTTTTGCATATGCAAGGTTAGTGGATTTTTCCACTGCAAAAACACCTTCTATTGCAAAAACACAACTTTGTTTCTCACAAGGAGAAAAAACAACACGCCTAAAGTCGAAGCCACATACTAGAAAGAGAGGAGGATGCGCAGCACGGGAAGCTTCCCACAGAAAGGAGCTGCATTTGGGGTAAAAATCTGTCCCTTTTTATGTCATTGAGACATACGAGGGCGTAGGACACCAGCACTTCAGGTAACCAGGAGATGCTGTGCGTTTCGATCCGTCCCCCTGAGACAGCCACTAGGTGACGATGTTTCCAATTTTCTTTCAAGAAACCTTGCTTTCTCAGGCCCAGGTGTCCAGCTGCACATCGAGGACGTCCCTGGCTCCCAGGCGCAGTTCCCAGGCCGAAGGCCGAGCTCCCATCCGAACCCCCGGCCCGGCAGACATTGCTCCTGGCGTTGCGCAGCAGCCATTTCATGTCAGCCTTTGCTCATGGCAGTCAGCTTAGCGCCGTCAGTGCTGCCATCGGGGTGCCCGAGAGCCGTGTGAGGTCAGCAGAGAGTCACTGTCAGCCTTTGACCTCACAAAGGTGGGTGGCCATAAGTGCCCTGAGCGTCCAGCTCGCATGGAGTACTGCTGGTGGCACTCAAGGCATGGAGGTCTGCATGGTGCAATGGGAGGCGCCGATGTCCTGCTGGTATTTTCACTGCCACAGTAGTGCCTCTTATAATGCTACTGTTAATTAGTGCTCTACCCTTCCGATCTTTTACTAAGGTAGCTAGAGAGAAGTGCAGACACCTGTTTATTTCCTGGTAATACCTGCAAGAACCATCTATCTACATCTTCGCCAGATTCATCATAGCGCTCTTGGTACCGCTGATCTGTGTTGCTCTGGAATAAAGTGCAATCGTTAGCACGCCAAGTGTCCATGCCCTTGAATCTACCAGAATCGTGCAAATCCCTGTTGGGATCTCTCTCTAGCTGTGGGCTGGCTAAGCTGTCTTTTGGATGGTGAAAATGGGAAATCGTGGGGATGGGAAATGATGAGTGGGATGAGAAATGATTGCTGGGATGGGAAGACTTCCTTGGGCTGGAAAGCCATGGGGCTAGGAAATGAAAGAGATGGGAAATCTTCCTTGGGATGGGAAAGCTTCCTTGGGAAGGAAAAGCATTGGGATGAGATACCTTCCTTGGGGAGGAAGTCATCCTTAAGGAAAGGCATTGGGATGGGAAATCTTCCTTGGGGAGGAAATCATTGGAAAGGAAAAGCATTGGGGTAGGGAAATCTCTCTTGGGATGGGAAATTATTGGGATGGGAAATCTTGAATGGGGTGGGTACGATTCGTTGCGGTAGGAAATAGTTGGAAAAGAAATGCAAGGGATGGGAAGTCTTTGGGATGAGATCTCATGGGATTAAGAAACGCTTCGTGCTGATGGGAAATAGTTTGCATGGGAATCTGTTGGGCTGTGAAACTGTCGGGATGGGAAATCGCCGGGAGGATGAAAAGTCTTGGGATGGAAAAGTCTTGGGATGGAAAATCCTTGGGAGGGGAAAGTGTTGGAGTGCGAAACCCCCCTGGGCCTGGCAAATGAGGACTGGGACGGGAAAGGCTCATGGGGGTGGAAACTGATGGCGCTGGGAAGCCTGCTTGGGTAGAGAAACTGCAGTCCTCACCAAGATGGCGGTGAGGGGCTGGTCAGCCGTTGGGGCGGAGCCCCCGTTGCCCGGGTTCCCCAACGAACCGCCCCACTCTCCAGCGACCATGGCAGGTACAGCAGCGGGCTCCCGCTCCTCCCGGGGCTGCGGCCCTGCCGGCGAGCCCAGCGCCCGAGAGCTCAGCCCAGCGCCCTTTTTCCTCACAGAGAGATTCCCCAGACGGCTGCCGCCGGTGCCGCAGACGCCCAACTCCCCCTTCGTTGTCCCAGCTGAGCCGCCAACGGTGGCTGCCTGGCTGCTGCCCTCCTTCCCCGGAGCGATGGCGGTGCCCTTGCAGCCCCCCCAGGTACCCACCCTCTCCTACGCGCTGCCCCAGGCCACCGTCTGGCACGTGGTGCCGGAGGTCCAGGGGCAGGTGCTGCAGCTCCCACCCGTGGCGCAGCTGCCACCTGGGGGGCACCTCCCACCCGAGGGGCACCACCTGCCTCTGGTGCAGCTCCCCCCTGTGGGGCATATCCTGCAGCCGGTGCAGCTCTCCCCCGTGGGGCATAACCTGCAGGTGGTGCACCTCCCACCCGAGGAGCATATCCTGCAGCCGGTGCAGCTCTCCCCCGTGGGGCATAACCTGCAGGTGGTGCACCTCCCACCCGAGGAGCATAACCTGCAGCCGGTGCAGCTCCCCCCCGTGGGGCATAACCTGCAGCCGGTGCAGCTCCCCCCCGTGGGGCATAACCTGCAGGTGGTGCAGCTCCCCCCCGTGGGGCAGCTCCCCCACACCGCTCTTCCCTGTGCCCCTGTCTGCCAGTGCGGACAGCCCATGGTGACGGGGACACTGGTGCCCCACCATGCGCTGGGGCTGGGGCCCAGGGCCGTGCTCCACGGGGAGCCCCTGCACCCCGCAGGCACCTGCCTGTTGCAGGCCCCCGCCCACCGCAGGCCCCCGCCACCCCTCGTCCCGGGGCCTCGGCTCCGGGGGCAGGCGCTCCCCACGCCCCGCACCGTGACCAGCAGCCAGGGGCAGCTGCCGGAGCCCTGCGACCACGCCGTGGGGCTCAGCGAGGACCAGGGGCCCCCGCTGCCTGACCCCACTCCCCCCGAGCCTTTCCTGGCTCCATCGACCCGCAGCACCCAGACGGCGACGCCCGACGGTGAGTTTGGCGCTGGCACAGCCGCCCCGTTGTCGCCCCACACCCATGAGCCATGGGAAAGCTGACATCGCCCGTCTTGGGGGATTTTCTTGCTTCGTCCTCAGCGGCGACAGCCCCGCAGGTGCCTGAGGAGCCCCCGCAGCTGCCCGAGCTGGGCCCTGATGCCTTCGCCGAGGCCTTTCCAGAGCTGGCAGGGGACAGCCAGCTGCTGCAGCACCTGCAGGACCAGCTCCTGGCCGACCTGGACATCCCCGGCACGGAGGAGCTGTTCAGCTGGCTCGAGGCCGTGGAGCCCCAGGACGCCTTCCCCGATTCGCCCAGCAGTCCTGCCCTCAGCCGCCTCCTCTCCCAGCTGCCCGACCTCTCCGAGGACATCGAGGAGCCGAGCACGCAGGGACTGGAAGCCACAGGAGCCCTCGGTGAGGTACCCTCAACCCCTGGGGTGTACCCCGAGAAGGTTGGGGGTGGGCTGTTGGTGCAGTCCCCTGTTGTGCTGGCATTGAGCCCCCCGCTCAGCCCTGCAGCCAGTCCCCTGCCCGGTGCCCTTAGTAGACCCCTACCCAGTCCACCCCTGAGTCCCCCCAGGAGGTCCCCTGACACCCAGGTCCTCAGTTCCCCTAGTAGACCCCTGCCCAAACCCCCCCTGAGTCCCCCCAAGAGGTCCCCTGACACCCAAGTCCTCAGTGAGCAGAGGACACCCCTGCCCACATGCCCCCTGGGTCCCCTCAAGAGCCCCCTGGCTGCCCCTGTGTCCACCGGCACCAAGCGGGGGGCCAAGCGCCGCGCGCCCACCAGCACCCCCAGGACAGCGGAGAGCTCCCAGCCCAAGAGGCCAGCAACGGAGAAACCCCCTGGCAAGGACAGGAAGATGCTGCTGGGCCAGGGTGTCCAAGGCCCCGAGACGCCTTGCCAGGGACGCCGTGCCAGGGACGCCAGGATGTCCAAGGCCCCAGGACGCCGTGGCAGCAGCAGGAAAGACGGCAGTGGCAGGCAGCAGCCAGCGACCAACAACAGCCGGGCGCCCAGCAAGAGAGCCCGAAGCCCGGGGGCTGCTGGGGGGCAAGGAGCAGCGTCGCCGCCTCCCCGCAGAGCGCGGCTGCTGCCGGAGACTCCGAGCGCGGAGCCCGGTGCCGTGCGGCCCCAGGACAGCCTCTGTCCCCAAGGCGTCAGGGCCAAGACGCTGCAGCGCCAGCGCCGGGACACAAAGACCCCCAGCGAGACTTTGCAGCCGCTGGGGGCCAGGGCGAAGGCGCTGGGGCCAGGGCGCCAGCTGCCCTGTGTGCAGCTGCAGCCCACCTCCAGCAGCCCCAGCACGATGCCCAGCGCTGCGCAGACAGTGCCAGCTGTGCCCGCTGCCCCCCAATCCCCAGCTGGCGGCAAAGAGAAGGTGGTGCCAGCACCACCAGGCAGCACGGCGTGAACAGGGGACGCTGCCCTAGAGCAGGCGCCCAGAGCGCTGTGCCTGCCAGCCGCGGGGGGCCAAGCGCAGCGGGGGGCTCTGCCCACACAGCCGCGCATGCTGCAGCCCCTGGCACGGCCCCGCGTGGACTACGTGCCCTGCGTGGGGCCCTGGGCAGGCGGTGATGCGGCGCCCATGCCGCTGGAGGAGCAGGAGGAGCCGGTGCCCATCACGCTGCAGCAGCGTCCCGAGCGGGAGCGCCTGAAGCAGCTGGCCCAGGAGGAGCGGCAGCGGGCGGCCCACCAGATGAAGATCGGCCCTGTGCAATTCTTCGCGCAGCGGCAGAAAGACGGGGCCATAGCCAAGTATGCCGGCTACCCGTGACCCTGCGCTCCTCGACGGCCCCTGCAGCACCCAGTGGCGCTGAGCTCAGCACGCAGGCACAGAGACCTCTGCAGGCACCTGCTCCAGCTTGAGCCGCACTCTTCAGCCCTTTCCCCTCTCGCTTGCCCTTACCCTTCTTTAGTGCTGTAGCTAGTCAGTGTTTCTCACTGTCAGGGATGGGCAACGGGGGGGGATGGGAGATGGGGGGGTCACGAATGAGTGTTGGGAGTGTTGCGATGGAAGCTGTTGGGATGGGCAATACCTGGCATGGGCAAGTTTGGGCATGGGAACTGCTTGTTGGGACACAAAATGGCAGGGATTGAAAGCTTATTTCTTCCTTTCTGGTCCTTTCTCTGCTTTATCGCCTTTTTTCTTAAATTCCTCTAGTGTAGGTGTTCACTCAGCAACGCCTCTGCCTGCAGTTGTTCTGGCAGTGGGATGCCGAGGGGATTTAATGCAGCCCGCTCCCGCTGCCCATGCTCAGTCCGTGAATGGATGTGGGCATGGCCAGCACGGACGGGAGAAAATGGGTGGATGGATGGATGGATGGATGGATGGATGGATGGATGGATGGATGGATGGGAGTTGGGAACTGAGCCTTGGGATCAGCAATGGGAGGTTGCTGGGATAGGAAATGATCAGTGGGATGGGAAGTCATGACGGTGATGGGGATTCATTAGTGTGAAATGATGGGAAATTGCTAGGTGATTTTGTGATATTGTGATCATGGTGGATTTTTTGTGATATTTTGTGATGTTGTGATCATGGTGGTGATAGGAGAGCATTAGGCTGGGAAAAAATTGTTTACATTAATAAATTTTATTGATTGTCTTTTTAATGTATTGTATGATTTGTATTATTATTTTCTATTCCTTTATTATTAAACTCTTTATCAATGCCTATGAGCTTTTATTTTCCTTCCGATTCTCTGCACGTTCACTCAGGATGGGGGGACGTGAGCGAACAGATGTGTGGTGCTGAGCGGCCTGCCGGGTTACACCACAACAGACTTTTTGGCAGCCAAGCTGGGGCACAAAGGGTTGAGCTAACGTCACATCTGACCGGAATGTTTTAAAAGAGTGTTTCTTATAAGCTTTCTCTGAGATTGACAGTTGCTGGTCACAATGTTGATTTTTTCCTTTCTAGTGTTGTTTTTCTGTGCTTTTTAGGTGCTTTTTCTTAATCCCTTTCTTGTTGTTTATGATCCCTGGGGGCTGGCCTATGTTTGCTGATGGTTTTGCCCACTCGCAGGTAGCACGTGCTCCTCTTGCACCGACGGTGAACTTAACCCAGTATTTGTCCCCGAATGACAACCTCTGTGGTTAGACAAGGAGTTAAAAATTCCAGCCAGCGATCAGCCCTGAGGCAGGATGGCTACAGGTGGCAAGGGCTGGGGGGGGATGTGGGCCGGTATTTATCACGATTGCCACCTCCGATGGCTTTGGAATTCAGCCCTGAACAAATGTGGTATCCTACGGCGCTGCTAAAAGGTTTTAGAAAGGTGTGCCCCGATGCTGGCAGTGCCAGAGATTTACAGCTCGCCAAGTTGTCCGAGAAAAGTTTGGATTTGTTACCCGATGCGCAAGAAGCCAATCCAGACACCAGGTCGAGACACAGTTTTCTTTCAGAACTGCGCGAGTCTGGGTACCAGGTGGTTTCCCACAAAGCCAGCACATGGAAAGATTTTCCACGCCACGCTTGATACAATCTTTTATCACTACATTTCCATGCTAGTACAATCCCCTAACTTCTCACAGGTTCCAGAATTAGCCTACGGCTGACATGACAAAATGATTCTGCGCATCCTCAGAGGGGAAGGGTCTCCTGTTGGGCTGGGGTCTCTCACTCTAGGGCTGTGTTTTTTTGTATTAGAATGAGGGTACTTCGTATTAGAATAGCTTTCCATTGTTTTCCAGTGGTTTCCAACAAATGGATTAGTATCAAACTCCAGTGCACGTGTGTAGGATTTTTCCTTACAAAAGGGTCTTCTCGAGTAAATAGATTCCTAGTTATTCATCCTTTAGATAGCTCCAACTCCAGGGTCATCTTTGCCCTTGCCTGAAAATACCCATTTGGTATCTGTTCTCATGAAACAAAGTTAACGAAAAACAAACAAACAAACAAAAACAAAACCCAGTTCCTAGCACCAGCGGCTTGTTAGCTGGGTCTGCTCTATGTGTTTTGAAGACTATTCAGTCCAATTCAGCACCTTCAAGAGAAATTGTGTGGGTCTATGAAAATGCGTCTTGATCTGATGCAAGCCTGTGACGCACCCTGAAGGCCCTCCAAGCCCTGGGATGGGCTCTGAGGCCCTTCCGAGCCCTGGGATGTTACCCGCAGCCACTCCAACCCCTTTGACGGGCCCTGCGGCCTCTCCAGCCCCGCTGACAGGCCCTGCAGCCACTCCAACCCTCTGACGGACCCTACAGCTGGCTCCGGGGACTGCCCTGTGGCATTCCCAGGCACCGATACACACAAGATGAAAGAATGGATGCACAAGTCATCTCGTTTAGTAAGGGAAGAGAGTCCTACTGAGAAGGGGAAGGAGCAATAGGAAGGCGAAGCAGACTACCCCAGTGGAGGGCCGTCCTAGGGAACAGCAGGCTGAAGACCACCATCTAAAAGCAGCAGTAACCAGGTGATCCCGATCTCTGGGTGAGCTGTGAGACATGCGGAAAGATTTCAGCTGTCCTCCAGGCGAGCACATTGTCACCTTGCTGCTGCCATGCTGGGATAACGGCTCCGGTGTCCGGGCTGTGTCTGTGCTGTGCCTGTGCTCTGTGCTGGGCCTGTGCTCTCTGTGCTCTGTCCGTGCTGTGTCCGGGCTGTGTCTGGGCTGTGTCTGGGCTCTGTCCGTGCTCTGTCTGGTCTCCATCTGCGCTGTGTCTGTGCTCTCTGTGCTGTGTCTGTGCTGTGCCTGTGCTCTGTCCGTGCTCTGTCCGGGCTGTGTCTGGGCTGTGTCTGGGCTCTGTCCGTGCTGTGTCTGGGCTCTGTGCTGTGTGTGTGCTCTCTCTGCTCTGTCTGTGCTCCGTCTGTGCTGTGCCTGTGCTGTGTCTGGGCTCTGGCTGGGCTCTGTCCGTGCTGTGTCTGGGCTCTGGCTGGGCTGTGTCTGTGCTGTGTCCGTGCTGTGTCCGTGCTGTGTCTGTGCTGTGTCCGGGCTGTGTCTGTGCTCTCTGTGCTGTGTACGTGCTCTGGCTGGGCTGTGTCTGGGCTGTGCTCTGTGGTCTGTCTGTATTGGCCTCCTTTCTCCCCAGTTCTTCTCAGAGCCTGTCTTCAGATGAACAGTCTCAGTCCTTTGTCAGCCATCCCGAGACAAGCCACCACCCCCGACGGGACCGCTGAAATCAGAGGGTGCACCTTCCTGTCTGTGGTAGCAAGAACTCTCTGGTAGGCAACAAGATCCGGGACGAGCCCCTAAACCCTGAGAAAAATCTCAATAATTTTCTTCAGACAGGATCTTCTGTGGAGCTTTTTTATTCGCGATTGCAATGGCGGGCATCCTGCAAGCAGGAGCGCGCAGTAAAAGTTTATCATAACCGTGTATTCCCTATTACCCGACACCTGATTTCTCCCCTGTTTCTTCATTGGCTGAGTACTACGGGTTCGCAGCCTACTCGACGCACTACTATACCATATACGTACAATTTTATTTGACCAACCGTTAATTTCTCCTTAACCTTTTATTTTTTCCTTCTTCTCTTGTGACTAGAGGGCCCGTGATCTTTGCTTTTACTGATCTCGCACTGCTCATCCTGTTTTTCTTAGCTATCCTCGTGATTTTGGGACAGTGGGACCTTCCCCTTATCTGCTTAACGGATTCCCCACTGCTATGCCACACAATGCCACTTTTGCATATGCAAGGTTAGTGGATTTTTCCACTGCAAAAACACCTTCTATTGCAAAAACACAACTTTGTTTCTCACAAGGAGAAAAAACAACACGCCTAAAGTCGAAGCCACATACTAGAAAGAGAGGAGGATGCGCAGCACGGGAAGCTTCCCACAGAAAGGAGCTGCATTTGGGGTAAAAATCTGTCCCTTTTTATGTCATTGAGACATACGAGGGCGTAGGACACCAGCACTTCAGGTAACCAGGAGATGCTGTGCGTTTCGATCCGTCCCCCTGAGACAGCCACTAGGTGACGATGTTTCCAATTTTCTTTCAAGAAACCTTGCTTTCTCAGGCCCAGGTGTCCAGCTGCACATCGAGGACGTCCCTGGCTCCCAGGCGCAGTTCCCAGGCCGAAGGCCGAGCTCCCATCCGAACCCCCGGCCCGGCAGACATTGCTCCTGGCGTTGCGCAGCAGCCATTTCATGTCAGCCTTTGCTCATGGCAGTCAGCTTAGCGCCGTCAGTGCTGCCATCGGGGTGCCCGAGAGCCGTGTGAGGTCAGCAGAGAGTCACTGTCAGCCTTTGACCTCACAAAGGTGGGTGGCCATAAGTGCCCTGAGCGTCCAGCTCGCATGGAGTACTGCTGGTGGCACTCAAGGCATGGAGGTCTGCATGGTGCAATGGGAGGCGCCGATGTCCTGCTGGTATTTTCACTGCCACAGTAGTGCCTCTTATAATGCTACTGTTAATTAGTGCTCTACCCTTCCGATCTTTTACTAAGGTAGCTAGAGAGAAGTGCAGACACCTGTTTATTTCCTGGTAATACCTGCAAGAACCATCTATCTACATCTTCGCCAGATTCATCATAGCGCTCTTGGTACCGCTGATCTGTGTTGCTCTGGAATAAAGTGCAATCGTTAGCACGCCAAGTGTCCATGCCCTTGAATCTACCAGAATCGTGCAAATCCCTGTTGGGATCTCTCTCTAGCTGTGGGCTGGCTAAGCTGTCTTTTGGATGGTGAAAATGGGAAATCGTGGGGATGGGAAATGATGAGTGGGATGAGAAATGATTGCTGGGATGGGAAGACTTCCTTGGGCTGGAAAGCCATGGGGCTAGGAAATGAAAGAGATGGGAAATCTTCCTTGGGATGGGAAAGCTTCCTTGGGAAGGAAAAGCATTGGGATGAGATACCTTCCCTGGGGAGGAAGTCATCCTTAAGGAAAGGCATTGGGATGGGAAATCTTCCTTGGGGAGGAAATCATTGGAAAGGAAAAGCATTGGGGTAGGGAAATCTCTCTTGGGATGGGAAATTATTGGGATGGGAAATCTTGAATGGGGTGGGTACGATTCGTTGCAGTAGGAAATAGTTGGAAAAGAAATGCAAGGGATGGGAAGTCTTTGGGATGAGATCTCATGGGATTAAGAAACGCTTCGTGCTGATGGGAAATAGTTTGCATGGGAATCTGTTGGGCTGTGAAACTGTCGGGATGGGAAATCGCCGGGAGGATGAAAAGTCTTGGGATGGAAAAGTCTTGGGATGGAAAATCCTTGGGAGGGGAAAGTGTTGGAGTGCGAAACCCCCCTGGGCCTGGCAAATGAGGACTGGGACGGGAAAGGCTCATGGGGATGGAAACTGATGGCGCTGGGAAGCCTGCTTGGGTAGAGAAACTGCAGTCCTCACCAAGATGGCGGTGAGGGGCTGGTCAGCCGTTGGGGCGGAGCCCCCGTTGCCCGGGTTCCCCAACGAACCGCCCCACTCTCCAGCGACCATGGCAGGTACAGCAGCGGGCTCCCGCTCCTCCCGGGGCTGCGGCCCTGCCGGCGAGCCCAGCGCCCGAGAGCTCAGCCCAGCGCCCTTTTTCCTCACAGAGAGATTCCCCAGACGGCTGCCGCCGGTGCCGCAGACGCCCAACTCCCCCTTCGTTGTCCCAGCTGAGCCGCCAACGGTGGCTGCCTGGCTGCTGCCCTCCTTCCCCGGAGCGATGGCGGTGCCCTTGCAGCCCCCCCAGGTACCCACCCTCTCCTACGCGCTGCCCCAGGCCACCGTCTGGCACGTGGTGCCGGAGGTCCAGGGGCAGGTGCTGCAGCTCCCACCCGTGGCGCAGCTGCCACCTGGGGGGCACCTCCCACCCGAGGGGCACCACCTGCAGCTGGTGCAGCTCCCCCCTGTGGGGCATATCCTGCAGCCGGTGCAGCTCTCCCCCGTGGGGCATAACCTGCAGGTGGTGCACCTCCCACCCGAGGAGCATATCCTGCAGCCGGTGCAGCTCTCCCCCGTGGGGCATAACCTGCAGGTGGTGCACCTCCCACCCGAGGAGCATAACCTGCAGCCGGTGCAGCTCCCCCCCGTGGGGCATAACCTGCAGCCGGTGCAGCTCCCCCCCGTGGGGCATAACCTGCAGGTGGTGCAGCTCCCCCCCGTGGGGCAGCTCCCCCACACCGCTCTTCCCTGTGCCCCTGTCTGCCAGTGCGGACAGCCAATGGTGACGGGGACACTGGTGCCCCACCATGCGCTGGGGCTGGGGCCCAGGGCCGTGCTCCACGGGGAGCCCCTGCACCCCGCAGGCACCTGCCTGTTGCAGGCCCCCGCCCACCGCAGGCCCCCGCCACCCCTCGTCCCGGGGCCTCGGCTCCGGGGGCAGGCGCTCCCCACGCCCCGCACCGTGACCAGCAGCCAGGGGCAGCTGCCGGAGCCCTGCGACCACGCCGTGGGGCTCAGCGAGGACCAGGGGCCCCCGCTGCCTGACCCCACTCCCCCCGAGCCTTTCCTGGCTCCATCGACCCGCAGCACCCAGACGGCGACGCCCGACGGTGAGTTTGGCGCTGGCACAGCCGCCCCGTTGTCGCCCCACACCCATGAGCCATGGGAAAGCTGACATCGCCCGTCTTGGGGGATTTTCTTGCTTCGTCCTCAGCGGCGACAGCCCCGCAGGTGCCTGAGGAGCCCCCGCAGCTGCCCGAGCTGGGCCCTGATGCCTTCGCCGAGGCCTTTCCAGAGCTGGCAGGGGACAGCCAGCTGCTGCAGCACCTGCAGGACCAGCTCCTGGCCGACCTGGACATCCCCGGCACGGAGGAGCTGTTCAGCTGGCTCGAGGCCGTGGAGCCCCAGGACGCCTTCCCCGATTCGCCCAGCAGTCCTGCCCTCAGCCGCCTCCTCTCCCAGCTGCCCGACCTCTCCGAGGACATCGAGGAGCCGAGCACGCAGGGACTGGAAGCCACAGGAGCCCTCGGTGAGGTACCCTCAACCCCTGGGGTGTACCCCGAGAAGGTTGGGGGTGGGCTGTTGGTGCAGTCCCCCGTTGTGCTGGCATTGAGCCCCCCGCTCAGCCCTGCAGCCAGTCCCCTGCCCGGTGCCCTTAGTAGACCCCTACCCAGTCCACCCCTGAGTCCCCCCAGGAGGTCCCCTGACACCCAGGTCCTCAGTTCCCCTAGTAGACCCCTGCCCAAACCCCCCCTGAGTCCCCCCAAGAGGTCCCCTGACACCCAAGTCCTCAGTGAGCAGAGGACACCCCTGCCCACATGCCCCCTGGGTCCCCTCAAGAGCCCCCTGGCTGCCCCTGTGTCCACCGGCACCAAGCGGGGGGCCAAGCGCCGCGCGCCCACCAGCACCCCCAGGACAGCGGAGAGCTCCCAGCCCAAGAGGCCAGCAACGGAGAAACCCCCTGGCAAGGACAGGAAGATGCTGCTGGGCCAGGGTGTCCAAGGCCCCGAGACGCCTTGCCAGGGACGCCGTGCCAGGGACGCCAGGATGTCCAAGGCCCCAGGACGCCGTGGCAGCAGCAGGAAAGACGGCAGTGGCAGGCAGCAGCCAGCGACCAACAACAGCCGGGCGCCCAGCAAGAGAGCCCGAAGCCCGGGGGCTGCTGGGGGGCAAGGAGCAGCGTCGCCGCCTCCCCGCAGAGCGCGGCTGCTGCCGGAGACTCCGAGCGCGGAGCCCGGTGCCGTGCGGCCCCAGGACAGCCTCTGTCCCCAAGGCGTCAGGGCCAAGACGCTGCAGCGCCAGCGCCGGGACACAAAGACCCCCAGCGAGACTTTGCAGCCGCTGGGGGCCAGGGCGAAGGCGCTGGGGCCAGGGCGCCAGCTGCCCTGTGTGCAGCTGCAGCCCACCTCCAGCAGCCCCAGCACGATGCCCAGCGCTGCGCAGACAGTGCCAGCTGTGCCCGCTGCCCCCCAATCCCCAGCTGGCGGCAAAGAGAAGGTGGTGCCAGCACCACCAGGCAGCACGGCGTGAACAGGGGACGCTGCCCTAGAGCAGGCGCCCAGAGCGCTGTGCCTGCCAGCCGCGGGGGGCCAAGCGCAGCGGGGGGCTCTGCCCACACAGCCGCGCATGCTGCAGCCCCTGGCACGGCCCCGCGTGGACTACGTGCCCTGCGTGGGGCCCTGGGCAGGCGGTGACGCGGCGCCCACGCCGCTGGAGGAGCAGGAGGAGCCGGTGCCCATCACGCTGCAGCAGCGTCCCGAGCGGGAGCGCCTGAAGCAGCTGGCCCAGGAGGAGCGGCAGCGGGCGGCCCACCAGATGAAGATCGGCCCTGTGCAATTCTTCGCGCAGCGGCAGAAAGACGGGGCCATAGCCAAGTATGCCGGCTACCCGTGACCCTGCGCTCCTCGACGGCCCCTGCAGCACCCAGTGGCGCTGAGCTCAGCACGCAGGCACAGAGACCTCTGCAGGCACCTGCTCCAGCTTGAGCCGCACTCTTCAGCCCTTTCCCCTCTCGCTTGCCCTTACCCTTCTTTAGTGCTGTAGCTAGTCAGTGTTTCTCACTGTCAGGGATGGGCAACGGGGGGGGATGGGAGATGGGGGGGTCACGAATGAGTGTTGGGAGTGTTGCGATGGAAGCTGTTGGGATGGGCAATACCTGGCATGGGCAAGTTTGGGCATGGGAACTGCTTGTTGGGACACAAAATGGCAGGGATTGAAAGCTTATTTCTTCCTTTCTGGTCCTTTCTCTGCTTTATCGCCTTTTTTCTTAAATTCCTCTAGTGTAGGTGTTCACTCAGCAACGCCTCTGCCTGCAGTTGTTCTGGCAGTGGGATGCCGAGGGGATTTAATGCAGCCCGCTCCCGCTGCCCATGCTCAGTCCGTGAATGGATGTGGGCATGGCCAGCACGGACGGGAGAAAATGGATGGATGGATGGATGGATGGATGGATGGATGGATGGATGGATGGATGGATGGATGGGAGTTGGGAACTGAGCCTTGGGATCAGCAATGGGAGGTTGCTGGGATAGGAAATGATCAGTGGGATGGGAAGTCATGACGGTGATGGGGATTCATTAGTGTGAAATGATGGGAAATTGCTAGGTGATTTTGTGATATTGTGATCATGGTGGATTTTTTGTGATATTTTGTGATGTTGTGATCATGGTGGTGATAGGAGAGCATTAGGCTGGGAAAAAATTGTTTACATTAATAAATTTTATTGATTGTCTTTTTAATGTATTGTATGATTTGTATTATTATTTTCTATTCCTTTATTATTAAACTCTTTATCAATGCCTATGAGCTTTTATTTTCCTTCCGATTCTCTGCACGTTCACTCAGGATGGGGGGACGTGAGCGAACAGATGTGTGGTGCTGAGCGGCCTGCCGGGTTACACCACAACAGACTTTTTGGCAGCCAAGCTGGGGCACAAAGGGTTGAGCTAACGTCACATCTGACCGGAATGTTTTAAAAGAGTGTTTCTTATAAGCTTTCTCTGAGATTGACAGTTGCTGGTCACAATGTTGATTTTTTCCTTTCTAGTGTTGTTTTTCTGTGCTTTTTAGGTGCTTTTTCTTAATCCCTTTCTTGTTGTTTATGATCCCTGGGGGCTGGCCTATGTTTGCTGATGGTTTTGCCCACTTGCAGGTAGCACGTGCTCCTCTTGCACCGACGGTGAACTTAACCCAGTATTTGTCCCCGAATGACAACCTCTGTGGTTAGACAAGGAGTTAAAAATTCCAGCCAGCGATCAGCCCTGAGGCAGGATGGCTACAGGTGGCAAGGGCTGGGGGGGGATGTGGGCCGGTTTTTATCACGATTGCCACCTCCGATGGCTTTGGAATTCAGCCCTGAACAAATGTGGTATCCTACGGCGCTGCTAAAAGGTTTTAGAAAGGTGTGCCCCGATGCTGGCAGTGCCAGAGATTTACAGCTCGCCAAGTTGTCCGAGAAAAGTTTGGATTTGTTACCCGATGCGCAAGAAGCCAATCCAGACACCAGGTCGAGACACAGTTTTCTTTCAGAACTGCGCGAGTCTGGGTACCAGGTGGTTTCCCACAAAGCCAGCACATGGAAAGATTTTCCACGCCACGCTTGATACAATCTTTTATCACTACATTTCCATGCTAGTACAATCCCCTAACTTCTCACAGGTTCCAGAATTAGCCTACGGCTGACATGACAAAATGATTCTGCGCATCCTCAGAGGGGAAGGGTCTCCTGTTGGGCTGGGGTCTCTCACTCTAGGGCTGTGTTTTTTTGTATTAGAATGAGCGTACTTCGTATTAGAATAGCTTTCCATTGTTTTCCAGTGGTTTCCAACAAATGGATTAGTATCAAACTCCAGTGCACGTGTGTAGGATTTTTCCTTACAAAAGGGTCTTCTCGAGTAAATAGATTCCTAGTTATTCATCCTTTAGATAGCTCCAACTCCAGGGTCATCTTTGCCCTTGCCTGAAAATACCCATTTGGTATCTGTTCTCATGAAACAAAGTTAACGAAAAACAAACAAACAAACAAAAACAAAACCCAGTTCCTAGCACCAGCGGCTTGTTAGCTGGGTCTGCTCTATGTGTTTTGAAGACTATTCAGTCCAATTCAGCACCTTCAAGAGAAATTGTGTGGGTCTATGAAAATGCGTCTTGATCTGATGCAAGCCTGTGACGCACCCTGAAGGCCCTCCAAGCCCTGGGATGGGCTCTGAGGCCCTTCCGAGCCCTGGGATGTTACCCGCAGCCACTCCAACCCCTTTGACGGGCCCTGCGGCCTCTCCAGCCCCGCTGACAGGCCCTGCAGCCACTCCAACCCTCTGACGGACCCTACAGCTGGCTCCGGGGACTGCCCTGTGGCATTCCCAGGCACCGATACACACAAGATGAAAGAATGGATGCACAAGTCATCTCGTTTAGTAAGGGAAGAGAGTCCTACTGAGAAGGGGAAGGAGCAATAGGAAGGCGAAGCAGACTACCCCAGTGGAGGGCCGTCCTAGGGAACAGCAGGCTGAAGACCACCATCTAAAAGCAGCAGTAACCAGGTGATCCCGATCTCTGGGTGAGCTGTGAGACATGCGGAAAGATTTCAGCTGTCCTCCAGGCGAGCACATTGTCACCTTGCTGCTGCCATGCTGGGATAACGGCTCCGGTGTCCGGGCTGTGTCTGTGCTGTGCCTGTGCTCTGTGCTGGGCCTGTGCTCTCTGTGCTCTGTCCGTGCTGTGTCCGGGCTGTGTCTGGGCTGTGTCTGGGCTCTGTCCGTGCTCTGTCTGGTCTCCATCTGCGCTGTGTCTGTGCTCTCTGTGCTGTGTCTGTGCTGTGCCTGTGCTCTGTCCGTGCTCTGTCCGGGCTGTGTCTGGGCTGTGTCTGGGCTGTGTCTCAGCTGTGTCTGGGCTCTGTCCGTGCTGTGTCTGGGCTCTGTGCTGTGTGTGTGCTCTCTCTGCTCTGTCTGTGCTCCGTCTGTGCTGTGCCTGTGCTGTGTCTGGGCTCTGGCTGGGCTGTGTCTGTGCTGTGTCCGTGCTGTGTCTGTGCTGTGTCCGGGCTGTGTCTGTGCTCTCTGTGCTGTGTACGTGCTCTGGCTGGGCTGTGTCTGGGCTGTGCTCTGTGGTCTGTCTGTATTGGCCTCCTTTCTCCCCAGTTCTTCTCAGAGCCTGTCTTCAGATGAACAGTCTCAGTCCTTTGTCAGCCATCCCGAGACAAGCCACCACCCCCGACGGGACCGCTGAAATCAGAGGGTGCACCTTCCTGTCTGTGGTAGCAAGAACTCTCTGGTAGGCAACAAGATCCGGGACGAGCCCCTAAACCCTGAGAAAAATCTCAATAATTTTCTTCAGACAGGATCTTCTGTGGAGCTTTTTTATTCGCGATTGCAATGGCGGGCATCCTGCAAGCAGGAGCGCGCAGTAAAAGTTTATCATAACCGTGTATTCCCTATTACCCGACACCTGATTTCTCCCCTGTTTCTTCATTGGCTGAGTACTACGGGTTCGCAGCCTACTCGACGCACTACTATACCATATACGTACAATTTTATTTGACCAACCGTTAATTTCTCCTTAACCTTTTATTTTTTCCTTCTTCTCTTGTGACTAGAGGGCCCGTGATCTTTGCTTTTACTGATCTCGCACTGCTCATCCTGTTTTTCTTAGCTATCCTCGTTATTTTGGGACAGTGGGACCTTCCCCTTATCTGCTTAACGGATTCCCCACTGCTATGCCACACAATGCCACTTTTGCATATGCAAGGTTAGTGGATTTTTCCACTGCAAAAACACCTTCTATTGCAAAAACACAACTTTGTTTCTCACAAGGAGAAAAAACAACACGCCTAAAGTCGAAGCCACATACTAGAAAGAGAGGAGGATGCGCAGCACGGGAAGCTTCCCACAGAAAGGAGCTGCATTTGGGGTAAAAATCTGTCCCTTTTTATGTCATTGAGACATACGAGGGCGTAGGACACCAGCACTTCAGGTAACCAGTAGATGCTGTGCGTTTCGATCCGTCCCCCTGAGACAGCCACTAGGTGACGATGTTTCCAATTTTCTTTCAAGAAACCTTGCTTTCTCAGGCCCAGGTGTCCAGCTGCACATCGAGGACGTCCCTGGCTCCCAGGCGCAGTTCCCAGGCCGAAGGCCGAGCTCCCATCCGAACCCCCGGCCCGGCAGACATTGCTCCTGGCGTTGCGCAGCAGCCATTTCATGTCAGCCTTTGCTCATGGCAGTCAGCTTAGCGCCGTCAGTGCTGCCATCGGGGTGCCCGAGAGCCGTGTGAGGTCAGCAGAGAGTCACTGTCAGCCTTTGACCTCACAAAGGTGGGTGGCCATAAGTGCCCTGAGCGTCCAGCTCGCATGGAGTACTGCTGGTGGCACTCAAGGCATGGAGGTCTGCATGGTGCAATGGGAGACGCCGATGTCCTGCTGGTATTTTCACTGCCACAGTAGTGCCTCTTATAATGCTACTGTTAATTAGTGCTCTACCCTTCCGATCTTTTACTAAGGTAGCTAGAGAGAAGTGCAGACACCTGTTTATTTCCTGGTAATACCTGCAAGAACCATCTATCTACATCTTCGCCAGATTCATCATAGCGCTCTTGGTACCGCTGATCTGTGTTGCTCTGGAATAAAGTGCAATCGTTAGCACGCCAAGTGTCCATGCCCTTGAATCTACCAGAATCGTGCAAATCCCTGTTGGGATCTCTCTCTAGCTGTGGGCTGGCTAAGCTGTCTTTTGGATGGTGAAAATGGGAAATCGTGGGGATGGGAAATGATGAGTGGGATGAGAAATGATTGCTGGGATGGGAAGACTTCCTTGGGCTGGAAAGCCATGGGGCTAGGAAATGAAAGAGATGGGAAATCTTCCTTGGGATGGGAAAGCTTCCTTGGGAAGGAAAAGCATTGGGATGAGATACCTTCCCTGGGGAGGAAGTCATCCTTAAGGAAAGGCATTGGGATGGGAAATCTTCCTTGGGGAGGAAATCATTGGAAAGGAAAAGCATTGGGGTAGGGAAATCTCTCTTGGGATGGGAAATTATTGGGATGGGAAATCTTGAATGGGGTGGGTACGATTCGTTGCAGTAGGAAATAGTTGGAAAAGAAATGCAAGGGATGGGAAGTCTTTGGGATGAGATCTCATGGGATTAAGAAACGCTTCGTGCTGATGGGAAATAGTTTGCATGGGAATCTGTTGGGCTGTGAAACTGTCGGGATGGGAAATCGCCGGGAGGATGAAAAGTCTTGGGATGGAAAAGTCTTGGGATGGAAAATCCTTGGGAGGGGAAAGTGTTGGAGTGCGAAACCCCCCTGGGCCTGGCAAATGAGGACTGGGACGGGAAAGGCTCATGGGGATGGAAACTGATGGCGCTGGGAAGCCTGCTTGGGTAGAGAAACTGCAGTCCTCACCAAGATGGCGGTGAGGGGCTGGTCAGCCGTTGGGGCGGAGCCCCCGTTGCCCGGGTTCCCCAACGAACCGCCCCACTCTCCAGCGACCATGGCAGGTACAGCAGCGGGCTCCCGCTCCTCCCGGGGCTGCGGCCCTGCCGGCGAGCCCAGCGCCCGAGAGCTCAGCCCAGCGCCCTTTTTCCTCACAGAGAGATTCCCCAGACGGCTGCCGCCGGTGCCGCAGACGCCCAACTCCCCCTTCGTTGTCCCAGCTGAGCCGCCAACGGTGGCTGCCTGGCTGCTGCCCTCCTTCCCCGGAGCGATGGCGGTGCCCTTGCAGCCCCCCCAGGTACCCACCCTCTCCTACGCGCTGCCCCAGGCCACCGTCTGGCACGTGGTGCCGGAGGTCCAGGGGCAGGTGCTGCAGCTCCCACCCGTGGCGCAGCTGCCACCTGGGGGGCACCTCCCACCCGAGGGGCACCACCTGCAGCTGGTGCAGCTCCCCCCTGTGGGGCATATCCTGCAGCCGGTGCAGCTCTCCCCCGTGGGGCATAACCTGCAGGTGGTGCACCTCCCACCCGAGGAGCATATCCTGCAGCCGGTGCAGCTCTCCCCCGTGGGGCATAACCTGCAGGTGGTGCACCTCCCACCCGAGGAGCATAACCTGCAGCCGGTGCAGCTCCCCCCCGTGGGGCATAACCTGCAGCCGGTGCAGCTCCCCCCCGTGGGGCATAACCTGCAGGTGGTGCAGCTCCCCCCCGTGGGGCAGCTCCCCCACACCGCTCTTCCCTGTGCCCCTGTCTGCCAGTGCGGACAGCCCATGGTGACGGGGACACTGGTGCCCCACCATGCGCTGGGGCTGGGGCCCAGGGCCGTGCTCCACGGGGAGCCCCTGCACCCCGCAGGCACCTGCCTGTTGCAGGCCCCCGCCCACCGCAGGCCCCCGCCACCCCTCGTCCCGGGGCCTCGGCTCCGGGGGCAGGCGCTCCCCACGCCCCGCACCGTGACCAGCAGCCAGGGGCAGCTGCCGGAGCCCTGCGACCACGCCGTGGGGCTCAGCGAGGACCAGGGGCCCCCGCTGCCTGACCCCACTCCCCCCGAGCCTTTCCTGGCTCCATCGACCCGCAGCACCCAGACGGCGACGCCCGACGGTGAGTTTGGCGCTGGCACAGCCGCCCCGTTGTCGCCCCACACCCATGAGCCATGGGAAAGCTGACATCGCCCGTCTTGGGGGATTTTCTTGCTTCGTCCTCAGCGGCGACAGCCCCGCAGGTGCCTGAGGAGCCCCCGCAGCTGCCCGAGCTGGGCCCTGATGCCTTCGCCGAGGCCTTTCCAGAGCTGGCAGGGGACAGCCAGCTGCTGCAGCACCTGCAGGACCAGCTCCTGGCCGACCTGGACATCCCCGGCACGGAGGAGCTGTTCAGCTGGCTCGAGGCCGTGGAGCCCCAGGACGCCTTCCCCGATTCGCCCAGCAGTCCTGCCCTCAGCCGCCTCCTCTCCCAGCTGCCCGACCTCTCCGAGGACATCGAGGAGCCGAGCACGCAGGGACTGGAAGCCACAGGAGCCCTCGGTGAGGTACCCTCAACCCCTGGGGTGTACCCCGAGAAGGTTGGGGGTGGGCTGTTGGTGCAGTCCCCTGTTGTGCTGGCATTGAGCCCCCCGCTCAGCCCTGCAGCCAGTCCCCTGCCCGGTGCCCTTAGTAGACCCCTACCCAGTCCACCCCTGAGTCCCCCCAGGAGGTCCCCTGACACCCAGGTCCTCAGTTCCCCTAGTAGACCCCTGCCCAAACCCCCCCTGAGTCCCCCCAAGAGGTCCCCTGACACCCAAGTCCTCAGTGAGCAGAGGACACCCCTGCCCACATGCCCCCTGGGTCCCCTCAAGAGCCCCCTGGCTGCCCCTGTGTCCACCGGCACCAAGCGGGGGGCCAAGCGCCGCGCGCCCACCAGCACCCCCAGGACAGCGGAGAGCTCCCAGCCCAAGAGGCCAGCAACGGAGAAACCCCCTGGCAAGGACAGGAAGATGCTGCTGGGCCAGGGTGTCCAAGGCCCCGAGACGCCTTGCCAGGGACGCCGTGCCAGGGACGCCAGGATGTCCAAGGCCCCAGGACGCCGTGGCAGCAGCAGGAAAGACGGCAGTGGCAGGCAGCAGCCAGCGACCAACAACAGCCGGGCGCCCAGCAAGAGAGCCCGAAGCCCGGGGGCTGCTGGGGGGCAAGGAGCAGCGTCGCCGCCTCCCCGCAGAGCGCGGCTGCTGCCGGAGACTCCGAGCGCGGAGCCCGGTGCCGTGCGGCCCCAGGACAGCCTCTGTCCCCAAGGCGTCAGGGCCAAGACACTGCAGCGCCAGCGCCGGGGCACAAAGACCCCCAGCGAGACTTTGCAGCCGCTGGGGGCCAGGGCGAAGGCGCTGGGGCCAGGGCGCCAGCTGCCCTGTGTGCAGCCGCAGCCCACCTCCAGCAGCCCCAGCACGATGCCCAGCGCCGCGCAGACAGTGCCAGCTGTGCCCGCTGCCCCCCAATCCCCAGCTGGCGGCAAAGAGAAGGTGGTGCCGGCACCACCAGGCAGCACGGCGTGAACAGGGGACGCTGCCCTAGAGCAGGCGCCCAGAGCGCTGTGCCTGCCAGCCGCGGGGGGCCAAGCGCAGCGGGGGGCTCTGCCCACACAGCCGCGCATGCTGCAGCCCCTGGCACGGCCCCGCGTGGACTACGTGCCCTGCGTGGGGCCCTGGGCAGGCGGTGACGCGGCGCCCACGCCGCTGGAGGAGCAGGAGGAGCCGGTGCCCATCACGCTGCAGCAGCGTCCCGAGCGGGAGCGCCTGAAGCAGCTGGCCCAGGAGGAGTGGCAGCGGGCGGCCCACCAGATGAAGATCGGCCCTGTGCAATTCTTCGCGCAGCGGCAGAAAGACGGGGCCATAGCCAAGTATGCCGGCTACCCGTGACCCTGCGCTCCTCGACGGCCCCTGCAGCACCCAGTGGCGCTGAGCTCAGCACGCAGGCACAGAGACCTCTGCAGGCACCTGCTCCAGCTTGAGCCGCACTCTTCAGCCCTTTCCCCTCTCGCTTGCCCTTACCCTTCTTTAGTGCTGTAGCTAGTCAGTGTTTCTCACTGTCAGGGATGGGCAACGGGGGGGGATGGGAGATGGGGGGGTCACGAATGAGTGTTGGGAGTGTTGCGATGGAAGCTGTTGGGATGGGCAATACCTGGCATGGGCAAGTTTGGGCATGGGAACTGCTTGTTGGGACACAAAATGGCAGGGATTGAAAGCTTATTTCTTCCTTTCTGGTCCTTTCTCTGCTTTATCGCCTTTTTTCTTAAATTCCTCTAGTGTAGGTGTTCACTCAGCAACGCCTCTGCCTGCAGTTGTTCTGGCAGTGGGATGCCGAGGGGATTTAATGCAGCCCGCTCCCGCTGCCCATGCTCAGTCCGTGAATGGATGTGGGCATGGCCAGCACGGACGGGAGAAAATGGGTGGATGGATGGATGGATGGATGGATGGATGGATGGATGGATGGATGGATGGATGGATGGGAGTTGGGAACTGAGCCTTGGGATCAGCAATGGGAGGTTGCTGGGATAGGAAATGATCAGTGGGATGGGAAGTCATGACGGTGATGGGGATTCATTAGTGTGAAATGATGGGAAATTGCTAGGTGATTTTGTGATATTGTGATCATGGTGGATTTTTTGTGATATTTTGTGATGTTGTGATCATGGTGGTGATAGGAGAGCATTAGGCTGGGAAAAAATTGTTTACATTAATAAATTTTATTGATTGTCTTTTTAATGTATTGTATGATTTGTATTATTATTTTCTATTCCTTTATTATTAAACTCTTTATCAATGCCTATGAGCTTTTATTTTCCTTCCGATTCTCTGCACGTTCACTCAGGATGGGGGGACGTGAGCGAACAGATGTGTGGTGCTGAGCGGCCTGCCGGGTTACACCACAACAGACTTTTTGGCAGCCAAGCTGGGGCACAAAGGGTTGAGCTAACGTCACATCTGACCGGAATGTTTTAAAAGAGTGTTTCTTATAAGCTTTCTCTGAGATTGATAGTTGCTGGTCACAATGTTGATTTTTTCCTTTCTAGTGTTGTTTTTCTGTGCTTTTTAGGTGCTTTTTCTTAATCCCTTTCTTGTTGTTTATGATCCCTGGGGGCTGGCCTATGTTTGCTGATGGTTTTGCCCACTTGCAGGTAGCACGTGCTCCTCTTGCACCGACGGTGAACTTAACCCAGTATTTGTCCCCGAACGACAACCTCTGTGGTTAGACAAGGAGTTAAAAATTCCAGCCAGCGATCAGCCCTGAGGCAGGATGGCTACAGGTGGCAAGGGCTGGGGGGGGATGTGGGCCGGTTTTTATCACGATTGCCACCTCCGATGGCTTTGGAATTCAGCCCTGAACAAATGTGGTATCCTACGGCGCTGCTAAAAGGTTTTAGAAAGGTGTGCCCCGATGCTGGCAGTGCCAGAGATTTACAGCTCGCCAAGTTGTCCGAGAAAAGTTTGGATTTGTTACCCGATGCGCAAGAAGCCAATCCAGACACCAGGTCGAGACACAGTTTTCTTTCAGAACTGCGCGAGTCTGGGTACCAGGTGGTTTCCCACAAAGCCAGCACATGGAAAGATTTTCCACGCCACGCTTGATACAATCTTTTATCACTACATTTCCATGCTAGTACAATCCCCTAACTTCTCACAGGTTCCAGAATTAGCCTACGGCTGACATGACAAAATGATTCTGCGCATCCTCAGAGGGGAAGGGTCTCCTGTTGGGCTGGGGTCTCTCACTCTAGGGCTGTGTTTTTTTGCATTAGAATGAGCGTACTTCGTATTAGAATAGCTTTCCATTGTTTTCCAGTGGTTTCCAACAAATGGATTAGTATCAAACTCCAGTGCAC
Organism: Anser anser; assembly: GCF_964211835.1. Lineage (NCBI taxonomy): Eukaryota > Metazoa > Chordata > Aves > Anseriformes > Anatidae > Anser > Anser anser. Next base: position 5,255,773 of record NC_139747.1, read on the forward strand.
GTGTGTAGGATTTTCCCTTACAAAAGGGTCTTCTCGAGTAAATAGATTCCTAGTTATTCATCCTTTAGATAGCTCCAACTCCAGGGTCATCTTTGCCCTTGCCTGAAAATACCCATTTGGTATCTGTTCTCATGAAACAAAGTTAACGAAAAACAAACAAACAAACAAACAACACAAAACCAGTTCCTAGCACCAGCGGCTTGTTAGCTGGGTCTGCTCTATGTGTTTTGAAGACTATTCAGTCCAATTCAGCACCTTCAAGAGAAATTGTGTGGGTCTATGAAAATGCGTCTTGATCTGATGCAAGCCTGTGACGCACCCTGAAGGCCCTCCAAGCCCTGGGATGGGCTCTGAGGCCCTTCCGAGCCCTGGGATGTTACCCGCAGCCACTCCAACCCCTTTGACGGGCCCTGCGGCCTCTCCAGCCCCGCTGACAGGCCCTGCAGCCACTCCAACCCTCTGACGGACCCTACAGCTGGCTCCGGGGACTGCCCTGTGGCATTCCCAGTCACCGATACACACAAGATGAAAGAATGGATGCACAAGTCATCTCGTTTAGTAAGGGAAGAGAGTCCTACTGAGAAGGGGAAGGAGCAATAGGAAGGCGAAGCAGACTACCCCAGTGGAGGGCCGTCCTAGGGAACAGCAGGCTGAAGACCACCATCTAAAAGCAGCAGTAACCAGGTGATCCCGATCTCTGGGTGAGCTGTGAGACATGCGGAAAGATTTCAGCTGTCCTCCAGGCGAGCACATTGTCACCTTGCTGCTGCCATGCTGGGATAACGGCTCCGGTGTCCGGGCTGTGTCTGTGCTGTGCCTGTGCTCTGTGCTGGGCCTGTGCTCTCTGTGCTCTGTCCGTGCTGTGTCCGGGCTGTGTCTGGGCTGTGTCTGGGCTGTGTCTGGGCTGTGTCTGGGCTCTGTCCGTGCTCTGTCTGGTCTCCATCTGCGCTGTGTCTGTGCTCTCTGTGCTGTGTCTGTGCTGTGCCTGTGCTCTGTCCGTGCTCTGTCCGGGCTGTGTCTGGGCTGTGTCTGGGCTGTGTCTCAGCTGTGTCTGGGCTCTGTCTGGGCTCTGTGCTGTGTGTGTGCTCTCTCTGCTCTGTCTGTGCTCCGTCTGTGCTGTGCCTGTGCTGTGTCTGGGCTCTGGCTGGGCTGTGTCTGTGCTGTGTCCGTGCTGTGTCCGTGCTGTGTCTGTGCTGTGTCCGGGCTGTGTCTGTGCTCTCTGTGCTGTGTACGTGCTCTGGCTGGGCTGTGTCTGGGCTGTGCTCTGTGGTCTGTCTGTATTGGCCTCCTTTCTCCCCAGTTCTTCTCAGAGCCTGTCTTCAGATGAACAGTCTCAGTCCTTTGTCAGCCATCCCGAGACAAGCCACCACCCCCGACGGGACCGCTGAAATCAGAGGGTGCACCTTCCTGTCTGTGGTAGCAAGAACTCTCTGGTAGGCAACAAGATCCGGGACGAGCCCCTAAACCCTGAGAAAAATCTCAATAATTTTCTTCAGACAGGATCTTCTGTGGAGCTTTTTTATTCGCGATTGCAATGGCGGGCATCCTGCAAGCAGGAGCGCGCAGTAAAAGTTTATCATAACCGTGTATTCCCTATTACCCGACACCTGATTTCTCCCCTGTTTCTTCATTGGCTGAGTACTACGGGTTCGCAGCCTACTCGACGCACTACTATACCATATACGTACAATTTTATTTGACCAACCGTTAATTTCTCCTTAACCTTTTATTTTTTCCTTCTTCTCTTGTGACTAGAGGGCCCGTGATCTTTGCTTTTACTGATCTCGCACTGCTCATCCTGTTTTTCTTAGCTATCCTCGTTATTTTGGGACAGTGGGACCTTCCCCTTATCTGCTTAACGGATTCCCCACTGCTATGCCACACAATGCCACTTTTGCATATGCAAGGTTAGTGGATTTTTCCACTGCAAAAACACCTTCTATTGCAAAAACACAACTTTGTTTCTCACAAGGAGAAAAAACAACACGCCTAAAGTCGAAGCCACATACTAGAAAGAGAGGAGGATGCGCAGCACGGGAAGCTTCCCACAGAAAGGAGCTGCATTTGGGGTAAAAATCTGTCCCTTTTTATGTCATTGAGACATACGAGGGCGTAGGACACCAGCACTTCAGGTAACCAGGAGATGCTGTGCGTTTCGATCCGTCCCCCTGAGACAGCCACTAGGTGACGATGTTTCCAATTTTCTTTCAAGAAACCTTGCTTTCTCAGGCCCAGGTGTCCAGCTGCACATCGAGGACGTCCCTGGCTCCCAGGCGCAGTTCCCAGGCCGAAGGCCGAGCTCCCATCCGAACCCCCGGCCCGGCAGACATTGCTCCTGGCGTTGCGCAGCAGCCATTTCATGTCAGCCTTTGCTCATGGCAGTCAGCTTAGCGCCGTCAGTGCTGCCATCGGGGTGCCCGAGAGCCGTGTGAGGTCAGCAGAGAGTCACTGTCAGCCTTTGACCTCACAAAGGTGGGTGGCCATAAGTGCCCTGAGCGTCCAGCTCGCATGGAGTACTGCTGGTGGCACTCAAGGCATGGAGGTCTGCATGGTGCAATGGGAGACGCCGATGTCCTGCTGGTATTTTCACTGCCACAGTAGTGCCTCTTATAATGCTACTGTTAATTAGTGCTCTACCCTTCCGATCTTTTACTAAGGTAGCTAGAGAGAAGTGCAGACACCTGTTTATTTCCTGGTAATACCTGCAAGAACCATCTATCTACATCTTCGCCAGATTCATCATAGCGCTCTTGGTACCGCTGATCTGTGTTGCTCTGGAATAAAGTGCAATCGTTAGCACGCCAAGTGTCCATGCCCTTGAATCTACCAGAATCGTACAAATCCCTGTTGTGATCTCTCTCTAGCTGTGGGCTGGCTAAGCTGTCTTTTGGATGGTGAAAATGGGAAATCGTGGGGATGGGAAATGATGAGTGGGATGAGAAATGATTGCTGGGATGGGAAGACTTCCTTGGGCTGGAAAGCCATGGGGCTAGGAAATGAAAGAGATGGGAAATCTTCCTTGGGATGGGAAAGCTTCCTTGGGAAGGAAAAGCATTGGGATGAGATACCTTCCCTGGGGAGGAAGGCATCCTTAAGGAAAGGCATTGGGATGGGAAATCTTCCTTGGGGAGGAAATCATTGGAAAGGAAAAGCATTGGGGTAGGGAAATCTCTCTTGGGATGGGAAATTATTGGGATGGGAAATCTTGAATGGGGTGGGTACGATTCGTTGCGGTAGGAAATAGTTGGAAAAGAAATGCAAGGGATGGGAAGTCTTTGGGATGAGATCTCATGGGATTAAGAAACGCTTCGTGCTGATGGGAAATAGTTTGCATGGGAATCTGTTGGGCTGTGAAACTGTCGGGATGGGAAATCGCCGGGAGGATGAAAAGTCTTGGGATGGAAAAGTCTTGGGATGGAAAATCCTTGGGAGGGGAAAGTGTTGGAGTGCGAAACCCCCCTGGGCCTGGCAAATGAGGACTGGGACGGGAAAGGCTCATGGGGATGGAAACTGATGGCGCTGGGAAGCCTGCTTGGGTAGAGAAACTGCAGTCCTCACCAAGATGGCGGTGAGGGGCTGGTCAGCCGTTGGGGCGGAGCCCCCGTTGCCCGGGTTCCCCAACGAACCGCCCCACTCTCCAGCGACCATGGCAGGTACAGCATCGGGCTCCCGCTCCTCCCGGGGCTGCGGCCCTGCCGGCGAGCCCAGCGCCCGAGAGCTCAGCCCAGCGCCCTTTTTCCTCACAGAGAGATTCCCCAGACGGCTGCCGCCGGTGCCGCAGACGCCCAACTCCCCCTTCGTTGTCCCAGCTGAGCCGCCAACGGTGGCTGCCTGGCTGCTGCCCTCCTTCCCCGGAGCGATGGCGGTGCCCTTGCAGCCCCCCCAGGTACCCACCCTCTCCTACGCGCTGCCCCAGGCCACCGTCTGGCACGTGGTGCCGGAGGTCCAGGGGCAGGTGCTGCAGCTCCCACCCGTGGCGCAGCTGCCACCTGGGGGGCACCTCCCACCCGAGGGGCACCACCTGCAGCTGGTGCAGCTCCCCCCTGTGGGGCATATCCTGCAGCCGGTGCAGCTCTCCCCCGTGGGGCATAACCTGCAGGTGGTGCACCTCCCACCCGTGGGGCATAACCTGCAGGTGGTGCAGCTCCCCCCCGTGGGGCAGCTCCCCCACACCGCTCTTCCCTGTGCCCCTGTCTGCCAGTGCGGACAGCCCATGGTGACGGGGACACTGGTGCCCCACCATGCGCTGGGGCTGGGGCCCAGGGCCGTGCTCCACGGGGAGCCCCTGCACCCCGCAGGCACCTGCCTGTTGCAGGCCCCCGCCCACCGCAGGCCCCCGCCACCCCTCGTCCCGGGGCCTCGGCTCCGGGGGCAGGCGCTCCCCACGCCCCGCACCGTGACCAGCAGCCAGGGGCAGCTGCCGGAGCCCTGCGACCACGCCGTGGGGCTCAGCGAGGACCAGGGGCCCCCGCTGCCTGACCCCACTCCCCCCGAGCCTTTCCTGGCTCCATCGACCCGCAGCACCCAGACGGCGACGCCCGACGGTGAGTTTGGCGCTGGCACAGCCGCCCCGTTGTCGCCCCACACCCATGAGCCATGGGAAAGCTGACATCGCCCGTCTTGGGGGATTTTCTTGCTTCGTCCTCCGCGGCGACAGCCCCGCAGGTGCCTGAGGAGCCCCCGCAGCTGCCCGAGCTGGGCCCTGATGCCTTCGCCGAGGCCTTTCCAGAGCTGGCAGGGGACAGCCAGCTGCTGCAGCACCTGCAGGACCAGCTCCTGGCCGACCTGGACATCCCCGGCACGGAGGAGCTGTTCAGCTGGCTCGAGGCCGTGGAGCCCCAGGACGCCTTCCCCGATTCGCCCAGCAGTCCTGCCCTCAGCCGCCTCCTCTCCCAGCTGCCCGACCTCTCCGAGGACATCGAGGAGCCGAGCACGCAGGGACTGGAAGCCACAGGAGCCCTCGGTGAGGTACCCTCAACCCCTGGGGTGTACCCCGAGAAGGTTGGGGGTGGGCTGTTGGTGCAGTCCCCTGTTGTGCTGGCATTGAGCCCCCCGCTCAGCCCTGCAGCCAGTCCCCTGCCCGGTGCCCTTAGTAGACCCCTACCCAGTCCACCCCTGAGTCCCCCCAGGAGGTCCCCTGACACCCAGGTCCTCAGTTCCCCTAGTAGACCCCTGCCCAAACCCCCCCTGAGTCCCCCCAAGAGGTCCCCTGACACCCAAGTCCTCAGTGAGCAGAGGACACCCCTGCCCACATGCCCCCTGGGTCCCCTCAAGAGCCCCCTGGCTGCCCCTGTGTCCACCGGCACCAAGCGGGGGGCCAAGCGCCGCGCGCCCACCAGCACCCCCAGGACAGCGGAGAGCTCCCAGCCCAAGAGGCCAGCAACGGAGAAACCCCCTGGCAAGGACAGGAAGATGCTGCTGGGCCAGGGTGTCCAAGGCCCCGAGACGCCTTGCCAGGGACGCCGTGCCAGGGACGCCAGGATGTCCAAGGCCCCAGGACGCCGTGGCAGCAGCAGGAAAGACGGCAGCGGCAGGCAGCAGCCAGCGACCAACAACAGCCGGGCGCCCAGCAAGAGAGCCCGAAGCCCGGGGGCTGCTGGGGGGCAAGGAGCAGCGTCGCCGCCTCCCCGCAGAGCGCGGCTGCTGCCGGAGACTCCGAGCGCGGAGCCCGGTGCCGTGCAGCCCCAGGACAGCCTCTGTCCCCAAGGCGTCAGGGCCAAGACACTGCAGCGCCAGCGCCGGGGCACAAAGACCCCCAGCGAGACTTTGCAGCCGCTGGGGGCCAGGGCGAAGGCGCTGGGGCCAGGGCGCCAGCTGCCCTGTGTGCAGCCGCAGCCCACCTCCAGCAGCCCCAGCACGATGCCCAGCGCCGCGCAGACAGTGCCAGCTGTGCCCGCTGCCCCCCAATCCCCAGCTGGCGGCAAAGAGAAGGTGGTGCCAGCACCACCAGGCAGCACGGTGTGAACAGGGGACGCTGCCCTAGAGCAGGCGCCCAGAGCGCTGTGCCTGCCAGCCGCGGGGGGCCAAGCGCAGCGGGGGGCTCTGCCCACACAGCCGCGCATGCTGCAGCCCCTGGCACGGCCCCGCGTGGACTACGTGCCCTGCGTGGGGCCCTGGGCAGGCGGTGACGCGGCGCCCACGCCGCTGGAGGAGCAGGAGGAGCCGGTGCCCATCACGCTGCAGCAGCGTCCCGAGCGGGAGCGCCTGAAGCAGCTGGCCCAGGAGGAGCGGCAGCGGGCGGCCCACCAGATGAAGATCGGCCCTGTGCAATTCTTCGCGCAGCGGCAGAAGGACGGGGCCATAGCCAAGTATGCCGGCTACCCGTGACCCTGCGCTCCTCGACGGCCCCTGCAGCACCCAGTGGCGCTGAGCTCAGCACGCAGGCACAGAGACCTCTGCAGGCACCTGCTCCAGCTTGAGCCGCACTCTTCAGCCCTTTCCCCTCTCGCTTGCCCTTACCCTTCTTTAGTGCTGTAGCTAGTCAGTGTTTCTCACTGTCAGGGATGGGCAACGGGGGGGGATGGGAGATGGGGGGTCACGAATGAGTGTTGGGAGTGTTGCGATGGAAGCTGTTGGGATGGGCAATACCTGGCATGGGCAAGTTTGGGCATGGGAACTGCTTGTTGGGACACAAAATGGCAGGGATTGAAAGCTTATTTCTTCCTTTCTGGTCCTTTCTCTGCTTTATAGCCTTTTTTCTTAAATTCCTCTAGTGTAGGTGTTCACTCAGCAACGCCTCTGCCTGCAGTTGTTCTGGCAGTGGGATGCCGAGGGGATTTAATGCAGCCCGCTCCCGCTGCCCATGCTCAGTCCGTGAATGGATGTGGGCATGGCCAGCACGGACGGGAGAAAATGGGTGGATGGATGGATGGATGGATGGATGGATGGATGGATGGATGGATGGATGGGAGTTGGGAACTGAGCCTTGGGATCAGCAATGGGAGGTTGCTGGGATAGGAAATGATCAGTGGGATGGGAAGTCATGACGGTGATGGGGATTCATTAGTGTGAAATGATGGGAAATTGCTAGGTGATTTTGTGATATTGTGATCATGGTGGATTTTTTGTGATATTTTGTGATGTTGTGATCATGGTGGTGATAGGAGAGCATTAGGCTGGGAAAAAATTGTTTACATTAATAAATTTTATTGATTGTCTTTTTAATGTATTGTATGATTTGTGTTATTATTTTCTATTCCTTTATTATTAAACTCTTTATCAATGCCTATGAGCTTTTATTTTCCTTCCGATTCTCTGCACGTTCACTCAGGATGGGGGGACGTGAGCGAACAGATGTGTGGTGCTGAGCGGCCTGCCGGGTTACACCACAACAGACTTTTTGGCAGCCAAGCTGGGGCACAAAGGGTTGAGCTAACGTCACATCTGACCGGAATGTTTTAAAAGAGTGTTTCTTATAAGCTTTCTCTGAGATTGATAGTTGCTGGTCACAATGTTGATTTTTTCCTTTCTAGTGTTGTTTTTCTGTGCTTTTTAGGTGCTTTTTCTTAATCCCTTTCTTGTTGTTTATGATCCCTGGGGGCTGGCCTATGTTTGCTGATGGTTTTGCCCACTTGCAGGTAGCACGTGCTCCTCTTGCACCGACGGTGAACTTAACCCAGTATTTGTCCCCGAATGACAACCTCTGTGGTTAGACAAGGAGTTAAAAATTCCAGCCAGCGATCAGCCCTGAGGCAGGATGGCTACAGGTGGCAAGGGCTGGGGGGGGATGTGGGCCGGTTTTTATCACGATTGCCACCTCCGATGGCTTTGGAATTCAGCCCTGAACAAATGTGGTATCCTACGGCGCTGCTAAAAGGTTTTAGAAAGGTGTGCCCCGATGCTGGCAGTGCCAGAGATTTACAGCTCGCCAAGTTGTCCGAGAAAAGTTTGGATTTGTTACCCGATGCGCAAGAAGCCAATCCAGACACCAGGTCGAGACACAGTTTTCTTTCAGAACTGCGCGAGTCTGGGTACCAGGTGGTTTCCCACAAAGCCAGCACATGGAAAGATTTTCCACGCCACGCTTGATACAATCTTTTATCACTACATTTCCATGCTAGTACAATCCCCTAACTTCTCACAGGTTCCAGAATTAGCCTACGGCTGACATGACAAAATGATTCTGCGCATCCTCAGAGGGGAAGGGTCTCCTGTTGGGCTGGGGTCTCTCACTCTAGGGGTGTGATTTTTTGCATTAGAATGAGCGTACTTCGTATTAGAATAGCTTTCCATTGTTTTCCAGTGGTTTCCAACAAATGGATTAGTATCAAACTCCAGTGCACGTGTGTAGGATTTTTCCTTACAAAAGGGTCTTCTCGAGTAAATAGATTCCTAGTTATTCATCCTTTAGATAGCTTCAACTCCAGGGTCATCTTTGCCCTTGCCTGAAAATACCCATTTGGTATCTGTTCTCATGAAACAAAGTTAACGAAAAACAAACAAACAAACAAACAACACAAAACCCAGTTCCTAGCACCAGCGGCTTGTTAGCTGGGTCTGCTCTATGTGTTTTGAAGACTATTCAGTCCAATTCAGCACCTTCAAGAGAAATTGTGTGGGTCTATGAAAATGCGTCTTGATCTGATGCAAGCCTGTGACGCACCCTGAAGGCCCTCCAAGCCCTGGGATGGGCTCTGAGGCCCTTCCGAGCCCTGGGATGTTACCCGCAGCCACTCCAACCCCTTTGACGGGCCCTGCGGCCTCTCCAGCCCCGCTGACAGGCCCTGCAGCCACTCCAACCCTCTGACGGACCCTACAGCTGGCTCCGGGGACTGCCCTGTGGCATTCCCAGGCACCGATACACACAAGATGAAAGAATGGATGCACAAGTCATCTCGTTTAGTAAGGGAAGAGAGTCCTACTGAGAAGGGGAAGGAGCAATAGGAAGGCGAAGCAGACTACCCCAGTGGAGGGCCGTCCTAGGGAACAGCAGGCTGAAGACCACCATCTAAAAGCAGCAGTAACCAGGTGATCCCGATCTCTGGGTGAGCTGTGAGACATGCGGAAAGATTTCAGCTGTCCTCCAGGCGAGCACATTGTCACCTTGCTGCTGCCATGCTGGGATAACGGCTCCGGTGTCCGGGCTGTGTCTGTGCTGTGCCTGTGCTCTGTGCTGGGCCTGTGCTCTCTGTGCTCTGTCCGTGCTGTGTCCGGGCTGTGTCTGGGCTGTGTCTGGGCTGTGTCTGCGCTGTGTCTGGGCTGTGTCTGGGCTCTGTCCGTGCTCTGTCTGGTCTCCATCTGCGCTGTGTCTGTGCTCTCTGTGCTGTGTCTGTGCTGTGCCTGTGCTCTGTCCGTGCTCTGTCCGGGCTGTGTCTGGGCTGTGTCTGGGCTGTGTCTGGGCTGTGTCTGGGCTCTGTCCGTGCTGTGTCCGGGCTGTGTCTGGGCTGTGTCTGGGCTGTGTCTCAGCTGTGTCTGGGCTCTGTCCGTGCTGTGTCTGGGCTCTGTGCTGTGTGTGTGCTCTCTCTGCTCTGTCTGTGCTCCGTCTGTGCTGTGCCTGTGCTGTGTCTGGGCTCTGGCTGGGCTCTGTCCGTGCTGTGTCTGGGCTCTGGCTGGGCTGTGTCTGTGCTGTGTCCGTGCTGTGTCCGTGCTGTGTCTGTGCTGTGTCCGGGCTGTGTCTGTGCTCTCTGTGCTGTGTACGTGCTCTGGCTGGGCTGTGTCTGGGCTGTGCTCTGTGGTCTGTCTGTATTGGCCTCCTTTCTCCCCAGTTCTTCTCAGAGCCTGTCTTCAGATGAACAGTCTCAGTCCTTTGTCAGCCATCCCGAGACAAGCCACCACCCCCGACGGGACCGCTGAAATCAGAGGGTGCACCTTCCTGTCTGTGGTAGCAAGAACTCTCTGGTAGGCAACAAGATCCGGGACGAGCCCCTAAACCCTGAGAAAAATCTCAATAATTTTCTTCAGACAGGATCTTCTGTGGAGCTTTTTTATTCGCGATTGCAATGGCGGGCATCCTGCAAGCAGGAGCGCGCAGTAAAAGTTTATCATAACCGTGTATTCCCTATTACCCGACACCTGATTTCTCCCCTGTTTCTTCATTGGCTGAGTACTACGGGTTCGCAGCCTACTCGACGCACTACTATACCATATACGTACAATTTTATTTGACCAACCGTTAATTTCTCCTTAACCTTTTATTTTTTCCTTCTTCTCTTGTGACTAGAGGGCCCGTGATCTTTGCTTTTACTGATCTCGCACTGCTCATCCTGTTTTTCTTAGCTATCCTCGTTATTTTGGGACAGTGGGACCTTCCCCTTATCTGCTTAACGGATTCCCCACTGCTATGCCACACAATGCCACTTTTGCATATGCAAGGTTAGTGGATTTTTCCACTGCAAAAACACCTTCTATTGCAAAAACACAACTTTGTTTCTCACAAGGAGAAAAAACAACACGCCTAAAGTCGAAGCCACATACTAGAAAGAGAGGAGGATGCGCAGCACGGGAAGCTTCCCACAGAAAGGAGCTGCATTTGGGGTAAAAATCTGTCCCTTTTTATGTCATTGAGACATACGAGGGCGTAGGACACCAGCACTTCAGGTAACCAGGAGATGCTGTGCGTTTCGATCCGTCCCCCTGAGACAGCCACTAGGTGACGATGTTTCCAATTTTCTTTCAAGAAACCTTGCTTTCTCAGGCCCAGGTGTCCAGCTGCACATCGAGGACGTCCCTGGCTCCCAGGCGCAGTTCCCAGGCCGAAGGCCGAGCTCCCATCCGAACCCCCGGCCCGGCAGACATTGCTCCTGGCGTTGCGCAGCAGCCATTTCATGTCAGCCTTTGCTCATGGCAGTCAGCTTAGCGCCGTCAGTGCTGCCATCGGGGTGCCCGAGAGCCGTGTGAGGTCAGCAGAGAGTCACTGTCAGCCTTTGACCTCACAAAGGTGGGTGGCCATAAGTGCCCTGAGCGTCCAGCTCGCATGGAGTACTGCTGGTGGCACTCAAGGCATGGAGGTCTGCATGGTGCAATGGGAGACGCCGATGTCCTGCTGGTATTTTCACTGCCACAGTAGTGCCTCTTATAATGCTACTGTTAATTAGTGCTCTACCCTTCCGATCTTTTACTAAGGTAGCTAGAGAGAAGTGCAGACACCTGTTTATTTCCTGGTAATACCTGCAAGAACCATCTATCTACATCTTCGCCAGATTCATCATAGCGCTCTTGGTACCGCTGATCTGTGTTGCTCTGGAATAAAGTGCAATCGTTAGCACGCCAAGTGTCCATGCCCTTGAATCTACCAGAATCGTACAAATCCCTGTTGTGATCTCTCTCTAGCTGTGGGCTGGCTAAGCTGTCTTTTGGATGGTGAAAATGGGAAATCGTGGGGATGGGAAATGATGAGTGGGATGAGAAATGATTGCTGGGATGGGAAGACTTCCTTGGGCTGGAAAGCCATGGGGCTAGGAAATGAAAGAGATGGGAAATCTTCCTTGGGATGGGAAAGCTTCCTTGGGAAGGAAAAGCATTGGGATGAGATACCTTCCCTGGGGAGGAAGTCATCCTTAAGGAAAGGCATTGGGATGGGAAATCTTCCTTGGGGAGGAAATCATTGGAAAGGAAAAGCATTGGGGTAGGGAAATCTCTCTTGGGATGGGAAATTATTGGGATGGGAAATCTTGAATGGGGTGGGTACGATTCGTTGCGGTAGGAAATAGTTGGAAAAGAAATGCAAGGGATGGGAAGTCTTTGGGATGAGATCTCATGGGATTAAGAAACGCTTCGTGCTGATGGGAAATAGTTTGCATGGGAATCTGTTGGGCTGTGAAACTGTCGGGATGGGAAATCGCCGGGAGGATGAAAAGTCTTGGGATGGAAAAGTCTTGGGATGGAAAATCCTTGGGAGGGGAAAGTGTTGGAGTGCGAAACCCCCCTGGGCCTGGCAAATGAGGACTGGGACGGGAAAGGCTCATGGGGATGGAAACTGATGGCGCTGGGAAGCCTGCTTGGGTAGAGAAACTGCAGTCCTCACCAAGATGGCGGTGAGGGGCTGGTCAGCCGTTGGGGCGGAGCCCCCGTTGCCCGGGTTCCCCAACGAACCGCCCCACTCTCCAGCGACCATGGCAGGTACAGCATCGGGCTCCCGCTCCTCCCGGGGCTGCGGCCCTGCCGGCGAGCCCAGCGCCCGAGAGCTCAGCCCAGCGCCCTTTTTCCTCACAGAGAGATTCCCCAGACGGCTGCCGCCGGTGCCGCAGACGCCCAACTCCCCCTTCGTTGTCCCAGCTGAGCCGCCAACGGTGGCTGCCTGGCTGCTGCCCTCCTTCCCCGGAGCGATGGCGGTGCCCTTGCAGCCCCCCCAGGTACCCACCCTCTCCTACGCGCTGCCCCAGGCCACCGTCTGGCACGTGGTGCCGGAGGTCCAGGGGCAGGTGCTGCAGCTCCCACCCGTGGCGCAGCTGCCACCTGGGGGGCACCTCCCACCCGAGGGGCACCACCTGCAGCTGGTGCAGCTCCCCCCTGTGGGGCATATCCTGCAGCCGGTGCAGCTCTCCCCCGTGGGGCATAACCTGCAGGTGGTGCACCTCCCACCCGAGGAGCATAACCTGCAGGTGGTGCACCTCCCACCCGAGGAGCATAACCTGCAGCCGGTGCAGCTCCCCCCCGTGGGGCATAACCTGCAGCCGGTGCAGCTCCCCCCCGTGGGGCATAACCTGCAGGTGGTGCAGCTCCCCCCCGTGGGGCAGCTCCCCCACACCGCTCTTCCCTGTGCCCCTGTCTGCCAGTGCGGACAGCCCATGGTGACGGGGACACTGGTGCCCCACCATGCGCTGGGGCTGGGGCCCAGGGCCGTGCTCCACGGGGAGCCCCTGCACCCCGCAGGCACCTGCCTGTTGCAGGCCCCCGCCCACCGCAGGCCCCCGCCACCCCTCGTCCCGGGGCCTCGGCTCCGGGGGCAGGCGCTCCCCACGCCCCGCACCGTGACCAGCAGCCAGGGGCAGCTGCCGGAGCCCTGCGACCACGCCGTGGGGCTCAGCGAGGACCAGGGGCCCCCGCTGCCTGACCCCACTCCCCCCGAGCCTTTCCTGGCTCCATCGACCCGCAGCACCCAGACGGCGACGCCCGACGGTGAGTTTGGCGCTGGCACAGCCGCCCCGTTGTCGCCCCACACCCATGAGCCATGGGAAAGCTGACATCGCCCGTCTTGGGGGATTTTCTTGCTTCGTCCTCAGTGGCGACAGCCCCGCAGGTGCCTGAGGAGCCCCCGCAGCTGCCCGAGCTGGGCCCTGATGCCTTCGCCGAGGCCTTTCCAGAGCTGGCAGGGGACAGCCAGCTGCTGCAGCACCTGCAGGACCAGCTCCTGGCCGACCTGGACATCCCCGGCACGGAGGAGCTGTTCAGCTGGCTCGAGGCCGTGGAGCCCCAGGACGCCTTCCCCGATTCGCCCTGCCCTCAGCCGCCTCCTCTCCCAGCTGCCCGACCTCTCCGAGGACATCGAGGAGCCGAGCACGCAGGGACTGGAAGCCACAGGAGCCCTCGGTGAGGTACCCTCAACCCCTGGGGTGTACCCCGAGAAGGTTGGGGGTGGGCTGTTGGTGCAGTCCCCTGTTGTGCTGGCATTGAGCCCCCCGCTCAGCCCTGCAGCCAGTCCCCTGCCCGGTGCCCTTAGTAGACCCCTACCCAGTCCACCCCTGAGTCCCCCCAGGAGGTCCCCTGACACCCAGGTCCTCAGTTCCCCTAGTAGACCCCTGCCCAAACCCCCCCTGAGTCCCCCCAAGAGGTCCCCTGACACCCAAGTCCTCAGTGAGCAGAGGACACCCCTGCCCACATGCCCCCTGGGTCCCCTCAAGAGCCCCCTGGCTGCCCCTGTGTCCACCGGCACCAAGCGGGGGGCCAAGCGCCGCGCGCCCACCAGCACCCCCAGGACAGCGGAGAGCTCCCAGCCCAAGAGGCCAGCAACGGAGAAACCCCCTGGCAAGGACAGGAAGATGCTGCTGGGCCAGGGTGTCCAAGGCCCCGAGACGCCTTGCCAGGGACGCCGTGCCAGGGACGCCAGGATGTCCAAGGCCCCAGGACGCCGTGGCAGCAGCAGGAAAGACGGCAGTGGCAGGCAGCAGCCAGCGACCAACAACAGCCGGGCGCCCAGCAAGAGAGCCCGAAGCCCGGGGGCTGCTGGGGGGCAAGGAGCAGCGTCGCCGCCTCCCCGCAGAGCGCGGCTGCTGCCGGAGACTCCGAGCGCGGAGCCCGGTGCCGTGCGGCCCCAGGACAGCCTCTGTCCCCAAGGCGTCAGGGCCAAGACACTGCAGCGCCAGCGCCGGGGCACAAAGACCCCCAGCGAGACTTTGCAGCCGCTGGGGGCCAGGGCGAAGGCGCTGGGGCCAGGGCGCCAGCTGCCCTGCGTGCAGCCGCAGCCCACCTCCAGCAGCCCCAGCACGATGCCCAGCGCCGCGCAGACAGTGCCAGCTGTGCCCGCTGCCCCCCAATCCCCAGCTGGCGGCAAAGAGAAGGTGGTGCCGGCACCACCAGGCAGCACGGCGTGAACAGGGGACGCTGCCCTAGAGCAGGCGCCCAGAGCGCTGTGCCTGCCAGCCGCGGGGGGCCAAGCGCAGCGGGGGGCTCTGCCCACACAGCCGCGCATGCTGCAGCCCCTGGCACGGCCCCGCGTGGACTACGTGCCCTGCGTGGGGCCCTGGGCAGGCGGTGACGCGGCGCCCACGCCGCTGGAGGAGCAGGAGGAGCCGGTGCCCATCACGCTGCAGCAGCGTCCCGAGCGGGAGCGCCTGAAGCAGCTGGCCCAGGAGGAGCGGCAGCGGGCGGCCCACCAGATGAAGATCGGCCCTGTGCAATTCTTCGCGCAGCGGCAGAAAGACGGGGCCATAGCCAAGTATGCCGGCTACCCGTGACCCTGCGCTCCTCGACGGCCCCTGCAGCACCCAGTGGCGCTGAGCTCAGCACGCAGGCACAGAGACCTCTGCAGGCACCTGCTCCAGCTTGAGCCGCACTCTTCAGCCCTTTCCCCTCTCGCTTGCCCTTACCCTTCTTTAGTGCTGTAGCTAGTCAGTGTTTCTCACTGTCAGGGATGGGCAACGGGGGGGGATGGGAGATGGGGGGGTCACGAATGAGTGTTGGGAGTGTTGCGATGGAAGCTGTTGGGATGGGCAATACCTGGCATGGGCAAGTTTGGGCATGGGAACTGCTTGTTGGGACACAAAATGGCAGGGATTGAAAGCTTATTTCTTCCTTTCTGGTCCTTTCTCTGCTTTATAGCCTTTTTTCTTAAATTCCTCTAGTGTAGGTGTTCACTCAGCAACGCCTCTGCCTGCAGTTGTTCTGGCAGTGGGATGCCGAGGGGATTTAATGCAGCCCGCTCCCGCTGCCCATGCTCAGTCCGTGAATGGATGTGGGCATGGCCAGCACGGACGGGAGAAAATGGGTGGATGGATGGATGGATGGATGGATGGATGGATGGATGGATGGATGGATGGATGGATGGATGGGAGTTGGGAACTGAGCCTTGGGATCAGCAATGGGAGGTTGCTGGGATAGGAAATGATCAGTGGGATGGGAAGTCATGACGGTGATGGGGATTCATTAGTGTGAAATGATGGGAAATTGCTAGGTGATTTTGTGATATTGTGATCATGGTGGATTTTTTGTGATATTTTGTGATGTTGTGATCATGGTGGTGATAGGAGAGCATTAGGCTGGGAAAAAATTGTTTACATTAATAAATTTTATTGATTGTCTTTTTAATGTATTGTATGATTTGTGTTATTATTTTCTATTCCTTTATTATTAAACTCTTTATCAATGCCTATGAGCTTTTATTTTCCTTCCGATTCTCTGCACGTTCACTCAGGATGGGGGGACGTGAGCGAACAGATGTGTGGTGCTGAGCGGCCTGCCGGGTTACACCACAACAGACTTTTTGGCAGCCAAGCTGGGGCACAAAGGGTTGAGCTAACGTCACATCTGACCGGAATGTTTTAAAAGAGTGTTTCTTATAAGCTTTCTCTGAGATTGATAGTTGCTGGTCACAATGTTGATTTTTTCCTTTCTAGTGTTGTTTTTCTGTGCTTTTTAGGTGCTTTTTCTTAATCCCTTTCTTGTTGTTTATGATCCCTGGGGGCTGGCCTATGTTTGCTGATGGTTTTGCCCACTTGCAGGTAGCACGTGCTCCTCTTGCACCGACGGTGAACTTAACCCAGTATTTGTCCCCGAATGACAACCTCTGTGGTTAGACAAGGAGTTAAAAATTCCAGCCAGCGATCAGCCCTGAGGCAGGATGGCTACAGGTGGCAAGGGCTGGGGGGGGATGTGGGCCGGTTTTTATCACGATTGCCACCTCCGATGGCTTTGGAATTCAGCCCTGAACAAATGTGGTATCCTACGGCGCTGCTAAAAGGTTTTAGAAAGGTGTGCCCCGATGCTGGCAGTGCCAGAGATTTACAGCTCGCCAAGTTGTCCGAGAAAAGTTTGGATTTGTTACCCGATGCGCAAGAAGCCAATCCAGACACCAGGTCGAGACACAGTTTTCTTTCAGAACTGCGCGAGTCTGGGTACCAGGTGGTTTCCCACAAAGCCAGCACATGGAAAGATTTTCCACGCCACGCTTGATACAATCTTTTATCACTACATTTCCATGCTAGTACAATCCCCTAACTTCTCACAGGTTCCAGAATTAGCCTACGGCTGACATGACAAAATGATTCTGCGCATCCTCAGAGGGGAAGGGTCTCCTGTTGGGCTGGGGTCTCTCACTCTAGGGCTGTGTTTTTTTGTATTAGAATGAGCGTACTTCGTATTAGAATAGCTTTCCATTGTTTTCCAGTGGTTTCCAACAAATGGATTTGTATCAAACTCCAGTGCACGTGTGTAGGATTTTTCCTTACAAAAGGGTCTTCTCGAGTAAATAGATTCCTAGTTATTCATCCTTTAGATAGCTTCAACTCCAGGGTCATCTTTGCCCTTGCCTGAAAATACCCATTTGGTATCTGTTCTCATGAAACAAAGTTAACGAAAAACAAACAAACAAACAAACAACACAAAACCAGTTCCTAGCACCAGCGGCTTGTTAGCTGGGTCTGCTCTATGTGTTTTGAAGACTATTCAGTCCAATTCAGCACCTTCAAGAGAAATTGTGTGGGTCTATGAAAATGCGTCTTGATCTGATGCAAGCCTGTGACGCACCCTGAAGGCCCTCCAAGCCCTGGGATGGGCTCTGAGGCCCTTCCGAGCCCTGGGATGTTACCCGCAGCCACTCCAACCCCTTTGACGGGCCCTGCGGCCTCTCCAGCCCCGCTGACAGGCCCTGCAGCCACTCCAACCCTCTGACGGACCCTACAGCTGGCTCCGGGGACTGCCCTGTGGCATTCCCAGTCACCGATACACACAAGATGAAAGAATGGATGCACAAGTCATCTCGTTTAGTAAGGGAAGAGAGTCCTACTGAGAAGGGGAAGGAGCAATAGGAAGGCGAAGCAGACTACCCCAGTGGAGGGCCGTCCTAGGGAACAGCAGGCTGAAGACCACCATCTAAAAGCAGCAGTAACCAGGTGATCCCGATCTCTGGGTGAGCTGTGAGACATGCGGAAAGATTTCAGCTGTCCTCCAGGCGAGCACATTGTCACCTTGCTGCTGCCATGCTGGGATAACGGCTCCGGTGTCCGGGCTGTGTCTGTGCTGTGCCTGTGCTCTGTGCTGGGCCTGTGCTCTCTGTGCTCTGTCCGTGCTGTGTCCGGGCTGTGTCTGGGCTGTGTCTGGGCTGTGTCTGGGCTGTGTCTGGGCTCTGTCCGTGCTCTGTCTGGTCTCCATCTGCGCTGTGTCTGTGCTCTCTGTGCTGTGTCTGTGCTGTGCCTGTGCTCTGTCCGTGCTCTGTCCGGGCTGTGTCTGGGCTGTGTCTGGGCTGTGTCTGGGCTGTGTCCGTGCTGTGTCTGGGCTCTGTGCTGTGTGTGTGCTCTCTCTGCTCTGTCTGTGCTCCGTCTGTGCTGTGCCTGTGCTGTGTCTGGGCTCTGGCTGGGCTGTGTCTGTGCTGTGTCCGTGCTGTGTCCGTGCTGTGTCTGTGCTGTGTCCGGGCTGTGTCTGTGCTCTCTGTGCTGTGTACGTGCTCTGGCTGGGCTGTGTCTGGGCTGTGCTCTGTGGTCTGTCTGTATTGGCCTCCTTTCTCCCCAGTTCTTCTCAGAGCCTGTCTTCAGATGAACAGTCTCAGTCCTTTGTCAGCCATCCCGAGACAAGCCACCACCCCCGACGGGACCGCTGAAATCAGAGGGTGCACCTTCCTGTCTGTGGTAGCAAGAACTCTCTGGTAGGCAACAAGATCCGGGACGAGCCCCTAAACCCTGAGAAAAATCTCAATAATTTTCTTCAGACAGGATCTTCTGTGGAGCTTTTTTATTCGCGATTGCAATGGCGGGCATCCTGCAAGCAGGAGCGCGCAGTAAAAGTTTATCATAACCGTGTATTCCCTATTACCCGACACCTGATTTCTCCCCTGTTTCTTCATTGGCTGAGTACTACGGGTTCGCAGCCTACTCGACGCACTACTATACCATATACGTACAATTTTATTTGACCAACCGTTAATTTCTCCTTAACCTTTTATTTTTTCCTTCTTCTCTTGTGACTAGAGGGCCCGTGATCTTTGCTTTTACTGATCTCGCACTGCTCATCCTGTTTTTCTTAGCTATCCTCGTTATTTTGGGACAGTGGGACCTTCCCCTTATCTGCTTAACGGATTCCCCACTGCTATGCCACACAATGCCACTTTTGCATATGCAAGGTTAGTGGATTTTTCCACTGCAAAAACACCTTCTATTGCAAAAACACAACTTTGTTTCTCACAAGGAGAAAAAACAACACGCCTAAAGTCGAAGCCACATACTAGAAAGAGAGGAGGATGCGCAGCACGGGAAGCTTCCCACAGAAAGGAGCTGCATTTGGGGTAAAAATCTGTCCCTTTTTATGTCATTGAGACATACGAGGGCGTAGGACACCAGCACTTCAGGTAACCAAGAGATGCTGTGCGTTTCGATCCGTCCCCCTGAGACAGCCACTAGGTGACGATGTTTCCAATTTTCTTTCAAGAAACCTTGCTTTCTCAGGCCCAGGTGTCCAGCTGCACATCGAGGACGTCCCTGGCTCCCAGGCGCAGTTCCCAGGCCGAAGGCCGAGCTCCCATCCGAACCCCCGGCCCGGCAGACATTGCTCCTGGCGTTGCGCAGCAGCCATTTCATGTCAGCCTTTGCTCATGGCAGTCAGCTTAGCGCCGTCAGTGCTGCCATCGGGGTGCCCGAGAGCCGTGTGAGGTCAGCAGAGAGTCACTGTCAGCCTTTGACCTCACAAAGGTGGGTGGCCATAAGTGCCCTGAGCGTCCAGCTCGCATGGAGTACTGCTGGTGGCACTCAAGGCATGGAGGTCTGCATGGTGCAATGGGAGACGCCGATGTCCTGCTGGTATTTTCACTGCCACAGTAGTGCCTCTTATAATGCTACTGTTAATTAGTGCTCTACCCTTCCGATCTTTTACTAAGGTAGCTAGAGAGAAGTGCAGACACCTGTTTATTTCCTGGTAATACCTGCAAGAACCATCTATCTACATCTTCGCCAGATTCATCATAGCGCTCTTGGTACCGCTGATCTGTGTTGCTCTGGAATAAAGTGCAATCGTTAGCACGCCAAGTGTCCATGCCCTTGAATCTACCAGAATCGTACAAATCCCTGTTGTGATCTCTCTCTAGCTGTGGGCTGGCTAAGCTGTCTTTTGGATGGTGAAAATGGGAAATCGTGGGGATGGGAAATGATGAGTGGGATGAGAAATGATTGCTGGGATGGGAAGACTTCCTTGGGCTGGAAAGCCATGGGGCTAGGAAATGAAAGAGATGGGAAATCTTCCTTGGGATGGGAAAGCTTCCTTGGGAAGGAAAAGCATTGGGATGAGATACCTTCCCTGGGGAGGAAGTCATCCTTAAGGAAAGGCATTGGGATGGGAAATCTTCCTTGGGGAGGAAATCATTGGAAAGGAAAAGCATTGGGGTAGGGAAATCTCTCTTGGGATGGGAAATTATTGGGATGGGAAATCTTGAATGGGGTGGGTACGATTCGTTGCGGTAGGAAATAGTTGGAAAAGAAATGCAAGGGATGGGAAGTCTTTGGGATGAGATCTCATGGGATTAAGAAACGCTTCGTGCTGATGGGAAATAGTTTGCATGGGAATCTGTTGGGCTGTGAAACTGTCGGGATGGGAAATCGCCGGGAGGATGAAAAGTCTTGGGATGGAAAAGTCTTGGGATGGAAAATCCTTGGGAGGGGAAAGTGTTGGAGTGCGAAACCCCCCTGGGCCTGGCAAATGAGGACTGGGACGGGAAAGGCTCATGGGGATGGAAACTGATGGCGCTGGGAAGCCTGCTTGGGTAGAGAAACTGCAGTCCTCACCAAGATGGCGGTGAGGGGCTGGTCAGCCGTTGGGGCGGAGCCCCCGTTGCCCGGGTTCCCCAACGAACCGCCCCACTCTCCAGCGACCATGGCAGGTACAGCAGCGGGCTCCCGCTCCTCCCGGGGCTGCGGCCCTGCCGGCGAGCCCAGCGCCCGAGAGCTCAGCCCAGCGCCCTTTTTCCTCACAGAGAGATTCCCCAGACGGCTGCCGCCGGTGCCGCAGACGCCCAACTCCCCCTTCGTTGTCCCAGCTGAGCCGCCAACGGTGGCTGCCTGGCTGCTGCCCTCCTTCCCCGGAGCGATGGCGGTGCCCTTGCAGCCCCCCCAGGTACCCACCCTCTCCTACGCGCTGCCCCAGGCCACCGTCTGGCACGTGGTGCCGGAGGTCCAGGGGCAGGTGCTGCAGCTCCCACCCGTGGCGCAGCTGCCACCTGGGGGGCACCTCCCACCCGAGGGGCACCACCTGCAGCTGGTGCAGCTCCCCCCTGTGGGGCATATCCTGCAGCCGGTGCAGCTCCCCCCTGTGGGGCATATCCTGCAGCCGGTGCAGCTCTCCCCCGTGGGGCATAACCTGCAGGTGGTGCACCTCCCACCCGAGGAGCATATCCTGCAGCCGGTGCAGCTCTCCCCCGTGGGGCATAACCTGCAGGTGGTGCACCTCCCACCCGAGGAGCATAACCTGCAGGTGGTGCACCTCCCACCCGAGGAGCATAACCTGCAGCCGGTGCAGCTCCCCCCCGTGGGGCATAACCTGCAGCCGGTGCAGCTCCCCCCCGTGGGGCATAACCTGCAGGTGGTGCAGCTCCCCCCCGTGGGGCAGCTCCCCCACACCGCTCTTCCCTGTGCCCCTGTCTGCCAGTGCGGACAGCCCATGGTGACGGGGACACTGGTGCCCCACCATGCGCTGGGGCTGGGGCCCAGGGCCGTGCTCCACGGGGAGCCCCTGCACCCCGCAGGCACCTGCCTGTTGCAGGCCCCCGCCCACCGCAGGCCCCCGCCACCCCTCGTCCCGGGGCCTCGGCTCCGGGGGCAGGCGCTCCCCACGCCCCGCACCGTGACCAGCAGCCAGGGGCAGCTGCCGGAGCCCTGCGACCACGCCGTGGGGCTCAGCGAGGACCAGGGGCCCCCGCTGCCTGACCCCACTCCCCCCGAGCCTTTCCTGGCTCCATCGACCCGCAGCACCCAGACGGCGACGCCCGACGGTGAGTTTGGCGCTGGCACAGCCGCCCCGTTGTCGCCCCACACCCATGAGCCATGGGAAAGCTGACATCGCCCGTCTTGGGGGATTTTCTTGCTTCGTCCTCAGCGGCGACAGCCCCGCAGGTGCCTGAGGAGCCCCCGCAGCTGCCTGAGCTGGGCCCTGATGCCTTCGCCGAGGCCTTTCCAGAGCTGGCAGGGGACAGCCAGCTGCTGCAGCACCTGCAGGACCAGCTCCTGGCCGACCTGGACATCCCCGGCACGGAGGAGCTGTTCAGCTGGCTCGAGGCCGTGGAGCCCCAGGACGCCTTCCCCGATTCGCCCAGCAGTCCTGCCCTCAGCCGCCTCCTCTCCCAGCTGCCCGACCTCTCCGAGGACATCGAGGAGCCGAGCACGCAGGGACTGGAAGCCACAGGAGCCCTCGGTGAGGTACCCTCAACCCCTGGGGTGTACCCCGAGAAGGTTGGGGGTGGGCTGTTGGTGCAGTCCCCTGTTGTGCTGGCATTGAGCCCCCCGCTCAGCCCTGCAGCCAGTCCCCTGCCCGGTGCCCTTAGTAGACCCCTACCCAGTCCACCCCTGAGTCCCCCCAGGAGGTCCCCTGACACCCAGGTCCTCAGTTCCCCTAGTAGACCCCTGCCCAAACCCCCCCTGAGTCCCCCCAAGAGGTCCCCTGACACCCAAGTCCTCAGTGAGCAGAGGACACCCCTGCCCACATGCCCCCTGGGTCCCCTCAAGAGCCCCCTGGCTGCCCCTGTGTCCACCGGCACCAAGCGGGGGGCCAAGCGCCGCGCGCCCACCAGCACCCCCAGGACAGCGGAGAGCTCCCAGCCCAAGAGGCCAGCAACGGAGAAACCCCCTGGCAAGGACAGGAAGATGCTGCTGGGCCAGGGTGTCCAAGGCCCCGAGACGCCTTGCCAGGGACGCCGTGCCAGGGACGCCAGGATGTCCAAGGCCCCAGGACGCCGTGGCAGCAGCAGGAAAGACGGCAGTGGCAGGCAGCAGCCAGCGACCAACAACAGCCGGGCGCCCAGCAAGAGAGCCCGAAGCCCGGGGGCTGCTGGGGGGCAAGGAGCAGCGTCGCCGCCTCCCCGCAGAGCGCGGCTGCTGCCGGAGACTCCGAGCGCGGAGCCCGGTGCCGTGCAGCCCCAGGACAGCCTCTGTCCCCAAGGCGTCAGGGCCAAGACACTGCAGCGCCAGCGCCGGGGCACAAAGACCCCCAGCGAGACTTTGCAGCCGCTGGGGGCCAGGGCGAAGGCGCTGGGGCCAGGGCGCCAGCTGCCCTGTGTGCAGCCGCAGCCCACCTCCAGCAGCCCCAGCACGATGCCCAGCGCCGCGCAGACAGTGCCAGCTGTGCCCGCTGCCCCCCAATCCCCAGCTGGCGGCAAAGAGAAGGTGGTGCCAGCACCACCAGGCAGCACGGTGTGAACAGGGGACGCTGCCCTAGAGCAGGCGCCCAGAGCGCTGTGCCTGCCAGCCGCGGGGGGCCAAGCGCAGCGGGGGGCTCTGCCCACACAGCCGCGCATGCTGCAGCCCCTGGCACGGCCCCGCGTGGACTACGTGCCCTGCGTGGGGCCCTGGGCAGGCGGTGACGCGGCGCCCACGCCGCTGGAGGAGCAGGAGGAGCCGGTGCCCATCACGCTGCAGCAGCGTCCCGAGCGGGAGCGCCTGAAGCAGCTGGCCCAGGAGGAGCGGCAGCGGGCGGCCCACCAGATGAAGATCGGCCCTGTGCAATTCTTCGCGCAGCGGCAGAAGGACGGGGCCATAGCCAAGTATGCCGGCTACCCGTGACCCTGCGCTCCTCGACGGCCCCTGCAGCACCCAGTGGCGCTGAGCTCAGCACGCAGGCACAGAGACCTCTGCAGGCACCTGCTCCAGCTTGAGCCGCACTCTTCAGCCCTTTCCCCTCTCGCTTGCCCTTACCCTTCTTTAGTGCTGTAGCTAGTCAGTGTTTCTCACTGTCAGGGATGGGCAACGGGGGGGGATGGGAGATGCGGGGGTCACGAATGAGTGTTGGGAGTGTTGCGATGGAAGCTGTTGGGATGGGCAATACCTGGCATGGGCAAGTTTGGGCATGGGAACTGCTTGTTGGGACACAAAATGGCAGGGATTGAAAGCTTATTTCTTCCTTTCTGGTCCTTTCTCTGCTTTATAGCCTTTTTTCTTAAATTCCTCTAGTGTAGGTGTTCACTCAGCAACGCCTCTGCCTGCAGTTGTTCTGGCAGTGGGATGCCGAGGGGATTTAATGCAGCCCGCTCCCGCTGCCCATGCTCAGTCCGTGAATGGATGTGGGCATGGCCAGCACGGACGGGAGAAAATGGGTGGATGGATGGATGGATGGATGGATGGATGGATGGATGGATGGATGGATGGATGGATGGGAGTTGGGAACTGAGCCTTGGGATCAGCAATGGGAGGTTGCTGGGATAGGAAATGATCAGTGGGATGGGAAGTCATGACGGTGATGGGGATTCATTAGTGTGAAATGATGGGAAATTGCTAGGTGATTTTGTGATATTGTGATCATGGTGGATTTTTTGTGATATTTTGTGATGTTGTGATCATGGTGGTGATAGGAGAGCATTAGGCTGGGAAAAAATTGTTTACATTAATAAATTTTATTGATTGTCTTTTTAATGTATTGTATGATTTGTGTTATTATTTTCTATTCCTTTATTATTAAACTCTTTATCAATGCCTATGAGCTTTTATTTTCCTTCCGATTCTCTGCACGTTCACTCAGGATGGGGGGACGTGAGCGAACAGATGTGTGGTGCTGAGCGGCCTGCCGGGTTACACCACAACAGACTTTTTGGCAGCCAAGCTGGGGCACAAAGGGTTGAGCTAACGTCACATCTGACCGGAATGTTTTAAAAGAGTGTTTCTTATAAGCTTTCTCTGAGATTGACAGTTGCTGGTCACAATGTTGATTTTTTCCTTTCTAGTGTTGTTTTTCTGTGCTTTTTAGGTGCTTTTTCTTAATCCCTTTCTTGTTGTTTATGATCCCTGGGGGCTGGCCTATGTTTGCTGATGGTTTTGCCCACTTGCAGGTAGCACGTGCTCCTCTTGCACCGACGGTGAACTTAACCCAGTATTTGTCCCCGAATGACAACCTCTGTGGTTAGACAAGGAGTTAAAAATTCCAGCCAGCGATCAGCCCTGAGGCAGGATGGCTACAGGTGGCAAGGGCTGGGGGGGGATGTGGGCCGGTTTTTATCACGATTGCCACCTCCGATGGCTTTGGAATTCAGCCCTGAACAAATGTGGTATCCTACGGCGCTGCTAAAAGGTTTTAGAAAGGTGTGCCCCGATGCTGGCAGTGCCAGAGATTTACAGCTCGCCAAGTTGTCCGAGAAAAGTTTGGATTTGTTACCCGATGCGCAAGAAGCCAATCCAGACACCAGGTCGAGACACAGTTTTCTTTCAGAACTGCGCGAGTCTGGGTACCAGGTGGTTTCCCACAAAGCCAGCACATGGAAAGATTTTCCACGCCACGCTTGATACAATCTTTTATCACTACATTTCCATGCTAGTACAATCCCCTAACTTCTCACAGGTTCCAGAATTAGCCTACGGCTGACATGACAAAATGATTCTGCGCATCCTCAGAGGGGAAGGGTCTCCTGTTGGGCTGGGGTCTCTCACTCTAGGGCTGTGTTTTTTTGTATTAGAATGAGCGTACTTCGTATTAGAATAGCTTTCCATTGTTTTCCAGTGGTTTCCAACAAATGGATTAGTATCAAACTCCAGTGCACGTGTGTAGGATTTTTCCTTACAAAAGGGTCTTCTCGAGTAAATAGATTCCTAGTTATTCATCCTTTAGATAGCTTCAACTCCAGGGTCATCTTTGCCCTTGCCTGAAAATACCCATTTGGTATCTGTTCTCATGAAACAAAGTTAACGAAAAACAAACAAACAAACAAACAACACAAAACCAGTTCCTAGCACCAGCGGCTTGTTAGCTGGGTCTGCTCTATGTGTTTTGAAGACTATTCAGTCCAATTCAGCACCTTCAAGAGAAATTGTGTGGGTCTATGAAAATGCGTCTTGATCTGATGCAAGCCTGTGACGCACCCTGAAGGCCCTCCAAGCCCTGGGATGGGCTCTGAGGCCCTTCCGAGCCCTGGGATGTTACCCGCAGCCACTCCAACCCCTTTGACGGGCCCTGCGGCCTCTCCAGCCCCGCTGACAGGCCCTGCAGCCACTCCAACCCTCTGACGGACCCTACAGCTGGCTCCGGGGACTGCCCTGTGGCATTCCCAGTCACCGATACACACAAGATGAAAGAATGGATGCACAAGTCATCTCGTTTAGTAAGGGAAGAGAGTCCTACTGAGAAGGGGAAGGAGCAATAGGAAGGCGAAGCAGACTACCCCAGTGGAGGGCCGTCCTAGGGAACAGCAGGCTGAAGACCACCATCTAAAAGCAGCAGTAACCAGGTGATCCCGATCTCTGGGTGAGCTGTGAGACATGCGGAAAGATTTCAGCTGTCCTCCAGGCGAGCACATTGTCACCTTGCTGCTGCCATGCTGGGATAACGGCTCCGGTGTCCGGGCTGTGTCTGTGCTGTGCCTGTGCTCTGTGCTGGGCCTGTGCTCTCTGTGCTCTGCCCGTGCTCTGTCCGTGCTGTGTCTGTGCTGTGCCTGTGCTCTGTGCTGGGCCTGTGCTCTCTGTGCTCTGTCCGTGCTGTGTCCGGGCTGTGTCTGGGCTGTGTCTGGGCTGTGTCTGGGCTGTGTCTGGGCTCTGTCCGTGCTCTGTCTGGTCTCCATCTGCGCTGTGTCTGTGCTCTCTGTGCTGTGTCTGTGCTGTGCCTGTGCTCTGTCCGTGCTCTGTCCGGGCTGTGTCTGGGCTGTGTCCGTGCTGTGTCTGGGCTCTGTGCTGTGTGTGTGCTCTCTCTGCTCTGTCTGTGCTCCGTCTGTGCTGTGCCTGTGCTGTGTCTGGGCTCTGGCTGGGCTGTGTCTGTGCTGTGTCCGTGCTGTGTCCGTGCTGTGTCTGTGCTGTGTCCGGGCTGTGTCTGTGCTCTCTGTGCTGTGTACGTGCTCTGGCTGGGCTGTGTCTGGGCTGTGCTCTGTGGTCTGTCTGTATTGGCCTCCTTTCTCCCCAGTTCTTCTCAGAGCCTGTCTTCAGATGAACAGTCTCAGTCCTTTGTCAGCCATCCCGAGACAAGCCACCACCCCCGACGGGACCGCTGAAATCAGAGGGTGCACCTTCCTGTCTGTGGTAGCAAGAACTCTCTGGTAGGCAACAAGATCCGGGACGAGCCCCTAAACCCTGAGAAAAATCTCAATAATTTTCTTCAGACAGGATCTTCTGTGGAGCTTTTTTATTCGCGATTGCAATGGCGGGCATCCTGCAAGCAGGAGCGCGCAGTAAAAGTTTATCATAACCGTGTATTCCCTATTACCCGACACCTGATTTCTCCCCTGTTTCTTCATTGGCTGAGTACTACGGGTTCGCAGCCTACTCGACGCACTACTATACCATATACGTACAATTTTATTTGACCAACCGTTAATTTCTCCTTAACCTTTTATTTTTTCCTTCTTCTCTTGTGACTAGAGGGCCCGTGATCTTTGCTTTTACTGATCTCGCACTGCTCATCCTGTTTTTCTTAGCTATCCTCGTTATTTTGGGACAGTGGGACCTTCCCCTTATCTGCTTAACGGATTCCCCACTGCTATGCCACACAATGCCACTTTTGCATATGCAAGGTTAGTGGATTTTTCCACTGCAAAAACACCTTCTATTGCAAAAACACAACTTTGTTTCTCACAAGGAGAAAAAACAACACGCCTAAAGTCGAAGCCACATACTAGAAAGAGAGGAGGATGCGCAGCACGGGAAGCTTCCCACAGAAAGGAGCTGCATTTGGGGTAAAAATCTGTCCCTTTTTATGTCATTGAGACATACGAGGGCGTAGGACACCAGCACTTCAGGTAACCAGGAGATGCTGTGCGTTTCGATCCGTCCCCCTGAGACAGCCACTAGGTGACGATGTTTCCAATTTTCTTTCAAGAAACCTTGCTTTCTCAGGCCCAGGTGTCCAGCTGCACATCGAGGACGTCCCTGGCTCCCAGGCGCAGTTCCCAGGCCGAAGGCCGAGCTCCCATCCGAACCCCCGGCCCGGCAGACATTGCTCCTGGCGTTGCGCAGCAGCCATTTCATGTCAGCCTTTGCTCATGGCAGTCAGCTTAGCGCCGTCAGTGCTGCCATCGGGGTGCCCGAGAGCCGTGTGAGGTCAGCAGAGAGTCACTGTCAGCCTTTGACCTCACAAAGGTGGGTGGCCATAAGTGCCCTGAGCGTCCAGCTCGCATGGAGTACTGCTGGTGGCACTCAAGGCATGGAGGTCTGCATGGTGCAATGGGAGACGCCGATGTCCTGCTGGTATTTTCACTGCCACAGTAGTGCCTCTTATAATGCTACTGTTAATTAGTGCTCTACCCTTCCGATCTTTTACTAAGGTAGCTAGAGAGAAGTGCAGACACCTGTTTATTTCCTGGTAATACCTGCAAGAACCATCTATCTACATCTTCGCCAGATTCATCATAGCGCTCTTGGTACCGCTGATCTGTGTTGCTCTGGAATAAAGTGCAATCGTTAGCACGCCAAGTGTCCATGCCCTTGAATCTACCAGAATCGTACAAATCCCTGTTGTGATCTCTCTCTAGCTGTGGGCTGGCTAAGCTGTCTTTTGGATGGTGAAAATGGGAAATCGTGGGGATGGGAAATGATGAGTGGGATGAGAAATGATTGCTGGGATGGGAAGACTTCCTTGGGCTGGAAAGCCATGGGGCTAGGAAATGAAAGAGATGGGAAATCTTCCTTGGGATGGGAAAGCTTCCTTGGGAAGGAAAAGCATTGGGATGAGATACCTTCCCTGGGGAGGAAGTCATCCTTAAGGAAAGGCATTGGGATGGGAAATCTTCCTTGGGGAGGAAATCATTGGAAAGGAAAAGCATTGGGGTAGGGAAATCTCTCTTGGGATGGGAAATTATTGGGATGGGAAATCTTGAATGGGGTGGGTACGATTCGTTGCGGTAGGAAATAGTTGGAAAAGAAATGCAAGGGATGGGAAGTCTTTGGGATGAGATCTCATGGGATTAAGAAACGCTTCGTGCTGATGGGAAATAGTTTGCATGGGAATCTGTTGGGCTGTGAAACTGTCGGGATGGGAAATCGCCGGGAGGATGAAAAGTCTTGGGATGGAAAAGTCTTGGGATGGAAAATCCTTGGGAGGGGAAAGTGTTGGAGTGCGAAACCCCCCTGGGCCTGGCAAATGAGGACTGGGACGGGAAAGGCTCATGGGGATGGAAACTGATGGCGCTGGGAAGCCTGCTTGGGTAGAGAAACTGCAGTCCTCACCAAGATGGCGGTGAGGGGCTGGTCAGCCGTTGGGGCGGAGCCCCCGTTGCCCGGGTTCCCCAACGAACCGCCCCACTCTCCAGCGACCATGGCAGGTACAGCAGCGGGCTCCCGCTCCTCCCGGGGCTGCGGCCCTGCCGGCGAGCCCAGCGCCCGAGAGCTCAGCCCAGCGCCCTTTTTCCTCACAGAGAGATTCCCCAGACGGCTGCCGCCGGTGCCGCAGACGCCCAACTCCCCCTTCGTTGTCCCAGCTGAGCCGCCAACGGTGGCTGCCTGGCTGCTGCCCTCCTTCCCCGGAGCGATGGCGGTGCCCTTGCAGCCCCCCCAGGTACCCACCCTCTCCTACGCGCTGCCCCAGGCCACCGTCTGGCACGTGGTGCCGGAGGTCCAGGGGCAGGTGCTGCAGCTCCCACCCGTGGCGCAGCTGCCACCTGGGGGGCACCTCCCACCCGAGGGGCACCACCTGCAGCTGGTGCAGCTCCCCCCTGTGGGGCATATCCTGCAGCCGGTGCAGCTCCCCCCTGTGGGGCATATCCTGCAGCCGGTGCAGCTCTCCCCCGTGGGGCATAACCTGCAGGTGGTGCACCTCCCACCCGAGGAGCATATCCTGCAGCCGGTGCAGCTCTCCCCCGTGGGGCATAACCTGCAGGTGGTGCACCTCCCACCCGAGGAGCATAACCTGCAGCCGGTGCAGCTCCCCCCCGTGGGGCATAACCTGCAGCCGGTGCAGCTCCCCCCCGTGGGGCATAACCTGCAGGTGGTGCAGCTCCCCCCCGTGGGGCAGCTCCCCCACACCGCTCTTCCCTGTGCCCCTGTCTGCCAGTGCGGACAGCCCATGGTGACGGGGACACTGGTGCCCCACCATGCGCTGGGGCTGGGGCCCAGGGCCGTGCTCCACGGGGAGCCCCTGCACCCCGCAGGCACCTGCCTGTTGCAGGCCCCCGCCCACCGCAGGCCCCCGCCACCCCTCGTCCCGGGGCCTCGGCTCCGGGGGCAGGCGCTCCCCACGCCCCGCACCGTGACCAGCAGCCAGGGGCAGCTGCCGGAGCCCTGCGACCACGCCGTGGGGCTCAGCGAGGACCAGGGGCCCCCGCTGCCTGACCCCACTCCCCCCGAGCCTTTCCTGGCTCCATCGACCCGCAGCACCCAGACGGCGACGCCCGACGGTGAGTTTGGCGCTGGCACAGCCGCCCCGTTGTCGCCCCACACCCATGAGCCATGGGAAAGCTGACATCGCCCGTCTTGGGGGATTTTCTTGCTTCGTCCTCAGCGGCGACAGCCCCGCAGGTGCCTGAGGAGCCCCCGCAGCTGCCCGAGCTGGGCCCTGATGCCTTCGCCGAGGCCTTTCCAGAGCTGGCAGGGGACAGCCAGCTGCTGCAGCACCTGCAGGACCAGCTCCTGGCCGACCTGGACATCCCCGGCACGGAGGAGCTGTTCAGCTGGCTCGAGGCCGTGGAGCCCCAGGACGCCTTCCCCGATTCGCCCAGCAGTCCTGCCCTCAGCCGCCTCCTCTCCCAGCTGCCCGACCTCTCCGAGGACATCGAGGAGCCGAGCACACAGGGACTGGAAGCCACAGGAGCCCTCGGTGAGGTACCCTCAACCCCTGGGGTGTACCCCGAGAAGGTTGGGGGTGGGCTGTTGGTGCAGTCCCCTGTTGTGCTGGCATTGAGCCCCCCGCTCAGCCCTGCAGCCAGTCCCCTGCCCGGTGCCCTTAGTAGACCCCTACCCAGTCCACCCCTGAGTCCCCCCAGGAGGTCCCCTGACACCCAGGTCCTCAGTTCCCCTAGTAGACCCCTGCCCAAACCCCCCCTGAGTCCCCCCAAGAGGTCCCCTGACACCCAAGTCCTCAGTGAGCAGAGGACACCCCTGCCCACATGCCCCCTGGGTCCCCTCAAGAGCCCCCTGGCTGCCCCTGTGTCCACCGGCACCAAGCGGGGGGCCAAGCGCCGCGCGCCCACCAGCACCCCCAGGACAGCGGAGAGCTCCCAGCCCAAGAGGCCAGCAACGGAGAAACCCCCTGGCAAGGACAGGAAGATGCTGCTGGGCCAGGGTGTCCAAGGCCCCGAGACGCCTTGCCAGGGACGCCGTGCCAGGGACGCCAGGATGTCCAAGGCCCCAGGACGCCGTGGCAGCAGCAGGAAAGACGGCAGTGGCAGGCAGCAGCCAGCGACCAACAACAGCCGGGCGCCCAGCAAGAGAGCCCGAAGCCCGGGGGCTGCTGGGGGGCAAGGAGCAGCGTCGCCGCCTCCCCGCAGAGCGCGGCTGCTGCCGGAGACTCCGAGCGCGGAGCCCGGTGCCGTGCAGCCCCAGGACAGCCTCTGTCCCCAAGGCGTCAGGGCCAAGACACTGCAGCGCCAGCGCCGGGGCACAAAGACCCCCAGCGAGACTTTGCAGCCGCTGGGGGCCAGGGCGAAGGCGCTGGGGCCAGGGCGCCAGCTGCCCTGTGTGCAGCCGCAGCCCACCTCCAGCAGCCCCAGCACGATGCCCAGCGCCGCGCAGACAGTGCCAGCTGTGCCCGCTGCCCCCCAATCCCCAGCTGGCGGCAAAGAGAAGGTGGTGCCAGCACCACCAGGCAGCACGGTGTGAACAGGGGACGCTGCCCTAGAGCAGGCGCCCAGAGCGCTGTGCCTGCCAGCCGCGGGGGGCCAAGCGCAGCGGGGGGCTCTGCCCACACAGCCGCGCATGCTGCAGCCCCTGGCACGGCCCCGCGTGGACTACGTGCCCTGCGTGGGGCCCTGGGCAGGCGGTGACGCGGCGCCCACGCCGCTGGAGGAGCAGGAGGAGCCGGTGCCCATCACGCTGCAGCAGCGTCCCGAGCGGGAGCGCCTGAAGCAGCTGGCCCAGGAGGAGCGGCAGCGGGCGGCCCACCAGATGAAGATCGGCCCCGTGCAATTCTTCGCGCAGCGGCAGAAGGACGGGGCCATAGCCAAGTATGCCGGCTACCCGTGACCCTGCGCTCCTCGACGGCCCCTGCAGCACCCAGTGGCGCTGAGCTCAGCACGCAGGCACAGAGACCTCTGCAGGCACCTGCTCCAGCTTGAGCCGCACTCTTCAGCCCTTTCCCCTCTCGCTTGCCCTTACCCTTCTTTAGTGCTGTAGCTAGTCAGTGTTTCTCACTGTCAGGGATGGGCAACGGGGGGGGATGGGAGATGGGGGGGTCACGAATGAGTGTTGGGAGTGTTGCGATGGAAGCTGTTGGGATGGGCAATACCTGGCATGGGCAAGTTTGGGCATGGGAACTGCTTGTTGGGACACAAAATGGCAGGGATTGAAAGCTTATTTCTTCCTTTCTGGTCCTTTCTCTGCTTTATAGCCTTTTTTCTTAAATTCCTCTAGTGTAGGTGTTCACTCAGCAACGCCTCTGCCTGCAGTTGTTCTGGCAGTGGGATGCCGAGGGGATTTAATGCAGCCCGCTCCCGCTGCCCATGCTCAGTCCGTGAATGGATGTGGGCATGGCCAGCACGGACGGGAGAAAATGGGTGGATGGATGGATGGATGGATGGATGGATGGATGGATGGATGGATGGATGGGAGTTGGGAACTGAGCCTTGGGATCAGCAATGGGAGGTTGCTGGGATAGGAAATGATCAGTGGGATGGGAAGTCATGACGGTGATGGGGATTCATTAGTGTGAAATGATGGGAAATTGCTAGGTGATTTTGTGATATTGTGATCATGGTGGATTTTTTGTGATATTTTGTGATGTTGTGATCATGGTGGTGATAGGAGAGCATTAGGCTGGGAAAAAATTGTTTACATTAATAAATTTTATTGATTGTCTTTTTAATGTATTGTATGATTTGTGTTATTATTTTCTATTCCTTTATTATTAAACTCTTTATCAATGCCTATGAGCTTTTATTTTCCTTCCGATTCTCTGCACGTTCACTCAGGATGGGGGGACGTGAGCGAACAGATGTGTGGTGCTGAGCGGCCTGCCGGGTTACACCACAACAGACTTTTTGGCAGCCAAGCTGGGGCACAAAGGGTTGAGCTAACGTCACATCTGACCGGAATGTTTTAAAAGAGTGTTTCTTATAAGCTTTCTCTGAGATTGATAGTTGCTGGTCACAATGTTGATTTTTTCCTTTCTAGTGTTGTTTTTCTGTGCTTTTTAGGTGCTTTTTCTTAATCCCTTTCTTGTTGTTTATGATCCCTGGGGGCTGGCCTATGTTTGCTGATGGTTTTGCCCACTTGCAGGTAGCACGTGCTCCTCTTGCACCGACGGTGAACTTAACCCAGTATTTGTCCCCGAATGACAACCTCTGTGGTTAGACAAGGAGTTAAAAATTCCAGCCAGCGATCAGCCCTGAGGCAGGATGGCTACAGGTGGCAAGGGCTGGGGGGGGATGTGGGCCGGTTTTTATCACGATTGCCACCTCCGATGGCTTTGGAATTCAGCCCTGAACAAATGTGGTATCCTACGGCGCTGCTAAAAGGTTTTAGAAAGGTGTGCCCCGATGCTGGCAGTGCCAGAGATTTACAGCTCGCCAAGTTGTCCGAGAAAAGTTTGGATTTGTTACCCGATGCGCAAGAAGCCAATCCAGACACCAGGTCGAGACACAGTTTTCTTTCAGAACTGCGCGAGTCTGGGTACCAGGTGGTTTCCCACAAAGCCAGCACATGGAAAGATTTTCCACGCCACGCTTGATACAATCTTTTATCACTACATTTCCATGCTAGTACAATCCCCTAACTTCTCACAGGTTCCAGAATTAGCCTACGGCTGACATGACAAAATGATTCTGCGCATCCTCAGAGGGGAAGGGTCTCCTGTTGGGCTGGGGTCTCTCACTCTAGGGGTGTGATTTTTTGCATTAGAATGAGCGTACTTCGTATTAGAATAGCTTTCCATTGTTTTCCAGTGGTTTCCAACAAATGGATTAGTATCAAACTCCAGTGCACGTGTGTAGGATTTTTCCTTACAAAAGGGTCTTCTCGAGTAAATAGATTCCTAGTTATTCATCCTTTAGATAGCTTCAACTCCAGGGTCATCTTTGCCCTTGCCTGAAAATACCCATTTGGTATCTGTTCTCATGAAACAAAGTTAACGAAAAACAAACAAACAAACAAACAACACAAAACCCAGTTCCTAGCACCAGCGGCTTGTTAGCTGGGTCTGCTCTATGTGTTTTGAAGACTATTCAGTCCAATTCAGCACCTTCAAGAGAAATTGTGTGGGTCTATGAAAATGCGTCTTGATCTGATGCAAGCCTGTGACGCACCCTGAAGGCCCTCCAAGCCCTGGGATGGGCTCTGAGGCCCTTCCGAGCCCTGGGATGTTACCCGCAGCCACTCCAACCCCTTTGACGGGCCCTGCGGCCTCTCCAGCCCCGCTGACAGGCCCTGCAGCCACTCCAACCCTCTGACGGACCCTACAGCTGGCTCCGGGGACTGCCCTGTGGCATTCCCAGTCACCGATACACACAAGATGAAAGAATGGATGCACAAGTCATCTCGTTTAGTAAGGGAAGAGAGTCCTACTGAGAAGGGGAAGGAGCAATAGGAAGGCGAAGCAGACTACCCCAGTGGAGGGCCGTCCTAGGGAACAGCAGGCTGAAGACCACCATCTAAAAGCAGCAGTAACCAGGTGATCCCGATCTCTGGGTGAGCTGTGAGACATGCGGAAAGATTTCAGCTGTCCTCCAGGCGAGCACATTGTCACCTTGCTGCTGCCATGCTGGGATAACGGCTCCGGTGTCCGGGCTGTGTCTGTGCTGTGTCTGTGCTCTGTGCTGGGCCTGTGCTCTCTGTGCTCTGTCCGTGCTGTGTCCGGGCTGTGTCTGGGCTGTGTCTGGGCTGTGTCTGCGCTGTGTCTGGGCTGTGTCTGGGCTCTGTCCGTGCTCTGTCTGGTCTCCATCTGCGCTGTGTCTGTGCTCTCTGTGCTGTGTCTGTGCTGTGCCTGTGCTCTGTCCGTGCTCTGTCCGGGCTGTGTCTGGGCTGTGTCTGGGCTGTGTCTGGGCTGTGTCTGGGCTCTGTCCGTGCTGTGTCCGGGCTGTGTCTGGGCTGTGTCTGGGCTGTGTCTCAGCTGTGTCTGGGCTCTGTCCGTGCTGTGTCTGGGCTCTGTGCTGTGTGTGTGCTCTCTCTGCTCTGTCTGTGCTCCGTCTGTGCTGTGCCTGTGCTGTGTCTGGGCTCTGGCTGGGCTCTGTCCGTGCTGTGTCTGGGCTCTGGCTGGGCTGTGTCTGTGCTGTGTCCGTGCTGTGTCCGTGCTGTGTCTGTGCTGTGTCCGGGCTGTGTCTGTGCTCTCTGTGCTGTGTACGTGCTCTGGCTGGGCTGTGTCTGGGCTGTGCTCTGTGGTCTGTCTGTATTGGCCTCCTTTCTCCCCAGTTCTTCTCAGAGCCTGTCTTCAGATGAACAGTCTCAGTCCTTTGTCAGCCATCCCGAGACAAGCCACCACCCCCGACGGGACCGCTGAAATCAGAGGGTGCACCTTCCTGTCTGTGGTAGCAAGAACTCTCTGGTAGGCAACAAGATCCGGGACGAGCCCCTAAACCCTGAGAAAAATCTCAATAATTTTCTTCAGACAGGATCTTCTGTGGAGCTTTTTTATTCGCGATTGCAATGGCGGGCATCCTGCAAGCAGGAGCGCGCAGTAAAAGTTTATCATAACCGTGTATTCCCTATTACCCGACACCTGATTTCTCCCCTGTTTCTTCATTGGCTGAGTACTACGGGTTCGCAGCCTACTCGACGCACTACTATACCATATACGTACAATTTTATTTGACCAACCGTTAATTTCTCCTTAACCTTTTATTTTTTCCTTCTTCTCTTGTGACTAGAGGGCCCGTGATCTTTGCTTTTACTGATCTCGCACTGCTCATCCTGTTTTTCTTAGCTATCCTCGTTATTTTGGGACAGTGGGACCTTCCCCTTATCTGCTTAACGGATTCCCCACTGCTATGCCACACAATGCCACTTTTGCATATGCAAGGTTAGTGGATTTTTCCACTGCAAAAACACCTTCTATTGCAAAAACACAACTTTGTTTCTCACAAGGAGAAAAAACAACACGCCTAAAGTCGAAGCCACATACTAGAAAGAGAGGAGGATGCGCAGCACGGGAAGCTTCCCACAGAAAGGAGCTGCATTTGGGGTAAAAATCTGTCCCTTTTTATGTCATTGAGACATACGAGGGCGTAGGACACCAGCACTTCAGGTAACCAGGAGATGCTGTGCGTTTCGATCCGTCCCCCTGAGACAGCCACTAGGTGACGATGTTTCCAATTTTCTTTCAAGAAACCTTGCTTTCTCAGGCCCAGGTGTCCAGCTGCACATCGAGGACGTCCCTGGCTCCCAGGCGCAGTTCCCAGGCCGAAGGCCGAGCTCCCATCCGAACCCCCGGCCCGGCAGACATTGCTCCTGGCGTTGCGCAGCAGCCATTTCATGTCAGCCTTTGCTCATGGCAGTCAGCTTAGCGCCGTCAGTGCTGCCATCGGGGTGCCCGAGAGCCGTGTGAGGTCAGCAGAGAGTCACTGTCAGCCTTTGACCTCACAAAGGTGGGTGGCCATAAGTGCCCTGAGCGTCCAGCTCGCATGGAGTACTGCTGGTGGCACTCAAGGCATGGAGGTCTGCATGGTGCAATGGGAGACGCCGATGTCCTGCTGGTATTTTCACTGCCACAGTAGTGCCTCTTATAATGCTACTGTTAATTAGTGCTCTACCCTTCCGATCTTTTACTAAGGTAGCTAGAGAGAAGTGCAGACACCTGTTTATTTCCTGGTAATACCTGCAAGAACCATCTATCTACATCTTCGCCAGATTCATCATAGCGCTCTTGGTACCGCTGATCTGTGTTGCTCTGGAATAAAGTGCAATCGTTAGCACGCCAAGTGTCCATGCCCTTGAATCTACCAGAATCGTACAAATCCCTGTTGTGATCTCTCTCTAGCTGTGGGCTGGCTAAGCTGTCTTTTGGATGGTGAAAATGGGAAATCGTGGGGATGGGAAATGATGAGTGGGATGAGAAATGATTGCTGGGATGGGAAGACTTCCTTGGGCTGGAAAGCCATGGGGCTAGGAAATGAAAGAGATGGGAAATCTTCCTTGGGATGGGAAAGCTTCCTTGGGAAGGAAAAGCATTGGGATGAGATACCTTCCCTGGGGAGGAAGGCATCCTTAAGGAAAGGCATTGGGATGGGAAATCTTCCTTGGGGAGGAAATCATTGGAAAGGAAAAGCATTGGGGTAGGGAAATCTCTCTTGGGATGGGAAATTATTGGGATGGGAAATCTTGAATGGGGTGGGTACGATTCGTTGCGGTAGGAAATAGTTGGAAAAGAAATGCAAGGGATGGGAAGTCTTTGGGATGAGATCTCATGGGATTAAGAAACGCTTCGTGCTGATGGGAAATAGTTTGCATGGGAATCTGTTGGGCTGTGAAACTGTCGGGATGGGAAATCGCCGGGAGGATGAAAAGTCTTGGGATGGAAAAGTCTTGGGATGGAAAATCCTTGGGAGGGGAAAGTGTTGGAGTGCGAAACCCCCCTGGGCCTGGCAAATGAGGACTGGGACGGGAAAGGCTCATGGGGATGGAAACTGATGGCGCTGGGAAGCCTGCTTGGGTAGAGAAACTGCAGTCCTCACCAAGATGGCGGTGAGGGGCTGGTCAGCCGTTGGGGCGGAGCCCCCGTTGCCCGGGTTCCCCAACGAACCGCCCCACTCTCCAGCGACCATGGCAGGTACAGCAGCGGGCTCCCGCTCCTCCCGGGGCTGCGGCCCTGCCGGCGAGCCCAGCGCCCGAGAGCTCAGCCCAGCGCCCTTTTTCCTCACAGAGAGATTCCCCAGACGGCTGCCGCCGGTGCCGCAGACGCCCAACTCCCCCTTCGTTGTCCCAGCTGAGCCGCCAACGGTGGCTGCCTGGCTGCTGCCCTCCTTCCCCGGAGCGATGGCGGTGCCCTTGCAGCCCCCCCAGGTACCCACCCTCTCCTACGCGCTGCCCCAGGCCACCGTCTGGCACGTGGTGCCGGAGGTCCAGGGGCAGGTGCTGCAGCTCCCACCCGTGGCGCAGCTGCCACCTGGGGGGCACCTCCCACCCGAGGGGCACCACCTGCAGCTGGTGCAGCTCCCCCCTGTGGGGCATATCCTGCAGCCGGTGCAGCTCTCCCCCGTGGGGCATAACCTGCAGGTGGTGCACCTCCCACCCGAGGAGCATAACCTGCAGGTGGTGCACCTCCCACCCGAGGAGCATAACCTGCAGCCGGTGCAGCTCCCCCCCGTGGGGCATAACCTGCAGCCGGTGCAGCTCCCCCCCGTGGGGCATAACCTGCAGGTGGTGCAGCTCCCCCCCGTGGGGCAGCTCCCCCACACCGCTCTTCCCTGTGCCCCTGTCTGCCAGTGCGGACAGCCCATGGTGACGGGGACACTGGTGCCCCACCATGCGCTGGGGCTGGGGCCCAGGGCCGTGCTCCACGGGGAGCCCCTGCACCCCGCAGGCACCTGCCTGTTGCAGGCCCCCGCCCACCGCAGGCCCCCGCCACCCCTCGTCCCGGGGCCTCGGCTCCGGGGGCAGGCGCTCCCCACGCCCCGCACCGTGACCAGCAGCCAGGGGCAGCTGCCGGAGCCCTGCGACCACGCCGTGGGGCTCAGCGAGGACCAGGGGCCCCCGCTGCCTGACCCCACTCCCCCCGAGCCTTTCCTGGCTCCATCGACCCGCAGCACCCAGACGGCGACGCCCGACGGTGAGTTTGGCGCTGGCACAGCCGCCCCGTTGTCGCCCCACACCCATGAGCCATGGGAAAGCTGACATCGCCCGTCTTGGGGGATTTTCTTGCTTCGTCCTCAGCGGCGACAGCCCCGCAGGTGCCTGAGGAGCCCCCGCAGCTGCCCGAGCTGGGCCCTGATGCCTTCGCCGAGGCCTTTCCAGAGCTGGCAGGGGACAGCCAGCTGCTGCAGCACCTGCAGGACCAGCTCCTGGCCGACCTGGACATCCCCGGCACGGAGGAGCTGTTCAGCTGGCTCGAGGCCGTGGAGCCCCAGGACGCCTTCCCCGATTCGCCCAGCAGTCCTGCCCTCAGCCGCCTCCTCTCCCAGCTGCCCGACCTCTCCGAGGACATCGAGGAGCCGAGCACGCAGGGACTGGAAGCCACAGGAGCCCTCGGTGAGGTACCCTCAACCCCTGGGGTGTACCCCGAGAAGGTTGGGGGTGGGCTGTTGGTGCAGTCCCCTGTTGTGCTGGCATTGAGCCCCCCGCTCAGCCCTGCAGCCAGTCCCCTGCCCGGTGCCCTTAGTAGACCCCTACCCAGTCCACCCCTGAGTCCCCCCAGGAGGTCCCCTGACACCCAGGTCCTCAGTTCCCCTAGTAGACCCCTGCCCAAACCCCCCCTGAGTCCCCCCAAGAGGTCCCCTGACACCCAAGTCCTCAGTGAGCAGAGGACACCCCTGCCCACATGCCCCCTGGGTCCCCTCAAGAGCCCCCTGGCTGCCCCTGTGTCCACCGGCACCAAGCGGGGGGCCAAGCGCCGCGCGCCCACCAGCACCCCCAGGACAGCGGAGAGCTCCCAGCCCAAGAGGCCAGCAACGGAGAAACCCCCTGGCAAGGACAGGAAGATGCTGCTGGGCCAGGGTGTCCAAGGCCCCGAGACGCCTTGCCAGGGACGCCGTGCCAGGGACGCCAGGATGTCCAAGGCCCCAGGACGCCGTGGCAGCAGCAGGAAAGACGGCAGTGGCAGGCAGCAGCCAGCGACCAACAACAGCCGGGCGCCCAGCAAGAGAGCCCGAAGCCCGGGGGCTGCTGGGGGGCAAGGAGCGGCGTCGCCGCCTCCCCGCAGAGCGCGGCTGCTGCCGGAGACTCCGAGCGCGGAGCCCGGTGCCGTGCGGCCCCAGGACAGCCTCTGTCCCCAAGGCGTCAGGGCCAAGACACTGCAGCGCCAGCGCCGGGGCACAAAGACCCCCAGCGAGACTTTGCAGCCGCTGGGGGCCAGGGCGAAGGCGCTGGGGCCAGGGCGCCAGCTGCCCTGTGTGCAGCCGCAGCCCACCTCCAGCAGCCCCAGCACGATGCCCAGCGCCGCGCAGACAGTGCCAGCTGTGCCCGCTGCCCCCCAATCCCCAGCTGGCGGCAAAGAGAAGGTGGTGCCAGCACCACCAGGCAGCACGGCGTGAACAGGGGACGCTGCCCTAGAGCAGGCGCCCAGAGCGCTGTGCCTGCCAGCCGCGGGGGGCCAAGCGCAGCGGGGGGCTCTGCCCACACAGCCGCGCATGCTGCAGCCCCTGGCATGGCCCCGCGTGGACTACGTGCCCTGCGTGGGGCCCTGGGCAGGCGGTGACGCGGCGCCCACGCCGCTGGAGGAGCAGGAGGAGCCGGTGCCCATCACGCTGCAGCAGCGTCCCGAGCGGGAGCGCCTGAAGCAGCTGGCCCAGGAGGAGCGGCAGCGGGCGGCCCACCAGATGAAGATCGGCCCTGTGCAATTCTTCGCGCAGCGGCAGAAAGACGGGGCCATAGCCAAGTATGCCGGCTACCCGTGACCCTGCGCTCCTCGACGGCCCCTGCAGCACCCAGTGGTGCTGAGCTCAGCACGCAGGCACAGAGACCTCTGCAGGCACCTGCTCCAGCTTGAGCCGCACTCTTCAGCCCTTTCCCCTCTCGCTTGCCCTTACCCTTCTTTAGTGCTGTAGCTAGTCAGTGTTTCTCACTGTCAGGGATGGGCAACGGGGGGGGATGGGAGATGGGGGGGTCACGAATGAGTGTTGGGAGTGTTGCGATGGAAGCTGTTGGGATGGGCAATACCTGGCATGGGCAAGTTTGGGCATGGGAACTGCTTGTTGGGACACAAAATGGCAGGGATTGAAAGCTTATTTCTTCCTTTCTGGTCCTTTCTCTGCTTTATAGCCTTTTTTCTTAAATTCCTCTAGTGTAGGTGTTCACTCAGCAACGCCTCTGCCTGCAGTTGTTCTGGCAGTGGGATGCCGAGGGGATTTAATGCAGCCCGCTCCCGCTGCCCATGCTCAGTCCGTGAATGGATGTGGGCATGGCCAGCACGGACGGGAGAAAATGGTGGATGGATGGATGGATGGATGGATGGATGGATGGATGGATGGATGGATGGATGGGAGTTGGGAACTGAGCCTTGGGATCAGCAATGGGAGGTTGCTGGGATAGGAAATGATCAGTGGGATGGGAAGTCATGACGGTGATGGGGATTCATTAGTGTGAAATGATGGGAAATTGCTAGGTGATTTTGTGATATTGTGATCATGGTGGATTTTTTGTGATATTTTGTGATGTTGTGATCATGGTGGTGATAGGAGAGCATTAGGCTGGGAAAAAATTGTTTACATTAATAAATTTTATTGATTGTCTTTTTAATGTATTGTATGATTTGTATTATTATTTTCTATTCCTTTATTATTAAACTCTTTATCAATGCCTATGAGCTTTTATTTTCCTTCCGATTCTCTGCACGTTCACTCAGGATGGGGGGACGTGAGCGAACAGATGTGTGGTGCTGAGCGGCCTGCCGGGTTACACCACAACAGACTTTTTGGCAGCCAAGCTGGGGCACAAAGGGTTGAGCTAACGTCACATCTGACCGGAATGTTTTAAAAGAGTGTTTCTTATAAGCTTTCTCTGAGATTGATAGTTGCTGGTCACAATGTTGATTTTTTCCTTTCTAGTGTTGTTTTTCTGTGCTTTTTAGGTGCTTTTTCTTAATCCCTTTCTTGTTGTTTATGATCCCTGGGGGCTGGCCTATGTTTGCTGATGGTTTTGCCCACTTGCAGGTAGCACGTGCTCCTCTTGCACCGACGGTGAACTTAACCCAGTATTTGTCCCCGAATGACAACCTCTGTGGTTAGACAAGGAGTTAAAAATTCCAGCCAGCGATCAGCCCTGAGGCAGGATGGCTACAGGTGGCAAGGGCTGGGGGGGGATGTGGGCCGGTTTTTATCACGATTGCCACCTCCGATGGCTTTGGAATTCAGCCCTGAACAAATGTGGTATCCTACGGCGCTGCTAAAAGGTTTTAGAAAGGTGTGCCCCGATGCTGGCAGTGCCAGAGATTTACAGCTCGCCAAGTTGTCCGAGAAAAGTTTGGATTTGTTACCCGATGCGCAAGAAGCCAATCCAGACACCAGGTCGAGACACAGTTTTCTTTCAGAACTGCGCGAGTCTGGGTACCAGGTGGTTTCCCACAAAGCCAGCACATGGAAAGATTTTCCACGCCACGCTTGATACAATCTTTTATCACTACATTTCCATGCTAGTACAATCCCCTAACTTCTCACAGGTTCCAGAATTAGCCTACGGCTGACATGACAAAATGATTCTGCGCATCCTCAGAGGGGAAGGGTCTCCTGTTGGGCTGGGGTCTCTCACTCTAGGGGTGTGATTTTTTGTATTAGAATGAGGGTACTTCGTCTTAGAATAGCTTTCCATTGTTTTCCAGTGGTTTCCAACAAATGGATTAGTATCAAACTCCAGTGCACGTGTGTAGG
Source organism: Anser anser (assembly GCF_964211835.1). Taxonomy (NCBI): domain Eukaryota; kingdom Metazoa; phylum Chordata; class Aves; order Anseriformes; family Anatidae; genus Anser; species Anser anser. Next base: position 5,298,116 of record NC_139747.1, read on the forward strand.
ATTTTTCCTTACAAAAGGGTCTTCTCGAGTAAATAGATTCCTAGTTATTCATCCTTTAGATAGCTCCAACTCCAGGGTCATCTTTGCCCTTGCCTGAAAATACCCATTTGGTATCTGTTCTCATGAAACAAAGTTAACGAAAAACAAACAAACAAACAAACAACACAAAACCAGTTCCTAGCACCAGCGGCTTGTTAGCTGGGTCTGCTCTATGTGTTTTGAAGACTATTCAGTCCAATTCAGCACCTTCAAGAGAAATTGTGTGGGTCTATGAAAATGCGTCTTGATCTGATGCAAGCCTGTGACGCACCCTGAAGGCCCTCCAAGCCCTGGGATGGGCTCTGAGGCCCTTCCGAGCCCTGGGATGTTACCCGCAGCCACTCCAACCCCTTTGACGGGCCCTGCGGCCTCTCCAGCCCCGCTGACAGGCCCTGCAGCCACTCCAACCCTCTGACGGACCCTACAGCTGGCTCCGGGGACTGCCCTGTGGCATTCCCAGTCACCGATACACACAAGATGAAAGAATGGATGCACAAGTCATCTCGTTTAGTAAGGGAAGAGAGTCCTACTGAGAAGGGGAAGGAGCAATAGGAAGGCGAAGCAGACTACCCCAGTGGAGGGCCGTCCTAGGGAACAGCAGGCTGAAGACCACCATCTAAAAGCAGCAGTAACCAGGTGATCCCGATCTCTGGGTGAGCTGTGAGACATGCGGAAAGATTTCAGCTGTCCTCCAGGCGAGCACATTGTCACCTTGCTGCTGCCATGCTGGGATAACGGCTCCGGTGTCCGGGCTGTGTCTGTGCTGTGCCTGTGCTCTGTGCTGGGCCTGTGCTCTCTGTGCTCTGTCCGTGCTGTGTCCGGGCTGTGTCTGGGCTGTGTCTGGGCTCTGTCCGTGCTCTGTCTGGTCTCCATCTGCGCTGTGTCTGTGCTCTCTGTGCTGTGTCTGTGCTGTGCCTGTGCTCTGTCCGTGCTCTGTCCGGGCTGTGTCTGGGCTGTGTCTCAGCTGTGTCTGGGCTCTGTCCGTGCTGTGTCTGGGCTCTGTGCTGTGTGTGTGCTCTCTCTGCTCTGTCTGTGCTCTGTCTGTGCTGTGCCTGTGCTCTGTGCTGGGCCTGTGCTCTCTGTGCTCTGTCCGTGCTCTGTCCGGGCTGTGTCTGGGCTGTGTCTGGGCTGTGTCTCAGCTGTGTCTGGGCTCTGTCCGTGCTGTGTCTGGGCTCTGTGCTGTGTGTGTGCTCTCTCTGCTCTGTCTGTGCTCCGTCTGTGCTGTGCCTGTGCTGTGTCTGGGCTCTGGCTGGGCTCTGTCCGTGCTGTGTCTGGGCTCTGGCTGGGCTGTGTCTGTGCTGTGTCCGTGCTGTGTCCGTGCTGTGTCTGTGCTGTGTCCGGGCTGTGTCTGTGCTCTCTGTGCTGTGTACGTGCTCTGGCTGGGCTGTGTCTGGGCTGTGCTCTGTGGTCTGTCTGTATTGGCCTCCTTTCTCCCCAGTTCTTCTCAGAGCCTGTCTTCAGATGAACAGTCTCAGTCCTTTGTCAGCCATCCCGAGACAAGCCACCACCCCCGACGGGACCGCTGAAATCAGAGGGTGCACCTTCCTGTCTGTGGTAGCAAGAACTCTCTGGTAGGCAACAAGATCCGGGACGAGCCCCTAAACCCTGAGAAAAATCTCAATAATTTTCTTCAGACAGGATCTTCTGTGGAGCTTTTTTATTCGCGATTGCAATGGCGGGCATCCTGCAAGCAGGAGCGCGCAGTAAAAGTTTATCATAACCGTGTATTCCCTATTACCCGACACCTGATTTCTCCCCTGTTTCTTCATTGGCTGAGTACTACGGGTTCGCAGCCTACTCGACGCACTACTATACCATATACGTACAATTTTATTTGACCAACCGTTAATTTCTCCTTAACCTTTTATTTTTTCCTTCTTCTCTTGTGACTAGAGGGCCCGTGATCTTTGCTTTTACTGATCTCGCACTGCTCATCCTGTTTTTCTTAGCTATCCTCGTTATTTTGGGACAGTGGGACCTTCCCCTTATCTGCTTAACGGATTCCCCACTGCTATGCCACACAATGCCACTTTTGCATATGCAAGGTTAGTGGATTTTTCCACTGCAAAAACACCTTCTATTGCAAAAACACAACTTTGTTTCTCACAAGGAGAAAAAACAACACGCCTAAAGTCGAAGCCACATACTAGAAAGAGAGGAGGATGCGCAGCACGGGAAGCTTCCCACAGAAAGGAGCTGCATTTGGGGTAAAAATCTGTCCCTTTTTATGTCATTGAGACATACGAGGGCGTAGGACACCAGCACTTCAGGTAACCAAGAGATGCTGTGCGTTTCGATCCGTCCCCCTGAGACAGCCACTAGGTGACGATGTTTCCAATTTTCTTTCAAGAAACCTTGCTTTCTCAGGCCCAGGTGTCCAGCTGCACATCGAGGACGTCCCTGGCTCCCAGGCGCAGTTCCCAGGCCGAAGGCCGAGCTCCCATCCGAACCCCCGGCCCGGCAGACATTGCTCCTGGCGTTGCGCAGCAGCCATTTCATGTCAGCCTTTGCTCATGGCAGTCAGCTTAGCGCCGTCAGTGCTGCCATCGGGGTGCCCGAGAGCCGTGTGAGGTCAGCAGAGAGTCACTGTCAGCCTTTGACCTCACAAAGGTGGGTGGCCATAAGTGCCCTGAGCGTCCAGCTCGCATGGAGTACTGCTGGTGGCACTCAAGGCATGGAGGTCTGCATGGTGCAATGGGAGACGCCGATGTCCTGCTGGTATTTTCACTGCCACAGTAGTGCCTCTTATAATGCTACTGTTAATTAGTGCTCTACCCTTCCGATCTTTTACTAAGGTAGCTAGAGAGAAGTGCAGACACCTGTTTATTTCCTGGTAATACCTGCAAGAACCATCTATCTACATCTTCGCCAGATTCATCATAGCGCTCTTGGTACCGCTGATCTCTGTTGCTCTGGAATAAAGTGCAATCGTTAGCACGCCAAGTGTCCATGCCCTTGAATCTACCAGAATCGTACAAATCCCTGTTGTGATCTCTCTCTAGCTGTGGGCTGGCTAAGCTGTCTTTTGGATGGTGAAAATGGGAAATCGTGGGGATGGGAAATGATGAGTGGGATGAGAAATGATTGCTGGGATGGGAAGACTTCCTTGGGCTGGAAAGCCATGGGGCTAGGAAATGAAAGAGATGGGAAATCTTCCTTGGGATGGGAAAGCTTCCTTGGGAAGGAAAAGCATTGGGATGAGATACCTTCCCTGGGGAGGAAGTCATCCTTAAGGAAAGGCATTGGGATGGGAAATCTTCCTTGGGGAGGAAATCATTGGAAAGGAAAAGCATTGGGGTAGGGAAATCTCTCTTGGGATGGGAAATTATTGGGATGGGAAATCTTGAATGGGGTGGGTACGATTCGTTGCGGTAGGAAATAGTTGGAAAAGAAATGCAAGGGATGGGAAGTCTTTGGGATGAGATCTCATGGGATTAAGAAACGCTTCGTGCTGATGGGAAATAGTTTGCATGGGAATCTGTTGGGCTGTGAAACTGTCGGGATGGGAAATCGCCGGGAGGATGAAAAGTCTTGGGATGGAAAAGTCTTGGGATGGAAAATCCTTGGGAGGGGAAAGTGTTGGAGTGCGAAACCCCCCTGGGCCTGGCAAATGAGGACTGGGACGGGAAAGGCTCATGGGGATGGAAACTGATGGCGCTGGGAAGCCTGCTTGGGTAGAGAAACTGCAGTCCTCACCAAGATGGCGGTGAGGGGCTGGTCAGCCGTTGGGGCGGAGCCCCCGTTGCCCGGGTTCCCCAACGAACCGCCCCACTCTCCAGCGACCATGGCAGGTACAGCAGCGGGCTCCCGCTCCTCCCGGGGCTGCGGCCCTGCCGGCGAGCCCAGCGCCCGAGAGCTCAGCCCAGCGCCCTTTTTCCTCACAGAGAGATTCCCCAGACGGCTGCCGCCGCTGCCGCAGACGCCCAACTCCCCCTTCGTTGTCCCAGCTGAGCCGCCAACGGTGGCTGCCTGGCTGCTGCCCTCCTTCCCCGGAGCGATGGCGGTGCCCTTGCAGCCCCCCCAGGTACCCACCCTCTCCTACGCGCTGCCCCAGGCCACCGTCTGGCACGTGGTGCCGGAGGTCCAGGGGCAGGTGCTGCAGCTCCCACCCGTGGCGCAGCTGCCACCTGGGGGGCACCTCCCACCCGAGGGGCACCACCTGCCTCTGGTGCAGCTCCCCCCTGTGGGGCATATCCTGCAGCCGGTGCAGCTCCCCCCTGTGGGGCATATCCTGCAGCCGGTGCAGCTCTCCCCCGTGGGGCATAACCTGCAGGTGGTGCACCTCCCACCCGAGGAGCATAACCTGCAGCCGGTGCAGCTCCCCCCCGTGGGGCATAACCTGCAGCCGGTGCAGCTCCCCCCCATGGGGCATAACCTGCAGGTGGTGCAGCTCCCCCCCGTGGGGCAGCTCCCCCACACCGCTCTTCCCTGTGCCCCTGTCTGCCAGTGCGGACAGCCCATGGTGACGGGGACACTGGTGCCCCACCATGCGCTGGGGCTGGGGCCCAGGGCCGTGCTCCACGGGGAGCCCCTGCACCCCGCAGGCACCTGCCTGTTGCAGGCCCCCGCCCACCGCAGGCCCCCGCCACCCCTCGTCCCGGGGCCTCGGCTCCGGGGGCAGGCGCTCCCCACGCCCCGCACCGTGACCAGCAGCCAGGGGCAGCTGCCGGAGCCCTGCGACCACGCCGTGGGGCTCAGCGAGGACCAGGGGCCCCCGCTGCCTGACCCCACTCCCCCCGAGCCTTTCCTGGCTCCATCGACCCGCAGCACCCAGACGGCGACGCCCGACGGTGAGTTTGGCGCTGGCACAGCCGCCCCGTTGTCGCCCCACACCCATGAGCCATGGGAAAGCTGACATCGCCCGTCTTGGGGGATTTTCTTGCTTCGTCCTCAGCGGCGACAGCCCCGCAGGTGCCTGAGGAGCCCCCGCAGCTGCCCGAGCTGGGCCCTGATGCCTTCGCCGAGGCCTTTCCAGAGCTGGCAGGGGACAGCCAGCTGCTGCAGCACCTGCAGGACCAGCTCCTGGCCGACCTGGACATCCCCGGCACGGAGGAGCTGTTCAGCTGGCTCGAGGCCGTGGAGCCCCAGGACGCCTTCCCCGATTCGCCCAGCAGTCCTGCCCTCAGCCGCCTCCTCTCCCAGCTGCCCGACCTCTCCGAGGACATCGAGGAGCCGAGCACGCAGGGACTGGAAGCCACAGGAGCCCTCGGTGAGGTACCCTCAACCCCTGGGGTGTACCCCGAGAAGGTTGGGGGTGGGCTGTTGGTGCAGTCCCCTGTTGTGCTGGCATTGAGCCCCCCGCTCAGCCCTGCAGCCAGTCCCCTGCCCGGTGCCCTTAGTAGACCCCTACCCAGTCCACCCCTGAGTCCCCCCAGGAGGTCCCCTGACACCCAGGTCCTCAGTTCCCCTAGTAGACCCCTGCCCAAACCCCCCCTGAGTCCCCCCAAGAGGTCCCCTGACACCCAAGTCCTCAGTGAGCAGAGGACACCCCTGCCCACATGCCCCCTGGGTCCCCTCAAGAGCCCCCTGGCTGCCCCTGTGTCCACCGGCACCAAGCGGGGGGCCAAGCGCCGCGCGCCCACCAGCACCCCCAGGACAGCGGAGAGCTCCCAGCCCAAGAGGCCAGCAATGGAGAAACCCCCTGGCAAGGACAGGAAGATGCTGCTGGGCCAGGGTGTCCAAGGCCCCGAGACGCCTTGCCAGGGACGCCGTGCCAGGGACGCCAGGATGTCCAAGGCCCCAGGACGCCGTGGCAGCAGCAGGAAAGACAGCAGCGGCAGGCAGCAGCCAGCGACCAACAACAGCCGGGCGCCCAGCAAGAGAGCCCGAAGCCCGGGGGCTGCTGGGGGGCAAGGAGCAGCGTCGCCGCCTCCCCGCAGAGCGCGGCTGCTGCCGGAGACTCCGAGCGCGGAGCCCGGTGCCGTGCGGCCCCAGGACAGCCTCTGTCCCCAAGGCGTCAGGGCCAAGACGCTGCAGCGCCAGCGCCGGGACACAAAGACCCCCAGCGAGACTTAGCAGCCGCTGGGGGCCAGGGCGAAGGCGCTGGGGCCAGGGCGCCAGCTGCCCTGTGTGCAGCTGCAGCCCACCTCCAGCAGCCCCAGCACGATGCCCAGCGCCGCGCAGACAGTGCCAGCTGTGCCCGCTGCCCCCCAATCCCCAGCTGGCGGCAAAGAGAAGGTGGTGCCAGCACCACCAGGCAGCACGGCGTGAACAGGGGACGCTGCCCTAGAGCAGGCGCCCAGAGCGCTGTGCCTGCCAGCCGCGGGGGGCCAAGCGCAGCGGGGGGCTCTGCCCACACAGCCGCGCATGCTGCAGCCCCTGGCACGGCCCCGCGTGGACTACGTGCCCTGCGTGGGGCCCTGGGCAGGCGGTGACGCGGCGCCCACGCCGCTGGAGGAGCAGGAGGAGCCGGTGCCCATCACGCTGCAGCAGCGTCCCGAGCGGGAGCGCCTGAAGCAGCTGGCCCAGGAGGAGCGGCAGCGGGCGGCCCACCAGATGAAGATCGGCCCTGTGCAATTCTTCGCGCAGCGGCAGAAAGACGGGGCCATAGCCAAGTATGCCGGCTACCCGTGACCCTGCGCTCCTCGACGGCCCCTGCAGCACCCAGTGGTGCTGAGCTCAGCACGCAGGCACAGAGACCTCTGCAGGCACCTGCTCCAGCTTGAGCCGCACTCTTCAGCCCTTTCCCCTCTCGCTTGCCCTTACCCTTCTTTAGTGCTGTAGCTAGTCAGTGTTTCTCACTGTCAGGGATGGGCAACGGGGGGGGATGGGAGATGGGGGGGTCACGAATGAGTGTTGGGAGTGTTGCGATGGAAGCTGTTGGGATGGGCAATACCTGGCATGGGCAAGTTTGGGCATGGGAACTGCTTGTTGGGACACAAAATGGCAGGGATTGAAAGCTTATTTCTTCCTTTCTGGTCCTTTCTCTGCTTTATCGCCTTTTTTCTTAAATTCCTCTAGTGTAGGTGTTCACTCAGCAACGCCTCTGCCTGCAGTTGTTCTGGCAGTGGGATGCCGAGGGGATTTAATGCAGCCCGCTCCCGCTGCCCATGCTCAGTCCGTGAATGGATGTGGGCATGGCCAGCACGGACGGGAGAAAATGGGTGGATGGATGGATGGATGGATGGATGGATGGATGGATGGATGGATGGATGGATGGATGGGAATTGGGAACCGAGCCTTGGGATCAGCAATGGGAGGTTGCTGGGATAGGAAATGATCAGTGGGATGGGAAGTCATGACGGTGATGGGGATTCATTAGTGTGAAATGATGGGATGGGAAATTGCTAGGTGATTTTGTGATATTGTGATCATGGTGGATTTTTTGTGATATTTTGTGATGTTGTGATCATGGTGGTGATAGGAGAGCATTAGGCTGAGAAAAAATTGTTTACATTAATAAATTTTATTGATTGTCTTTTTAATGTATTGTATGATTTGTATTATTATTTTCTATTCCTTTATTATTAAACTCTTTATCAATGCCTATGAGCTTTTATTTTCCTTCCGATTCTCTGCACGTTCACTCAGGATGGGGGGACGTGAGCGAACAGATGTGTGGTGCTGAGCGGCCTGCCGGGTTACACCACAACAGACTTTTTGGCAGCCAAGCTGGGGCACAAAGGGTTGAGCTAACGTCACATCTGACCGGAATGTTTTAAAAGAGTGTTTCTTATAAGCTTTCTCTGAGATTGATAGTTGCTGGTCACAATGTTGATTTTTTCCTTTCTAGTGTTGTTTTTCTGTGCTTTTTAGGTGCTTTTTCTTAATCCCTTTCTTGTTGTTTATGATCCCTGGGGGCTGGCCTATGTTTGCTGATGGTTTTGCCCACTTGCAGGTAGCACGTGCTCCTCTTGCACCGACGGTGAACTTAACCCAGTATTTGTCCCCGAATGACAACCTCTGTGGTTAGACAAGGAGTTAAAAATTCCAGCCAGCGATCAGCCCTGAGGCAGGATGGCTACAGGTGGCAAGGGCTGGGGGGGGATGTGGGCCGGTTTTTATCACGATTGCCACCTCCGATGGCTTTGGAATTCAGCCCTGAACAAATGTGGTATCCTACGGCGCTGCTAAAAGGTTTTAGAAAGGTGTGCCCCGATGCTGGCAGTGCCAGAGATTTACAGCTCGCCAAGTTGTCCGAGAAAAGTTTGGATTTGTTACCCGATGCGCAAGAAGCCAATCCAGACACCAGGTCGAGACACAGTTTTCTTTCAGAACTGCGCGAGTCTGGGTACCAGGTGGTTTCCCACAAAGCCAGCACATGGAAAGATTTTCCACGCCACGCTTGATACAATCTTTTATCACTGCATTTCCATGCTAGTACAATCCCCTAACTTCTCACAGGTTCCAGAATTAGCCTACGGCTGACATGACAAAATGATTCTGCGCATCCTCAGAGGGGAAGGGTCTCCTGTTGGGCTGGGGTCTCTCACTCTAGGGGTGTGATTTTTTGTATTAGAATGAGGGTACTTCGTATTAGAATAGCTTTCCATTGTTTTCCAGTGGTTTCCAACAGATGGATTAGTATCAAACTCCAGTGCACGTGTGTAGGATTTTTCCTTACAAAAGTGTCTTCTCGAGTAAATAGATTCCTAGTTATTCATCCTTTAGATAGCTTCAACTCCAGGGTCATCTTTGCCCTTGCCTGAAAATACCCATTTGGTATCTGTTCTCATGAAACAAAGTTAACGAAAAACAAACAAACAAACAAACAACACAAAACCCAGTTCCTAGCACCAGCGGCTTGTTAGCTGGGTCTGCTCTATGTGTTTTGAAGACTATTCAGTCCAATTCAGCACCTTCAAGAGAAATTGTGTGGGTCTATGAAAATGCGTCTTGATCTGATGCAAGCCTGTGACGCACCCTGAAGGCCCTCCAAGCCCTGGGATGGGCTCTGAGGCCCTTCCGAGCCCTGGGATGTTACCCGCAGCCACTCCAACCCCTTTGACGGGCCCTGCGGCCTCTCCAGCCCCGCTGACAGGCCCTGCAGCCACTCCAACCCTCTGACGGACCCTACAGCTGGCTCCGGGGACTGCCCTGTGGCATTCCCAGTCACCGATACACACAAGATGAAAGAATGGATGCACAAGTCATCTCGTTTAGTAAGGGAAGAGAGTCCTACTGAGAAGGGGAAGGAGCAATAGGAAGGCGAAGCAGACTACCCCAGTGGAGGGCCGTCCTAGGGAACAGCAGGCTGAAGACCACCATCTAAAAGCAGCAGTAACCAGGTGATCCCGATCTCTGGGTGAGCTGTGAGACATGCGGAAAGATTTCAGCTGTCCTCCAGGCGAGCACATTGTCACCTTGCTGCTGCCATGCTGGGATAACGGCTCCGGTGTCCGGGCTGTGTCTGTGCTGTGCCTGTGCTCTGTGCTGGGCCTGTGCTCTCTGTGCTCTGTCCGTGCTGTGTCCGGGCTGTGTCTGGGCTGTGTCTGGGCTGTGTCTGGGCTGTGTCTGGGCTGTGTCTGGGCTCTGTCCGTGCTCTGTCTGGGCTCTGTCCGTGCTCTGTCTGGTCTCCATCTGCGCTGTGTCTGTGCTCTCTGTGCTGTGTCTGTGCTGTGCCTGTGCTCTGTCCGTGCTCTGTCCGGGCTGTGTCTGGGCTGTGTCTGGGCTGTGTCTGTGCTGTGCCTGTGCTCTGTCCGTGCTCTGTCCGGGCTGTGTCTCAGCTGTGTCTGGGCTCTGTCCGTGCTGTGTCTGGGCTCTGTGCTGTGTGTGTGCTCTCTCTGCTCTGTCTGTGCTCCGTCTGTGCTGTGCCTGTGCTGTGTCTGGGCTCTGGCTGGGCTGTGTCTGTGCTGTGTCTGTGCTGTGTCCGTGCTGTGTCTGTGCTCTGTCCGGGCTGTGTCTGTGCTCTCTGTGCTGTGTACGTGCTCTGGCTGGGCTGTGTCTGGGCTGTGCTCTGTGGTCTGTCTGTATTGGCCTCCTTTCTCCCCAGTTCTTCTCAGAGCCTGTCTTCAGATGAACAGTCTCAGTCCTTTGTCAGCCATCCCGAGACAAGCCACCACCCCCGACGGGACCGCTGAAATCAGAGGGTGCACCTTCCTGTCTGTGGTAGCAAGAACCCTCTGGTAGGCAACAAGATCCGGGACGAGCCCCTAAACCCTGAGAAAAATCTCAATAATTTTCTTCAGACAGGATCTTCTGTGGAGCTTTTTTATTCGCGATTGCAATGGCGGGCGTCCTGCAAGCAGGAGCGCGCAGTAAAAGTTTATCATAACCGTGTATTCCCTATTACCCGACACCTGATTTCTCCCCTGTTTCTTCATTGGCTGAGTACTACGGGTTCGCAGCCTACTCGACGCACTACTATACCATATACGTACAATTTTATTTGACCAACCGTTAATTTCTCCTTAACCTTTTATTTTTTCCTTCTTCTCTTGTGACTAGAGGGCCCGTGATCTTTGCTTTTACTGATCTCGCACTGCTCATCCTGTTTTTCTTAGCTATCCTCGTTATTTTGGGACAGTGGGACCTTCCCCTTATCTGCTTAACGGATTCCCCACTGCTATGCCACACAATGCCACTTTTGCATATGCAAGGTTAGTGGATTTTTCCACTGCAAAAACACCTTCTATTGCAAAAACACAACTTTGTTTCTCACGAGCAGCACCGCCTCCCGCACCTGCTGGTGGCTCAGAGACGGACTCCCGGCTTCTCCCCGTGAAACGATTTTGGGGTTATTTATAGTGATATCGGGTCTGCTCCCCCTGCCCTGTTGGAGGAGGGGGTCACACGCACGTGGTTTCCTGGAGCCGTTGTTTTTTGTTGCGTTCGGTATGGTTTGTTCCTGCCAGTTGTGTTTTTCCCATTGTGTTTTTATTTTAAATAATGCAGTGTTGTCCATTGCAATTAAAAACTGTATATATTTTTTCTTCTCTCTAACTGTGACACCACCACTCAGGAATAAAAGAGGAGGCAGCTGGGGCCACCCAAAGTCACCACATGCAGCAACAGCATTAACAACCCGTCTGCATTTGGGGCAGAAAAGTGTCCATTTACTTTCTCTTCACATATTTATGGTTTACCCTTGCTTGGGCAGGGTTTCTCACCTCAGAGCTACACTTTCAAGCGTCTTGTGAGGGTTCTGTCACGTCCTGCTCAACAGAAATTACCACGAGCAAGCCTACTGTGACAACTAAGGGAAAGAGATGTATGGATATTGCTGAGCTCTTCTAGATTGTACCAGGTAGGAAAGATACCTATGGAGCAGATGTTAAGACCATAGCACTAATTAATTAGATTAGAAGTGGAAGAAAGGCATTTAACGGTAGTAAAAATCAGTTACCATAATGTTCAAAGGAAGATTCAGTCTGCTTAAGAAGAAAAAACAACACGCCTAAAGTCGAAGCCACATGCTAGAAAGAGAGGAGGATGCGCAGCACGGGAAGCTTCCCACAGAAAGGAGCTGCATTTGGGGTAAAAATCTGTCCCTTTTTATGTCATTGAGACATACGAGGGCGTAGGACACCAGCACTTCAGGTAACCAAGAGATGCTGTGCGTTTCGATCCGTCCCCCTGAGACAGCCACTAGGTGACGATGTTTCCAATTTTCTTTCAAGAAACCTTGCTTTCTCAGGCCCAGGTGTCCAGCTGCACATCGAGGACGTCCCTGGCTCCCAGGCGCAGTTCCCAGGCCGAAGGCCGAGCTCCCATCCGAACCCCCGGCCCGGCAGACATTGCTCCTGGCGTTGCGCAGCAGCCATTTCATGTCAGCCTTTGCTCATGGCAGTCAGCTTAGCGCCGTCAGTGCTGCCATCGGGGTGCCCGAGAGCCGTGTGAGGTCAGCAGAGAGTCACTGTCAGCCTTTGACCTCACAAAGGTGGGTGGCCATAAGTGCCCTGAGCGTCCAGCTCGCATGGAGTACTGCTGGTGGCACTCAAGGCATGGAGGTCTTGGTGGTGGAATAGGAGACGCCGATGTCCTGCTGGTGGAACAAGAGACGCTGACGTCCTGCTGGTGGAAGAGGAGACTTCAGGGTTAGAGGTCCTGCTGGTTAGAGGTGCTTAGGAGTGGGCAGCCTCCATCCCGGTGGCCGAGCATCTCCACGGCAGGGAGGCCGCGGGCAGCACGAGCCAGCCGCCCCGCGGGCTGACAGCAGAGGCCCCTGGGGATGAGACGTGCCCCACCTGCCTGGGCCTGCTGGCCGAGGCAGCACCTGAGTCCTGCGGGCACAGCTACTGCTGCGGAGAGCTTGAACCTCTTGTAAGTTTAGTCTTGACAAAGAAAACCCATCCTAAGTGCATTTGCCTTGCAGGCATTGGTAAGTTGGCCCTCCTGATGGATTTTCACTGCCACAGTAGTGCCTCTAATAATGCTACTGTTAATTAGTGCTCTACCCTTCCGATCTTTTACTAAGGTAGCTAGAGAGAAGTGCAGACACCTGTTTATTTCCTGGTAATACCTGCAAGAACCATCTATCTACATCTTCGCCAGATTCATTACAGCGCTCTTGGTACCGGTGATGTGTGTTGCTCTGGAATAAAGTGCAATCGTTAGCACGCCAAGTGTCCATGCCCTTGAATCTACCAGAATCGTACAAATCCCTGTTGTGATCTCTCTCTAGCTGTGGGCTGGCTAAGCTGTCTTTTGGATGGTGAAAATGGGAAATCGTGGGGATGGGAAATGATGAGTGGGATGAGAAATGATTGCTGGGATGGGAAGACTTCCTTGGGCTGGAAAGCCATGGGGCTAGGAAATGAAAGAGATGGGAAATCTTCCTTGGGATGGGAAAGCTTCCTTGGGAAGGAAAAGCATTGGGATGAGATACCTTCCTTGGGGAGGAAGGCATCCTTAAGGAAAGGCACTGGGATGGGAAATCTTCCTTGGGGAGGAAATCATTGGAAAGGAAAAGCATTGGGGTAGGGAAATCTCTCTTGGGATGGGAAATTATTGGGATGGGAAATCTTGAATGGGGTGGGTACGATTCGTTGCGGTAGGAAATAGTTGGAAAAGAAATGCAAGGGATGGGAAGTCTTTGGGATGAGATCTCATGGGATTAAGAAACGCTTCGTGCTGATGGGAAATAGTTTGCATGGGAATCTGTTGGGCTGTGAAACTGTCGGGATGGGAAATCGCCGGGAGGATGAAAAGTCTTGGGATGGAAAAGTCTTGGGATGGAAAATCCTTGGGAGGGGAAAGTGTTGGAGTGCGAAACCCCCCTGGGCCTGGCAAATGAGGACTGGGACGGGAAAGGCTCATGGGGATGGAAACTGATGGCGCTGGGAAGCCTGCTTGGGTAGAGAAACTGCAGTCCTCACCAAGATGGCGGTGAGGGGCTGGTCAGCCGTTGGGGCGGAGCCCCCGTTGCCCGGGTTCCCCAACGAACCGCCCCACTCTCCAGCGACCATGGCAGGTACAGCAGCGGGCTCCCGCTCCTCCCGGGGCTGCGGCCCTGCCGGCGAGCCCAGCGCCCGAGAGCTCAGCCCAGCGCCCTTTTTCCTCACAGAGAGATTCCCCAGACGGCTGCCGCCGGTGCCGCAGACGCCCAACTCCCCCTTCGTTGTCCCAGCTGAGCCGCCAACGGTGGCTGCCTGGCTGCTGCCCTCCTTCCCCGGAGCGATGGCGGTGCCCTTGCAGCCCCCCCAGGTACCCACCCTCTCCTACGCGCTGCCCCAGGCCACCGTCTGGCACGTGGTGCCGGAGGTCCAGGGGCAGGTGCTGCAGCTCCCACCCGTGGCGCAGCTGCCACCTGGGGGGCACCTCCCACCCGAGGGGCACCACCTGCAGCTGGTGCAGCTCCCCCCTGTGGGGCATATCCTGCAGCCGGTGCAGCTCTCCCCTGTGGGGCATAACCTGCAGGTGGTGCACCTCCCACCCGAGGAGCATATCCTGCAGCCGGTGCAGCTCTCACCCGAGGAGCATAACCTGCAGGTGGTGCACCTCCCACCCGAGGAGCATATCCTGCAGCCGGTGCAGCTCCCCCCTGTGGGGCATAACCTGCAGCCGGTGCAGCTCCCACCCGAGGGGCACCACCTGCAGCCGGTGCAGCTCCCCCCCGTGGGGCAGCTCCCCCACACCGCTCTTCCCTGTGCCCCTGTCTGCCAGTGCGGACAGCCCATGGTGACGGGGACACTGGTGCCCCACCATGCGCTGGGGCTGGGGCCCAGGGCCGTGCTCCACGGGGAGCCCCTGCACCCCGCAGGCACCTGCCTGTTGCAGGCCCCCACCCACCGCAGGCCCCCGCCACCCCTCGTCCCGGGGCCTCAGCTCCGGGGGCAGGCGCTCCCCACGCCCCGCACCGTGACCAGCAGCCAGGGGCAGCTGCCGGAGCCCTGCGACCACGCCGTGGGGCTCAGCGAGGACCAGGGGCCCCCGCTGCCTGACCCCACTCCCCCCGAGCCTTTCCTGGCTCCATCGACCCGCAGCACCCAGACGGCGACGCCCAACGGTGAGTTTGGCGCTGGCACAGCCGCCCCGTTGTCGCCCCACACCCATGAGCCATGGGAAAGCTGACATCGCCCGTCTTGGGGGATTTTCTTGCTTCGTCCTCAGCGGCGACAGCCCCGCAGGTGCCTGAGGAGCCCCCGCAGCTGCCCGAGCTGGGCCCTGATGCCTTCGCCGAGGCCTTTCCAGAGCTGGCAGGGGACAGCCAGCTGCTGCAGCACCTGCAGGACCAGCTCCTGGCCGACCTGGACATCCCCGGCACGGAGGAGCTGTTCAGCTGGCTCGAGGCCGTGGAGCCCCAGGACGCCTTCCCCGATTCGCCCAGCAGTCCTGCCCTCAGCCGCCTCCTCTCCCAGCTGCCCGACCTCTCCGAGGACATCGAGGAGCCGAGCACGCAGGGACTGGAAGCCACAGGAGCCCTCGGTGAGGTACCCTCAACCCCTGGGGTGTACCCCGAGAAGGTTGGGGGTGGGCTGTTGGTGCAGTCCCCTGTTGTGCTGGCATTGAGCCCCCCGCTCAGCCCTGCAGCCAGTCCCCTGCCCGGTGCCCTTAGTAGACCCCTACCCAGTCCACCCCTGAGTCCCTCCAGGAGGTCCCCTGACACCCAGGTCCTCAGTTCCCCTAGTAGACCCCTGCCCAAACCCCCCCTGAGTCCCCCCAAGAGGTCCCCTGACACCCAAGTCCTCAGTGAGCAGAGGACACCCCTGCCCACATGCCCCCTGGGTCCCCTCAAGAGCCCGCTGGCTGCCCCTGCGTCCACCGGCACCAAGCGGGGGGCCAAGCGCCCCGCGCCCACCAGCACCCCCGGGACAGCGGAGAGCTCCCAGCCCAAGAGGCCAGCAACAGAGAAACCCCCCGGCAAGGAGAGGAAGATGCTGCTGGGCCAGGGTGTCCAAGGCCCCGAGACGCCTTGCCAGGGACGCCGTGCCAGGGACGCCAGGATGTCCAAGGCCCCAGGACGCCGTGGCAGCAGCAGGAAAGACGGCAGCGGCAGACAGCAGCCAGCGACCAACAACAGCCGGGCGCCCAGCAAGAGAGCCCGAAGCCCGGGGGCTGCTGGGGGGCAAGGAGCAGCGTCGCCGCCTCCCCGCAGAGCGCGGCTGCTGCCGGAGACTCCGAGCGCGGAGCCCGGTGCCGTGCGGCCCCAGGACAGCCTCTGTCCCCAAGGCGTCAGGGCCAAGACGCTGCAGCGCCAGCGCCGGGGCACAAAGACCCCCAGCGAGACTTTGCAGCCGCTGGGGGTCAGGGCGAAGGCGCTGGGGCCAGGGCGCCTGCTGCCCTGCGTGCAGCCGCAGCCCACCTCCAGCAGCCCCAGCACGATGCCCAGCGCCGCGCAGACAGTGCCAGGCTCCAGCGCTGTGCCCGCTGCCCCCCAATCCCCAGCTGGCGGCAAAGAGAAGGTGGTGCCGGCACCACCAGGCAGCACGGCGTGAACAGGGGACGCTGCCCTAGAGCAGGCGCCCAGAGCGCTGTGCCTGCCAGCCGCGGGGGGCCAAGCGCAGCGGGGGGCTCTGCCCACACAGCCGCGCATGCTGCAGCCCCTGGCACGGCCCCGCGTGGACTACGTGCCCTGCGTGGGGCCCTGGGCAGGCGGTGACGCGGCGCCCACGCCGCTGGAGGAGCAGGAGGAGCCGGTGCCCATCACGCTGCAGCAGCGTCCCGAGCGGGAGCGCCTGAAGCAGCTGGCCCAGGAGGAGCGGCAGCGGGCGGCCCACCAGATGAAGATCGGCCCCGTGCAATTCTTCGCGCAGCGGCAGAAGGACGGGGCCATAGCCAAGTATGCCGGCTACCCGTGACCCTGCGCTCCTCGACGGCCCCTGCAGCACCCAGTGGCGCTGAGCTCAGCACGCAGGCACAGAGACCTCTGCAGGCACCTGCTCCAGCTTGAGCCGCACTCTTCAGCCCTTTCCCCTCTCGCTTGCCCTTACCCTTCTTTAGTGCTGTAGCTAGTCAGTGTTTCTCACTGTCAGGGATGGGCAACGGGGGGGGATGGGAGATGGGGGGGTCACGAATGAGTATTGGGAGTGTTGCGATGGAAGCTGTTGGGATGGGCAATACCTGGCATGGGCAAGTTTGGGCATGGGAACTGCTTGTTGGGACACAAAATGGCAGGGATTGAAAGCTTATTTCTTCCTTTCTGGTCCTTTCTCTGCTTTATAGCCTTTTTTCTTAAATTCCTCTAGTGTAGGTGTTCACTCAGCAACGCCTCTGCCTGCAGTTGTTCTGGCAGTGGGATGCCGAGGGGATTTAATGCAGCCCGCTCCCGCTGCCCATGCTCAGTCCGTGAATGGATGTGGGCATGGCCAGCACGGACGGGAGAAAATGGGTGGATGGATGGATGGATGGATGGATGGATAGATGGATGGATGGATGGATGGATGGATGGATGGATGGGAGTTGGGAACTGAGCCTTGGGATCAGCAATGGGAGGTTGCTGGGATAGGAAATGATCAGTGGGATGGGAAGTCATGACGGTGATGGGGATTCATTAGTGTGAAATGATGGGAAATTGCTAGGTGATTTTGTGATATTGTGATCATGGTGGATTTTTTGTGATATTTTGTGATGTTGTGATCATGGTGGTGATAGGAGAGCATTAGGCTGGGAAAAAATTGTTTACATTAATAAATTTTATTGATTGTCTTTTTAATGTATTGTATGATTTGTATTATTATTTTCTATTCCTTTATTATTAAACTCTTTATCAATGCCTATGAGCTTTTATTTTCCTTCCGATTCTCTGCACGTTCACTCAGGATGGGGGGACGTGAGCGAACAGATGTGTGGTGCTGAGCGGCCTGCCGGGTTACACCACAACAGACTTTTTGGCAGCCAAGCTGGGGCACAAAGGGTTGAGCTAACGTCACATCTGACCGGAATGTTTTAAAAGAGTGTTTCTTATAAGCTTTCTCTGAGATTGATAGTTGCTGGTCACAATGTTGATTTTTTCCTTTCTAGTGTTGTTTTTCTGTGCTTTTTAGGTGCTTTTTCTTAATCCCTTTCTTGTTGTTTATGATCCCTGGGGGCTGGCCTATGTTTGCTGATGGTTTTGCCCACTTGCAGGTAGCACGTGCTCCTCTTGCACCGACGGTGAACTTAACCCAGTATTTGTCCCCGAATGACAACCTCTGTGGTTAGACAAGGAGTTAAAAATTCCAGCCAGCGATCAGCCCTGAGGCAGGATGGCTACAGGTGGCAAGGGCTGGGGGGGGATGTGGGCCGGTTTTTATCACGATTGCCACCTCCGATGGCTTTGGAATTCAGCCCTGAACAAATGTGGTATCCTACGGCGCTGCTAAAAGGTTTTAGAAAGGTATGCCCCGATGCTGGCAGTGCCAGAGATTTACAGCTCGCCAAGTTGTCCGAGAAAAGTTTGGATTTGTTACCCGATGCGCAAGAAGCCAATCCAGACACCAGGTCGAGACACAGTTTTCTTTCAGAACTGCGCGAGTCTGGGTACCAGGTGGTTTCCCACAAAGCCAGCACATGGAAAGATTTTCCACGCCACGCTTGATACAATCTTTTATCACTACATTTCCATGCTAGTACAATCCCCTAACTTCTCACAGGTTCCAGAATTAGCCTACGGCTGACATGACAAAATGATTCTGCGCATCCTCAGAGGGGAAGGGTCTCCTGTTGGGCTGGGGTCTCTCACTCTAGGGGTGTGATTTTTTGCATTAGAATGAGCGTACTTCGTATTAGAATAGCTTTCCATTGTTTTCCAGTGGTTTCCAACAAATGGATTAGTATCAAACTCCAGTGCACGTGTGTAGGATTTTTCCTTACAAAAGGGTCTTCTCGAGTAAATAGATTCCTAGTTATTCATCCTTTAGATAGCTCCAACTCCAGGGTCATCTTTGCCCTTGCCTGAAAATACCCATTTGGTATCTGTTCTCATGAAACAAAGTTAACGAAAAACAAACAAACAAACAAACAACACAAAACTAGTTCCTAGCACCAGCGGCTTGTTTGCTGGGTCTGCTCTATGTGTTTTGAAGACTATTCAGTCCAATTCAGCACCTTCAAGAGAAATTGTGTGGGTCTATGAAAATGCGTCTTGATCTGATGCAAGCCTGTGACGCACCCTGAAGGCCCTCCAAGCCCTGGGATGGGCTCTGAGGCCCTTCCGAGCCCTGGGATGTTACCCGCAGCCACTCCAACCCCTTTGACGGGCCCTGCGGCCTCTCCAGCCCCGCTGACAGGCCCTGCAGCCACTCCAACCCTCTGACGGACCCTACAGCTGGCTCCGGGGACTGCCCTGTGGCATTCCCAGGCACCGATACACACAAGATGAAAGAATGGATGCACAAGTCATCTCGTTTAGTAAGGGAAGAGAGTCCTACTGAGAAGGGGAAGGAGCAATAGGAAGGCGAAGCAGACTACCCCAGTGGAGGGCCGTCCTAGGGAACAGCAGGCTGAAGACCACCATCTAAAAGCAGCAGTAACCAGGTGATCCCGATCTCTGGGTGAGCTGTGAGACATGCGGAAAGATTTCAGCTGTCCTCCAGGCGAGCACATTGTCACCTTGCTGCTGCCATGCTGGGATAACGGCTCCGGTGTCCGGGCTGTGTCTGTGCTGTGTCTGTGCTCTGTGCTGGGCCTGTGCTCTCTGTGCTCTGTCCGTGCTCTGTCCGTGCTGGGTCTGGGCTGTGTCTGGGCCGTGTCTGGGCTCTGTCCGTGCTGTGTCTGGGCTCTGTGCTGTGTGTGTGCTCTCTCTGCTCTGTCTGGGCTCCGTCTGTGCTGTGCCTGTGCTGTGTCTGGGCTCTGGCTGGGCTCTGTCCGTGCTGTGTCCGGGCTGTGTCTGGGCTCTGTCCGGGCTGTGTCTGTGCTCTCTGTGCTGTGTCTGAGCTGTGTCTGGGCTCTGGCTGGGCTGTGTCTGTGCTCTCTGTGCTGTGTCTGAGCTGTGTCTGGGCTCTGTCCGGGCTGTGTCTGTGCTCTCTGTGCTGTGTCTGAGCTGTGTCTGGGCTCTGTCCGGGCTGTGTCTGTGCTCTCTGTGCTGTGTACGTGCTCTGGCTGGGCTGTGTCTGGGCTGTGCTCTGTGGTCTGTCTGTATTGGCCTCCTTTCTCCCCAGTTCTTCTCAGAGCCTGTCTTCAGATGAACAGTCTCAGTCCTTTGTCAGCCATCCCGAGACAAGCCACCACCCCCGACGGGACCGCTGAAATCAGAGGGTGCACCTTCCTGTCTGTGGTAGCAAGAACTCTCTGGTAGGCAACAAGATCCGGGACGAGCCCCTAAACCCTGAGAAAAATCTCAATAATTTTCTTCAGACAGGATCTTCTGTGGAGCTTTTTTATTCGCGATTGCAATGGCGGGCGTCCTGCAAGCAGGAGCGCGCAGTAAAAGTTTATCATAACCGTGTATTCCCTATTACCCGACACCTGATTTCTCCCCTGTTTCTTCATTGGCTGAGTACTACGGGTTCGCAGCCTACTCGACGCACTACTATACCATATACGTACAATTTTATTTGACCAACCGTTAATTTCTCCTTATCCTTTTATTTTTTCCTTCTTCTCTTGTGACTAGAGGGCCCGTGATCTTTGCTTTTACTGATCTCGCACTGCTCATCCTGTTTTTCTTAGCTATCCTCGTCATTTTGGGACAGTGGGACCTTCCCCTTATCTGCTTAACAGAGTCCCCACTGCTATGCCACACAATGCCACTTTTGCATATGCAAGGTTAGTGGATTTTTCCACTGCAAAAACACCTTCTATTGCAAAAACACAACTTTGTTTCTCACAAGGAGAAAAAACAACACGCCTAAAGTCGAAGCCACATGCTAGAAAGAGAGGAGGATGCGCAGCACGGGAAGCTTCCCACAGAAAGGAGCTGCATTTGGGGTAAAAATCTGTCCCTTTTTATGTCATTGAGACATACGAGGGCGTAGGACACCAGCACTTCAGGTAACCAAGAGATGCTGTGCGTTTCGATCCGTCCCCCTGAGACAGCCACTAGGTGACGATGTTTCCAATTTTCTTTCAAGAAACCTTGCTTTCTCAGGCCCAGGTGTCCAGCTGCACATCGAGGACGTCCCTGGCTCCCAGGCGCAGTTCCCAGGCCGAAGGCCGAGCTCCCATCCGAACCCCCGGCCCGGCAGACATTGCTCCTGGCGTTGCGCAGCAGCCATTTCATGTCAGCCTTTGCTCATGGCAGTCAGCTTAGCGCCGTCAGTGCTGCCATCGGGGTGCCCGAGAGCCGTGTGAGGTCAGCAGAGAGTCACTGTCAGCCTTTGACCTCACAAAGGTGGGTGGCCATAAGTGCCCTGAGCGTCCAGCTCGCATGGAGTACTGCTGGTGGCACTCAAGGCATGGAGGTCTGCATGGTGCAATGGGAGGCGCCGATGTCCTGCTGGTATTTTCACTGCCACAGTAGTGCCTCTTATAATGCTACTGTTAATTAGTGCTCTACCCTTCCGATCTTTTACTAAGGTAGCTAGAGAGAAGTGCAGACACCTGTTTATTTCCTGGTAATACCTGCAAGAACCATCTATCTACATCTTCGCCAGATTCATCATAGCGCTCTTGGTACCGCTGATCTGTGTTGCTCTGGAATAAAGTGCAATCGTTAGCACGCCAAGTGTCCATGCCCTTGCATCTACCAGAATCGTGCAAATCCCTGTTGGGATCTCTGTCTAGCTGTGGGCTGGCTAAGCTGTCTTTTGGATGGTGAAAATGGGAAATCGTGGGGATGGGAAATGATGAGTGGGATGAGAAATGATTGCTGGGATGGGAAGACTTCCTTGGGCTGGAAAGCCATGGGGCTAGGAAATGAAAGAGATGGGAAATCTTCCTTGGGATGGGAAAGCTTCCTTGGGAAGGAAAAGCATTGGGATGAGATACCTTCCCTGGGGAGGAAGTCATCCTTAAGGAAAGGCATTGGGATGGGAAATCTTCCTTGGGGAGGAAATCATTGGAAAGGAAAAGCATTGGGGTAGGGAAATCTCTCTTGGGATGGGAAATTATTGGGATGGGAAATCTTGAATGGGGTGGGTACGATTCGTTGCGGTAGGAAATAGTTGGAAAAGAAATGCAAGGGATGGGAAGTCTTTGGGATGAGATCTCATGGGATTAAGAAACGCTTCGTGCTGATGGGAAATAGTTTGCATGGGAATCTGTTGGGCTGTGAAACTGTCGGGATGGGAAATCGCCGGGAGGATGAAAAGTCTTGGGATGGAAAAGTCTTGGGATGGAAAATCCTTGGGAGGGGAAAGTGTTGGAGTGCGAAACCCCCCTGGGCCTGGCAAATGAGGACTGGGACGGGAAAGGCTCATGGGGATGGAAACTGATGGCGCTGGGAAGCCTGCTTGGGTAGAGAAACTGCAGTCCTCACCAAGATGGCGGTGAGGGGCTGGTCAGCCGTTGGGGCGGAGCCCCCGTTGCCCGGGTTCCCCAACGAACCGCCCCACTCTCCAGCGACCATGGCAGGTACAGCAGCGGGCTCCCGCTCCTCCCGGGGCTGCGGCCCTGCCGGCGAGCCCAGCGCCCGAGAGCTCAGCCCAGCGCCCTTTTTCCTCACAGAGAGATTCCCCAGACGGCTGCCGCCGGTGCCGCAGACGCCCAACTCCCCCTTCGTTGTCCCAGCTGAGCCGCCAACGGTGGCTGCCTGGCTGCTGCCCTCCTTCCCCGGAGCGATGGCGGTGCCCTTGCAGCCCCCCCAGGTACCCACCCTCTCCTACGCGCTGCCCCAGGCCACCGTCTGGCACGTGGTGCCGGAGGTCCAGGGGCAGGTGCTGCAGCTCCCACCCGTGGCGCAGCTGCCACCTGGGGGGCACCTCCCACCCGAGGGGCACCACCTGCAGCTGGTGCAGCTCCCCCCTGTGGGGCATATCCTGCAGCCGGTGCAGCTCCCCCCTGTGGGGCATATCCTGCAGCCGGTGCAGCTCTCCCCCGTGGGGCATAACCTGCAGGTGGTGCACCTCCCACCCGAGGAGCATATCCTGCAGCCGGTGCAGCTCTCCCCCGTGGGGCATAACCTGCAGGTGGTGCACCTCCCACCCGAGGAGCATAACCTGCAGCCGGTGCAGCTCCCCCCCGTGGGGCATAACCTGCAGCCGGTGCAGCTCCCCCCCGTGGGGCATAACCTGCAGGTGGTGCAGCTCCCCCCCGTGGGGCAGCTCCCCCACACCGCTCTTCCCTGTGCCCCTGTCTGCCAGTGCGGACAGCCCATGGTGACGGGGACACTGGTGCCCCACCATGCGCTGGGGCTGGGGCCCAGGGCCGTGCTCCACGGGGAGCCCCTGCACCCCGCAGGCACCTGCCTGTTGCAGGCCCCCGCCCACCGCAGGCCCCCGCCACCCCTCGTCCCGGGGCCTCGGCTCCGGGGCCAGGCGCTCCCCACGCCCCGCACCGTGACCAGCAGCCAGGGGCAGCTGCCGGAGCCCTGCGACCACGCCGTGGGGCTCAGCGAGGACCAGGGGCCCCCGCTGCCTGACCCCACTCCCCCCGAGCCTTTCCTGGCTCCATCGACCCGCAGCACCCAGACGGCGACGCCCGACGGTGAGTTTGGCGCTGGCACAGCCGCCCCGTTGTCGCCCCACACCCATGAGCCATGGGAAAGCTGACATCGCCCGTCTTGGGGGATTTTCTTGCTTCGTCCTCAGCGGCGACAGCCCCGCAGGTGCCTGAGGAGCCCCCGCAGCTGCCCGAGCTGGGCCCTGATGCCTTCGCCGAGGCCTTTCCAGAGCTGGCAGGGGACAGCCAGCTGCTGCAGCACCTGCAGGACCAGCTCCTGGCCGACCTGGACATCCCCGGCACGGAGGAGCTGTTCAGCTGGCTCGAGGCCGTGGAGCCCCAGGACGCCTTCCCCGATTCGCCCAGCAGTCCTGCCCTCAGCCGCCTCCTCTCCCAGCTGCCCGACCTCTCCGAGGACATCGAGGAGCCGAGCACGCAGGGACTGGAAGCCACAGGAGCCCTCGGTGAGGTACCCTCAACCCCTGGGGTGTACCCCGAGAAGGTTGGGGGTGGGCTGTTGGTGCAGTCCCCTGTTGTGCTGGCATTGAGCCCCCCGCTCAGCCCTGCAGCCAGTCCCCTGCCCGGTGCCCTTAGTAGACCCCTACCCAGTCCACCCCTGAGTCCCCCCAGGAGGTCCCCTGACACCCAGGTCCTCAGTTCCCCTAGTAGACCCCTGCCCAAACCCCCCCTGAGTCCCCCCAAGAGGTCCCCTGACACCCAAGTCCTCAGTGAGCAGAGGACACCCCTGCCCACATGCCCCCTGGGTCCCCTCAAGAGCCCCCTGGCTGCCCCTGTGTCCACCGGCACCAAGCGGGGGGCCAAGCGCCGCGCGCCCACCAGCACCCCCAGGACAGCGGAGAGCTCCCAGCCCAAGAGGCCAGCAACGGAGAAACCCCCTGGCAAGGACAGGAAGATGCTGCTGGGCCAGGGTGTCCAAGGCCCCGAGACGCCTTGCCAGGGACGCCGTGCCAGGGACGCCAGGATGTCCAAGGCCCCAGGACGCCGTGGCAGCAGCAGGAAAGACGGCAGTGGCAGGCAGCAGCCAGCGACCAACAACAGCCGGGCGCCCAGCAAGAGAGCCCGAAGCCCGGGGGCTGCTGGGGGGCAAGGAGCAGCGTCGCCGCCTCCCCGCAGAGCGCGGCTGCTGCCGGAGACTCCGAGCGCGGAGCCCGGTGCCGTGCGGCCCCAGGACAGCCTCTGTCCCCAAGGCGTCAGGGCCAAGACGCTGCAGCGCCAGCGCCGGGGCACAAAGACCCCCAGCGAGACTTTGCAGCCGCTGGGGGCCAGGGCGAAGGCGCTGGGGCCAGGGCGCCAGCTGCCCTGTGTGCAGCCGCAGCCCACCTCCAGCAGCCCCAGCACGATGCCCAGCGCCGCGCAGACAGTGCCAGCTGTGCCCGCTGCCCCCCAATCCCCAGCTGGCGGCAAAGAGAAGGTGGTGCCAGCACCACCAGGCAGCACGGCGTGAACAGGGGACGCTGCCCTAGAGCAGGCGCCCAGAGCGCTGTGCCTGCCAGCCGCGGGGGGCCAAGCGCAGCGGGGGGCTCTGCCCACACAGCCGCGCATGCTGCAGCCCCTGGCACGGCCCCGCGTGGACTACGTGCCCTGCGTGGGGCCCTGGGCAGGCGGTGACGCGGCGCCCACGCCGCTGGAGGAGCAGGAGGAGCCGGTGCCCATCACGCTGCAGCAGCGTCCCGAGCGGGAGCGCCTGAAGCAGCTGGCCCAGGAGGAGCGGCAGCGGGCGGCCCACCAGATGAAGATCGGCCCTGTGCAATTCTTCGCGCAGCGGCAGAAAGACGGGGCCATAGCCAAGTATGCCGGCTACCCGTGACCCTGCGCTCCTCGACGGCCCCTGCAGCACCCAGTGGCGCTGAGCTCAGCACGCAGGCACAGAGACCTCTGCAGGCACCTGCTCCAGCTTGAGCCGCACTCTTCAGCCCTTTCCCCTCTCGCTTGCCCTTACCCTTCTTTAGTGCTGTAGCTAGTCAGTGTTTCTCACTGTCAGGGATGGGCAACGGGGGGGGATGGGAGATGGGGGGGTCACGAATGAGTGTTGGGAGTGTTGCGATGGAAGCTGTTGGGATGGGCAATACCTGGCATGGGCAAGTTTGGGCATGGGAACTGCTTGTTGGGACACAAAATGGCAGGGATTGAAAGCTTATTTCTTCCTTTCTGGTCCTTTCTCTGCTTTATCGCCTTTTTTCTTAAATTCCTCTAGTGTAGGTGTTCACTCAGCAACGCCTCTGCCTGCAGTTGTTCTGGCAGTGGGATGCCGAGGGGATTTAATGCAGCCCGCTCCCGCTGCCCATGCTCAGTCCGTGAATGGATGTGGGCATGGCCAGCACGGACGGGAGAAAATGGGTGGATGGATGGATGGATGGATGGATGGATGGATGGATGGATGGATGGATGGATGGGAGTTG
The DNA here is from genome assembly GCF_964211835.1 of Anser anser. Classification (NCBI taxonomy): domain Eukaryota; kingdom Metazoa; phylum Chordata; class Aves; order Anseriformes; family Anatidae; genus Anser; species Anser anser. The sequence goes on from NC_139747.1 coordinate 5,323,411, forward strand.
GGAACTGAGCCTTGGGATCAGCAATGGGAGGTTGCTGGGATAGGAAATGATCAGTGGGATGGGAAGTCATGACGGTGATGGGGATTCATTAGTGTGAAATGATGGGAAATTGCTAGGTGATTTTTGTGATATTGTGATCATGGTGGATTTTTTGTGATATTTTGTGATGTTGTGATCATGGTGGTGATAGGAGAGCATTAGGCTGGGAAAAAATTGTTTACATTAATAAATTTTATTGATTGTCTTTTTAATGTATTGTATGATTTGTATTATTATTTTCTATTCCTTTATTATTAAACTCTTTATCAATGCCTATGAGCTTTTATTTTCCTTCCGATTCTCTGCACGTTCACTCAGGATGGGGGGACGTGAGCGAACAGATGTGTGGTGCTGAGCGGCCTGCCGGGTTACACCACAACAGACTTTTTGGCAGCCAAGCTGGGGCACAAAGGGTTGAGCTAACGTCACATCTGACCGGAATGTTTTAAAAGAGTGTTTCTTATAAGCTTTCTCTGAGATTGATAGTTGCTGGTCACAATGTTGATTTTTTCCTTTCTAGTGTTGTTTTTCTGTGCTTTTTAGGTGCTTTTTCTTAATCCCTTTCTTGTTGTTTATGATCCCTGGGGGCTGGCCTATGTTTGCTGATGGTTTTGCCCACTTGCAGGTAGCACGTGCTCCTCTTGCACCGACGGTGAACTTAACCCAGTATTTGTCCCCGAATGACAACCTCTGTGGTTAGACAAGGAGTTAAAAATTCCAGCCAGCGATCAGCCCTGAGGCAGGATGGCTACAGGTGGCAAGGGCTGGGGGGGGATGTGGGCCGGTTTTTATCACGATTGCCACCTCCGATGGCTTTGGAATTCAGCCCTGAACAAATGTGGTATCCTACGGCGCTGCTAAAAGGTTTTAGAAAGGTGTGCCCCGATGCTGGCAGTGCCAGAGATTTACAGCTCGCCAAGTTGTCCGAGAAAAGTTTGGATTTGTTACCCGATGCGCAAGAAGCCAATCCAGACACCAGGTCGAGACACAGTTTTCTTTCAGAACTGCGCGAGTCTGGGTACCAGGTGGTTTCCCACAAAGCCAGCACATGGAAAGATTTTCCACGCCACGCTTGATACAATCTTTTATCACTACATTTCCATGCTAGTACAATCCCCTAACTTCTCACAGGTTCCAGAATTAGCCTACGGCTGACATGACAAAATGATTCTGCGCATCCTCAGAGGGGAAGGGTCTCCTGTTGGGCTGGGGTCTCTCACTCTAGGGGTGTGATTTTTTGCATTAGAATGAGCGTACTTCGTATTAGAATAGCTTTCCATTGTTTTCCAGTGGTTTCCAACAAATGGATTAGTATCAAACTCCAGTGCACGTGTGTAGGATTTTTCCTTACAAAAGGGTCTTCTCGAGTAAATAGATTCCTAGTTATTCATCCTTTAGATAGCTCCAACTCCAGGGTCATCTTTGCCCTTGCCTGAAAATACCCATTTGGTATCTGTTCTCATGAAACAAAGTTAACGAAAAACAAACAAACAAACAAACAACACAAAACTAGTTCCTAGCACCAGCGGCTTGTTTGCTGGGTCTGCTCTATGTGTTTTGAAGACTATTCAGTCCAATTCAGCACCTTCAAGAGAAATTGTGTGGGTCTATGAAAATGCGTCTTGATCTGATGCAAGCCTGTGACGCACCCTGAAGGCCCTCCAAGCCCTGGGATGGGCTCTGAGGCCCTTCCGAGCCCTGGGATGTTACCCGCAGCCACTCCAACCCCTTTGACGGGCCCTGCGGCCTCTCCAGCCCCGCTGACAGGCCCTGCAGCCACTCCAACCCTCTGACGGACCCTACAGCTGGCTCCGGGGACTGCCCTGTGGCATTCCCAGGCACCGATACACACAAGATGAAAGAATGGATGCACAAGTCATCTCGTTTAGTAAGGGAAGAGAGTCCTACTGAGAAGGGGAAGGAGCAATAGGAAGGCGAAGCAGACTACCCCAGTGGAGGGCCGTCCTAGGGAACAGCAGGCTGAAGACCACCATCTAAAAGCAGCAGTAACCAGGTGATCCCGATCTCTGGGTGAGCTGTGAGACATGCGGAAAGATTTCAGCTGTCCTCCAGGCGAGCACATTGTCACCTTGCTGCTGCCATGCTGGGATAACGGCTCCGGTGTCCGGGCTGTGTCTGTGCTGTGCCTGTGCTCTGTGCTGGGCCTGTGCTCTCTGTGCTCTGTCCGTGCTGTGTCCGGGCTGTGTCTGGGCTGTGTCTGGGCTGTGTCTCAGCTGTGTCTGGGCTGTGTCTGGGCTCTGTCCGTGCTGTGTCTGGGCTCTGTGCTGTGTGTGTGCTCTCTCTGCTCTGTCTGTGCTCCGTCTGTGCTGTGCCTGTGCTGTGTCTGGGCTCTGGCTGGGCTCTGTCCGGGCTGTGTCTGTGCTCTCTGTGCTGTGTCCGTGCTGTGTCTGTGCTGTGTCCGGGCTGTGTCTGTGCTCTCTGTGCTGTGTACGTGCTCTGGCTGGGCTGTGTCTGGGCTGTGCTCTGTGGTCTGTCTGTATTGGCCTCCTTTCTCCCCAGTTCTTCTCAGAGCCTGTCTTCAGATGAACAGTCTCAGTCCTTTGTCAGCCATCCCGAGACAAGCCACCACCCCCGACGGGACCGCTGAAATCAGAGGGTGCACCTTCCTGTCTGTGGTAGCAAGAACTCTCTGGTAGGCAACAAGATCCGGGACGAGCCCCTAAACCCTGAGAAAAATCTCAATAATTTTCTTCAGACAGGATCTTCTGTGGAGCTTTTTTATTCGCGATTGCAATGGCGGGCATCCTGCAAGCAGGAGCGCGCAGTAAAAGTTTATCATAACCGTGTATTCCCTATTACCCGACACCTGATTTCTCCCCTGTTTCTTCATTGGCTGAGTACTACGGGTTCGCAGCCTACTCGACGCACTACTATACCATATACGTACAATTTTATTTGACCAACCGTTAATTTCTCCTTAACCTTTTATTTTTTCCTTCTTCTCTTGTGACTAGAGGGCCCGTGATCTTTGCTTTTACTGATCTCGCACTGCTCATCCTGTTTTTCTTAGCTATCCTCGTCATTTTGGGACAGTGGGACCTTCCCCTTATCTGCTTAACAGAGTCCCCACTGCTATGCCACACAATGCCACTTTTGCATATGCAAGGTTAGTGGATTTTTCCACTGCAAAAACACCTTCTATTGCAAAAACACAACTTTGTTTCTCACAAGGAGAAAAAACAACACGCCTAAAGTCGAAGCCACATGCTAGAAAGAGAGGAGGATGCGCAGCACGGGAAGCTTCCCACAGAAAGGAGCTGCATTTGGGGTAAAAATCTGTCCCTTTTTATGTCATTGAGACATACGAGGGCGTAGGACACCAGCACTTCAGGTAACCAAGAGATGCTGTGCGTTTCGATCCGTCCCCCTGAGACAGCCACTAGGTGACGATGTTTCCAATTTTCTTTCAAGAAACCTTGCTTTCTCAGGCCCAGGTGTCCAGCTGCACATCGAGGACGTCCCTGGCTCCCAGGCGCAGTTCCCAGGCCGAAGGCCGAGCTCCCATCCGAACCCCCGGCCCGGCAGACATTGCTCCTGGCGTTGCGCAGCAGCCATTTCATGTCAGCCTTTGCTCATGGCAGTCAGCTTAGCGCCGTCAGTGCTGCCATCGGGGTGCCCGAGAGCCGTGTGAGGTCAGCAGAGAGTCACTGTCAGCCTTTGACCTCACAAAGGTGGGTGGCCATAAGTGCCCTGAGCGTCCAGCTCGCATGGAGTACTGCTGGTGGCACTCAAGGCATGGAGGTCTGCATGGTGCAATGGGAGGCGCCGATGTCCTGCTGGTATTTTCACTGCCACAGTAGTGCCTCTTATAATGCTACTGTTAATTAGTGCTCTACCCTTCCGATCTTTTACTAAGGTAGCTAGAGAGAAGTGCAGACACCTGTTTATTTCCTGGTAATACCTGCAAGAACCATCTATCTACATCTTCGCCAGATTCATCATAGCGCTCTTGGTACCGCTGATCTGTGTTGCTCTGGAATAAAGTGCAATCGTTAGCACGCCAAGTGTCCATGCCCTTGCATCTACCAGAATCGTGCAAATCCCTGTTGGGATCTCTGTCTAGCTGTGGGCTGGCTAAGCTGTCTTTTGGATGGTGAAAATGGGAAATCGTGGGGATGGGAAATGATGAGTGGGATGAGAAATGATTGCTGGGATGGGAAGACTTCCTTGGGCTGGAAAGCCATGGGGCTAGGAAATGAAAGAGATGGGAAATCTTCCTTGGGATGGGAAAGCTTCCTTGGGAAGGAAAAGCATTGGGATGAGATACCTTCCTTGGGGAGGAAGTCATCCTTAAGGAAAGGCATTGGGATGGGAAATCTTCCTTGGGGAGGAAATCATTGGAAAGGAAAAGCATTGGGGTAGGGAAATCTCTCTTGGGATGGGAAATTATTGGGATGGGAAATCTTGAATGGGGTGGGTACGATTCGTTGCGGTAGGAAATAGTTGGAAAAGAAATGCAAGGGATGGGAAGTCTTTGGGATGAGATCTCATGGGATTAAGAAACGCTTCGTGCTGATGGGAAATAGTTTGCATGGGAATCTGTTGGGCTGTGAAACTGTCGGGATGGGAAATCGCCGGGAGGATGAAAAGTCTTGGGATGGAAAAGTCTTGGGATGGAAAATCCTTGGGAGGGGAAAGTGTTGGAGTGCGAAACCCCCCTGGGCCTGGCAAATGAGGACTGGGACGGGAAAGGCTCATGGGGGTGGAAACTGATGGCGCTGGGAAGCCTGCTTGGGTAGAGAAACTGCAGTCCTCACCAAGATGGCGGTGAGGGGCTGGTCAGCCGTTGGGGCGGAGCCCCCGTTGCCCGGGTTCCCCAACGAACCGCCCCACTCTCCAGCGACCATGGCAGGTACAGCAGCGGGCTCCCGCTCCTCCCGGGGCTGCGGCCCTGCCGGCGAGCCCAGCGCCCGAGAGCTCAGCCCAGCGCCCTTTTTCCTCACAGAGAGATTCCCCAGACGGCTGCCGCCGGTGCCGCAGACGCCCAACTCCCCCTTCGTTGTCCCAGCTGAGCCGCCAACGGTGGCTGCCTGGCTGCTGCCCTCCTTCCCCGGAGCGATGGCGGTGCCCTTGCAGCCCCCCCAGGTACCCACCCTCTCCTACGCGCTGCCCCAGGCCACCGTCTGGCACGTGGTGCCGGAGGTCCAGGGGCAGGTGCTGCAGCTCCCACCCGTGGCGCAGCTGCCACCTGGGGGGCACCTCCCACCCGAGGGGCACCACCTGCCTCTGGTGCAGCTCCCCCCTGTGGGGCATATCCTGCAGCCGGTGCAGCTCTCCCCCGTGGGGCATAACCTGCAGGTGGTGCACCTCCCACCCGAGGAGCATATCCTGCAGCCGGTGCAGCTCTCCCCCGTGGGGCATAACCTGCAGGTGGTGCACCTCCCACCCGAGGAGCATAACCTGCAGCCGGTGCAGCTCCCCCCCGTGGGGCATAACCTGCAGCCGGTGCAGCTCCCCCCCGTGGGGCATAACCTGCAGGTGGTGCAGCTCCCCCCCGTGGGGCAGCTCCCCCACACCGCTCTTCCCTGTGCCCCTGTCTGCCAGTGCGGACAGCCCATGGTGACGGGGACACTGGTGCCCCACCATGCGCTGGGGCTGGGGCCCAGGGCCGTGCTCCACGGGGAGCCCCTGCACCCCGCAGGCACCTGCCTGTTGCAGGCCCCCGCCCACCGCAGGCCCCCGCCACCCCTCGTCCCGGGGCCTCGGCTCCGGGGGCAGGCGCTCCCCACGCCCCGCACCGTGACCAGCAGCCAGGGGCAGCTGCCGGAGCCCTGCGACCACGCCGTGGGGCTCAGCGAGGACCAGGGGCCCCCGCTGCCTGACCCCACTCCCCCCGAGCCTTTCCTGGCTCCATCGACCCGCAGCACCCAGACGGCGACGCCCGACGGTGAGTTTGGCGCTGGCACAGCCGCCCCGTTGTCGCCCCACACCCATGAGCCATGGGAAAGCTGACATCGCCCGTCTTGGGGGATTTTCTTGCTTCGTCCTCAGCGGCGACAGCCCCGCAGGTGCCTGAGGAGCCCCCGCAGCTGCCCGAGCTGGGCCCTGATGCCTTCGCCGAGGCCTTTCCAGAGCTGGCAGGGGACAGCCAGCTGCTGCAGCACCTGCAGGACCAGCTCCTGGCCGACCTGGACATCCCCGGCACGGAGGAGCTGTTCAGCTGGCTCGAGGCCGTGGAGCCCCAGGACGCCTTCCCCGATTCGCCCAGCAGTCCTGCCCTCAGCCGCCTCCTCTCCCAGCTGCCCGACCTCTCCGAGGACATCGAGGAGCCGAGCACGCAGGGACTGGAAGCCACAGGAGCCCTCGGTGAGGTACCCTCAACCCCTGGGGTGTACCCCGAGAAGGTTGGGGGTGGGCTGTTGGTGCAGTCCCCTGTTGTGCTGGCATTGAGCCCCCCGCTCAGCCCTGCAGCCAGTCCCCTGCCCGGTGCCCTTAGTAGACCCCTACCCAGTCCACCCCTGAGTCCCCCCAGGAGGTCCCCTGACACCCAGGTCCTCAGTTCCCCTAGTAGACCCCTGCCCAAACCCCCCCTGAGTCCCCCCAAGAGGTCCCCTGACACCCAAGTCCTCAGTGAGCAGAGGACACCCCTGCCCACATGCCCCCTGGGTCCCCTCAAGAGCCCCCTGGCTGCCCCTGTGTCCACCGGCACCAAGCGGGGGGCCAAGCGCCGCGCGCCCACCAGCACCCCCAGGACAGCGGAGAGCTCCCAGCCCAAGAGGCCAGCAACGGAGAAACCCCCTGGCAAGGACAGGAAGATGCTGCTGGGCCAGGGTGTCCAAGGCCCCGAGACGCCTTGCCAGGGACGCCGTGCCAGGGACGCCAGGATGTCCAAGGCCCCAGGACGCCGTGGCAGCAGCAGGAAAGACGGCAGTGGCAGGCAGCAGCCAGCGACCAACAACAGCCGGGCGCCCAGCAAGAGAGCCCGAAGCCCGGGGGCTGCTGGGGGGCAAGGAGCAGCGTCGCCGCCTCCCCGCAGAGCGCGGCTGCTGCCGGAGACTCCGAGCGCGGAGCCCGGTGCCGTGCGGCCCCAGGACAGCCTCTGTCCCCAAGGCGTCAGGGCCAAGACGCTGCAGCGCCAGCGCCGGGACACAAAGACCCCCAGCGAGACTTTGCAGCCGCTGGGGGCCAGGGCGAAGGCGCTGGGGCCAGGGCGCCAGCTGCCCTGTGTGCAGCTGCAGCCCACCTCCAGCAGCCCCAGCACGATGCCCAGCGCTGCGCAGACAGTGCCAGCTGTGCCCGCTGCCCCCCAATCCCCAGCTGGCGGCAAAGAGAAGGTGGTGCCAGCACCACCAGGCAGCACGGCGTGAACAGGGGACGCTGCCCTAGAGCAGGCGCCCAGAGCGCTGTGCCTGCCAGCCGCGGGGGGCCAAGCGCAGCGGGGGGCTCTGCCCACACAGCCGCGCATGCTGCAGCCCCTGGCACGGCCCCGCGTGGACTACGTGCCCTGCGTGGGGCCCTGGGCAGGCGGTGATGCGGCGCCCACGCCGCTGGAGGAGCAGGAGGAGCCGGTGCCCATCACGCTGCAGCAGCGTCCCGAGCGGGAGCGCCTGAAGCAGCTGGCCCAGGAGGAGCGGCAGCGGGCGGCCCACCAGATGAAGATCGGCCCTGTGCAATTCTTCGCGCAGCGGCAGAAAGACGGGGCCATAGCCAAGTATGCCGGCTACCCGTGACCCTGCGCTCCTCGACGGCCCCTGCAGCACCCAGTGGCGCTGAGCTCAGCACGCAGGCACAGAGACCTCTGCAGGCACCTGCTCCAGCTTGAGCCGCACTCTTCAGCCCTTTCCCCTCTCGCTTGCCCTTACCCTTCTTTAGTGCTGTAGCTAGTCAGTGTTTCTCACTGTCAGGGATGGGCAACGGGGGGGGATGGGAGATGGGGGGGTCACGAATGAGTGTTGGGAGTGTTGCGATGGAAGCTGTTGGGATGGGCAATACCTGGCATGGGCAAGTTTGGGCATGGGAACTGCTTGTTGGGACACAAAATGGCAGGGATTGAAAGCTTATTTCTTCCTTTCTGGTCCTTTCTCTGCTTTATCGCCTTTTTTCTTAAATTCCTCTAGTGTAGGTGTTCACTCAGCAACGCCTCTGCCTGCAGTTGTTCTGGCAGTGGGATGCCGAGGGGATTTAATGCAGCCCGCTCCCGCTGCCCATGCTCAGTCCGTGAATGGATGTGGGCATGGCCAGCACGGACGGGAGAAAATGGGTGGATGGATGGATGGATGGATGGATGGATGGATGGATGGATGGATGGGAGTTGGGAACTGAGCCTTGGGATCAGCAATGGGAGGTTGCTGGGATAGGAAATGATCAGTGGGATGGGAAGTCATGACGGTGATGGGGATTCATTAGTGTGAAATGATGGGAAATTGCTAGGTGATTTTGTGATATTGTGATCATGGTGGATTTTTTGTGATATTTTGTGATGTTGTGATCATGGTGGTGATAGGAGAGCATTAGGCTGGGAAAAAATTGTTTACATTAATAAATTTTATTGATTGTCTTTTTAATGTATTGTATGATTTGTATTATTATTTTCTATTCCTTTATTATTAAACTCTTTATCAATGCCTATGAGCTTTTATTTTCCTTCCGATTCTCTGCACGTTCACTCAGGATGGGGGGACGTGAGCGAACAGATGTGTGGTGCTGAGCGGCCTGCCGGGTTACACCACAACAGACTTTTTGGCAGCCAAGCTGGGGCACAAAGGGTTGAGCTAACGTCACATCTGACCGGAATGTTTTAAAAGAGTGTTTCTTATAAGCTTTCTCTGAGATTGACAGTTGCTGGTCACAATGTTGATTTTTTCCTTTCTAGTGTTGTTTTTCTGTGCTTTTTAGGTGCTTTTTCTTAATCCCTTTCTTGTTGTTTATGATCCCTGGGGGCTGGCCTATGTTTGCTGATGGTTTTGCCCACTCGCAGGTAGCACGTGCTCCTCTTGCACCGACGGTGAACTTAACCCAGTATTTGTCCCCGAATGACAACCTCTGTGGTTAGACAAGGAGTTAAAAATTCCAGCCAGCGATCAGCCCTGAGGCAGGATGGCTACAGGTGGCAAGGGCTGGGGGGGGATGTGGGCCGGTATTTATCACGATTGCCACCTCCGATGGCTTTGGAATTCAGCCCTGAACAAATGTGGTATCCTACGGCGCTGCTAAAAGGTTTTAGAAAGGTGTGCCCCGATGCTGGCAGTGCCAGAGATTTACAGCTCGCCAAGTTGTCCGAGAAAAGTTTGGATTTGTTACCCGATGCGCAAGAAGCCAATCCAGACACCAGGTCGAGACACAGTTTTCTTTCAGAACTGCGCGAGTCTGGGTACCAGGTGGTTTCCCACAAAGCCAGCACATGGAAAGATTTTCCACGCCACGCTTGATACAATCTTTTATCACTACATTTCCATGCTAGTACAATCCCCTAACTTCTCACAGGTTCCAGAATTAGCCTACGGCTGACATGACAAAATGATTCTGCGCATCCTCAGAGGGGAAGGGTCTCCTGTTGGGCTGGGGTCTCTCACTCTAGGGCTGTGTTTTTTTGTATTAGAATGAGCGTACTTCGTATTAGAATAGCTTTCCATTGTTTTCCAGTGGTTTCCAACAAATGGATTAGTATCAAACTCCAGTGCACGTGTGTAGGATTTTTCCTTACAAAAGGGTCTTCTCGAGTAAATAGATTCCTAGTTATTCATCCTTTAGATAGCTCCAACTCCAGGGTCATCTTTGCCCTTGCCTGAAAATACCCATTTGGTATCTGTTCTCATGAAACAAAGTTAACGAAAAACAAACAAACAAACAAAAACAAAACCCAGTTCCTAGCACCAGCGGCTTGTTAGCTGGGTCTGCTCTATGTGTTTTGAAGACTATTCAGTCCAATTCAGCACCTTCAAGAGAAATTGTGTGGGTCTATGAAAATGCGTCTTGATCTGATGCAAGCCTGTGACGCACCCTGAAGGCCCTCCAAGCCCTGGGATGGGCTCTGAGGCCCTTCCGAGCCCTGGGATGTTACCCGCAGCCACTCCAACCCCTTTGACGGGCCCTGCGGCCTCTCCAGCCCCGCTGACAGGCCCTGCAGCCCTCTGACGGACCCTACAGCTGGCTCCGGGGACTGCCCTGTGGCATTCCCAGGCACCGATACACACAAGATGAAAGAATGGATGCACAAGTCATCTCGTTTAGTAAGGGAAGAGAGTCCTACTGAGAAGGGGAAGGAGCAATAGGAAGGCGAAGCAGACTACCCCAGTGGAGGGCCGTCCTAGGGAACAGCAGGCTGAAGACCACCATCTAAAAGCAGCAGTAACCAGGTGATCCCGATCTCTGGGTGAGCTGTGAGACATGCGGAAAGATTTCAGCTGTCCTCCAGGCGAGCACATTGTCACCTTGCTGCTGCCATGCTGGGATAACGGCTCCGGTGTCCGGGCTGTGTCTGTGCTGTGCCTGTGCTCTGTGCTGGGCCTGTGCTCTCTGTGCTCTGTCCGTGCTGTGTCCGGGCTGTGTCTGGGCTGTGTCTGGGCTGTGTCTCAGCTGTGTCTGGGCTGTGTCTGGGCTCTGTCCGTGCTGTGTCTGGGCTCTGTGCTGTGTGTGTGCTCTCTCTGCTCTGTCTGTGCTCCGTCTGTGCTGTGCCTGTGCTGTGTCTGGGCTCTGGCTGGGCTCTGTCCGTGCTGTGTCTGGGCTCTGGCTGGGCTGTGTCTGTGCTGTGTCCGTGCTGTGTCCGTGCTGTGTCTGTGCTGTGTCCGGGCTGTGTCTGTGCTCTCTGTGCTGTGTACGTGCTCTGGCTGGGCTGTGTCTGGGCTGTGCTCTGTGGTCTGTCTGTATTGGCCTCCTTTCTCCCCAGTTCTTCTCAGAGCCTGTCTTCAGATGAACAGTCTCAGTCCTTTGTCAGCCATCCCGAGACAAGCCACCACCCCCGACGGGACCGCTGAAATCAGAGGGTGCACCTTCCTGTCTGTGGTAGCAAGAACTCTCTGGTAGGCAACAAGATCCGGGACGAGCCCCTAAACCCTGAGAAAAATCTCAATAATTTTCTTCAGACAGGATCTTCTGTGGAGCTTTTTTATTCGCGATTGCAATGGCGGGCATCCTGCAAGCAGGAGCGCGCAGTAAAAGTTTATCATAACCGTGTATTCCCTATTACCCGACACCTGATTTCTCCCCTGTTTCTTCATTGGCTGAGTACTACGGGTTCGCAGCCTACTCGACGCACTACTATACCATATACGTACAATTTTATTTGACCAACCGTTAATTTCTCCTTAACCTTTTATTTTTTCCTTCTTCTCTTGTGACTAGAGGGCCCGTGATCTTTGCTTTTACTGATCTCGCACTGCTCATCCTGTTTTTCTTAGCTATCCTCGTGATTTTGGGACAGTGGGACCTTCCCCTTATCTGCTTAACGGATTCCCCACTGCTATGCCACACAATGCCACTTTTGCATATGCAAGGTTAGTGGATTTTTCCACTGCAAAAACACCTTCTATTGCAAAAACACAACTTTGTTTCTCACAAGGAGAAAAAACAACACGCCTAAAGTCGAAGCCACATACTAGAAAGAGAGGAGGATGCGCAGCACGGGAAGCTTCCCACAGAAAGGAGCTGCATTTGGGGTAAAAATCTGTCCCTTTTTATGTCATTGAGACATACGAGGGCGTAGGACACCAGCACTTCAGGTAACCAGGAGATGCTGTGCGTTTCGATCCGTCCCCCTGAGACAGCCACTAGGTGACGATGTTTCCAATTTTCTTTCAAGAAACCTTGCTTTCTCAGGCCCAGGTGTCCAGCTGCACATCGAGGACGTCCCTGGCTCCCAGGCGCAGTTCCCAGGCCGAAGGCCGAGCTCCCATCCGAACCCCCGGCCCGGCAGACATTGCTCCTGGCGTTGCGCAGCAGCCATTTCATGTCAGCCTTTGCTCATGGCAGTCAGCTTAGCGCCGTCAGTGCTGCCATCGGGGTGCCCGAGAGCCGTGTGAGGTCAGCAGAGAGTCACTGTCAGCCTTTGACCTCACAAAGGTGGGTGGCCATAAGTGCCCTGAGCGTCCAGCTCGCATGGAGTACTGCTGGTGGCACTCAAGGCATGGAGGTCTGCATGGTGCAATGGGAGGCGCCGATGTCCTGCTGGTATTTTCACTGCCACAGTAGTGCCTCTTATAATGCTACTGTTAATTAGTGCTCTACCCTTCCGATCTTTTACTAAGGTAGCTAGAGAGAAGTGCAGACACCTGTTTATTTCCTGGTAATACCTGCAAGAACCATCTATCTACATCTTCGCCAGATTCATCATAGCGCTCTTGGTACCGCTGATCTGTGTTGCTCTGGAATAAAGTGCAATCGTTAGCACGCCAAGTGTCCATGCCCTTGAATCTACCAGAATCGTGCAAATCCCTGTTGGGATCTCTCTCTAGCTGTGGGCTGGCTAAGCTGTCTTTTGGATGGTGAAAATGGGAAATCGTGGGGATGGGAAATGATGAGTGGGATGAGAAATGATTGCTGGGATGGGAAGACTTCCTTGGGCTGGAAAGCCATGGGGCTAGGAAATGAAAGAGATGGGAAATCTTCCTTGGGATGGGAAAGCTTCCTTGGGAAGGAAAAGCATTGGGATGAGATACCTTCCTTGGGGAGGAAGTCATCCTTAAGGAAAGGCATTGGGATGGGAAATCTTCCTTGGGGAGGAAATCATTGGAAAGGAAAAGCATTGGGGTAGGGAAATCTCTCTTGGGATGGGAAATTATTGGGATGGGAAATCTTGAATGGGGTGGGTACGATTCGTTGCGGTAGGAAATAGTTGGAAAAGAAATGCAAGGGATGGGAAGTCTTTGGGATGAGATCTCATGGGATTAAGAAACGCTTCGTGCTGATGGGAAATAGTTTGCATGGGAATCTGTTGGGCTGTGAAACTGTCGGGATGGGAAATCGCCGGGAGGATGAAAAGTCTTGGGATGGAAAAGTCTTGGGATGGAAAATCCTTGGGAGGGGAAAGTGTTGGAGTGCGAAACCCCCCTGGGCCTGGCAAATGAGGACTGGGACGGGAAAGGCTCATGGGGGTGGAAACTGATGGCGCTGGGAAGCCTGCTTGGGTAGAGAAACTGCAGTCCTCACCAAGATGGCGGTGAGGGGCTGGTCAGCCGTTGGGGCGGAGCCCCCGTTGCCCGGGTTCCCCAACGAACCGCCCCACTCTCCAGCGACCATGGCAGGTACAGCAGCGGGCTCCCGCTCCTCCCGGGGCTGCGGCCCTGCCGGCGAGCCCAGCGCCCGAGAGCTCAGCCCAGCGCCCTTTTTCCTCACAGAGAGATTCCCCAGACGGCTGCCGCCGGTGCCGCAGACGCCCAACTCCCCCTTCGTTGTCCCAGCTGAGCCGCCAACGGTGGCTGCCTGGCTGCTGCCCTCCTTCCCCGGAGCGATGGCGGTGCCCTTGCAGCCCCCCCAGGTACCCACCCTCTCCTACGCGCTGCCCCAGGCCACCGTCTGGCACGTGGTGCCGGAGGTCCAGGGGCAGGTGCTGCAGCTCCCACCCGTGGCGCAGCTGCCACCTGGGGGGCACCTCCCACCCGAGGGGCACCACCTGCCTCTGGTGCAGCTCCCCCCTGTGGGGCATATCCTGCAGCCGGTGCAGCTCTCCCCCGTGGGGCATAACCTGCAGGTGGTGCACCTCCCACCCGAGGAGCATATCCTGCAGCCGGTGCAGCTCTCCCCCGTGGGGCATAACCTGCAGGTGGTGCACCTCCCACCCGAGGAGCATAACCTGCAGCCGGTGCAGCTCCCCCCCGTGGGGCATAACCTGCAGCCGGTGCAGCTCCCCCCCGTGGGGCATAACCTGCAGGTGGTGCAGCTCCCCCCCGTGGGGCAGCTCCCCCACACCGCTCTTCCCTGTGCCCCTGTCTGCCAGTGCGGACAGCCCATGGTGACGGGGACACTGGTGCCCCACCATGCGCTGGGGCTGGGGCCCAGGGCCGTGCTCCACGGGGAGCCCCTGCACCCCGCAGGCACCTGCCTGTTGCAGGCCCCCGCCCACCGCAGGCCCCCGCCACCCCTCGTCCCGGGGCCTCGGCTCCGGGGGCAGGCGCTCCCCACGCCCCGCACCGTGACCAGCAGCCAGGGGCAGCTGCCGGAGCCCTGCGACCACGCCGTGGGGCTCAGCGAGGACCAGGGGCCCCCGCTGCCTGACCCCACTCCCCCCGAGCCTTTCCTGGCTCCATCGACCCGCAGCACCCAGACGGCGACGCCCGACGGTGAGTTTGGCGCTGGCACAGCCGCCCCGTTGTCGCCCCACACCCATGAGCCATGGGAAAGCTGACATCGCCCGTCTTGGGGGATTTTCTTGCTTCGTCCTCAGCGGCGACAGCCCCGCAGGTGCCTGAGGAGCCCCCGCAGCTGCCCGAGCTGGGCCCTGATGCCTTCGCCGAGGCCTTTCCAGAGCTGGCAGGGGACAGCCAGCTGCTGCAGCACCTGCAGGACCAGCTCCTGGCCGACCTGGACATCCCCGGCACGGAGGAGCTGTTCAGCTGGCTCGAGGCCGTGGAGCCCCAGGACGCCTTCCCCGATTCGCCCAGCAGTCCTGCCCTCAGCCGCCTCCTCTCCCAGCTGCCCGACCTCTCCGAGGACATCGAGGAGCCGAGCACGCAGGGACTGGAAGCCACAGGAGCCCTCGGTGAGGTACCCTCAACCCCTGGGGTGTACCCCGAGAAGGTTGGGGGTGGGCTGTTGGTGCAGTCCCCTGTTGTGCTGGCATTGAGCCCCCCGCTCAGCCCTGCAGCCAGTCCCCTGCCCGGTGCCCTTAGTAGACCCCTACCCAGTCCACCCCTGAGTCCCCCCAGGAGGTCCCCTGACACCCAGGTCCTCAGTTCCCCTAGTAGACCCCTGCCCAAACCCCCCCTGAGTCCCCCCAAGAGGTCCCCTGACACCCAAGTCCTCAGTGAGCAGAGGACACCCCTGCCCACATGCCCCCTGGGTCCCCTCAAGAGCCCCCTGGCTGCCCCTGTGTCCACCGGCACCAAGCGGGGGGCCAAGCGCCGCGCGCCCACCAGCACCCCCAGGACAGCGGAGAGCTCCCAGCCCAAGAGGCCAGCAACGGAGAAACCCCCTGGCAAGGACAGGAAGATGCTGCTGGGCCAGGGTGTCCAAGGCCCCGAGACGCCTTGCCAGGGACGCCGTGCCAGGGACGCCAGGATGTCCAAGGCCCCAGGACGCCGTGGCAGCAGCAGGAAAGACGGCAGTGGCAGGCAGCAGCCAGCGACCAACAACAGCCGGGCGCCCAGCAAGAGAGCCCGAAGCCCGGGGGCTGCTGGGGGGCAAGGAGCAGCGTCGCCGCCTCCCCGCAGAGCGCGGCTGCTGCCGGAGACTCCGAGCGCGGAGCCCGGTGCCGTGCGGCCCCAGGACAGCCTCTGTCCCCAAGGCGTCAGGGCCAAGACGCTGCAGCGCCAGCGCCGGGACACAAAGACCCCCAGCGAGACTTTGCAGCCGCTGGGGGCCAGGGCGAAGGCGCTGGGGCCAGGGCGCCAGCTGCCCTGTGTGCAGCTGCAGCCCACCTCCAGCAGCCCCAGCACGATGCCCAGCGCTGCGCAGACAGTGCCAGCTGTGCCCGCTGCCCCCCAATCCCCAGCTGGCGGCAAAGAGAAGGTGGTGCCAGCACCACCAGGCAGCACGGCGTGAACAGGGGACGCTGCCCTAGAGCAGGCGCCCAGAGCGCTGTGCCTGCCAGCCGCGGGGGGCCAAGCGCAGCGGGGGGCTCTGCCCACACAGCCGCGCATGCTGCAGCCCCTGGCACGGCCCCGCGTGGACTACGTGCCCTGCGTGGGGCCCTGGGCAGGCGGTGATGCGGCGCCCACGCCGCTGGAGGAGCAGGAGGAGCCGGTGCCCATCACGCTGCAGCAGCGTCCCGAGCGGGAGCGCCTGAAGCAGCTGGCCCAGGAGGAGCGGCAGCGGGCGGCCCACCAGATGAAGATCGGCCCTGTGCAATTCTTCGCGCAGCGGCAGAAAGACGGGGCCATAGCCAAGTATGCCGGCTACCCGTGACCCTGCGCTCCTCGACGGCCCCTGCAGCACCCAGTGGCGCTGAGCTCAGCACGCAGGCACAGAGACCTCTGCAGGCACCTGCTCCAGCTTGAGCCGCACTCTTCAGCCCTTTCCCCTCTCGCTTGCCCTTACCCTTCTTTAGTGCTGTAGCTAGTCAGTGTTTCTCACTGTCAGGGATGGGCAACGGGGGGGGATGGGAGATGGGGGGGTCACGAATGAGTGTTGGGAGTGTTGCGATGGAAGCTGTTGGGATGGGCAATACCTGGCATGGGCAAGTTTGGGCATGGGAACTGCTTGTTGGGACACAAAATGGCAGGGATTGAAAGCTTATTTCTTCCTTTCTGGTCCTTTCTCTGCTTTATCGCCTTTTTTCTTAAATTCCTCTAGTGTAGGTGTTCACTCAGCAACGCCTCTGCCTGCAGTTGTTCTGGCAGTGGGATGCCGAGGGGATTTAATGCAGCCCGCTCCCGCTGCCCATGCTCAGTCCGTGAATGGATGTGGGCATGGCCAGCACGGACGGGAGAAAATGGGTGGATGGATGGATGGATGGATGGATGGATGGATGGATGGATGGATGGATGGATGGATGGGAGTTGGGAACTGAGCCTTGGGATCAGCAATGGGAGGTTGCTGGGATAGGAAATGATCAGTGGGATGGGAAGTCATGACGGTGATGGGGATTCATTAGTGTGAAATGATGGGAAATTGCTAGGTGATTTTGTGATATTGTGATCATGGTGGATTTTTTGTGATATTTTGTGATGTTGTGATCATGGTGGTGATAGGAGAGCATTAGGCTGGGAAAAAATTGTTTACATTAATAAATTTTATTGATTGTCTTTTTAATGTATTGTATGATTTGTATTATTATTTTCTATTCCTTTATTATTAAACTCTTTATCAATGCCTATGAGCTTTTATTTTCCTTCCGATTCTCTGCACGTTCACTCAGGATGGGGGGACGTGAGCGAACAGATGTGTGGTGCTGAGCGGCCTGCCGGGTTACACCACAACAGACTTTTTGGCAGCCAAGCTGGGGCACAAAGGGTTGAGCTAACGTCACATCTGACCGGAATGTTTTAAAAGAGTGTTTCTTATAAGCTTTCTCTGAGATTGACAGTTGCTGGTCACAATGTTGATTTTTTCCTTTCTAGTGTTGTTTTTCTGTGCTTTTTAGGTGCTTTTTCTTAATCCCTTTCTTGTTGTTTATGATCCCTGGGGGCTGGCCTATGTTTGCTGATGGTTTTGCCCACTCGCAGGTAGCACGTGCTCCTCTTGCACCGACGGTGAACTTAACCCAGTATTTGTCCCCGAATGACAACCTCTGTGGTTAGACAAGGAGTTAAAAATTCCAGCCAGCGATCAGCCCTGAGGCAGGATGGCTACAGGTGGCAAGGGCTGGGGGGGGATGTGGGCCGGTATTTATCACGATTGCCACCTCCGATGGCTTTGGAATTCAGCCCTGAACAAATGTGGTATCCTACGGCGCTGCTAAAAGGTTTTAGAAAGGTGTGCCCCGATGCTGGCAGTGCCAGAGATTTACAGCTCGCCAAGTTGTCCGAGAAAAGTTTGGATTTGTTACCCGATGCGCAAGAAGCCAATCCAGACACCAGGTCGAGACACAGTTTTCTTTCAGAACTGCGCGAGTCTGGGTACCAGGTGGTTTCCCACAAAGCCAGCACATGGAAAGATTTTCCACGCCACGCTTGATACAATCTTTTATCACTACATTTCCATGCTAGTACAATCCCCTAACTTCTCACAGGTTCCAGAATTAGCCTACGGCTGACATGACAAAATGATTCTGCGCATCCTCAGAGGGGAAGGGTCTCCTGTTGGGCTGGGGTCTCTCACTCTAGGGCTGTGTTTTTTTGTATTAGAATGAGGGTACTTCGTATTAGAATAGCTTTCCATTGTTTTCCAGTGGTTTCCAACAAATGGATTAGTATCAAACTCCAGTGCACGTGTGTAGGATTTTTCCTTACAAAAGGGTCTTCTCGAGTAAATAGATTCCTAGTTATTCATCCTTTAGATAGCTCCAACTCCAGGGTCATCTTTGCCCTTGCCTGAAAATACCCATTTGGTATCTGTTCTCATGAAACAAAGTTAACGAAAAACAAACAAACAAACAAAAACAAAACCCAGTTCCTAGCACCAGCGGCTTGTTAGCTGGGTCTGCTCTATGTGTTTTGAAGACTATTCAGTCCAATTCAGCACCTTCAAGAGAAATTGTGTGGGTCTATGAAAATGCGTCTTGATCTGATGCAAGCCTGTGACGCACCCTGAAGGCCCTCCAAGCCCTGGGATGGGCTCTGAGGCCCTTCCGAGCCCTGGGATGTTACCCGCAGCCACTCCAACCCCTTTGACGGGCCCTGCGGCCTCTCCAGCCCCGCTGACAGGCCCTGCAGCCACTCCAACCCTCTGACGGACCCTACAGCTGGCTCCGGGGACTGCCCTGTGGCATTCCCAGGCACCGATACACACAAGATGAAAGAATGGATGCACAAGTCATCTCGTTTAGTAAGGGAAGAGAGTCCTACTGAGAAGGGGAAGGAGCAATAGGAAGGCGAAGCAGACTACCCCAGTGGAGGGCCGTCCTAGGGAACAGCAGGCTGAAGACCACCATCTAAAAGCAGCAGTAACCAGGTGATCCCGATCTCTGGGTGAGCTGTGAGACATGCGGAAAGATTTCAGCTGTCCTCCAGGCGAGCACATTGTCACCTTGCTGCTGCCATGCTGGGATAACGGCTCCGGTGTCCGGGCTGTGTCTGTGCTGTGCCTGTGCTCTGTGCTGGGCCTGTGCTCTCTGTGCTCTGTCCGTGCTGTGTCCGGGCTGTGTCTGGGCTGTGTCTGGGCTCTGTCCGTGCTCTGTCTGGTCTCCATCTGCGCTGTGTCTGTGCTCTCTGTGCTGTGTCTGTGCTGTGCCTGTGCTCTGTCCGTGCTCTGTCCGGGCTGTGTCTGGGCTGTGTCTGGGCTCTGTCCGTGCTGTGTCTGGGCTCTGTGCTGTGTGTGTGCTCTCTCTGCTCTGTCTGTGCTCCGTCTGTGCTGTGCCTGTGCTGTGTCTGGGCTCTGGCTGGGCTCTGTCCGTGCTGTGTCTGGGCTCTGGCTGGGCTGTGTCTGTGCTGTGTCCGTGCTGTGTCCGTGCTGTGTCTGTGCTGTGTCCGGGCTGTGTCTGTGCTCTCTGTGCTGTGTACGTGCTCTGGCTGGGCTGTGTCTGGGCTGTGCTCTGTGGTCTGTCTGTATTGGCCTCCTTTCTCCCCAGTTCTTCTCAGAGCCTGTCTTCAGATGAACAGTCTCAGTCCTTTGTCAGCCATCCCGAGACAAGCCACCACCCCCGACGGGACCGCTGAAATCAGAGGGTGCACCTTCCTGTCTGTGGTAGCAAGAACTCTCTGGTAGGCAACAAGATCCGGGACGAGCCCCTAAACCCTGAGAAAAATCTCAATAATTTTCTTCAGACAGGATCTTCTGTGGAGCTTTTTTATTCGCGATTGCAATGGCGGGCATCCTGCAAGCAGGAGCGCGCAGTAAAAGTTTATCATAACCGTGTATTCCCTATTACCCGACACCTGATTTCTCCCCTGTTTCTTCATTGGCTGAGTACTACGGGTTCGCAGCCTACTCGACGCACTACTATACCATATACGTACAATTTTATTTGACCAACCGTTAATTTCTCCTTAACCTTTTATTTTTTCCTTCTTCTCTTGTGACTAGAGGGCCCGTGATCTTTGCTTTTACTGATCTCGCACTGCTCATCCTGTTTTTCTTAGCTATCCTCGTGATTTTGGGACAGTGGGACCTTCCCCTTATCTGCTTAACGGATTCCCCACTGCTATGCCACACAATGCCACTTTTGCATATGCAAGGTTAGTGGATTTTTCCACTGCAAAAACACCTTCTATTGCAAAAACACAACTTTGTTTCTCACAAGGAGAAAAAACAACACGCCTAAAGTCGAAGCCACATACTAGAAAGAGAGGAGGATGCGCAGCACGGGAAGCTTCCCACAGAAAGGAGCTGCATTTGGGGTAAAAATCTGTCCCTTTTTATGTCATTGAGACATACGAGGGCGTAGGACACCAGCACTTCAGGTAACCAGGAGATGCTGTGCGTTTCGATCCGTCCCCCTGAGACAGCCACTAGGTGACGATGTTTCCAATTTTCTTTCAAGAAACCTTGCTTTCTCAGGCCCAGGTGTCCAGCTGCACATCGAGGACGTCCCTGGCTCCCAGGCGCAGTTCCCAGGCCGAAGGCCGAGCTCCCATCCGAACCCCCGGCCCGGCAGACATTGCTCCTGGCGTTGCGCAGCAGCCATTTCATGTCAGCCTTTGCTCATGGCAGTCAGCTTAGCGCCGTCAGTGCTGCCATCGGGGTGCCCGAGAGCCGTGTGAGGTCAGCAGAGAGTCACTGTCAGCCTTTGACCTCACAAAGGTGGGTGGCCATAAGTGCCCTGAGCGTCCAGCTCGCATGGAGTACTGCTGGTGGCACTCAAGGCATGGAGGTCTGCATGGTGCAATGGGAGGCGCCGATGTCCTGCTGGTATTTTCACTGCCACAGTAGTGCCTCTTATAATGCTACTGTTAATTAGTGCTCTACCCTTCCGATCTTTTACTAAGGTAGCTAGAGAGAAGTGCAGACACCTGTTTATTTCCTGGTAATACCTGCAAGAACCATCTATCTACATCTTCGCCAGATTCATCATAGCGCTCTTGGTACCGCTGATCTGTGTTGCTCTGGAATAAAGTGCAATCGTTAGCACGCCAAGTGTCCATGCCCTTGAATCTACCAGAATCGTGCAAATCCCTGTTGGGATCTCTCTCTAGCTGTGGGCTGGCTAAGCTGTCTTTTGGATGGTGAAAATGGGAAATCGTGGGGATGGGAAATGATGAGTGGGATGAGAAATGATTGCTGGGATGGGAAGACTTCCTTGGGCTGGAAAGCCATGGGGCTAGGAAATGAAAGAGATGGGAAATCTTCCTTGGGATGGGAAAGCTTCCTTGGGAAGGAAAAGCATTGGGATGAGATACCTTCCCTGGGGAGGAAGTCATCCTTAAGGAAAGGCATTGGGATGGGAAATCTTCCTTGGGGAGGAAATCATTGGAAAGGAAAAGCATTGGGGTAGGGAAATCTCTCTTGGGATGGGAAATTATTGGGATGGGAAATCTTGAATGGGGTGGGTACGATTCGTTGCAGTAGGAAATAGTTGGAAAAGAAATGCAAGGGATGGGAAGTCTTTGGGATGAGATCTCATGGGATTAAGAAACGCTTCGTGCTGATGGGAAATAGTTTGCATGGGAATCTGTTGGGCTGTGAAACTGTCGGGATGGGAAATCGCCGGGAGGATGAAAAGTCTTGGGATGGAAAAGTCTTGGGATGGAAAATCCTTGGGAGGGGAAAGTGTTGGAGTGCGAAACCCCCCTGGGCCTGGCAAATGAGGACTGGGACGGGAAAGGCTCATGGGGATGGAAACTGATGGCGCTGGGAAGCCTGCTTGGGTAGAGAAACTGCAGTCCTCACCAAGATGGCGGTGAGGGGCTGGTCAGCCGTTGGGGCGGAGCCCCCGTTGCCCGGGTTCCCCAACGAACCGCCCCACTCTCCAGCGACCATGGCAGGTACAGCAGCGGGCTCCCGCTCCTCCCGGGGCTGCGGCCCTGCCGGCGAGCCCAGCGCCCGAGAGCTCAGCCCAGCGCCCTTTTTCCTCACAGAGAGATTCCCCAGACGGCTGCCGCCGGTGCCGCAGACGCCCAACTCCCCCTTCGTTGTCCCAGCTGAGCCGCCAACGGTGGCTGCCTGGCTGCTGCCCTCCTTCCCCGGAGCGATGGCGGTGCCCTTGCAGCCCCCCCAGGTACCCACCCTCTCCTACGCGCTGCCCCAGGCCACCGTCTGGCACGTGGTGCCGGAGGTCCAGGGGCAGGTGCTGCAGCTCCCACCCGTGGCGCAGCTGCCACCTGGGGGGCACCTCCCACCCGAGGGGCACCACCTGCAGCTGGTGCAGCTCCCCCCTGTGGGGCATATCCTGCAGCCGGTGCAGCTCTCCCCCGTGGGGCATAACCTGCAGGTGGTGCACCTCCCACCCGAGGAGCATATCCTGCAGCCGGTGCAGCTCTCCCCCGTGGGGCATAACCTGCAGGTGGTGCACCTCCCACCCGAGGAGCATAACCTGCAGCCGGTGCAGCTCCCCCCCGTGGGGCATAACCTGCAGCCGGTGCAGCTCCCCCCCGTGGGGCATAACCTGCAGGTGGTGCAGCTCCCCCCCGTGGGGCAGCTCCCCCACACCGCTCTTCCCTGTGCCCCTGTCTGCCAGTGCGGACAGCCAATGGTGACGGGGACACTGGTGCCCCACCATGCGCTGGGGCTGGGGCCCAGGGCCGTGCTCCACGGGGAGCCCCTGCACCCCGCAGGCACCTGCCTGTTGCAGGCCCCCGCCCACCGCAGGCCCCCGCCACCCCTCGTCCCGGGGCCTCGGCTCCGGGGGCAGGCGCTCCCCACGCCCCGCACCGTGACCAGCAGCCAGGGGCAGCTGCCGGAGCCCTGCGACCACGCCGTGGGGCTCAGCGAGGACCAGGGGCCCCCGCTGCCTGACCCCACTCCCCCCGAGCCTTTCCTGGCTCCATCGACCCGCAGCACCCAGACGGCGACGCCCGACGGTGAGTTTGGCGCTGGCACAGCCGCCCCGTTGTCGCCCCACACCCATGAGCCATGGGAAAGCTGACATCGCCCGTCTTGGGGGATTTTCTTGCTTCGTCCTCAGCGGCGACAGCCCCGCAGGTGCCTGAGGAGCCCCCGCAGCTGCCCGAGCTGGGCCCTGATGCCTTCGCCGAGGCCTTTCCAGAGCTGGCAGGGGACAGCCAGCTGCTGCAGCACCTGCAGGACCAGCTCCTGGCCGACCTGGACATCCCCGGCACGGAGGAGCTGTTCAGCTGGCTCGAGGCCGTGGAGCCCCAGGACGCCTTCCCCGATTCGCCCAGCAGTCCTGCCCTCAGCCGCCTCCTCTCCCAGCTGCCCGACCTCTCCGAGGACATCGAGGAGCCGAGCACGCAGGGACTGGAAGCCACAGGAGCCCTCGGTGAGGTACCCTCAACCCCTGGGGTGTACCCCGAGAAGGTTGGGGGTGGGCTGTTGGTGCAGTCCCCCGTTGTGCTGGCATTGAGCCCCCCGCTCAGCCCTGCAGCCAGTCCCCTGCCCGGTGCCCTTAGTAGACCCCTACCCAGTCCACCCCTGAGTCCCCCCAGGAGGTCCCCTGACACCCAGGTCCTCAGTTCCCCTAGTAGACCCCTGCCCAAACCCCCCCTGAGTCCCCCCAAGAGGTCCCCTGACACCCAAGTCCTCAGTGAGCAGAGGACACCCCTGCCCACATGCCCCCTGGGTCCCCTCAAGAGCCCCCTGGCTGCCCCTGTGTCCACCGGCACCAAGCGGGGGGCCAAGCGCCGCGCGCCCACCAGCACCCCCAGGACAGCGGAGAGCTCCCAGCCCAAGAGGCCAGCAACGGAGAAACCCCCTGGCAAGGACAGGAAGATGCTGCTGGGCCAGGGTGTCCAAGGCCCCGAGACGCCTTGCCAGGGACGCCGTGCCAGGGACGCCAGGATGTCCAAGGCCCCAGGACGCCGTGGCAGCAGCAGGAAAGACGGCAGTGGCAGGCAGCAGCCAGCGACCAACAACAGCCGGGCGCCCAGCAAGAGAGCCCGAAGCCCGGGGGCTGCTGGGGGGCAAGGAGCAGCGTCGCCGCCTCCCCGCAGAGCGCGGCTGCTGCCGGAGACTCCGAGCGCGGAGCCCGGTGCCGTGCGGCCCCAGGACAGCCTCTGTCCCCAAGGCGTCAGGGCCAAGACGCTGCAGCGCCAGCGCCGGGACACAAAGACCCCCAGCGAGACTTTGCAGCCGCTGGGGGCCAGGGCGAAGGCGCTGGGGCCAGGGCGCCAGCTGCCCTGTGTGCAGCTGCAGCCCACCTCCAGCAGCCCCAGCACGATGCCCAGCGCTGCGCAGACAGTGCCAGCTGTGCCCGCTGCCCCCCAATCCCCAGCTGGCGGCAAAGAGAAGGTGGTGCCAGCACCACCAGGCAGCACGGCGTGAACAGGGGACGCTGCCCTAGAGCAGGCGCCCAGAGCGCTGTGCCTGCCAGCCGCGGGGGGCCAAGCGCAGCGGGGGGCTCTGCCCACACAGCCGCGCATGCTGCAGCCCCTGGCACGGCCCCGCGTGGACTACGTGCCCTGCGTGGGGCCCTGGGCAGGCGGTGACGCGGCGCCCACGCCGCTGGAGGAGCAGGAGGAGCCGGTGCCCATCACGCTGCAGCAGCGTCCCGAGCGGGAGCGCCTGAAGCAGCTGGCCCAGGAGGAGTGGCAGCGGGCGGCCCACCAGATGAAGATCGGCCCTGTGCAATTCTTCGCGCAGCGGCAGAAAGACGGGGCCATAGCCAAGTATGCCGGCTACCCGTGACCCTGCGCTCCTCGACGGCCCCTGCAGCACCCAGTGGCGCTGAGCTCAGCACGCAGGCACAGAGACCTCTGCAGGCACCTGCTCCAGCTTGAGCCGCACTCTTCAGCCCTTTCCCCTCTCGCTTGCCCTTACCCTTCTTTAGTGCTGTAGCTAGTCAGTGTTTCTCACTGTCAGGGATGGGCAACGGGGGGGGATGGGAGATGGGGGGGTCACGAATGAGTGTTGGGAGTGTTGCGATGGAAGCTGTTGGGATGGGCAATACCTGGCATGGGCAAGTTTGGGCATGGGAACTGCTTGTTGGGACACAAAATGGCAGGGATTGAAAGCTTATTTCTTCCTTTCTGGTCCTTTCTCTGCTTTATCGCCTTTTTTCTTAAATTCCTCTAGTGTAGGTGTTCACTCAGCAACGCCTCTGCCTGCAGTTGTTCTGGCAGTGGGATGCCGAGGGGATTTAATGCAGCCCGCTCCCGCTGCCCATGCTCAGTCCGTGAATGGATGTGGGCATGGCCAGCACGGACGGGAGAAAATGGATGGATGGATGGATGGATGGATGGATGGATGGATGGATGGATGGATGGATGGATGGGAGTTGGGAACTGAGCCTTGGGATCAGCAATGGGAGGTTGCTGGGATAGGAAATGATCAGTGGGATGGGAAGTCATGACGGTGATGGGGATTCATTAGTGTGAAATGATGGGAAATTGCTAGGTGATTTTGTGATATTGTGATCATGGTGGATTTTTTGTGATATTTTGTGATGTTGTGATCATGGTGGTGATAGGAGAGCATTAGGCTGGGAAAAAATTGTTTACATTAATAAATTTTATTGATTGTCTTTTTAATGTATTGTATGATTTGTATTATTATTTTCTATTCCTTTATTATTAAACTCTTTATCAATGCCTATGAGCTTTTATTTTCCTTCCGATTCTCTGCACGTTCACTCAGGATGGGGGGACGTGAGCGAACAGATGTGTGGTGCTGAGCGGCCTGCCGGGTTACACCACAACAGACTTTTTGGCAGCCAAGCTGGGGCACAAAGGGTTGAGCTAACGTCACATCTGACCGGAATGTTTTAAAAGAGTGTTTCTTATAAGCTTTCTCTGAGATTGACAGTTGCTGGTCACAATGTTGATTTTTTCCTTTCTAGTGTTGTTTTTCTGTGCTTTTTAGGTGCTTTTTCTTAATCCCTTTCTTGTTGTTTATGATCCCTGGGGGCTGGCCTATGTTTGCTGATGGTTTTGCCCACTTGCAGGTAGCACGTGCTCCTCTTGCACCGACGGTGAACTTAACCCAGTATTTGTCCCCGAATGACAACCTCTGTGGTTAGACAAGGAGTTAAAAATTCCAGCCAGCGATCAGCCCTGAGGCAGGATGGCTACAGGTGGCAAGGGGTGGGGGGGGATGTGGGCCGGTTTTTATCACGATTGCCACCTCCGATGGCTTTGGAATTCAGCCCTGAACAAATGTGGTATCCTACGGCGCTGCTAAAAGGTTTTAGAAAGGTGTGCCCCGATGCTGGCAGTGCCAGAGATTTACAGCTCGCCAAGTTGTCCGAGAAAAGTTTGGATTTGTTACCCGATGCGCAAGAAGCCAATCCAGACACCAGGTCGAGACACAGTTTTCTTTCAGAACTGCGCGAGTCTGGGTACCAGGTGGTTTCCCACAAAGCCAGCACATGGAAAGATTTTCCACGCCACGCTTGATACAATCTTTTATCACTACATTTCCATGCTAGTACAATCCCCTAACTTCTCACAGGTTCCAGAATTAGCCTACGGCTGACATGACAAAATGATTCTGCGCATCCTCAGAGGGGAAGGGTCTCCTGTTGGGCTGGGGTCTCTCACTCTAGGGCTGTGTTTTTTTGTATTAGAATGAGCGTACTTCGTATTAGAATAGCTTTCCATTGTTTTCCAGTGGTTTCCAACAAATGGATTAGTATCAAACTCCAGTGCACGTGTGTAGGATTTTTCCTTACAAAAGGGTCTTCTCGAGTAAATAGATTCCTAGTTATTCATCCTTTAGATAGCTCCAACTCCAGGGTCATCTTTGCCCTTGCCTGAAAATACCCATTTGGTATCTGTTCTCATGAAACAAAGTTAACGAAAAACAAACAAACAAACAAAAACAAAACCCAGTTCCTAGCACCAGCGGCTTGTTAGCTGGGTCTGCTCTATGTGTTTTGAAGACTATTCAGTCCAATTCAGCACCTTCAAGAGAAATTGTGTGGGTCTATGAAAATGCGTCTTGATCTGATGCAAGCCTGTGACGCACCCTGAAGGCCCTCCAAGCCCTGGGATGGGCTCTGAGGCCCTTCCGAGCCCTGGGATGTTACCCGCAGCCACTCCAACCCCTTTGACGGGCCCTGCGGCCTCTCCAGCCCCGCTGACAGGCCCTGCAGCCACTCCAACCCTCTGACGGACCCTACAGCTGGCTCCGGGGACTGCCCTGTGGCATTCCCAGGCACCGATACACACAAGATGAAAGAATGGATGCACAAGTCATCTCGTTTAGTAAGGGAAGAGAGTCCTACTGAGAAGGGGAAGGAGCAATAGGAAGGCGAAGCAGACTACCCCAGTGGAGGGCCGTCCTAGGGAACAGCAGGCTGAAGACCACCATCTAAAAGCAGCAGTAACCAGGTGATCCCGATCTCTGGGTGAGCTGTGAGACATGCGGAAAGATTTCAGCTGTCCTCCAGGCGAGCACATTGTCACCTTGCTGCTGCCATGCTGGGATAACGGCTCCGGTGTCCGGGCTGTGTCTGTGCTGTGCCTGTGCTCTGTGCTGGGCCTGTGCTCTCTGTGCTCTGTCCGTGCTGTGTCCGGGCTGTGTCTGGGCTGTGTCTGGGCTCTGTCCGTGCTCTGTCTGGTCTCCATCTGCGCTGTGTCTGTGCTCTCTGTGCTGTGTCTGTGCTGTGCCTGTGCTCTGTCCGTGCTCTGTCCGGGCTGTGTCTGGGCTGTGTCTGGGCTGTGTCTCAGCTGTGTCTGGGCTCTGTCCGTGCTGTGTCTGGGCTCTGTGCTGTGTGTGTGCTCTCTCTGCTCTGTCTGTGCTCCGTCTGTGCTGTGCCTGTGCTGTGTCTGGGCTCTGGCTGGGCTGTGTCTGTGCTGTGTCCGTGCTGTGTCTGTGCTGTGTCCGGGCTGTGTCTGTGCTCTCTGTGCTGTGTACGTGCTCTGGCTGGGCTGTGTCTGGGCTGTGCTCTGTGGTCTGTCTGTATTGGCCTCCTTTCTCCCCAGTTCTTCTCAGAGCCTGTCTTCAGATGAACAGTCTCAGTCCTTTGTCAGCCATCCCGAGACAAGCCACCACCCCCGACGGGACCGCTGAAATCAGAGGGTGCACCTTCCTGTCTGTGGTAGCAAGAACTCTCTGGTAGGCAACAAGATCCGGGACGAGCCCCTAAACCCTGAGAAAAATCTCAATAATTTTCTTCAGACAGGATCTTCTGTGGAGCTTTTTTATTCGCGATTGCAATGGCGGGCATCCTGCAAGCAGGAGCGCGCAGTAAAAGTTTATCATAACCGTGTATTCCCTATTACCCGACACCTGATTTCTCCCCTGTTTCTTCATTGGCTGAGTACTACGGGTTCGCAGCCTACTCGACGCACTACTATACCATATACGTACAATTTTATTTGACCAACCGTTAATTTCTCCTTAACCTTTTATTTTTTCCTTCTTCTCTTGTGACTAGAGGGCCCGTGATCTTTGCTTTTACTGATCTCGCACTGCTCATCCTGTTTTTCTTAGCTATCCTCGTTATTTTGGGACAGTGGGACCTTCCCCTTATCTGCTTAACGGATTCCCCACTGCTATGCCACACAATGCCACTTTTGCATATGCAAGGTTAGTGGATTTTTCCACTGCAAAAACACCTTCTATTGCAAAAACACAACTTTGTTTCTCACAAGGAGAAAAAACAACACGCCTAAAGTCGAAGCCACATACTAGAAAGAGAGGAGGATGCGCAGCACGGGAAGCTTCCCACAGAAAGGAGCTGCATTTGGGGTAAAAATCTGTCCCTTTTTATGTCATTGAGACATACGAGGGCGTAGGACACCAGCACTTCAGGTAACCAGTAGATGCTGTGCGTTTCGATCCGTCCCCCTGAGACAGCCACTAGGTGACGATGTTTCCAATTTTCTTTCAAGAAACCTTGCTTTCTCAGGCCCAGGTGTCCAGCTGCACATCGAGGACGTCCCTGGCTCCCAGGCGCAGTTCCCAGGCCGAAGGCCGAGCTCCCATCCGAACCCCCGGCCCGGCAGACATTGCTCCTGGCGTTGCGCAGCAGCCATTTCATGTCAGCCTTTGCTCATGGCAGTCAGCTTAGCGCCGTCAGTGCTGCCATCGGGGTGCCCGAGAGCCGTGTGAGGTCAGCAGAGAGTCACTGTCAGCCTTTGACCTCACAAAGGTGGGTGGCCATAAGTGCCCTGAGCGTCCAGCTCGCATGGAGTACTGCTGGTGGCACTCAAGGCATGGAGGTCTGCATGGTGCAATGGGAGACGCCGATGTCCTGCTGGTATTTTCACTGCCACAGTAGTGCCTCTTATAATGCTACTGTTAATTAGTGCTCTACCCTTCCGATCTTTTACTAAGGTAGCTAGAGAGAAGTGCAGACACCTGTTTATTTCCTGGTAATACCTGCAAGAACCATCTATCTACATCTTCGCCAGATTCATCATAGCGCTCTTGGTACCGCTGATCTGTGTTGCTCTGGAATAAAGTGCAATCGTTAGCACGCCAAGTGTCCATGCCCTTGAATCTACCAGAATCGTGCAAATCCCTGTTGGGATCTCTCTCTAGCTGTGGGCTGGCTAAGCTGTCTTTTGGATGGTGAAAATGGGAAATCGTGGGGATGGGAAATGATGAGTGGGATGAGAAATGATTGCTGGGATGGGAAGACTTCCTTGGGCTGGAAAGCCATGGGGCTAGGAAATGAAAGAGATGGGAAATCTTCCTTGGGATGGGAAAGCTTCCTTGGGAAGGAAAAGCATTGGGATGAGATACCTTCCCTGGGGAGGAAGTCATCCTTAAGGAAAGGCATTGGGATGGGAAATCTTCCTTGGGGAGGAAATCATTGGAAAGGAAAAGCATTGGGGTAGGGAAATCTCTCTTGGGATGGGAAATTATTGGGATGGGAAATCTTGAATGGGGTGGGTACGATTCGTTGCAGTAGGAAATAGTTGGAAAAGAAATGCAAGGGATGGGAAGTCTTTGGGATGAGATCTCATGGGATTAAGAAACGCTTCGTGCTGATGGGAAATAGTTTGCATGGGAATCTGTTGGGCTGTGAAACTGTCGGGATGGGAAATCGCCGGGAGGATGAAAAGTCTTGGGATGGAAAAGTCTTGGGATGGAAAATCCTTGGGAGGGGAAAGTGTTGGAGTGCGAAACCCCCCTGGGCCTGGCAAATGAGGACTGGGACGGGAAAGGCTCATGGGGATGGAAACTGATGGCGCTGGGAAGCCTGCTTGGGTAGAGAAACTGCAGTCCTCACCAAGATGGCGGTGAGGGGCTGGTCAGCCGTTGGGGCGGAGCCCCCGTTGCCCGGGTTCCCCAACGAACCGCCCCACTCTCCAGCGACCATGGCAGGTACAGCAGCGGGCTCCCGCTCCTCCCGGGGCTGCGGCCCTGCCGGCGAGCCCAGCGCCCGAGAGCTCAGCCCAGCGCCCTTTTTCCTCACAGAGAGATTCCCCAGACGGCTGCCGCCGGTGCCGCAGACGCCCAACTCCCCCTTCGTTGTCCCAGCTGAGCCGCCAACGGTGGCTGCCTGGCTGCTGCCCTCCTTCCCCGGAGCGATGGCGGTGCCCTTGCAGCCCCCCCAGGTACCCACCCTCTCCTACGCGCTGCCCCAGGCCACCGTCTGGCACGTGGTGCCGGAGGTCCAGGGGCAGGTGCTGCAGCTCCCACCCGTGGCGCAGCTGCCACCTGGGGGGCACCTCCCACCCGAGGGGCACCACCTGCAGCTGGTGCAGCTCCCCCCTGTGGGGCATATCCTGCAGCCGGTGCAGCTCTCCCCCGTGGGGCATAACCTGCAGGTGGTGCACCTCCCACCCGAGGAGCATATCCTGCAGCCGGTGCAGCTCTCCCCCGTGGGGCATAACCTGCAGGTGGTGCACCTCCCACCCGAGGAGCATAACCTGCAGCCGGTGCAGCTCCCCCCCGTGGGGCATAACCTGCAGCCGGTGCAGCTCCCCCCCGTGGGGCATAACCTGCAGGTGGTGCAGCTCCCCCCCGTGGGGCAGCTCCCCCACACCGCTCTTCCCTGTGCCCCTGTCTGCCAGTGCGGACAGCCCATGGTGACGGGGACACTGGTGCCCCACCATGCGCTGGGGCTGGGGCCCAGGGCCGTGCTCCACGGGGAGCCCCTGCACCCCGCAGGCACCTGCCTGTTGCAGGCCCCCGCCCACCGCAGGCCCCCGCCACCCCTCGTCCCGGGGCCTCGGCTCCGGGGGCAGGCGCTCCCCACGCCCCGCACCGTGACCAGCAGCCAGGGGCAGCTGCCGGAGCCCTGCGACCACGCCGTGGGGCTCAGCGAGGACCAGGGGCCCCCGCTGCCTGACCCCACTCCCCCCGAGCCTTTCCTGGCTCCATCGACCCGCAGCACCCAGACGGCGACGCCCGACGGTGAGTTTGGCGCTGGCACAGCCGCCCCGTTGTCGCCCCACACCCATGAGCCATGGGAAAGCTGACATCGCCCGTCTTGGGGGATTTTCTTGCTTCGTCCTCAGCGGCGACAGCCCCGCAGGTGCCTGAGGAGCCCCCGCAGCTGCCCGAGCTGGGCCCTGATGCCTTCGCCGAGGCCTTTCCAGAGCTGGCAGGGGACAGCCAGCTGCTGCAGCACCTGCAGGACCAGCTCCTGGCCGACCTGGACATCCCCGGCACGGAGGAGCTGTTCAGCTGGCTCGAGGCCGTGGAGCCCCAGGACGCCTTCCCCGATTCGCCCAGCAGTCCTGCCCTCAGCCGCCTCCTCTCCCAGCTGCCCGACCTCTCCGAGGACATCGAGGAGCCGAGCACGCAGGGACTGGAAGCCACAGGAGCCCTCGGTGAGGTACCCTCAACCCCTGGGGTGTACCCCGAGAAGGTTGGGGGTGGGCTGTTGGTGCAGTCCCCTGTTGTGCTGGCATTGAGCCCCCCGCTCAGCCCTGCAGCCAGTCCCCTGCCCGGTGCCCTTAGTAGACCCCTACCCAGTCCACCCCTGAGTCCCCCCAGGAGGTCCCCTGACACCCAGGTCCTCAGTTCCCCTAGTAGACCCCTGCCCAAACCCCCCCTGAGTCCCCCCAAGAGGTCCCCTGACACCCAAGTCCTCAGTGAGCAGAGGACACCCCTGCCCACATGCCCCCTGGGTCCCCTCAAGAGCCCCCTGGCTGCCCCTGTGTCCACCGGCACCAAGCGGGGGGCCAAGCGCCGCGCGCCCACCAGCACCCCCAGGACAGCGGAGAGCTCCCAGCCCAAGAGGCCAGCAACGGAGAAACCCCCTGGCAAGGACAGGAAGATGCTGCTGGGCCAGGGTGTCCAAGGCCCCGAGACGCCTTGCCAGGGACGCCGTGCCAGGGACGCCAGGATGTCCAAGGCCCCAGGACGCCGTGGCAGCAGCAGGAAAGACGGCAGTGGCAGGCAGCAGCCAGCGACCAACAACAGCCGGGCGCCCAGCAAGAGAGCCCGAAGCCCGGGGGCTGCTGGGGGGCAAGGAGCAGCGTCGCCGCCTCCCCGCAGAGCGCGGCTGCTGCCGGAGACTCCGAGCGCGGAGCCCGGTGCCGTGCGGCCCCAGGACAGCCTCTGTCCCCAAGGCGTCAGGGCCAAGACACTGCAGCGCCAGCGCCGGGGCACAAAGACCCCCAGCGAGACTTTGCAGCCGCTGGGGGCCAGGGCGAAGGCGCTGGGGCCAGGGCGCCAGCTGCCCTGTGTGCAGCCGCAGCCCACCTCCAGCAGCCCCAGCACGATGCCCAGCGCCGCGCAGACAGTGCCAGCTGTGCCCGCTGCCCCCCAATCCCCAGCTGGCGGCAAAGAGAAGGTGGTGCCGGCACCACCAGGCAGCACGGCGTGAACAGGGGACGCTGCCCTAGAGCAGGCGCCCAGAGCGCTGTGCCTGCCAGCCGCGGGGGGCCAAGCGCAGCGGGGGGCTCTGCCCACACAGCCGCGCATGCTGCAGCCCCTGGCACGGCCCCGCGTGGACTACGTGCCCTGCGTGGGGCCCTGGGCAGGCGGTGACGCGGCGCCCACGCCGCTGGAGGAGCAGGAGGAGCCGGTGCCCATCACGCTGCAGCAGCGTCCCGAGCGGGAGCGCCTGAAGCAGCTGGCCCAGGAGGAGTGGCAGCGGGCGGCCCACCAGATGAAGATCGGCCCTGTGCAATTCTTCGCGCAGCGGCAGAAAGACGGGGCCATAGCCAAGTATGCCGGCTACCCGTGACCCTGCGCTCCTCGACGGCCCCTGCAGCACCCAGTGGCGCTGAGCTCAGCACGCAGGCACAGAGACCTCTGCAGGCACCTGCTCCAGCTTGAGCCGCACTCTTCAGCCCTTTCCCCTCTCGCTTGCCCTTACCCTTCTTTAGTGCTGTAGCTAGTCAGTGTTTCTCACTGTCAGGGATGGGCAACGGGGGGGGATGGGAGATGGGGGGGTCACGAATGAGTGTTGGGAGTGTTGCGATGGAAGCTGTTGGGATGGGCAATACCTGGCATGGGCAAGTTTGGGCATGGGAACTGCTTGTTGGGACACAAAATGGCAGGGATTGAAAGCTTATTTCTTCCTTTCTGGTCCTTTCTCTGCTTTATCGCCTTTTTTCTTAAATTCCTCTAGTGTAGGTGTTCACTCAGCAACGCCTCTGCCTGCAGTTGTTCTGGCAGTGGGATGCCGAGGGGATTTAATGCAGCCCGCTCCCGCTGCCCATGCTCAGTCCGTGAATGGATGTGGGCATGGCCAGCACGGACGGGAGAAAATGGGTGGATGGATGGATGGAT
Source organism: Anser anser (assembly GCF_964211835.1). NCBI lineage: Eukaryota > Metazoa > Chordata > Aves > Anseriformes > Anatidae > Anser > Anser anser. Next base: position 5,356,855 of record NC_139747.1, read on the forward strand.
GGATGGATGGATGGATGGATGGATGGATGGATGGATGGATGGATGGGAGTTGGGAACTGAGCCTTGGGATCAGCAATGGGAGGTTGCTGGGATAGGAAATGATCAGTGGGATGGGAAGTCATGACGGTGATGGGGATTCATTAGTGTGAAATGATGGGAAATTGCTAGGTGATTTTGTGATATTGTGATCATGGTGGATTTTTTGTGATATTTTGTGATGTTGTGATCATGGTGGTGATAGGAGAGCATTAGGCTGGGAAAAAATTGTTTACATTAATAAATTTTATTGATTGTCTTTTTAATGTATTGTATGATTTGTGTTATTATTTTCTATTCCTTTATTATTAAACTCTTTATCAATGCCTATGAGCTTTTATTTTCCTTCCGATTCTCTGCACGTTCACTCAGGATGGGGGGACGTGAGCGAACAGATGTGTGGTGCTGAGCGGCCTGCCGGGTTACACCACAACAGACTTTTTGGCAGCCAAGCTGGGGCACAAAGGGTTGAGCTAACGTCACATCTGACCGGAATGTTTTAAAAGAGTGTTTCTTATAAGCTTTCTCTGAGATTGATAGTTGCTGGTCACAATGTTGATTTTTTCCTTTCTAGTGTTGTTTTTCTGTGCTTTTTAGGTGCTTTTTCTTAATCCCTTTCTTGTTGTTTATGATCCCTGGGGGCTGGCCTATGTTTGCTGATGGTTTTGCCCACTTGCAGGTAGCACGTGCTCCTCTTGCACCGACGGTGAACTTAACCCAGTATTTGTCCCCGAACGACAACCTCTGTGGTTAGACAAGGAGTTAAAAATTCCAGCCAGCGATCAGCCCTGAGGCAGGATGGCTACAGGTGGCAAGGGGTGGGGGGGGATGTGGGCCGGTTTTTATCACGATTGCCACCTCCGATGGCTTTGGAATTCAGCCCTGAACAAATGTGGTATCCTACGGCGCTGCTAAAAGGTTTTAGAAAGGTGTGCCCCGATGCTGGCAGTGCCAGAGATTTACAGCTCGCCAAGTTGTCCGAGAAAAGTTTGGATTTGTTACCCGATGCGCAAGAAGCCAATCCAGACACCAGGTCGAGACACAGTTTTCTTTCAGAACTGCGCGAGTCTGGGTACCAGGTGGTTTCCCACAAAGCCAGCACATGGAAAGATTTTCCACGCCACGCTTGATACAATCTTTTATCACTACATTTCCATGCTAGTACAATCCCCTAACTTCTCACAGGTTCCAGAATTAGCCTACGGCTGACATGACAAAATGATTCTGCGCATCCTCAGAGGGGAAGGGTCTCCTGTTGGGCTGGGGTCTCTCACTCTAGGGCTGTGTTTTTTTGCATTAGAATGAGCGTACTTCGTATTAGAATAGCTTTCCATTGTTTTCCAGTGGTTTCCAACAAATGGATTAGTATCAAACTCCAGTGCACGTGTGTAGGATTTTCCCTTACAAAAGGGTCTTCTCGAGTAAATAGATTCCTAGTTATTCATCCTTTAGATAGCTCCAACTCCAGGGTCATCTTTGCCCTTGCCTGAAAATACCCATTTGGTATCTGTTCTCATGAAACAAAGTTAACGAAAAACAAACAAACAAACAAACAACACAAAACCAGTTCCTAGCACCAGCGGCTTGTTAGCTGGGTCTGCTCTATGTGTTTTGAAGACTATTCAGTCCAATTCAGCACCTTCAAGAGAAATTGTGTGGGTCTATGAAAATGCGTCTTGATCTGATGCAAGCCTGTGACGCACCCTGAAGGCCCTCCAAGCCCTGGGATGGGCTCTGAGGCCCTTCCGAGCCCTGGGATGTTACCCGCAGCCACTCCAACCCCTTTGACGGGCCCTGCGGCCTCTCCAGCCCCGCTGACAGGCCCTGCAGCCACTCCAACCCTCTGACGGACCCTACAGCTGGCTCCGGGGACTGCCCTGTGGCATTCCCAGTCACCGATACACACAAGATGAAAGAATGGATGCACAAGTCATCTCGTTTAGTAAGGGAAGAGAGTCCTACTGAGAAGGGGAAGGAGCAATAGGAAGGCGAAGCAGACTACCCCAGTGGAGGGCCGTCCTAGGGAACAGCAGGCTGAAGACCACCATCTAAAAGCAGCAGTAACCAGGTGATCCCGATCTCTGGGTGAGCTGTGAGACATGCGGAAAGATTTCAGCTGTCCTCCAGGCGAGCACATTGTCACCTTGCTGCTGCCATGCTGGGATAACGGCTCCGGTGTCCGGGCTGTGTCTGTGCTGTGCCTGTGCTCTGTGCTGGGCCTGTGCTCTCTGTGCTCTGTCCGTGCTGTGTCCGGGCTGTGTCTGGGCTGTGTCTGGGCTGTGTCTGGGCTGTGTCTGGGCTCTGTCCGTGCTCTGTCTGGTCTCCATCTGCGCTGTGTCTGTGCTCTCTGTGCTGTGTCTGTGCTGTGCCTGTGCTCTGTCCGTGCTCTGTCCGGGCTGTGTCTGGGCTGTGTCTGGGCTGTGTCTCAGCTGTGTCTGGGCTCTGTCTGGGCTCTGTGCTGTGTGTGTGCTCTCTCTGCTCTGTCTGTGCTCCGTCTGTGCTGTGCCTGTGCTGTGTCTGGGCTCTGGCTGGGCTGTGTCTGTGCTGTGTCCGTGCTGTGTCCGTGCTGTGTCTGTGCTGTGTCCGGGCTGTGTCTGTGCTCTCTGTGCTGTGTACGTGCTCTGGCTGGGCTGTGTCTGGGCTGTGCTCTGTGGTCTGTCTGTATTGGCCTCCTTTCTCCCCAGTTCTTCTCAGAGCCTGTCTTCAGATGAACAGTCTCAGTCCTTTGTCAGCCATCCCGAGACAAGCCACCACCCCCGACGGGACCGCTGAAATCAGAGGGTGCACCTTCCTGTCTGTGGTAGCAAGAACTCTCTGGTAGGCAACAAGATCCGGGACGAGCCCCTAAACCCTGAGAAAAATCTCAATAATTTTCTTCAGACAGGATCTTCTGTGGAGCTTTTTTATTCGCGATTGCAATGGCGGGCGTCCTGCAAGCAGGAGCGCGCAATAAAAGTTTATCATAACCGTGTATTCCCTATTACCCGACACCTGATTTCTCCCCTGTTTCTTCATTGGCTGAGTACTACGGGTTCGCAGCCTACTCGACGCACTACTATACCATATACGTACAATTTTATTTGACCAACCGTTAATTTCTCCTTAACCTTTTATTTTTTCCTTCTTCTCTTGTGACTAGAGGGCCCGTGATCTTTGCTTTTACTGATCTCGCACTGCTCATCCTGTTTTTCTTAGCTATCCTCGTTATTTTGGGACAGTGGGACCTTCCCCTTATCTGCTTAACGGATTCCCCACTGCTATGCCACACAATGCCACTTTTGCATATGCAAGGTTAGTGGATTTTTCCACTGCAAAAACACCTTCTATTGCAAAAACACAACTTTGTTTCTCACAAGGAGAAAAAACAACACGCCTAAAGTCGAAGCCACATACTAGAAAGAGAGGAGGATGCGCAGCACGGGAAGCTTCCCACAGAAAGGAGCTGCATTTGGGGTAAAAATCTGTCCCTTTTTATGTCATTGAGACATACGAGGGCGTAGGACACCAGCACTTCAGGTAACCAGGAGATGCTGTGCGTTTCGATCCGTCCCCCTGAGACAGCCACTAGGTGACGATGTTTCCAATTTTCTTTCAAGAAACCTTGCTTTCTCAGGCCCAGGTGTCCAGCTGCACATCGAGGACGTCCCTGGCTCCCAGGCGCAGTTCCCAGGCCGAAGGCCGAGCTCCCATCCGAACCCCCGGCCCGGCAGACATTGCTCCTGGCGTTGCGCAGCAGCCATTTCATGTCAGCCTTTGCTCATGGCAGTCAGCTTAGCGCCGTCAGTGCTGCCATCGGGGTGCCCGAGAGCCGTGTGAGGTCAGCAGAGAGTCACTGTCAGCCTTTGACCTCACAAAGGTGGGTGGCCATAAGTGCCCTGAGCGTCCAGCTCGCATGGAGTACTGCTGGTGGCACTCAAGGCATGGAGGTCTGCATGGTGCAATGGGAGACGCCGATGTCCTGCTGGTATTTTCACTGCCACAGTAGTGCCTCTTATAATGCTACTGTTAATTAGTGCTCTACCCTTCCGATCTTTTACTAAGGTAGCTAGAGAGAAGTGCAGACACCTGTTTATTTCCTGGTAATACCTGCAAGAACCATCTATCTACATCTTCGCCAGATTCATCATAGCGCTCTTGGTACCGCTGATCTGTGTTGCTCTGGAATAAAGTGCAATCGTTAGCACGCCAAGTGTCCATGCCCTTGAATCTACCAGAATCGTACAAATCCCTGTTGTGATCTCTCTCTAGCTGTGGGCTGGCTAAGCTGTCTTTTGGATGGTGAAAATGGGAAATCGTGGGGATGGGAAATGATGAGTGGGATGAGAAATGATTGCTGGGATGGGAAGACTTCCTTGGGCTGGAAAGCCATGGGGCTAGGAAATGAAAGAGATGGGAAATCTTCCTTGGGATGGGAAAGCTTCCTTGGGAAGGAAAAGCATTGGGATGAGATACCTTCCCTGGGGAGGAAGGCATCCTTAAGGAAAGGCATTGGGATGGGAAATCTTCCTTGGGGAGGAAATCATTGGAAAGGAAAAGCATTGGGGTAGGGAAATCTCTCTTGGGATGGGAAATTATTGGGATGGGAAATCTTGAATGGGGTGGGTACGATTCGTTGCGGTAGGAAATAGTTGGAAAAGAAATGCAAGGGATGGGAAGTCTTTGGGATGAGATCTCATGGGATTAAGAAACGCTTCGTGCTGATGGGAAATAGTTTGCATGGGAATCTGTTGGGCTGTGAAACTGTCGGGATGGGAAATCGCCGGGAGGATGAAAAGTCTTGGGATGGAAAAGTCTTGGGATGGAAAATCCTTGGGAGGGGAAAGTGTTGGAGTGCGAAACCCCCCTGGGCCTGGCAAATGAGGACTGGGACGGGAAAGGCTCATGGGGATGGAAACTGATGGCGCTGGGAAGCCTGCTTGGGTAGAGAAACTGCAGTCCTCACCAAGATGGCGGTGAGGGGCTGGTCAGCCGTTGGGGCGGAGCCCCCGTTGCCCGGGTTCCCCAACGAACCGCCCCACTCTCCAGCGACCATGGCAGGTACAGCAGCGGGCTCCCGCTCCTCCCGGGGCTGCGGCCCTGCCGGCGAGCCCAGCGCCCGAGAGCTCAGCCCAGCGCCCTTTTTCCTCACAGAGAGATTCCCCAGACGGCTGCCGCCGGTGCCGCAGACGCCCAACTCCCCCTTCGTTGTCCCAGCTGAGCCGCCAACGGTGGCTGCCTGGCTGCTGCCCTCCTTCCCCGGAGCGATGGCGGTGCCCTTGCAGCCCCCCCAGGTACCCACCCTCTCCTACGCGCTGCCCCAGGCCACCGTCTGGCACGTGGTGCCGGAGGTCCAGGGGCAGGTGCTGCAGCTCCCACCCGTGGCGCAGCTGCCACCTGGGGGGCACCTCCCACCCGAGGGGCACCACCTGCAGCTGGTGCAGCTCCCCCCTGTGGGGCATATCCTGCAGCCGGTGCAGCTCTCCCCCGTGGGGCATAACCTGCAGGTGGTGCACCTCCCACCCGTGGGGCATAACCTGCAGGTGGTGCAGCTCCCCCCCGTGGGGCAGCTCCCCCACACCGCTCTTCCCTGTGCCCCTGTCTGCCAGTGCGGACAGCCCATGGTGACGGGGACACTGGTGCCCCACCATGCGCTGGGGCTGGGGCCCAGGGCCGTGCTCCACGGGGAGCCCCTGCACCCCGCAGGCACCTGCCTGTTGCAGGCCCCCGCCCACCGCAGGCCCCCGCCACCCCTCGTCCCGGGGCCTCGGCTCCGGGGGCAGGCGCTCCCCACGCCCCGCACCGTGACCAGCAGCCAGGGGCAGCTGCCGGAGCCCTGCGACCACGCCGTGGGGCTCAGCGAGGACCAGGGGCCCCCGCTGCCTGACCCCACTCCCCCCGAGCCTTTCCTGGCTCCATCGACCCGCAGCACCCAGACGGCGACGCCCGACGGTGAGTTTGGCGCTGGCACAGCCGCCCCGTTGTCGCCCCACACCCATGAGCCATGGGAAAGCTGACATCGCCCGTCTTGGGGGATTTTCTTGCTTCGTCCTCCGCGGCGACAGCCCCGCAGGTGCCTGAGGAGCCCCCGCAGCTGCCCGAGCTGGGCCCTGATGCCTTCGCCGAGGCCTTTCCAGAGCTGGCAGGGGACAGCCAGCTGCTGCAGCACCTGCAGGACCAGCTCCTGGCCGACCTGGACATCCCCGGCACGGAGGAGCTGTTCAGCTGGCTCGAGGCCGTGGAGCCCCAGGACGCCTTCCCCGATTCGCCCAGCAGTCCTGCCCTCAGCCGCCTCCTCTCCCAGCTGCCCGACCTCTCCGAGGACATCGAGGAGCCGAGCACGCAGGGACTGGAAGCCACAGGAGCCCTCGGTGAGGTACCCTCAACCCCTGGGGTGTACCCCGAGAAGGTTGGGGGTGGGCTGTTGGTGCAGTCCCCTGTTGTGCTGGCATTGAGCCCCCCGCTCAGCCCTGCAGCCAGTCCCCTGCCCGGTGCCCTTAGTAGACCCCTACCCAGTCCACCCCTGAGTCCCCCCAGGAGGTCCCCTGACACCCAGGTCCTCAGTTCCCCTAGTAGACCCCTGCCCAAACCCCCCCTGAGTCCCCCCAAGAGGTCCCCTGACACCCAAGTCCTCAGTGAGCAGAGGACACCCCTGCCCACATGCCCCCTGGGTCCCCTCAAGAGCCCCCTGGCTGCCCCTGTGTCCACCGGCACCAAGCGGGGGGCCAAGCGCCGCGCGCCCACCAGCACCCCCAGGACAGCGGAGAGCTCCCAGCCCAAGAGGCCAGCAACGGAGAAACCCCCTGGCAAGGACAGGAAGATGCTGCTGGGCCAGGGTGTCCAAGGCCCCGAGACGCCTTGCCAGGGACGCCGTGCCAGGGACGCCAGGATGTCCAAGGCCCCAGGACGCCGTGGCAGCAGCAGGAAAGACGGCAGCGGCAGGCAGCAGCCAGCGACCAACAACAGCCGGGCGCCCAGCAAGAGAGCCCGAAGCCCGGGGGCTGCTGGGGGGCAAGGAGCAGCGTCGCCGCCTCCCCGCAGAGCGCGGCTGCTGCCGGAGACTCCGAGCGCGGAGCCCGGTGCCGTGCAGCCCCAGGACAGCCTCTGTCCCCAAGGCGTCAGGGCCAAGACACTGCAGCGCCAGCGCCGGGGCACAAAGACCCCCAGCGAGACTTTGCAGCCGCTGGGGGCCAGGGCGAAGGCGCTGGGGCCAGGGCGCCAGCTGCCCTGTGTGCAGCCGCAGCCCACCTCCAGCAGCCCCAGCACGATGCCCAGCGCCGCGCAGACAGTGCCAGCTGTGCCCGCTGCCCCCCAATCCCCAGCTGGCGGCAAAGAGAAGGTGGTGCCAGCACCACCAGGCAGCACGGTGTGAACAGGGGACGCTGCCCTAGAGCAGGCGCCCAGAGCGCTGTGCCTGCCAGCCGCGGGGGGCCAAGCGCAGCGGGGGGCTCTGCCCACACAGCCGCGCATGCTGCAGCCCCTGGCACGGCCCCGCGTGGACTACGTGCCCTGCGTGGGGCCCTGGGCAGGCGGTGACGCGGCGCCCACGCCGCTGGAGGAGCAGGAGGAGCCGGTGCCCATCACGCTGCAGCAGCGTCCCGAGCGGGAGCGCCTGAAGCAGCTGGCCCAGGAGGAGCGGCAGCGGGCGGCCCACCAGATGAAGATCGGCCCTGTGCAATTCTTCGCGCAGCGGCAGAAGGACGGGGCCATAGCCAAGTATGCCGGCTACCCGTGACCCTGCGCTCCTCGACGGCCCCTGCAGCACCCAGTGGCGCTGAGCTCAGCACGCAGGCACAGAGACCTCTGCAGGCACCTGCTCCAGCTTGAGCCGCACTCTTCAGCCCTTTCCCCTCTCGCTTGCCCTTACCCTTCTTTAGTGCTGTAGCTAGTCAGTGTTTCTCACTGTCAGGGATGGGCAACGGGGGGGGATGGGAGATGGGGGGTCACGAATGAGTGTTGGGAGTGTTGCGATGGAAGCTGTTGGGATGGGCAATACCTGGCATGGGCAAGTTTGGGCATGGGAACTGCTTGTTGGGACACAAAATGGCAGGGATTGAAAGCTTATTTCTTCCTTTCTGGTCCTTTCTCTGCTTTATAGCCTTTTTTCTTAAATTCCTCTAGTGTAGGTGTTCACTCAGCAACGCCTCTGCCTGCAGTTGTTCTGGCAGTGGGATGCCGAGGGGATTTAATGCAGCCCGCTCCCGCTGCCCATGCTCAGTCCGTGAATGGATGTGGGCATGGCCAGCACGGACGGGAGAAAATGGGTGGATGGATGGATGGATGGATGGATGGATGGATGGATGGATGGATGGATGGGAGTTGGGAACTGAGCCTTGGGATCAGCAATGGGAGGTTGCTGGGATAGGAAATGATCAGTGGGATGGGAAGTCATGACGGTGATGGGGATTCATTAGTGTGAAATGATGGGAAATTGCTAGGTGATTTTGTGATATTGTGATCATGGTGGATTTTTTGTGATATTTTGTGATGTTGTGATCATGGTGGTGATAGGAGAGCATTAGGCTGGGAAAAAATTGTTTACATTAATAAATTTTATTGATTGTCTTTTTAATGTATTGTATGATTTGTGTTATTATTTTCTATTCCTTTATTATTAAACTCTTTATCAATGCCTATGAGCTTTTATTTTCCTTCCGATTCTCTGCACGTTCACTCAGGATGGGGGGACGTGAGCGAACAGATGTGTGGTGCTGAGCGGCCTGCCGGGTTACACCACAACAGACTTTTTGGCAGCCAAGCTGGGGCACAAAGGGTTGAGCTAACGTCACATCTGACCGGAATGTTTTAAAAGAGTGTTTCTTATAAGCTTTCTCTGAGATTGATAGTTGCTGGTCACAATGTTGATTTTTTCCTTTCTAGTGTTGTTTTTCTGTGCTTTTTAGGTGCTTTTTCTTAATCCCTTTCTTGTTGTTTATGATCCCTGGGGGCTGGCCTATGTTTGCTGATGGTTTTGCCCACTTGCAGGTAGCACGTGCTCCTCTTGCACCGACGGTGAACTTAACCCAGTATTTGTCCCCGAATGACAACCTCTGTGGTTAGACAAGGAGTTAAAAATTCCAGCCAGCGATCAGCCCTGAGGCAGGATGGCTACAGGTGGCAAGGGCTGGGGGGGGATGTGGGCCGGTTTTTATCACGATTGCCACCTCCGATGGCTTTGGAATTCAGCCCTGAACAAATGTGGTATCCTACGGCGCTGCTAAAAGGTTTTAGAAAGGTGTGCCCCGATGCTGGCAGTGCCAGAGATTTACAGCTCGCCAAGTTGTCCGAGAAAAGTTTGGATTTGTTACCCGATGCGCAAGAAGCCAATCCAGACACCAGGTCGAGACACAGTTTTCTTTCAGAACTGCGCGAGTCTGGGTACCAGGTGGTTTCCCACAAAGCCAGCACATGGAAAGATTTTCCACGCCACGCTTGATACAATCTTTTATCACTACATTTCCATGCTAGTACAATCCCCTAACTTCTCACAGGTTCCAGAATTAGCCTACGGCTGACATGACAAAATGATTCTGCGCATCCTCAGAGGGGAAGGGTCTCCTGTTGGGCTGGGGTCTCTCACTCTAGGGGTGTGATTTTTTGCATTAGAATGAGCGTACTTCGTATTAGAATAGCTTTCCATTGTTTTCCAGTGGTTTCCAACAAATGGATTAGTATCAAACTCCAGTGCACGTGTGTAGGATTTTTCCTTACAAAAGGGTCTTCTCGAGTAAATAGATTCCTAGTTATTCATCCTTTAGATAGCTTCAACTCCAGGGTCATCTTTGCCCTTGCCTGAAAATACCCATTTGGTATCTGTTCTCATGAAACAAAGTTAACGAAAAACAAACAAACAAACAAACAACACAAAACCCAGTTCCTAGCACCAGCGGCTTGTTAGCTGGGTCTGCTCTATGTGTTTTGAAGACTATTCAGTCCAATTCAGCACCTTCAAGAGAAATTGTGTGGGTCTATGAAAATGCGTCTTGATCTGATGCAAGCCTGTGACGCACCCTGAAGGCCCTCCAAGCCCTGGGATGGGCTCTGAGGCCCTTCCGAGCCCTGGGATGTTACCCGCAGCCACTCCAACCCCTTTGACGGGCCCTGCGGCCTCTCCAGCCCCGCTGACAGGCCCTGCAGCCACTCCAACCCTCTGACGGACCCTACAGCTGGCTCCGGGGACTGCCCTGTGGCATTCCCAGTCACCGATACACACAAGATGAAAGAATGGATGCACAAGTCATCTCGTTTAGTAAGGGAAGAGAGTCCTACTGAGAAGGGGAAGGAGCAATAGGAAGGCGAAGCAGACTACCCCAGTGGAGGGCCGTCCTAGGGAACAGCAGGCTGAAGACCACCATCTAAAAGCAGCAGTAACCAGGTGATCCCGATCTCTGGGTGAGCTGTGAGACATGCGGAAAGATTTCAGCTGTCCTCCAGGCGAGCACATTGTCACCTTGCTGCTGCCATGCTGGGATAACGGCTCCGGTGTCCGGGCTGTGTCTGTGCTGTGCCTGTGCTCTGTGCTGGGCCTGTGCTCTCTGTGCTCTGTCCGTGCTGTGTCCGGGCTGTGTCTGGGCTGTGTCTGGGCTGTGTCTGCGCTGTGTCTGGGCTGTGTCTGGGCTCTGTCCGTGCTCTGTCTGGTCTCCATCTGCGCTGTGTCTGTGCTCTCTGTGCTGTGTCTGTGCTGTGCCTGTGCTCTGTCCGTGCTCTGTCCGGGCTGTGTCTGGGCTGTGTCTGGGCTGTGTCTGGGCTGTGTCTGGGCTCTGTCCGTGCTGTGTCCGGGCTGTGTCTGGGCTGTGTCTGGGCTGTGTCTCAGCTGTGTCTGGGCTCTGTCCGTGCTGTGTCTGGGCTCTGTGCTGTGTGTGTGCTCTCTCTGCTCTGTCTGTGCTCCGTCTGTGCTGTGCCTGTGCTGTGTCTGGGCTCTGGCTGGGCTCTGTCCGTGCTGTGTCTGGGCTCTGGCTGGGCTGTGTCTGTGCTGTGTCCGTGCTGTGTCCGTGCTGTGTCTGTGCTGTGTCCGGGCTGTGTCTGTGCTCTCTGTGCTGTGTACGTGCTCTGGCTGGGCTGTGTCTGGGCTGTGCTCTGTGGTCTGTCTGTATTGGCCTCCTTTCTCCCCAGTTCTTCTCAGAGCCTGTCTTCAGATGAACAGTCTCAGTCCTTTGTCAGCCATCCCGAGACAAGCCACCACCCCCGACGGGACCGCTGAAATCAGAGGGTGCACCTTCCTGTCTGTGGTAGCAAGAACTCTCTGGTAGGCAACAAGATCCGGGACGAGCCCCTAAACCCTGAGAAAAATCTCAATAATTTTCTTCAGACAGGATCTTCTGTGGAGCTTTTTTATTCGCGATTGCAATGGCGGGCATCCTGCAAGCAGGAGCGCGCAGTAAAAGTTTATCATAACCGTGTATTCCCTATTACCCGACACCTGATTTCTCCCCTGTTTCTTCATTGGCTGAGTACTACGGGTTCGCAGCCTACTCGACGCACTACTATACCATATACGTACAATTTTATTTGACCAACCGTTAATTTCTCCTTAACCTTTTATTTTTTCCTTCTTCTCTTGTGACTAGAGGGCCCGTGATCTTTGCTTTTACTGATCTCGCACTGCTCATCCTGTTTTTCTTAGCTATCCTCGTTATTTTGGGACAGTGGGACCTTCCCCTTATCTGCTTAACGGATTCCCCACTGCTATGCCACACAATGCCACTTTTGCATATGCAAGGTTAGTGGATTTTTCCACTGCAAAAACACCTTCTATTGCAAAAACACAACTTTGTTTCTCACAAGGAGAAAAAACAACACGCCTAAAGTCGAAGCCACATACTAGAAAGAGAGGAGGATGCGCAGCACGGGAAGCTTCCCACAGAAAGGAGCTGCATTTGGGGTAAAAATCTGTCCCTTTTTATGTCATTGAGACATACGAGGGCGTAGGACACCAGCACTTCAGGTAACCAGGAGATGCTGTGCGTTTCGATCCGTCCCCCTGAGACAGCCACTAGGTGACGATGTTTCCAATTTTCTTTCAAGAAACCTTGCTTTCTCAGGCCCAGGTGTCCAGCTGCACATCGAGGACGTCCCTGGCTCCCAGGCGCAGTTCCCAGGCCGAAGGCCGAGCTCCCATCCGAACCCCCGGCCCGGCAGACATTGCTCCTGGCGTTGCGCAGCAGCCATTTCATGTCAGCCTTTGCTCATGGCAGTCAGCTTAGCGCCGTCAGTGCTGCCATCGGGGTGCCCGAGAGCCGTGTGAGGTCAGCAGAGAGTCACTGTCAGCCTTTGACCTCACAAAGGTGGGTGGCCATAAGTGCCCTGAGCGTCCAGCTCGCATGGAGTACTGCTGGTGGCACTCAAGGCATGGAGGTCTGCATGGTGCAATGGGAGACGCCGATGTCCTGCTGGTATTTTCACTGCCACAGTAGTGCCTCTTATAATGCTACTGTTAATTAGTGCTCTACCCTTCCGATCTTTTACTAAGGTAGCTAGAGAGAAGTGCAGACACCTGTTTATTTCCTGGTAATACCTGCAAGAACCATCTATCTACATCTTCGCCAGATTCATCATAGCGCTCTTGGTACCGCTGATCTGTGTTGCTCTGGAATAAAGTGCAATCGTTAGCACGCCAAGTGTCCATGCCCTTGAATCTACCAGAATCGTACAAATCCCTGTTGTGATCTCTCTCTAGCTGTGGGCTGGCTAAGCTGTCTTTTGGATGGTGAAAATGGGAAATCGTGGGGATGGGAAATGATGAGTGGGATGAGAAATGATTGCTGGGATGGGAAGACTTCCTTGGGCTGGAAAGCCATGGGGCTAGGAAATGAAAGAGATGGGAAATCTTCCTTGGGATGGGAAAGCTTCCTTGGGAAGGAAAAGCATTGGGATGAGATACCTTCCCTGGGGAGGAAGTCATCCTTAAGGAAAGGCATTGGGATGGGAAATCTTCCTTGGGGAGGAAATCATTGGAAAGGAAAAGCATTGGGGTAGGGAAATCTCTCTTGGGATGGGAAATTATTGGGATGGGAAATCTTGAATGGGGTGGGTACGATTCGTTGCGGTAGGAAATAGTTGGAAAAGAAATGCAAGGGATGGGAAGTCTTTGGGATGAGATCTCATGGGATTAAGAAACGCTTCGTGCTGATGGGAAATAGTTTGCATGGGAATCTGTTGGGCTGTGAAACTGTCGGGATGGGAAATCGCCGGGAGGATGAAAAGTCTTGGGATGGAAAAGTCTTGGGATGGAAAATCCTTGGGAGGGGAAAGTGTTGGAGTGCGAAACCCCCCTGGGCCTGGCAAATGAGGACTGGGACGGGAAAGGCTCATGGGGATGGAAACTGATGGCGCTGGGAAGCCTGCTTGGGTAGAGAAACTGCAGTCCTCACCAAGATGGCGGTGAGGGGCTGGTCAGCCGTTGGGGCGGAGCCCCCGTTGCCCGGGTTCCCCAACGAACCGCCCCACTCTCCAGCGACCATGGCAGGTACAGCATCGGGCTCCCGCTCCTCCCGGGGCTGCGGCCCTGCCGGCGAGCCCAGCGCCCGAGAGCTCAGCCCAGCGCCCTTTTTCCTCACAGAGAGATTCCCCAGACGGCTGCCGCCGGTGCCGCAGACGCCCAACTCCCCCTTCGTTGTCCCAGCTGAGCCGCCAACGGTGGCTGCCTGGCTGCTGCCCTCCTTCCCCGGAGCGATGGCGGTGCCCTTGCAGCCCCCCCAGGTACCCACCCTCTCCTACGCGCTGCCCCAGGCCACCGTCTGGCACGTGGTGCCGGAGGTCCAGGGGCAGGTGCTGCAGCTCCCACCCGTGGCGCAGCTGCCACCTGGGGGGCACCTCCCACCCGAGGGGCACCACCTGCAGCTGGTGCAGCTCCCCCCTGTGGGGCATATCCTGCAGCCGGTGCAGCTCTCCCCCGTGGGGCATAACCTGCAGGTGGTGCACCTCCCACCCGAGGAGCATAACCTGCAGGTGGTGCACCTCCCACCCGAGGAGCATAACCTGCAGCCGGTGCAGCTCCCCCCCGTGGGGCATAACCTGCAGCCGGTGCAGCTCCCCCCCGTGGGGCATAACCTGCAGGTGGTGCAGCTCCCCCCCGTGGGGCAGCTCCCCCACACCGCTCTTCCCTGTGCCCCTGTCTGCCAGAGCGGACAGCCCATGGTGACGGGGACACTGGTGCCCCACCATGCGCTGGGGCTGGGGCCCAGGGCCGTGCTCCACGGGGAGCCCCTGCACCCCGCAGGCACCTGCCTGTTGCAGGCCCCCGCCCACCGCAGGCCCCCGCCACCCCTCGTCCCGGGGCCTCGGCTCCGGGGGCAGGCGCTCCCCACGCCCCGCACCGTGACCAGCAGCCAGGGGCAGCTGCCGGAGCCCTGCGACCACGCCGTGGGGCTCAGCGAGGACCAGGGGCCCCCGCTGCCTGACCCCACTCCCCCCGAGCCTTTCCTGGCTCCATCGACCCGCAGCACCCAGACGGCGACGCCCGACGGTGAGTTTGGCGCTGGCACAGCCGCCCCGTTGTCGCCCCACACCCATGAGCCATGGGAAAGCTGACATCGCCCGTCTTGGGGGATTTTCTTGCTTCGTCCTCAGCGGCGACAGCCCCGCAGGTGCCTGAGGAGCCCCCGCAGCTGCCCGAGCTGGGCCCTGATGCCTTCGCCGAGGCCTTTCCAGAGCTGGCAGGGGACAGCCAGCTGCTGCAGCACCTGCAGGACCAGCTCCTGGCCGACCTGGACATCCCCGGCACGGAGGAGCTGTTCAGCTGGCTCGAGGCCGTGGAGCCCCAGGACGCCTTCCCCGATTCGCCCAGCAGTCCTGCCCTCAGCCGCCTCCTCTCCCAGCTGCCCGACCTCTCCGAGGACATCGAGGAGCCGAGCACGCAGGGACTGGAAGCCACAGGAGCCCTCGGTGAGGTACCCTCAACCCCTGGGGTGTACCCCGAGAAGGTTGGGGGTGGGCTGTTGGTGCAGTCCCCTGTTGTGCTGGCATTGAGCCCCCCGCTCAGCCCTGCAGCCAGTCCCCTGCCCGGTGCCCTTAGTAGACCCCTACCCAGTCCACCCCTGAGTCCCCCCAGGAGGTCCCCTGACACCCAGGTCCTCAGTTCCCCTAGTAGACCCCTGCCCAAACCCCCCCTGAGTCCCCCCAAGAGGTCCCCTGACACCCAAGTCCTCAGTGAGCAGAGGACACCCCTGCCCACATGCCCCCTGGGTCCCCTCAAGAGCCCCCTGGCTGCCCCTGTGTCCACCGGCACCAAGCGGGGGGCCAAGCGCCGCGCGCCCACCAGCACCCCCAGGACAGCGGAGAGCTCCCAGCCCAAGAGGCCAGCAACGGAGAAACCCCCTGGCAAGGACAGGAAGATGCTGCTGGGCCAGGGTGTCCAAGGCCCCGAGACGCCTTGCCAGGGACGCCGTGCCAGGGACGCCAGGATGTCCAAGGCCCCAGGACGCCGTGGCAGCAGCAGGAAAGACGGCAGTGGCAGGCAGCAGCCAGCGACCAACAACAGCCGGGCGCCCAGCAAGAGAGCCCGAAGCCCGGGGGCTGCTGGGGGGCAAGGAGCAGCGTCGCCGCCTCCCCGCAGAGCGCGGCTGCTGCCGGAGACTCCGAGCGCGGAGCCCGGTGCCGTGCGGCCCCAGGACAGCCTCTGTCCCCAAGGCGTCAGGGCCAAGACACTGCAGCGCCAGCGCCGGGGCACAAAGACCCCCAGCGAGACTTTGCAGCCGCTGGGGGCCAGGGCGAAGGCGCTGGGGCCAGGGCGCCAGCTGCCCTGCGTGCAGCCGCAGCCCACCTCCAGCAGCCCCAGCACGATGCCCAGCGCCGCGCAGACAGTGCCAGCTGTGCCCGCTGCCCCCCAATCCCCAGCTGGCGGCAAAGAGAAGGTGGTGCCGGCACCACCAGGCAGCACGGCGTGAACAGGGGACGCTGCCCTAGAGCAGGCGCCCAGAGCGCTGTGCCTGCCAGCCGCGGGGGGCCAAGCGCAGCGGGGGGCTCTGCCCACACAGCCGCGCATGCTGCAGCCCCTGGCACGGCCCCGCGTGGACTACGTGCCCTGCGTGGGGCCCTGGGCAGGCGGTGACGCGGCGCCCACGCCGCTGGAGGAGCAGGAGGAGCCGGTGCCCATCACGCTGCAGCAGCGTCCCGAGCGGGAGCGCCTGAAGCAGCTGGCCCAGGAGGAGCGGCAGCGGGCGGCCCACCAGATGAAGATCGGCCCTGTGCAATTCTTCGCGCAGCGGCAGAAAGACGGGGCCATAGCCAAGTATGCCGGCTACCCGTGACCCTGCGCTCCTCGACGGCCCCTGCAGCACCCAGTGGCGCTGAGCTCAGCACGCAGGCACAGAGACCTCTGCAGGCACCTGCTCCAGCTTGAGCCGCACTCTTCAGCCCTTTCCCCTCTCGCTTGCCCTTACCCTTCTTTAGTGCTGTAGCTAGTCAGTGTTTCTCACTGTCAGGGATGGGCAACGGGGGGGGATGGGAGATGGGGGGGTCACGAATGAGTGTTGGGAGTGTTGCGATGGAAGCTGTTGGGATGGGCAATACCTGGCATGGGCAAGTTTGGGCATGGGAACTGCTTGTTGGGACACAAAATGGCAGGGATTGAAAGCTTATTTCTTCCTTTCTGGTCCTTTCTCTGCTTTATAGCCTTTTTTCTTAAATTCCTCTAGTGTAGGTGTTCACTCAGCAACGCCTCTGCCTGCAGTTGTTCTGGCAGTGGGATGCCGAGGGGATTTAATGCAGCCCGCTCCCGCTGCCCATGCTCAGTCCGTGAATGGATGTGGGCATGGCCAGCACGGACGGGAGAAAATGGGTGGATGGATGGATGGATGGATGGATGGATGGATGGATGGATGGATGGATGGATGGATGGATGGGAGTTGGGAACTGAGCCTTGGGATCAGCAATGGGAGGTTGCTGGGATAGGAAATGATCAGTGGGATGGGAAGTCATGACGGTGATGGGGATTCATTAGTGTGAAATGATGGGAAATTGCTAGGTGATTTTGTGATATTGTGATCATGGTGGATTTTTTGTGATATTTTGTGATGTTGTGATCATGGTGGTGATAGGAGAGCATTAGGCTGGGAAAAAATTGTTTACATTAATAAATTTTATTGATTGTCTTTTTAATGTATTGTATGATTTGTGTTATTATTTTCTATTCCTTTATTATTAAACTCTTTATCAATGCCTATGAGCTTTTATTTTCCTTCCGATTCTCTGCACGTTCACTCAGGATGGGGGGACGTGAGCGAACAGATGTGTGGTGCTGAGCGGCCTGCCGGGTTACACCACAACAGACTTTTTGGCAGCCAAGCTGGGGCACAAAGGGTTGAGCTAACGTCACATCTGACCGGAATGTTTTAAAAGAGTGTTTCTTATAAGCTTTCTCTGAGATTGATAGTTGCTGGTCACAATGTTGATTTTTTCCTTTCTAGTGTTGTTTTTCTGTGCTTTTTAGGTGCTTTTTCTTAATCCCTTTCTTGTTGTTTATGATCCCTGGGGGCTGGCCTATGTTTGCTGATGGTTTTGCCCACTTGCAGGTAGCACGTGCTCCTCTTGCACCGACGGTGAACTTAACCCAGTATTTGTCCCCGAATGACAACCTCTGTGGTTAGACAAGGAGTTAAAAATTCCAGCCAGCGATCAGCCCTGAGGCAGGATGGCTACAGGTGGCAAGGGCTGGGGGGGGATGTGGGCCGGTTTTTATCACGATTGCCACCTCCGATGGCTTTGGAATTCAGCCCTGAACAAATGTGGTATCCTACGGCGCTGCTAAAAGGTTTTAGAAAGGTGTGCCCCGATGCTGGCAGTGCCAGAGATTTACAGCTCGCCAAGTTGTCCGAGAAAAGTTTGGATTTGTTACCCGATGCGCAAGAAGCCAATCCAGACACCAGGTCGAGACACAGTTTTCTTTCAGAACTGCGCGAGTCTGGGTACCAGGTGGTTTCCCACAAAGCCAGCACATGGAAAGATTTTCCACGCCACGCTTGATACAATCTTTTATCACTACATTTCCATGCTAGTACAATCCCCTAACTTCTCACAGGTTCCAGAATTAGCCTACGGCTGACATGACAAAATGATTCTGCGCATCCTCAGAGGGGAAGGGTCTCCTGTTGGGCTGGGGTCTCTCACTCTAGGGCTGTGTTTTTTTGTATTAGAATGAGCGTACTTCGTATTAGAATAGCTTTCCATTGTTTTCCAGTGGTTTCCAACAAATGGATTTGTATCAAACTCCAGTGCACGTGTGTAGGATTTTTCCTTACAAAAGGGTCTTCTCGAGTAAATAGATTCCTAGTTATTCATCCTTTAGATAGCTTCAACTCCAGGGTCATCTTTGCCCTTGCCTGAAAATACCCATTTGGTATCTGTTCTCATGAAACAAAGTTAACGAAAAACAAACAAACAAACAAACAACACAAAACCAGTTCCTAGCACCAGCGGCTTGTTAGCTGGGTCTGCTCTATGTGTTTTGAAGACTATTCAGTCCAATTCAGCACCTTCAAGAGAAATTGTGTGGGTCTATGAAAATGCGTCTTGATCTGATGCAAGCCTGTGACGCACCCTGAAGGCCCTCCAAGCCCTGGGATGGGCTCTGAGGCCCTTCCGAGCCCTGGGATGTTACCCGCAGCCACTCCAACCCCTTTGACGGGCCCTGCGGCCTCTCCAGCCCCGCTGACAGGCCCTGCAGCCACTCCAACCCTCTGACGGACCCTACAGCTGGCTCCGGGGACTGCCCTGTGGCATTCCCAGTCACCGATACACACAAGATGAAAGAATGGATGCACAAGTCATCTCGTTTAGTAAGGGAAGAGAGTCCTACTGAGAAGGGGAAGGAGCAATAGGAAGGCGAAGCAGACTACCCCAGTGGAGGGCCGTCCTAGGGAACAGCAGGCTGAAGACCACCATCTAAAAGCAGCAGTAACCAGGTGATCCCGATCTCTGGGTGAGCTGTGAGACATGCGGAAAGATTTCAGCTGTCCTCCAGGCGAGCACATTGTCACCTTGCTGCTGCCATGCTGGGATAACGGCTCCGGTGTCCGGGCTGTGTCTGTGCTGTGCCTGTGCTCTGTGCTGGGCCTGTGCTCTCTGTGCTCTGTCCGTGCTGTGTCCGGGCTGTGTCTGGGCTGTGTCTGGGCTGTGTCTGGGCTGTGTCTGGGCTCTGTCCGTGCTCTGTCTGGTCTCCATCTGCGCTGTGTCTGTGCTCTCTGTGCTGTGTCTGTGCTGTGCCTGTGCTCTGTCCGTGCTCTGTCCGGGCTGTGTCTGGGCTGTGTCTGGGCTGTGTCTGGGCTGTGTCCGTGCTGTGTCTGGGCTCTGTGCTGTGTGTGTGCTCTCTCTGCTCTGTCTGTGCTCCGTCTGTGCTGTGCCTGTGCTGTGTCTGGGCTCTGGCTGGGCTGTGTCTGTGCTGTGTCCGTGCTGTGTCCGTGCTGTGTCTGTGCTGTGTCCGGGCTGTGTCTGTGCTCTCTGTGCTGTGTACGTGCTCTGGCTGGGCTGTGTCTGGGCTGTGCTCTGTGGTCTGTCTGTATTGGCCTCCTTTCTCCCCAGTTCTTCTCAGAGCCTGTCTTCAGATGAACAGTCTCAGTCCTTTGTCAGCCATCCCGAGACAAGCCACCACCCCCGACGGGACCGCTGAAATCAGAGGGTGCACCTTCCTGTCTGTGGTAGCAAGAACTCTCTGGTAGGCAACAAGATCCGGGACGAGCCCCTAAACCCTGAGAAAAATCTCAATAATTTTCTTCAGACAGGATCTTCTGTGGAGCTTTTTTATTCGCGATTGCAATGGCGGGCATCCTGCAAGCAGGAGCGCGCAGTAAAAGTTTATCATAACCGTGTATTCCCTATTACCCGACACCTGATTTCTCCCCTGTTTCTTCATTGGCTGAGTACTACGGGTTCGCAGCCTACTCGACGCACTACTATACCATATACGTACAATTTTATTTGACCAACCGTTAATTTCTCCTTAACCTTTTATTTTTTCCTTCTTCTCTTGTGACTAGAGGGCCCGTGATCTTTGCTTTTACTGATCTCGCACTGCTCATCCTGTTTTTCTTAGCTATCCTCGTTATTTTGGGACAGTGGGACCTTCCCCTTATCTGCTTAACGGATTCCCCACTGCTATGCCACACAATGCCACTTTTGCATATGCAAGGTTAGTGGATTTTTCCACTGCAAAAACACCTTCTATTGCAAAAACACAACTTTGTTTCTCACAAGGAGAAAAAACAACACGCCTAAAGTCGAAGCCACATACTAGAAAGAGAGGAGGATGCGCAGCACGGGAAGCTTCCCACAGAAAGGAGCTGCATTTGGGGTAAAAATCTGTCCCTTTTTATGTCATTGAGACATACGAGGGCGTAGGACACCAGCACTTCAGGTAACCAAGAGATGCTGTGCGTTTCGATCCGTCCCCCTGAGACAGCCACTAGGTGACGATGTTTCCAATTTTCTTTCAAGAAACCTTGCTTTCTCAGGCCCAGGTGTCCAGCTGCACATCGAGGACGTCCCTGGCTCCCAGGCGCAGTTCCCAGGCCGAAGGCCGAGCTCCCATCCGAACCCCCGGCCCGGCAGACATTGCTCCTGGCGTTGCGCAGCAGCCATTTCATGTCAGCCTTTGCTCATGGCAGTCAGCTTAGCGCCGTCAGTGCTGCCATCGGGGTGCCCGAGAGCCGTGTGAGGTCAGCAGAGAGTCACTGTCAGCCTTTGACCTCACAAAGGTGGGTGGCCATAAGTGCCCTGAGCGTCCAGCTCGCATGGAGTACTGCTGGTGGCACTCAAGGCATGGAGGTCTGCATGGTGCAATGGGAGACGCCGATGTCCTGCTGGTATTTTCACTGCCACAGTAGTGCCTCTTATAATGCTACTGTTAATTAGTGCTCTACCCTTCCGATCTTTTACTAAGGTAGCTAGAGAGAAGTGCAGACACCTGTTTATTTCCTGGTAATACCTGCAAGAACCATCTATCTACATCTTCGCCAGATTCATCATAGCGCTCTTGGTACCGCTGATCTGTGTTGCTCTGGAATAAAGTGCAATCGTTAGCACGCCAAGTGTCCATGCCCTTGAATCTACCAGAATCGTACAAATCCCTGTTGTGATCTCTCTCTAGCTGTGGGCTGGCTAAGCTGTCTTTTGGATGGTGAAAATGGGAAATCGTGGGGATGGGAAATGATGAGTGGGATGAGAAATGATTGCTGGGATGGGAAGACTTCCTTGGGCTGGAAAGCCATGGGGCTAGGAAATGAAAGAGATGGGAAATCTTCCTTGGGATGGGAAAGCTTCCTTGGGAAGGAAAAGCATTGGGATGAGATACCTTCCCTGGGGAGGAAGTCATCCTTAAGGAAAGGCATTGGGATGGGAAATCTTCCTTGGGGAGGAAATCATTGGAAAGGAAAAGCATTGGGGTAGGGAAATCTCTCTTGGGATGGGAAATTATTGGGATGGGAAATCTTGAATGGGGTGGGTACGATTCGTTGCGGTAGGAAATAGTTGGAAAAGAAATGCAAGGGATGGGAAGTCTTTGGGATGAGATCTCATGGGATTAAGAAACGCTTCGTGCTGATGGGAAATAGTTTGCATGGGAATCTGTTGGGCTGTGAAACTGTCGGGATGGGAAATCGCCGGGAGGATGAAAAGTCTTGGGATGGAAAAGTCTTGGGATGGAAAATCCTTGGGAGGGGAAAGTGTTGGAGTGCGAAACCCCCCTGGGCCTGGCAAATGAGGACTGGGACGGGAAAGGCTCATGGGGATGGAAACTGATGGCGCTGGGAAGCCTGCTTGGGTAGAGAAACTGCAGTCCTCACCAAGATGGCGGTGAGGGGCTGGTCAGCCGTTGGGGCGGAGCCCCCGTTGCCCGGGTTCCCCAACGAACCGCCCCACTCTCCAGCGACCATGGCAGGTACAGCAGCGGGCTCCCGCTCCTCCCGGGGCTGCGGCCCTGCCGGCGAGCCCAGCGCCCGAGAGCTCAGCCCAGCGCCCTTTTTCCTCACAGAGAGATTCCCCAGACGGCTGCCGCCGGTGCCGCAGACGCCCAACTCCCCCTTCGTTGTCCCAGCTGAGCCGCCAACGGTGGCTGCCTGGCTGCTGCCCTCCTTCCCCGGAGCGATGGCGGTGCCCTTGCAGCCCCCCCAGGTACCCACCCTCTCCTACGCGCTGCCCCAGGCCACCGTCTGGCACGTGGTGCCGGAGGTCCAGGGGCAGGTGCTGCAGCTCCCACCCGTGGCGCAGCTGCCACCTGGGGGGCACCTCCCACCCGAGGGGCACCACCTGCAGCTGGTGCAGCTCCCCCCTGTGGGGCATATCCTGCAGCCGGTGCAGCTCCCCCCTGTGGGGCATATCCTGCAGCCGGTGCAGCTCTCCCCCGTGGGGCATAACCTGCAGGTGGTGCACCTCCCACCCGAGGAGCATAACCTGCAGGTGGTGCACCTCCCACCCGAGGAGCATAACCTGCAGCCGGTGCAGCTCCCCCCCGTGGGGCATAACCTGCAGCCGGTGCAGCTCCCCCCCGTGGGGCATAACCTGCAGGTGGTGCAGCTCCCCCCCGTGGGGCAGCTCCCCCACACCGCTCTTCCCTGTGCCCCTGTCTGCCAGTGCGGACAGCCCATGGTGACGGGGACACTGGTGCCCCACCATGCGCTGGGGCTGGGGCCCAGGGCCGTGCTCCACGGGGAGCCCCTGCACCCCGCAGGCACCTGCCTGTTGCAGGCCCCCGCCCACCGCAGGCCCCCGCCACCCCTCGTCCCGGGGCCTCGGCTCCGGGGGCAGGCGCTCCCCACGCCCCGCACCGTGACCAGCAGCCAGGGGCAGCTGCCGGAGCCCTGCGACCACGCCGTGGGGCTCAGCGAGGACCAGGGGCCCCCGCTGCCTGACCCCACTCCCCCCGAGCCTTTCCTGGCTCCATCGACCCGCAGCACCCAGACGGCGACGCCCGACGGTGAGTTTGGCGCTGGCACAGCCGCCCCGTTGTCGCCCCACACCCATGAGCCATGGGAAAGCTGACATCGCCCGTCTTGGGGGATTTTCTTGCTTCGTCCTCAGCGGCGACAGCCCCGCAGGTGCCTGAGGAGCCCCCGCAGCTGCCTGAGCTGGGCCCTGATGCCTTCGCCGAGGCCTTTCCAGAGCTGGCAGGGGACAGCCAGCTGCTGCAGCACCTGCAGGACCAGCTCCTGGCCGACCTGGACATCCCCGGCACGGAGGAGCTGTTCAGCTGGCTCGAGGCCGTGGAGCCCCAGGACGCCTTCCCCGATTCGCCCAGCAGTCCTGCCCTCAGCCGCCTCCTCTCCCAGCTGCCCGACCTCTCCGAGGACATCGAGGAGCCGAGCACGCAGGGACTGGAAGCCACAGGAGCCCTCGGTGAGGTACCCTCAACCCCTGGGGTGTACCCCGAGAAGGTTGGGGGTGGGCTGTTGGTGCAGTCCCCTGTTGTGCTGGCATTGAGCCCCCCGCTCAGCCCTGCAGCCAGTCCCCTGCCCGGTGCCCTTAGTAGACCCCTACCCAGTCCACCCCTGAGTCCCCCCAGGAGGTCCCCTGACACCCAGGTCCTCAGTTCCCCTAGTAGACCCCTGCCCAAACCCCCCCTGAGTCCCCCCAAGAGGTCCCCTGACACCCAAGTCCTCAGTGAGCAGAGGACACCCCTGCCCACATGCCCCCTGGGTCCCCTCAAGAGCCCCCTGGCTGCCCCTGTGTCCACCGGCACCAAGCGGGGGGCCAAGCGCCGCGCGCCCACCAGCACCCCCAGGACAGCGGAGAGCTCCCAGCCCAAGAGGCCAGCAACGGAGAAACCCCCTGGCAAGGACAGGAAGATGCTGCTGGGCCAGGGTGTCCAAGGCCCCGAGACGCCTTGCCAGGGACGCCGTGCCAGGGACGCCAGGATGTCCAAGGCCCCAGGACGCCGTGGCAGCAGCAGGAAAGACGGCAGTGGCAGGCAGCAGCCAGCGACCAACAACAGCCGGGCGCCCAGCAAGAGAGCCCGAAGCCCGGGGGCTGCTGGGGGGCAAGGAGCAGCGTCGCCGCCTCCCCGCAGAGCGCGGCTGCTGCCGGAGACTCCGAGCGCGGAGCCCGGTGCCGTGCAGCCCCAGGACAGCCTCTGTCCCCAAGGCGTCAGGGCCAAGACACTGCAGCGCCAGCGCCGGGGCACAAAGACCCCCAGCGAGACTTTGCAGCCGCTGGGGGCCAGGGCGAAGGCGCTGGGGCCAGGGCGCCAGCTGCCCTGTGTGCAGCCGCAGCCCACCTCCAGCAGCCCCAGCACGATGCCCAGCGCCGCGCAGACAGTGCCAGCTGTGCCCGCTGCCCCCCAATCCCCAGCTGGCGGCAAAGAGAAGGTGGTGCCAGCACCACCAGGCAGCACGGTGTGAACAGGGGACGCTGCCCTAGAGCAGGCGCCCAGAGCGCTGTGCCTGCCAGCCGCGGGGGGCCAAGCGCAGCGGGGGGCTCTGCCCACACAGCCGCGCATGCTGCAGCCCCTGGCACGGCCCCGCGTGGACTACGTGCCCTGCGTGGGGCCCTGGGCAGGCGGTGACGCGGCGCCCACGCCGCTGGAGGAGCAGGAGGAGCCGGTGCCCATCACGCTGCAGCAGCGTCCCGAGCGGGAGCGCCTGAAGCAGCTGGCCCAGGAGGAGCGGCAGCGGGCGGCCCACCAGATGAAGATCGGCCCTGTGCAATTCTTCGCGCAGCGGCAGAAGGACGGGGCCATAGCCAAGTATGCCGGCTACCCGTGACCCTGCGCTCCTCGACGGCCCCTGCAGCACCCAGTGGCGCTGAGCTCAGCACGCAGGCACAGAGACCTCTGCAGGCACCTGCTCCAGCTTGAGCCGCACTCTTCAGCCCTTTCCCCTCTCGCTTGCCCTTACCCTTCTTTAGTGCTGTAGCTAGTCAGTGTTTCTCACTGTCAGGGATGGGCAACGGGGGGGGATGGGAGATGCGGGGGTCACGAATGAGTGTTGGGAGTGTTGCGATGGAAGCTGTTGGGATGGGCAATACCTGGCATGGGCAAGTTTGGGCATGGGAACTGCTTGTTGGGACACAAAATGGCAGGGATTGAAAGCTTATTTCTTCCTTTCTGGTCCTTTCTCTGCTTTATAGCCTTTTTTCTTAAATTCCTCTAGTGTAGGTGTTCACTCAGCAACGCCTCTGCCTGCAGTTGTTCTGGCAGTGGGATGCCGAGGGGATTTAATGCAGCCCGCTCCCGCTGCCCATGCTCAGTCCGTGAATGGATGTGGGCATGGCCAGCACGGACGGGAGAAAATGGGTGGATGGATGGATGGATGGATGGATGGATGGATGGATGGATGGATGGATGGATGGATGGGAGTTGGGAACTGAGCCTTGGGATCAGCAATGGGAGGTTGCTGGGATAGGAAATGATCAGTGGGATGGGAAGTCATGACGGTGATGGGGATTCATTAGTGTGAAATGATGGGAAATTGCTAGGTGATTTTGTGATATTGTGATCATGGTGGATTTTTTGTGATATTTTGTGATGTTGTGATCATGGTGGTGATAGGAGAGCATTAGGCTGGGAAAAAATTGTTTACATTAATAAATTTTATTGATTGTCTTTTTAATGTATTGTATGATTTGTGTTATTATTTTCTATTCCTTTATTATTAAACTCTTTATCAATGCCTATGAGCTTTTATTTTCCTTCCGATTCTCTGCACGTTCACTCAGGATGGGGGGACGTGAGCGAACAGATGTGTGGTGCTGAGCGGCCTGCCGGGTTACACCACAACAGACTTTTTGGCAGCCAAGCTGGGGCACAAAGGGTTGAGCTAACGTCACATCTGACCGGAATGTTTTAAAAGAGTGTTTCTTATAAGCTTTCTCTGAGATTGATAGTTGCTGGTCACAATGTTGATTTTTTCCTTTCTAGTGTTGTTTTTCTGTGCTTTTTAGGTGCTTTTTCTTAATCCCTTTCTTGTTGTTTATGATCCCTGGGGGCTGGCCTATGTTTGCTGATGGTTTTGCCCACTTGCAGGTAGCACGTGCTCCTCTTGCACCGACGGTGAACTTAACCCAGTATTTGTCCCCGAATGACAACCTCTGTGGTTAGACAAGGAGTTAAAAATTCCAGCCAGCGATCAGCCCTGAGGCAGGATGGCTACAGGTGGCAAGGGCTGGGGGGGGATGTGGGCCGGTTTTTATCACGATTGCCACCTCCGATGGCTTTGGAATTCAGCCCTGAACAAATGTGGTATCCTACGGCGCTGCTAAAAGGTTTTAGAAAGGTGTGCCCCGATGCTGGCAGTGCCAGAGATTTACAGCTCGCCAAGTTGTCCGAGAAAAGTTTGGATTTGTTACCCGATGCGCAAGAAGCCAATCCAGACACCAGGTCGAGACACAGTTTTCTTTCAGAACTGCGCGAGTCTGGGTACCAGGTGGTTTCCCACAAAGCCAGCACATGGAAAGATTTTCCACGCCACGCTTGATACAATCTTTTATCACTACATTTCCATGCTAGTACAATCCCCTAACTTCTCACAGGTTCCAGAATTAGCCTACGGCTGACATGACAAAATGATTCTGCGCATCCTCAGAGGGGAAGGGTCTCCTGTTGGGCTGGGGTCTCTCACTCTAGGGCTGTGTTTTTTTGTATTAGAATGAGCGTACTTCGTATTAGAATAGCTTTCCATTGTTTTCCAGTGGTTTCCAACAAATGGATTAGTATCAAACTCCAGTGCACGTGTGTAGGATTTTTCCTTACAAAAGGGTCTTCTCGAGTAAATAGATTCCTAGTTATTCATCCTTTAGATAGCTTCAACTCCAGGGTCATCTTTGCCCTTGCCTGAAAATACCCATTTGGTATCTGTTCTCATGAAACAAAGTTAACGAAAAACAAACAAACAAACAAACAACACAAAACCAGTTCCTAGCACCAGCGGCTTGTTAGCTGGGTCTGCTCTATGTGTTTTGAAGACTATTCAGTCCAATTCAGCACCTTCAAGAGAAATTGTGTGGGTCTATGAAAATGCGTCTTGATCTGATGCAAGCCTGTGACGCACCCTGAAGGCCCTCCAAGCCCTGGGATGGGCTCTGAGGCCCTTCCGAGCCCTGGGATGTTACCCGCAGCCACTCCAACCCCTTTGACGGGCCCTGCGGCCTCTCCAGCCCCGCTGACAGGCCCTGCAGCCACTCCAACCCTCTGACGGACCCTACAGCTGGCTCCGGGGACTGCCCTGTGGCATTCCCAGTCACCGATACACACAAGATGAAAGAATGGATGCACAAGTCATCTCGTTTAGTAAGGGAAGAGAGTCCTACTGAGAAGGGGAAGGAGCAATAGGAAGGCGAAGCAGACTACCCCAGTGGAGGGCCGTCCTAGGGAACAGCAGGCTGAAGACCACCATCTAAAAGCAGCAGTAACCAGGTGATCCCGATCTCTGGGTGAGCTGTGAGACATGCGGAAAGATTTCAGCTGTCCTCCAGGCGAGCACATTGTCACCTTGCTGCTGCCATGCTGGGATAACGGCTCCGGTGTCCGGGCTGTGTCTGTGCTGTGCCTGTGCTCTGTGCTGGGCCTGTGCTCTCTGTGCTCTGCCCGTGCTCTGTCCGTGCTGTGTCTGTGCTGTGCCTGTGCTCTGTGCTGGGCCTGTGCTCTCTGTGCTCTGTCCGTGCTGTGTCCGGGCTGTGTCTGGGCTGTGTCTGGGCTGTGTCTGGGCTGTGTCTGGGCTCTGTCCGTGCTCTGTCTGGTCTCCATCTGCGCTGTGTCTGTGCTCTCTGTGCTGTGTCTGTGCTGTGCCTGTGCTCTGTCCGTGCTCTGTCCGGGCTGTGTCTGGGCTGTGTCCGTGCTGTGTCTGGGCTCTGTGCTGTGTGTGTGCTCTCTCTGCTCTGTCTGTGCTCCGTCTGTGCTGTGCCTGTGCTGTGTCTGGGCTCTGGCTGGGCTGTGTCTGTGCTGTGTCCGTGCTGTGTCCGTGCTGTGTCTGTGCTGTGTCCGGGCTGTGTCTGTGCTCTCTGTGCTGTGTACGTGCTCTGGCTGGGCTGTGTCTGGGCTGTGCTCTGTGGTCTGTCTGTATTGGCCTCCTTTCTCCCCAGTTCTTCTCAGAGCCTGTCTTCAGATGAACAGTCTCAGTCCTTTGTCAGCCATCCCGAGACAAGCCACCACCCCCGACGGGACCGCTGAAATCAGAGGGTGCACCTTCCTGTCTGTGGTAGCAAGAACTCTCTGGTAGGCAACAAGATCCGGGACGAGCCCCTAAACCCTGAGAAAAATCTCAATAATTTTCTTCAGACAGGATCTTCTGTGGAGCTTTTTTATTCGCGATTGCAATGGCGGGCATCCTGCAAGCAGGAGCGCGCAGTAAAAGTTTATCATAACCGTGTATTCCCTATTACCCGACACCTGATTTCTCCCCTGTTTCTTCATTGGCTGAGTACTACGGGTTCGCAGCCTACTCGACGCACTACTATACCATATACGTACAATTTTATTTGACCAACCGTTAATTTCTCCTTAACCTTTTATTTTTTCCTTCTTCTCTTGTGACTAGAGGGCCCGTGATCTTTGCTTTTACTGATCTCGCACTGCTCATCCTGTTTTTCTTAGCTATCCTCGTTATTTTGGGACAGTGGGACCTTCCCCTTATCTGCTTAACGGATTCCCCACTGCTATGCCACACAATGCCACTTTTGCATATGCAAGGTTAGTGGATTTTTCCACTGCAAAAACACCTTCTATTGCAAAAACACAACTTTGTTTCTCACAAGGAGAAAAAACAACACGCCTAAAGTCGAAGCCACATACTAGAAAGAGAGGAGGATGCGCAGCACGGGAAGCTTCCCACAGAAAGGAGCTGCATTTGGGGTAAAAATCTGTCCCTTTTTATGTCATTGAGACATACGAGGGCGTAGGACACCAGCACTTCAGGTAACCAGGAGATGCTGTGCGTTTCGATCCGTCCCCCTGAGACAGCCACTAGGTGACGATGTTTCCAATTTTCTTTCAAGAAACCTTGCTTTCTCAGGCCCAGGTGTCCAGCTGCACATCGAGGACGTCCCTGGCTCCCAGGCGCAGTTCCCAGGCCGAAGGCCGAGCTCCCATCCGAACCCCCGGCCCGGCAGACATTGCTCCTGGCGTTGCGCAGCAGCCATTTCATGTCAGCCTTTGCTCATGGCAGTCAGCTTAGCGCCGTCAGTGCTGCCATCGGGGTGCCCGAGAGCCGTGTGAGGTCAGCAGAGAGTCACTGTCAGCCTTTGACCTCACAAAGGTGGGTGGCCATAAGTGCCCTGAGCGTCCAGCTCGCATGGAGTACTGCTGGTGGCACTCAAGGCATGGAGGTCTGCATGGTGCAATGGGAGACGCCGATGTCCTGCTGGTATTTTCACTGCCACAGTAGTGCCTCTTATAATGCTACTGTTAATTAGTGCTCTACCCTTCCGATCTTTTACTAAGGTAGCTAGAGAGAAGTGCAGACACCTGTTTATTTCCTGGTAATACCTGCAAGAACCATCTATCTACATCTTCGCCAGATTCATCATAGCGCTCTTGGTACCGCTGATCTGTGTTGCTCTGGAATAAAGTGCAATCGTTAGCACGCCAAGTGTCCATGCCCTTGAATCTACCAGAATCGTACAAATCCCTGTTGTGATCTCTCTCTAGCTGTGGGCTGGCTAAGCTGTCTTTTGGATGGTGAAAATGGGAAATCGTGGGGATGGGAAATGATGAGTGGGATGAGAAATGATTGCTGGGATGGGAAGACTTCCTTGGGCTGGAAAGCCATGGGGCTAGGAAATGAAAGAGATGGGAAATCTTCCTTGGGATGGGAAAGCTTCCTTGGGAAGGAAAAGCATTGGGATGAGATACCTTCCCTGGGGAGGAAGTCATCCTTAAGGAAAGGCATTGGGATGGGAAATCTTCCTTGGGGAGGAAATCATTGGAAAGGAAAAGCATTGGGGTAGGGAAATCTCTCTTGGGATGGGAAATTATTGGGATGGGAAATCTTGAATGGGGTGGGTACGATTCGTTGCGGTAGGAAATAGTTGGAAAAGAAATGCAAGGGATGGGAAGTCTTTGGGATGAGATCTCATGGGATTAAGAAACGCTTCGTGCTGATGGGAAATAGTTTGCATGGGAATCTGTTGGGCTGTGAAACTGTCGGGATG
Organism: Anser anser; assembly: GCF_964211835.1. Classification (NCBI taxonomy): domain Eukaryota; kingdom Metazoa; phylum Chordata; class Aves; order Anseriformes; family Anatidae; genus Anser; species Anser anser. Next base: position 5,386,933 of record NC_139747.1, read on the forward strand.
GGAAATCGCCGGGAGGATGAAAAGTCTTGGGATGGAAAAGTCTTGGGATGGAAAATCCTTGGGAGGGGAAAGTGTTGGAGTGCGAAACCCCCCTGGGCCTGGCAAATGAGGACTGGGACGGGAAAGGCTCATGGGGATGGAAACTGATGGCGCTGGGAAGCCTGCTTGGGTAGAGAAACTGCAGTCCTCACCAAGATGGCGGTGAGGGGCTGGTCAGCCGTTGGGGCGGAGCCCCCGTTGCCCGGGTTCCCCAACGAACCGCCCCACTCTCCAGCGACCATGGCAGGTACAGCAGCGGGCTCCCGCTCCTCCCGGGGCTGCGGCCCTGCCGGCGAGCCCAGCGCCCGAGAGCTCAGCCCAGCGCCCTTTTTCCTCACAGAGAGATTCCCCAGACGGCTGCCGCCGGTGCCGCAGACGCCCAACTCCCCCTTCGTTGTCCCAGCTGAGCCGCCAACGGTGGCTGCCTGGCTGCTGCCCTCCTTCCCCGGAGCGATGGCGGTGCCCTTGCAGCCCCCCCAGGTACCCACCCTCTCCTACGCGCTGCCCCAGGCCACCGTCTGGCACGTGGTGCCGGAGGTCCAGGGGCAGGTGCTGCAGCTCCCACCCGTGGCGCAGCTGCCACCTGGGGGGCACCTCCCACCCGAGGGGCACCACCTGCAGCTGGTGCAGCTCCCCCCTGTGGGGCATATCCTGCAGCCGGTGCAGCTCCCCCCTGTGGGGCATATCCTGCAGCCGGTGCAGCTCTCCCCCGTGGGGCATAACCTGCAGGTGGTGCACCTCCCACCCGAGGAGCATATCCTGCAGCCGGTGCAGCTCTCCCCCGTGGGGCATAACCTGCAGGTGGTGCACCTCCCACCCGAGGAGCATAACCTGCAGCCGGTGCAGCTCCCCCCCGTGGGGCATAACCTGCAGCCGGTGCAGCTCCCCCCCGTGGGGCATAACCTGCAGGTGGTGCAGCTCCCCCCCGTGGGGCAGCTCCCCCACACCGCTCTTCCCTGTGCCCCTGTCTGCCAGTGCGGACAGCCCATGGTGACGGGGACACTGGTGCCCCACCATGCGCTGGGGCTGGGGCCCAGGGCCGTGCTCCACGGGGAGCCCCTGCACCCCGCAGGCACCTGCCTGTTGCAGGCCCCCGCCCACCGCAGGCCCCCGCCACCCCTCGTCCCGGGGCCTCGGCTCCGGGGGCAGGCGCTCCCCACGCCCCGCACCGTGACCAGCAGCCAGGGGCAGCTGCCGGAGCCCTGCGACCACGCCGTGGGGCTCAGCGAGGACCAGGGGCCCCCGCTGCCTGACCCCACTCCCCCCGAGCCTTTCCTGGCTCCATCGACCCGCAGCACCCAGACGGCGACGCCCGACGGTGAGTTTGGCGCTGGCACAGCCGCCCCGTTGTCGCCCCACACCCATGAGCCATGGGAAAGCTGACATCGCCCGTCTTGGGGGATTTTCTTGCTTCGTCCTCAGCGGCGACAGCCCCGCAGGTGCCTGAGGAGCCCCCGCAGCTGCCCGAGCTGGGCCCTGATGCCTTCGCCGAGGCCTTTCCAGAGCTGGCAGGGGACAGCCAGCTGCTGCAGCACCTGCAGGACCAGCTCCTGGCCGACCTGGACATCCCCGGCACGGAGGAGCTGTTCAGCTGGCTCGAGGCCGTGGAGCCCCAGGACGCCTTCCCCGATTCGCCCAGCAGTCCTGCCCTCAGCCGCCTCCTCTCCCAGCTGCCCGACCTCTCCGAGGACATCGAGGAGCCGAGCACACAGGGACTGGAAGCCACAGGAGCCCTCGGTGAGGTACCCTCAACCCCTGGGGTGTACCCCGAGAAGGTTGGGGGTGGGCTGTTGGTGCAGTCCCCTGTTGTGCTGGCATTGAGCCCCCCGCTCAGCCCTGCAGCCAGTCCCCTGCCCGGTGCCCTTAGTAGACCCCTACCCAGTCCACCCCTGAGTCCCCCCAGGAGGTCCCCTGACACCCAGGTCCTCAGTTCCCCTAGTAGACCCCTGCCCAAACCCCCCCTGAGTCCCCCCAAGAGGTCCCCTGACACCCAAGTCCTCAGTGAGCAGAGGACACCCCTGCCCACATGCCCCCTGGGTCCCCTCAAGAGCCCCCTGGCTGCCCCTGTGTCCACCGGCACCAAGCGGGGGGCCAAGCGCCGCGCGCCCACCAGCACCCCCAGGACAGCGGAGAGCTCCCAGCCCAAGAGGCCAGCAACGGAGAAACCCCCTGGCAAGGACAGGAAGATGCTGCTGGGCCAGGGTGTCCAAGGCCCCGAGACGCCTTGCCAGGGACGCCGTGCCAGGGACGCCAGGATGTCCAAGGCCCCAGGACGCCGTGGCAGCAGCAGGAAAGACGGCAGTGGCAGGCAGCAGCCAGCGACCAACAACAGCCGGGCGCCCAGCAAGAGAGCCCGAAGCCCGGGGGCTGCTGGGGGGCAAGGAGCAGCGTCGCCGCCTCCCCGCAGAGCGCGGCTGCTGCCGGAGACTCCGAGCGCGGAGCCCGGTGCCGTGCAGCCCCAGGACAGCCTCTGTCCCCAAGGCGTCAGGGCCAAGACACTGCAGCGCCAGCGCCGGGGCACAAAGACCCCCAGCGAGACTTTGCAGCCGCTGGGGGCCAGGGCGAAGGCGCTGGGGCCAGGGCGCCAGCTGCCCTGTGTGCAGCCGCAGCCCACCTCCAGCAGCCCCAGCACGATGCCCAGCGCCGCGCAGACAGTGCCAGCTGTGCCCGCTGCCCCCCAATCCCCAGCTGGCGGCAAAGAGAAGGTGGTGCCAGCACCACCAGGCAGCACGGTGTGAACAGGGGACGCTGCCCTAGAGCAGGCGCCCAGAGCGCTGTGCCTGCCAGCCGCGGGGGGCCAAGCGCAGCGGGGGGCTCTGCCCACACAGCCGCGCATGCTGCAGCCCCTGGCACGGCCCCGCGTGGACTACGTGCCCTGCGTGGGGCCCTGGGCAGGCGGTGACGCGGCGCCCACGCCGCTGGAGGAGCAGGAGGAGCCGGTGCCCATCACGCTGCAGCAGCGTCCCGAGCGGGAGCGCCTGAAGCAGCTGGCCCAGGAGGAGCGGCAGCGGGCGGCCCACCAGATGAAGATCGGCCCCGTGCAATTCTTCGCGCAGCGGCAGAAGGACGGGGCCATAGCCAAGTATGCCGGCTACCCGTGACCCTGCGCTCCTCGACGGCCCCTGCAGCACCCAGTGGCGCTGAGCTCAGCACGCAGGCACAGAGACCTCTGCAGGCACCTGCTCCAGCTTGAGCCGCACTCTTCAGCCCTTTCCCCTCTCGCTTGCCCTTACCCTTCTTTAGTGCTGTAGCTAGTCAGTGTTTCTCACTGTCAGGGATGGGCAACGGGGGGGGATGGGAGATGGGGGGGTCACGAATGAGTGTTGGGAGTGTTGCGATGGAAGCTGTTGGGATGGGCAATACCTGGCATGGGCAAGTTTGGGCATGGGAACTGCTTGTTGGGACACAAAATGGCAGGGATTGAAAGCTTATTTCTTCCTTTCTGGTCCTTTCTCTGCTTTATAGCCTTTTTTCTTAAATTCCTCTAGTGTAGGTGTTCACTCAGCAACGCCTCTGCCTGCAGTTGTTCTGGCAGTGGGATGCCGAGGGGATTTAATGCAGCCCGCTCCCGCTGCCCATGCTCAGTCCGTGAATGGATGTGGGCATGGCCAGCACGGACGGGAGAAAATGGGTGGATGGATGGATGGATGGATGGATGGATGGATGGATGGATGGATGGATGGGAGTTGGGAACTGAGCCTTGGGATCAGCAATGGGAGGTTGCTGGGATAGGAAATGATCAGTGGGATGGGAAGTCATGACGGTGATGGGGATTCATTAGTGTGAAATGATGGGAAATTGCTAGGTGATTTTGTGATATTGTGATCATGGTGGATTTTTTGTGATATTTTGTGATGTTGTGATCATGGTGGTGATAGGAGAGCATTAGGCTGGGAAAAAATTGTTTACATTAATAAATTTTATTGATTGTCTTTTTAATGTATTGTATGATTTGTGTTATTATTTTCTATTCCTTTATTATTAAACTCTTTATCAATGCCTATGAGCTTTTATTTTCCTTCCGATTCTCTGCACGTTCACTCAGGATGGGGGGACGTGAGCGAACAGATGTGTGGTGCTGAGCGGCCTGCCGGGTTACACCACAACAGACTTTTTGGCAGCCAAGCTGGGGCACAAAGGGTTGAGCTAACGTCACATCTGACCGGAATGTTTTAAAAGAGTGTTTCTTATAAGCTTTCTCTGAGATTGATAGTTGCTGGTCACAATGTTGATTTTTTCCTTTCTAGTGTTGTTTTTCTGTGCTTTTTAGGTGCTTTTTCTTAATCCCTTTCTTGTTGTTTATGATCCCTGGGGGCTGGCCTATGTTTGCTGATGGTTTTGCCCACTTGCAGGTAGCACGTGCTCCTCTTGCACCGACGGTGAACTTAACCCAGTATTTGTCCCCGAATGACAACCTCTGTGGTTAGACAAGGAGTTAAAAATTCCAGCCAGCGATCAGCCCTGAGGCAGGATGGCTACAGGTGGCAAGGGCTGGGGGGGGATGTGGGCCGGTTTTTATCACGATTGCCACCTCCGATGGCTTTGGAATTCAGCCCTGAACAAATGTGGTATCCTACGGCGCTGCTAAAAGGTTTTAGAAAGGTGTGCCCCGATGCTGGCAGTGCCAGAGATTTACAGCTCGCCAAGTTGTCCGAGAAAAGTTTGGATTTGTTACCCGATGCGCAAGAAGCCAATCCAGACACCAGGTCGAGACACAGTTTTCTTTCAGAACTGCGCGAGTCTGGGTACCAGGTGGTTTCCCACAAAGCCAGCACATGGAAAGATTTTCCACGCCACGCTTGATACAATCTTTTATCACTACATTTCCATGCTAGTACAATCCCCTAACTTCTCACAGGTTCCAGAATTAGCCTACGGCTGACATGACAAAATGATTCTGCGCATCCTCAGAGGGGAAGGGTCTCCTGTTGGGCTGGGGTCTCTCACTCTAGGGGTGTGATTTTTTGCATTAGAATGAGCGTACTTCGTATTAGAATAGCTTTCCATTGTTTTCCAGTGGTTTCCAACAAATGGATTAGTATCAAACTCCAGTGCACGTGTGTAGGATTTTTCCTTACAAAAGGGTCTTCTCGAGTAAATAGATTCCTAGTTATTCATCCTTTAGATAGCTTCAACTCCAGGGTCATCTTTGCCCTTGCCTGAAAATACCCATTTGGTATCTGTTCTCATGAAACAAAGTTAACGAAAAACAAACAAACAAACAAACAACACAAAACCCAGTTCCTAGCACCAGCGGCTTGTTAGCTGGGTCTGCTCTATGTGTTTTGAAGACTATTCAGTCCAATTCAGCACCTTCAAGAGAAATTGTGTGGGTCTATGAAAATGCGTCTTGATCTGATGCAAGCCTGTGACGCACCCTGAAGGCCCTCCAAGCCCTGGGATGGGCTCTGAGGCCCTTCCGAGCCCTGGGATGTTACCCGCAGCCACTCCAACCCCTTTGACGGGCCCTGCGGCCTCTCCAGCCCCGCTGACAGGCCCTGCAGCCACTCCAACCCTCTGACGGACCCTACAGCTGGCTCCGGGGACTGCCCTGTGGCATTCCCAGTCACCGATACACACAAGATGAAAGAATGGATGCACAAGTCATCTCGTTTAGTAAGGGAAGAGAGTCCTACTGAGAAGGGGAAGGAGCAATAGGAAGGCGAAGCAGACTACCCCAGTGGAGGGCCGTCCTAGGGAACAGCAGGCTGAAGACCACCATCTAAAAGCAGCAGTAACCAGGTGATCCCGATCTCTGGGTGAGCTGTGAGACATGCGGAAAGATTTCAGCTGTCCTCCAGGCGAGCACATTGTCACCTTGCTGCTGCCATGCTGGGATAACGGCTCCGGTGTCCGGGCTGTGTCTGTGCTGTGTCTGTGCTCTGTGCTGGGCCTGTGCTCTCTGTGCTCTGTCCGTGCTGTGTCCGGGCTGTGTCTGGGCTGTGTCTGGGCTGTGTCTGGGCTGTGTCTGGGCTGTGTCTGGGCTCTGTCCGTGCTCTGTCTGGTCTCCATCTGCGCTGTGTCTGTGCTCTCTGTGCTGTGTCTGTGCTGTGCCTGTGCTCTGTCCGTGCTCTGTCCGGGCTGTGTCTGGGCTGTGTCTGGGCTGTGTCTGGGCTGTGTCTGGGCTCTGTCCGTGCTGTGTCCGGGCTGTGTCTGGGCTGTGTCTGGGCTGTGTCTCAGCTGTGTCTGGGCTCTGTCCGTGCTGTGTCTGGGCTCTGTGCTGTGTGTGTGCTCTCTCTGCTCTGTCTGTGCTCCGTCTGTGCTGTGCCTGTGCTGTGTCTGGGCTCTGGCTGGGCTCTGTCCGTGCTGTGTCTGGGCTCTGGCTGGGCTGTGTCTGTGCTGTGTCCGTGCTGTGTCCGTGCTGTGTCTGTGCTGTGTCCGGGCTGTGTCTGTGCTCTCTGTGCTGTGTACGTGCTCTGGCTGGGCTGTGTCTGGGCTGTGCTCTGTGGTCTGTCTGTATTGGCCTCCTTTCTCCCCAGTTCTTCTCAGAGCCTGTCTTCAGATGAACAGTCTCAGTCCTTTGTCAGCCATCCCGAGACAAGCCACCACCCCCGACGGGACCGCTGAAATCAGAGGGTGCACCTTCCTGTCTGTGGTAGCAAGAACTCTCTGGTAGGCAACAAGATCCGGGACGAGCCCCTAAACCCTGAGAAAAATCTCAATAATTTTCTTCAGACAGGATCTTCTGTGGAGCTTTTTTATTCGCGATTGCAATGGCGGGCATCCTGCAAGCAGGAGCGCGCAGTAAAAGTTTATCATAACCGTGTATTCCCTATTACCCGACACCTGATTTCTCCCCTGTTTCTTCATTGGCTGAGTACTACGGGTTCGCAGCCTACTCGACGCACTACTATACCATATACGTACAATTTTATTTGACCAACCGTTAATTTCTCCTTAACCTTTTATTTTTTCCTTCTTCTCTTGTGACTAGAGGGCCCGTGATCTTTGCTTTTACTGATCTCGCACTGCTCATCCTGTTTTTCTTAGCTATCCTCGTTATTTTGGGACAGTGGGACCTTCCCCTTATCTGCTTAACGGATTCCCCACTGCTATGCCACACAATGCCACTTTTGCATATGCAAGGTTAGTGGATTTTTCCACTGCAAAAACACCTTCTATTGCAAAAACACAACTTTGTTTCTCACAAGGAGAAAAAACAACACGCCTAAAGTCGAAGCCACATACTAGAAAGAGAGGAGGATGCGCAGCACGGGAAGCTTCCCACAGAAAGGAGCTGCATTTGGGGTAAAAATCTGTCCCTTTTTATGTCATTGAGACATACGAGGGCGTAGGACACCAGCACTTCAGGTAACCAGGAGATGCTGTGCGTTTCGATCCGTCCCCCTGAGACAGCCACTAGGTGACGATGTTTCCAATTTTCTTTCAAGAAACCTTGCTTTCTCAGGCCCAGGTGTCCAGCTGCACATCGAGGACGTCCCTGGCTCCCAGGCGCAGTTCCCAGGCCGAAGGCCGAGCTCCCATCCGAACCCCCGGCCCGGCAGACATTGCTCCTGGCGTTGCGCAGCAGCCATTTCATGTCAGCCTTTGCTCATGGCAGTCAGCTTAGCGCCGTCAGTGCTGCCATCGGGGTGCCCGAGAGCCGTGTGAGGTCAGCAGAGAGTCACTGTCAGCCTTTGACCTCACAAAGGTGGGTGGCCATAAGTGCCCTGAGCGTCCAGCTCGCATGGAGTACTGCTGGTGGCACTCAAGGCATGGAGGTCTGCATGGTGCAATGGGAGACGCCGATGTCCTGCTGGTATTTTCACTGCCACAGTAGTGCCTCTTATAATGCTACTGTTAATTAGTGCTCTACCCTTCCGATCTTTTACTAAGGTAGCTAGAGAGAAGTGCAGACACCTGTTTATTTCCTGGTAATACCTGCAAGAACCATCTATCTACATCTTCGCCAGATTCATCATAGCGCTCTTGGTACCGCTGATCTGTGTTGCTCTGGAATAAAGTGCAATCGTTAGCACGCCAAGTGTCCATGCCCTTGAATCTACCAGAATCGTACAAATCCCTGTTGTGATCTCTCTCTAGCTGTGGGCTGGCTAAGCTGTCTTTTGGATGGTGAAAATGGGAAATCGTGGGGATGGGAAATGATGAGTGGGATGAGAAATGATTGCTGGGATGGGAAGACTTCCTTGGGCTGGAAAGCCATGGGGCTAGGAAATGAAAGAGATGGGAAATCTTCCTTGGGATGGGAAAGCTTCCTTGGGAAGGAAAAGCATTGGGATGAGATACCTTCCCTGGGGAGGAAGGCATCCTTAAGGAAAGGCATTGGGATGGGAAATCTTCCTTGGGGAGGAAATCATTGGAAAGGAAAAGCATTGGGGTAGGGAAATCTCTCTTGGGATGGGAAATTATTGGGATGGGAAATCTTGAATGGGGTGGGTACGATTCGTTGCGGTAGGAAATAGTTGGAAAAGAAATGCAAGGGATGGGAAGTCTTTGGGATGAGATCTCATGGGATTAAGAAACGCTTCGTGCTGATGGGAAATAGTTTGCATGGGAATCTGTTGGGCTGTGAAACTGTCGGGATGGGAAATCGCCGGGAGGATGAAAAGTCTTGGGATGGAAAAGTCTTGGGATGGAAAATCCTTGGGAGGGGAAAGTGTTGGAGTGCGAAACCCCCCTGGGCCTGGCAAATGAGGACTGGGACGGGAAAGGCTCATGGGGATGGAAACTGATGGCGCTGGGAAGCCTGCTTGGGTAGAGAAACTGCAGTCCTCACCAAGATGGCGGTGAGGGGCTGGTCAGCCGTTGGGGCGGAGCCCCCGTTGCCCGGGTTCCCCAACGAACCGCCCCACTCTCCAGCGACCATGGCAGGTACAGCAGCGGGCTCCCGCTCCTCCCGGGGCTGCGGCCCTGCCGGCGAGCCCAGCGCCCGAGAGCTCAGCCCAGCGCCCTTTTTCCTCACAGAGAGATTCCCCAGACGGCTGCCGCCGGTGCCGCAGACGCCCAACTCCCCCTTCGTTGTCCCAGCTGAGCCGCCAACGGTGGCTGCCTGGCTGCTGCCCTCCTTCCCCGGAGCGATGGCGGTGCCCTTGCAGCCCCCCCAGGTACCCACCCTCTCCTACGCGCTGCCCCAGGCCACCGTCTGGCACGTGGTGCCGGAGGTCCAGGGGCAGGTGCTGCAGCTCCCACCCGTGGCGCAGCTGCCACCTGGGGGGCACCTCCCACCCGAGGGGCACCACCTGCAGCTGGTGCAGCTCCCCCCTGTGGGGCATATCCTGCAGCCGGTGCAGCTCTCCCCCGTGGGGCATAACCTGCAGGTGGTGCACCTCCCACCCGAGGAGCATAACCTGCAGGTGGTGCACCTCCCACCCGAGGAGCATAACCTGCAGCCGGTGCAGCTCCCCCCCGTGGGGCATAACCTGCAGCCGGTGCAGCTCCCCCCCGTGGGGCATAACCTGCAGGTGGTGCAGCTCCCCCCCGTGGGGCAGCTCCCCCACACCGCTCTTCCCTGTGCCCCTGTCTGCCAGTGCGGACAGCCCATGGTGACGGGGACACTGGTGCCCCACCATGCGCTGGGGCTGGGGCCCAGGGCCGTGCTCCACGGGGAGCCCCTGCACCCCGCAGGCACCTGCCTGTTGCAGGCCCCCGCCCACCGCAGGCCCCCGCCACCCCTCGTCCCGGGGCCTCGGCTCCGGGGGCAGGCGCTCCCCACGCCCCGCACCGTGACCAGCAGCCAGGGGCAGCTGCCGGAGCCCTGCGACCACGCCGTGGGGCTCAGCGAGGACCAGGGGCCCCCGCTGCCTGACCCCACTCCCCCCGAGCCTTTCCTGGCTCCATCGACCCGCAGCACCCAGACGGCGACGCCCGACGGTGAGTTTGGCGCTGGCACAGCCGCCCCGTTGTCGCCCCACACCCATGAGCCATGGGAAAGCTGACATCGCCCGTCTTGGGGGATTTTCTTGCTTCGTCCTCAGCGGCGACAGCCCCGCAGGTGCCTGAGGAGCCCCCGCAGCTGCCCGAGCTGGGCCCTGATGCCTTCGCCGAGGCCTTTCCAGAGCTGGCAGGGGACAGCCAGCTGCTGCAGCACCTGCAGGACCAGCTCCTGGCCGACCTGGACATCCCCGGCACGGAGGAGCTGTTCAGCTGGCTCGAGGCCGTGGAGCCCCAGGACGCCTTCCCCGATTCGCCCAGCAGTCCTGCCCTCAGCCGCCTCCTCTCCCAGCTGCCCGACCTCTCCGAGGACATCGAGGAGCCGAGCACGCAGGGACTGGAAGCCACAGGAGCCCTCGGTGAGGTACCCTCAACCCCTGGGGTGTACCCCGAGAAGGTTGGGGGTGGGCTGTTGGTGCAGTCCCCTGTTGTGCTGGCATTGAGCCCCCCGCTCAGCCCTGCAGCCAGTCCCCTGCCCGGTGCCCTTAGTAGACCCCTACCCAGTCCACCCCTGAGTCCCCCCAGGAGGTCCCCTGACACCCAGGTCCTCAGTTCCCCTAGTAGACCCCTGCCCAAACCCCCCCTGAGTCCCCCCAAGAGGTCCCCTGACACCCAAGTCCTCAGTGAGCAGAGGACACCCCTGCCCACATGCCCCCTGGGTCCCCTCAAGAGCCCCCTGGCTGCCCCTGTGTCCACCGGCACCAAGCGGGGGGCCAAGCGCCGCGCGCCCACCAGCACCCCCAGGACAGCGGAGAGCTCCCAGCCCAAGAGGCCAGCAACGGAGAAACCCCCTGGCAAGGACAGGAAGATGCTGCTGGGCCAGGGTGTCCAAGGCCCCGAGACGCCTTGCCAGGGACGCCGTGCCAGGGACGCCAGGATGTCCAAGGCCCCAGGACGCCGTGGCAGCAGCAGGAAAGACGGCAGTGGCAGGCAGCAGCCAGCGACCAACAACAGCCGGGCGCCCAGCAAGAGAGCCCGAAGCCCGGGGGCTGCTGGGGGGCAAGGAGCGGCGTCGCCGCCTCCCCGCAGAGCGCGGCTGCTGCCGGAGACTCCGAGCGCGGAGCCCGGTGCCGTGCGGCCCCAGGACAGCCTCTGTCCCCAAGGCGTCAGGGCCAAGACACTGCAGCGCCAGCGCCGGGGCACAAAGACCCCCAGCGAGACTTTGCAGCCGCTGGGGGCCAGGGCGAAGGCGCTGGGGCCAGGGCGCCAGCTGCCCTGTGTGCAGCCGCAGCCCACCTCCAGCAGCCCCAGCACGATGCCCAGCGCCGCGCAGACAGTGCCAGCTGTGCCCGCTGCCCCCCAATCCCCAGCTGGCGGCAAAGAGAAGGTGGTGCCAGCACCACCAGGCAGCACGGCGTGAACAGGGGACGCTGCCCTAGAGCAGGCGCCCAGAGCGCTGTGCCTGCCAGCCGCGGGGGGCCAAGCGCAGCGGGGGGCTCTGCCCACACAGCCGCGCATGCTGCAGCCCCTGGCATGGCCCCGCGTGGACTACGTGCCCTGCGTGGGGCCCTGGGCAGGCGGTGACGCGGCGCCCACGCCGCTGGAGGAGCAGGAGGAGCCGGTGCCCATCACGCTGCAGCAGCGTCCCGAGCGGGAGCGCCTGAAGCAGCTGGCCCAGGAGGAGCGGCAGCGGGCGGCCCACCAGATGAAGATCGGCCCTGTGCAATTCTTCGCGCAGCGGCAGAAAGACGGGGCCATAGCCAAGTATGCCGGCTACCCGTGACCCTGCGCTCCTCGACGGCCCCTGCAGCACCCAGTGGTGCTGAGCTCAGCACGCAGGCACAGAGACCTCTGCAGGCACCTGCTCCAGCTTGAGCCGCACTCTTCAGCCCTTTCCCCTCTCGCTTGCCCTTACCCTTCTTTAGTGCTGTAGCTAGTCAGTGTTTCTCACTGTCAGGGATGGGCAACGGGGGGGGATGGGAGATGGGGGGGTCACGAATGAGTGTTGGGAGTGTTGCGATGGAAGCTGTTGGGATGGGCAATACCTGGCATGGGCAAGTTTGGGCATGGGAACTGCTTGTTGGGACACAAAATGGCAGGGATTGAAAGCTTATTTCTTCCTTTCTGGTCCTTTCTCTGCTTTATAGCCTTTTTTCTTAAATTCCTCTAGTGTAGGTGTTCACTCAGCAACGCCTCTGCCTGCAGTTGTTCTGGCAGTGGGATGCCGAGGGGATTTAATGCAGCCCGCTCCCGCTGCCCATGCTCAGTCCGTGAATGGATGTGGGCATGGCCAGCACGGACGGGAGAAAATGGGTGGATGGATGGATGGATGGATGGATGGATGGATGGATGGATGGATGGATGGATGGGAGTTGGGAACTGAGCCTTGGGATCAGCAATGGGAGGTTGCTGGGATAGGAAATGATCAGTGGGATGGGAAGTCATGACGGTGATGGGGATTCATTAGTGTGAAATGATGGGAAATTGCTAGGTGATTTTGTGATATTGTGATCATGGTGGATTTTTTGTGATATTTTGTGATGTTGTGATCATGGTGGTGATAGGAGAGCATTAGGCTGGGAAAAAATTGTTTACATTAATAAATTTTATTGATTGTCTTTTTAATGTATTGTATGATTTGTATTATTATTTTCTATTCCTTTATTATTAAACTCTTTATCAATGCCTATGAGCTTTTATTTTCCTTCCGATTCTCTGCACGTTCACTCAGGATGGGGGGACGTGAGCGAACAGATGTGTGGTGCTGAGCGGCCTGCCGGGTTACACCACAACAGACTTTTTGGCAGCCAAGCTGGGGCACAAAGGGTTGAGCTAACGTCACATCTGACCGGAATGTTTTAAAAGAGTGTTTCTTATAAGCTTTCTCTGAGATTGATAGTTGCTGGTCACAATGTTGATTTTTTCCTTTCTAGTGTTGTTTTTCTGTGCTTTTTAGGTGCTTTTTCTTAATCCCTTTCTTGTTGTTTATGATCCCTGGGGGCTGGCCTATGTTTGCTGATGGTTTTGCCCACTTGCAGGTAGCACGTGCTCCTCTTGCACCGACGGTGAACTTAACCCAGTATTTGTCCCCGAATGACAACCTCTGTGGTTAGACAAGGAGTTAAAAATTCCAGCCAGCGATCAGCCCTGAGGCAGGATGGCTACAGGTGGCAAGGGCTGGGGGGGGATGTGGGCCGGTTTTTATCACGATTGCCACCTCCGATGGCTTTGGAATTCAGCCCTGAACAAATGTGGTATCCTACGGCGCTGCTAAAAGGTTTTAGAAAGGTGTGCCCCGATGCTGGCAGTGCCAGAGATTTACAGCTCGCCAAGTTGTCCGAGAAAAGTTTGGATTTGTTACCCGATGCGCAAGAAGCCAATCCAGACACCAGGTCGAGACACAGTTTTCTTTCAGAACTGCGCGAGTCTGGGTACCAGGTGGTTTCCCACAAAGCCAGCACATGGAAAGATTTTCCACGCCACGCTTGATACAATCTTTTATCACTACATTTCCATGCTAGTACAATCCCCTAACTTCTCACAGGTTCCAGAATTAGCCTACGGCTGACATGACAAAATGATTCTGCGCATCCTCAGAGGGGAAGGGTCTCCTGTTGGGCTGGGGTCTCTCACTCTAGGGGTGTGATTTTTTGTATTAGAATGAGGGTACTTCGTCTTAGAATAGCTTTCCATTGTTTTCCAGTGGTTTCCAACAAATGGATTAGTATCAAACTCCAGTGCACGTGTGTAGGATTTTTCCTTACAAAAGGGTCTTCTCGAGTAAATAGATTCCTAGTTATTCATCCTTTAGATAGCTCCAACTCCAGGGTCATCTTTGCCCTTGCCTGAAAATACCCATTTGGTATCTGTTCTCATGAAACAAAGTTAACGAAAAACAAACAAACAAACAAACAACACAAAACCAGTTCCTAGCACCAGCGGCTTGTTAGCTGGGTCTGCTCTATGTGTTTTGAAGACTATTCAGTCCAATTCAGCACCTTCAAGAGAAATTGTGTGGGTCTATGAAAATGCGTCTTGATCTGATGCAAGCCTGTGACGCACCCTGAAGGCCCTCCAAGCCCTGGGATGGGCTCTGAGGCCCTTCCGAGCCCTGGGATGTTACCCGCAGCCACTCCAACCCCTTTGACGGGCCCTGCGGCCTCTCCAGCCCCGCTGACAGGCCCTGCAGCCACTCCAACCCTCTGACGGACCCTACAGCTGGCTCCGGGGACTGCCCTGTGGCATTCCCAGTCACCGATACACACAAGATGAAAGAATGGATGCACAAGTCATCTCGTTTAGTAAGGGAAGAGAGTCCTACTGAGAAGGGGAAGGAGCAATAGGAAGGCGAAGCAGACTACCCCAGTGGAGGGCCGTCCTAGGGAACAGCAGGCTGAAGACCACCATCTAAAAGCAGCAGTAACCAGGTGATCCCGATCTCTGGGTGAGCTGTGAGACATGCGGAAAGATTTCAGCTGTCCTCCAGGCGAGCACATTGTCACCTTGCTGCTGCCATGCTGGGATAACGGCTCCGGTGTCCGGGCTGTGTCTGTGCTGTGCCTGTGCTCTGTGCTGGGCCTGTGCTCTCTGTGCTCTGTCCGTGCTGTGTCCGGGCTGTGTCTGGGCTGTGTCTGGGCTCTGTCCGTGCTCTGTCTGGTCTCCATCTGCGCTGTGTCTGTGCTCTCTGTGCTGTGTCTGTGCTGTGCCTGTGCTCTGTCCGTGCTCTGTCCGGGCTGTGTCTGGGCTGTGTCTCAGCTGTGTCTGGGCTCTGTCCGTGCTGTGTCTGGGCTCTGTGCTGTGTGTGTGCTCTCTCTGCTCTGTCTGTGCTCTGTCTGTGCTGTGCCTGTGCTCTGTGCTGGGCCTGTGCTCTCTGTGCTCTGTCCGTGCTCTGTCCGGGCTGTGTCTGGGCTGTGTCTGGGCTGTGTCTCAGCTGTGTCTGGGCTCTGTCCGTGCTGTGTCTGGGCTCTGTGCTGTGTGTGTGCTCTCTCTGCTCTGTCTGTGCTCCGTCTGTGCTGTGCCTGTGCTGTGTCTGGGCTCTGGCTGGGCTCTGTCCGTGCTGTGTCTGGGCTCTGGCTGGGCTGTGTCTGTGCTGTGTCCGTGCTGTGTCCGTGCTGTGTCTGTGCTGTGTCCGGGCTGTGTCTGTGCTCTCTGTGCTGTGTACGTGCTCTGGCTGGGCTGTGTCTGGGCTGTGCTCTGTGGTCTGTCTGTATTGGCCTCCTTTCTCCCCAGTTCTTCTCAGAGCCTGTCTTCAGATGAACAGTCTCAGTCCTTTGTCAGCCATCCCGAGACAAGCCACCACCCCCGACGGGACCGCTGAAATCAGAGGGTGCACCTTCCTGTCTGTGGTAGCAAGAACTCTCTGGTAGGCAACAAGATCCGGGACGAGCCCCTAAACCCTGAGAAAAATCTCAATAATTTTCTTCAGACAGGATCTTCTGTGGAGCTTTTTTATTCGCGATTGCAATGGCGGGCATCCTGCAAGCAGGAGCGCGCAGTAAAAGTTTATCATAACCGTGTATTCCCTATTACCCGACACCTGATTTCTCCCCTGTTTCTTCATTGGCTGAGTACTACGGGTTCGCAGCCTACTCGACGCACTACTATACCATATACGTACAATTTTATTTGACCAACCGTTAATTTCTCCTTAACCTTTTATTTTTTCCTTCTTCTCTTGTGACTAGAGGGCCCGTGATCTTTGCTTTTACTGATCTCGCACTGCTCATCCTGTTTTTCTTAGCTATCCTCGTTATTTTGGGACAGTGGGACCTTCCCCTTATCTGCTTAACGGATTCCCCACTGCTATGCCACACAATGCCACTTTTGCATATGCAAGGTTAGTGGATTTTTCCACTGCAAAAACACCTTCTATTGCAAAAACACAACTTTGTTTCTCACAAGGAGAAAAAACAACACGCCTAAAGTCGAAGCCACATACTAGAAAGAGAGGAGGATGCGCAGCACGGGAAGCTTCCCACAGAAAGGAGCTGCATTTGGGGTAAAAATCTGTCCCTTTTTATGTCATTGAGACATACGAGGGCGTAGGACACCAGCACTTCAGGTAACCAAGAGATGCTGTGCGTTTCGATCCGTCCCCCTGAGACAGCCACTAGGTGACGATGTTTCCAATTTTCTTTCAAGAAACCTTGCTTTCTCAGGCCCAGGTGTCCAGCTGCACATCGAGGACGTCCCTGGCTCCCAGGCGCAGTTCCCAGGCCGAAGGCCGAGCTCCCATCCGAACCCCCGGCCCGGCAGACATTGCTCCTGGCGTTGCGCAGCAGCCATTTCATGTCAGCCTTTGCTCATGGCAGTCAGCTTAGCGCCGTCAGTGCTGCCATCGGGGTGCCCGAGAGCCGTGTGAGGTCAGCAGAGAGTCACTGTCAGCCTTTGACCTCACAAAGGTGGGTGGCCATAAGTGCCCTGAGCGTCCAGCTCGCATGGAGTACTGCTGGTGGCACTCAAGGCATGGAGGTCTGCATGGTGCAATGGGAGACGCCGATGTCCTGCTGGTATTTTCACTGCCACAGTAGTGCCTCTTATAATGCTACTGTTAATTAGTGCTCTACCCTTCCGATCTTTTACTAAGGTAGCTAGAGAGAAGTGCAGACACCTGTTTATTTCCTGGTAATACCTGCAAGAACCATCTATCTACATCTTCGCCAGATTCATCATAGCGCTCTTGGTACCGCTGATCTCTGTTGCTCTGGAATAAAGTGCAATCGTTAGCACGCCAAGTGTCCATGCCCTTGAATCTACCAGAATCGTACAAATCCCTGTTGTGATCTCTCTCTAGCTGTGGGCTGGCTAAGCTGTCTTTTGGATGGTGAAAATGGGAAATCGTGGGGATGGGAAATGATGAGTGGGATGAGAAATGATTGCTGGGATGGGAAGACTTCCTTGGGCTGGAAAGCCATGGGGCTAGGAAATGAAAGAGATGGGAAATCTTCCTTGGGATGGGAAAGCTTCCTTGGGAAGGAAAAGCATTGGGATGAGATACCTTCCCTGGGGAGGAAGTCATCCTTAAGGAAAGGCATTGGGATGGGAAATCTTCCTTGGGGAGGAAATCATTGGAAAGGAAAAGCATTGGGGTAGGGAAATCTCTCTTGGGATGGGAAATTATTGGGATGGGAAATCTTGAATGGGGTGGGTACGATTCGTTGCGGTAGGAAATAGTTGGAAAAGAAATGCAAGGGATGGGAAGTCTTTGGGATGAGATCTCATGGGATTAAGAAACGCTTCGTGCTGATGGGAAATAGTTTGCATGGGAATCTGTTGGGCTGTGAAACTGTCGGGATGGGAAATCGCCGGGAGGATGAAAAGTCTTGGGATGGAAAAGTCTTGGGATGGAAAATCCTTGGGAGGGGAAAGTGTTGGAGTGCGAAACCCCCCTGGGCCTGGCAAATGAGGACTGGGACGGGAAAGGCTCATGGGGATGGAAACTGATGGCGCTGGGAAGCCTGCTTGGGTAGAGAAACTGCAGTCCTCACCAAGATGGCGGTGAGGGGCTGGTCAGCCGTTGGGGCGGAGCCCCCGTTGCCCGGGTTCCCCAACGAACCGCCCCACTCTCCAGCGACCATGGCAGGTACAGCAGCGGGCTCCCGCTCCTCCCGGGGCTGCGGCCCTGCCGGCGAGCCCAGCGCCCGAGAGCTCAGCCCAGCGCCCTTTTTCCTCACAGAGAGATTCCCCAGACGGCTGCCGCCGCTGCCGCAGACGCCCAACTCCCCCTTCGTTGTCCCAGCTGAGCCGCCAACGGTGGCTGCCTGGCTGCTGCCCTCCTTCCCCGGAGCGATGGCGGTGCCCTTGCAGCCCCCCCAGGTACCCACCCTCTCCTACGCGCTGCCCCAGGCCACCGTCTGGCACGTGGTGCCGGAGGTCCAGGGGCAGGTGCTGCAGCTCCCACCCGTGGCGCAGCTGCCACCTGGGGGGCACCTCCCACCCGAGGGGCACCACCTGCCTCTGGTGCAGCTCCCCCCTGTGGGGCATATCCTGCAGCCGGTGCAGCTCCCCCCTGTGGGGCATATCCTGCAGCCGGTGCAGCTCTCCCCCGTGGGGCATAACCTGCAGGTGGTGCACCTCCCACCCGAGGAGCATAACCTGCAGCCGGTGCAGCTCCCCCCCGTGGGGCATAACCTGCAGCCGGTGCAGCTCCCCCCCATGGGGCATAACCTGCAGGTGGTGCAGCTCCCCCCCGTGGGGCAGCTCCCCCACACCGCTCTTCCCTGTGCCCCTGTCTGCCAGTGCGGACAGCCCATGGTGACGGGGACACTGGTGCCCCACCATGCGCTGGGGCTGGGGCCCAGGGCCGTGCTCCACGGGGAGCCCCTGCACCCCGCAGGCACCTGCCTGTTGCAGGCCCCCGCCCACCGCAGGCCCCCGCCACCCCTCGTCCCGGGGCCTCGGCTCCGGGGGCAGGCGCTCCCCACGCCCCGCACCGTGACCAGCAGCCAGGGGCAGCTGCCGGAGCCCTGCGACCACGCCGTGGGGCTCAGCGAGGACCAGGGGCCCCCGCTGCCTGACCCCACTCCCCCCGAGCCTTTCCTGGCTCCATCGACCCGCAGCACCCAGACGGCGACGCCCGACGGTGAGTTTGGCGCTGGCACAGCCGCCCCGTTGTCGCCCCACACCCATGAGCCATGGGAAAGCTGACATCGCCCGTCTTGGGGGATTTTCTTGCTTCGTCCTCAGCGGCGACAGCCCCGCAGGTGCCTGAGGAGCCCCCGCAGCTGCCCGAGCTGGGCCCTGATGCCTTCGCCGAGGCCTTTCCAGAGCTGGCAGGGGACAGCCAGCTGCTGCAGCACCTGCAGGACCAGCTCCTGGCCGACCTGGACATCCCCGGCACGGAGGAGCTGTTCAGCTGGCTCGAGGCCGTGGAGCCCCAGGACGCCTTCCCCGATTCGCCCAGCAGTCCTGCCCTCAGCCGCCTCCTCTCCCAGCTGCCCGACCTCTCCGAGGACATCGAGGAGCCGAGCACGCAGGGACTGGAAGCCACAGGAGCCCTCGGTGAGGTACCCTCAACCCCTGGGGTGTACCCCGAGAAGGTTGGGGGTGGGCTGTTGGTGCAGTCCCCTGTTGTGCTGGCATTGAGCCCCCCGCTCAGCCCTGCAGCCAGTCCCCTGCCCGGTGCCCTTAGTAGACCCCTACCCAGTCCACCCCTGAGTCCCCCCAGGAGGTCCCCTGACACCCAGGTCCTCAGTTCCCCTAGTAGACCCCTGCCCAAACCCCCCCTGAGTCCCCCCAAGAGGTCCCCTGACACCCAAGTCCTCAGTGAGCAGAGGACACCCCTGCCCACATGCCCCCTGGGTCCCCTCAAGAGCCCCCTGGCTGCCCCTGTGTCCACCGGCACCAAGCGGGGGGCCAAGCGCCGCGCGCCCACCAGCACCCCCAGGACAGCGGAGAGCTCCCAGCCCAAGAGGCCAGCAATGGAGAAACCCCCTGGCAAGGACAGGAAGATGCTGCTGGGCCAGGGTGTCCAAGGCCCCGAGACGCCTTGCCAGGGACGCCGTGCCAGGGACGCCAGGATGTCCAAGGCCCCAGGACGCCGTGGCAGCAGCAGGAAAGACAGCAGCGGCAGGCAGCAGCCAGCGACCAACAACAGCCGGGCGCCCAGCAAGAGAGCCCGAAGCCCGGGGGCTGCTGGGGGGCAAGGAGCAGCGTCGCCGCCTCCCCGCAGAGCGCGGCTGCTGCCGGAGACTCCGAGCGCGGAGCCCGGTGCCGTGCGGCCCCAGGACAGCCTCTGTCCCCAAGGCGTCAGGGCCAAGACGCTGCAGCGCCAGCGCCGGGACACAAAGACCCCCAGCGAGACTTAGCAGCCGCTGGGGGCCAGGGCGAAGGCGCTGGGGCCAGGGCGCCAGCTGCCCTGTGTGCAGCTGCAGCCCACCTCCAGCAGCCCCAGCACGATGCCCAGCGCCGCGCAGACAGTGCCAGCTGTGCCCGCTGCCCCCCAATCCCCAGCTGGCGGCAAAGAGAAGGTGGTGCCAGCACCACCAGGCAGCACGGCGTGAACAGGGGACGCTGCCCTAGAGCAGGCGCCCAGAGCGCTGTGCCTGCCAGCCGCGGGGGGCCAAGCGCAGCGGGGGGCTCTGCCCACACAGCCGCGCATGCTGCAGCCCCTGGCACGGCCCCGCGTGGACTACGTGCCCTGCGTGGGGCCCTGGGCAGGCGGTGACGCGGCGCCCACGCCGCTGGAGGAGCAGGAGGAGCCGGTGCCCATCACGCTGCAGCAGCGTCCCGAGCGGGAGCGCCTGAAGCAGCTGGCCCAGGAGGAGCGGCAGCGGGCGGCCCACCAGATGAAGATCGGCCCTGTGCAATTCTTCGCGCAGCGGCAGAAAGACGGGGCCATAGCCAAGTATGCCGGCTACCCGTGACCCTGCGCTCCTCGACGGCCCCTGCAGCACCCAGTGGTGCTGAGCTCAGCACGCAGGCACAGAGACCTCTGCAGGCACCTGCTCCAGCTTGAGCCGCACTCTTCAGCCCTTTCCCCTCTCGCTTGCCCTTACCCTTCTTTAGTGCTGTAGCTAGTCAGTGTTTCTCACTGTCAGGGATGGGCAACGGGGGGGGATGGGAGATGGGGGGGTCACGAATGAGTGTTGGGAGTGTTGCGATGGAAGCTGTTGGGATGGGCAATACCTGGCATGGGCAAGTTTGGGCATGGGAACTGCTTGTTGGGACACAAAATGGCAGGGATTGAAAGCTTATTTCTTCCTTTCTGGTCCTTTCTCTGCTTTATCGCCTTTTTTCTTAAATTCCTCTAGTGTAGGTGTTCACTCAGCAACGCCTCTGCCTGCAGTTGTTCTGGCAGTGGGATGCCGAGGGGATTTAATGCAGCCCGCTCCCGCTGCCCATGCTCAGTCCGTGAATGGATGTGGGCATGGCCAGCACGGACGGGAGAAAATGGGTGGATGGATGGATGGATGGATGGATGGATGGATGGATGGATGGATGGATGGATGGATGGATGGGAATTGGGAACCGAGCCTTGGGATCAGCAATGGGAGGTTGCTGGGATAGGAAATGATCAGTGGGATGGGAAGTCATGACGGTGATGGGGATTCATTAGTGTGAAATGATGGGATGGGAAATTGCTAGGTGATTTTGTGATATTGTGATCATGGTGGATTTTTTGTGATATTTTGTGATGTTGTGATCATGGTGGTGATAGGAGAGCATTAGGCTGAGAAAAAATTGTTTACATTAATAAATTTTATTGATTGTCTTTTTAATGTATTGTATGATTTGTATTATTATTTTCTATTCCTTTATTATTAAACTCTTTATCAATGCCTATGAGCTTTTATTTTCCTTCCGATTCTCTGCACGTTCACTCAGGATGGGGGGACGTGAGCGAACAGATGTGTGGTGCTGAGCGGCCTGCCGGGTTACACCACAACAGACTTTTTGGCAGCCAAGCTGGGGCACAAAGGGTTGAGCTAACGTCACATCTGACCGGAATGTTTTAAAAGAGTGTTTCTTATAAGCTTTCTCTGAGATTGATAGTTGCTGGTCACAATGTTGATTTTTTCCTTTCTAGTGTTGTTTTTCTGTGCTTTTTAGGTGCTTTTTCTTAATCCCTTTCTTGTTGTTTATGATCCCTGGGGGCTGGCCTATGTTTGCTGATGGTTTTGCCCACTTGCAGGTAGCACGTGCTCCTCTTGCACCGACGGTGAACTTAACCCAGTATTTGTCCCCGAATGACAACCT
This sequence comes from Anser anser, assembly GCF_964211835.1. Lineage (NCBI taxonomy): Eukaryota > Metazoa > Chordata > Aves > Anseriformes > Anatidae > Anser > Anser anser. Next base: position 5,408,500 of record NC_139747.1, read on the forward strand.
CTGTGGTTAGACAAGGAGTTAAAAATTCCAGCCAGCGATCAGCCCTGAGGCAGGATGGCTACAGGTGGCAAGGGCTGGGGGGGGATGTGGGCCGGTTTTTATCACGATTGCCACCTCCGATGGCTTTGGAATTCAGCCCTGAACAAATGTGGTATCCTACGGCGCTGCTAAAAGGTTTTAGAAAGGTGTGCCCCGATGCTGGCAGTGCCAGAGATTTACAGCTCGCCAAGTTGTCCGAGAAAAGTTTGGATTTGTTACCCGATGCGCAAGAAGCCAATCCAGACACCAGGTCGAGACACAGTTTTCTTTCAGAACTGCGCGAGTCTGGGTACCAGGTGGTTTCCCACAAAGCCAGCACATGGAAAGATTTTCCACGCCACGCTTGATACAATCTTTTATCACTGCATTTCCATGCTAGTACAATCCCCTAACTTCTCACAGGTTCCAGAATTAGCCTACGGCTGACATGACAAAATGATTCTGCGCATCCTCAGAGGGGAAGGGTCTCCTGTTGGGCTGGGGTCTCTCACTCTAGGGGTGTGATTTTTTGTATTAGAATGAGGGTACTTCGTATTAGAATAGCTTTCCATTGTTTTCCAGTGGTTTCCAACAGATGGATTAGTATCAAACTCCAGTGCACGTGTGTAGGATTTTTCCTTACAAAAGTGTCTTCTCGAGTAAATAGATTCCTAGTTATTCATCCTTTAGATAGCTTCAACTCCAGGGTCATCTTTGCCCTTGCCTGAAAATACCCATTTGGTATCTGTTCTCATGAAACAAAGTTAACGAAAAACAAACAAACAAACAAACAACACAAAACCCAGTTCCTAGCACCAGCGGCTTGTTAGCTGGGTCTGCTCTATGTGTTTTGAAGACTATTCAGTCCAATTCAGCACCTTCAAGAGAAATTGTGTGGGTCTATGAAAATGCGTCTTGATCTGATGCAAGCCTGTGACGCACCCTGAAGGCCCTCCAAGCCCTGGGATGGGCTCTGAGGCCCTTCCGAGCCCTGGGATGTTACCCGCAGCCACTCCAACCCCTTTGACGGGCCCTGCGGCCTCTCCAGCCCCGCTGACAGGCCCTGCAGCCACTCCAACCCTCTGACGGACCCTACAGCTGGCTCCGGGGACTGCCCTGTGGCATTCCCAGTCACCGATACACACAAGATGAAAGAATGGATGCACAAGTCATCTCGTTTAGTAAGGGAAGAGAGTCCTACTGAGAAGGGGAAGGAGCAATAGGAAGGCGAAGCAGACTACCCCAGTGGAGGGCCGTCCTAGGGAACAGCAGGCTGAAGACCACCATCTAAAAGCAGCAGTAACCAGGTGATCCCGATCTCTGGGTGAGCTGTGAGACATGCGGAAAGATTTCAGCTGTCCTCCAGGCGAGCACATTGTCACCTTGCTGCTGCCATGCTGGGATAACGGCTCCGGTGTCCGGGCTGTGTCTGTGCTGTGCCTGTGCTCTGTGCTGGGCCTGTGCTCTCTGTGCTCTGTCCGTGCTGTGTCCGGGCTGTGTCTGGGCTGTGTCTGGGCTGTGTCTGGGCTGTGTCTGGGCTGTGTCTGGGCTCTGTCCGTGCTCTGTCTGGGCTCTGTCCGTGCTCTGTCTGGTCTCCATCTGCGCTGTGTCTGTGCTCTCTGTGCTGTGTCTGTGCTGTGCCTGTGCTCTGTCCGTGCTCTGTCCGGGCTGTGTCTGGGCTGTGTCTGGGCTGTGTCTGTGCTGTGCCTGTGCTCTGTCCGTGCTCTGTCCGGGCTGTGTCTCAGCTGTGTCTGGGCTCTGTCCGTGCTGTGTCTGGGCTCTGTGCTGTGTGTGTGCTCTCTCTGCTCTGTCTGTGCTCCGTCTGTGCTGTGCCTGTGCTGTGTCTGGGCTCTGGCTGGGCTGTGTCTGTGCTGTGTCCGTGCTGTGTCCGTGCTGTGTCTGTGCTGTGTCCGGGCTGTGTCTGTGCTCTCTGTGCTGTGTACGTGCTCTGGCTGGGCTGTGTCTGGGCTGTGCTCTGTGGTCTGTCTGTATTGGCCTCCTTTCTCCCCAGTTCTTCTCAGAGCCTGTCTTCAGATGAACAGTCTCAGTCCTTTGTCAGCCATCCCGAGACAAGCCACCACCCCCGACGGGACCGCTGAAATCAGAGGGTGCACCTTCCTGTCTGTGGTAGCAAGAACCCTCTGGTAGGCAACAAGATCCGGGACGAGCCCCTAAACCCTGAGAAAAATCTCAATAATTTTCTTCAGACAGGATCTTCTGTGGAGCTTTTTTATTCGCGATTGCAATGGCGGGCGTCCTGCAAGCAGGAGCGCGCAGTAAAAGTTTATCATAACCGTGTATTCCCTATTACCCGACACCTGATTTCTCCCCTGTTTCTTCATTGGCTGAGTACTACGGGTTCGCAGCCTACTCGACGCACTACTATACCATATACGTACAATTTTATTTGACCAACCGTTAATTTCTCCTTAACCTTTTATTTTTTCCTTCTTCTCTTGTGACTAGAGGGCCCGTGATCTTTGCTTTTACTGATCTCGCACTGCTCATCCTGTTTTTCTTAGCTATCCTCGTTATTTTGGGACAGTGGGACCTTCCCCTTATCTGCTTAACGGATTCCCCACTGCTATGCCACACAATGCCACTTTTGCATATGCAAGGTTAGTGGATTTTTCCACTGCAAAAACACCTTCTATTGCAAAAACACAACTTTGTTTCTCACGAGCAGCACCGCCTCCCGCACCTGCTGGTGGCTCAGAGACGGACTCCCGGCTTCTCCCCGTGAAACGATTTTGGGGTTATTTATAGTGATATCGGGTCTGCTCCCCCTGCCCTGTTGGAGGAGGGGGTCACACGCACGTGGTTTCCTGGAGCCGTTGTTTTTTGTTGCGTTCGGTATGGTTTGTTCCTGCCAGTTGTGTTTTTCCCATTGTGTTTTTATTTTAAATAATGCAGTGTTGTCCATTGCAATTAAAAACTGTATATATTTTTTCTTCTCTCTAACTGTGACACCACCACTCAGGAATAAAAGAGGAGGCAGCTGGGGCCACCCAAAGTCACCACATGCAGCAACAGCATTAACAACCCGTCTGCATTTGGGGCAGAAAAGTGTCCATTTACTTTCTCTTCACATATTTATGGTTTACCCTTGCTTGGGCAGGGTTTCTCACCTCAGAGCTACACTTTCAAGCGTCTTGTGAGGGTTCTGTCACGTCCTGCTCAACAGAAATTACCACGAGCAAGCCTACTGTGACAACTAAGGGAAAGAGATGTATGGATATTGCTGAGCTCTTCTAGATTGTACCAGGTAGGAAAGATACCTATGGAGCAGATGTTAAGACCATAGCACTAATTAATTAGATTAGAAGTGGAAGAAAGGCATTTAACGGTAGTAAAAATCAGTTACCATAATGTTCAAAGGAAGATTCAGTCTGCTTAAGAAGAAAAAACAACACGCCTAAAGTCGAAGCCACATGCTAGAAAGAGAGGAGGATGCGCAGCACGGGAAGCTTCCCACAGAAAGGAGCTGCATTTGGGGTAAAAATCTGTCCCTTTTTATGTCATTGAGACATACGAGGGCGTAGGACACCAGCACTTCAGGTAACCAAGAGATGCTGTGCGTTTCGATCCGTCCCCCTGAGACAGCCACTAGGTGACGATGTTTCCAATTTTCTTTCAAGAAACCTTGCTTTCTCAGGCCCAGGTGTCCAGCTGCACATCGAGGACGTCCCTGGCTCCCAGGCGCAGTTCCCAGGCCGAAGGCCGAGCTCCCATCCGAACCCCCGGCCCGGCAGACATTGCTCCTGGCGTTGCGCAGCAGCCATTTCATGTCAGCCTTTGCTCATGGCAGTCAGCTTAGCGCCGTCAGTGCTGCCATCGGGGTGCCCGAGAGCCGTGTGAGGTCAGCAGAGAGTCACTGTCAGCCTTTGACCTCACAAAGGTGGGTGGCCATAAGTGCCCTGAGCGTCCAGCTCGCATGGAGTACTGCTGGTGGCACTCAAGGCATGGAGGTCTTGGTGGTGGAATAGGAGACGCCGATGTCCTGCTGGTGGAACAAGAGACGCTGACGTCCTGCTGGTGGAAGAGGAGACTTCAGGGTTAGAGGTCCTGCTGGTTAGAGGTGCTTAGGAGTGGGCAGCCTCCATCCCGGTGGCCGAGCATCTCCACGGCAGGGAGGCCGCGGGCAGCACGAGCCAGCCGCCCCGCGGGCTGACAGCAGAGGCCCCTGGGGATGAGACGTGCCCCACCTGCCTGGGCCTGCTGGCCGAGGCAGCACCTGAGTCCTGCGGGCACAGCTACTGCTGCGGAGAGCTTGAACCTCTTGTAAGTTTAGTCTTGACAAAGAAAACCCATCCTAAGTGCATTTGCCTTGCAGGCATTGGTAAGTTGGCCCTCCTGATGGATTTTCACTGCCACAGTAGTGCCTCTAATAATGCTACTGTTAATTAGTGCTCTACCCTTCCGATCTTTTACTAAGGTAGCTAGAGAGAAGTGCAGACACCTGTTTATTTCCTGGTAATACCTGCAAGAACCATCTATCTACATCTTCGCCAGATTCATTACAGCGCTCTTGGTACCGGTGATGTGTGTTGCTCTGGAATAAAGTGCAATCGTTAGCACGCCAAGTGTCCATGCCCTTGAATCTACCAGAATCGTACAAATCCCTGTTGTGATCTCTCTCTAGCTGTGGGCTGGCTAAGCTGTCTTTTGGATGGTGAAAATGGGAAATCGTGGGGATGGGAAATGATGAGTGGGATGAGAAATGATTGCTGGGATGGGAAGACTTCCTTGGGCTGGAAAGCCATGGGGCTAGGAAATGAAAGAGATGGGAAATCTTCCTTGGGATGGGAAAGCTTCCTTGGGAAGGAAAAGCATTGGGATGAGATACCTTCCTTGGGGAGGAAGGCATCCTTAAGGAAAGGCACTGGGATGGGAAATCTTCCTTGGGGAGGAAATCATTGGAAAGGAAAAGCATTGGGGTAGGGAAATCTCTCTTGGGATGGGAAATTATTGGGATGGGAAATCTTGAATGGGGTGGGTACGATTCGTTGCGGTAGGAAATAGTTGGAAAAGAAATGCAAGGGATGGGAAGTCTTTGGGATGAGATCTCATGGGATTAAGAAACGCTTCGTGCTGATGGGAAATAGTTTGCATGGGAATCTGTTGGGCTGTGAAACTGTCGGGATGGGAAATCGCCGGGAGGATGAAAAGTCTTGGGATGGAAAAGTCTTGGGATGGAAAATCCTTGGGAGGGGAAAGTGTTGGAGTGCGAAACCCCCCTGGGCCTGGCAAATGAGGACTGGGACGGGAAAGGCTCATGGGGATGGAAACTGATGGCGCTGGGAAGCCTGCTTGGGTAGAGAAACTGCAGTCCTCACCAAGATGGCGGTGAGGGGCTGGTCAGCCGTTGGGGCGGAGCCCCCGTTGCCCGGGTTCCCCAACGAACCGCCCCACTCTCCAGCGACCATGGCAGGTACAGCAGCGGGCTCCCGCTCCTCCCGGGGCTGCGGCCCTGCCGGCGAGCCCAGCGCCCGAGAGCTCAGCCCAGCGCCCTTTTTCCTCACAGAGAGATTCCCCAGACGGCTGCCGCCGGTGCCGCAGACGCCCAACTCCCCCTTCGTTGTCCCAGCTGAGCCGCCAACGGTGGCTGCCTGGCTGCTGCCCTCCTTCCCCGGAGCGATGGCGGTGCCCTTGCAGCCCCCCCAGGTACCCACCCTCTCCTACGCGCTGCCCCAGGCCACCGTCTGGCACGTGGTGCCGGAGGTCCAGGGGCAGGTGCTGCAGCTCCCACCCGTGGCGCAGCTGCCACCTGGGGGGCACCTCCCACCCGAGGGGCACCACCTGCAGCTGGTGCAGCTCCCCCCTGTGGGGCATATCCTGCAGCCGGTGCAGCTCTCCCCTGTGGGGCATAACCTGCAGGTGGTGCACCTCCCACCCGAGGAGCATATCCTGCAGCCGGTGCAGCTCTCACCCGAGGAGCATAACCTGCAGGTGGTGCACCTCCCACCCGAGGAGCATATCCTGCAGCCGGTGCAGCTCCCCCCTGTGGGGCATAACCTGCAGCCGGTGCAGCTCCCACCCGAGGGGCACCACCTGCAGCCGGTGCAGCTCCCCCCCGTGGGGCAGCTCCCCCACACCGCTCTTCCCTGTGCCCCTGTCTGCCAGTGCGGACAGCCCATGGTGACGGGGACACTGGTGCCCCACCATGCGCTGGGGCTGGGGCCCAGGGCCGTGCTCCACGGGGAGCCCCTGCACCCCGCAGGCACCTGCCTGTTGCAGGCCCCCACCCACCGCAGGCCCCCGCCACCCCTCGTCCCGGGGCCTCAGCTCCGGGGGCAGGCGCTCCCCACGCCCCGCACCGTGACCAGCAGCCAGGGGCAGCTGCCGGAGCCCTGCGACCACGCCGTGGGGCTCAGCGAGGACCAGGGGCCCCCGCTGCCTGACCCCACTCCCCCCGAGCCTTTCCTGGCTCCATCGACCCGCAGCACCCAGACGGCGACGCCCAACGGTGAGTTTGGCGCTGGCACAGCCGCCCCGTTGTCGCCCCACACCCATGAGCCATGGGAAAGCTGACATCGCCCGTCTTGGGGGATTTTCTTGCTTCGTCCTCAGCGGCGACAGCCCCGCAGGTGCCTGAGGAGCCCCCGCAGCTGCCCGAGCTGGGCCCTGATGCCTTCGCCGAGGCCTTTCCAGAGCTGGCAGGGGACAGCCAGCTGCTGCAGCACCTGCAGGACCAGCTCCTGGCCGACCTGGACATCCCCGGCACGGAGGAGCTGTTCAGCTGGCTCGAGGCCGTGGAGCCCCAGGACGCCTTCCCCGATTCGCCCAGCAGTCCTGCCCTCAGCCGCCTCCTCTCCCAGCTGCCCGACCTCTCCGAGGACATCGAGGAGCCGAGCACGCAGGGACTGGAAGCCACAGGAGCCCTCGGTGAGGTACCCTCAACCCCTGGGGTGTACCCCGAGAAGGTTGGGGGTGGGCTGTTGGTGCAGTCCCCTGTTGTGCTGGCATTGAGCCCCCCGCTCAGCCCTGCAGCCAGTCCCCTGCCCGGTGCCCTTAGTAGACCCCTACCCAGTCCACCCCTGAGTCCCTCCAGGAGGTCCCCTGACACCCAGGTCCTCAGTTCCCCTAGTAGACCCCTGCCCAAACCCCCCCTGAGTCCCCCCAAGAGGTCCCCTGACACCCAAGTCCTCAGTGAGCAGAGGACACCCCTGCCCACATGCCCCCTGGGTCCCCTCAAGAGCCCGCTGGCTGCCCCTGCGTCCACCGGCACCAAGCGGGGGGCCAAGCGCCCCGCGCCCACCAGCACCCCCGGGACAGCGGAGAGCTCCCAGCCCAAGAGGCCAGCAACAGAGAAACCCCCCGGCAAGGAGAGGAAGATGCTGCTGGGCCAGGGTGTCCAAGGCCCCGAGACGCCTTGCCAGGGACGCCGTGCCAGGGACGCCAGGATGTCCAAGGCCCCAGGACGCCGTGGCAGCAGCAGGAAAGACGGCAGCGGCAGACAGCAGCCAGCGACCAACAACAGCCGGGCGCCCAGCAAGAGAGCCCGAAGCCCGGGGGCTGCTGGGGGGCAAGGAGCAGCGTCGCCGCCTCCCCGCAGAGCGCGGCTGCTGCCGGAGACTCCGAGCGCGGAGCCCGGTGCCGTGCGGCCCCAGGACAGCCTCTGTCCCCAAGGCGTCAGGGCCAAGACGCTGCAGCGCCAGCGCCGGGGCACAAAGACCCCCAGCGAGACTTTGCAGCCGCTGGGGGTCAGGGCGAAGGCGCTGGGGCCAGGGCGCCAGCTGCCCTGCGTGCAGCCGCAGCCCACCTCCAGCAGCCCCAGCACGATGCCCAGCGCCGCGCAGACAGTGCCAGGCTCCAGCGCTGTGCCCGCTGCCCCCCAATCCCCAGCTGGCGGCAAAGAGAAGGTGGTGCCGGCACCACCAGGCAGCACGGCGTGAACAGGGGACGCTGCCCTAGAGCAGGCGCCCAGAGCGCTGTGCCTGCCAGCCGCGGGGGGCCAAGCGCAGCGGGGGGCTCTGCCCACACAGCCGCGCATGCTGCAGCCCCTGGCACGGCCCCGCGTGGACTACGTGCCCTGCGTGGGGCCCTGGGCAGGCGGTGACGCGGCGCCCACGCCGCTGGAGGAGCAGGAGGAGCCGGTGCCCATCACGCTGCAGCAGCGTCCCGAGCGGGAGCGCCTGAAGCAGCTGGCCCAGGAGGAGCGGCAGCGGGCGGCCCACCAGATGAAGATCGGCCCCGTGCAATTCTTCGCGCAGCGGCAGAAGGACGGGGCCATAGCCAAGTATGCCGGCTACCCGTGACCCTGCGCTCCTCGACGGCCCCTGCAGCACCCAGTGGCGCTGAGCTCAGCACGCAGGCACAGAGACCTCTGCAGGCACCTGCTCCAGCTTGAGCCGCACTCTTCAGCCCTTTCCCCTCTCGCTTGCCCTTACCCTTCTTTAGTGCTGTAGCTAGTCAGTGTTTCTCACTGTCAGGGATGGGCAACGGGGGGGGATGGGAGATGGGGGGGTCACGAATGAGTATTGGGAGTGTTGCGATGGAAGCTGTTGGGATGGGCAATACCTGGCATGGGCAAGTTTGGGCATGGGAACTGCTTGTTGGGACACAAAATGGCAGGGATTGAAAGCTTATTTCTTCCTTTCTGGTCCTTTCTCTGCTTTATCGCCTTTTTTCTTAAATTCCTCTAGTGTAGGTGTTCACTCAGCAACGCCTCTGCCTGCAGTTGTTCTGGCAGTGGGATGCCGAGGGGATTTAATGCAGCCCGCTCCCGCTGCCCATGCTCAGTCCGTGAATGGATGTGGGCATGGCCAGCACGGACGGGAGAAAATGGGTGGGTGGATGGATGGATGGATGGATGGATGGATGGATGGATGGATGGATGGATGGATGGGAATTGGGAACCGAGCCTTGGGATCAGCAATGGGAGGTTGCTGGGATAGGAAATGATCAGTGGGATGGGAAGTCATGACGGTGATGGGGATTCATTAGTGTGAAATGATGGGATGGGAAATTGCTAGGTGATTTTGTGATATTGTGATCATGGTGGATTTTTTGTGATATTTTGTGATGTTGTGATCATGGTGGTGATAGAAGAGCATTAGGCTGAGAAAAAATTGTTTACATTAATAAATTTTATTGATTGTCTTTTTAATTTATTGTATTATTTTTATGATTATTTTCTATTCCTTTATTATTAAACTCTTTATCAATGCCTATGAGCTTTTATTTTCCTTCCGATTCTCTGCACGTTCACTCAGGATGGGGGGACGTGAGCGAACAGATGTGTGGTGCTGAGCGGCCTGCTGGGTTACACCACAACAGACTTTTTGGCAGCCAAGCTGGGGCACAAAGGGTTGAGCTAACGTCACATCTGACCGGAATGTTTTAAAAGAGTGTTTCTTATAAGCTTTCTCTGAGATTGATAGTTGCTGGTCACAATGTTGATTTTTTCCTTTCTGGTGTTGTTTTTCTGTGCTTTTTAGGTGCTTTTTCTTAATCCCTTTCTTGTTGTTTATGATCCCTGGGGGCTGGCCTATGTTTGTTGATGGTTTTGCCCACTTGCAGGTAGCACGTGCTCCTCTTGCACCGACGGTGAACTTAACCCAGTATTTGTCCCCGAACGACAACCTCTGTGGTTAGACAAGGAGTTAAAAATTCCAGCCAGCGATCAGCCCTGAGGCAGGATGGCTACAGGTGGCAAGGGCTGGGGGGGGATGTGGGCCGGTTTTTATCACGATTGCCACCTCCGATGGCTTTGGAATTCAGCCCTGAACAAATGTGGTATCCTACGGCACTGCTAAAAGGTTTTAGAAAGGTGTGCCCCGATGCTGGCAGTGCCAGAGATTTACAGCTCGCCAAGTTGTCCGAGAAAAGTTTGGATTTGTTACCCGATGCGCAAGAAGCCAATCCAGACACCAGGTCGAGACACAGTTTTCTTTCAGAACTGCGCGAGTCTGGGTACCAGGTGGTTTCCCACAAAGCCAGCACATGGAAAGATTTTCCACGCCACGCTTGATACAATCTTTTATCACTGCATTTCCATGCTAGTACAATCCCCTAACTTCTCACAGGTTCCAGAATTAGCCTACGGCTGACATGACAAAATGATTCTGCGCATCCTCAGAGGGGAAGGGTCTCCTGTTGGGCTGGGGTCTCTCACTCTAGGGGTGTGATTTTTTGCATTAGAATGAGCGTACTTCGTATTAGAATAGCTTTCCATTGTTTTCCAGTGGTTTCCAACAAATGGATTAGTATCAAACTCCAGTGCACGTGTGTAGGATTTTTCCTTACAAAAGGGTCTTCTCGAGTAAATAGATTCCTAGTTATTCATCCTTTAGATAGCTTCAACTCCAGGGTCATCTTTGCCCTTGCCTGAAAATACCCATTTGGTATCTGTTCTCATGAAACAAAGTTAACGAAAAACAAACAAACAAACAAACAACACAAAACCCAGTTCCTAGCACCAGCGGCTTGTTAGCTGGGTCTGCTCTATGTGTTTTGAAGACTATTCAGTCCAATTCAGCACCTTCAAGAGAAATTGTGTGGGTCTATGAAAATGCGTCTTGATCTGATGCAAGCCTGTGACGCACCCTGAAGGCCCTCCAAGCCCTGGGATGGGCTCTGAGGCCCTTCCGAGCCCTGGGATGTTACCCGCAGCCACTCCAACCCCTTTGACGGGCCCTGCGGCCTCTCCAGCCCCGCTGACAGGCCCTGCAGCCACTCCAACCCTCTGACGGACCCTACAGCTGGCTCCGGGGACTGCCCTGTGGCATTCCCAGTCACCGATACACACAAGATGAAAGAATGGATGCACAAGTCATCTCGTTTAGTAAGGGAAGAGAGTCCTACTGAGAAGGGGAAGGAGCAATAGGAAGGCGAAGCAGACTACCCCAGTGGAGGGCCGTCCTAGGGAACAGCAGGCTGAAGACCACCATCTAAAAGCAGCAGTAACCAGGTGATCCCGATCTCTGGGTGAGCTGTGAGACATGCGGAAAGATTTCAGCTGTCCTCCAGGCGAGCACATTGTCACCTTGCTGCTGCCATGCTGGGATAACGGCTCCGGTGTCCGGGCTGTGTCTGTGCTGTGCCTGTGCTCTGTGCTGGGCCTGTGCTCTCTGTGCTCTGTCCGTGCTGTGTCCGGGCTGTGTCTGGGCTGTGTCTGGGCTGTGTCTGGGCTGTGTCTGGGCTGTGTCTGGGCTCTGTCCGTGCTCTGTCTGGGCTCTGTCCGTGCTCTGTCTGGTCTCCATCTGCGCTGTGTCTGTGCTCTCTGTGCTGTGTCTGTGCTGTGCCTGTGCTCTGTCCGTGCTCTGTCCGGGCTGTGTCTGGGCTGTGTCTGGGCTGTGTCTGTGCTGTGCCTGTGCTCTGTCCGTGCTCTGTCCGGGCTGTGTCTCAGCTGTGTCTGGGCTCTGTCCGTGCTGTGTCTGGGCTCTGTGCTGTGTGTGTGCTCTCTCTGCTCTGTCTGTGCTCCGTCTGTGCTGTGCCTGTGCTGTGTCTGGGCTCTGGCTGGGCTGTGTCTGTGCTGTGTCCGTGCTGTGTCCGTGCTGTGTCTGTGCTGTGTCCGGGCTGTGTCTGTGCTCTCTGTGCTGTGTACGTGCTCTGGCTGGGCTGTGTCTGGGCTGTGCTCTGTGGTCTGTCTGTATTGGCCTCCTTTCTCCCCAGTTCTTCTCAGAGCCTGTCTTCAGATGAACAGTCTCAGTCCTTTGTCAGCCATCCCGAGACAAGCCACCACCCCCGACGGGACCGCTGAAATCAGAGGGTGCACCTTCCTGTCTGTGGTAGCAAGAACCCTCTGGTAGGCAACAAGATCCGGGACGAGCCCCTAAACCCTGAGAAAAATCTCAATAATTTTCTTCAGACAGGATCTTCTGTGGAGCTTTTTTATTCGCGATTGCAATGGCGGGCGTCCTGCAAGCAGGAGCGCGCAGTAAAAGTTTATCATAACCGTGTATTCCCTATTACCCGACACCTGATTTCTCCCCTGTTTCTTCATTGGCTGAGTACTACGGGTTCGCAGCCTACTCGACGCACTACTATACCATATACGTACAATTTTATTTGACCAACCGTTAATTTCTCCTTAACCTTTTATTTTTTCCTTCTTCTCTTGTGACTAGAGGGCCCGTGATCTTTGCTTTTACTGATCTCGCACTGCTCATCCTGTTTTTCTTAGCTATCCTCGTTATTTTGGGACAGTGGGACCTTCCCCTTATCTGCTTAACGGATTCCCCACTGCTATGCCACACAATGCCACTTTTGCATATGCAAGGTTAGTGGATTTTTCCACTGCAAAAACACCTTCTATTGCAAAAACACAACTTTGTTTCTCACGAGCAGCACCGCCTCCCGCACCTGCTGGTGGCTCAGAGACGGACTCCCGGCTTCTCCCCGTGAAACGATTTTGGGGTTATTTATAGTGATATCGGGTCTGCTCCCCCTGCCCTGTTGGAGGAGGGGGTCACACGCACGTGGTTTCCTGGAGCCGTTGTTTTTTGTTGCGTTCGGTATGGTTTGTTCCTGCCAGTTGTGTTTTTCCCATTGTGTTTTTATTTTAAATAATGCAGTGTTGTCCATTGCAATTAAAAACTGTATATATTTTTTCTTCTCTCTAACTGTGACACCACCACTCAGGAATAAAAGAGGAGGCAGCTGGGGCCACCCAAAGTCACCACATGCAGCAACAGCATTAACAACCCGTCTGCATTTGGGGCAGAAAAGTGTCCATTTACTTTCTCTTCACATATTTATGGTTTACCCTTGCTTGGGCAGGGTTTCTCACCTCAGAGCTACACTTTCAAGCGTCTTGTGAGGGTTCTGTCACGTCCTGCTCAACAGAAATTACCACGAGCAAGCCTACTGTGACAACTAAGGGAAAGAGATGTATGGATATTGCTGAGCTCTTCTAGATTGTACCAGGTAGGAAAGATACCTATGGAGCAGATGTTAAGACCATAGCACTAATTAATTAGATTAGAAGTGGAAGAAAGGCATTTAACGGTAGTAAAAATCAGTTACCATAATGTTCAAAGGAAGATTCAGTCTGCTTAAGAAGAAAAAACAACACGCCTAAAGTCGAAGCCACATGCTAGAAAGAGAGGAGGATGCGCAGCACGGGAAGCTTCCCACAGAAAGGAGCTGCATTTGGGGTAAAAATCTGTCCCTTTTTATGTCATTGAGACATACGAGGGCGTAGGACACCAGCACTTCAGGTAACCAAGAGATGCTGTGCGTTTCGATCCGTCCCCCTGAGACAGCCACTAGGTGACGATGTTTCCAATTTTCTTTCAAGAAACCTTGCTTTCTCAGGCCCAGGTGTCCAGCTGCACATCGAGGACGTCCCTGGCTCCCAGGCGCAGTTCCCAGGCCGAAGGCCGAGCTCCCATCCGAACCCCCGGCCCGGCAGACATTGCTCCTGGCGTTGCGCAGCAGCCATTTCATGTCAGCCTTTGCTCATGGCAGTCAGCTTAGCGCCGTCAGTGCTGCCATCGGGGTGCCCGAGAGCCGTGTGAGGTCAGCAGAGAGTCACTGTCAGCCTTTGACCTCACAAAGGTGGGTGGCCATAAGTGCCCTGAGCGTCCAGCTCGCATGGAGTACTGCTGGTGGCACTCAAGGCATGGAGGTCTTGGTGGTGGAATAGGAGACGCCGATGTCCTGCTGGTGGAACAAGAGACGCTGACGTCCTGCTGGTGGAAGAGGAGACTTCAGGGTTAGAGGTCCTGCTGGTTAGAGGTGCTTAGGAGTGGGCAGCCTCCATCCCGGTGGCCGAGCATCTCCACGGCAGGGAGGCCGCGGGCAGCACGAGCCAGCCGCCCCGCGGGCTGACAGCAGAGGCCCCTGGGGATGAGACGTGCCCCACCTGCCTGGGCCTGCTGGCCGAGGCAGCACCTGAGTCCTGCGGGCACAGCTACTGCTGCGGAGAGCTTGAACCTCTTGTAAGTTTAGTCTTGACAAAGAAAACCCATCCTAAGTGCATTTGCCTTGCAGGCATTGGTAAGTTGGCCCTCCTGATGGATTTTCACTGCCACAGTAGTGCCTCTAATAATGCTACTGTTAATTAGTGCTCTACCCTTCCGATCTTTTACTAAGGTAGCTAGAGAGAAGTGCAGACACCTGTTTATTTCCTGGTAATACCTGCAAGAACCATCTATCTACATCTTCGCCAGATTCATTACAGCGCTCTTGGTACCGGTGATGTGTGTTGCTCTGGAATAAAGTGCAATCGTTAGCACGCCAAGTGTCCATGCCCTTGAATCTACCAGAATCGTACAAATCCCTGTTGTGATCTCTCTCTAGCTGTGGGCTGGCTAAGCTGTCTTTTGGATGGTGAAAATGGGAAATCGTGGGGATGGGAAATGATGAGTGGGATGAGAAATGATTGCTGGGATGGGAAGACTTCCTTGGGCTGGAAAGCCATGGGGCTAGGAAATGAAAGAGATGGGAAATCTTCCTTGGGATGGGAAAGCTTCCTTGGGAAGGAAAAGCATTGGGATGAGATACCTTCCTTGGGGAGGAAGGCATCCTTAAGGAAAGGCACTGGGATGGGAAATCTTCCTTGGGGAGGAAATCATTGGAAAGGAAAAGCATTGGGGTAGGGAAATCTCTCTTGGGATGGGAAATTATTGGGATGGGAAATCTTGAATGGGGTGGGTACGATTCGTTGCGGTAGGAAATAGTTGGAAAAGAAATGCAAGGGATGGGAAGTCTTTGGGATGAGATCTCATGGGATTAAGAAACGCTTCGTGCTGATGGGAAATAGTTTGCATGGGAATCTGTTGGGCTGTGAAACTGTCGGGATGGGAAATCGCCGGGAGGATGAAAAGTCTTGGGATGGAAAAGTCTTGGGATGGAAAATCCTTGGGAGGGGAAAGTGTTGGAGTGCGAAACCCCCCTGGGCCTGGCAAATGAGGACTGGGACGGGAAAGGCTCATGGGGATGGAAACTGATGGCGCTGGGAAGCCTGCTTGGGTAGAGAAACTGCAGTCCTCACCAAGATGGCGGTGAGGGGCTGGTCAGCCGTTGGGGCGGAGCCCCCG
Source organism: Anser anser (assembly GCF_964211835.1). Classification (NCBI taxonomy): domain Eukaryota; kingdom Metazoa; phylum Chordata; class Aves; order Anseriformes; family Anatidae; genus Anser; species Anser anser. The sequence goes on from NC_139747.1 coordinate 5,423,505, forward strand.
TTGCCCGGGTTCCCCAACGAACCGCCCCACTCTCCAGCGACCATGGCAGGTACAGCAGCGGGCTCCCGCTCCTCCCGGGGCTGCGGCCCTGCCGGCGAGCCCAGCGCCCGAGAGCTCAGCCCAGCGCCCTTTTTCCTCACAGAGAGATTCCCCAGACGGCTGCCGCCGGTGCCGCAGACGCCCAACTCCCCCTTCGTTGTCCCAGCTGAGCCGCCAACGGTGGCTGCCTGGCTGCTGCCCTCCTTCCCCGGAGCGATGGCGGTGCCCTTGCAGCCCCCCCAGGTACCCACCCTCTCCTACGCGCTGCCCCAGGCCACCGTCTGGCACGTGGTGCCGGAGGTCCAGGGGCAGGTGCTGCAGCTCCCACCCGTGGCGCAGCTGCCACCTGGGGGGCACCTCCCACCCGAGGGGCACCACCTGCAGCTGGTGCAGCTCCCCCCTGTGGGGCATATCCTGCAGCCGGTGCAGCTCTCCCCTGTGGGGCATAACCTGCAGGTGGTGCACCTCCCACCCGAGGAGCATATCCTGCAGCCGGTGCAGCTCTCACCCGAGGAGCATAACCTGCAGGTGGTGCACCTCCCACCCGAGGAGCATATCCTGCAGCCGGTGCAGCTCCCCCCTGTGGGGCATAACCTGCAGCCGGTGCAGCTCCCACCCGAGGGGCACCACCTGCAGCCGGTGCAGCTCCCCCCCGTGGGGCAGCTCCCCCACACCGCTCTTCCCTGTGCCCCTGTCTGCCAGTGCGGACAGCCCATGGTGACGGGGACACTGGTGCCCCACCATGCGCTGGGGCTGGGGCCCAGGGCCGTGCTCCACGGGGAGCCCCTGCACCCCGCAGGCACCTGCCTGTTGCAGGCCCCCACCCACCGCAGGCCCCCGCCACCCCTCGTCCCGGGGCCTCAGCTCCGGGGGCAGGCGCTCCCCACGCCCCGCACCGTGACCAGCAGCCAGGGGCAGCTGCCGGAGCCCTGCGACCACGCCGTGGGGCTCAGCGAGGACCAGGGGCCCCCGCTGCCTGACCCCACTCCCCCCGAGCCTTTCCTGGCTCCATCGACCCGCAGCACCCAGACGGCGACGCCCAACGGTGAGTTTGGCGCTGGCACAGCCGCCCCGTTGTCGCCCCACACCCATGAGCCATGGGAAAGCTGACATCGCCCGTCTTGGGGGATTTTCTTGCTTCGTCCTCAGCGGCGACAGCCCCGCAGGTGCCTGAGGAGCCCCCGCAGCTGCCCGAGCTGGGCCCTGATGCCTTCGCCGAGGCCTTTCCAGAGCTGGCAGGGGACAGCCAGCTGCTGCAGCACCTGCAGGACCAGCTCCTGGCCGACCTGGACATCCCCGGCACGGAGGAGCTGTTCAGCTGGCTCGAGGCCGTGGAGCCCCAGGACGCCTTCCCCGATTCGCCCAGCAGTCCTGCCCTCAGCCGCCTCCTCTCCCAGCTGCCCGACCTCTCCGAGGACATCGAGGAGCCGAGCACGCAGGGACTGGAAGCCACAGGAGCCCTCGGTGAGGTACCCTCAACCCCTGGGGTGTACCCCGAGAAGGTTGGGGGTGGGCTGTTGGTGCAGTCCCCTGTTGTGCTGGCATTGAGCCCCCCGCTCAGCCCTGCAGCCAGTCCCCTGCCCGGTGCCCTTAGTAGACCCCTACCCAGTCCACCCCTGAGTCCCTCCAGGAGGTCCCCTGACACCCAGGTCCTCAGTTCCCCTAGTAGACCCCTGCCCAAACCCCCCCTGAGTCCCCCCAAGAGGTCCCCTGACACCCAAGTCCTCAGTGAGCAGAGGACACCCCTGCCCACATGCCCCCTGGGTCCCCTCAAGAGCCCGCTGGCTGCCCCTGCGTCCACCGGCACCAAGCGGGGGGCCAAGCGCCCCGCGCCCACCAGCACCCCCGGGACAGCGGAGAGCTCCCAGCCCAAGAGGCCAGCAACAGAGAAACCCCCCGGCAAGGAGAGGAAGATGCTGCTGGGCCAGGGTGTCCAAGGCCCCGAGACGCCTTGCCAGGGACGCCGTGCCAGGGACGCCAGGATGTCCAAGGCCCCAGGACGCCGTGGCAGCAGCAGGAAAGACGGCAGCGGCAGACAGCAGCCAGCGACCAACAACAGCCGGGCGCCCAGCAAGAGAGCCCGAAGCCCGGGGGCTGCTGGGGGGCAAGGAGCAGCGTCGCCGCCTCCCCGCAGAGCGCGGCTGCTGCCGGAGACTCCGAGCGCGGAGCCCGGTGCCGTGCGGCCCCAGGACAGCCTCTGTCCCCAAGGCGTCAGGGCCAAGACGCTGCAGCGCCAGCGCCGGGGCACAAAGACCCCCAGCGAGACTTTGCAGCCGCTGGGGGTCAGGGCGAAGGCGCTGGGGCCAGGGCGCCAGCTGCCCTGCGTGCAGCCGCAGCCCACCTCCAGCAGCCCCAGCACGATGCCCAGCGCCGCGCAGACAGTGCCAGGCTCCAGCGCTGTGCCCGCTGCCCCCCAATCCCCAGCTGGCGGCAAAGAGAAGGTGGTGCCGGCACCACCAGGCAGCACGGCGTGAACAGGGGACGCTGCCCTAGAGCAGGCGCCCAGAGCGCTGTGCCTGCCAGCCGCGGGGGGCCAAGCGCAGCGGGGGGCTCTGCCCACACAGCCGCGCATGCTGCAGCCCCTGGCACGGCCCCGCGTGGACTACGTGCCCTGCGTGGGGCCCTGGGCAGGCGGTGACGCGGCGCCCACGCCGCTGGAGGAGCAGGAGGAGCCGGTGCCCATCACGCTGCAGCAGCGTCCCGAGCGGGAGCGCCTGAAGCAGCTGGCCCAGGAGGAGCGGCAGCGGGCGGCCCACCAGATGAAGATCGGCCCCGTGCAATTCTTCGCGCAGCGGCAGAAGGACGGGGCCATAGCCAAGTATGCCGGCTACCCGTGACCCTGCGCTCCTCGACGGCCCCTGCAGCACCCAGTGGCGCTGAGCTCAGCACGCAGGCACAGAGACCTCTGCAGGCACCTGCTCCAGCTTGAGCCGCACTCTTCAGCCCTTTCCCCTCTCGCTTGCCCTTACCCTTCTTTAGTGCTGTAGCTAGTCAGTGTTTCTCACTGTCAGGGATGGGCAACGGGGGGGGATGGGAGATGGGGGGGTCACGAATGAGTATTGGGAGTGTTGCGATGGAAGCTGTTGGGATGGGCAATACCTGGCATGGGCAAGTTTGGGCATGGGAACTGCTTGTTGGGACACAAAATGGCAGGGATTGAAAGCTTATTTCTTCCTTTCTGGTCCTTTCTCTGCTTTATCGCCTTTTTTCTTAAATTCCTCTAGTGTAGGTGTTCACTCAGCAACGCCTCTGCCTGCAGTTGTTCTGGCAGTGGGATGCCGAGGGGATTTAATGCAGCCCGCTCCCGCTGCCCATGCTCAGTCCGTGAATGGATGTGGGCATGGCCAGCACGGACGGGAGAAAATGGGTGGGTGGATGGATGGATGGATGGATGGATGGATGGATGGATGGATGGATGGATGGGAATTGGGAACCGAGCCTTGGGATCAGCAATGGGAGGTTGCTGGGATAGGAAATGATCAGTGGGATGGGAAGTCATGACGGTGATGGGGATTCATTAGTGTGAAATGATGGGATGGGAAATTGCTAGGTGATTTTGTGATATTGTGATCATGGTGGATTTTTTGTGATATTTTGTGATGTTGTGATCATGGTGGTGATAGAAGAGCATTAGGCTGAGAAAAAATTGTTTACATTAATAAATTTTATTGATTGTCTTTTTAATTTATTGTATTATTTTTATGATTATTTTCTATTCCTTTATTATTAAACTCTTTATCAATGCCTATGAGCTTTTATTTTCCTTCCGATTCTCTGCACGTTCACTCAGGATGGGGGGACGTGAGCGAACAGATGTGTGGTGCTGAGCGGCCTGCTGGGTTACACCACAACAGACTTTTTGGCAGCCAAGCTGGGGCACAAAGGGTTGAGCTAACGTCACATCTGACCGGAATGTTTTAAAAGAGTGTTTCTTATAAGCTTTCTCTGAGATTGATAGTTGCTGGTCACAATGTTGATTTTTTCCTTTCTGGTGTTGTTTTTCTGTGCTTTTTAGGTGCTTTTTCTTAATCCCTTTCTTGTTGTTTATGATCCCTGGGGGCTGGCCTATGTTTGTTGATGGTTTTGCCCACTTGCAGGTAGCACGTGCTCCTCTTGCACCGACGGTGAACTTAACCCAGTATTTGTCCCCGAACGACAACCTCTGTGGTTAGACAAGGAGTTAAAAATTCCAGCCAGCGATCAGCCCTGAGGCAGGATGGCTACAGGTGGCAAGGGCTGGGGGGGGATGTGGGCCGGTTTTTATCACGATTGCCACCTCCGATGGCTTTGGAATTCAGCCCTGAACAAATGTGGTATCCTACGGCACTGCTAAAAGGTTTTAGAAAGGTGTGCCCCGATGCTGGCAGTGCCAGAGATTTACAGCTCGCCAAGTTGTCCGAGAAAAGTTTGGATTTGTTACCCGATGCGCAAGAAGCCAATCCAGACACCAGGTCGAGACACAGTTTTCTTTCAGAACTGCGCGAGTCTGGGTACCAGGTGGTTTCCCACAAAGCCAGCACATGGAAAGATTTTCCACGCCACGCTTGATACAATCTTTTATCACTGCATTTCCATGCTAGTACAATCCCCTAACTTCTCACAGGTTCCAGAATTAGCCTACGGCTGACATGACAAAATGATTCTGCGCATCCTCAGAGGGGAAGGGTCTCCTGTTGGGCTGGGGTCTCTCACTCTAGGGGTGTGATTTTTTGCATTAGAATGAGCGTACTTCGTATTAGAATAGCTTTCCATTGTTTTCCAGTGGTTTCCAACAAATGGATTAGTATCAAACTCCAGTGCACGTGTGTAGGATTTTTCCTTACAAAAGGGTCTTCTCGAGTAAATAGATTCCTAGTTATTCATCCTTTAGATAGCTTCAACTCCAGGGTCATCTTTGCCCTTGCCTGAAAATACCCATTTGGTATCTGTTCTCATGAAACAAAGTTAACGAAAAACAAACAAACAAACAAACAACACAAAACCCAGTTCCTAGCACCAGCGGCTTGTTAGCTGGGTCTGCTCTATGTGTTTTGAAGACTATTCAGTCCAATTCAGCACCTTCAAGAGAAATTGTGTGGGTCTATGAAAATGCGTCTTGATCTGATGCAAGCCTGTGACGCACCCTGAAGGCCCTCCAAGCCCTGGGATGGGCTCTGAGGCCCTTCCAAGCCCTGGGATGTTACCCGCAGCCACTCCAACCCCTTTGACGGGCCCTGCGGCCTCTCCAGCCCCGCTGACAGGCCCTGCAGCCACTCCAACCCTCTGACGGACCCTACAGCTGGCTCCGGGGACTGCCCTGTGGCATTCCCAGTCACCGATACACACAAGATGAAAGAATGGATGCACAAGTCATCTCGTTTAGTAAGGGAAGAGAGTCCTACTGAGAAGGGGAAGGAGCAATAGGAAGGCGAAGCAGACTACCCCAGTGGAGGGCCGTCCTAGGGAACAGCAGGCTGAAGACCACCATCTAAAAGCAGCAGTAACCAGGTGATCCCGATCTCTGGGTGAGCTGTGAGACATGCGGAAAGATTTCAGCTGTCCTCCAGGCGAGCACATTGTCACCTTGCTGCTGCCATGCTGGGATAACGGCTCCGGTGTCCGGGCTGTGTCTGTGCTGTGCCTGTGCTCTGTGCTGGGCCTGTGCTCTCTGTGCTCTGTCCGTGCTGTGTCCGTGCTGTGTCCGGGCTGTGTCTGGGCTGTGTCTGGGCTCTGTCCGTGCTCTGTCTGGGCTCTGTCCGTGCTCTGTCTGGTCTCCATCTGCGCTGTGTCTGTGCTCTCTGTGCTGTGTCTGTGCTGTGCCTGTGCTCTGTCCGTGCTCTGTCCGTGCTGTGTCCGGGCTGTGTCTGGGCTGTGTCTCAGCTGTGTCTCAGCTGTGTCTGGGCTCTGTCCGTGCTGTGTCTGGGCTCTGTGCTGTGTGTGTGCTCTCTCTGCTCTGTCTGTGCTCCGTCTGTGCTGTGCCTGTGCTGTGTCTGTGCTCTGGCTGGGCTCTGTCCGTGCTGTGTCTGGGCTCTATCCGGGCTGTGTCTGTGCTCTCTGTGCTGTGTACGTGCTCTGGCTGGGCTGTGTCTGGGCTGTGCTCTGTGGTCTGTCTGTATTGGCCTCCTTTCTCCCCAGTTCTTCTCAGAGCCTGTCTTCAGATGAACAGTCTCAGTCCTTTGTCAGCCATCCCGAGACAAGCCACCACCCCCGACGGGACCGCTGAAATCAGAGGGTGCACCTTCCTGTCTGTGGTAGCAAGAACTCTCTGGTAGGCAACAAGATCCGGGACGAGCCCCTAAACCCTGAGAAAAATCTCAATAATTTTCTTCAGACAGGATCTTCTGTGGAGCTTTTTTATTCGCGATTGCAATGGCGGGCATCCTGCAAGCAGGAGCGCGCAGTAAAAGTTTATCATAACCGTGTATTCCCTATTACCCGACACCTGATTTCTCCCGTTTCTTCATTGGCTGAGTACTACAGGCTCACAGCCTACTCGACGCACTACTATACCATATATGTACAATTTTATTTGACCAACCGTTAATTTCCCCTTATCCTTTTATTTTTTCCTTCTTCTCTTGTGACTAGAGGGCCCGTGATCTTTGCTTTTACTGATCTCGCACTGCTCATCCTGTTTTTCTTAGCTATCCTCGTTATTTTGGGACAGTGGGACCTTCCCCTTATCTGCTTAACGGATTCCCCACTGCTATGCCACACAATGCCACTTTTGCATATGCAAGGTTAGTGGATTTTTCCACTGCAAAAACACCTTCTATTGCAAAAACACAACTTTGTTTCTCACAAGGAGAAAAAACAACACGCCTAAAGTCGAAGCCACATACTAGAAAGAGAGGAGGATGCGCAGCACGGGAAGCTTCCCACAGAAAGGAGCTGCATTTGGGGTAAAAATCTGTCCCTTTTTATGTCATTGAGACATACGAGGGCGTAGGACACCAGCACTTCAGGTAACCAGGACATGCTGTGCGTTTCGATCCGTCCCCCTGAGACAGCCACTAGGTGACGATGTTTCCAATTTTCTTTCAAGAAACCTTGCTTTCTCAGGCCCAGGTGTCCAGCTGCACATCGAGGACGTCCCTGGCTCCCAGGCGCAGTTCCCAGGCCGAAGGCCGAGCTCCCATCCGAACCCCCGGCCCGGCAGACATTGCTCCTGGCGTTGCGCAGCAGCCATTTCATGTCAGCCTTTGCTCATGGCAGTCAGCTTAGCGCCGTCAGTGCTGCCATCGGGGTGCCCGAGAGCCGTGTGAGGTCAGCAGAGAGTCACTGTCAGCCTTTGACCTCACAAAGGTGGGTGGCCATAAGTGCCCTGAGCGTCCAGCTCGCATGGAGTACTGCTGGTGGCACTCAAGGCATGGAGGTCTTGGTGGTGGAATAGGAGACGCCGATGTCCTGCTGGTGGAACAAGAGACGCTGACGTCCTGCTGGTGGAAGAGGAGACTTCAGGGTTCGAGGTCCTGCTGGTTAGAGGTGCTTAGGAGTGGGCAGCCTCCATCCCGGTGGCCGAGCATCTCCACGGCAGGGAGATGAACTGAAGCTATTAACTGAAGCTATAAATGGCAGGGAAGGGAAACAGGCGTGGGTCATTGTTGTCTGACAGCTTCATCAGCTGCCTGCGTTAATGAATGCGATCCAGGAGTGGACTGCAGTCAGCAAGCACCTCTATAGTCGGGGTGTGAAGATGATGAGGCCTTAGTGGGCTGGCACTTTAACCTTCAAAAGAGCCCCTTGTAGTCACGCAAGCAGTCCCTTGCTCTTGATCGTAGCTGCTCCTGTTTTCTCACTGTCCACCATTCCAGCTGGACTGGGGAAAACAAGTCTGTTTTAACTTCCCCACTAGCGTAGAAGGCACAGGCTGTGACAGAAGACATGCAGGAGTCTTCACATCATCTAGGGCTGCCCGGCTTTGATAAGCCATTCCCATTACTTGCTGGGAAGAAATCACCTTGTGTGGACACAGTTCAGTCAAAATTAAACTGCTTGTTGTGATACAGCCTAGTTACATTAAATACAAAAGATATACTAGACCACTATAATTGCACCCACATTGCAGGTGGTACAAATACAAGTATTTTGCCTTGAACAAACGCCCACTATCAAGACTAAGTGATAACATTTATGTTCCAGGCCTTAAGACCTTTGTGAGCTCCATGGAGAGACATTCAGTCACGGAAACCCTTAATGCCAGTGTGGTAGCTGTAGATTATTTTCGGGCAACCTCTGGGAAGGTCCCTAGAGCTCCAAGCTATAAACTAAGAAAACATTGCTTCCAGCAGCCTTAAATGCATTATCAAACCTAAATCTCATCTAATGGATTTAATGAATGTTTACTTCAATTAGCATACGTACTGTCCTGAAGAGGAAATTAATAGCTTTTTTTTTTTTTTTTTAATTCCCCTTAAATAGTATCTGCCCCTATAAGGCTTTACCTTACTTAGCCGCTTTGTAACTTGGCTATACCCCAGTTCCAGGGAAAAGAAACAGATCATAGAAAAGATAGTCATAGACTGCCCAGCTAAGGGGGACTTCTAAAACATACATTGCCCTTTAGGGAATGAAGATAGAAACTCACTGGCTGATGCAAAGCTTAGAGTGGAGAAAGAACGATTTAGTGCTTTACAGCAGCAAGAGTAGAGCTGCTCCACGAGAGAAAACAGGGTAGAATAAAGGATGATGGCTGCACTATAGGTAAGCACACAAACAGGACCCAATCCTACAGCACCTACACAACAATGGCAGCAACCAGCTTCATCAACCACCCAGTGATCATCAGAGAAAGCAAGACCAAGCAGACATCCTGAGAGACAGCCCTACTTATAACATGAGCCCAAAGCTCACCCTGCAAAGTTGAAAGAGAGACCCAGAGCCATGACTACCCACAACCACCTCAAAAGAATGAGCCTCCTAGGCCTGTGCTGAAATGGAGGTCATAGTTGATGAGCAAAAGGTGTTGGGTAGAGGGCCAGGTAAGATTGGCTGGGGCAATGAAGGCCTGAGGACACTCAGGACCCTGACTCTTGAAACCCAGCAGGTAAACCCCTTTTCAGCGAGAGCTTAATCTGCAACTTTGTCTTGATGTAATGATACCTGTTCTAATCAGTAGCATTTATTTGTAGTGCAAAGTCACACTCCTTGAGAAACATAGCTCTTTTTTGACCTGGTGGTCAATTGTATTGATTGATGTAAGCAGTATCAATCCACACTATGTATAGTATTGCACCAAACATGCATGAGCCTTGAGATGTCAATTAGTTTAATTATTTCCATGTGTTCCTACTTTATATAGGCCATTACTGCTATTAACAGTGGTGGAAGATGTTGATGTCTAGTGGTAGGAAGTATAACTGTCACTAGCCTTGGTGAATATATCTTGCAGTAGTAAGCAGGAGCATAAAAAACAAACAAACAAACAAACTTCTCAAAGAGGTAATGTATAGATGTAATCTCCAAAGTCTTCCTTCTCACCTTTTTTGTTCTTCTAGAGAACTCTGACCTTAGCCAACTACCTAGATGATTCTTGAGAGTTGACCTTTTCCTGGGGATGGTAAATAAAAGTTGGCTTAATAAATAAATAATGCTTGGTCATCCTGGCAGTGTTTGTGGACCACTAAAGAAAACCTTTGGATTCTAGAAAATACAGACAAAAAGACAGAAAGAGACAGATAGAAGAGTGGGTCTGATACTTTTTAACTGGTGGGAATCTCAACAGAAAGGTTTTGTAGTAAATGTGAGAAAGTCATAGAATGGGAAAATTTAGTTATTATGCATTGATTAGAAAAAAAAAAAAAAGTCCATTACCTTGTAAATCTTTTCTTTCTGCCTCTCTTCATGCAGACCTGAGTTTGCCAAAAGCCTCTTGCTGTGAGCTTTGCTGTATGCAGCAAAATTGCCACTCAGAGGCATTACACGAGCATATAACATAGGAGAACCCCATAACTTAAGCATTAAGGCAAGAAGAAAGGTGAAATTATTAAAAATCATTACCTTCTGTAAATTGCTACTTGTCTTTTTGTCATATGCCACTGCTGTAAACCAAAATAACGTAGATTTCAGTGAGGTTTACAACTCTGGTGGGGATTGTTGTATATAACTAAGCACATAAACATGAGCATGCTTTCCTGCCTTGTCATTTCTAGAGATATCCAGAAGAGGTCAATGTTCCCTAGCTTTCAGGTTACTCACATGAAACGTTTTCAAACGTATGTTTTTATTTAGAAAATGCTGAGCTGCCTGGAAAGTTTCATCAGAAAGGAAGCAGCAGTATTAATGTGCTTCTTCCTGGGGATTTGAATGCATTTTGTTAGCAGTATAAGGGGAACCAGGGATCAGAGAGACAATATGCAGGCAAATAACTGCTGACCACATCATCAGGACTCAAATATTTCAAAACCAACGTTATGGGATTTTAGCTAAATTTTGGTTTTAGAATTGACAGTATTAGGCTGAGATTGTTTTCTGCAGACAGTAGAGCAAAGCTATGAGGACACTGGAGTAGCTCCAGGCATACACAGGAGAAGTGCTAGACCACATCTCTGCTGGCAATCAGTGATTAGCTTTTCAACTTAAAGCTTTCGAGCACAGCTCTCTCTGATCCCTATGAAGGTCACTGGAATTGCAGCAGTGCAGCTGAGCCTCCTGATTTCTGGAGTAAAGAATGTTATCAGCATCTGCAACTGAGGATTGCCTTCTACTGTACTCTTGCTCCCAAACGGTCAGCAAGGTTGGTGTGCCTGTGAGAACATCAGGGCCCCATAGTCAGCAGTGCATCTGCAGGCTTTTTGCATGGCAGTAGGTTTTATCTTGAAATGACTTATTTCCCTATGCTATTCAGAAATGTCCACTTGGGGTGGGGGTGGGGGGTAATTTTTTAGTTCTGCAGAGTTCCCAGAAATCACTAATTGTAACAGTCATTTTGCATTGGATATTTTACTTCAATCTTAATAGATGTCTGGGAATGTTTCACAGGTTAGAGTAATTCAAAAAAATCATATTAATCATATTTCATCTGAAGGAAAGGGCAAGTGAATCTTCTGTATTGACCACTGGCAACTCATCAAATAGCTTCAAATCACAGCCGAACATAGTTTAATGAAGATTAAAGCCTATTAAATAAAAAAGGACTGTTTTCATACCTGGGTTAGCCGACTGGCTGAAATGACTGCAGTTCCAACCATGTGGGCCTAGAGCATCTTTTAAATGACACCTGGGAATCATGTATAGATAGGAGGCACTAGACAGCACCCTACAAACTATGGGTGAATGACAATAGTCAAGGAAGCCTTTGGGGTCTGTAGTCAGCTTGTAGAGCATTGCACACAAGAACACCTGAAAGTAAAGATGACAGGAGAGGTGTAGAATTAACCACAATGAAGAGGCATGTTGGCTCAGCAGAGAAGCAACTGTATAGTGATGCATTTTTAGATCTGTACATCAGACATGCTAAATACTACCACCAGCAATTTTCCTTGCTTATTTTGATGGCCACTTGCACAATAATAGCATCTTAAAAATCTTCATACACTGTGGGGAAAACAATTTGGTCCATTTACAACATGTAGATCCAGTCTTGTCACTGCTTCTGGAGGCTTGTGCCCAAAGGTCTGCTCATTCATGCAAGGTAGCAATGCAGGAAAAAGGACTGTGCAAAGCCTGTAATTATTCTCACATGCATATTGCTTCCCAACATATTCTCCAGGGTCTTTCAGTTATGCAGTTGTTTCCATTAAGCTCTCTTATTTAAAACAAAATACAGGGTAAACATTTTGCCCTTCCACAGTAACCAGCACCTGCCTAGCCTATCCCCTTGGGACAGGAGCTTGTCAGCAGGATGGCTGTAGTTATTACCATAATACAGGAAATAAGTGTCATTAGGAAAATGCAAATGTGTTTTGGTTTCCTTTTCTGTCCCACACCTTTTGCCCCAGCCAGAGGGGAGGAATGAGAGCCTTGCTTTCACAAAAACATTCTTTTCACAGCCACGTGTTCCTCAGGTTTTTGTATTCCATGTTGCAGGCTGGTAAAAGCAGTTTTTGCTATTTTCATATTTCCCTTGGACGTTTGAAATCCCAGCTCTGGCCTTTCTAGCTAACACATGAAAAGCAGAGGAGATGGCTGCTGCAGATGCCATAGGCTGCAAAACCTACACCTCTCTTGATTTCTGAGAGAAAGAACCCAAACTATGCTTACAGAAAGCTTCACAAGATTCAAGCTAAACTCGCCATTTTCTGAAGCCTTACTCAAGGTTTTGGGGTCTTCAGAACAGCTGCTTTGCTGCTTATGAACATTTTGCTGCAAGCCTGTAAACTGTTCAAGGTGCTGGAGCAGGAAGGGGGAGAAAGGTGTAATCTAACACTAAATCCAAAGCCAAGTCCTAAAGCGTGCATGTTGACCAGCTAAAGCCAGCAAGTTTTGGGTGCATGCAAGGTGTTTTGCACTGTGTCCTGAAAGGAACCCAGAACCCTGCGAGGAATAGGGTCTCTGTCAAATTCCCAGACTGAGAGGAAAGGAGGGACTGGGCAAACACCTGGTATGGGCAAAGTGCTGAAGCAGCTTCAAGTCAGGCTTCACAAAATCAACCACTGAGTTTAAAACCTTGGCTAAGCTTTGAGCTTTCTGTGTACAGATGAAGCATCCCTTTTTTTCTTTCTTCCTTCCTTCCTTTCTTTCTTTGGAAAATCTTTGTTCCCAGGCAGGTTACAGTCTGGGGCAAGGGATATGTTTTTTATTTTAACATTCTATTTAAGGTTTGCCAATTAGGTGCTAGCAGGGCCTGCACGAAGACCAGCCTTGCGCTTTAGGAGACGTGCCAGCAGGAAGCTTGTGTTATTCTGACATTAAGATGTCGAGTTTAAGCGCAGTATTTCGAAAATAAATGTAAATTGTGGCGAGTAACCGGCAGACCCGCCAAACCCTTGGCGGCTCCCTCACGGACCCACCAAACCATGACAACCTCCCCCCCAGCCAGAGCCTGTCGGGAGTTGTAGTCCCCGCCGCGGCGGGCAGGGACGACGAGGCTCCCGCCGGAACTACGACTCCCAGGATGCCGCGCGGCGGCGCGGGCCGCGGCCATTACAGCTCCCCCCTCCTCGGCCGAAGGGCCCCTCGCCCTGCGCCGCGCTGCGGGGCCGGGGGCGGAGGCCGCGCTGTCGGGCGGCGGGGCCGTGCCGGGCCGCGTCGAGCCGGGCCGTGCCGGGCCGTGCCGGGCCGTGCCGGGCCGTGCCGGGCCGCGCTCACCGTGCTGGCGGGGGCGGTGCTCCCGCCGGCGGCCGGCACTTCCTGTGACGGCCCATTTCCTGCGCGGATGGGGCCGGCGGGGGGCGGTGGCGGCGGCGGCGGCGGGCTCGGTCCCTGACGGGCTCGGTGGCCGCCGGGAGCTCCGTCAGGCAGCGATGCGGGTCCCGGGCCCTGCCGGCAGGCGGCCCCCGCCGTGAGCCGCCCCGCGGGGAGCCGCTGGGGCTAGCGGCAGGCCGGCCGGCCGGCGCTGCGGGGTGCATGGGGGCGCCCCCCGCCCGCAGAGAGGTACCGCGGGGGGGGCCCGGGCAGCCGGGGGCGGCGGGCAGGGCCGGGCCGGGCCGGGCCGTGCCGCGGGGTTAACGCCCGTGTCCCGCCCCCCCACCCCCTGGTTTTGCAGGTGTGACTCCTCCGGAGGACGGCGCTCGGCCCCGCAAGGCCAGCGGCCCGCGGAGCCCCTCGGCCGGGCTCCAGGAGCCAAAAAAAAAAAAAAATAAAAGAAGGAGGGGGCGCGGGCCCCTGAGGAGAGCATCACCCCCCTTCCCAGGCGGCTGCTGCCTCCTGAGAGATGAAGAAGTTTTTCGACTCGCGTCGGGAGCAGGGTGCCTCTGGCCCCGGGTCGGGCACCAGCGGCGGCGGCGGCGGCAGCGGAGGCCCCGGCAGCGGGTACATCGGCAGGGTGTTCAGCATCGGCCGCCACCAGGTGACGGTGGACGAGGTGCTGGCCGAAGGTAGGAGCCCGGTGCCCTCTGCCGAGCGCCCTGCCGCGGCTTCTCGGCCCTCCCTCTCTGCCTCGCAGAGCCGGGAAGGCTTCGGCCTTTCCCGGCACCCCACCTCCCCCTCTGTCCCCGTCTCCCCTCGTATTTCCTTGTCCTTGACAGGCGTGCGGGCCGGGGGCATCCGCAGCTGACGTTTCTGGTCCTCCCATGCATGAGTCCTGTGTGCGTTTGCTGGATTTGGTTTAGTTGTTTTTGCGGTTTTTTTGTGTTTTTTTTTTTTTTAATGCTTTAGGAACTGCAGGGACTTCAGGAGTCAACGGTTTCCCACCTTGAAACTGGGAGGCTTTTTTTCCCCCCCCCCAAGTCATATGCTTAGGTGGAGGACAAGGTACTGTAAATAAAGCGGTGGTCTTCCCTCTTACTTTCTTCACCCAAGGCCCTTCATGCCTGCCTTGAGCAGATAGGAAGAATACCCTGGAGTAAATTTCTTGTATATATTTGGCAAGCACATATGTTGAGTAGAGCTAGCTGTGATCTGGGATGAGGGATTGCTGTTTGTGGGGGGTTTCTGTGGGGGAAATGGTAATCCCAACTGCATTTAAAAAAAAAGTACAGAACTGAGGACAAACTGGATTATAAAACTCTTACGTGTACAATCCTTGCTGTGCAGCAAGCTGGTGGTATTATTAATATTTGTTGATTTGTAATCAGCGCTGCTGCTTTAACTGTCATTTTACATTTAATTTGTTTGAACTATAGGGAATCTTATTAATGTCTCTGGCTGGTAACCTTAGCCTCGACCTTCAGAAAAATGTTGGCCTCCATAGACCTGCTCCTGGTCCATCTATTGCACAGCATCCTTTGCAATTTCAGTCAAAACCACTGTTTTGTTTTGATCTTGTAATTGTGAAGGAGAGGGTAGCTGCTCTATGAGAGCTGAGTGGGAGGACCTGCGTTGGCTTTTACAGAAAGAACCCTAAAATGGAAAAGGAACTCTATGTATGCTGTATGTGTTCAGGTTTGTGAAAAAGTCACCTCGGTGTAAAAGAAAATAGATCTCTAACTGGCTTTCAGATAGGTTTTGGTGCATGCTGAGCTGAGGGGGGCACCAAAACCAGCCCTTCAACGAATAATTATAGTGATTATTTTTTTTCCTGACTTGAAATTTGCAATATGGATTTACTTTGGCTGATACTTGTAAGGCCTTTTTGGCCCTAGGAGTTTAGGAGCTGGACAAGCTAAACCTGAGATGCTCTCAGGCTGTGTTTTTTTTTTTGTTGTTTGTTTGTTTTTAAGTCAGTCTGGCCTCATCCTGGTAACATGGGAAAGCGGAGACTTTTTTTTTTTTTGCTGATGAATAATCTGTTGGCAGGTTCTGCCCCGGTGCTGACGGCACCAGGAGGTGCGCCTGTGTGTCACTGGGCTCTCTCCTGCCTGTCACGCCCAAGCCACAGCCAGCAGAGGTGCAGGAGGGGCGGCACAGATTGTGTGGGCAAAGGGCTGCGGTGGAGACGTGCCTGCCCTCCGTGCCTGTGAGGGCTTCTCCCTGTGACTCCTGTGTCCCTGCCTGGCCTCTGGGACAGAGCATGGCCTAGCATTGGCTACAGCGACTAGATCTGCTTGTGCACGCCGAACGAGGAGCAGCAGTCCTGTAAAATGGATGTTAGGTTCTCCTTTCCTGACCGTGCTATAAGGCAAAAGACTTTGTGAAGTGCGCTAAGCAGTTATTTTCCTCGCAGTGAGACTCCTGGTACAGGCAGTCCAAAATCCCTCTTGAGTGGTGAATGAAGTCTCCAAGGAGACAAGAGCAAGGTGCCTGGTAGGTTTGCAGGTTGTCACCTTTTGAAGGAAGAGGGGCAAGTTCCATTTCCTCCATAGGTCATCTCAGGAGTCAGCACGGGTCGTAAGTGCTGTAGCTTTGCATACCTCTTGCCTTATGGTATAACCGTCTGTGTTCCCCAAGTGCTTGTTAAAAAAGAAAAGAAAAAAAATAACTTTCATTGACTCAGCTAGAGATCTGGGGATCTCTCTGGCAACCAGGCCCCTGGGCTGTTGAGGCCTGTATCCGTGGTTGGAAAACGGTTTTGTACGTGCAGTGAATTCTGATGGTTCAGCAGTACTGAACAGGCAACTTGTGAAGTCTTGGCTATTTCTGCTAAAGGGAAAAGTCTCCTGGGAAGCACTTCCGAGGAGGAGTATCCTACCTGGGGAAGACACATCTCTCATCACTGGTGCTTTAGAAGGGAGAGGATGGGCCTGTGTTCTGGTGCAGCGTGTGAAGTATAGAGAGTAAATGAGATGTAGAAGTGGATTGAAAGAAGGATTCTGTGAAATAATGATGGATGGTGTGGGGGAGAGCAAGTAACAAGCTGAGGAACTGGTTGAACGAGAACTTTTGGAATTAAAGTGTTGGGATTTACCTCGATGTGTCAAAGCTGTGACCGGTCACCCTCAATTGTGCTGAGCAACCCTGCTGAAGATGACTGCTCCCAGGCCCAGGATGGGAGTTCTTAATGCAGGCACTGTGACGTGTGCCAGATGACAGATGTCTCCATGTGCTCGTAGTCTCTTGCGTAGATCCCCCAAAATATCCAATGCAGTTAGGTGCACCCACCCCACCCCCTTAAAATAGTTGTGTCTGGATGCTTGCTTTCCTGGGTGGTGAGGAACAAGACAAGGACCTTCCTTCTGGAAGGAATCAGATGGGAATAATATAGAAGGAACTTGAGCAATTGTTTGTCTGTTGTGTTATAATACTATATTTATATATATATATAAATAATCTTGCAGTGCATTGCAGTAGGTGATTCTTGGTTGAGTCTCTGTAGTTGTCTTCCTTTAATCCACATAATAGTACGAATAATCTCTTGAGAAATTACTGCCAAAGTTTTTATGAGGATTAACTGCTGTGGGAGGTCAGTACTGCTGGCCTTGGGGATCTGCAAGGCCACGGTTAAAGGCGACAGGCGGCATAAACATGGTGCTGCAGAGGAGCTGAAGGGGTTATCACTGATTTTAATGTGACTTGTGTTTCACCCAGCCCTGAGGTGAATGCCCAGGAGGCATTTGAGTATGCGGGTGCATCAGGCTACCATCTTGCTGTTTTCTTTATGAAAAGAATCCAAAGCAGTGTGATCACATTGGTTCCTGCTTTTTGTTTCTGCCTGTGTTTAAAAAACAAAACAAAAAACATCACACTGGAGCTAGGAGGAGGAGGGTGGCTGTGATGAGTGGGGACCAGGGCAGCGGAAACCTTTAAAAGGATGTCAGAAATCAGAAACATAGGAGTTTGTGGGATGTGCTTGTGTGGCAGGAGTACCACAAGCCATGTATGCTTCTCTGAGCTAAAAACAAGTACAGCGGAGATTGACTGAGTGTCCTGTTTTGGGGGTCTGTGTTTTTGCATTACTTTGCATACCTGTGAGATTGTAGCAGGGTGCTGAATTGATCCAAGGTATGTAAGCATTGACAGATTTTTTTTTTTCAGATACTTGCAAGTGTGTGCTGCTAGCTAATGTATGTTTCAAAGCATTCAGTGGCAGATACTACAAACCAACGTAAAATAAACTTGTCAGCTGTATTTTTTTACGGTGTTTTAAAGAAATTATGAAGGTTTCATTGCGGTGTGATTTAGCAGGTCTGGAGACCAAAGTGTGCATGAAGAGCTTGGTACAGCTGTGAATGCATGAGCTGTGTCTGATGGGGGAAGGTGACCCCCTGAGCTGCCTATATTGTGTGCTTGGGCTAACTGCAGAAGACTTTTGCTGGCTGCTGCCTGCCTTACGCCCAGTACACCCTTTTCCTGAACTTCTTGTGGCGTGCATCATAACGTGAAGTCACTGTCATCCTTTAAAATTACATGTGGGCTTCTTCTGAAATAACTCTGACTTTCAAACAAGCTCCATCCGAGATAAATTCTGCAAATTTATGTGAGCCTCAGCCCAATTCCTCTGTGGTTGGGTTCAAGGCATCACTCGCGAAGTGTATTCTGTCAGTTACTGCCTTCTGTTTCCTGCCAAGTGCCAACTACTGTCAGCTGACCACTGACATTTGGATTAGGAATTAACTATTCTATTCATATTATTCTCTTGGAATGGGGCATGTGATTTATTTATTTGTTTTCCCTTGCTCTTCCTGCATACCTTATGAAGCAGGGCATGTATGCTGTGCTCTGCACTGGTAGATACGGTGCTGGTCCTGCTGTCTCCTAGTAATCTTTTTTTTTTTTTTTTTTTGAGTACAAGCCAGGCAAACTGAAGAATCCGCAGTGAGTTGCTGGGTAAATATCAAGGTATCCCAAGTGCTTTGGTGCTTTATCAGCACAGCTTTTGCTAGGGGCGGAGTGTGTGCTATGTCCTTAGCTTTAATCCGGAAGAAGAGGAAAGTGTGAGTGGATTTAACTGTGTAAAAAGTTGTACAGCCCAGAAACTTGTGTTGTCTGTGCTCATTTCTAGGTTTTATGCAACACATCTGTGAAAGGGTCTGGGATTATACACAGGGATGGCTAGCGTCTTAGATAGCAGCTCTGTTAGCTAAAATCACGTATACTGGCTGTGTTAGCCCAGCACTGTTAGGGGAGTGCAAGTTTCCTTCGGTCTCCTTCTCTGGGAGGTCTTCCATGGAAAAACACAAGAGTTTCTAATCGAAGGCTTCCTGCAACAGCCTTATGAGATTGTCAAATACAAGACAGCTTAGATTTGGGATTCTGGTGGGGTGAAAATAAAAGCTTAAACTATGCAACTGGGATCTTGCAGAAGAGTTCTAGTAGCTGTGTCTGAAGAGGCTACCAACCTCTGCTTGCAACACCAGCAACGATAGTTTGGATCCAAGAAGAACAGATACTCCCATAATGTTTTTATTGCGTACAGGCTTTCTCCCCTTTGTCCTGGAGCCGTCGATAGTTGAAGAGAGCAGGTGGTAGGTTATAAATGTGCTGAAGACAAGTGGGAATCCACTTTGGGTTTAGCACTTGCTGCCGTTCAAGCTCACACACCTGCATTAATCATAGCTAATAGGAGGCAGAACTGATTGGGTGCTGCATGCTTGTGTTAAGAATGGAAGCTGCTTCCTTTGAAGATTTTTTTTATTTTCAGTGAAAATGGGGAATCAGAGAAATTGTACCCATTGGAACAGCAGCTTGCCAGCTGCAGGACTTGCTGCTGCTCTTCTGGAAAGCCACAACTGATTTGGCTGGGTTTGTACTGTTTACTTGTGTTTCCCATGTGGAAGGGAACAGGAAGTCTCTGAGAAACATGCCATAAGCAAGCTGGGTTTATAGAAGAATTCTCTTTTGATGGTGAGAGGTAACTGAATAAATAAGTTTCCTGGGAAAGGGTGCCTCCATTCTTGGACGGGGGTAAGAGAGGGATGTCTCTGTGGCAATAAGATATTAAATCAAATCCTGGCTGCTGTACTTTTTTGATGGTAGGAACAATGCTGCCAGCAATTTATAAGCACAAGGAAAAGAGGTGGAAAGGCCTAACTGCAACACAGTTGCACGGTATTTTCTCTCATTTGTGGATTTGTCATTATGGCAACTTTCCTTTTTTCCTCATGTGGGAGGTACAGGAATTGCTGCTTAGTGAAGTGAAGGTTACTGATAGCTGGCTATAGTACGATGCAGTAGAATGAATCGTAGAATCACGTAGAAGGACTCGGATTGGAAGGGACCTTGCAAACCATCTCGTTCCACCCCCCTGGCCATGGGCAGGGACACCACCCACTAGATCAGGTTGCCCAAGGCCTTGTGCAGCCTGGCCTGCAACACCTCCAGGGATGGGGCATTCACAGCTCCTCTGGGCAACCTGTTCCAGTGCTTCACCGCCTTCTGAGTGAAGAGTTTCTTCCTAATGTCTGATCAAGATCTCCCCTCTTTTAGTTTAAATCCATTCCCCCTTCTCCTGTCAATGTCTGCCCAAGCAAAAATGAAAGCAGAGGAGAGCTGCTACAGCTCCTCTAATATTAGGGTCTCTTGCCGCCCTGTTGCCAAAGTATCTGAGCTCTGGCACAGCCTACAAAAATGTCCTTCCATTCCTTCCAGGACTGCTGGGAAGTATTACACTGAGATATGAAGGTGAAGCAATGCAGAGTATGCGTGGCCAAGTCAGGAACTGATCCCTGGCCTTCCAGATTGAGTGCTTTAATTGCAGTCCATGTTTTCTCTCAAGTGCTGCCTCTGTGTGTTTTAAATGGGTGTGCTCTTGGCACACGTGATTTGGGCATACATTTATGCTTGCTCTGTGGCAGAACCCATGCTGACATCAGGACCGCAGGCTGTGTGTCACAGGATTCGATTAAAAACTTCTTTGGAACAGAGTCTTGTAGCATCTGGTTTGCTTCATGACTTTGCAGAAACAAATTACGTACCGGTGATGGGTGATCTCATAGATTAAAACAAACAAAAAGAAGCCATCAGCAGCTGGGTTCCCCGAGCAGAGAGAGGCTTTGCATGCCTATATATCCACCCCAGTGTTGAGCCAGGAGCTGGTGCTATGAAGAGGACAGGTGGATCTGATTTTGATCTGTTTGCTGTTAGGAACATGCAGATTTCATCTCCTATTTGACATTCATAGGGCTGCAAAAAGGAAGAGAGACCCAAATCTGCCTGTGTGCATTTAAAAATGCCATCTAGCATGCTACTCTGGAAGGTGTGATAGTAAAATACATGGTCTTAGGAAGGTATCTAAATGCACAGCTGTTATTCAGACCCTGAAACTTCAGCTTGTCTGCTTTACTTCTGTAAGATAAGCGATGCTTGCAAAGTTGACGTGTGCTTTGCTGCACAACTCAAATGACAGCGGTAAAATAAAGTCAAAGCTTGTCCCTTAAAGAAGTGCAGAGTGCCCCGTGTGACATGGCATGGTGTGTGCAGGTGTTTCCTGAATGTCAGTTGGTGTTCAAAGCGTCAGGGTGAGCAAAATGAACCTTCGGTTTGATGCGGTATACCCATTTTGGTGGCTTTATTGCCATCCTGGCTTGTACATGGAAGCTGCTAAGATGTGGGAACGAGAGTGATATCAAACTCAGACTTTTGAAGTGTAATAATTAAAAATGAACAGAAGTAATGAGGGCTTGTGAGAATAAGGGCTTGTCCAGAGGAGGGCTACTAAGATGATGAGAGGACCGGAGCACCTGTTGTACGAGGACAGGCTGAGAGAACTGGGCCTGTTTAGCCTGGAAAAGAGGAGACTGCGGGGAGACCTCATCAATGTATGTAAATATCTGAGGGGAGGGTGTCAAGAAGATGGAACTGGTCTCTTTTCAGCTGTGCCCAGCGACAGGACGAGAGGCACCGGCCACAAACTGAAGCACAGGAGGTTCCAGCTCAATATGAGAGGGCACTTCTTTACTGGGAGGGTGCTCTGGGACAGGCTGCCCAGAGAGGTTGTGGAGTCTCCTTCTCTGGAGCCGTTCAAAACCCACCTGGATGCCATCCTGCGCAATGTGCTCTAGGTGATCCTGCAGCAGGGCGGTTGGACTAGGTGATCTTCAGAGGTCCCTTCCAACCTTGGCCATTCTGTGGTTCTGAGAAGAGCATGAAGGTACAGGCCTATTGCTTCCCGTGCCTTCTCTGCGTGGCCTACCTGCAAAGTCAGTGATGCTTTAGTTACCTGTCATGAGCCTCTGAAGGATTAATTGCTTCTGGCTTGTAAAGTAGTTCAGAAATAAAGACCTTACACACAGTTCCGTTGCTGCTTTGAAGGAGTGGGGGGAATTGATAGGAAATTGCTGCCTTATGACTGCAGTGCCTTTATGTGTGAAGGCTCTTGTGGCTGCTGTTGACCCTTGGGCTGTGGCGTGATAACTCTCCTCGTGATCTTTAGCAAGAAGTATTTAATACCAGGGAATCTGTAAGTCACTGTATCTTTCACACAGTTACATTTTTAAGAATTCAATATCCTTTTAAGTTATGAGAAGCCTATGTGAAAGCACGTATGTGTGCTGTGGAGGTTTTACCTGCTTTGCACCACAACCTCTCTCTCAATACCCATCCTCTAACAGACGGGGAGAAAATATGTTGGAGAGGGCTCAAGGGTTGAGGTAAGGATGGGGAGATCACTCCAGAATTATCATCAAGGGCAAAACAAACACAGCATAGGAAGATGAATAAAATTTATTACTTATTACTAACAAGCTACAGCAGTGAGAAACTACAAGCAAACTAAGAACACCTTCCTCCCCATGAGCAGTGCAGGGAAACAGGGACTGGGGGCTGTGGTCAGTCCCTAACGCTTCATCTCTGCCTCTCCTTCTTGGTCACTCTCTTCCCCTGCTCCAAACTGGGGTCCCTCCCACAGGTTACAGTCCTTCCCAAACTGATCCTGCGTGGGCTTCCCGCAAGCAGCAGCTCTTCAAGAACCGGGTCTGTGCCACAGGGTCCATCCATCAGGAGCAAACAACTCCACCATGGGTCCCACACGGGCAGCAGCTCCTGCATGGGCTCCTCTCCATGGGCTGCAGCTCCAGCCCAGGGCCTGCTCCTGTGGGGGCTTTCCACAGGCCACAGCCTCCTTCAGGGCAGATCCACCTGCTCTGCCGTGGGCTCCTCCGTGGGCTGCAGTGTAGAAATCTGCTCCGCCGTGGGACCCATGGGCTGCAGGGGGACAGCTTGCTCCACCAGGGGCCTCTCCACACGCTGCAGGGGAACTTCAGCTCCAGCGCCCGGAGCACCTCCTGCCCTCCTTCTGCACGGACCTTGGTGGCTGCAGAGAGCTTTCTCACTCCTCCCTGTCCCAGCTGCTCTTGTTCGGCAGGTGTTTTTCCCTTTCTCACATAGGCTCTCACGCAGGCGCCACCACCGTCGCTTTTTGGCTCGGCTCTGGGCAGCAGCGGGTCCCTTTGGAGCCCTCTGGAACCGGCCCTTATCTAACATGGGGCAGCTGCTGCATTCTCCTCGCAGAGGACACCCCTGCAGCCCCCCGCTACCAGAACCTGTCCATGTAAACCCAATATGTGTGTATACACTTGCACGCTGACACCCCTGCCTTTCTTTTTCAGCTGGATATTGTAGCACATCTAGTTAGACAGGCATACACGTGGCATGCAGAGAGTGAACAACAACCAGCACTGTGAGATTCAGCACAAATAGACAAGAGCTGTTGGGTGGAGGGAAGAGGCAGTGGGATGTCTCTGGGGAGAGATTTGGGTTAAGGGCAGAGATACAGGATGGTTCGGTGGCTGAGAGAGAAAGATTCTTTCCGTGTAGGATCCCTGTTGCCTTGACTAGAGTTCTGCGAATGTCCCATTAGGTAACTTACATGCTTGAGAGGAGTCTGCCATACTCATCTGATGCCTTAGTTCCCACCTTGTGCTGCAGGTAGTGTCAGCAGGATGCTCATAACCGTGTTGGGGAGCAGGTGAGGCAGACACCAGCTGATGTGCACTGAATACTGCCAGGAATTTCAGCAAGCTCTTGCAAAGCTGGATGGTGTGACCCGCGCTCATTAGTGGCTGCGTGTTCATGAGAGCCCTTTTACGAGTAAGTGAATTCAGACACGTGTAAGATGACACAAGAAGCCAGACCCAGTTGTCAGCTGGTGTGATCCTGCTCTCTTCATTGGTTGTGCTTGTGAGGGGAATAAAAATGCATCGCAGAGCACTGGTGTGTGGAATAGCGAAGGGTAAAGGAGGGGCAATACGGCAGAGAGAAAGGGAAGGGACAGTACAGACGTGGGTCAGACTTGCTACTAGGGTGCCTTGAGTGCATTTACCTGAAAGTCAGCGCCTTCTTTTGGCCTTTACCTGTGGCTTTTACCATAGGAGATGTTCTTACAAGTAGATGATTAATACATGAGTTTACCTTTCCATTTCTCTACCTGATTACCAGTTGTAGTTTGAACTGTTGTGCTCTCTCTGCTCTTCAGAGAACGTAAGGGCCCCCGCGTACCGGGTATCATTCAGCCTCTGGTGCTGTGCGTGGTTGTTCCCCTTCTCTGCAAAGTAGACAAACAGATGGTAGAAGAAAGGTTTAACAAATTATTTTACAAATGAGAAACTGAAGCCCGTGAAGACGTATTGATTTGATAAGGGCTACATAGGCAAGCAGTGACAAAGCCTTGTATTAAATGCAAATGTAACTCCTTGTCTGGTGCTTTAACCACAGTGTCGTTAATATTCATGGCTGCGTGGAATTGAGGAATTTTTATCATGGACTAAGGCCCGGTGTCACATACTGCAAACACAGAACAAAGACCGTCCGTGCTCCTGGGAGGTGCCAGGCTGCCCTTGCTTGTGCCTGCTGAGGCTCTGCGTTTTCGTTCGGTACAGAAACGAGCTTGTGTGCCACCTTTTAGGAGTCGTATTCAGAAAGCGGCATCTCTAGGGGCCAGCAGCAGTAATCTTACAGCAGATCATGACATGATAATTAATGCACAGTATCTTCTAATGATCTGTTGTTATTCAGAGACCGCGTGAAGTGCACAAACTCAACCTTGCTCACATAGCATTCAACAGAACATGTGACAGGATTAAACATGTATTGGATTTTTTAAAATTAAAATGATGCTATTTTTGGAGTGGGACAGATGGTGATTTTCTACCTTTTGCTTTTGTTTTAAAAATTAACAACATAAGAAGCGCTTACTTTGTACCTTTGAAGCTTTTTTGTCACCGAGCAGGCTAGAAATGTCTATGTCAGTATGTAATATGTAAGTTGGGCTTCTCAAGCAGTTATGTAATTTCATTAGAGCTGATGAATTCAATCCCTAATATTATGGGATTTATGAGTAACAGTCACAAGACTGCAGTTTTGGACCCCTGCAACCCTTTCCTGTTCTGGACATCTGACAAATGAACAGCCAGGCATATGCCTATTCATATCTTTCCTTCCTCACCTATGTATACGTGAAAAAACTCGAAGCCCTGCTGCATGTAGGGGTGATTTTTTAAATGTGTTTTTTTTTGTTTGCTTGTTTTTTTCCTCCTCTCCCTGGGCTGAATGATAAATACGGTATGCTCCTGACTAACTGGTGGTTTGAATTCCCTGGGAGCTGTCTGGCCTGGTAGCAGATACTTCTCTCCATCCTTGGCACATATTGAGGAGTTGAAAAGTTCAGTGCTGTCTTCAGGGTGTTTGATTAGCATACTCTCTTGCAGATGAACGTTAGTAGTCCTTAACTGGTGGTTTCGTGTTATGCAGTGAGGTGGCACTTCTGTGGCTCATGAGTATACCTGCAGTCATACTGGAGAACTAGAAAGGTTGAAGTCTGGATTCCTGGGTTTAAGCGGAAGAAACTTGTTTAAAACAAACCTGCGTATGCTGCTGTGGAGGCCTTGTAGTATCACGTGGGCTGTAAGCTTGAGCATTTCCTAGAATGTATGCGTTAGGCTATCTCTTGTCTTTTAATGCTGCTTTGCTCAGTAGAGATGTCTGGGTGCTACCATAGTAATCAAAATTCCTAAATGTCTAACTTGTCTGTTGCCATGAGCTCTCTTTGGATCCTTGCATAATTGCTTCTCAAATGGCACTTGCTGTTTCCATAGCACTTAAGGGCTCCAGTAAGCCCAATCGGGTTGGCCCCTGCAAGCAAATCCAGTTTTTAAAAAAAAAAAAATAAAAGTCCCTGCCCTGGCCAGTCTTGGTTTCTCATTCCTCTCCGGCTACAGACCCGCTCTCTGCTCAGCTAGCGTTGTTCTTCTCTCCTGCCCTGTCAGTGCAATTCTCTACTTCCTTGCCTCTTCCAGTGCAGTTTTTCAATTGCATGCAGTTGCAGCAGCCTCTCGCTGGTTTATGTGTTTCCGGTCACGTTTACTCAAAAAGTCATGTTCTGCTGCATGTTTATGCCATTGCTAATTTCACTTGGAGCTGAACGAGGTCTCAGATGTTGTTAGTAGCTGCTTGGAATAATAGCAGCTGAAACGTGTTTTTTAGAGAGCTGACTGATAACAAATGTTGTTGCTTTTTTAAGCTGTGAGTTATTCAAGACCAGTTAATTTTTATTTATCTATTTTAAGTCTTACAGTGGAGGTTCACCAACTGAAGTTGTTGCAATAGTGGGAGCTGAATCCGTCTTGCTGAGTAACCTATTTGGAGGCAGTGTACCTTGCTGCACAGTAATAAAACCCTGCTCCATCAGCTTCGTTTCCAAGCCTGCCTGTCAGGGAGGAAATCAAACGAAAGTACAAGACTGTAAAGCAGCACACATGCCTAGCAAATCTATCCGTATGAATATCTGAACTTGCTTCCTGTTTTGAAGCCTAATGCAATTCTAATTCCTTTAGTGAGCTATTTGTTACAATATTTGTAATAGCAATTTCATAATATTTAATACCCCTAAATCAAGGTGTTCAGGCTGAGAGCTGTATTCTTGGAGGATGAGTAGTGTGAGAAGCTATTGTAGGCCTTGGACTAGAACTTTTTAAAAGGGAATGCACTTAACGTACAGGATGATTCTTGCCCAGTGATTATTTCAGGCTTGACAGAGATTAATTTCCTTTCCTATTTCCCACCTTCCCCTTCCCTCCTTTCTCTGCTGCCTTGTGACTTACAGGTTCCTTTTCTCACCTTCTCCATAGAGCTGCCAGGAGCCGAGGGAGTGTCATCTTGGGGAGAGGGGTGGATCTTGAAGACCTGTCGTGAGATAAGGCCCTGAAAATATGGAGAGATGAAGCTCAACTGTTTTAAATCAGGCCCATCAAAATAAACCCCAGAGAAGTGAGGGAGAGGCGCTTAAGTTTTTGCCATGTCATCAACGCACTGAAAATGCCTGCAATTTAAATGTTTTGTGGCTGTTTGTGTTAAAGTTCACCCTAAAATTCCCAACAAACCCTAGAGAACCAGTCATGTTTTCCTAAACTTAGGAGAGGTAAATACTGTGTTTCTGTTCTGCATTGGGTAACGTTTCTGGTTGTATCGTTCTGCACAATTTATTGTAGACACTGCTGGCCGTGACCGCCACGCTAACATTAACTATGACATTCCACGTAAAAAGCACCCAGAAGGAGGGTGGAGCCTGTACATCTAAATCTGTCTTGTCATGGCCTAGTTATTGCAGCAATAATATCTAAGCGAGAGCCCTATAATTATGTTGGTAATATTAGATAATCACATTAGGATTCTCAGCTATGGTAAGTCTATGTAGGGCTAACTAAGTCTCTGCTTTACTCTTGCTGAGAATCCGGCCCATCAGCTCTACGTGAGCTTAAGCCTTTGTTTTACCTTGGGAGAAGTCCTTTGCTACGTTAAATATGTTAGATGCTCTATTAAAGTTTGTCTGGTGGTATTTAAAGACTAGATGTTAAGTAATGCTGCAGCTGGAGCTGAGAGAACTGCTGTCCTGGGCAATGAGAGGAGTCTTTAAATCACGGGGCTCTGGCTGCACATCTCGGGCTTTGCAGTTCTTTGCCTTGCTGGTGCCTGTTGCCTAATGGATGTGCGTGACCCTGGAGGGATCCTCGCTGCTTTTTTTCCCCCTTTCCCCCACCCACTGCATCAGCCGTGCAGCAGTTCCATTTTGTACCTGACACGAAGCTGATGCAGATGCTGGGCTCTCCGAGTCCAGTGAATTTGCTTAGCACGAAGCTGCTGAAGAGATTCTCTCTGGCCAGCAGCGGAAGCTCCTCTTGTTTTGAATGTTTGGATAAAACATGCAGACTGTATTGCTCATATGCACACCATTACTTTGCAGAGACCAAATTGTCTCTAGCTGGAATGTGAGCTTTGTGGAGTATTTCTTGCTGCTTGAAATGCTTATCAGTGGTGGGAGAGTGCAGAGCCTGATGCCTGAGCCTTGAGACCCGGAGCTCCAGCACTGGCATGTGCAGTTCTCCTGCCTGCCACAGGTTGTGTGAAACACAAGGCTGAATGTGAGTTCGGGACCTGCTCTGCTCAGAACTGGTGTTGATATAAATATAAACCAGGTGAACTGGGAATTTACCTTGATGTCCCAGGACTGCTTTCCTGTGTAGATGAATATCCTAAGGTTAAACTCCCAGAGCTGTATCCTTCCTCTCGGAAAGGAGCATGGGGAGCTTCACAGGCTCTGCTCCTGTGTGAAAGGTACTGCATTACTTTTTCCACCATCTCATTTGCTTCATAGCTACTAGGCCTGCACAGATGATGGGCCTTGGTTCTCTGTGTTTTAGAGGCCTTGAGATGAAGGAGAACCCCAACAGTAGTATGCAGAGACGAGTGGTCCATATTCCTAATACACAGAGGTCACCTTAATAGCTTGTTCCAAATGCTGTTCTCACCAGCCAAAAGCAACTAGGAGATGCAGGGGCAGGCCTTTTAGGTTGAAGTAGTCCCTTAAACTTAGCATGGTTGTGCTTTTGCATAAGTCAAGTGACTTTCTTTGTTTTGTTTTGTTTCAATAAACAAACAAACAAAAAACCCTAAAGCTTGTTATTTCCTTTGGGGTAGCAAATCTCAGCTGAGAATAGACCTGTTTAGTTTAGCATTATCTGCTTTTCTCAGCTGGGGAGTCTGTTGGCAGTGGATAAGGGTTTTTGTTTTGTTTTTGTTCAGAACTGAACTCTTGTGTTTAAAACACAGGCACACGCATGCTGCTTGGAGTTAAAGGAGCCTGGCCTTCCTGGTTCTACAGAGACTACTTACTGCTTGTTCTGTTTTCTGTGCGGTGTCCCGTGTTTCACCCCTCTGTTTTCACGGCCACCTTAAGAAAATTGTTTAAGTCAAATGTAGGGCTGTGGATTTTTCTCTGCCAGCCTGTTCTGTTTCAGCTGGTAACTGAGCACACCATATCACTACTTTGTGCTTGAGCTTGCAATTGGTTGATGCAGCTTAGCCTAAGTAAAGAGAATCCTAATTTTGTAGCCTGGATCGTGGGAAACAAACACCAATTACATTCATGTACTCCTGAGACATGATGCAAGCCTGTGACTCTAGGATAGGCTATGTGTTTTCTGTGTGCGCAACCTGAGGGTGAAGGATCTTCACTTATACGGATGTAAAATATCATGTAAACACCCTAATGCAACCAAAGGATTGTGGAACTGGGTGGGAGAGTGAGTCATGGGTATTAATTAAATCCCAAACCCCAAGTGTCACGAGGAATGACACTTCAACGTGTAGTAATAAACCATCGAAATACAAACACAAAGGAGAGCGTTAGTACAACCAGCACTGCTTCATGTCTTTAGTCTTCGTGCTAGGTAATCCAGAAGAGACCTGCTGGGTACCATACCTCCAGCTTCGCAGGTGTCCTGCAGAAAAGGCTGGCAGTAGGTTGTTAATGTCTGCGGAGTGTCGGGTAAGAAGCTGGGGTTGAAATCAAGTCAGTGGAGAGCTTGGTGAGACTTCTTGGTGGTGATGGTAACAGCACCCCGGGAATAAACTGCTCAGAAGCATGCGGAGAATGTGTAAATAGAGTGGTTAAAGAGGGGGTTAGACGGGCGGTCAGGAGTGGCTGCTGGCATTGCCAGCCCTGCCTCCGAGCAGGAGGCTGAGTCGGGTGCGATCCCGTGCCGGTGTGGTGCGGTGACCTAGGGCCTTCTTGTTCTGCTGGGGCAGGCCTATGTTGCTTACCAGCTTCTTGGTAAGTGGAAAAAATTACAAGTCCGTGAAGACTGACTTTTTTGCCTCAGTCTTTACCAGCAAGAGCTCCAGCCACATGGCCCAGGCCCCAGAAGGCAAGGGCAGGGACTGGGAGAATGATGAACTGTGCGGTGTAGGGGAAGATCAGGATCAAGACCATCCAAGGAACCTGAAGGTGCAGACATCAGTTGGGCCTGATGAGATACATCCGTGGGTCCTGAGGGAACTGGTGGATGTAGTTGCTAAGCCACCATCCATCATATTTGAGAAGTCGTGGGAGTCTGGTGAAGTTCCTGCTGACTTTCAAGGGGAAACATAATGCCCATTTTAAAAAAGGAAGAAAGGAAGGCCAGGGAACTACAGGCCAGCCAGTCTCACCTCTGTGCCTGGCAAGATCATGGAGCAGATCCTCCTGGAAACTCTGCTAAGGCACATGGAAAATAAGGAGGTGATTGGTGACAGCCAGCATGGCTTCACTAAGGGCACATCGTGCCTGACAAATCTGGTGGTCTTCCATGGCGGGGTTACAGCATTGGTAGATAGAGGAGGAACAACTGACATCATCTACCTGGACTTGTGCAAAGCATTTGACACTGTCCCCCATGATATCCTTGTCTCTAAATTGGAGAGGCATGGATTCAATGGATGGACTACTTGGTGGGTAAGGAATTGGCTGGAGGGTCGCACTCCAAGGGTTGTGGTCGACAGCTCAATGTCCAGGTGGAGCTCAGTAACGAGTGGTGTTCCTCAGGGGTCAGTACTGGGACCGGTGCTGTTTAACATCTTTGTCAGTGATGTGGACAGTGAAATTAAGCGCACCCTCAGCAAGTCTGCCAATGACACCAAGCTGGGTGGTGTGGTCGACATGCTGGAGGGAAGGGATGTCATCCAGAGGGACCTGGACAGGCCTCGAGGTGGGCCTGTGCGAATCTCATGAGGTCCAACAAGGCCAAGTGCAAGGTCCTGCATCTGGACCTGGACATTCCCAAGTACAAGCACAGGCTGGGCGGAGAATGGATTGAGAGCAGCCCTGAGGAGAAGGACCTGGGTGTGCTGGTTGATGAGAAGCTTTACATGAACCAGAAATGTGTGCTTGCAGCCCAGAAAGCCAACCATGTCCTGGGCTGCACCAAAAGCAGTGTGGGCAGCAGGGGAGGGAGGAAGGGGATTGTCCCTCTCTGTGTTGCTCTCGTGAGATCCCACCTGGAGCCCTGTGCTCAGCTCTGGGGCCCCCAGCACAAGAAGGACATGGAAGTATTAGAAGGAGTCCGGAGGAGGCCACAAGGATGATCAAGGGGCTGCAGCACCTCCGATGGAGACAGGCTGAGGGAGATGGGGTTGTCCAGCCTGGAGAAGAGAAGGCTCTGGGGAGACCTTAGAGCAGCCTGCCAGTGCCTAAAGGGGGCTGCAGGAAGGCTGGGGAGGGACTCTTGTCAGGGACTGTGGTGACAGCAGAAGGAGTAATGGCTTTAAACTAAAAGAGAGCGGGTTTAGATTAGATATAAGGAAGAAATTATTTCCTCTGAGGGTTGTGGTGCTGTAACAGAGAAGCTGTGGATGTCCCATCCCTGGAATTGCTCAAGGCCAGGCTGGAGGGGGCTTTGGGCAACCTGATCTAGTGGGAGGTGTCCCTGCCCATGGCAGGGGGGTTGGAGTTAAATGATCTTTAAGGTTCCTTCCACCCATTCTCTGATCCTGTTGCAATTTGGAGACGGTGAAATGAATGTTGGCGGCAGCCTACCTTGTCCATTAATCTTGTAATTGTTGGCCTACCTGCATTCAACTTCTCTGGTTCTCACTGGGGCAAGAATAAAATCCTCTTTTTATGCAAACTTATGTTAGTCGTAAAGCCGTGAAACCGCTAGAAAGAAGTTTGACGGCCTCAAGTGCTCACTGTTTTGGATGCTGCTTAGGTGGAGATGACCATAAAAAAAGAGAATATTTGGGGCCACCCTAGTGATCCTGCGGTTATCTGCTTAACTGCAGCAAGTCTGAAGTCCTTGCGCAGGGAAAACTGAAATGCCCTTTGCCTGCAGACTTATAGTAGCAAATTAACTCCTACTGTCTCCTGGAAAAGCAGAGGGTGTAGGAAACACCGTTGGACTGTATCAGTGGTTAATCTTAAACCAGACTGAAGAAAGCTTGTGAGTAACAGATTTAATGTTCACTTTTAAGACTGGATTCTTGTCTAGAGTCAGGGCCCTTTGGGATTTGTGGCAGAACCAGGAAACCTCTGCAAACGTGTCTTCCTGTTAGTAACATGTTGTGCCATACCCAAGGGGTATTGAGAGGGGTTTCTGGGTGAACTTCAGTCCAGTCCCGCTAGGATGACGGTGAGAACAACACTGGGGGTGTTGTAGGACCTGCTGAGCCAATTGACTTGAGCTGTGTATCGGATATCAGGGGGTTGTTCTGTCTTGTAGGCAGCGTAGGTCTGTTTAGCAGGTATGCAGCTCTCCTGCGAAAACCCTGCTGAAGTGCATTGTTTGCAGAGAAGAAGGGAGTGTAGGTTTGAGGGTGTGCCCTGGAAGGCCTGTATCTGAAAGGATTGATGTTGCCAACTCTGCTGGTATCCGAATCTGCTCCTAGAAGCCAGGCGAGGTCAAAGGCCTCAGCTGTCTGAGGAAGGAAAACCAAAGGAGCACCCCGGGGTGCTGCTGCGTGTGCCGGCAGTGGTTTCCCAGCGGCGGCTGGGAGGAGATGGTGAGCAGGCCAATGTCACCGCCTTACCACAAGTGGCTGTAGTCTGCGGGGTCTTTTCTGCCCTTTCTCTGGTTGGACACCTGGAGGGGCCAAAACAAATCTTACAGCACGAATCTGCTTGCTGGAGATGGCCCCCAGGGCTCTTGTCTGCAAGGCAGATGTGTGATGGGAGCTGTGTAAGCACGCCTTTGCTTTCTACTGCTGCCATAACCCGTGTGTTCTTATACTGACTTATGTGTTCTTTGCCCAGGTACTAATTTTTTTTACCTTTTTTGTTAATCCTAGGCTCTCCTACATTAGTACTGTAAAAGGCCGTGACGTAAGGCAAAGAAGACTTATTTGCAAATTGCTTGTGTTTCTGACGGTCTCCGTCTCAGGGAAGTGGGAGCAGAGAGAACATTCCAGGTTGAACTCAGCGAATGTGGGATTTATGAGTGTCTTCTGGACTTTCTTTGCCCAGTGATACAGCAGTGATCTTGAGTATTACTGCCCCAGCACAAAGCCTGCCTCATCACTGTGGCTTCTTAACTAAACCTTGAAAGACTTTAAAAACAAGTCCTGAGGGGGTGGTTATGTGTTTGTTGTTGTTGTTGTTTTTTTGTTTTTTATTATTTATTTAAAGGTGTTAATGCTGGCATCTCTCTGTAACTCTAAGGGCATTGTAGATGATTTATAAAGGAGGAGAATAATGTGCAGTGTACCCCGACTGTTCCGATTCCCTTTTATGTATCAAGAGCAGAACACTTCACAATACTGATCCCAGTTCATGGGAGGATTTTAAAATAAAAACAGGTAATATTGGAACACAAAACTTATTTTGGGGTGAAGTATCCTGTCCTGGAAACAAAGAACTCAGAACTGATGGAGAAGTTGCATCAGAAGGGGAAAAATGGTATTTGAGATGATACCTATTTTAATACCCTTCTGCTGGGCAATGAAAGAGTGGAATAAAAGATAGCGGAACATATAGTAGTGCAGATTAATACTGACAAAAGTAGTGCCTAACACAGTTGAGTAGTGGAACTACAGTTAAAATTAAAAGCCTGTGTAAAGATAAATTTGCAAATACGTGTGGAGGATAATGCAAGATCACACAAGACATGATCAGTAAGGGACTGTTTCCTAGGCTTTCCTCCCCGTTATCGCCGTGTTCTTGGGATCGAGTGTGGTGCCTTCTACAGGCGGTGCTGGGTGAGTCTCCTTTTGACAGCGGAGCTTGTCACACAGATTTGATTCTTTCTAGAAGTAATGGGAGGTTTCTCTGACTGTCTCTGCAGCTCAGCACCCCTAATGTGTGTCTCAGGAGAGTATTCTAGGGGACCTTGTGTTTTTTTTCATCTTGTCATACAGACGAGTCACTTGTCCGTCTTCATCCTTGTTTTATAGGTGGGGAGAACCGAGACCTTTCATTCTTGAAAACTAGCCCTGAGAGCTGCAGGAGAGAAGTACTGGTACCTTGGAGTGCTTTTCCCTGATGTGCTTGCAGAGCTTGATGCTAGTGTTGGCTGAACTTGGCTGTTGTCTTAAAATAATTACAGATGGTGGTATTGCCTAACTTTGTCCAAACTATTTTTCTTGGCCTTTTTTGTTTATAGTGAAGGATAAGTGATTCCAAAGTGAAGGTTTGCTGAAGCTGTCTTTGTCCATGGAAATGATGCCCTGGTATTTTGGTGCTTTGTAATCAAGAATGACTGCTGTGTATATACAAATGGAGAAAAACATCTGCTGTGTTAAACAGCAGCATGCTATCCCAGGTGAAGAGAGGTGTTGGAGGCGTGCAGGGTGGCTTTCTCAGTACAGCAGCAAAGAGAAAATGGCTCTGGGGTTGCCAAGTGATGATGTCCAGTGATGGGTAACGCTGTATCTGTGTGTTGTGGCTGCAACCATGGAAAAAGAAGTGCTGGGAACTGTATTTTAGTAATTCTTTGGGAATGGTGAGGTTGGAAACACCCTAATCAAAGGGAGTCAGTACGGTTTTCCTGTAACCGGATCACAGCATCCTGACCGGGGGGCAGGGGGATATTGAGCCTGCCTCTTGTACTTAGAAAAGTAAATGCCAAGGAAGTTCTTCTGGTTTGTGAGATAAGGCAAAATATGACATAATTCTTGATTGGTTAGAATCGATAAGTATTTGGATTGTGCAAATAAGGAGTGACTTTGTGCCTGGTTCGGCAAAGCACTTAAAATGAAGTGTCTGCTAGCATAATCAGGGCTTAAAGTGCCTTGCTGGCCGTCCCTGGAGATGAAATTTTCCTGGGACAGTTGTTGGGGACATCTGCAAAGCACTTGGCTGTCCCTTTATCTTCAATACTAAAGCACCGTGGGCAGTCCTGAACACAGAGCTTTGAGGTGGATGAGATAGAGCTAAAACACTGGAAACAGTTTGGTGGAAAACCACATGCACTGTTTGTCCTGCTCAGAAAAGAATTCCACCCTTGAAGAGTAAAGTTTTTAGTGGCAACCAGGACGTTTATCTGGAACTCCCACAGTTCCTGATATTGTTAATTTGTTTGTAGAAGGGCAGTGGAGAATATTCAAAATGAAGCAGTGATTTTTAGAGGTGGAATTAATGGTGTGATAGTTGGCTCCTTCAGGCCTGCTGACTTGCCTGCCTTAACTGAAAAGAGGGGTAATTCTTCCTTCTCAAACCTTTCTGCTTTGGGATTATCGAGCATGGCCTTGGAAAGAGATAAAGGTGGTGATCTAAGACAAAACTTTGAGCTGTTTGTGCAGGGAATGCTTATCTGTGCCATGGAGATGTTTTTAGCTGTTATTGCAGAGCTCAAACGTGCATGTAGGAGATCATCATGCTACATGTCGTGTTGCTGTCTTCACGTCTTTGGGAGGCACATTCAGCGTGGATTGTAAAAAGGTGTCCTGCCCGATTGTGTTTGGGGGAAGCTATTTCTGGTTTTGCAGCTATCTGATGGCTCCTGGTGGTGGATCAGCATAGCAGGGCAACGTGGAAAATGCCGTGTGCTTCACCAGTGACTAGTGAAAGGGGCTTTGGTCCTGTGTGCTCTGTGAAATCTCACCTGCTTTCACTTCATGTGTCCGGGGCAGAGTCCGACCAGTCTCCTGGGCTCCGATTAACCCCGGTGAAGAGATCTGTTGAATTGGTGCTTCCAACGCTGTCAGCTGCAGAGGGTTCCTCTCGGTTACAGGTGCTGTCTTTTGGCTCAGCATGAATGCGATGAGGTTTACTGTGGGGGCCTGTTGTCTGACAGGCACAAAATCTAGCAGCGGTACTGCCTTGTTCCTCCTCTGCTGTTGAGGTAGTTACCTGAAGGGGTGCGAGAGACGGCGGAGCAGCAGAACTTAATGGAGCTCCAACAGCTGGGTAAGCAGTTGTGTGTGGAGATACAGTAACGGTGCTGGTAGGAGGGGGCCCTGGGGACAAACCATTTCTGATGGCTTTCCCCACCATCACCAGCAGTGTTGTTCCAGACAGACAAGGACAAGGTGAATCTGTTTGTCCAGCAGACGCAGGCTGTGCCAGAGGGCAGTCGTGTTCATCAGGGTAAGTGGGGCAGTGTCCAGTGCTACAGCTGTCCGCTCCAGCAGCACTCACTGAGCTCGGCTGATCTGTGTCCACCAGTGAAAGGCAGCTCTGGAAAAGCCTATCACAAAAGGGTGATGGAGAGAGCAACGAATTTCTCTGGTTTTCCTCACCATAGGATTAGTTTGTGCAGCTTGCTTGGAAGTAACATCTTGCGCTTGTTTTCAGATAGGCGTTGCTGGCTGCTGTGGCTCGCTGGTTGCGGGAGCTTTTAGTCCAGTATGCTTGAATTACTTAAATGCAGCAATGCTATCTTGTTACCTCGCTCCACTCCCGTGAGGAGCTAAGAGAGGGGATCACGTGCAGCTTTTGCAGCTGGTTTTACCTAGTTTAGAAGTGCTTGCCTAGCTGTGAAGAGTTCTGCATCCTGCTGAAATTACAGAAGTGCAGAAAATATGACAGCCGGTGCTGGAAACCAGCCAGTACGCTGACACAAGCCTGCATGGAAAAATGCTCTGGCATCTGTATTGACCGGGGATAATTGGAGCTTCCCCTTTTTTTTTTCAGCTTATCCTAGAACCAGTTAGTAGCAACAGTCAGGCGAGGAGCGCATGGTGAGACAGCCGCGTGCCCGTGCTGCTGTGGTGGCAGGTGCGGGCTGAAGCGCGGCCGGCAGCGATGTTTCCCAAGGTACCTGCGGCTGTTGCCGGCTCTGAGCTGACAGTGATTGCAATACTGACTGTGTACTGCCTGCCCAACAGTGTTAGCACGCCTTAAGAGGGGCACGTAAATAACTTTTTGTCTCTTAGAATGAGTGCTTTATTTTAGCTTCTGCTGCCTTCTGCAGGAAAAGTTTCATTTCCTTTATAACTCTTAGTCACAGGCACTTGTTTGGGAATGTGATGGAAAACTGTCCTCTGAACTGACTCTCAGGCTTATTTTTTTGTTCTTCTCTCTGAATTTATTTGCTGTATTGCATCCAAAGTGCAAATTAGACCCTTGCCTTTCCTTTTCCATACCTGTACTGGAAAATGGCTCTACCTGGGAAGACGTGGGGATGTTCCTAGTGCCTGGGTTACTTTGCTTCCAAGCTGTGCTGTTGTGTGACCATGGCCATGTGCAGCACAGCTCTTTGGCTTCACCGGAGGCAGCAGAGGTGACCTTGGCAGCTGAGCTGACCTTGTCTAGCTTGGACACAAATCCTGGCGTGTCTGTGTTGTACTGGAGCTGGCGCGTTGCATTACAGCTGGCAATTTCTGCCTGTTGAAGGGGTTGTCTTGCTTGCTGGTCACTGAGAATAGAAGTTTAATGTTCCTGTAATGTGCATCTGGTGGTGCTTCATAATAAGTGCTTGTCAATTTGCCTCTGATCTATTTCCTTTCATCTTTGTCCAGATTTAGCAAAATTGGGGGTTGGACTGGGATAAACCAGGAAGAAGCTGGTTGTGGTCTGAGGCTCTGGGAGCTGAGGCAGCTGGGGTGGTGGTGGTGCAGCTAGGTAGCGTGCAAAGGGAAGGGATAAACAGTGGGGAGTTCACAAGATAGTAGCTCAAATGTACTAGTTTTAATGTTGTTCTGAAAAACATCGGAGTTCAGTTACGTGCTGCGTGAGTGGCGTAAGCAAAACGTGCGTGTTCAGCGCAGCAGTGAGCAGGTCTCCCCGGCAGCCAGCAGGAGCTGGGCAGCGCCTGGCCTCACCGCTGCAACCCGCAGGAGAGGATGCCCATCAGCTTCTGCGAACAATTCCCTCTTCCACGGAGTGTGTGGTAGGTGAGAGAAAACTCTGAAGTCCATTCAAAGTCTTCCCAAGGCAGTGTGGGCTGTGGTCCGGGTGCTTGATCGCTTGGTGCCTTCCTGGGCTGTGCTGAGCAGCCACGCTGCCCGGGGCTCTCTGATGCTGCCAGGTGAAGATTTCAGCCGTCTGCTGGGTCCTCCTGCTCTCTGTCATAGTTTGCTGAGGGGTGAGCTGCTTTTTGTGCCTGCTGCTTACCAAGGAAGTTGTTGCTGTGGGAGTACAGAAGCCAGTTTGGAGGTGCTCGACCTTCACAAAATTATTCCAAGTGTCCTGCAGACGGACTTCAGTCTTGTTTTCCTTGAAGCTGTTTGTGTCTGAGCAATGCAGCAAGCAGTTGCTGTTGTTTGAACTTCTTCTCTCTCCCTTTCTGCTTCCTTCGTCCTCCTGCTGTTTTACTGAGTGCTTTGCAGCCCTGCTCTCTGCATGCAAGGCTGGCGGTGCTGAAGCCAATTAGCAGCAGAAGGTGTAATAAATGCTGAGGAATTCAAATTGAGGTGGCGTTTTTCACACCTTCTCAGATTTTAAAATGTGCAGTGGCTACCTGAGGGAAGTTAGATGTTCTTGATGTTGCTGTGCCTTTCTGGACTACATCCCGGGTACAGTGAAACACTAGGCTGTTAACTGTTATTTGGAAGGAATATTATGGCCTATTTTAACTAAGGCAATTGGAGCAGAGGACATAATAGTTGCTTAGAAAGTAAAACATAGGCATCCTCTCGTGAATGGATGTGGATCATCAAGTCTTGCATCTCAGATAGCACAGACACTTACTGTAGCTTCCTGTATAAAAATTGCTGTATGTAGCCTGATTAAATCAATACTTGTTTTCTCTGGAGAGAAGCGTGCTGCTTTTACTAGTAGCAAAATTGTCATGCTTTAATCAGCTGTCAGTGGGAGTTTAATAATAAAGTAACCAAATTGGTAGGTGTGTTTGCAGGCAAAATAAGTTAAATGATTTTGCACAGCTTCCATTTGTGGTGGTGTCAGCTGAAGTTTGCAGGAGTTGAAGATAAGGAAGAGAAGGACACAAGAAGGTAATTTTCCTTTGACTTGTGTAGGAACATCAGATGCACGCCAACTTCTCGGCAAACTTTGCAGCCATCCTCCTTGGGAGCAGTTCCACCTGAGCTATGCAGCTCTCGCTGCTCCACTTGGAAGATGCTCCAGGCCATATTTCTGTCAGGTCCCAATATGCCGGTGTTGCAGGCCTGTATCAGCAAGCATTTTTTAATTCTTAATTTCTCTTTTCTTTGAGCTGTTGGGGTGGTTTATCTCTGTTGCAGAGGCTGTGGTTTCCTTTGCCAGCTGGCCCTGGTTGCTTGTAAGAAAACCTGCATGATGTACATATCCTAGTAAGGGTGCTCTAGGAGTGCAGTGGTTAATTAGTACAGGATCCAGAGTAGAGGAAAGGTACCTTGCACAACACTCTGCTAATGAGATCTTTGGTTGGTGTGAAGAGTTGCCAGCCCCACTTCAGCTGAAGCAAATATTTAGAACAAGATGGTCCTTGAATTTAGTGGATCTGTGGTTTTTGTTTTTTAAAAAAAGAAAAAAAGTGTCAATTGATCTATTTTTGCTGCTGCTCAGCATGTGTTCCTGTCTGCTGAGCGTGGTACAGGGAGCAGAGAGAGGGTGTCCTGCTGGCCTCCGGGCCTGGCAGGAGGAGCTGCGAGAAATGAGCCCTTGGAGAGGAGGGGAAGCTTCTGGTGGACAACTTCGGAGTTTCTCATTTTAAAATAAACGCAAGTCTTGTGGTTCCCAGAACATTTTGATGATGACTGAGACTCTGTAATAAAAAATTTTTTAAAAAAGTGTTTTCTCTGGGATTTCTGTGATCCATAGAAGTATTATACAGAAAAAAATAAGCCCAAACCTGATCTCTCCGATGATTTTAAAAAGTGTGATATTTTAAGAAGGTGGGAAAGTGGTGCTGATTATGGGTTCCTTATTTCTTACAGCTCCATTACAGGCTGTAAGGTGTGTGTGTGTGTGTGTGGAATCAGTTGCGTGCTGTCTTGCTTTCTTCAGCATAGACATCCATTGGGCTAAAGATAGCCCAGTGCGATGCGCAGATTTGTTCCCCAGGAATGAGGCAAATGTGGCCAGGATAGGACAATAAGGCTGCGGGTTTAGGAGTTCTTAAAAATGACGTGTAATTTGAGATGCTCAACTTGAAGCAGCTTAAGGGAGAGAGACAGGGTTATTTTTGTGTCTGAATTTGAGGAAAGAAATTAGGCCCTCCAGAACTACAAGGGTTTTCAAGCCTCTCTAGCAGGACTGAGCAGCATGTGTATGGCTTGCTGTGTCCCAGGGCCATGTCCCATTTTTCTGAATTTGAATATCCATTTTGCAGCCTGGTTACAGTTCTTTAAGAACCTGAATAGAGATCTTCCCACTTCCCTCTCCCCACACACCAGTGACATCTTTTTGCAGTTTCTCTGGGGCAGCTCTGCATTACCTCTGCTCCAAAAAGTCAGTGGGGCTTCCCTGGAAAACCCAGCGGGTCTGGTTCCCATGACAAATTATGATGTACAAAATGAAGTGCTTGGCTAAGAGATCGCTGTTTAGCAGCCCTGGCGTGGACGTACGTTATCTGCACACAACTCTTCTATGCTTGTTCTGGAAGATGGGCTTTGGAGTGCCCAACCCGTTTGTTGGTCAGTGAGGAGGGCTGTACTTCGAACGTAGCAGCGTTGTCTGTTCATTCGTTCCTTTTCAGTCTTTTCGTAGTAAAAAACAAATTCCAATTCTAGTAAAAGCTTCAATGGGCCTTCTTGGCTGTTTTTGATTTGTGAACAGCTTGTAAGCACCAGTTGTTGCAAGACTGGTGTTGTCAAATGCAATATATTTTAACACTAAGTCTTACAGAAATGGGGTTTGTTTTGCTTGTTGAATTTTATATGATAGGATGGAGCTTATGTGAGTGCCAAATAACCACTAGTAATAATTATGTACAAACATATCAAATATAATCATGTATTTATTGTTGATCAGGTGGTTTCTGGCAGCTTTTAAAGAATGGGATATGGTAACAATCACTTAAAGGCTCAAACCCTGTAAATGGGAGCTCTTTGGGATGTGACTGAGTTTTTATAGAATCACCACTCTTGGTGATTTCTTGGTGGACCGCAAAATGGATTATTTTTTTCTTGTTCTGTCCTTCTTTTAAAAGCACTAATATCAAACTATGTGTGGGAGATGGATTTCTTCTGTTTCTTACATTACAAAGCTGGTTTGTGCAACTTAGATGCTTCAAAAGTTGGGAAGCCTTTTAAATTCAGGCCTTCAGTAATTCAGTAGATGCTCTGTAGCTCTGATTTCTGTCCAAGGCGGTGTTGCTGTTTATACTTCATCTTTCTGCGTCGTAATGGAAATTGATGGAGCAATGAAGGACTGTCTGACAGGACAAGAACCAGGGTAATTGCTTGTTATAACTGAGATGTTAAATGTCTAGGCAGAGCTGGAGTCTCTGGAGCTAAGGAGATGTAAGGGGTGCTCCCACCATGGTGCTGTTAGCAGCTGCCGAGTGCCCTCCCTCTTCTGCCTGTACTCAGAAGGCAGGTGGAGGCAGGGACAAGGGTTGGAAGCAAGAACTGGGAAGTTTTTGTTTTGTACTGAATGGGATAACTTTGTGTTTTCTGCAG
Source organism: Anser anser (assembly GCF_964211835.1). NCBI lineage: Eukaryota > Metazoa > Chordata > Aves > Anseriformes > Anatidae > Anser > Anser anser. The sequence continues at coordinate 5,464,620 of NC_139747.1, forward strand.
GTGGATTTGCAATAGTGTTTCTTGTGAGAACTAACAATGGGATGAAATGTGCCCTGAAGCGGATGTACGTCAATAACGAGTACGACTTGCAAGTCTGCAAAAGAGAAATCCAAATCATGGTAAGTCAACGCTTTGTAGTGGGGACCCTGACTAGGAGGGGAACGTCATGAGAGCTCGGTCACCTTCTGCCTTCGAGCTGTGTAGTGTTGCATCACAAACTGTGTTCTTAGTAAAATTGTCATTCTTCTAGAAACACCTAGCTCTTAGAGTTGCACAGCTATGTAAAAAAAAATCTTGGATTGAATTGTTTAAAACCTAAATTGTTTTAGTGGTCAAGAGAAACACAGCAGCTGAAAAGGCAGAGGGAATCTCGGGAAAAGGAGGGGACGAAAAATCTTCTATGTCAATGCCAGACTTGATGGGAAAGGGAAGAGCTGAAGAGGTGTGTGCGGTTTGGGGTGTTTCTCTTCGAGATTTCATCTCGAAGGCTAATAATTCTGATTCAGCAGTTTCTGAACACAAATCAGTACATGAATGGAAGACTTCCATGCCAAGATGAATTTGTCACAACAGCTTCTAATCTTTTGGTTTAGGATGAGGGCTATATCAGTATTGGTGAGGCTGGTGGGTTGAAACCAGTATGTGTGGGGTAGTTACTGCCTTGGCTTGTTTCTGTAGATTATTGGATGCAAGGCATTAGGTAATAGGATAGCTATTTTAGTAGTTGTTTTAAACAATTATTAATCTCTGAACAAATAAAACATTGAGATGATCTAAATGGATTTGGTTAGTCTTGCTTGGATCCTAGTGAATGTGGGAAGTGCCACTTTTGAAATTGTATTTGCAAGGTATCAATGAACGTTTTGAGTAACTGAAGTGGAGAAGAAAACAGAAAATATGCATTCTGCTAATTCATAATGTGAAGTATTTGTTTGGGATAGACTATCTTCTTATCAGAAGCTCTTACCTGTAGCAATTCAGAGTGTTTTTTAAAGTAGCTTTTAATTAGGTTAATACCTTCAAAGTTAACTTCTGGATTTTGTGAGATAGTGCGGTGAGGTTTTGGGGCATACTTTGTCATCACCATAGCTAATGCTACATGGGAAAGGTTGAGATTAGATCTTACATCAAAGGTTTTAACTGTGCTCACAAAGCTTGTTTACTTGGATTTTAATTGCCAGTGCTTTCCATTGTCTCTGTCTTTTTGGTGTCTCTGAAATGTGTGGCTAACCTGGGAAGCGAATGCAAGAAGTGTCCTTCTGACGTGCTCGCTCTCATATTGAATCTTATCATAAGCACTAATCTTTGTGAAAAACAAGTACATCAGTAAAAGGAAATCTTATTTCCTAGCTTTTGTGCAATAAAGAAGCATTTTAAACTTAGCTTTCTGCAGCACTACAGAATTACTGAAGAGAGCAAAATGTTACCAGCAAAATCTAGATTTCTTTTACTGGTAAAGCTGAGCACAGCATGGGAGTGGCTGTCACACCTGGAAACGTGTGTAACTCTGGCAGTCACAAAAACGACTTCCCTGCAGGTTCAGCATGTCATAGATAAGTCATCGGTATGAGAACTTGCGCTTTAATCCATCAAGGCATGTAAAATAAGGTACTTCTAAAACCAAGCTAACAACTTTTTTTTTTTATTTCCTGAGTGGTTTTTAAGCATGCAAAGATTTGAGAGACTGTTTGTTAGTGGAAGAGAGAGGAAGGAGAGGAGAAAAGTAAGCAGAACATGAATTGTGCACAGCCACTGCAAAACAGCTGCCTTGTTCTCCCCCCTACATAAAGGAGGAGCAGCTGCAGTGAGCTTGGCCTTGGCCATCCAAGGGAACATCCAAAAATCTGGACTCACTGACCCCTGAATGAGTTAGTTCAGTAGGTTGGTTGGTTCTCAGTTGTTTGTCTCAGGTCCTTCTGGAAGCAAAACAGGTAGAGACAGACCTTAGATTTGATCGAGTTGTATGCAATGATTAATCCAAACTGGCAAAAGCTTGTGCTTAGGCAGGGAAAGAACTAGGAAAGCTGTGCATTGTAGATTAAAGTGCTACTCATTCTATATGGCTGTCTTATGCTTTGAATATATTTACCTTGCAGCGGGATCTATCTGGCCATAAGAACATTGTTGGATACATTGATTCCAGTATAAACTCAGTAAGCAGTGGCGATGTGTGGGAAGTGCTGATACTAATGGACTTCTGCCGAGGTGAGTGTGGGCTCACAGCGTTCCTCGTTGGTAGATAGGCCCTTTCCAGTGCTTACAGGGAACTTGCACAAGTCAAGTGGGTTTTTGTTTGTTGGTTTTGGTTGTCTTTTTTGTTTGTTTTTTAAATGGAAGGATGGAGCAACCTTATTCCTAGGCCTGGTCCATCCTTGAATACCAAAGAACTGTTTTGAACAATGCAAAGCTAAACTAAATGTAGAGAAGTGGATGATATGTGAGGCTCTGATAGGACTGTTACCACCTTTGCCGCTGCCCAGGATGGCTCTAGATCCTTTCTGTTGTGAAAGGAACCCGTAAGTATATGTTGCTGTTTTCCGTAGGCTGGCCACACAAAAAGTTGCTCTTCTATAGCGGCTAGGCTGTGGAATGAAATTGTTCTTCACAGTATGTCATACTGCAAGCTTTTTCTGTTTCAGTTTGACTTAGGATTGTTCTTGAAGAAGCTTGAAATGGGTAATGTGAAGCCAAAAAGCATTACTTTTACCTCTGACCTTTGTGTTCGTCTGTCTCTAGCCAGACAGACTCTTCCACTTTTTTTTCAGCTGTCCCAAAGCTTTGATCTCTTATGGCTAGAACTTGGTGTTTGGAAAATGACGCATATGCTGTACTCAAATGCCTCTTGCAGGAATAGAGTGTTAAGCAAAAAGAATATTTTGGCCAGGCGACTTCAGGAGTCTGGCTGTTTTCAATGGTGGCAACTCATGGAAATATGTATTCTCAAGACTGTTCAGATTTTTAACTGAAGCCAGGTGCATCATAGCAAGAACATTTTGATTCTGAAATGCCTTTAAACATGTACTGTACATATTTCTGTCCTGCCACGCCATCTTTGGTTCGTTTTGGTGCAGGAATCTTGACTGGCTTGTGTTAGGTTTATTTGCTTGCAAAAGGAATGTTATGCGTGGTTTTTACAAAGAACTTCTGTTATGATTCCTTTAGAAGTTTAGTCCTAAACAGCACAGGAAATGTTGCAAGAAAGGGTCCTGGCAAGGCCAGTAAATTCATACCCAGCTTTATGTTGCAGAGCCCACTGGAGGGAAGTATAAACCATGACAATTCAGAATCTTTTCCTGCCAGCTTCATTAGCTTCTCCACTCTGTGCCAGATTTTGGGCTTATGAAGTAAGCTCTGTCTTTCTAAGGCCTTTCTGTCCATTTGAAAGGAGAAGAGCTGCAAGCTTGCAGATACCATCCTTGACGCATGCCTCTCTCTGTGTCCAACACTGAGGCGGAAGCATGGGAATTGAAATTTTACGTTTCAATTCAATTCAGCTTCACCAGATCAGGATGAGGAAGTTGACGAGGCCTTCTACAGGCAGCTGATAGCAGCCTCGCAATCACAGGCCCTGGTTATCGTGGGGGATTTCAACTACCCTGACACTTGCTGGAAGGCCTACTCAGCCAGCCTTCCGCAGTCCAGGAGGTTCCTTCAGTGTATTGATGCAAATGGTGGACGTGCCAACTAGGAGAGGAGCACTGCTGGATCTTGTCCTCACTAACAAAGAGGGGCTGGGTGAAGCAGTGAAGGTTGAGGGCAGCCTCAGTTGCAGCGACCATGGGATGGTGGAGTTCAGGATCTCATGTGGCAGGAACATAATACCGAGCAGAATCGCAACCCTGCACTCAAGTGGAAGAGGAGAGTCTACAGATTATTGAAGGAAGGGCTGGCCACTTTGGAGGAATATAAGGCTGTTGTCAGAGGATGTAGGGAGGCAACTGAGAAAGTTAAGGCCTCCTGTAGTGGGTTTATGTGGCAAGGTTTTGGTGGCAGGGGCCCATAGGGGTGGCTTCTGCAAGAAGAATCCAGAAGCTGCCCCGTGTTAGATAATGGCCAGAGCTGGGCCACTAAGCGATGTTGTTTGCCCCTGTGTGAAAGCATTTTTAAGGAAGGGGAAAAAATGCTGGGAAACAGCAGCTGGGAGCGAGAGAGGAGTGAGAAAGCTCTCTGCAGCCACCAAGGTCCATGCAGAAGGAGGGCAGGAGGTGCTCCGGGCGCTGGAGCTGAAGTTCCCCTGCAGCGTGTGGAGAGGCCCCTGGTGGAGCAAGCTGTCCCCCTGCAGCCCATGGGTCCCACGGCGGAGCAGATTTCTGCGCTGCAGCCTGTGGAGGAGCCCACAGCGGAGCAGGTGGATCTGCCCTGAAGGAGGCTGTGGCCTGTGGAGGACCCCCACCAGAGCAGACTCAGGGTTTAAGCTGCAGTCCGTGGAGAGGAGCCCACGCAGGAGCAGGGGACCTGGCAGGAGCTGCTGCCCATGGGGGACCCAGGTTGGAGCAGTGTGCTCCTGATGGATGGACTCCGTGGCATGGACCCCTGTTTGGATCAGTTCTTGAAGAGCTGCTGCCTGTGGGAAGCCCACACAGGATCAGTTTGGGAAGGATTGTATCCTGTGGGAGGGACCCCAGTTTGGAGCAGGGGAAGAGCGTGACCAAGAAGGAACAGCAAAGTGCTATAGACTGACTTCAACTCCAACTCCCCCATTCCCATGTTCCACTTGGTGAAAGGGGGTGGAAGAGTGTGGATGGGGGTAAGGTGTTTTCGATTTCTTTCCTTTGTTTCTCATTTTTCTAGCTTGTTAGTAGTAAATAGACAGTAAATCTTACCATCTCCCTACTCTGAGTCTGTTTTGCCCGTCATGATAATTGTTCAGTGTTCTCCCCGTCCATGTATCAACCCTTGAGCCCTTTGCATATTTTCTCCCCCTTTCCATTTGAGGAAGGGGAGTGAGAGAGCAGCTGTGGTGGAGCTTGGCGGCCCACCCAAGTAAAACCACCACACCTCCTCAGAATTAAACCTTGCAAGAGGGCTCAAGGACAACAGAAAGGGCTTCTTCAAATACATTGCAGATAAAACTAACACTAGAGGCAATGTAGGCCCCCTGATGAATGAGGTGGGTGCCCTGGTGACAGAAGATAAAGAGAAGGCAGAGTTACTGAATGCTTTCTTTGTCTCTGTCTATAATGCCGGAGGCTGTCCTGAGGAGCACTGTATCTCTGAGGCCCCAGAGGAAGTCAGGATAAAGGAGGAGTTTGCCTCAGTTGATGAGGACTGGGTTAAGGACCAATTAAGCAATTTGTACATCCATAAGTCCATGGGTCCTGATGGGATGCGCCAATGGGTGCTGAGGGAGCTGGCGGAAGTCATTGCTAGGCCACTCTCCATCATCTTTGGTAAGTCGTGGGCATCAGGAGAGGTGCCTGAGGACTGGAGGAAAGCAAATGTCACTCCAGTCTTCAAAAAGGGCAAGAAGGAGGACCCAGGTAACTATAGACTGGTCAGCCTCACCTCCATCCCTGGTAAGGTGATGGAACAACTTGTCCTTGGCTCTGTCTCTAGTCATATCAAGGATAAGAGGGTCATTAGGGGCAGTCAATATGGCTTTACCAAGGGGAAGTCATGCTTAATCAACCTGATAGCCTTTTACGAAGACATAACCAGGTGGATAGATGATGGTAAAGCAGTGGATGTGTCTATCTTGATTTCAGTAAAGCCTTTGGTACCGTCTCCCACAGCATCCTCGCAGCTAAACTGAGGAAGTGTGGTCTGGACAATCAAGTAGTGAGGTGGACTGTGAACTGCCTGAAGGAAAGAAGCCAGAGGGTTGTGGTCAATGGGATGGAGTCGAGCTGGAGGCCTGTAGCTAGTGGACCCTCAGGGGTCAGTACTAACACCACTGTTGTTCAATATATTCATCAACAACTTGGATGAGGAAACAGAGTGCGCCATCAACAAGTTTGCTGATGACACTGAACAGGGAGGAGTGGCTGACATGCCAGAAGGCTGTGCTGCCGTCCAGTGGGACCTCAACAGGTTGGAGAATTGGGTGGGGAGAAATTTAGTGAAATGTAACGAGGTCAAGTGTAGAGTCCTGCATCTGGGCAAGAACAACCCCAGACACCAGGAAAAGTTGGCGACTGCCCTGCTGAAAAGCAGCGAAGGGGAGAGGTACCTGGGGTTCCTGGTGGACAGTCGGATGACAGTGAGCCAGCACTGTGCCCTTGTGCCCAAAAAGGCCGATGGCATTCTGGGGTGTATCAGCAGGGGTGTGATTAGTAGGTCAAGAGACGTTCTCCTCCCCCTCTACTCTGCCCTGGTGAGACCACATCTAGAATATTGTGTCCAGTTCTGGGCCCCTCAGTTCAAGAAGGACAGGGAACTGCTTGAGAGAGCCCAGCACAGAGCCACGAGGATGATTAAGGGAGTGGAGCATCTCCCTTAAGAGGAAAGGCTGAGGGAGCTGGGTCTCTCTAGCTTGGAGAAGAGGAGACTGAGGGGTGACCTTATTCATGTTTATAAATCTGTAAAGGGTGAGTGTCAGGAGGATGGAGCCAGGCTCTGCTGGGTGACATCCAGTCATAGGACAAGGGGCAATGGGTGCAAGCTGGAACATAGGAGGTTCTGCTTACATATGAGACAAATCTTTTTTACGGTGAGGGTGACAAAACTCTGGAATAGGCTGCCCAGGGGGCTGTGGAGTCTTCTCTGGAGACATTCAAAACCCGCCTGGACGTGTTCCTGTGTGATGTGACCTAGGTGTTCCTGCTCCAGCAGGGGGATTGGACTAGATGGTCTTTCATGGTCCCTTCCGATCCCTAGGATCCCTAGCATTCTGTGATACATTGAATTTCCCCTCATTATCCTCAGTTTGTGATAAACAGCTGCTTAAACCAAGTTAATGCATCTTTATGTGCACAACTGCACTCATTTTGAGCGCAAAATATTCACAGCTGAACTACTTACTTATCGGGCTCAGCTTTTCTTTAGAGCTTTTGTACCTTGGTTATGAAGTTTTCCAACACGTATGTTAAATGATACAGTTCCCTTTGCCAATGGTTCAAAAATGTATTGTTTTTTTTCCCCTCTGCGTGTCGAAGATGTTTAGAGGGGGAAGAACTCTGTGGATTTTTTTTTTTTTTTGAAAAGTCCTTGACAGCAAGAGAATCTCGAAGTTGAGGCAAATCCAGGACTCATTCAAAGAGTAACAAATGTGGAAGGTTCCACTTGTACAGACAGATTTTGCCAGTCTATGATTTTGGCCAAACCATCTAGTAATGTATGTTTTATGGAGTCTTCTTCCTCCCTCTTGCAGACTGTTTTGTGGACTGTGGGTGCCCCGCATTCAGCACTCTATTCATCTAGTCTGACAAAAACATTTACTCTTGAGGACGAAGGAAAAAACACTGCTTAGTTAGAATTATATTTCAGTGTTAACACAGCGAGGTGATGAGGGCCTTAGAAGGTAACTTGCTGCTGCTGAAGCATAGTCCAAAGACAAGATAAGATGCGATGTCTGCCGGCAGATATGAAAAATCCCCTTGGATTTAGGCAAAGAGGGAAGAAAATTGAACAAGATGACAAAGCAAGTTCCCAAAAACCTGTGGGGGGGGAAGCTTGTTACAAACTTTGAATTTGAACTCATGAATCTTGTGTGCTGACTGTGCAGCCACAGTTTAGGGAGCAGTCTAAGACAAAGTAGGTCTGGTAGGACTGGGGCTTGGACAAGACTGGATCTGATTTGGCACACTTGCTCTCATTCTTGGCATTTTTCTCCTCAGGAGGGCAGGTGGTGAACCTCATGAACCAACGCCTGCAGACAGGTTTCACTGAGAATGAGGTCCTGCAGATCTTTTGTGACACCTGTGAAGCCGTAGCGAGGCTGCATCAGTGTAAAACACCAATAATCCACAGGGATCTAAAGGTGAGTTGTGGACTCCAGTAATACAGGAGAGCGTGTGCATGCTTACACCATGGCAGACAGGCTTTGAAAGCTGGTCCTGTGTTTCTGTCCTTTGTAACAAGGGAAAGTTGGGTACAAATGCCTCTCTCTCTTGGAAGATTTTTGGGGAAAAAATGTCTCTCATTGCCGCTTACTATATGTTTACCATCTATAGATCTACTTTATAAACACAAATGTTTGAATAATTCTGTTTTGCACAGATGTGCCAGAATGTATCTGATGAATTATTCACAGTGACTTTCTACCACCTGAAACACTGTTGATATTATAAGGTAGTTCACAGAAAGTGCGCAGTAAATCCGTTTCCTGGACCCACATTAAAAGGATCACCCCAGAGATGTTGGCCTTGGGTCAGGAGTTGTTAGAGGCTTTTGAAACTGGTCTCTAGCTGTTGACTGTGCAAGTGAATTCTAAGGCTCTGTGCGCTCAGATGGGAGCAGAGCAAGGCCAGCAGGGAGAGCTTTTGAAAAATCCCACACCTATAATCAAACACACACAAAAAGACGTTCCCTTTTCTTCTCAACTAGATCATAAAATGCATGAATAATATATTCACACAAGCCGCCTTCTTGGCTGTACATTTGAAATTCAGATGTGCTTTGTGGGTCAGTCTGCTTTCAGAGCCCTCAACAGATGCTTGTTTCATGCTGCTGGCTATTGTTTTATAGGAGCAAAAGATAACTCGTGTGCTAAGAACAACCAGGCAGCGCAGGGGAAAAAAATTCTCAGGGTCTGGTACGCTTTAGTGTGTTTCAAATGATCATGACCCCACTGCTCAGTTAGTTTAAATGTATGAAACAAGTCTGACATCTGTTTTTCTAGAGTGCTGTGAAATGGGTGGAGTCCTATGGATTTGAGGACTGAATTTAAGCCTATGGACATCTCCCAGGAGTTTGAACAGGCAAGGAAAGTTGGGGTGAGAGAATAAGGCTTAGGAGCAAGAACCTCTTCAGTTGACATTAACCCCTGCTATTATGGTTTTGGCTTCAAATCCTTCTTTTTTTTTTTTTTTGTAAAAAAAACCAAACTCATTGTGTGGTAAGTGAATGATTTCATTCACATCTGTAATGGATTAGTAAGTTAATCTTTAGTATTACTCTCTATATTGAAATGAACTCTCAAGTTCTGGTTCTCTTGGTTGGTAATTTGTGCCTGAGGTTAGAGACCTGGCTTTTCTCTGTTTTAAGACATGTTTTCATAGAATGACTTGGGTTGGAAGGGACCTTAAAGATCACCTAGTTCCAACCCCACTGCCATGGGCAACGATGCAACCCATTAGATCAGGTTGCCCAGGGCCTCGTCTAACCTGGTCTTGAATACCTCCAGGGATTGGGGCATCCACAGTTTCTCGGGACAACCTGTTCTAGTGCCTCGCCACCGCCTGAGTGAAGAAATTCCTCTTAACCTCTAATCTAGGTCTCCCCTCTTTCAGTTTAAAACCACTCCCCCTCATTCCATCATTACCTGCCTGAGCAAAAAGTTGCTCTTTTTTTTCTTTTTTTTTTTTTTTATAAGCCCCCTTTAAGTACTGAAAAGCTGCAATGAGGTCTCCCTGAAGCTTTCTTCTCTTCAGGCTGAACAACCCCAGCTCTCTCAGCCTTTCTCTATAGGAGAGGTGCTCCAGCCCTCTGATCAACTTTTTGGTCCTCCTCTGGACCTGCTCTAACAGCTCCACATCCTTCCTGTGATGGGGGCCCCAGACCTGAACGCGGCACTCCAAGGGAGGCCTCACAGGGGCAGAGCAGAGGGGGCAATCACTTCCTTCCACCTGCTGGCCACTCCTCATGATGACCTCTGGAGCTCCAGTTGTAACTGGGGATCTAAGTATTAACACGGAATTGATGATTTAGATACGTGTTGACTTTGAGTTGAAATTGAATACAAAGGCGGAGCTGCACAAATCCAAGAGAGATTAAGGGCCAGAAAGGTTTGTGAATGATCAGAGTGTAAGGAAAGGCATCTGCTGGGTAAGTGGTTTATGAGTGAATGTAACCCTGTCGAAGAACAGGCAAATGTTGACTTTGTAGACATACTTTTTCTGCCTTCCAGCTCTTTGATTTTACCCTTAACAGTGGAGGTTCTTGCCCTGAGGGATCTGCCAGCAGAAGGGATTCATGAATAGTCTTTAAGCCCTTTCAGACAAATTCAGCTCTGTTACTTTGTGACCTTGATTTTGAGTTAACCCAGCAGGCTTTTCCTGAAGCAGAATGACCTGTTGTCATGAAAAAGATGGTACCTGGCCCCTGTGTTCATGGTTTTCATTCGTGACCTGTTAACTATCAGGAGGTGTGTCGGTGTGCCCCTGTCTGCTTACAGCTGCATGATGTCCTGTACAGGATGTGCTGGTTAGTTTCATGTGCTTTGATTGCCACAAACACAGGTGTACACTGATGCTGCATTTTCCTGAAAAAAATATAAAATTTGGAAGATTCTCAGGTGCCTCTACTGTAGTTAGACCCTTGTACAGGCCGTGTAAACAAGGCAGTAGGCTTGCATCATGTATTGACCTTTGCTTGTTCTTGCAGCTATTTACCTCAGCCTCAGGGTTAGTAGGCCATTGATGCTGCAGGGCATTACCTAAAGTTTATTTTTGTTCCTCTCTCACTGGAGTAAGAATGCTTCCTGTGCCTCTAGTTTGGGCCTTTTAACAGCAAAGAACAAATGACCAAACCTTCTGACTGTCTGTTGTATTTCCCTGGCTGTGCAGTCTTTGCTTCTGTGTTGGAATCTGTCTAGAGAAAACTGTCAGACCCTGGAGGGAATTGCATTTAGTGAGGTGGAAGGGGTGGAAGAATTTATCTAGTGGCAATGATAATGATTTAAACGAGTACCCCGTATCTGGTGGCAGTTGTCTGCATAACTCGTTTCACATTTAACTTTGTCTTTCCTGTCTCATATGCAATAGCTCACTTTGTTTTAAAGCAGCAGCTTAGAGCTCAGCTTAATTTTTACATCTCTGAGCTTTCTGCGGCGAGTGGTCTCCCACTTCTACCTGTGATACTTCTACTAGTTTGAAACCGTCTGGTTCCAGGAGTAGATAACTGGCTGACTTTTCTTGTAAAAGACAGTGAGATACAGCAAAATCCTATGTCAATCAGCACAGAGGAGGTTGATCAAAACACCCTTCTCCTTTGCTTTCTCTACTTTCTGAAATAACTAGAATGCTGTACTATTATGCTGAGGATTTAGTTTCTTCTGTTTTCATTTTATCAGGAATCTTGCCAGTGTTGCACTTCTCTGTGGTATGATAAGACAGTTATGCTGTGCTGCTCTCATCTCTTTGCCTTCTTTATTATGCACCTTTGTAATGTCAAGTCTTGCCCTAATGCCACCAACAAACCTTTGCTTGGAATTTGTTTGGACAGCGCTGTTCCGTGTGACCTGTAAAATTACTCGGTCCTCTGATGGCACACCCTTGTATTGACCATGTTTAAAAACACAGCGCAGGCCAAAGTCAGTTAGTGCTCACAGGTGTCATGTTGCATTCATCTTTTTGCTCTGAAATACTAAATAAGCTTTTGGAAGTAAGTAGTGAATAGTGCTGGGGAGGAAGAGAAACTGAAACATCTTTAGACAAACCTGTAGGTGCTGGGAAGCAGTCAGAAAGGGCAAGGGCGCCTCAATCATGAAACCTTCCCAAATCACTACCTGCCCTTAGACATACCCATCTTAGAAGTTGTGGTTATGAGAGGATGAAGTGTGTTGATTTTGCTAGTTGAAGAAAGTCTTATCACTTGCCAGTCTGTGGCTATGCAGTGTCTTTTACCACTTAGTTTTAGCACAGGTTAGCATTTGTTTCAGAGAGTGATGACGAAAACTAATTACGTTTTGTAGCTAACAGAACTTAAGGCGACTCATAGCTTTCCCTTGTCGATTTTTATTTGGAGTCCAAATCTGATTTTGTATGTGTCAGAAACATTCAAGACCACAGCTGGAGTTGTAGGCACTCAGAAGTGCTGAAAATTGGACAGCTTTCTGGGTCTTTGACTGGAAAGAGGCACCTCCGTCTTGTTTGTAACAGACAGGCTCCTTGGGCCTGGCAGCCTGTAGCAGTAATTCAGGTACTCTGCTCTGCTGGTTTAGTGGTTCTTGGTTTTTGTTGTTTTCTTCTCTGTTAGTTACTGATCAAGCCTGCTTGCTGAGTATTCCAGTGCTAATTTTTTAATAAAACTTGCAATGAGAAGTCACGTCAGACTTCTCAGTCAGATAAAGCGGAAGGAATCTTCTGGAAATGTTTGCAGCGTGTTTGAAGGGAATGGGGAATAACGCTGTCAGTGTTGATCTGGTAGGGAGAACATCTGTGTGCAATGGTTTGTTCAAAGCAGATGGATGGCAGAGAGGGGAAGGGGTTTTGTTTAACCCTTGGTTTCGAGCCAGCATTTTTCCCCTCAGCTGCTCTAATTTGGCTGGGTTTTCTGGTGCTTAAAAGGCTGACTCCTTCATTCTCTTTTTGTAAAAATGGTCCTTGATGGGGAAGTCTATTTCAAAAAGATTTTTAGTGACTACTTATGTGATGCTTTTTGTTGGTGGTAGTGTTTTTTGTTTTTAATATACAATCGGTATGTCTTCTTGTTGTATCTCAGCATTTGGCTTTGACTTAGACAATTTTTAAAGTTTTTTTTTCAATATTCCCCTGAGAGAACATGATGTTAATCCTATCCACTGTATAGATGAGAAACTGGAATGTAGGGATGATATGCCAAAGCAAAGAACTGAACCCAGGTTTTCCATGCCTTGTGTCAGTATCATAACATTTGGATTGCTTTCTTAGGTGGATACACGGCAGATTTTTGTTAATGCATGATTAAGGGGAAGTATTTAGGAGAAAGGCAATGACTCCACTGATTTTCAGCTACCACAGGTACTTGTTTCAGTATACTGCTGCTTGATTCAAACTGGCAAATAATATTTCAAAGAACGGGGTCATATTTTCAGCATCCTGGAGGAGCCTCTGTTGATGCAGTCACTGTTTAGGGACCGTGGGGTATACAATGCGATAAAAAGCAGCTGAAGTGTGAGCATAAGGTTAAGTTTGTTATAAATAAATCCCTAAGTGACAAGTGAACTGCAGGGAAAAAAATGGAGTTGTATGCTAATTTCATGAAGTATGGAAGTGTGTGTTGTCATTCATTACTATCCTTTCTTCTCCACTAGACAGCGAGGGGTGTAGTTCATTACAAAGCTGTGGAGAGCTTGTATTAGCTGTCCCAAATTGAGATTGCAGACTGTGCACTGTATTGGCTGAAGGAAGTTGGGCACTGAAGACACTGAAACATGCAGCTCTTATCCTGAAGCACGCAGTAGTCTTAAAAGAGGCAGGGTGATGTGTTTGCAGAAAGAGAATGAAAGAGAAGGAGAAAGGAAATGTGGCAGAATGGAAGGCAGCGTTACAACTATGCTTCTGTGATTTGACTTCTATTTTAGGAGGTGTGATAGTTTTGATGCATATTTTCTTTGCTGTCATGTTATGCGTTTGTCTGACATGTCTGATATGTTTTCAGGCACTAAAAAACCTGGGTCATCTAAAGAAAACAAGTGGGGGTTTTTTGTTTTTGTTTTTTGTCTAATGGAGTGGTTTTTGTATGTGTCTGCAATGCTTATAGGTTGAAAATATCCTGCTGCATGATCGTGGCCACTATGTCCTGTGTGACTTTGGAAGTGCCACTAACAAATTCCAGAACCCTCAAACAGAAGGGGTGAATGCGGTAGAGGAGGAGATCAAAAAGTAAGTGCTTTTTTTTTTTTTCAGAGTGGACATAATTTGAAGGGTAATTTTTCCATGTACTGGGACTAGGTTTTACACGTGCCTGTTGCAGCAGGTTGGATGCTGCTGCATAGAGGGACCTGCTAGAGGTAAATAAGGGCTGGGGAAAGGTGAAACAATAAAGCCCTGAGCTTGATGTAATTGCCCTAGACCTGAAGGGCTGAGTGTAACAATGCAGGGAAGTTGCCCACCTTGATAAGGTAGTGCTTGGTTACGTGTGAAATCAGTCTGGCTCTGTCCCTCATCTATCGTGGTTTCTTTGAGCTGCAAACATAGCAAATGACAAAAATGCCTGTCCTCCATGGGCTGCTCATGTTAAAACCCCGCAGTGACATGGCCCAGTTTCTCAACTCTCTGTAGAAAGTGGATGGATCTTGAGGTGTTTAATTTGGCTCAGATAGAGTGGTTACAGTGAGGTGTGCCTAGATATGCTTTTAAAAGGGGAACTCAACTCATAGTCCAGTAGGGCCTAGATCAGGGATGGACCCGATGCCATGTCCTTGCTCTTGCTTTAGTTTTAAGAGCATCTCTACTGCGTACTTTCCAGCACTGTTAGTGCAATGCTCTGGCTGGAAAGCAGTGTGTTACAAATGTGTGCAAATGCTTCCTTTTTGTTAGGATTCAATTATAAGTGCATGGATTTCCTAGACGTGCTTGACTGAAATTTTCAGAGCTCTCTTAGTCTTGCTTTGCAGTCCCTTTGGAATGCCATATTTGTATGCTTATTAACAAGCCTACAGAAACTTTGCCCTTAGCAATGCTTTCTTGTGATAAAGACAAATAGCATGGAAGGTGCTACTGCAGAAATTACAAGGTTTCTTCCTACCAGTAGGTCTGTAAGAATCTCAAACTGTCTCTGTTTCTATCTTCTATAGCTCTAGTAACTTGCTAAAATGTGGCAGACTCTATTTCCAGTTTGAGCTCCAAAATAACCTTTCCTGTGTCCATAATGACTCCAATTAGGAATCCTGGTATGGAAGTCTACTTATTAGGAGCCATGTATCCAGTTACAATATTTGTAGGTTGGCCAAAGCCCCAGCAGTAAGGACATTGCAGAGGACATTTGACTACTGACTTTGTTAATATTGTGAATACTTGAAAGTTTCTGTTTTAGTTCTTAAAATGACTGTCCTGTTTTGTGAGTAAATTTCTTGCTATTGAAAGGACCTTGGCTATTGCTTTGGTTTCCCAGGGTGGTTTGCAGTGGTCAATATTTTCTAGTTAGAGGCATGCAGCAGAAGCTGTTATTGATTAAAAAAAAATAAATCATTTATGTTTAGTATTTGCCCTAAAACAAATAGGGAAAGAATGAATTTTGAACTATTTTAAAATGTGGGGTGGTGGAAATGCTTCTGCTATCAATTTTGAACTCACTGATGGATCTTTTTTCTACAGGTACACTACGTTATCCTACAGAGCACCAGAAATGGTCAACCTGTATAGTGGCAAACTTATTACTACAAAAGCAGACATATGGGTATGTATAAAACCCAGTTAACATAAAATCAGGCTGCAGCTTGATTTCCTTATCATAATGACAGAGTAACTTTCTGGCTTGGACTAACCTAGTTTTCATAAAAGACTGGACAGTTCCTGAATAAAGAGTTCCTCTGCTTGACACTTCTGATAAGTTACTGCTAAACGGGCTGGTATGTGGATAAAACACGATTGGTTCTTTGCATGCTGTCTTGCATGTGGTTTTAATATAGAGATGTATGAAATGTCAGGGTTGAACAATGCAAACCTGATTTCATGTCATAAAACAGATAAAACAGAAAATTCAGGGTCTTGTGACTTCTTGTGCCTTGGTTGGACAGTCACGTGAAATTAAAGTCACTGGTCATCAGAAGATAGAAAATGGAGAAAATAGACCGTCCCCAAGAAATAACAGTATGCTTCTCCTGGACAGTGTAATGCAGCTCAGCGTTGTCAAACCTGGCCAAAGACCAAGCTTTTGCACTGCTGTTTCTAATGATTAGTGCAGCCTTGCTGTGGTGTTCATGTTGAAAGCAAAGTGCACCTGGATTACTGGTTAAATTACTGGATAACCTAGTCAAGGAAGGTAGGCTTGCTTTTAGTTGTGATGGAGGTGGAAAAAAGCCTGTGCTGTCTCTAGTGTAGTGGCAAGTCAGCAAAAGAGTTTTTTGTTTAAAATGCTATTTCAGAGTGTGTTTGTATAGTTTCTAAAGCCCTGAGCTGGGAAATAACAAAGCGGAAGCAGTATAAGGAGAGGTTTAATGTGTCCTCAATAGTTGTGTGTCTGCATATGCAAGAGGCAAAATAGCTGGCATGGCATCTGCTGGGAAGAGTCCTCCATCCTATCTGTGAGATCAGCCAAGAGTCAGGAATGTAGCAGCTCCTATGGGGCTCTTGCACTGCTGAGTTCAGCAGGAGGTTTGTGGAACTGGGCCCTGTACCAGTGTCAGGTCACTTGCCTTGCTGAGACCTAGAGAGGGGAGGTCACAGCTGTAACACTGTGAAAAGATTGTCAGGGCCTCCGAGGCAGCTAGAGGAGAACCCAAGGTTTGCGCTCCTTGTGATAATGGGGAGGGGTAGAGATGCAGATGCTCAAACTGTCCTCCTCTTCCTGATGTGGAAGGAATTCTCTTCAAGTGACCTGCTGAGTGTTTCCAAACAAGCACGCAGTGTTGCGCACAGTGGGGCCTCAACTTTAGGGCCTATTGCAGTGGCTGTCCTGCTTGTAATCTCTCTTTCCTCAAATTTCATTGAGGTTATTTTAAACGAGTGCAATTTAATTGTGAAATCCTATGACAAAAAATACAAGCAGATGATGAGTTGCTTAGGATTAGGAAACGTGTTCCCCCTCTCCTCTTTGGGATGGTGGCAGTGTTTCATAATTAGCCATTTGTACAAATTTTCCATTTTATTTTCAGATAGGTGGTTCTCCTTGCTGTCAAAAGCAGCCTGAAAATAGATGGAACAATGATAGAACCTAGCAGCCTGCAGACATATCTGTATACCTCTCTGGTACACAATTATAATGGTTGAAAGGTTGTGTGAACTGGTACAGCTTAAGCTTGGTTGTGGGAAAAGAATTTGCAGGGAGCTTTGTGCTGTTTCACACGTCCCTGAGTTAGAGATAATGAGGAAAACAGCGGTAGAACCAAAAACTTGAGCAAGGTCAAGATAAAATAAATTGGCTACAGTGTTAAAGATGAGCTTTGGGCAGTGGCCAGTTGCTGGCTGGCTCGAGGCGCGTGTCCGAGGGTCTCTAACCAATTGTATGACAGATTTGGGTGCATGGACAGCGCGTGGGGCTACGGGGAAAGTATATGTAGTAGTGAAAAAGGGCGATAAAGGTCTCCCATTCAAGAACCATCAGGAGTCCGTGTCTTTCATCCCTTCACTTGGTAACCAGTTTTTGCTTTTTTTTTTTGTCAGAATAAAAGTATTAAGGATGATAGATGACATTTATTTTTGCTATTAACTTTGCTTTTTTACTCTTGATATGTTGAGAATAGAAAAAAATTCTTCTGTGTACCTATGTGTAGTAACATATACCAGTGTAAGGTCTGTGTAGATTTGGAGATCTTGCTTTATACCTGCTTCTGTCCTGTTCTTAGTACGCCTCAGGCTTTGCCAGTTTAAGGAGAAGGGTTGCACTACGCACAGTGCTATGTGGAACTGTGGGTTGTGTGTGGCGCTACTCATCTGATCCCCACTGCCTGTGGTATCTCAGCTTAGTGAGGGAGAGCTCTTCATGTATGTATCTTCTCATATAACTACGTTTTCAGTCAACCAAAGGGATGTTAAAATGTAGGCTTGAGGTCATGCAGGACCACTGTGATCGAACAAGCTAGAGTACTTTTTCCCTGTTATCTTCAATGGTATTTGAGTTGTGTGATTCCCTGCTTTGCTTCAGTTTGTTAAATCACCTGCTCTGTTCTCTCTCTTTAGGCACTTGGCTGTTTGCTGTATAAGTTGTGTTACTTCACCTTGCCGTTTGGGGAGAGTCAGGTGGCAATCTGTGATGGCAATTTCACCATTCCAGATAATTCTCGGCATTCGCAAGACATGCACTGCCTCATCCGTGAGTGTGTCTCTGACAGTGGCTTAATCTACTTCTACGGAGCTTTGAAAAAAAAATAGCATTTTGTTTTCATATTCCCTGCTCCCACAGCAAAACAGTTGCTGTTTTGCACATCTTGTAAGAGGCTTGCTTGCACACAGGGATGGATAAAATCATCTTCTAGTAGCTTGGGAGATGACTCTTCAAAAGACAGTTACAGCAAAGATTTCTGTTTGGCTGGGCTGTAGTGAACTCTGAAAAGGAAGGAAAACAGGCAACCACTTGGTTTAAGAGTCTACAGAAACTTGCACAATAAGCCTATTTATGCAGAAACGTATTTCTCCAGTAATAAATCTATTTGGATAAGGAACTGAAAAGAACCACAGTGACTTAGACTAGCGATAAGAATTCGTCTTCTGTGAATTGAGAAACAGAACTGATTTATAAATAACCTACTGCCTAGAGTGAATGTGTAATTAAGGGTACAATGCATTACTCTTGGCAAAGCTGGGGCAGCTCTCTTGTTTTTAGTACAGCGTTTGTTTTTTTTATTATTATTTTTTTTAGCTATAATCTTGAGTAACAGAATTGGATGTGTTTTCAAAGCAGCCTGGTATTTTTTTGCCTTATGCAAAGGCAATGGTATGCCCCACTGACACACCAGGGTTGGATCAAGCTCTTTTCCTGTGTGTTCACTTGGAAATGCAGAGGTCAAAACCAACACTATTCCCTGACCAAGCAGGGCTGCTTTTCCCCCTCCTTGCTTTGAGCTTTCAATAGCAGCTATGAAGTTATGCATAGCAGTGTTGGAAAATATTTCTTGGTCCATCCTGGCTGGCCATCTAGCCCCTTTCTCAGCTGATCCTGATGATCAGCTCGGTCCTGCTGACGATTGAATGGGTGCTTTGAAAGAGGCAAGGCACCCTGTTAGCATCTGCTTATGCTACAGCTGTAGCTCTGACTGCGAATCTGTTCTACTGCTCTGATGTTAACATCTTTATCTTTTAAAGGGTATATGCTTGAACCAGACCCTGATAAGAGACCTGATATTTATCAGGTCTCCTACTTTGCATTCAAATTGGCAAAGAAGGAATGCCCGGTCCAGAACGTCCAGGTGAGTAGCAAAGGAGTGGACTGATGTAGGGCATTGTGTAGGGAGGCTGGGGATGACAGTTGCTAAATATCGGGGATATTGCCATATTATCCCCCTGGTCTCTAGTCAGGAGGCTCTATTTCATTTTTTGTGATTAGCAGTGCTGTTGTTTTGTTGTTGTTGTTTCTTATTTCTGTCTGTCTCCAATTTGCTTCCTTGCCCAGTTAACAGCGTGAGGCCAACCAAGAGACCTTTTGCATGTGAACATGGAAAATTAGGCCATGCTTGTGAAACCAATTTGATTTCCAGGCAAACTCATCATAGCGTGTGTAATTTGCACTGCAGTTGGTTTTAAACATAGTGATTTTGTCTGCTGTCTGGCTGAGAATAGTCAACTTGCATTTGAACCACATCAGACCTTACACAACCATCTGCTTCTTCTTCACCTATCTTTACAGACTTCAATTGAAAAATGACAAGTTTTTTTTCAGTGTTATGTGTATCTGTGACATGAGATCTTTTGTTCTTTCCAGATGAGAAGAAACCTATTTTTTTTCCACGTGTCCAGTTGGTTATTTATGATCTTTATGAACAAAGCATTGTAATTATGCTTGTTTTTATAGCTGTATTAATAACTATTGCTGCCATTGTTCCCAGGTTGTCTTGTAAAACACCCAGGACATACTACAAAGCTTTGTGTTCAGATTCCACGGATAGTAGATTGTCAAAAAGCTGAACTGAATTTTTCCCTCTACCAAACAGCAAGGGTTTGTCTTACGTCCAGCATGAGGAATAGCTGCTATGGGGATCCTGCAATCTCCATGCTTCATAGTAGTGATTTCGCAAATGATTTCTGACTGTTTTTTTGCCCTCAAAGCGCTAAACCTAGTATTTTTGGGATCTGCAGAACTCTCCAATCCCTGCTAAGCTCCCAGACCCAGTCAAAGCAAGTGAAGCTGCTGCAAAGAAGAGTCAACCCAAGGCCAGGTAACTCCATCTTTATTACGCGCAGTGTTCTCTTTTTACTGTATGCTGTCTTTTGCCTTTTATTAAAAAAGACACTTGGTATATTTAGCTGCTTCCTTGTGAGTTTACATTTTTACGTTGAGACAAACACTGCAGTCCCGAGGCTTCTGCTTCAATGATGTAAATATCCATTGATCTGAAAGACAGAAAATGCAGATACTGGAAATTTGCGTGCCTGAGGACAGGGGATTTGGGCGATACTCAGCATGACTCAACAGCTAGACTTTTTGTACCGAAGGCATTGCATGAACTTCAAGTGCTGCCATCAGGCACTTAGGATGGATGACACAACAGATTCGTTTAAGGCAGTAAGTACCCAGAGTACCTAAGAGCAAAGTCAGGAGAAAGACTGCAGCTATCCTGCAGTGGGCCTGGAACTGGCCCAAAGAATGCAAGTTTTATGAGAAACCGCATCAGGGACTACTGCTGCTTGAGTTTGACCCTCAGCAGATGATAACCTGACCCAGTAATTACTGTGTGCAATTGCTGTGATTTCTGCACGAGCCATGTAATTTCTTCAGTGGTTACAGGGGGAGCCCAGGCAACCTCCATCTGAAGAGCCTAATTAGTGGGGAAACCACTGTACTGCTGTGGTGGTTCTTCTCTCCTGCTGCTGCTTGTTCTGCTTATGATATTGTAATGAGACACATAAATTTTGTTGGACAAAACTTACACCTTATTTTACTGCAAAGCATGACAGTAGTGGGCACTCCAAAAATGGTGTTTTTCTTCACTCTCTGAAATAGGGCATCTCTTCTCCTGTCTGTCAGGCCCAGGAGTTTGCTTTGTTTCTTTTTAAAATAGAACATGGCTACCCTCACGTTGATAGAACAACTTGTTATCTAACAAAGAAACATAGACACAGAAGGGGACAATAATACCTGGCTTCTTGGCTCTGTTACAGTCTATTGTTGGAGGACAATAAATGTTGAGCAATGATCAGAGGAGGTCCAGTGACCTGATTCTGGGATAGATGTACTAAAGTTAAGGTATTTCTAAAGATGCCAATTCAGACAACTCTGCCCAAAGGTACCAGCTGCTCTTAAGCTTACTTATTATAACCATCATCTGCTCATCTGTAACTCTAAGTGGCTTTAAACAGTACGTAGTAGCAAATATTTGAGTTGAGTGATTTTGACAAGTTCCCACTGTCCACTGGGAGAAGATACCGCAATGGGCAAAATCATTAAAATGATTGTGTTGGATTAATTGTTGTGAATGCATACATTAAGTTTTACTGTGCTTCCAGTTTTGTGGAAGGGGTTGACCGGTGTATCTGGATGCATGTAAGAGTTTCACCTTTATCATTTTATCACCTTTACAGCTGAAGTATGGATGAGTTTTTATCCCATACTGTGTGCTGCTTGTAACAGCTCTCAGGCTAACAAGGACTGCTTTTACTGCTCCAGCTGCTGTTTTTCTCATTTTAATTGTTACATTGTTTTCTAGGTTGACAGATCCCATTCCTACAACAGAGACGTCCATAGCACCCCGCCAGAGACCTAAAGCAGGACAGACACAACCCAACCCTGGAATTTTACCCATTCAGCCAGCCCTCACGCCTAGAAAGAGACCCACAAGCCAAGCAGCAATTCAGCCACAAGGTGAGACTCTTGTATGTGCAATACCTTCCTGACAGGCACTGTGTATGGCTGCGATGTGGTGCTGATATCTCTGATGGATCTGTTTTCTTCTTTCAGTTGCAGGGCCTGCTGCCTTGGGCAGTGGTCAGCCTTCCCTCCCTGCAAGTGTTCCCCAGCAAAAAGCAGCACCTCAACAGACTCCGGCACAGCCACAAGCCAAACAAGCTCCAGCTCCCCAGCAGGCATCACAGGCACAGCCCCAGGTCCCTTCTGCTCAGCCACAAGCCACACCTCAACACCAACAGCAGCTTTTCTTGAAGCAGCAGCTACTGCAGCAGCAGCAGCAACAGGCTGCATATTACCAGCAGCAGCAGATGATGCAAGCTCAGCAGGTGAAAAACATACGACCATGTTTGTTGCATTATTCCTATGCTAAAGGCCTGCAGGACCACATCCTTGCATTTATATCAGGTCCTCTACTTTCGTTTTGTGTTTTGGGGAGTAGTTTTATACATAGTTTTTAGGTGTTTTCCAATGCATCTCCAGTTCTCCAGCAAGATTTTCCTTGCTTAAACAAGGCTGGCATTTTTAATTGTTAGTGTAGAAGGCCTTGAGATATTTTTGTCATATATAAAACCTTAGCCAGCACTGCTTCTTTTATAGCTCAAAGTATTTCAAAGTCTTGAGGTCAGCACTTAACTGATGAGCAAAGGTGTACAATTTCTTTTCTGCTCTTTGTGATATAAGAAACCTGGCATTCCTTTTCAATGGTCAGGTCTGTTTGTGTGGTAGATGGTGGTGTTAGGGAGGCCTGTGAAAACATTGTGTGTTAGACAAATCCCATTGTGTAGGATTTGTCTAGGTAAGAGTTGAGTGCTTATCTGAAGTGTTTATAGCAGCACAGGTCACTGCTAAAGCATATTTAACAATGGAAGCAAAGGGGTGGTGAATCTTGCTGTCCTGGAGAAAGGTTTGGAATAAACAAAAATGGGAAAAGAACACCGCAGAACAGTGTGCCATGGGAGCCCACTACAGACAGGTGTAACACAGAAAGGATCTACCATTAGACAAGAAGGCTATTTTCCACCACTCCTCTGCAGGTGGTCTTCAATCCATCACAACCTTTTACTGCTTTGCCACTTGCAGTAGCTTTACCCAGTCCTATGGCTGGCCCCTGAGTTCTGGTGATGGCACCCCAGTTCCCAGCTTAGCAACAAGTGTCTCAACTGGTTGTTTCCCAGTTCCCAGTGATGCAGCAAGGAGTGCCAGCACAGCAGCAGCTGATGCAGAACTACTACCAGCAGCAGCAGCAACAACAGCAGCAGCAGATGATGGCCCAGCAGGCAGCAATGCAGCAGAAGACAGCAGTAGCAGCAGTTCAGCAAAAGCAACAGACTCCAGCACCTCCACAGACCCAGCAAAGTGCGGCCCAGCCAACGCCACAGCAGGAACAAGTGGTAAGAGCCTGGCAGGAAGGAAACAGTATCTGATGACCTTCAGCTCTGCAATATTTGAGTCCAAACTAAGGATCAGTGTTTGCTTGCTTGCTTCCTGAGTTGCCAGTCATTCAGGACCCAGTTCATCTCTTGGGTATGCTTTTTTGAAGTGACATCATGAATTAATTTGACTAGTAAAACTCTAAGCAAGTGACCTGAGCAAAGCTGGGGAAACCTTCCTCGTCTCGCTCTTTCTGTGTTGTCTTAAGGCTCCGTCATATTCACACATGCACTTTAATATTAACTTTCAGCACTGAGCTGCTTGTTAGCAGCTGATGAGATAGGAGTTGTTGTGTTCCTGGTCTTCTTACTGATTTGCTGAATGACCTGCGGCAAGTCAGTCTATTAAAATCTGTGTGAGTTATCAGTAACTCTGGACAGATTTTGGATGAAGCCCGTTATTGCCCTGTTCCTTTTAAGGGAGAAATGCCTGACATGTAGTACTGAAGCACATCTCTAAAGAATTTTGCTCTGATTCACTAGCACAAAAATATTCCTTATTTTATTAAATCAGCTGGACTGAAATTAGCCTCATCCCCTCCACCCCCAGAAGACTCATCATAATAGGTGCATCTGGAGACTTCTACTCCTGTAGCAGTAAGAAGAGTGGTGGATGGGTCATTTTAAAAAAATAGTAGGATATCATCTCTAAAAGAGCAGACTCTCTGAGCAGAAGATACCAAGCTACCTGTCAAAACCTTTTCATGCTGCAGGACTTCAGCTTAATAAGCTCTGCATTCATTTCTGTGGAGATTTTGGCACTGCCCTTTTATTTCTCAGCACCAAATGTACTGTTCTGCAGTGACCTATATATCAAGATATAAGGTGGGTGCATCAGAAGCAGTCAGGTCAGCTTGCTTCTCAGCCACACTGAATTAGTCTGCCTGAAAATGCCAGATAAAAAGCAAGGCAGCTAACCACTTGTTTGCCTTGCCCCACTGTAGTTAAGCATCACATTGGAAATGTAACTCTTTTCTCATTGCCCTCTTAGGTATTTCCAAGTTTTGCATCCATCTTCCATGGTTGAAAATGTCCTGCGATGATACTGAATGGGGAATAGGGAGCTCTAGTATCCAGGCAGTAGAGGTGACACGCACAGCTTTCTGCTCTTTGCATCCAGGTTTCCCCTCTTTAAATCCCCCCAATGACTGGATCATGCTATCTCACTGACACTAATTTTATTTTTTTAAATTGCATCTGAAGTGATGTTGTTTATAACTACAAAAGAGTATTGAAAGCATTTATGGGTTTGTGATTTTAATACAAACAAGTCTGAAGTAATGAAAATATAAAATTGGTTTGAGAAACGTCTTGAAGTTTTCAAAGGCTTTGTAGTTGGACTTCTGGTTTACACCTAAGCCAAACATGCTTGTTTTTTTTTTCTGCACATGAAAATGGCAAATGTTGCTCCCAGGGTCCTTGTGTCCTTGCTTTTTCTTGCTTGGGTAGAAAACTAAGCTTTTTGCATGAAATTTTTTACAGAAATCCTCTACTCCTTTAGGAATTGAACCCAACCACACACTATCTACTCTTCACCTTGTTCCATTCTATATGTCTGCATAGCAAAATTTCTGCACACTATGATCTGATTTCTATGGTCTACACTGGACTTTGGCCTCTTTACCCTTGATCGAGTTTCTGAGGGCAGTTGACCTTTAATAACCATAGGGGAGAGAGTTTCTTCTTGTGCAACTGTAGTAATGCTGAAATACTATAGACCAGCTATTGCCAGCACTCCACCTCCCTAGATGCTTCTTAATTGTTGTTTTGGTGTGGTATTGTTTTTTGTTGTTGTGGTGGTATTGTTTTTTGTTGTTGTTGTTTGCTTAATTTCCCTCCAGACTATTCCTGATCTATGACTTGGAGGTCAGATCCTCCAGAAGATAGCCTTTTTTCCATCATTGCAGTTGTTCACAAAGATCATAACCATTTTACTTTCTGTCCTAGATGCAGGCACAAATAAGGCAACAACAAAAACCTCAAACCACACCACCTACAGCAGTTCAGGGGCAGAAGCTGGGTTCTCTCACCCCTCCATCCTCCCCCAAGACACAGCGTGCAGGACACAGGAGGATTCTGAGTGATGTGACCCACAGTGCTGTTTTTGGGGTTCCAGCCAGCAAGTCTACCCAGCTCCTGCAGGCAGCTGCTGCTGAAGCCAGTCTCAACAAGTCCAAGTAGGTGGCTGCTCAGCTGGTATCAAAGGGTATGGAAGGTGGGGGTACATGAGGCTCTCTGGGGACTTCCTGGGCTCAGCTCTGAGGTGAAGGTAGCAAACTCTGTGGTACAAGTCTTCGCGTTCCCAAGACCACAGTGCAGGGCTTGGCAGAAAGTCACAGAAAGTCTTCCTCAAGGGCAGAAGTCCTCCTGAATGTTTCTGCTCTCACAAAAGGCATAAGCAAGTGGGGCATTCCAGTGGATTACAAAAGTTCACGCTTCAGCTGTTCCACCAGTAGCCCTGGTGCATGCTTCATGCATGCTGCATAGCACCAGACCTTCAGCAGGAGCACTTGATACTTGTTCCTATAGTATCTACAGGCAGGAAGCCTCCACGTGGACATTGCAGAAAATTGTTTCGCATGGAGTGCTTATGATGCTCGTTTTAATCTTTGACATCAGCATGCTGAAACAGATTACAAATAGGTAAGGCTTGCTGGTCCTAGTGTTCTGGGTATGCGAGTACGATACCTTACACTGAGTGCTTTAAGTAGGAAGTAATTATAATGCAGTAGCTTGGACTAGGCTCATAGCGCTGGCCAGAGAATTTCAGATGGATTATTAATGACTGTTTGGTTGGGATGATCACATCCAGATCTGCTTCCACTACGCCCTCGGGTTCCCCAAGGACCTCACAGCAGAATGTCTATAACCCACCTGATGTCTCCACATGGAATCCATTTGATGATGATAACTTCTCCAAACTCACAGCTGAGGAGCTGCTGAACAAGGACTTTGCAAAGTTGGGCGATGGTAAGTTCGTGGAGGTAGTTTAATACTAGCCTGCTCTCGAAATGGAAAGTAGCATGGAATGATGCTTTGTCAGATGCTGCTGGGGTGCTCCCATGTTGTCACTGTCTGCTGTACCTGTACAAGCTAAATCCTTCCGATGTCTTGTCTCAACCCCTGTTCTCTGTTAAGCATGATCCTCAAAGGGAGAGCTACTAACTGCTCTTACTGTGGATCAGTTGGTTGTAGAAGCTGCAGTATAAATTCTGCTTCATCTGCAAGTAATGGTTTGCAGGAAAGGCCTAAAGTCAGTTACTGAAATAGCTTCTTAGAAGTATAGGTAAGTAAACAACCTTCGGAATGGAAGTTTTTCCCCTAAAACTGTGTCTGGCGTTTCAGGAAAAGCTCCAGAAAAGATGGGCAGTTCCACAGAGAACTTGATTCTGGGTTTCCAGCCAGCTTCTTCTGCAACTCAGCCAGATGCATTTGGTGGCTCTTCTTCCTTCACTGCTGGAACAGGTGAGTTGGAGTATGTTCTATAGGGCAATGCCTTGGACAGCACTGCTGAAAAGTGGCAACTCTGTCATATCTTCTTTGAAAGGAGGTAAAACTGATACAAAGTGAGCTGGGTCTTGGAGAACTGAGAACTCCAGGATAGGGTTGGCTCCTCAGCAGAGAAGGGCACATAGACTTGTCACAGTTCAGTAGTAGAGTAGGGATGCACCATCTATAGGCAGAAGTGGAGTTTTTGATGAGGTAAGAGACTTAGCGAACCTTTGAAGTTCACAAGAAAGCTACTTATGTTGAAGTACCACATGGCTCACTACTGGGAGTAAAATATGCAGTGTGCAATAAGGGGTTTGGACTCAGATGTCTAAGGAGCTTTTGTGTGGAGGCCTCTCTGTGGGGCCCTGTCTGGTATCTCCTTTGGTACTTTGGTGCCTGGGTTCTGCCCTGAGCAGCCCCTTCTGTGCTGGGAAAACTCAGTGAGGGCTGCTGCTCATTTCTAGTTCTTCAGCTCCAGGAGTTCTCACTGGATGCAATAATGACCTGGGAAGCGCAGTAGTGGCAAGCTGCTTACAGCAGCCCTAAGTGCTCTCCCGTCTCATGCAGCCATTTTCACCAGTGAAAAATGCAACTGTTTGATACTTCCTCACCAAAGCAGACCAACTGTTGGCAAATGAAGCCCTGGGAAGAGACTGAAGAATCATTGAAGTCTTCTTCAAGGGACAAGAAGACACAAATCCATTTACACTTGCTTCTGTTCATGATGAGAGATTTAGAGGAGCTTATAACTGAGCTTGGTAGTATTGGCTCTTACCTGAGAATTTAGTAGTTGAAGTCCATGATGCAAGAGGGCTCTAGGCAGTTGCTCTGAGTTTTTTCCAGTTGTTCACTGCCCTGTGAACAGTTCATGATGTTTCATCAACCTTCTTAGAGTGATGCTGAGTAACAGCAGCCCTGGATTCAGCTGTAACATGCTTTCTGCAAAGTTTGAGAAGTACCCACGCATTCTGGGCTTTCTGGATCTTGCAGCATATTCAGTTCTTTTAGTAGTTATCTTTAAAATTTGCCCCTGGACTCTCCTGTCCTGTAGTCTGATATAGAAAGGTGCTTTGGAAATTCAGTGCTGGCACTAAGATGGACACTTCTAGCCCTTTTCATTTTCTTTCCTCTTAAATATGAGCCTGTCTAAGCCTCTCTGATGCTAGATGCTGTATCTCGTTTCAGACAAAAGAGGCCCAACAAGGGGGCTGGTCTTTTGTCAAGGTATTTCACTTTCTGTTCTCCTGTAAATCAAGATAATGGTACTTCCCTTTCCAGGAATATTTTGAGAT
The DNA here is from genome assembly GCF_964211835.1 of Anser anser. Classification (NCBI taxonomy): domain Eukaryota; kingdom Metazoa; phylum Chordata; class Aves; order Anseriformes; family Anatidae; genus Anser; species Anser anser. The sequence goes on from NC_139747.1 coordinate 5,492,353, forward strand.
CTGTTGGTTAAACTGTGTTGGAGATCTATATGTTAATATTGTTGTTTTTTTCCTTTTCCCTAGCAACATAAACTTGTTCCGAGTGTGTTGCCAGGCCATAGCTTGGACTCTGTACTACTGAGCTGTGTCTCAGCGTTTAGATTTTGCTTGATGCTTTCTGCTTTTCTCTCTTCCCTGTTTCACTCTGCCTTTTCTCTTCATGACTACCAGCTGAAAAAACGAAAGACATTCTGAATTTGGACACTAGCCCTCCTCTTCTGACTGTGCCTGATCCTTTCATTCCTCTCCCATTATCCGACACACCAGGTAACCAGAACTGAATTTATGGAGTTGGGGGGAGATTGTTGTCGCTAGTTTTCTATTCTTAATCTTACAGTTCTGTTTCTAGGCGCACCCGAAACCCTGGGCTTTTGTCAGTAGTGCTGGGCAATGACAAGTTCTGCTGAACTCAGTGGTAGTGATGATGTTCAGTGCCAGAATGTGCTACGCATCTGCATGGTGGTGAGCAGTGCACGAGAGCCTTTGGTTTTCATGGCAGCCCCAAGGGCTATCAGATTGCTTCTAACACCAACTATGTTGCTGTTTCTAAAGGTTCAGTATTCAAAACCAAAAATAATCATTGAGTCAAAATTACCAGTGCTCACCTAAACCATTTTCAAATTAGTCTCTAACTTTGAAATTGCAGTTTTCATTATTGTTAATATTTCTGTTCTGTAAGAGTCAGTGTTTCTTTGGCTTTCAAAGCCTATTGCAAATGCTTGATTCATTTGAAGCACAAGTTAACATGTAACCTTTTCTGATTTGGCAAAATTCTCTAGTGCAGTTGGTAGCTATTTCCATTTACTTTGCAGTTCTACTTGAAAGTCTTTCCTGTGTGGTTATTTCTGACTGCAGCAGCCAACACTTTTTAGCACAAGATTATGTAAGTGCTTAGGAGCTTATTTGCAAATCAGTACGATTTGGAATATGGCAATGTTCTTATCTTGAAGTTTCTCTAAGCCCTCGCTTGAATGTGCGCGACAGGTCCCTTCTTGTCAGCCATCCCCAGAGGACAAGTGCTTGTTACAGCCCTCACCCTTGTCCTCAGCTCAAGCTCCGAGTAGTTGGTAGTTGGACTGTGGAGAACCCAAGCTTCAAACAGATGTATTTGTAAAGATCACACCTCTCCATGGAAAGTTAAGCGATTCAGGAGAAAAATCTATTTTTTCTGTAGTTTAGTTGGGCTTGTTTCATTCTGATGATGCTCAAAGAGTATGAGAAATGCATTACAGCTGAAAAGGAGTTTTCTCAAAGTTCAGCATTTGAATAAATGAAGCAGAACTTACGGACAGCCTCTCTCTCCTATGTGAGTGCTTGTTGGGAGCTGACCTGCCTGGCACTAATTTGAAAAGAACCTATAGAAGATTTTGTGCAGGTTGTACGCTCTTTTCTTTTTTTTAATTTTTCCCCGAATGCTAGTGGAAGTGCTGGTTTTCATGACTTGAAGACTGACAGCCCAGGCTACTGTTTAGTTCTCTGCTGATGTGCTCAACGTAAACAGTTAAGCACCAAGCTGGTGGTTTTCCTTTATTGCCTACTGCATTTTGATACAGTGCAACCATACAAAGCAGCAGTCGCAGCCTGAGCTGCGGGAGCTCTGAGATTATTTGTGGTACAGAAACCACCGCAAAGAAATTGTCTTTCAGCCCTGCCCTTGGGTGTGAATAATGGGAGGAGCAGTTGTCGGCAGTTTTTGTAGTGCCAGGTTGCTTGTCCCACGGATTTGTCCCAGACTGGTTGCATATCTTTGCAGGCAGGTGCTAAACCTTTGGCAAATCTCTTTGCCTGCCCGTGTCAGTGCTACTGAGTTATGTTGGTCTGCTTCCGTAGGGGCAAAAGTGTGTGAGAGATCTGTTTTTGTTGGCTCCCTGCAAATTGCTGTGAAGACATCTGATTTTTAGTTTTTTTACTTTATTGAACATCAAATTTGATGAGGCCAGAAGCTTGTGAAAGTTTCGAATGTTTTCAAGGGTCAGAGCTGCAGACTTATCCTTAGTCTTGAAAACTGAGAGGGTTTGTCTGAGTTTGTAGATGAAACAGAAAAGATTAAACAATAAAAATAAAAAATTCCTCGTTTTGGACTCAGGTTTTCAATCTATCATGCAGAAACAGAGTGACCTTTGTGCTTGTGTGCCTGCATTACCTGTACTGTGTGCCTTGTGCAGAACATCCCCACAGCGAGCAGAGTGGATGTGAAAGGCATTCTTTTAGTTGTGCTCCGTGGGTCAGTAGGGTTGGGACTGACTTATGGCTCTTAGTATGCCAGCATCTCCTATTGCACGTTACTAAGCTGCCTTAGTTTTGCACAAAAGCAGCGGAGTTATGTTTAAATGCTTGCTAAGTATTTGCTTTCTCTTCAGAGTATTTTTATTTCTGAGAAAACATTGATTACAAATCCCATTGCTCTGACAACATTTTACATCTTTTTTTTTTTTGACTGTGGGTGTGGATAGCCCTTTTGGAAGTAAAAGCGTGAGCTTGTACCTCTTGGTCACAAGAGCAGTGTTGTTCAGTAAGGCTTTCAGTACAGGCATAAGTGAGGCTTTGATTTGGTATTTTCCCTGTTTGCCATACGGAGCCAGCTACATCAGCTCTATGTGCTCTAAGCCTGTCACAGCTGATGTCTGGCTGAGAGCTCAGCTTCTTTTTTTGCCACAAACTTGCTCCCTTTGCTGGCACCTGAGGATGCAGGTGGCATTGCTCGAATGTTGGCTGGAGACCTACCTCCTTGTGCTTTCCTACCTTTCCTCAGTACGCACAGATGGAAAGACAAGCCTATCTATATCAGATTCCTGAGAAATAAGTAAACAGTGCTTAACGCATTGTGAATAGCCATAGGATCCATCCCCAGACAGCCTAAATATGTTCAAATGGAGAAGAACGTCAGTATTGAGCCACAGGCAACAGACACAGCTTTAAGTATGACTGCTCAGATGTCGTCGGTTCAGCAAGATCACATTTCTGGTTCTGTGGAGTCAGTTAAACACACGGCAAAGACAAACCTTGGACAGCAGGTTCTAGCAGGCAGTGCTGTTTCTGTGGATCGTGGTGTAGGAGATACACAGAATCCTAGAGGAGGTTGGTTTTAATTTGTTACAGCTAATGGGCTTTTTCAGTAAAAGTGTTCCTAGAGAGGAGGAAATGTAGCACCCTACAGAGGGCAGAAATACCAGCTCTGGGCAATAATCAAGTGGTAGTAGAATGTTTTTCAGTATATTTCTCCTTCTCCATTGTGTAATGGCTACAATTCTTAATGGAATTGTAACTCATAAGAGGCGGTGGCAAGAGTGTGAGTACAGCAAAACATCTGTTAAAATAAGGAAGACTCAAATATTCATGCTGAAAACATTTTTCCCTTTGCATGTAGGAAAGTGAGCCAAGTCCTTCTTAATAAGCTTATTGCAGGCTTCACTGCTGGTTAATCATAACGGAGTATTTGATCAGAATGGTAATTTTTCTGCTTCATGTCGCTACTTAATACCTATCAATATGCATTTAGCTTGTGCGAGCATGGGAGGGTAAATTATGCACCAGGTATTCTGGAGACCTGAAATTAAAGAGGGTTATGAAGCTTAACGACAGATTGTTCTCTGCGTCATTGGGACTCCACTCTGTGAATAGTCTCAGGTCTATTTTTTATGTGTAGTTGTTTTGTTTCTTTTGACTTTATTTCTGCTGGTATGGATGGGCTCCAGAAATAGTTAATGAGGTTTGACCCAGAGCATGCGAATGCTTCTGTTTTAGCATATATTCATTATTAACTGCTGAAACTGAACACGCTGATGTGCTTGCTGTCTTGCCATCATTATCTGCACCCTTAAGTCATCTGTTAGGATACATCTAGAGCCTTTCCTGACGTTCTTTATCTAGAAACATCTGCTCAGATAAAAAAGTTTTTGACTAAGTGAAGGGTGGAGCCAGTGGAATGCCCTCTGAGATATTGCCAAAAACATTCCTTTCCAATTGTTTGAGGTTTTGTTTGGGGTGGGGGGGTCTGCTTTTCCAGTCCCAGAGCAATGTTCTTCTCCAGGTACCCTGTGCTATCAGGCCTGGCTTATTCTCTCTTCTCTGCAGGAGCAGAGAGAGCTGAGGTGGTGGGTGTGGGTCCTTGGCAGAGCAAGCAAGGAGCAGCTGTCGAGCAGGAGCACTGCGGTGTGAGAGCAGAGAGAGAAAGAGCTCAGCTCCTCCCTGCTGCTGGCCGGAGAACAAACCCGCCTGTGCTCTGGCTGCGCCATGCTGATTCACGTGCAGGCTGAGGCCGTGCAAGCAGGGTGCTGCTGGTGGTCTTTCTGGGGTGTTACCTACCAAAACACCCCTTTCTCTTTAAAATAGGTCATTCTTTGCATGTTTACACAACCATTCACTCCCTGCAACAATTCAATATCTTAACTGCAGCTGAGAGACAAGTGTAGTTAGTTATTTGTTTGAAGAAAGGCAACACGAAGCAGCCTCCACAGTGCTTTTTTGGCCATAACAGAAAGTGAGATAAGAGAAATTCCCTGTCCGGCACAGTTAAATAAACATGCAAATATAGCTGGGGAGGGAAACACAGGCCAAGAAAGCATGCCTGTGCCGTCTGGGCACGACTGGATATTCGTGCTTTTGATGAAAAGACAAATAGTGTTGCTTATTAAAGAATCATCATCACGTTGGATCTTTGAGGCTTTTAAAAAGCACTTTGAGGATTATTTTTGCCTTTTTATTTCTTTCAAATGCCCGTGGACTTGTGTGCGTTTTAGAAAAGGATATTTCTCAGAGCTGAGGAAGTACATAGCTTGCAGTGCATCTTCAAAACAAAATGTTTATGTCCACACCTTTGGTCTGTTTCCTAGCCCTACCTAACAGAAATGTATGGGCCTGTTGTCCATTCCTGCTAAATGTACAGTTGGCTTCAAAAATAGGTGTTTTAAGCAAAACAGGAATATTTATTTTCCTCGTTGTCTTCTAATGTAAGACCTTCAGGAACAGGTTCTCTTAAGCTTTTTTTTTCCTCTAGGTTGCAAGCTGGAGGTGAGTTTCAGGCTACTGCAATGACTGAAGAACTAGAAACATGTAAAGAATCATGGAATGTTGAGATAGGTTGCCAAAGCTCTCAGTTTCTAGCATTTGGGAGCATGAGTTAGGACTCATATCACTGACGTCCTTGTCAAAACACACAAGTTCAGCTGCTTTAACGGGACCAGTATTGCCAGTGCAGTAGGGCTCTTGTTTGGCAAAAAATATCTGATGTTTTTAACCAGCATAATAACCCCCTCTACCCCAAGCCCACAAATTCTGAGAAGGTAACTCTACCAATCGATGTCAGGCTGTTTACAGTGGCTTTAAAAAAAAAAATAGTAGTAACTTGAATTCTAATGAGAAGTTCTGTTCCAAAATGACACATTGACTGGGCTTCAGGTTACTGCAGGCATGCATGAGCATGTTGTTGGGTACTAACAATTTGAGTTTACATTTTGGATTTGGAAGATGCAAAGTGGGTGCTACTCAGGTAGTTTCCTGGTGAATTAATTGCTGTATTATTAACTGACAGTACAGTATGGTGGTTTGATGATTTGGAGCAATAAAGCCAGTGGACCACAGGAACCCCAACTAAATGAGTGTAAATAGTCTCTAGTGTTGTTTCTGTCTGGGTTTTAATTTAATCGGGGTGGGAGGGGACATTTGACAAATATTATAGAACTTGAATATTATTAACTTGAAACAATAAAATTGTTCACTTTTGATCTCTTAAGGAAACACTTAAATGTTGTCTGACTATTCTCTATGGTATTTACAAAATCATGTGTGTCCATAAACATATATATATGTGTATTTTAAACGCATGTTACTTATTTTTTCTTCTCTATTTGTGCTATATAAGAAACAATTCCATTTGGCAGAAAATCTATTAGGAAAATGGAAGTCCAGTGCTTTCCCTTGATTAGTCAAAGTTCTCTGTGGCTGGATAATGTGCAAGGCTTCCTTTAATCTTTAATACTTGGTTAATCAATAGGCACAAATCTTCCTGAGTTACTAATCTATACCTTCCTTGGTAAGTTGCCCTCCCACTCACAGCACAGTTGACTTGGCAGCATTTTTTACAACCTTGTCTTTCTTTCTCAGTTGCCATCCGAAGAAAAGAACTCTGCTGTGTGCTCTATTGAATTGTCTTTCTTTTTGCTATTCCTCTGCAGTACACGAGTGAGTAACATTCTTACTGTGTGCGGTGCCTGGCTGGTGGACATCTTTTGGCTTTGAGATGTTGCATCTTGATTGTTTGGCATTTTACCCAAGTATGACAGGCTTTTGCCCTCCGTTTCCATTTTAACTTGCAAGTCTCTCGGGAATCTTTGTTCTTTCTAATAGCCTGCTCTAACTAAAAACCTATTTGCCTCCGCTATCTCTTGATTATTTTTTTCATCACTGTAGTTCTTCTTAAAAGGCTTTCTGCATATACTTTGCTTAAAGATATATCACCAAGTATAAATGCAGCATGCCAACTTAGTCTTTGGCAGTGGTGGTGTTGCAGGTGCAAAGTCTGTGCAAACTGACTAATTGTAAACCTCACAAATTAAATTGTGCATGATTTGGAAAAGAATGAAGAAAAAGATCAAAATGTTTTTTAATAAATTGTCCAAGACCTTATTCCTTAATCTATGTGTGGGGTCTGATCTTGCTTTCTTGTCCTGTGATATAAATTCAGAGTTAATTCTGCTGATGCTAAATGGTATTGCATCCTTCTTATATTGGTGCAAATCAGAGGAAAAGTTCTTGTGTTCATTCCCCAAGGAAGTGGTTTGGTTTTCAAGTTTGAGAAGCTACCAATGTCTACTTTTGGAGATGCCTCTGAGAGCTATTAGTTGTAGGTTATACTCTTGCTTTGCTTTTTCTGCAGTGTGTATTTTGCTCATTTTGATTGTGCTAGGGAAAAAGGCAGTAATTTCTTACTTGTGTGGAACTGGGAACTTAAGAATGAAGTGAGACATACTGCGGGCTTTTAGGTAAATGTGGCTAGGCTTCAGCTCTTGGAACAGCCGACAGAGAACTCTTTTTAATGCTTTCTGCATTCTTTTAAACAGAGATACCTCCTTAAGATTTGTTAAAGAATCTTGTTTACACAGCCAGCATCCTCACTAGCTGATGCAAAGCTGTAGCAAACTTGCTGCCATCCTGTCATGAGTGAAAACAGGCAAAAAAAAAAAAACAACAATAGAAAATGAAGTACCAAAGGTCAGATTGATCCTGTACCTGAATCAAGCTTACTTTCCCTGTGACCTGGGAAGCTTCTGGCAGACTTTTGGTAGGCCAACTGGGGATGAGGGTACCTCCAACAGAAAACCTCATGTGGGTGCACAGTTATCAAATAAATCACATTTCCTAGCTGGAGTTTGATAAAAGCCCTTTTTGAGAGCCCTTCAGGAGCTGTGTGATTGTTTTAAACGGGTTACATTTTCTTAACCTTGTTTATCCTTGGACTTATTCATATGCTTACATACTAATTGTCTGGATATGCTTATACGAGGCAGGAGGATCTCTGATACTACAAAACCTGAATTTAACAGCATGGTGACTGGTTCAGAATGTGCTTTGTCCATTTAAGCTCCAGTGATAGCTCTATACATGCACAAAATTAGTCGCAATGGATCCTGAAACTGCAGCATAGAAGAGGCTATTTTTTAATTTCTTGTTATGTTACTGTTTGCTGTATAACTGACCTCCTTTGGCATCGTGACTGTTTCCAAATCACATCCTGTGATTGTGTTCCTGCATGTCCTGAGAGTCACAAGAAACTGGTACCGTAGTGATAAAACATCTCTTGGTTTTACTGCAGTAGAAAATCTGTGCTAAGGGGATGGCAGATGGGAGAGGATGTTCTTCAGGTTGTACGTGGACCCAAGGCTGTATCATTCATCCTTTCTACAAATGGCAGATACACATAGCATTTTGTTTGCTTTATTGGTGGAATCTGTTCAGCGATTGATGATCGTTTCATATATGCATGACTTGGAACTGTGCATTTGTACAGATAATAGAAAGGAGATCACTAATCCCTGTTTTTCCTTCTTGCACTGCTGAATTTCTTATTCAAATTACTTAGCACTGTTGGCTTCTCTCCATCTCAACCATTACTTCACTTGAAGATGAAGCAGGTTTTCTCTTTTCTCTCTTAAACTTCTGCTAGATAATTCCTTTGGTAGCAGGACCCCCTATGCTGTTCAGTATCGTGAAAGAACCTAGTTTTTCTCTCAAGAGCTGTATATAATTAAACTGAAGTTGCCTAATTTTCCTGCAGAGGGAAACAGTCATATGTGCAGAGTATACCTGCCTTAAGTTACTGCTTTTATCATTGGAGCTCTTGCAGGGTAGAGACTTAAGAGTGGAATTTATATGTCACTGCAAAGGCATGTGCTGTTCTTGGGCTTAGGAATGTCTGATGTGGATTCTGAAAAACTTCATTTAGTGCACGTGTGTTTTTTAATAAGTGTGCTGTGCTAAAGAGACCAAACCTAACTGCTGTAGGAAGGTATTCCTGTTACCTCATGCGGAACCATGGTTTTCCCTGGGCCATCACTAACTATCCCTTAATTTCTAGTTAAACATCGTTTTCCCACTGCTTCAAGTGACTTTGCTGTTCCTCTATTGTGTCTGAACCCTACGGATTGGCACAAGATGATAGACAAAACAGAAACCCAGGAAACAAACTGCTAAACCTCAAAATAGACAGAAGCATATGATTTTTTTTGTTACTTTTGGTGTCTCCTTTCCCAATAATCCTGATGCCTTTTGTTTTTGTTGAACTTCTCAGCCTTACTCAAGAGGGATAAAGTTTCTTTTAATCATGCACTAAGGGGTCAAGTAACTACCTGTAGAAGTGTTGACAGATTAGAACCAACAATGAAGGAAACAAGAATGAGACAACTAACAGAACAAGACAAAGAACCACTGTCAGTCTAAAGCTTTGCATAAAGTCAGTTGAGCCCAGGGGATAGGAGGGAGAAGAATAACATGTTTATTCGTGTAATTTCTACTTGTTTAAAAAATGTTTGAGCTCAATATGTTACTTCCTATTTATCTGACCAAGAGACGGTTTCAATTTACACTATTGGGAAAAAGAAGGAAACTGTATTTGGAAAGGTAAGATTGAAGGAGGGAGACTTCAAGGAGCAAGACATTTGGAAATGGGATCATAAAAGGAATGATTTCAGGCAGTGTATACGTGGTTTTGAAGACGCAGCTTTTCAGGGCATTTGCATCAACCTGGGCATTTGGAAATGGGCCTTCTGTAAGAGCCTGCTTCTGAAGGGAGTATCATAGGTGTAAATTTCTAAAATGTAAGTACATTTGCTGCATACATACGTATCACTTCATAGCTTAGAAACTTCATCTTAAAACAGGAGCTAAACCCAATCTGTAATTGCACAACTCTGAGACAGTCCATGTTTTTCCCGCAGTTGTGTCCTGTGCCTTGCTCTCTGGATTACTTAATGTAAAGCACTCTTTAAGTCGATTGTACTCTGGATGAATACCTGTTATCTTTCCATTTTCCTTTTGGGAAAAAGACTTGAGCATGTTCCCTGTAATCTTGTCCCCACATTTCTTTCCTGTGTTGTCTTTTCCTAGCATCTTACAATCAGTTCTTAAAATCATAGAATCATGCAGGTTGGAAATGACCCCTACAATCTTCTAGTTCAACCTTTCACCTAGCACTGACAAGTCCACCACTAAACCACACGAGTAAGTTCTACATCTCCACGTTTCTTGAAGACCTCCAGGGATGGTGACTTCAGCCACTGCCCTGGGCAGCCTGTTCCAGTGCCACACAACCCTAGCTCCCTCAGCCGCTCCTCACAGGACTTGTGTTCCAGACCCTTCACCACCTTCGTAGCCCTTCTCTGGACATGCTCCAGGGCCTCGATGTCCTTCTTATACTGAGGGGCCCAAAGCTGAACACAGTAATCGAGGTGCAGCCTCACCAGAGCTGAGTACATGGGGACAGTCACTTCCCTAGTACTGCTGGCCACACTCTTCCTGATACAGCTCCTGATTCCTGTACTCAGCTCTGGTGAGGCTGCACCTCGAGTACTGTGTTCAGTTTTGGGCCCCTCATTACAAGAAAGACATTGAGGTGTTGAAGCGTGTCCAAAGAAGTGCAATAAAGCTGGTAAAGGGTCTGGAACACAAGTCCATTGAGGAGCGTCTGAGGGAAGTGGGGAAGAAGAGGCTCAGGGCAGACCTTATTGCTCTCTCCAGGTACCTGAAAGGAAGCTGTGGGGAGCTGGGGGTTGGCCTCTTCTCGCAGATAACTAGTGATAGGACTAGAGGGAATGACCTCAAGTTGTGCCAGGGGAGGTTTAGGTTGGAAATTAGGAGACATTTTTTCTCAGAGAGAGCAGTCGGGCATTGGAACGGGTTGCCCAGGGAAGTGGTGGAGTCACCGTCCCTGGGGGTGTTCAAGGAAAGGTTGGACCTGGCGCTTAGGGACATGGTTTAGTGGGTGACGTTAGTGGTAGGGAGACAGTTGGACCAGATGATCTTGGAGGTCTTTTCCAACCTTAATGATTCCATGATTCTGTGACAAGCCAGGATGCTGTTGGCCTTCTTAGTCACCCTAGCACGCTGCTGGCTTATATTCAGCCGGCTATCAACCAGTACCCCCAGGTCCCTTTCCACTGGGAAGCTTTCCAGCCACTCTTCCCCAGCCTGTAGCTTTGCGTGGTGTTGTTGTTCCCGAAGTGCAGGACCTAGCAGTTAACTTTGTTGAACCTCGTAGTATTGGCCTCTGCCCATTGGTCCAGCCTATCCAGATCCTCAAAACATAAATATAGATGTAAAAATGTTTTAAAGGCGTAGCTGTGGCATATGATAGCTTGTTCTAATGTTAGATTATAAATGTAGTCATTTTAACAAGTTGAAGTGACCAGATTTGTCCATAGGGAGCAAGTTTTATCAGTGCTGCTCTACTGAAGGTGATTAGTTCTAACAAATTCTGAAAATATCCCTCATCTTCTTGTTTGGTGAGAAAACCTTTGTAAAAGCTAAATAATTAAGCTCAGTATTGAAAACCTGGTTACTTTGATTGCAAAGTCACTCATCCACCAGATTAATAATTGAGATTAATTTTTTTTACACATGCAATCTAAATTTCTTTGCATGATGGATAATGGAAACCATGGGAGTCATGTAGCTGACAATGACATACCTGATTTTGAAACCTGATATTTGAAATAAGTAATTGGTAACTAGACAGCTCTTTAACCTGAGGGCAGGTTCTGATGCCTGGTACTGTAGTGTCTCAGTGTTTTCTGATTTTGCTTGAGCTCTTAAAGTGCTTAAGTATTTCATTTTTGAGAAAATTAATAGGAGTTGTAAACCTAGCTCTAGGTTCTGATCATCTGTCCCTCTTCTCATTAGATGAAGACTAACACAAATGAAGAGCTCCCGAGTACATGAGGGTGAGAAGGAATAGGGTTTTTTATTAGGTTTTCAGGGGGTCATGTTAAACCGTTGTGCTTCACATAGAAGTGAAGGAACTGTATGCTATTTTACAGTGGCTTCTTAGGGAGAGCAGTGCATAGTGGTTTGGATGTCCTCACAGAACCACAGAATTGTAGGGGTTAGAAGGGACCTCCAGAGATCATCGGGTCCAACCCCCCTGCCAAAGCAGGTTCCCTAGAGCAGGTTGCCCAGGTAGGCATCCAGATGGGCCTTGAATATCTCCAGAGAAGAGGACTCCACAACCTCCCTGGGCAGCCTGTTCCAGTGCTCTGTCATCCTCACCGTGAAGAAGTTCTTTTGCATGTTGGTGCAGAACTTCCTGTGATCCATTTTTTGGCCATTGCCCCTTGTCCTGTCCCCACAAACTACTGAAAAGAAGTTGGCCAAATCCCTCTGTCTCCCACACTTAAGGTATTTAAGTGTGTCTAGATTGTCTAGTGTATCTCAGCTGTCTAGATGACCATAGCCAGCTGGTGAATAGCGGACCCTGTCTTGAAATTATTTGATCTTTAGTGAAAATATGTTCTTTAGGGAATAGTGTTATTTGCACACAAGATTATGCAGATATTTTTCAGGAGCTGACTTAGTAGGTGATAAGCCACTGAACTGAGTACCAAATTAATGTTTTTGTTGTTGTTGTTTTTTTTTTTCTTTGCATTCCTTCCTCCTTTTCCTGCTTAACCCAGAAAAACTGATTGAGGGGCTCAAATCTCCTGAGACTGCGCTTCTGCTCCCTGATATCCTGCCTCTCGCTGACCCCTTCGGTAGCACGTCAGATGCTGTGAATGGTAACAATAAACTCAGGGTACCTCCTTCCCTTTGTCTGACACGGCATGCCTTGTCCTGCATGATAACTCTGCGTGTTTACCCTGTTGGGCTTTGAAAACAGCTGCTGATGTTGGCAAAATGCAATGTGGTAGGCAGCTACAGATTATACAGAGACAAATCTGCCTTATTTGGGAAACTGTGAGAATCACGATAGTAAGGCATGGTTGGGCTTTGTGTATTCTTCTGGTCATAGGTAGAAGAGAGTTAATTGTTGACTGAAGAAGATGCAAAAAAAAAATCTCTCCAATTCTTCTAAAGACTGTGTGTATGACTGTGGCCTGGGCACTCAGCCTGTCTGTCATCGGCCCTCAGCAGGAGGAGGAAGTGAGCGTTTGCTCTGGGGCATATTGTGAGAATAAACGTGCTGGGCTGTGATGAGCCCAAATGCAACAGGCTCCAAGGCAGTGTGAAGGTTTCAGTGTTGTAGAACCATATTTTGACCCGCTTGCCAAATGTACTAAAAACTAATGATTGCAGACTGCAGTAACTTGCAATCAGCTGCTCTTTCGGTTTTGGGTCCAAGCCAGGGTTTCTTGGCTGGCTGGCTGCAACCTTGTAGCTTTGAATGCAAAGGTAGGAAATGAGTCACCTAACTGTAAGACGTTTCTTCCTCTTGTAGTTCCTGGCAGTTGTCTGAATACTCTTAGATAAAGATCCTACGAGTCACGAAGAGACTGACTGCTACACAAACAAAAGTATTCATGGATCTCTCTTGCGTTGGTCAGCTAGACCATTTCTGATCCTAGCACTTGAATGCATCCTTGTTCTTCAATTTCACTTCTTGGCTCGTTACCTTAATTTTGGTCCTTGAGGAAGAGACCCAGACAAGCATTATACCTGGCTGTTGTGACTGTGTTGACAGCCATCCTGTCTGTCCCCCTTCCCTTTAAGGATTATATAAAAACAAATCTTTCGGTCCAGCCTGTGTAAGCATCTCCATCCATAATGGATGCCAGTGTTCAACAATACTAGGGACCAGTGTTTTCAGTAAGATGTTAAGTTCTAAAAATATATCACCTCTCACTGGGGACTACAAACTTTGCTTTGCTGAGCACTGCAAAATGAAAAAAAGATCTCACAGTCTTGGCTTTTTACAAGCTTAGCTGGGAACATGCTAAGGGCTTCACAGTGGGTTTGTTAATGATCTGTTACCTCTATTGCAAGGAGACTCCTCAAAGGTCAGTGGGTTTTTTTTGTTTGGTTGTTTGGTGGTGTGTTTGTTTGTTTTTTCCTGGAAAAGGTCCTTGCAAAAGCCTGCGGTTATTTGCCCAGCTCCAGGCCCTGTGCTTAGCTGCAGGGCAGGCATTAGTAGCCTTCAATTTCAGCCTTTGGATATTTCAAATTGCACACACACACACCAAAACAAAACAGAAAAGCTCAAAGCCAACAAACAATAGTGTCATAATCTTTTCTCACAGTTAAATTGCTATCAGTCTAACTTCAGCATCTCACTGCCAATGTAACTGACAGGTGTCAATGAGATCAGTGAGTCACTAAAGGGTTCAGACAACTGCCTTCTTAGTTCTAACTTCTGTGGTGTCTTGCAAACTAACCTCTGGATTCTCCTCTGCTCTGGCATTTTGCACATTTGGAAAGGAAAACCTGACGTAGCTGTTGAGAGTCTCATACCGGGCCTCGAGGCTCCATTGCCCCAACGCCTTGTGTCGCAGACTGAGTCGGTTGCTTCCAACAGAACAGGTTGGTGAGGTGGGAGGGTCTGTGGCAGCGCATGGGTGCATTGCACTGGGATGGGCTGTGTAACCTTGCTATAAAAAATCAGAGTATCTGCATGGACATAAGCATCTCTTCTCTCGCTGCTTTCCCCACCAGTGTAAACTGCACTTGCTGGTGTGTTTTTATAAGTGGGTGCTGCACGGTTCCTTAAAAGTCAATGCTGTTCGTTGTTTGAATGGTACAGTATTCCTTCAGCCCACTATTACAAATCTGTAGGTACCAGAGTAATGCCGTGATGAATATTTTGAAATCTGGAGCACTTGCAGATCTCCGTTTGTTCTGTAATGGTAATGAGCCAGTCATGTTCCTTTCTAATTATGAAGGTGTTGATCTGGCATCTTCTGCTGCAGATGTACTTGACATCTTTTCAGAGGTCTGCTGTGAAACAGCCAGTGTACTTAGTTTTGCCAGAGAGTCCCTGCAACTCTTTCCCCTCCATCCCCCCTATCTAATTTAATGTATTGCTTGTATGGGATTTCACTGTTGTATACTCTACTTCAGAGGGCAGTTATCACCAGCGAAACTGTGTTATATATTGATAAAGGTGTTGGAAATCCCTCTGCCCTCACTGCAGAGAAGTGAGAAATATTTTTCACTACAAAAAAGGACAGTTTTTTTGCTGGCTTTGCATCAATGCTCTCTTTGTGCACTAAGCGGACGGGAACAGGAATGTGCGAATATGAGCTTAACGGTGTTTGTGTCCTGTTTAATGCTACCTTGCGGCCTTGGGATGTTAACCTGGATTCAGACTCTCTCACTGGGGAAGACTCTCTGCTTGACTGTTCTCTGCTTTCTAACCCTGCTGCTGACCTCTTGGATGAGTTTGCTCCTGTAGCTTTCACGGCTCAACCTCACAAAGGTAAACTGTCCCTCCTATCTCTAATGCCTAATCAATCCCAGAAGTCGGTCTTCTGACATGAAGTGAAGCTAATACCAGTTTACACAAGCAGATGCTATGCTCCATGTCTAGTGGTGTTTTTTTTTTCTTCCCCCCCCCCCCCCCCCCCCCCCCCCAAGGCCATTGCTTTGTTTTTTTCCCAAGCTAGTGAAACTTGTAATGGGAATTGAAGCACTAAGGGGAAAATACAGGTTAATGTATTCAGCCTGATTGTAAATAAAGACAGGTGATAACCTTCCACAAGACAGAATGACATAGTGAGCGTAAAGGACAGGTAGGTTTTTGTATGCAACCCTTCTTCAGGATGGTGCGTGAATGCGCTCTTGTTTTGCCTTTTGCACGTATGATGTAAGACTTGCTTTTATGCTGTATTATTGAGTCTGGAAGGGAGCCTGATAATGATCTATACTGGTGTCACATGTTTCTGAATGTTGTTTTTTTTGTCTGTCGACATTCATGTCTGTAGCATGTGACTGAGCTCTTTCAGATCTGGAGGCTGATTTCATTTTCAGAGGTTATCAGGAGAAGGCTCTTGAGTCAAACTGCAGCAAAAATGAATGAGAGTCTAAGTACAATATCCAATTGAAAAGTGGAATAGTTTTACAGTAACACAAAACAGCAGAGCTGCAAAGAAGTAGACCATGTGTGATAATTCCTAAGAGTTGCAGATCCGCCCTTTATTATTTGAGCTTGAGGGGAATTATGAAAATACAGTGCGGTGGTCTGAGTTCTGTTCTCTGTTCCACTAAAAATCAAGAACGGAGGACCCTGGGAAACTGGATCCTGAATCAGATGACTTTTTTTTTCCAGGCTGCAGAGCATCCAGCTAAAATTTGGGCCTTCTCATGCACTGTAGCTGGAGTAGTGGCAGTGGAATAGTTTGAAGAGCTATCAGCTGACGTGTGACTTTCACGGTGAATTCTTTTGGCTCTGTTCTGGCACATTCCTGCTATGGGCTAAGGCAGTTGTGAACAGTGCCTCCCTTGAGGACAAGGCAAATGTTAGCAGATGATTTGTATAAGCCAAGCTTGCAGTGAATATTGGGTAGTACACCTCCACCTGAGTGGGAGGGAGGACCAGGACTTTTGTACTATTTATTGCCATGTAAAGACAGGCTCAGAGGCTTGAATGCTAACCATTTGGTGCCCCTTGACAGTGGGTTTTGCTTAGTTCGTTTGGTAAGTATCCCTATAGCAACAGAAAATGATCTGTCCTCAGAGGAATTGCTGTAAAACAGTCTGCAATCAATTTTTACACTTGATGGCACTTCAAAATGAGACTGTTTTTCATAGAGCTTTTGGGTTTAAACAAGCAGTTGTTCTAATTGCTCTTTGCTATAATGCACTTTCGTGCCACTTTATTTTGAGTAAATGGCTTGAAATATATGTCAAGCAATTATTACTCCATGTCTGGAACATAGCAAAGCCAAAACATTGTTGGTGTGACTTAATGAGAAAACAAATTAACGGACTTCTGCATGACTTCTCCCCGGCTGCCCTGCTGTTCCCTCTGGAATGAGAAAGGCTCGCATTTGACAGGGACAGTGAGATTTTAATTAGCAGGAGTAGGGGCAGGGGGAGAGGGAAGGGAGCAAAATATAAATATACTCTTCCAAAATTAATTTGTGACTTCTCTTCAAACACTGCTTTTATAGCTCTGGATGTGGCCATTAAGTATACATCTGTCCCATTCTTTTTTTGGTTTGTTTATCCAGTCCCGGCTTTGGTGTTGTAAAGCACCTATGAGGCAGATAGTGATATCCATAGGTGTAATCAGCCCATGGAACTGCAGTGCTGCAAGTTCTCAGTGGGACCAAGAGGACAAGAAAAAGCAGCTGTGTTTTGAACATGGCTTAGTGCTTCAGCCAAGGCATAGCATCCTTTCCTTTGTGCTTTACTAGGCTGTGTTACGCTTTGTGGCTGATGAGTTTTTGTTCGGCTTTCAGGATTTCTTAACCCGTGTTTGCTGAACACAGCGCTAAGCTGCATGTGTGTGAGAGAAAAGAGGGTTTTTTTTCCAGTTATAGTGATGTATAGTTATTAAGGCAAGCTCAAATGCTTTTGTGAATAGCTACTTCTTCCAAGGAGTTCTGCCCAAACTGGGACACTCGCCAGCCTTTCCCTCTCCTCAGGAAAGATAGTCCCCAACTGAGCTGTGCTCCTTGACTAGCTTCTTGTACAGCAAACTCGGGGGGTATGAGCAATTGTAATTATAAATGAAGTCAAATGGAAATAGGATGCTTTCAGAGGCTCCCAGCAATGTTGAGAGGAGCCACAAATAACTCCAGAGACATTGATGACAGGATGAGACTTTCTGTCAAGACCAAATGTATTTGGTTTTGATGCTTTTCAGCCTAGTCTTCCATAAAACTTGGTGTTTGTTTGTTTTTAGTTTATCTTTTTTTTTTCCTGAATCTGATCTTCCAGAGGACAAGGTATTTTCACAAGCTGGTTCTTGCATCATCTTACCCAAAACCTATTAGTGTATCTGTCAGCTTTAGGTAAAGAGCTTTTATTTTTGATCCAAGCCTACCAGGAATGTTACCGTTCCTTGGAAAACATCGACTTTTACATGTCCTTGCTATGCTTTCTGACATATTTCATGTAGTATTTGAGAACCGGATTTTGGAAGGTATTTTAGGTGTCTAAAGTAAGTAGTAGTGATGCACGGTTAGAGTGTGAAAGTCCCTAAAGGTATGTAATTGCTTGATAAGGCAGATAAATGTCTGAGCTACTGTGGAAGTAGTTGAAAGTGCCTCCCACCAAGTGTCTAATTCCTGTTGACATGGTTTAAAATCAATGGAATTATGTGCCAGAACTGCTCTAGTTGCCTTTAATATCTCTCTGTGTGTTTAGTTATATCTTGGACACTTGGAAATCTGCCTTTATATTGCATTTTCTGTTTTATCCCTGTGGGTAAAAATAGCTCAGGGGTTTCATCCACTGTAGATGGCTGGAATTTCTTCTGCATTTTTCCCAGCCCTTTTCTTCTCCCTGTACATGAGAGCTGGAACTGGAGAGACAGATTGCTCTGTCAAACTGCGCTAATATCTGATGGCGCCTGGATGATGACTTAGAATACCTTCAGTCCTCATCAGTTTATGCCCTAGGCTTTCACCACATCATTGAGCTCTGCCACTTGTTAAGCCTTCAGATTGACCAAACTTTATTTTGGTTCTTGTCACTTGGCTTGCCTTTTGATTTGGGTTTTGGTTGTGTTTTTTTTTCTTTTTTTCCCCCTCTACTTTGGTATTTAATTGCTTCTTTTATTTCTTACCTTCTTTACTAAAGGCTTACTGACTTTATTTCACCTTTTAAATGAAACTCCTTCTTCTAAACTCTGTCTCTGAAAACATTAAGATGTTCTAACACTTTTTGGCAATTTTAACCAGCTTTCTCTGCTATCTTTGCTTCTTTACCTCTGTTTCTCCTTTACACTGCAGAAGATACTAACCTGATAGCAGGCTTTGATGCTCCTGAGGGCTCTGAAAAAGTGACAGAAGATGAGTTTGACCCAATTCCAGTGTTGATATCCAAAAATTCACAAGGTAAGCCAGGATTTGGGTGTGGAAAAGGGAAGGAGAAAAGAAACAATGAACATATATTAGTTCTGGGGTAGTGGTACTACAGTACATGTGAAGTAATGCAAATCATAAATTGTAAGATATTATTGTTGTAGTGTTTAGTGAGCTCAGTCTTTCTCTGGTTTATATTGGCCCTGCAGTGTCTCTAGATTTTCTGTTTATGAGAAGGTTGCATGTCCAAAGAGATAGAATAGACATGCAAGCATCTTTAGGTCCCATGAAGTAATTTCTACCAGTCTGCCAGGCAGGGTACACTAATAGCTCTATGCCTAAAGTACAGTAGCAAATTCTTATTCTCTGGGGTTCTTATTTACTGTTTAAGCCAATGGAAGGAGGTCCTTTGACTTTTAAGTGAACTTGACATGAGGTACAAGAAAGGGAGGTGATAATAATCATTTATAACTCTGAGACTCCTGCCAAAAGCGAGTATTTTTATTTCTGACTAATGATTTTCAAAGGTGCTTGTGGGAACTGTGTGAGAAGCCTGGTAGGTGGTACCCACCTCCTTTGAACAGCTTTGAGTGTTTTTCACCTTTAGGACACAGACTGGAAAGTTTCTCCTTTTACAGTATTCCTGTCACCTGCATCACATTAATGTTGTCTTTGCAAACAATTTCAGCCTTATGCAAGGTTGAGTCTAAGGAGCAGTACTGTTTCCCTAAAACAAATGATACTGCTGAATTTTATAGCTCTTGTAGACAGGATTTTTCAGTATGGCCAATCAAATGGATCTTCTCTGTGTAGTCAAGCCATCAAAGGGCTTTGATTACAGCTTTTAGTATGCTAGCATAGGCCTAAAAATGTATTACAGAGCTCCCTTTATCTGGTTTTGGTTTTTAGTTTGGTAGAACTTTTTTGACTTCCCTAACTACCATTTTCATTTACAGCATGAGCATACTGTACACCTGCTCTGCATCTAATGCTAGTTTCCAAAAACTGGTGCTTATCAGAAAAAGTTCTGTGATACTAAACTCTGCTCCTGCAGAGAAAGGAGATTTCTACCAAAGTTGGGCCAAGATAGGCTACTTTGAATAAAGAGCAGCATCTCTCTCTTGAGAAAGCTCAACTCTCCCTACAGTGGATGGAAACTCAAAGATGCTTTTAAAACAGCAACTAATTTTTAACGTGTTAAACTTTGAACAGTCCTTTCCATTGGTTGTGGGAGTACTTAAAATTGTTTTATAGATCCTTTAGTAAGGACTGATTCTGCAGCTTGGATGTAGAGATTTCTGTTGGCACAGAAGCTGCTGCGATGTTTTTCCATGCGAGTCTAGCAAGCTGGGTTTGGAGGGGAGGGAGAGGGTGGAAGAGCGAGCAAAGGGAATGTTGCTGTCATGATGCAAGTAACGAGAAGAGCTTGAGCAGGTTTTCTGTTTTGCTTTGACTTTTTTTCTTGCTTGCTCTTGAACATCTGAAACTGTCGTGTGTGTGTGTGTCCTGTTCAATACTGAATTCCTATCTCTCACACTTTCAGGTGGGCATTCTAGAAACAACAGTGGAAGCTCTGAGTCCAGTCTTCCCAACATAGCCAGGTCTTTACTGCTGGTGGATCAGCTCATAGACCTGTAGCAGTGACACAGTAGCAGACGCAGTTTCTGTAACGTACCTAATCCTCCGTTTTCATTTCCAGAGGAGTTACCTTCAGTTGTGGTTCTTTTTGTTTTTTGTTCTTTTCCTTAATTAAAAGAAAAACAAATCTGCCAACAGGAGACAGTCACCCACCTTTCTCCCTGTCTTCCCATGCCCCACAAAAGATTCTGTCTCAGTTCTCCAGGTAGTCCTCTCTAAAGCTGGTGAAAACCTGCTGTGGTTCCTTCTGCACCTGTTTCTGCTAGCCCATGTCTAAAGAGAGCACCGTCATTAGCCACCCTGCTGAGATGTACACATAGCGTCATGGAAAGCCTAACTGTAAATGATTTAGATAATCATAGCTGATGTACGATCCCTGCATACAACAGACTCCTTTCTCCATATAGTAGCGTGTAAACAACTGTTTCAATCTTTTGAGTTTGTGTTTCTGGGTTTGTTTCTTGTTTTGTTCCTAATTTTCTGATGAATGGGCAGGAGGAAGGGGATGAGTGAAACTGGTAGGGACGTCCCTCTCCTGCAGAATACAGGTTAGGAGAGCTGATGTTTCTAAATTGCCAGTATATGCTTCAGAGGAGGAAAAAGCACTGAATTCTCCTGAAGTAGTCATGCCTAGTACCTCTGGTGATGGTGCATATGAAGAGAGTTTTCTGGACTGCCCCCAGCTAATTGTTCGCTGTTTAACAATCCTGCTTATGAATGAACTGTGCTTCCGTGGGATGGGGGTGGGGGGGAGCTCAAAAAAAAAAAAAAAAGGCCACCAGATTGTTAATGCTGCAAAAATGACCCTAAGTGAAATATAACAAGATTTTGAACCAAATATGTGTGAGTATGGCTGTGATTAGCTTTTTGTTGACCTTTTTTAGGCTGAAAAGGGCATTGTGGCAGCAGCAGATGCATTTTCTGTGACTATTTCTGTGTTTGACTGGAAAAAAAAATCCCCCCCCAACCTACTGTAAATTGTGTACGAAACAAATTGTCCTACAGTTGTCTGTCTACTTCAATCCTGATTTTAGTCAAGCATCTGGTATCTGTTCTGGGTTCCCTGTTTTCTCTTGTAACTGCATATAGTGCAAACCAGTTAAGTATGGAACCTTTTTCTTTCAGTAGATAAAGATTACTGTGGACTTTATTCCACTCTTCAGTCTTTGTGGATCAAGCATGCACTTGGTTCAGGTAGTTTGAAATAAGTGCTGCTACAATTTGATGGGTTTTACCTTTTCTTTTTCCCTTTACATGCTTAGTTTGTCAGCTAGCTGGATACGCTAAACTTGTTTTCATTGGTTTATGGTCATGAAGTCCGGAATTTCTATCTTGTATTTGAAAGCTCTTTCTGAACAGAAGGACTCTTCCTCTGTAGTGGAATAATTAATAGCTTACACTGCTAACCTTGTGTATGTGTATGTAGCTGTATTAGTAAAAGTGCAGTTTCCCATGTGCGAAAGTATGAACGACTGAAATATGTATGTACTGACCTCGCTAAGACGGAAAGAAATCAAAGTTCATGACTACTCCTTTCCTATCTCCAGTCTCTCCACTATTCCCCCACCCCAACGCTTAGGTTAACAAATTCTGTAAATAGAATTACCATCAATCGTGTCTGCTCTACATTACTCTTCTTTTAAAACCTACACTTAATAATAAAAGTATTGCTTAAGTGTGTTGTATCATTACATGTGTATACTGCACTTTCCAAGAGAAGCTTTACATGAGAACTATGGAAATGACCTTAGTAAAATTGTGGATAGAACTTTATTATTTTTTTGTTTTATATTCCTAAAGCACAGGCAAGCTGGACTGGAAACATGAAGACGCTATAGATAGAAAGCTATTGTATAGTCAGATACTGAGAATATATGAAAAGAGAATGGATTTTAAAAAGTAACCATCTACTGTATATTAGAAACAAAGATTTCTGTGAATTAAAGTACTTTTAAAGAATGTTTAAGATTTTAAATGGCACTTGTTCAAGGGTTCTGGAAAAATTATAAATGCACTGGGTTGTTAATAATGCTATTAAATAAGCAGATGTGAATGTTCATTTTATTGCTTTTTCAAGTAGCCATTCATGGATCTGGGTGGGAAACGCAATACAATGGAAGCATACATTTTTAGAGATGTCTGTTACCTAGACGTGCTTCATCAGAGAAGACTCTCCGCTTACTTGCTAAGTGAATGAAAAATGCAAGGAATGTGAAATGGGTGGATACGTGGGATTAATTTGAAGCTCTCCAAAAAATGTGATTGTCCTAGAGGCAGTAGGTTAGTATTTGTGTGCTGCTCAGAAGTTGAGGAGTTTGTGTGAAAGCTGCTATTGTGAAGGAACAAATTGAACTTTCAGCCGGTGTCCACATGGAAGAAGTCTGGTACCCAGCGTTCCTGAAATTGTGTCAGAATGGTTCTCATACAGCTATGGTTGCAACCTCGTTTGAAGCCATGAGAGGTGTTTCCTGTCTCCTTTTAAGGGTCAGATGTTGTTAAGTAACATAATATATACATGCAGACAGCAAACTTGCAGCAGAGTGATTTTCCTCCCTGCCTGGTATGTGCTGTTTATATATGCCAGGATGACAGAGGAGCACTTTTGCCCTAGTAGGCTTGAGCTTGTATTGTTTTGGGCATTGATTGTTTTGATGTATCCTGGTACTTCAGATGCAACCACAGTACACAAAGCAACTTTGTTTCAACTCAAGGCTGTGCTCTGGTTGCAAGAATAAATTCTGCTTTTGGGGTGGTGAGGTGTTAAAAGCAATAGCTGGAACTTAGATGTCAGTTCTTGCTGACTCTGAGTGGTCTTGAGTCTCAAACTGCCCCGCCTTTCAAACTCTTCCCCAGTTATTTAACTGGATTAGGACAAGTGTGTCACCCACAATTCAGAGATCAGCAAATTCGTGTTATGTCTGATGATCCACTGTCAGCTGCAGCCGTCCCATAGCCAGGTGGCTATGGCTTCCTGAATTCTGGCTGTCCAAGTCTTCACTGGGTTCCTTGGAACTTGGTCAAGTACGGGGTTACTGAAGGATTGGCACATGCCGCAGGAGCTGTGTGACCTGAAAACTTGGGCATGCTGGCAAAGGCTGAGAGATGTGTGGAAAACCTGTGGCATGGGTGGCTTTGTGGCAGATCTGCATCTAAAAATTGTTTTTAGAGGGACACTTTTCTTAAGAGCATGATGATGTCTATATTCCTGTTTGGAAGATCTCAAGAGGTCCTGTCCCCAGTGTATTCTTCAGTCTGAAACCTCACAGGGTATTGCCTCATGTGACTTTCCAAAACCACCTTATCTGAAAAGTGTTTTGTTTTTTTTTTTTAAATTATGTTATTAAAATGGAAGCTCAAATGTGATCCAGGCCAAAGACAGTTGAGCAAGTTTCAGGGGTACTGAAGCAAATGCAAGAAATGGAGCGTATAGGCCTCTGACTACAGAAAATGTCATCGAGCAGCGTGCTGCATGAGCGTTTGAAGTGTGAACATGCACATGCACGTGTCTGTATAAAATAAGTTAATCTTCTTGTTGGCCAATACAGTTTGTGGTTCAATAACTTGTATAGGTACCAGTCAGAGCTGGTAGGACCTGGCACAGGTGTGGGGGAAGAGTGAATGTACCATGGGGGAGTGCTCCAACGCATGAGGCTTATCAGTCCACTCAGCTACCAGTAGTCGGGTGAGAATTTCCCCCGTGACTTCTTTGAGATGTGGGCACTGCACATTAACTACAGCAGGAAATACGGACTTGGGAGGTGGGGGCAGATGGGGAGGGAGTGGTGGGTTGATTTTAGTGGTGTAGTAGACTTCTGTACCCAAGGGAAGTTCTGCTCTGGGGAGAGCTGTGCCTACGCACAGGAATGCAGACTCCATGCACGGTACCAAACCTCCTCGTTGCTCCTTGGGTGGGCTGCTTTGCTGGGTGGGTGTAAGGACATCAGTGATCTGCAAGGCTTGTGCCGTCCACAGGAGGGAGTTTAACCTCTAAAAACTCATCTGCATCTTAAAAATGACTTGAATATGTAATGCTTGGCTTGTACAAAGGAGGGTGAAAACCCAACAGCTGCTGTTAGTCTCCAGTTGGTTGGTCTAGTTCATGAACTGATGGAATAGCGTGTGCAGTTTGTGCCTTCAACACCTGCTCTATCTCATTTTGCACGGTGCAAACGACTGTGCAAGTGTGCCAAAACTAGAGCATTAAATTCCTCATCTTCTGGAAATTAAGCACCCTGAAGATGGTCCCGCTGTGCAGTGACTTGGGGCAAAACCATTTTGCTGCCTGAATTGGCCAGCGACACGGGAAGGGGGATGCCGACCTTCAGTGTCCTGCTTTGATGTCTGCTAACTGAAAGCCCTGTGTGGGGTGGCCCTGTGGTGATATTCAGTGACGATGCATCTAGAAATTGGAATATGCGGAAAAGCATCACCGTTTCAAGAATGGAGGAATGAGAAGTCTTTTCACCCTTTTAAAATGTCAAACCAGTAATCTTGCTTACTAGTAACTGATGATTTTTAGCTGCCTGTTAATGTGTTGAGACCTTCCTGACTTCAGCTAGATAAAATGAGGAGAGCTGGTCAAGAAGCAGCTTTAGACCCCAGAATGCCTCAGTATTCCTCTGATGTGTTCCTGTTTTGGGTTCTGATCCAGAAATGAGATAATCTCGATGACTGCTCTGCTTCCTTGCAGACCCTGTAAAAGGGAGAGTAATTCCCATCAGTTATTTCAGTACCTTGCCACGTCTGTGTGGTGTTTTCTATGAAAGACAGGACCCCTGTATGTCAGTGCTGTATCTCAAGGGTAAACAGTGTCTGCAGGTTGTTACCTGCATGTAAAATTACAACCCTTTTTTTGTGGTGTTTTGCAAGCAGTGGTAATCTGGAAGCCGGAGCTGCTCTGTGGCCCCCACCTCAAAAGGCAGGGTGTGTTCCTGGTGCACTGAGCCAGAGGCGCTTTTATTACTTAAATTCTCCCTTAGTAACAAAAACTTCCTTAGAAAGGGAGCCTGAGTATAATTGAGGATTTTATTTATTTATTTATTCATTCATTCAGATAATTGCTTTGTATCTGACCCTGGAATAAAAGCAATTACATACAGATGTTCAGGGGTAGAAAGAAACATCATCTGTAAGCACGAGCTTCTGTAAAGACTTCATGGAGTAACGTATGTGCTATAAAACTGAAGCCTTAATTGATGAAATAAGGGCTGCTTCCCAGCGAAGTACCTTGCGGATCCCGGGAGTCCTGGGGAGGAGGGGACAAAAGATGCAGCTGCTGCCCAGTGACAGCGTCCGGCGTGGTGCAGGAGGCCGTCAGCAATCGCTGCCTCTGCAGGAGCTGCGTCCCTTTAGCACGAGGGGTTGTGGGTGCTGTGTGGGTTGGTTCCAGCAGCCATCTGCCTGTATTGTTCCAGGCCTCTTGCAGAGCGTGCCTGTGGTGCGAACGGGAGCCCAGTTGTTGCAGAGAAGGGCCAGAGCTTCAACCAGAAAAGCACTTTATGAAATTTATGAGATTTGCCCTTTACAGTCATACTGTTAACGCCTCGTGGGGCAACCATTTCTCTCCTTTGCTGTAACACCAAACAAAACTGCCAAACCTTTTAATGTAGAGCAGCCCCTCAAGTGCTTCGTTCTCGATCATCTGTGATCGCAGACCTGCGCACCCATCCATCGGTGCTGGCCGACGTAAATTCTGTCATCCTAAAGGCTGTGCTCTGCGAGCCTCCAAGAGTTCATCTGCACAGGTTGTAGCTATGGCTGCTTATGGGAATCCCCTGACTTTTTCTTGTCTATATGTCGGGTTAGCACTAACAAACGGTTTATGTTTAGTGTTTTTTTTTGTCTGATTGGACATTTTTGTGCCTGAGCATAGCTCAGGCCTTTTAACATACAAGATTATTGACTGCAAGAGATCTAAGCCGTGGTCTGGTCAGTCACGCACCCAGCTGCAGTGAAATGCTCCATGATGTTGTCTTCTCCATAGTGATGCTGCCGTAGCTCCTCCTGAGACTGTAACTTTGCCTTTTGCTTCTCTTGGTGAAGCAAAATGAAGGAAAGCAAGAACATGGACATGGGGGGAAGCTGTCTGAGATGAGTTACCTTGAGGTGGTGTCCGGAAACCAGGTCTGCCTTCTTCAGTGTCAGAAAAATGCAATGTCAGGGTGTAGATGGTGCTCCTCTCCATCAGTAAGTTGCAAAGCTTCTCTGGTAACCTACTAGATTTTAACATTGCTGTACCAATTTTCATTGGTTTTAAATTACCATGTACCCTAGTCTCTTTGCTGTGTTGTCTAGCAACTTCAAGTGAAACCAGCTCCTAATTGAAGGCCAGAACGAGTTCCTACTTAAACATCACTTCATTTTTTCCCCAGAATAATTTGTAACTCCTGTACTAGCCTTAGCAAAGGAAAAAATTGCTTCAAAAAAAGAAAAAGAAAAAAAAAAAAACTCTCCACCAACTGGGGCTTATATCCTGTCAGCCTTTCTCTTAACTCTGTCCCAAATGTCATCACTTGCATGAACATAGATACAACTCAGGCACGTAACTCTTTAAAAAGAAAATTCTTCAAATGACTTGTTTGTGCTGTTCTTGTGAAAACTGAGTTGGTTTGCATTGGCATAATACTCACTATGATAAATGCGTTTTTGCTTTTCCTGTTTTCCTCTGTGTTCTATCTCAATGAGGACTGGGTAATTCAGAGGTGTTTGCGCGGTGTGGCAACTGGTCTTGGTCTGCTTCCACGTGTATTCTCGGAATCTCACAATAATACCTGGTAAAATACATAACCAGCCTCCTGGAAGAAAACACAACCATGCACACATCATTCCTGTAATCAACAGATTAGTATCTAAGGTTAAATCATTGCTGACAACATGGGTTTCAGGAAAGATAGATAGTATTTTTGTAGAGCAACATAAAGTGTTCACATATCTACACTGTCTTTATTTAGCAGTGTAATGTATTGCAGTGAATAGTTTCCCAATAAATAACAATTTTGATGCCTAATGAATGAGTACTGTCTTTAATTAAGAAATGGCTGAGAATGGGTTAACTTGCGTACGTCTACAGACTGTCAAGAAAAAGTGCCTTGCAGCCTGTGATGGCTGTGTAAGTTCAAACCATTAATCTGGGCAGAGTTTGGACATGGTAAAGCTATTTTGTCACCACAGGGGTGGTTGGATAGTACCTTGCTTGTCCATCGGTCAGTGGACACCAAACCACCTTGCCCCCCACGCCACCCCACCCGTTCTTCCTGCAATTCGTACTGCTTAGTTCTCATGTGCCTTTTTCCTATCCTTTTGCTAACATGAGTCCAATGACATACTCCTAACCTGCCAATAGTTCTCTGAAGGTAAGATATCTTCTGTTCTGTCTGTTGTGAGTCGTAAGGCAAAACCAACCCAATCTTGGGCTCTTGTAACTGGAGAAGAGCAGTTCTGCGAGCCTCACCCTGCATTGCCCTGTTAAACCAATGCAAAAGCAAGCCAGATTGCTATAGTTATGTTAGACACTTCATTTGAAATCATGGTATGGATTGTTTAAAATCACTTGTCTTGCAGTGGTTTAAAATAACGCTGCTATAGTTACCAGAATTCATTAAAAGCTACAGGCTGACATTTAGCAGATTGTAAGGCATCCCTGCGTATTTTACATGCCCGAGTGTGATTCCATGTATCTGTGGGATGGCTCACAGAAAGAGAGGCTATGCCAAGCCATACATCTGTTTATAGGGCACTCCTGAGGCGATAAGCAACAGTGCAGAATAAAATGACAAGAACAGTTTACTGAAGCTTCACCCCAGGCAGCAGGGCTACAAAGTGCAAACCTCTCTGATGGTCATGGTTGTGGGTGGCACAGAAACCTCTGTGAGTGGTGCTGAGTGTGCCCATTCGTCTGTCAAACATCATCCATCTCCTGAAAACTTATACTTGTGGTGTCCCTGAGTCGTGAGACTGTGCTGAGTTGTGTCAGCTTGCGTGCAGTAAATACCCTCCCTGGCATTTTTACTTTCTTTTATTTGCCCTCCCTCTCCGTCTCATTTTCCATGTGTGGTGGTGGTTTAAATCTGAACTTCATGACATTGCTTGTGTAATAAGAACTTACATTTGTTCTTATGACTGAAGAGATATAGGTTGTTGAGTAACACTCTTCTTTTGCATTTTTAGGTGTGCAGAGGGATCCAGCCCTATTTCCAGTTGTAGCTCTTGATCTCTGTAAAGGACCTTCTGGCAGTGATGGACTTGCTTTGTACAAAGGTCAGTCTGAGATGCTAGAGGTGAAAACCCAGCACAACTCAGAGTCAGACTACTTAGCAAGAGATGGTCCTTCAAGCAACAGCTCCTTCTACAGCAGTGAAGGAGAGGGGACAGACCATGAAGGAGATATTTTGGATTGTAGTGGGTCCAGGCCTTTACTGATGGATTCAGAAGAGGAGGAAGAAACCTGCAAGCTCGGCCCA
Source organism: Anser anser (assembly GCF_964211835.1). Taxonomy (NCBI): domain Eukaryota; kingdom Metazoa; phylum Chordata; class Aves; order Anseriformes; family Anatidae; genus Anser; species Anser anser. The sequence continues at coordinate 5,520,938 of NC_139747.1, forward strand.
GGGTTCCTGCAAGCTGGGCCCAGGGAAAGACGGGAGGCTTCCAAAGATGCCCACTCCCAATCTTCCCAGGTCAGAGCAGGGGAGATGCCATTCCCTGCCTTCCAGTCGCACTCTGGGGAGGTTTTTAATGAACCAGATGTTTTTGCCACGGCTCCTTTCCGAAGCTCGAGAAAAGTGCCTGATGAGGTGGATGTCTTTACCAAAGCTCCTTTCATCTCCAAGGGCAATATGGCTCACAGACATCCAGAAGAAGCAGATGTGTTTCTGAGAGCCCCTTTCACAAAAAAGAAAAGCATGGAAGAGTTGACTTCTCATAGCGTGCCTAAGGAACAGTTCACACCTCCTGTTTTCATAAGTCAAGCAGGCGATGTCCAACACAGAGCCAGCCCTCTGTTCCAAAGCCTGGATACAGCATTTCGTGGGTCCACGGCCTCGGCAAGACCTCAGTATCCCTCTGCAGGCTTTACTCAGCCGACCAATCTTCCTCCTTCTTCTGTAAGAGCGATGGAGGCCCAGGAGAACATCGCTTCTAAAGGTGTGCAGCCTGACCACAGCAGCATGCCCAGTGAGAGGAACCAAGGACAGGTGCTTCCACAAGAAGCCATCCTGGGCTCCATGGTTAACAAGCCTTTCCGTCCACAATCCTTGTCGAAATACTCCCGTCACTACAGTCCAGAAGATGGGCAAGGTCTTGAAGTCAAACCCATAGCTGCTTACAAAGTGGTTTCTCAGACCAACAGACAGGCAATAGCAGGATCTGTCTCTGTTGCCCCTCTGTCTTCCAGGACTACGGAACTGCCCGACGGGGATCCTTTTGCTTCAGCACCCTTTCCTTCCAAAGCAGGAAAGCAAAAGCCTTAATCTGCTGTGAGCTGGGAGGTGTGCTTCCTGCAGAACACCTCTCTCGGGACCTCTTAGTTGAATTGAATGACATAGCAATATATATATATTATTATTATTTGGTCAGAACTCTATTTGCAGTGATACATAGTTGAACCATTTTAAGTTATGTTAGCTAATCTGAATGCCTGGCTCTCAGGATCTTCATATCCTTTTCAATTGCTTCTTACCTTCCTCCTCTCACTGCCTTCCACGCCACCCTCAGTTATTTTTAGATGCTTTTCCAAAACAGTAATATTCCATACTTTCTGGCTGGGGAAAGGCGTTATAAGATGAATTAGAAGGCTTATTCATTACAGAGCAAGTCAAGCGGGACTGGCTCATGCTCTGGCAAAGAAGTGATTTCGCACGTTGAAGGGTTATTGGGACTCCATTCCCAGCAGCGGGGGTTTCTGGAGGACAGCAAGGTGACATGTTCTGCTGCTGGTAGCACTGGCAAGCTTGGCAGCTGAGGCTCCAGGGTCATTCTCTCACGTACAGTGCGTGTTTGTGGGTTTTTATGCACAATACGCAATGCCTAGCACCAGGTCTATGCAGTGCAGAGGTGAGCAGAACCGTGGCAGTGCGCGTGCAGCACCTCTTAGCTCGCTGCCATGTGCAGAGCGCAGTGTGTCAGCGCCCGGAGCAGTCGGTAGGAGGACTCGGTGACTTCCACTGCTTGTCTTTCAGACGCTCGAGAATTGAAACTTCAGCGTAGCAATCTGTCAGGCTGCTACCACTGCTGTTACTAGGAAAATCAAAAGATCAAGCAAAACTTTGACATGCATGTATCTTGTCTGGTTTATGCCAAAGCGTAGGACCCAGAAATTTGCTGTTGTTGTTGTGAAGGAGAGAGCCGTGCATTATTACAGTATTAAAAATATGCCTGATGGAAAAGTTTATTATGGAAACAACCTGACAGATGTCCTGATCTGCATACCTCATTTGGTGTAATTCTGCATTGGGTGCAATCCGGTTAGACTGATATATGCTAGCAGAGAACTTGACTCTAGATTCATCAGTTCTGCCTTTTGTTTTCTTATCAATCAAGATGAACCCAAACAAAATCTACTCAGTCTTCTCTGGTAACATTTGCCCTACTTCAGAAATCTTGTGCTTCCTACCGTATTCCCAAAGAGAAAGACATCTTCTTCCTGTTTGTTCTGCCATTGACGTAGTGAATCCCAATATAGTGTTTGGTGGGAAAATAGTCTGGAAGGTTTACTCCAGCTGTTTGTCACCTGCTGGCCGCTAGGCAGAAATAAAGTAGACTTTGCTCCCCTCTCTTCACAATAATACGAGGCAGAGATAAGAGTGAAACCTCCTGCCTTTGTTTCTGCAAAGTGCCTGTTGCATTGCTTGTCTTGGTCCTGCTATTTCTGGCCAGTGGCAGCTATGTATTTGTAAGTGTTGTCTGGTTTCAAAGCATGCAGGTGCAGGGCTCTTTAGGCTCGCAGTCACTCATGCCTCTGTAGTGCAGTGGTCCTCCGTCCTAACAGGTGCTGATGCTGCAGAAGGTCTCCCAAGAACAATCTCCAGTTGTTTTGTTTGCAAGGGCTTCCCCATTGACTCCAGGAGTTTCTGCCAAGCCCCTCGAAAGCCTTGCAGTGACCATTTCCCAAGTGAATTTGATCCTTATCCTGTAAGCTGGAGCCTTGCGTAAAGGATAAAGGACAGATTTTGCCTTTGGGGCTCTCTCAAAAGTGGCTTTGAGCTTTTGTGGGGGAGTTGTTGGAGCTGGCTGCTGAGGTAGGTTGCTGTGGTCAGGACCTGCTGCGAATGGAGGAGGTTTCTGTCCTGCCCTCTTACCGATGTGCTTGTACTCAGAAGATTCGGGACTACTGTCCCACTAGGGGAGGGAAGGGCTGATGTATCTCCTTGTAATGTGCTGGAGTCACACCAGTGAAAGCTGCTGCAGCCAAATTCAGTCTAGTTTTTTGGGGAAAAAAAAAACAGACACCACCTCCATCCATAGCTTTGACTAATGTCCAGATAATAAACATCACAGGAACTCAGCGAGCTTGTTACAGATGCACATGAAGACTGCTCAAACAAAACAGAGCAGTGCACGTGAACGGGAACACAGTTCAGGTCTCTGCTGAATTTTCAGCCCTGCAGTAAGGGGAGGGTGGATGGAAAAGTCCGGAGCACCAGGAGATGACAAGCAAAGCATGTGCAGATAGGAGTTACCGACTGCTCTGCGTTCCCCATCCCCTCCCCAGTCTCAGTTCCCTTCCAAAACCTGCAGTTGCAAGCGATAAGCCAAATGTTACTGCAGGGAGCACTCAGCATTGGGTTTGCCTGGAAGACAGAGAGAGAAAGTGGAACTGAGGTGTTGAAAGCCCTGCGGAGGGGAGGGACAGCTCTCGGAGGCACGGAGGCTGTGTGCAGCTGGACCTCCTGCCCTGCTCTGCTGCATAGCCCCGGTGTGCTGCTGCTGCAGGTGTGTTCTTCCCGTGCTCCTCACCGCCTCTGGGAGATAAAGTGCTGCAAAGAAATTTCTGGGTTTCCCTTAAGACCTTCAGTGAAGCCAAAGCTGTAGTTCATTGCATTTTGTTGTCGTTGAGTTTTCTGTTCAAATACATACCCGAGAGTGATTGACCGTGCAGGTTGTTACTGGATTGGATCAGTGAGAGATGCCAAGGAGGACCGTGATATCAAACTGTGAAATGCAGGGGATACCAAGAAGGCTAAGCATGAGGGTGTAGATTTGTTTCAGCACACGGCTGTGCCGTGGCTGTGCATGTGGCCAGCAGGCTGAATTTGGCCTTAATCTGTTAAATTCACTTGGGAAGCCATCGGAAGGACGGTCAGGGCTTGGCGGTGTAGGGATGGATCTGTGCACTCAGGATATGCTTTGCTGGAGTAAGCAGGTACCACATATAAATAAGATGTGGGCTCAAGGTATTACCTCTGCTAACTGGATTCATGTTCTCCTTACTTTCTTTCTTTTTTTTTTACTTGAAAAGTGGCTTTTGGATAATTCTGTGAAACTTTTTACAATGCCACATCCAGGTCTCACGTAACAAAAAAAAAACAACACACGTGTGCTCACATCAGTGAGGCGGAGGTGAGCCCTGTATCGTTCAGACCTCGCTGTCCTGCGCTGCCAGCCATGGGAGGACGGGGAGCACGCAGAGGTGCAGCTGGGTGCGAGGGCTCACCGGCAGCACGGGCTCAGGTTGGGTCAGGCTGAATTTCCAGCTAGCATTTTGGCAGCTTATGTTCCTCAAGCACTTTATGCAGAGCAAGCTAACCATGCCCCAGAAACTAATGATCCTGCCAGCATGCATCTAGTGCTTAAATGGTTTAAAAATATGTGGGGGGCGATGGGGGGAGAGCTTGTTTGAATCTGTGTGTGAGCTATGAAGGAATGGGACTTCGGGTTGCAGTCAGAAAATTGAATTTCAATACCAGTTAGTCTGATACCATTCTAGTTTCCAGCCTATATTCCTCCTAATCCTGCATGGCCAGTACTGCAGCTTCAGCATGATGTATTGTAAGTGGAAATTTCATTTCCTTATTTTATGAAGCTACAGTTTCTAATGCTCATGGAGTAATAGTGCCTATAGCTTGCTTTGCCACCTAGCTGATGTTAATGCAGTAAGACTGGTATGGCCTCAATGCAGCATTTTAAAGTCAATTTTCTGAACAGAACCACTGGTTTCACCTTTTTTAAAGCTGTAGTAAATTCTGCCAGCTGCCCTGGGTCTCCTAGGAGACCTCATGGCCAGAGGGACGCAGTTACCACTTCAGTCCTGTGACAATCTTAGACATGGTTCTTATCCATTGCCAACTTAACTTGAATGCACTTAGAAACATAGCGCTTCAAAGCAAGTAAGCAGAGTTTCTGCATGAAAAAAAAAAGGGGGGGGGGAGAAAAAAAGAAAAGAAAAGGCAACAGGCTTTGCTCTCTGTGCCTCCTTGCTGAAACATTTGCACAAGTGCACATACTGGGACCAGCCGCCCCAGGGTTCGCCTGCTGCAGCCTGCTGCAGTATTTTTGGGACTTCTCCCCATCTCTCATCTCAGCACTAGTCATGTGTGGCGTTCAGTTTACAATCTTAGTCTCTTGAAGCCAGCACACACTCAATCCGTACTGCATGGTATGCATGCAGCACGTCGGTGATGTTAAGCTCGTGACAGCAAACCCGCGTGAGCAATCATGATGCGCGCTGCCTGGAGCGCATCTTCAGAGTGACTTAATCAGGCAAGACAGAGCGCGATCTGTTTAATTGCTGAACTCTCAATCACTCCAAAGTGGTAATCGGTTACTTTAACTCAGCTTCCACCAAAGACTCTTGTGTTGGGGAGTTGAATTTTTTTTTTTTTTTTCACGGTGTTAAGGCCTTTCAGTACACCAAAAGACTCCAAAGCATTTTTAGAGCAGGTATCTTGACAGTGAAATCTTGTTCCAGTCTTTGAAATGCATTCCTGAAACCTGATCAGCTCTGTTAGAGTTTCCAAAAATAAGCCCCGGCCTGTAGTTTCCGTTGTGCATAGGGTGAAGGTTGTCACACACGGCTAGAAAAGCCCCCCTGAGAAGTGGGAAGGATGGTGGTGACCCGGCAATCTGCTGGTCCCCTATCCTGACCCTACTCTCTCTTCCGCAGCAAGGGAGAGTGAGCTGCTTGCGAGCACAGGGAGGGCAGGGGGCTTTCTGTGTCTCTGTGGTCGGGGCTGGGAGCTTGATGCAGGAAAACACTAGGGGTTGCAACTGGTTGAGCATCTCCGCACACCACATCCAGCAGTGAAAGCAACTCCTACTGTCAGTGGAGGAGCATTGTCTCCGCGTGGAGCGGAAAGCTGGAGCTGCAGGTGTTCGTGGCCTCTGCTGACTGTGATGAGCAATCTCTGTGATTTATGTTGCAAGAGCAGTGTTCTGCTTGAACCACGTTGTTATTAAAGTGATTCGTAGCGGTCTTGGAAATACCTCTGACTTGCAGATTGGTGGAGTTGAGTGTTGCACTCTAGGTGTGATCGTCTGTTTCTGGTAATCACTATGAAGAAATGTTCAAGTTGTAAACTTATGTACATTCTATTAAAACTGTACCTGATTACAATACCTTGTCTCTCCTGTGCCTTCTTCTCCTCCCTCCGTGCAAAATATTTTTGCTAGATAAAAAGACTTATTTTTAATGAGTTCTTCCTGCTAAGGTACTGAACTCTGTCCCGGCTCTACTATTTTATTCGGCAGTTGCAAAGTCAAACTGATCTTTTAAGCTGAGGATATTCCAGCTTAATGGGGGCCTTCATGGCCAGGGCAACGCTGTGGTGGCACAGAGCTGTCGAGCCCCCTGCAGACACAGGAGCTGCTGCAAGGGAGGATGCGCAACGAACCCATGCCCAAAGAGGACGCGCTGCACACAAATGGAGGGGTCGGTGAGCCATGGCTGACGTGCTGCACGGGGCGTCCCGAGCTGCACGTGTGTGCTGTGGGAGGCGGGGGGGGCTGGAACTGGGTTTTGGCAAAGCACAGGGAAAGCGTGCTCGCTGTGAGCTCTGCAGCGTGCCAAGGCACAGTGAATCCAGCCAATGCAGCAAGGAATCGCTGAAATGAAGAGCTGAAAGTTTGTTCAAGGAACGTTGGTGGGACTTTAGGTTGTATTACTTAATTGTAATGGAATAAGCAGGCATAGTTGGCCTAATGTAAGTGGCTTTCTGGTCCAAAACTGGCAGGAATATAATTGCAGCCACACAAACTGGCATCTGTTTTTCTGAAAGTGCAAAAGTCTCCTTCCTCCCAAGGGAAACTCTTCTTCCTCTCCTTCCTTAGGCAACAGCCCTGGGGTCCACAGTGGCTGCAATCTGCAAAATCAAGAGCTTCCCACCCCAAAAATCACGCGATCAAACCAAGTACACGACCTCTAACTTCTGCAGGCATTCTCAGGAAGGGCATTCAGAAGCGGGCTGGATTCACAATTTCTTGTAACGTGGAAAAAGAAAGGCGTTTTGTGTGTCATGGGCTTCCTCGCCGCGGGCTGGGAGTGACACCCGGCCTGCTCCGTGCTTCCAAAAACCGCTCGGGGAACCGCTGCTGCTCCTCCCGGGTGGGTGCCAGGAGCTTGGGCACGCACAGCGGGACCTCGTCACCCTGGTGGCAGGAACGGCCTGAAGGGGTAAGGGGGAAAAAAAAGGAAAAAATAAAAATTGATGTTTTTAGCAAAAATGCTGACGCAAGGAAAGGCCGCAGGCGGGGAGCGCAGCGGCCTCGCTGCCGCCAGGGGCCGCGGCAGCGCCTGGGGCGGGGCGGAGGAGCGCCAAGATGGCGGCCGCGCGGTGGCTCGGCGCGGCTGCGGGGCTGGGCGGCCGGTAGGTGACTGCGGGGCCCGTCGGCTCCGCGCTGCCCCGGCCCCGAGGAGGGAGCCCGGCGCTTCCCGGAGGGTTCGCTCCCGCCCCGTCTCTTCCCCGCCGTGTGGCAGCGAGCGGTACCGCGACCTCCCGGGCCGCGCCGGGCTCGCCTCGGCCTTCCCCTTCCCCTTCCCTTCCCCGCCGCAGCAGGGCGGCCGCGGGTGAAGTTATTTCTTCCCCTTCCTCCTCGTCGTTACGGAGAGGCGGCGAAAGGCTGTTTCTTCCTCTCAGCTCCATTAGAGCGGCCGGGCGTTAATTTCTGCCCAGCGCGGATGTGCTGAGGGCCCTTCCCTGAGGGGCTGCTCGACCCCTGCGCCCACACGTGGGAGTAACGGGGGGTGATTGCCCAAAGCGTGCTCAGGAGCGTGCCCTGAGGGGTGTTTGCCCCCAAATTCCGCTCAGGAGCGTGCCCTGAGGGGTGATTGCCCCCAAATTCCGCTCAGGAGCGTGCCCTGAGGGGTGATTGCCCCCAAGTTCTGCTCAGGAGCATGCACTGAGGGGTGGTTGCCCAAAGCGTGCTTAGGAGCAGGCACCGAGGGGTGTTTGCCCCCGAATTCCGCTCAGGAGTGGGCACTGAGGGGTGATTGCCCCCACGTTCTGGTCAGGAGCGGGCACTGAGGGGTGATGTTCTCCCCCACACTTGCTTGGGGTCATGCAGCGAGGGGAAATTTCCCTCACAGTTGCTCAGGTCTGCACAGGAAGGGGAAATTCAAAGCCCCGACACACGATGGACCACATAGTGATAGGCAAAGCCCCTGCTGGGGACTGAAAGGAGGGGTAATTTCCCAAATGTGGGTACTGGGACCATTGACTGAGCTTTTAGTAATGGGGGATTAGTTCTTTCCTTTTCCTTTTGCCTTGCCCAGAGGTATGCGAGCCCTTCTTGTCAGTGAGCAGCTTATATACTGTATTTGTATGTATGTTTGTACTCAGAATGTTAATATTTCAGAACATTTCAGAATGTTTCATATTTCAGAATGTTAAAGAAATACCTGCAATTGTACACTTACACTTTAGTTTCTTGTGGACTTTCTCATTCCTTAGTGTTTCATAAGGAAGAAGCAAACAGGGGAGAGGATCGATTGTAGTTTTCTCTTTCTGTACACAGATAATGGGGGTATGCAGATGAAAAAAATCCCTTTTCTTCCATCTGCTTTGTTTTACAACTGGAGCACGGGCTGTGGGCTCTGTGTAGCAGGGATGTGGGGTTAGAACTGTTCATCTCCTTTCATTCCCTAAAGCTAAAGGGAGGAAGGAGAACTGGGGGACATGCATCCCTTTGTGGTCTCTGTACCTGTTACCAAGACCACAAAAGTATCATAGAATCATTTAGGTTGGAAATAGACCTTTTAGACCTTTTCTTTATTTGTCTCCCCCACCCACAGCTGGAAGGTCAGTTTTGTGAGGAGAGACTTTCTGCCTGTTCCTGTGCTTGAGGAATCTGCACCTGGGTGTAGCGCCTCTGTTCTGGTTTCTGACCCCCCAGAGAGAATTTCTTCCCCAGTAAGACCCCCTGCAGATGTGATTTATTTCATCTGCCTGTTTCCCCCTTTTATATCTGATGAGAAGGAAAGAAACCGGATGATAACTAATTATTTGCATATTAGTATTTATCTGAGCTACTTTTGACACGAGGGGGTTTTGGTTCCATTTTCCAGTTTTTACTTTGCTCTGAAACACCAAGGCTTCTGGAGGCACATGGGAAAGACTGACCAGCCAAACCAGCCAGAGTAAAGCAGTAAATCTGGCCTTTATTTAGCCTTAGGTGCTTGGAGCTCATCTCAGCTGTCTGAAATGTTCAGAAAATTAGGTAATTTGTCCAAGCTAGATGTCCAGGTTCTTGGTCAGCACTTCTTCAGTGGGTTCCTCTCGGGTGACCTTCCTTTTTCTGTTACAGATATGTGAGGCAATTTGTCTGTCTCTAGTGATTGTGAAGGAGTCTAGATTCCAATTTTAGGTCTGCTGAGCAAGAGGGAGCATTGAAGAGGGGGAAAAGTAAGGGGCATTTCATAGTCTGACCTGGCTTGCTACTTTGAATCAAGGTTGATGGGTGTCTTGCTGGGTTCTGGGGATTTCTTGGAGCGTGTGGAAAAACTTTCTTTGGGGTATTGGGGACGTACAAACTTATAATTTGGAAATTCTTAACAAAACTATGATTTTTCTCTAGGTTTTGTCGTACAGTATTAAAAGATCGTAATTTGGCAACTAAACAGCCTTTCCACCAACTTGCACAGAAGAAGTCATTTCTTCCATCTGCAGTATTGCATAATACAGGTAAATAAAAGCTAAAAATAAGTAGATTAATGCATTGTGGGATTTTATGTCTTGTGTTAATAGTGAAAGCCCACTCTTTTTTAAAATGTGAGTGTGATAAAATTTCCTGGGTGATTTCCTAGGTGGTTTTTAATGAAGTACTAGCACAATTGGACATTTGAAGCTTGGGGAGAAGACATGCATGGCTCATTTTCTGCTTGATTAGATGTGCGTTCTTTATGGCATTCATCTGCCAAGATGTACGAGGGATTTTGGCGTTAAATAATACTCGTGCTTTGCTGCATTTCTTAATTTGAATTTTGCCTTAGTGTAGTTGTATCCCTCATGAGAGACTTCCTGTAACACTCTGTCCTGTGTCAGCTCCTTAGCTCAGCAAGATTAAGCTGCTGCCTATCCCAGCAAGGATGAAGGCAGAGCCTTCCATATTTAGACCTATGATGTTTTCTTTTAATTTTCCTCCCCTTGAATCTGCACCCATGTATGGTGCATTAATGTCATTCTCCATTAATATCACCTGCAAGGGTAACTTGGTATTACTCAGAAAAAGCAGTGGTTAAGATTGAGTTTGTTGTTCCTAACAGCTTTTTGGAAGGCTGTATGCTCAGCAAAAAGAAACAAAAGTCTGAAACTTGCAGTGCAGAAAAACATTGCGCTTTTGCAGCTGCCTGGGGGATTTACCATTTAGCAGCTGCTTTCTAATGCTGTAGCAAAAAGAGTTTAAGGGAAAGCAAAACAAAACAAACAAACAAAAAAATACGTTTATTTTTACTTTTGATTTCAGAGCAAGTCTAATCCTACCTGGTCCAGCACCTGGTTTTTATTTCAGTTCTAGCCATGTAGTTGCAAGAGGTGCACTCTGACTTGGTGTTTTACCTGCTTCTGCAAGTGTCCTACCAAAGTCTGCCTCTATCTGGTATTTTCTTAACCTCGAGCAGCTTGCAGATCAGGATAGCAAGAAAGCATACAGCCTTCCTTGGAGGGTTAAAAGAAACAATGCAGATGTTAGCTGTAAATACAGCCAGTTACCAACAATAAATTCTGAATGGGTTATTCACCGTTGTGCAAAGAACTCCAGGTGGATTAATGATTAAAAAACCTGGCCTTGGTAAGGTGGATCTTCAGCTGCTGAAGATATGTGCAAAATACAGTGTCTACTCACCCAGGCACCTCTTCTGGGAGCTGATACAGCCGTTTGTGGTGTAGGGTGTTTGAGATGCTAATGTGAACACTGCATAGCTTTTAGTGACCCATGGCTTTCTAAAAGCTGGCAGAATGTATTTTATTTACACCATCCACATCCCCTGCTGCAAGCTACTTGCAATTATACTGTTGTGCTGGATGTGATTTTGGATGCCAACAGGACCTGGAAGATGAGCAGTTCTTCCGTCCCCACAGAGAGAGCTGACAAGTCACTTGTTCTATCAGGACTGTTCCTTTCATGTTGAAACTAAGTACTTCCATGCTAAGCCTGTTTTCTGTTTATAAAAGAAGTAGTATCTGTGTACTTGGCCATTGTGTATGTTGGAGTCAAATGGGTTGTTGTGATGAGAGACACATGCAGTAACAATCTGGTGATTTATAAATAGTGTGATTTGTCATCTAATGCTAGGGAGTCAAGAGCAAAATGGCAGTTTAGGAAATGTGTCAGCTCGTTCTGTTGATTTAAATCCTCCTTTTTGAAGCAATGTGAGCCAGTTTCTCCAGAATAATTTCTTTATAAATATTATTTACTGGGTATTTTGGGGTTTAAAATGCATTTTTTCTTTGCTGTCTGTGCATGTGTCATTGAATTATTTCATGTGTAGGAAGAGTTAGAAGGAGAACTAGAAAGAATTAGAAGGAGTGGGACTGTCCCTACCTGATGTTGGGCTTTAGTAGAACATCAAGCATATGGTGCATGGACATGTTTACAGGAAAATACACTGTTAAACATACACCATTAGATGCAGAATATTTAATTTTTATTCAAAATCAGTTTTGGCTTTTTTTCTTTTTTTTAGACTCTTATAATGAAAGAAACACCTACAACTCAAAAGGAATATTAGTAAAAATTTATCTTTACCGGTCTTACCATTTAATTTTAAATTTTTGGGTTGGTTCAATTTCTACAACACAGGTGATTCTTATAGTAATTCACCCTCAGATAAATATTAAAAGAAGGCATGGTTACTCTAACTGTAATGTTGAAAGACTGAAAAAAAAAAGTCCTAAATGATAGAATCATCTAGGTTGGAAAAGACCTTCAAGATCACCAGGTGCAAGCATCAGCCTGACCTGCCAAGTCCTGTCACCGTCCCGTGTCCCTTAGTGCCCTGTCCACACACCTCAGATACCTGCAGGGACGGTGACTCTACCGCTTCCCTGGGCAGTGTGTTCCGAGGCCTAACCACTCATTCCTTCAGGAAATTTTTCCTGATATCCAGTCTAAACTTCCCCTGGTGCAGCTTGAGACTATTTCCATGTAATATACATGTAATATATATTGTAATATATATGTGGAAATATATTTCCATATTGTGTTTCTTCAGGAGAGGGCTAGTAAAACTTACGCTGAGCCTTTACTTTGAACAGGAAGTGATAATGCTGGACAGGGATCTCACAGCATTTGAAGATTTAAAAATAAAAAAAATAAAATAAACTGAGCACAGCAAAGGAATGAAGGTTGCATCTCTTGGTCTCTGTAGAAAGTGAGGATGGCGCAAGCCTCCCACGGTTTGATACTGTTGTAGTCAGTTGCCTTTAAGTAAATACAAGTTAGCAAAAGAAGCAAAGACAAGATTCCACTTATCTTGTTTCCTATAGGATAATGTTACTGTATTTGTTAGCCTGGATCCTTTCATGTATTCCTGTTTATCATTGGTGCTCAGGCTGCTGTTGGTTATAGCACAGTGAGTCTTCAGTCTTGGCTTGCCAAGTAATCAGGAAATTGGGATCCTTGACTTCCATTTAAGCTATTTAGGTTTGATTACATTAACTTTCTTCTTTTTTTGTCCTTTTTTTTTTTTTTTTTAATTTTCCAGTAAGATGCATGTTTATTCAAACTCAGGACACACCAAATCCAAATAGTTTGAAGTTTATTCCAGGCAAAGAAGTACTGGAGTCAAGGACTATGGAGTTTTCCACACCTGCTGCAGCATTTTGCTCACCTTTAGCAAGGTATTATTAAACACATCATAATTTGGGGGGGGGGGGGGGGGGGGCAGATGGGACAGGACAGGACACACCAATGTGGGCTGTGTGTTTACAACTGATGTTTTAGATGCAGCTTCTGATTGTCCTGCACCTCAGTGTACTCAGGAGCAGATTGGTTGCGTTTCAGTTTTTGGTGCTTCTTTTCTTGAGCATAAAATGGAAGCTGGGCAGATTGTTGTTATCGAAGTAGTCTTTCTGTGTGTTTGTGCTCCCTGTGGCTCTGTCAAAGCAGAATGCATCATGGTCTGGTTTATGCAGTTGGATTGAGTGGTATTGTAAGTCCCGGATTCTTGAACAGTTGCTGCATCATAAGTAATACCTCTGGCCCTGATTTTGCAAAACTGCTCCAATCGGAAGATTCCTAATTCCAGGAGTTACTCAGAAATCATGCAACTTTTCAGAATTGGGAAATACACAACATAAGGAAGTGAATACTCCCCAAATGCTATGAATTAAATGTAGTAGGTTGCTTTGGCAGTTGTTAGTGTTAACCTGAATTTCAAAACTGGTATTATAAACCTTTTCCTTCCCAAAAGGTTTATAATATTTCATTCAAAGGAATGTGGCCAAATTTGGCCAACTCTCTCAGGCTGAGTTTATAACAAGTCTTGGGAGTTGCAGCTTTCAGTACCAAAATACATAACCTGAAGTAAGAATCACTAAGCAGGTAATCCATTCATATCATCGTGGTGTAGAAGGGGCTTGGAGCATCGTCACAAGTCTCTCTGTAAGTATTTGGAAGCATCTATTTTTTCTTCTTTGCCATTAGCCTCTGAATATAAACTTTCCTTTATCTGTTACATGGGTGTAAAGGCTGCACTTGGAGAATAAGGTCCAGAAAGGCTGCAATAAGTTCCGTCCAGAGGTCCTAAATTAAGTCGTCTTTGTGTATACCGGAAGAACTGTATGCAAGTAGAAGCTACTTGATGTGATCTGTCCAGGAGGTGTAGGGTTATCAGATGCACAGCTCAGTGCTGCCAAAGGTCTCTGGTAGCATTGTTTGAGAGCAAACAGGATCTTTACAAGGAAAGCTCTGTGACTTAAAGTAACAAATACAATGTGAAATGTTTTCCAGGACATCACAATGCATTACTACAATGCTGAAACAGTAGGATCTGATTATGCTAAAGTACATCAGGTTGCAGAGCACAAACGGCTGCCGGAAAGTGCCTTTGTGTTGTCATACATCTGCAAACAGACATTTTCATCAAAGACGATGTATGTGCTAGAGTGTGGACTGTGGCAGGGCAGCTTATGTGTGTTGTGGGGGTTAATGGAAAAAAAGTCTGTATGTATTGATGAACCACATTTTTTGTAAACAGAGTAATCATTTATTTTAAAATGAAATATTTTCCAAAGAAGTAATAAAAGTTTTTAGAAGGTGAGAGAGGAGTGAGAAGTATTTCATTGATCTTAGATATTTTGGTGCACTTTTAATTTTGTTGTTTCAGTAACTTTAAAATCCAGTTGATTTAATGTTGTAAAAACACACTACATGCATAACTTTTGCATGTGGAAATTCAGACGGGTATTATGAAATCTCTTCTGTCATTTTTTTCATTGCAAATACCTTTGTGATAAGATTTCTGTTTCCTGCATTCATTGTGGTTTTTGATGTTTTCCAGTCTTTTGAGAGAGTACCTTTTCTTCTCTCAACTATGCAAAAAAAAAAATAAAAAAAGCTTACAGCCTTTTGACAGGTTTAACTCTCAATGCTTCTTATTTAGAACGTGTTTTTTTGATTTTTTTGTTAAACTCTCACAAGTAGCATTATACACTTACTCTGTAGATTAATTTGTTGGGTTTTAATGAAGTGTTTATGGAAAAGGGTCTTTAGACTCATTCTGCTTTTTATACTTAAAATATTTTCAGAAGGGTGCTCTTTCCTATCATCTACATTTTTTGTGTTGGTTTGGATGTGTGCTAGTGTACCACCTGGTGCTGGGTGCTGCATGGGGCCATCTCAAGCAATTCAGAATGAATGTTAAATGTCCAAGTTTTTTATATACTGTAAAAATGGCTAAAATATACAAGATTGCTCACAATGTGAATTGGTGTGTTAAAGCCTTGCGGACCATTTGGCACTAATCTTTTTAGTGAATGGCAATGGTTGTCATTTTTTCCAGTGAAATTGAAGGCAGTTTATATTGAGCTCAATTACTTTAAATAGCTTGCTTTAATCTGAGGAACTTTTCCGTGTATCTGCACTCATCCTACCTGAAACCATAGGTACCAAGTGGTTTTGATGCTGATCAAATATATTTTTATACATAGAATATCATTTTGCCTCCAAATAAGATTTGGAGAGAGAGAAACTCTCTTCACATAGCTTGTGGAAAAGTCCTGAAAGATGTGCACTTTGACTACCCACGCTGTTTCACAGCAGGAGCTCCTGGCTGTGCTGTAGGTGAATTAGATGCCAGTTTCTCATAATGTTTCCACTCTTTGTGCTTGTTTCTGTCTGGAAATGTATTCTAGAACTTCTTTTTTTTTTTTCTGTGAATGAATAAATAAATTGTTAGGAGTTTGGCTGAAACGTTTGTATTTTTTGTTTGTTTTCTTAACAGGCAGTTATTCAGAATTGAAGGAGTTAAAAGTGTTTTCTTTGGGCCAGACTTCATCACAATCACCAAGGTAAGCACAACGTAGGTTCACATGTGCTGAAACACGACCTGAGATTCACCTGCCAAGTCAATGGCCACAGTCAGACTCTTGTTGGGTGATAAGTAACAAAAGTACCAGAGGCAATAGTCACAAGGGCGTTAAGGGAAATGCAGGTAATATTTAAAAATAAAATAAAATTCACCATGTGGATAAGCACTGGAATAGGTTTCCTGGAGAAGCTGTAGATATCTTGTCCTTGGAAATGGTCAGCGTTGGGCTGGAGGAAGCTTTGAGCAGCCTGGTCAGGTTGGAAGCTGGCTCTGCTTCGAACGGGCGGTTGGGTTTGGTGACCTCCCGAGAACACCTCCCGTGAGGCGACTGCGTGACCGGAACGAGGTGCGCTGCGGGCAGCGTTGTGTTTACTGAAGGTGTGGCACTCAGTGTCAGCAGAGATAAGGTGATGTGTAGTAACTGCGCAGTTACACTCCTGCTGCATGGGGAGCCCCGGACAATTCAGTGAATTATACTTTGGCTCAAAATCAAATGGAACCATAACAAACTTGAGTCTTTGGTATGGTTTGGTTAGGTTAAAAAAAAAAGAAGTGGCAAGTAATGTATTTAGGAAACTTTATTTTTCACTTTTTAGCTAATATTCTAACAGCACTTGGCTTGCAAGCAAGGAAAACTTTCTGTTGATTATTTTGAGTCTTAAACATTTTTGGCAAAGCTGGACTTGTGCATGAAACCTGAGAACCTTTATGATGTTAACATAAGAGGAATCCCTATCTAATTTTATTATTTTTAGGAAGCAGATGTTCTGTTTAATCGCTTTTCTTCTGATTCTCATAGGAGAGTGAGGACCTGGATTGGAACTTGCTGAAACCAGATATTTATGCAACTATAATGGATTTCTTTGCCTCTGGTTTACCTGTAGTTACTGAAGAGGCGCCTAGGACAGATACAGGTAACTCAAATGCTTAAGGAAGCGGCCAACAGCTGCTGGGTTTAGTCTGTGCAATATCTGAGCTTCCATTTATCCCTCAGAAAAGCATGCAACAGAATTTAAAGTGAGAGCTGCTAAAGCTTAACACAGGAAAAAATTTTCAGAACACACATGTCCTAGCAGAAGAAATGCTGAACTGTCTAAAAGAGTTGCTTAACTCTAAGTATGAAGCCTGATTTTTATCTGCTGGAGTATGAGTGTGCCTTCACAGGAGCTATGCTGAGCTATGTGTTTTGGCAGCATGGCCCATGTTCTGCTGTACTTTGTGTGCATGAAATATTTATGCAAGTGTTGAGGCTGTGTTTAGAAAGCTATTGGGTGTTGCTGCACATCCTTTCCACGTGGGCACCTACAAGGGTTTTCATTTCCCCTCTTAAATCAGAAGGGAGTGTCCTGGCTTAACGTCCGTTTATTAATGATAGATTTATGGTCTTACATGAACAAGAAGTGCTTAGAAGTCCTTTCCAAGCTGTAATAGAAAATAATTGAGACTAACTTATATTTTGAGGCAAGGACGGTATTTTGTCTTGTATTTTTATGTTTGCAACTTACCAGCTTGTACAGTTTTTCCTCCCCTAGTGTTTTAAGGCAGATGATGACTATAATTCCCCTCTGCTCTTCTCTGTCTGGATTTCATTTCAATATTAAGATAGGCTTTATTTTAGTTGAAAAAGTTATTTCAAAAATGCTTTTGTGAGACTAACATGGAGCCCGAAATTGTGCCGGCCTTAGCAGAAAGAATGAATCTTCTGAGGACCTTGCCTTAACCCACACTTCCAACCCATGAATGGTAGTTGTTGCTTCCTTTTCTTTCTCTTCTTTTTGTGTGCTGTCTTCGCCGTTATAAAAGGTGGCACTGCTGTTAAGGCCTTCGCTTGGTGCTTATGAGCCAACGTTGTTTTATGTCAGTCACTGCCTGGAATGTGAATGTGGATGATGCGGATAAAGATACATACACTGAATTAGATGTCCACCTTTGGTTTCAGTCATCTCAGCAATGGTTTTATGCTATTTCACTCTGCTGTTATAGTTATGCAGTGTTAGTAATCATAACAAACTTCTCGCCATGTTCTGATTTGCATTTTTTTCTTTTCCAAAGCTCCATCAGAAGAAGATGATGAAGTAGTATTAATGATTAAAGAACTGCTGGATACAAGAATAAGGTAAACCAGGAACGTTGCTGCTAGATGGATTGAGATAGGCTTGGTTTGGATTTATTTAGAGAATGGTCCATTTTTCTCTGGGTATATGTGATTTCACAGTTCAGTATCTAGCGTGGGGGTTTAAATGCAGAACTGGCCAGAGTTGTGAATGCAGTTTCCTCTAACTGAAAACTTTCTATCTAGTTTTCCTGTTAAAGCAAACTATGTACTGAACAGAGTCCATATTACTGAGTGATTTCAGAATAGTGTAGAGTTTTACCCTCTGGAGTGCATTTAAGCAGCTTTTAAGCATTGTGTTTAACCTGGTTATTTCTAAATAATGAAAACAACACAAATAATCTTCATTTTTACAGTGACATCTTTCATTTTTCCTCTTGTTACATTCATCTCTGTCTTATACTGGTCCTTCCCTTCCAAGTATTCCAAAGTAGGCTATATTCTTTCCTGTGTCATACTGTAAGAAAAATTTACTAGCAGAATTCCCTTGCTGTCTGGTCTTCATTGGATTTTTATATTATTTTTATATTATTATTTTTATTATTATTATTTTTTTTATATATTCTGCTGCAGTTTTATCGGTATTTTAGCATGGTTTGAATTTAGAGTCTGGTTGTAACTAATGAAGTCTCAAGAGTGGCTTCGGATTGTGTTGTTTACCTGGAGAATATTTTTATGTTCATTAATTGCTTACTGAAGGGACCTGAAAGGAATAAGCAACTTGACATTTTAGGTGCAGTGTTTAGTCTAACACTGGTTGGTTTCTCTGGAAGGAAAGAGGGAGAAAAGCAGAAATAAGATGGAACGTTTTTTCCAAAGTGTATTGATGTGTGCAGTAAGTGTTGAAACGTTACTGAAATACACTTTTGCGTAAAACCATGACAGAAAGTAGCATTCAGTAAGTCTGGCTGGGCTCGGCATGTGGTCATTTAAAATCTGTATGGTATTTTTGTCCTTGAGTTACCAGCAGCCCTTCTTAAAATTCACAGGATTTCTGTCAAAATCACTGGTTCTTTCCGCCTTTTTCTTTCTTTCTTCTCCTCCCTGGTGGAGCAAGAAGCTGTTGATGAGAATATCAGCAGCAGTACATCTTACTTCATTATACAGCAGGATAGCTGATGGAAACTATATACAAGCCAGTGGTACATACAGAGCCTTATTGTTTGGTGAATCAAAAATATGTGCAAAAATGTTGTAAGAAGGTGCAGGACGGAAGGAATGGAGATCTCAAAGTTTCTGCAGGGTGTTTTAAAAAGTTAATTTAAAGTTTAAAAAAAAAAAAAGGAATTTTTATTCATGTTCTTTGACTTTCTGGAATGGAGATAATTAGCTATGGTGAGCTGTTAATAAATGTGTCAGATTCATAGGTTATTCTGTTAGGAGTGTAGCTCTTAAAAAGAGTTATTTTGGAAATCAGTATAAAAGCTTCTTTTAGAGTAATGGGATGGTTTTAGTTTGGTCTGGAAAAACGTTGCTATGGGGATGCAGTTACAAGGCTGGTCATTTGTTGTTTGCAAAAGGAGACCAGGCTGCAGAAATGCCATGAGTACTGGGATATAATCTTAACAGATGCTGGTTTCTTCAACCACTTGCAGAATTAAGCTTTTATATAGTTGTTTTTTAGTGTTCTATGTAAACTACAGTAAACTGTGTATTTATTTATGGAAGGATGTAAGGGCTGTTTATCCCTGTCCCTAGTCATGTAACAGATGCACGTGCATCATATGGTGGACATACACCTATTATATGATGGACGTTGCCTGGATTTTGGTGCATAATTGAGGCAAGCATCATCACATGTGGAGAGGGCTTTGCAGGCTGGATCAAGCTCTGCTCTAAGGTGCTTACCCCTAGAATTTCAACTATTTCTTTGCATGTTACTGCATTCATTGCAAATATGTTTTGCTTAATATCCAATAAAAAGACAGTAGCCATGAATGTGAGAGTCCAGCAAATTATGAATTGTTGGAACTTTTAATCAGGTGGTTGTAGAGAAAGAGGGTTGCTCTAGTTACTCTAGCATGCCAGTTCTTCGTGTATGTTAAATTGAACTCTTCTTAAGATTCCTAGAAGAAAGCTACACTTATTTTAAATTGAGTATCGTGTTCCATCAGGCCAACAGTGCAAGAAGATGGTGGCGATGTTATTTATAAAGGCTTTGAAGATGGGATTGTGCAGCTGAAGTTGCAGGGTTCGTGCACCAGCTGTCCCAGTTCCATCATCACCCTCAAGAATGGGATACAGAACATGCTCCAGTTCTACATCCCCGAAGTAGAAGGCGTGGAACAGGTGGGTTGGTGTGAGATAATAGCTGCTTTTGTTTAAATTGGGGGGGAGGGAGACGGGAGGGGGTGTTAAGAAAAAAAAGAAAAGAAAAAAAAAAAGGCGGGGTCTTTCTGCCTTTCCAGCATGCCAGGCTGGCAGTTTAAGCAAAAGTACGGGATATATAGGTGCAGTTTTTGTAAGCCAGGAGCTGTGCTTTAGCAAAAGATTTGGCACTTAGCGAAGTCCTGCACGTGGGGAAGGACAGCCCCTCGCACCAGGATGTGCTGGGGGCTGCCTGTCTGGGAAGCAGCGTGGCTGCAAAGGACTCGGGGCTCCTGGTGGACACCAAGTTGAGCATAAGCCAGTGATGTGCAAAGACGACCAACAGTGTCCCCGAGCGGTGCCAGCAGGCTGAAGGAGGTGATCCCTCATTGGGTTCTCTCCAGCATGTGAATCTCCTTCTTTGTTGAGGAGCCCAGAACTGTGTTAGCCAGTGATTGCTACCTTTGTGCTTTAGTGATTTTTTGTGGTAGTAAAGGACAAGCTCTTGTCCCTTCCAATGTAGATTCTTTTGCTTTTTCATTAAAAATTTGATATGCTGCAGTGATTCTAGTGGCCTCTGTAGTAATGTGACCAGCTCCTGTTATTTCAGCCGTATTTCCAGATGGTATTTTTGGTTGAAAGTTTTTTTTACGTTTTTCATGTCACCGTTGTCATTCAGTGACGTAGAACAGCTACTCTTCCCCTTGAGTCCAGCAAGGATTTAATGCAATAAATTCTCTAGGCAATGGCACAGGAGTGAGAGTTTACATTGTTTACCTAAGCTACTTCTGGATTTGATTTCAGGTTGTTGATGATGATGATGACGCGGAGAAAGAAGCAAATTCTACTTAAACTAGCATCATCTATGGCCAAATAAGTATTTATTTCTCGTGGTATGTAAATCAGCCTTGTGCTGAGAAACAACCAGATTTGACTTTCTTGCCAGAAAAATCGTTGTACTTCTGTCTGTGAAAATGTCTCCTCAGTTTAAGCAGCTTATCCACTAATTTATTAAATGCCCTGCATTGAAATGGCAGGCTTCTAAAATTGGTGATGTCTCTTCATTGTTCTTCCGTACAAAAAATTCAAGATTAAAAAAAAGAGGTGGCAGAAGTAAAGTTTCTTGACTTTTTTTATGCAATAGAAATATTAATTTTTTTTTTCCACTGCTGTATAAATGGGAGATTCAGGAATGTTAATTTTATCAAGTCTTAATAAAATGCTTTTTATTTATGTCAGTTTTGTGTGAAAAGTAACCCATAACTTCAACTGTTAATTTTAGAGGGTGCAATATTGCCATCATTTGTGAAAGTTATCTACTTGTTTGCTACCACTGCACAAGTAATAGCAACAGAAACAAAGTGAATTGTTTGTTTTAAAAAACATATATTTTTAAATAAATGTTAAAAAATGATCCTTATCAACTTCAGTAAGTAGCAAGACTAATTAGCTTACTTAGAAGTAAAATTGTTCAGCCACCATTAGTGGTCTGTTTAAACTTGCAAAAGATGATCTCTCTACATAATACTCCTACATCAAGATGAATGTGCAATGCTTAAGGGCACAAATTACATTTGCAGGATAGCAAAGAAAATGAATGTGTTTACCTATGCAATATCCTGTTCCTTCTACAGTGCCAAAGAGTGCAGCTTATGTGTAACTTGGCTGCCCTGGCTGAGTGCGGGGAGGACGTGGCAGAGCAGAACACGCTCCAGTTTAGAGACTATGGGAAGAGAAATATTTATTGTTCTGAAATTGAAATACGTAAATCAGGCTTTGCAAGTACTTCTGTTTATTTCTTGTGCGTGTAGGACTTAATTTCTTCCTGGTGCCTAGCGTTAGCAGATGGCTTGCCTAATGGAGATAGTATTTCTTCTTTGTGCTGCCACAGTTGAGCTGAGTTTGCGGTCATTATTTGGCTTATGGTTGTAGTAGTGTTCCCTGCGTGCAAGGATTTGACAGCCTCTGGTATATTTCCTGTTCCCCTCCTTGCCAGTGTAATTCCACTGAGTCCCTTAAATGGGATCAATTAAGTCAGTGGAGAATCTTATATAGCAAGCCAGATCAGCATGTGGTAACAATAAACTTCATATTACTTGTTGGAAATTTGAAAATAAATATTTTAGCAAAATATTTCTTTAGCTTTCATGTAGAGTAATGACCTACTGTCATTTAAATTACCCACTCCGGATTTAGAAATTGGTTTGAAATTACCATGTTTTCTTCAACTCCACTACAAAGTACACAGTGCCTGATCTTACAAGTTATATCGGTGACAAAATTCCCCTTGAGGTAGGCTCATACTATCCAAGAGAGCTTATGCAAACTTTATCACCATGTTCATCAGCAAAGCACAGAACGGCAAGTAATGTTTCTCGTTTCTCAAAAAACAGAGCTTTTTTAGGTCTAATTTGTCAATTCAATGCATTGTATATGTCAGAACGTGAGCGCAAAGTAGCTGATCTGTGTGTTTAAATAAAAACATCTCTCTTCAGATGTGGTCTTTATTCTTCAATTAAGCAGTACTAATTTCTTTCAGGTACAGTAAGGATCCAGTTCTGCTGTTGTCTGTTTCTGGTCTTGTTTTTAATGGGGTTTAGATTTGTACAAATAGGACCAAATTAAGCCTGCATGTACTGAGGATGAAGATTAAGCACCTTGTGATCTTGTGACTGAAAAGACTGCATGTCCAGCACATGCCCTGTGTGTCCTCAACCACGTTTTTCAAGCTGTTGTGGGGAGAGGTTAAGGCCTGCACCCCATCCCCCTCTATCTGTTCTGTCCCACAGCAAAGTAAGCTTTCTAGATCAGTGGTTGTCCTGCATGAAGTGATGGAGGGGCTCTCTAGCTCTGGATAAAGAGGGAGGGGGCTGAGTGGCAGTTTGTACTTTGTAGGACCAGCCCTTGTGTTCAGTACTGCTGTAACCGCTGAGATCCATTTCTCAGTGACACGGGAGAGGACTGGTTCAGGGGGATGAGACAAAGTTCAACTATCTACAGCATTAGCAATAACCATAAATTCTGCTATTATGACAGCCCAATAGGGTAAAAACATCATATTGTTAGGAGATCGTGCGAACCTTCCGATCTCAATGGAAAAGCTTAGTTAATGGAAAGAAGCCCCGATGGTGAGGGGTGTCCCGCCTCCTCCACCCACCCAAAAACCTTTTGCATTCACAGACAGAGGAAGAAAGGGGAATATAGCAATGGCTGTTCAATGCTTAGCCTACGAGTTAATGAGGTGGCCAGTGTCCTCTGTGGCAGTACAGTGTATGGTGTTCTGTCAGTGCTTTTTTTTTTTCTTTTTTTTTTCTTTTTTTAAAGAGGGCTCTTTAGTTAGGGGAGCTGGGAAACTACTGTGCTGTAACATTCAGGTCAGCAAGTTGGTTTTGACTGTTCAGTTTTTCTAAAAATTGCAGCCAGTCATTACATTTAAAATAGAAATGACTGCATATTCTGTTATTTTTTTTTTAAAGAAGAGAAAAAGTATGTTGGTATCTTTGCTGTGTAAAATTAGTCTGTCATTCAGTGATTTTTTTCACCACTTTCAGGTAGAGAAAACAAAAAATCATTCATGTTTCCCAAGCTACTCTAGTGCTCTCTGTTATAGAAGTTGATTATAGCCATCTATACTCTTTCTGTCTTGAAACTGTTTACAGGTGGAGATGTGCTTTTGATCAGGATGTGATTCATTCCATGCTTCAAGGAGAAAGTAGCCTGTTTGTCTTTTAGGCAGTCTTCTGATAACACTATTTTATATGGTATGAGGCTATCAACAACCACAGCCTTCGCTGACAGGATTTATGGAGCAGGTGCTGTCAACATACCAGGAAGAAACAGCTGACATTACCTGATGTTAATATTCAATATGCGTCATATTAGTAATCACAAAATACGCATTTTTCCAGGAGGTGATAGATGCAGTCCATCCAGAATTCAGGACTGTGGCCAGAACTTCTATTTCAATTGAAGTACATTGAGGCTGCGGGAGGAAAGAGGGTACTTCTTCCTGACTGTGGCCCACACTGTTTATCTTAAAAGGGTTGTGTGAGAGAGATAGTTTGGGAAACTGTCATCACATTTCTTCCTTTGGTACTAAGTTGCACATCTGCATTGGTATGAATTATTTTATGGTGTAAAGCCACATTCAGCAAGACTCAGAATAACTTAGCAAGTTACGTAGGGGATAAATCTAATTTTTTATGGGGAAAATATGAAATAGCCACTTCGAGAATAAACACATGGAGCTAGATTTCTCTCTGTGTAAAATTCTGAGGAATTTGCATCAGGATTATTAGTACATATAGCCTTAGTCTGAAGTATTTTTATAGCATTGTCAAGTATTGCATAGATTTAAGTCATAAGGTTCAGGATTTGTTGTGCTGCAGACATGAACTATGTATTTTTGGAGTGTTTGTAAGGCCTGTCCATGCTTTTTCAGGTCTGGTGGATCCTTCGTTATAAGTAGGGTCATATCCTTCAATTTCTCTTCACATAATGCTGTATGTACATTTTAGATTTGTAGTGAATCTATGGAGAAATTCCGCCAGTGAAGTTGTGAAGCAGGACCTACTACAGGACAGCACAGAAACCCATAACATAGAAATAAAGCAGCAGACAAACCAGTATCTCTAGTAGGTCAGTAAAAAAGGTAGTTTGAATAGTGGATGAACCTGGTGAGAGCAGTATTTGAACATATATTGTGCATATTTCTGTTGGTCACAGTTAGAGTGGGTTAGTAGTTCCTTTCTCATCTAGGAAATCTGTGTCCACTGTTGCAAGGTATCCATCTTCCTAGTGAAAGAATCATTACAGAATCATTAAGGTTGGAAGAGACCTCCAAGATCATCTGTCCAACCATCTCCCTACCACCACTGTCACCCACTAAACCATGTCCCTAAGCACCACGTCCAAGCTTTCCTTGAACACCCCCAGGGATGGTGATGCCACCACCTCCCTGGGCAACCCATCCCAATGCCTGACCACTCTCTGAGAAGAAATGTCTCCTCATTTGCAACCTGAACCTCCCCTGCTGCAACTTGAGGCCATTCCCTCTAGTATTATCATGAGTTATCTGCAAAAAGAGGCCGACCCCCAGGTCCCCACACCTTCCTTTCAGGTATTTGTAGAGAGCATTAAGGTCTCCCCTGAGCCTCCTCATCTCCAGACCAAACAATTCCCATTCACTCAGCCTCTCCGCATAGGACTTGTGTTCCAGGCCCTTCACCAGCTTTGTAGCCCTTTTCTGGACACGCTCCACGGCTTCTATGAGTTGGAGCTTCCACACCCTGGAAGATGTGGACGTGGACTCTCTGTGCAAGCACAAGTGAGGAAAGATCAGAATTTTAAGTCAGCCTTTCTCCACCTTCACAATGGTCAAAGGGAAAATAGAGGGCTAAGCAGCTTGATTCCCAATTACTGCCCTACACGATCAAGTCATAGGAACTGTCTCATTGCTTCAGTTTATTACTGTAATGCCTTTGCTGCTGAACAAAAGCACAGAGATGGCTGTGTGTGCTGGCTGCTCACTTTTAACATTTCTTAGATTGGTGACCTCCTTCTGTTTGTGTTTTGCCAGGTTTTTTCTAGCAGAAGGGTCAAAACCCCTCACTGTCCTGTTTTATGTATACTGATGTTTTTGGTTTCTCTCTCGACTTTGTAAGGAAATCTTACTGTATTGACTTTTTCAGTGTCAAGATAAAGTGACCATTTTTCCTAAGGAGGGATTTTGCTATCGTTTTGTATCCTCAGGCTTTTAATTTATTTTTTTCCAAACAGAACTTGACAGCGGCAGTTGCACGTAGATGGTGTAACCCGGCTGCCCGGCTGTACGAACAAGCCTCTCCCTCCGCCGGCGGTCACGCCCATCCCGCTTCGCGGATCCAGCTTAATGGTTTCTTTATCTCGCTTCTGAATAGGTGCCATTATGGGGCTGGTAGGGCAGGAAACCAGAAGCCAGGCCACGCGGGGCTGGGCGCCGGGCACACGGGGTGCCTCTCGCACAGCTGCCGGCGCCGCTCCCTTCCTCCACGGGCCTCCGGGAGCGCTCTGAGGGCCAGGACCCGCAACTGGCCGCCGCCGGTCCTCTGCGCGCGCCCGCCCGGCGGTGCCGGTACCTGCCCCCGGGCTCGGGGGGCAGCACCCGCCCCCGAGCTGGACCTTCCCGGGCCGCGCCCCCTCCCGCCCGCCCGCGCCTCCAGCTCCGGCTGCCACGTCCCGGGGGGCAGCGCCCCGCCTGCGGGCGGCGACGGCCGCGGCTCCGGTCGCCACGTCCCGGGGGCCGGGCCGGGGCCGGGGCGGGGCGGGCGCGGAGCCCAATGGCGGGGCGGGCGGCGGGCCTGCGCCCTGGGCTCCCGCGGCGGGGGGGCCGGGCGGGGCGGCTCCGGCTGGCAGAGGCAGCGCGGCCGGCGGCGGGGGAGCAGCATGTGCGGTAAGGGCGGCCGGCGGCGGCGGCGGGGCGAGCCGGGGGAGCCGGCCCCGGCTGCAGCCCCCGAGCCGGGCGCCGGGGACGGGAAGGAGCCCTGGCCCCGTCACGGCGAGGTGTCACCGCGCCGCGCGGGCCTCCCGGGGAGGCGGCTCCCGGCCGGTTAGCCCGAAAGGACGGCTTTATTCGCGGAATTACCGGCCGGTGCCGGCGGGGCGCACAAAGGGCCGGCGGCAGCACGGAGCCCGCCGTGCCGGGGCCCCGGGGCAGCCCCAGCCCCTGTCAGCGGACGCGCGGCGCGGGAAGAGGCGGCGGCTCTCGGTGGCAGCGCTGGGAGCGCGCTCCTGGCCGTGTCGCGCTGGCCGCTCCCATCTCCAGGTGGGAAGCCCGGCGCCTTGCCGTTGTTTGAGGCGTTGCAACTCGTGACGAGGGGGCTGTCACGCTGTGCTCGGCGTGGGGCCGTGAGGCGAGGCAGCTCAGCTGGCCGAGGCGTGGAGGAGAAGCATCCATGGCGGGGGTCACGACGCCAGCTTGTCTCGGCCCGCTCGTGCCAAGCACACTCCTCTGATGGGCAAGAGCAGGAGCCAGCGAGGCTGGGGGGCTTTCCAGGGGCCTCCTTACGCTCCTCTTTGCCTATCTAGTAGAGTTCTTCCACCTTAACTTTTGGACATAGAAATAACGCTTATCCATCCTCTTCCTCTCCCCTTTTTATCACATTGGCTTTGTGTTCTTCCATGAAAATGGTCTTCTTTCAATGTTTTCTTCTTTGCTTCCCCCCCCCCCCCCCCATTTTTACACGTAAGATTAGAATTGTTGCTCTGAGCAAGATTTTGTTTTATATGTTTGATTTGCAAGTTGCCATTTCTTTCGTCGATTCTGTGAGATTGAGCCGGGGTGAAACGCTATCACCTTCAAACTGTCAAGTCTGTGGACTTGGAGGCACTCAGAAATTCATACTTCAGCTTACATTTATCACTATGTTAATTTGTGTTAGAAGTACAAAGTAGAGCAAAGCTAAGAATAGAAGGGATAATTATTATTATAAATAGTTGGCTGCGAGAACAGGCATGGTTTTTGTGCCTTGTGCTTGCCTTTTTTGAGGTCCAACCTTTGAAACGTGTACTGTTAACATTCTGGTCTTCATCATCTTAACTGTGATACCCACTGAAAAATCTGTGGGTAGTTATTCAGTTGCACTCAAGATCTGACATATTTCTTCCCCTTTTGATATAAGCAAGGTTGTTCTTAGATATTGAGCTGTATTATGAAACAGTAAGGAGAGCAACAAGGATTATTGGTTATGTTGTTGAGTCTTTTTCTGGGAGCCAGAGATAGATACATCCTGCAGTGAAAAATGAGAAGAGAGCATTGACTGAGCATGTTTCTCTGAAGAGACTTATGGAATAAGAAAAAGTCTTGGAAGCCAAAGAGCTTCTCAATGCAGGAAGCGTGCGAAGACAGCTAAGGTTTTTGTAGGGAACGAGAGGAGAACTGTTTGGGGTCTGAGGGTGCTGCCACATGAGCTCTTGTGGATGGGGGCTCAGCCCCGCAGGCAGAGATGAAGGCGTGCAGTCTCTGCTGCCGCCATTCGCAGCACAGCTGGTGAGTACAAGACGAAGTTGACTGTGGTCTGGGCTCACGTTATGAAATGTTAATTGTGGTGGTGGTTTGGGCTTCCTTTTGTACGGCAGCAGTACCCTCCAGCAAAGGAACAAGGCAATCAAATGGAGGTGATGCCTTCTCCGTCTTTTAAATATAAACAGGCAGAATGTCTGGGAGCTCCTCCGACCATATACTGACGTCCCGATGGTCTCTTAGCTGAAGTGACAGAAGTCCTTATCTTGAGGTAGAGGCTTCCTCCTGATTCCTCCTGCAGGTTGGCTGTAAGAACCCTTGGCAGTGTTTATGGCATATTGCTGTGTCAGGATACATGCTGCTTTATCTTACAGTGCTGTCCATAGGGTACACAGTCCACATTCAGATTTTTATCTGATTTGACTCAGATAGAAGGTTAGTTACTGAGCTTAAAAAGAGAAAGTGAGAATGCTGCTATTGTTATCTGAGTTGTCCGTATGACGGCTCAAGACAGGATACCAACACAATGTTTTCAGTGCGTTGATAACCTGATGTTCAGGTTTACATGCGTGTGACCTCATGAAGTCCTGTGAACTGATGTGCTTGTACCACTTGACAGGTAAAGCATCCTCAAAGTTTGCTTCTTTGGTGTCTAAAATAAGTGACAGGTTTGGTGCGTAGATGTGCTGTTCTCTTTGGTTTTAACAGTGTTGCAGGAGGATAGATTTTGTTCTTAGTATGCTTTACTTGTTTAAAGACTTAATGAGGTATAAATTGGTTGTGCTTTGGTCTGAATGCACTAAACCAGTTCAATGGCATCTATGAAATAGTTTGGAAAACAGGTTTTTCAAGGTAGCCAGGCCTGATGGACTGTTCTGTAAATAAGTAAACCTATCATCTGCCACGACTGCTTTAAAACAAACAACAAAAAGGGATTTAAGAATTTAGGTCCGGTGCTGTGATAACTGGAGATAAGAATGGGCTTAAGAAAGACTTGAGTTCCAAGCTTTAGGGTTGCATGCACGTCAGTAGGAATTGCCCTCCCACATTCCACAATACCGTTTGTACGCCTAGGTCCATGCCTTGCTGTGAAGCGCAGAGCGGTGGCTCTTGCCCGGAATGTGTCCTTAGAGTTGGTGCTCTGGTTGTTCGCTCTAGGTGGGAGAAATCTGTCTTTTTTTATCTGAAGAAAGAGGTGTGTGCGCAGGTGGTAAAAGTATCCAGTGGACAAATATGGTTCTTCATCCAGTGGATTTTTTTTCTGCTTTGCTTTCCTTCCAGCACAGACTTGGTGAATTGAACATGAAGTCTCCCATCTACAGCTAGCAAACATGGTAACATAGTCTGCTTGTTTCTGACCTTGCGCTCATTCAAGTCACGTGGAGTTAGCGTTTTTCCTCCATGCGGCAGCTGGCATGGCGTTCCCCTTGCCGACCCACCGAGCAGCAAATAACAGGAGCCTGCTCCAGCAGCCTTTGAGCATCGTCTTAGGGAACACAGAAAGCGAGAGGGCCAAAAGCCATGTGGTTCTGGTATTTTGTTCTGGGCTGCTCGTATATCTGTGTTAGTACTTGTTACGGCTTTGTTTCTCCCCTACTATAATTTGAAGAAAGATTTTTTTCTTCCTTTTTCCCAGTCTGTCACGCACATTATGCATGTGATATTTAGCAACCTGCATCTAATTTATTGAAGACCAGAGGCCTGATAATCATCACCAGGACAAAGGATTCTTCAGAATTGCCAAGTGGATGTACTGATAATATCATCTATTGAAGTTATTTTAACAGTATACAGTATGGTATAAAGATATTTGTAAATCTGACAGTAAATCTAGCCTGAAGGCTTTTCTGCTTTCAGAAGGGATTGAGAAAAGGATTAGGAGAAGCTATTCCTGAGTAACTTCATGTATTCAAGATGCTGGAGAAGATAATTTATTCTTACCTGGAAGTGGTGATTCATTTCATTTTCCTGTGTGCTTATCATGAAATAAAGGAACATGAAAACCAGAAAGGTCACAGGAAAATAATGTTCTCAGGAAGAGTTGTTTAGTGACTGTCAACAATAGAAATAATGAATTTGACAAAAACTGTCAACCGTTTTTAGGGGAATCATAGAATGGTTTGGTTTGGAAGGGACCTTAAAGATCATCTAGTTCCAACCCCCCATCCAATCTCACCTTCAATCTTTACGTAGCTGTCATTGAGAATGCTTAGTTTTAGTGTTTGATTATTAAAAATTGGATCTAAGAGAGAGATGAATTCCACAAGCACCTGAATACCTGTTCTGCTGGGGTAAGGTGTTAAAGCACATCCGTAAGAGACAATGTTTTATGTTCAAAACTATGTTGTTCAATGTATTTCACTTGAGAAGTACATATGGGACTTCTCGCTATGGCAGGTCTTATTGTGAACAAGTCTTTTCAGTCCCTATGTGTGAAGTCCCGTGTCAAGTTACAAGTTGAAATGTTTTATTCTGTCGTAAAGAGTGACTGCTGTTCTAATCCTGAAGTATATTAATGTCAAGACTTGAGGTATATTAGTGTATTCCAGACAAAGCTATTGTGTTTTCTGAGCCTATCAGGTACAAATTTCTGTAGGACGTTTGCTGCTAGTCGTCTTCTAGCTGGGAATCCACAATTATATACAGTTCTAGGCTAGAATGAAGTTCACAGGGGGGCTTGGGAGGTTCATGTGACATGTATTTCTCCTTATATAATGGCAACTCAAGACTTGTCAAAGTAGTGTAATTAAATGCCGTTCATATTGCCTGATTTTCTGTAATACTTCCTCCTTCTGGCTTGTTCCAGAGCCCAAGCTAGAGTGCAGGTGTGGCATTGTTACTAAAAAGTAGTTGTGTTGATTTGGGGCTAAGTATGTAAGTTGAGCTGGAAGTGAAACTCCCGTTTTCAGGTCTGCTAGAGACCTGAAATTATGGTGGGTTGGTTTCAGAAGGTTCTGCTTGCATTTCCCAAATTCTTCATGTTCAGCACCTGGGATGTAGGCTGGCAAGGTGGGGAGAGGCTGATGGTGAGACCACGATGGAAATTTGCTGGATTTGGACTGCACTGTAATTTCATCAAAACCAACACGTTTCTATTGGCTGTTGTAACTTAAATGAGTTGTCACTTTGACAGAAAAATTGGCACTTTGTGACAGAGTGCTCTGCCGGAAGCCTTCAAGCAGCTACGAAGATCTGTGCAGTTCTTATCTTTTCATCTTTTGAGTCACGTGTGTTGATTTGAATATAAGCATGAAGAGGGAGAGAGCAAAGATTTAATAAGGCGTTGTGATTTGGAGGAAAACATCCCTGTATTGCATGGCGAGGAATGTCTTTTATAGTCTATAAAGCACAAGGTAGGGTTGCTCTGTGCCGTCCTGCATCTGCCACGTCCCACCTCGGAGAAGGCTGCATTTTGTAGCTGGATAAAGTCATCTTTGTTCAGCTTGCAAGTAAAAAGAGGTTCTTTTCTGAGCAGCCAGCGCTTTGCGTCATGCTGGGACATCAGCATCACCTGAGCACCCTTTGGCTCACACAGATGTGATCGACAGCTTGGGGTGCAACTCAGGAGCAAAACCTTGTCTGCAGAACGCCTCTTGCTGGCTGCCAAGAGAAGTGGACGTTTTTCAAGAGTACTCTTAACTCAGTGGAGCATGGCAAGCATTTAATGCCTTGGGTCTTTTTTCTCATCTGTCAAGGGCAGTGGAATTGTGTTTAAAAATGGAAGTGATTTCAAGATGTGATTGCTCATATTCCTGAATAATCCAACATTGAGAGTAGAGCCAGTGAAAACGCTGTTCTTAAAATGTAGATTATCAAAGCTTTCTCCAGCTTGTTAGGAGGACTGAGGATCATCTCATTGTGGGATGTTTGAGAAGGTGAAAATGAAATGCATTTGAAAATATTTCCAGTATATGAAACTGTTATTTATGCATAATTCATCGTGTCATAAATGGGTGATAAGCCTTCAAATGTTTCGTTTTAACTTGCTGATTAGTCAGTCTTGCATTTATTTTCACTTGCCTTATTGTCCCTTTTTTTTACATTAGTTATGTATCATTTTAGATATTATTCTGTTTATTTTAGTTCATTTTTAAAAATGTTTTCTGTGAGTTTTAAACCCGCTTATCTTACTTGCCTTCTCATTTGTAAAATGTGTTGCTCACTGGTGAATTCTTAGAATTTTATTTTTGTAGTGGTGTCCCCGTTATCACTCCAGCTATTTTCATGTCAAGATCTAAAAGATGAACTGAATCAAAACAGCATCTCCCAATGTTTGCATGGTCTTTTTTGAAAAATGTTTGCATGTTTTACAGCATTAATACTGTATTTTTGGCTGGCTTTTTTCCACAGTCTTTGTTTCCTGATAAGATCACTTTTTTCTTTTTTTGTGGCATTCTTAGTCTTAGGTTCAGACTTTTTTCCTAGTCCTTACTAATAATCTGAATACAATTGTGCTGTAATTAATAGATTTTCAATGCCTGAGACAAATGCCAAGTTGGCTCCTTTCTAGATAGATGTTTTGTTTGTTTACACTACAAGCACAAATAAACAGTACTGTTTTTCAGTCTCATTTCAGATGACCCATTCCTGCCTGGAAGAAATAGGTTTCTTCTCTGTGCCCTTTCAGTACAGGGCAGTTTGGTGTATGCTGCTAGCAGCTGTGATCTGTGACAAGGACCCAAGTCCATTTAATTTTCTTCTTCAGTTCAGGTGTGACTGAACTTGTTAAAATGTGCAGAGATGATAACATTTCAAGTCACTGACTGATTTGGATTCAGATTTAACAAAGGTGTCCAAAGGCAGCCCTCGGTAGAGGGAAGTGGTTCTGGTTGAAAGCCACTTTTTTTTGGTTCAGAATAACTTGGAACCTGCCAGAAGCAGGATGGGAGGCTAAAATGATCAACTCACATTCACAAAAATGTTTTATGAAACGAAAGCAGTTTTCTGTGTAATAATCATGCCCCTCTATTGAGTTAGACGTTTTTGTGTGTGTGGCAGATTTCTGAACTCAAAGAACGATGGTTTCCATAAAGCTAGCCGTTTTCAGTTTATAAAGCAGAATTGTGTCTTTCTTTTCCTTTTTCTGTTTCCTTTGGTTTTTTTTGAACCCTCCTCTGTGCAGCCTCAGGTGAAAAAAACAGCATTTGTCGTGCGCACACAGGAG
Source organism: Anser anser (assembly GCF_964211835.1). Classification (NCBI taxonomy): domain Eukaryota; kingdom Metazoa; phylum Chordata; class Aves; order Anseriformes; family Anatidae; genus Anser; species Anser anser. The sequence goes on from NC_139747.1 coordinate 5,553,871, forward strand.
TCGGTAAGGACTGAGGTCATGCAGAGCTCAGTAGTGCATCTCATGGGCAGGGAGAGGGATCGTGGCTTGGTGATCCAGCTTGGGAGCCACATGCCATGGTTCTGACTCGGGCTGGTCTTTTGCCCAGTGCTGGCTGGGGTTCACCAGCAATCCCTGGGCGCCGTGAGCTCAGAATGATGTTTGAACTTGAGAACAGAGTGTTCCTGCCTCAAAACTAGCGGCAAACCAAAAAGCGGATTTCGTTTTCTTGGCCTTGCTGGGGCACCAAGGGTCTGTGTGGAGAGTGCCATGGGACATGGTCTCCAGTGGGGCTTTGTGAGGAGGACTCTCGTGTTTCTTTGGTGTCCCCTCACCCCTGGGGCTGCACCTACCAGCTACAGACATGTTGATCAGGTACCTAGGAGGGGATGTGTGCTCTGCGCTTTCCGTAGGGCTGGTGCCATTGAAGTGACCATGTTGGGCACCCCGCTGTGCTCCAGCAGAAAATACTTGCAAGCACGATGCAGTGTCATCGCCTGAAAGCAAGCCGAGCTTTCTGTGGCTGTGTGCATGATGTTTTGTCGGCACAGAGGAGGGCTCTGCCCTTGCCAGCTGTTTGTCAGAGGCTTGGGGCTGCTGACGGGCAGCCAGGTTGGATGCGAGGTGGCTGGGCAGCTGCTGAGACCACTGAAGTTAAGCTTGCTGTCCTGTTCCCCACCCTTCCCCATCCTCTTTTCTTCTCCCTTCTTGGGTAGGCCTGCATATATGATGCCTTCTGCACGTGGTTTCTCCTCACAATTTCCAGCAGTGCCTCTACCAGGCAGCCTGTCCCGTGTCTGCCTGTGAATCACACAGTGGGCCGGCCAAGAAGGCCTCCTCTGTGCCCCCTCAGCCAGGCTGCTGTCCTCTCGTCCCACTGCTGGCCGCAGGGCTTCAGGGGCGGCCTCGCCATCGCCACACCCGAGCACCTCAGCACCAGTCATCGTCCCCCGGTTCACTGGACAGAGCGCGTCCCACTTGACGGGACTTGTGGTGGTGGGAGCGGTGAGCTGCAGCGGGAGAGCAGCGCTTGAGGGGTGCCTGGAGAGCTGCTGGCGGGCTCCAAGAGCGCAGGGAGCAGCCCGGAGGTGACAGCTGGAAGGCTCGGGGATTTGGGTGGGAATGGGACCATTGGCGTGTGCTTCCAGGGTATGTATAACAAGGGAGAGGTGCCAGCTCTGAAACTGTTTAGTTAATTGGGAAAAGTGTGTGCAGCTTTCCTATTTCCATAATTGCACGTGCTGGTTGTAATCACTCCTTCTGAGGTAGCTTTACTTATGGTAGGTGGCTTTGGTGTAAAGGGATATGTCAGGCATCACTGGGTCCTGACATGCTTTTTTAAATTTATCTTGGGGGTCTCTTTGGGAGGTTTCTGGCAAATACGGACAGAGGGGCTTTTCCAGCAGCTGCCTACTAATAAAGCAGTCTGCTTTGTACTCTCCGTAAGACCTGGAAGTCACTTAAAGGATTTTAGGTGTCTGGGATACAGCTGAAATGTGCAGCCCCTCAGCCTGGGTGACAGCTATTTGGAAGCAGTTCACTTGTGAACAGGGAGGATGCTGTTTGTCTGAAGAATGTAGTTTTTAGAAACAGAGTGAACTAAGTATCTCAATTTGGAAAACTGTTTTTTTTTTTTCCCCAGAAGGGTGGAGAACGAAGGTTTGTAGGATGAGAGCAGAGGAAGCTTTTGAAACACAGCAGGGGTTCTGACTGTTGTCACTGGTGTATTACCTACTGAGTTTTTAGCTATGAATTGTGAGGTTTGTGGAGGAGGGCCTCACTCTGTCCATGTCATTACTAGAACCAACAGTCAAGTTGAACAGATGCCATCAAGAGGCGGAGACAGCAGGTTGGTGTGCTTTGTTGGGTTGGGCTGTCGGGAGCAACGGGAGAGGTTGCAGATTTTTATAAGCCCGGTCCTAATAGTCTTACAAGCGGCTATTGGAAAAAGTTTTGGCTTTTGCGGGAAATGAGAGTAGGAGCACAAGAAGCCGAGTAAAAAGCTTTTCTCTTTTTTTGTCTTAATCTGAGTAGATGGTTTAAGAAAGAGGAACGGTAGAATGTGCATCTCATTTTTTTCTAGTAATATGGAGGAAAATAAGTGAGACGTGGCACTCTCTTCTTGCGGCAGCACTGCAGGGCGACGCAACTTCTCGAGCTGGTTGGGAGAGGTGTTCTCGGAGTGGGTGGGTGGTTGAAGCTCATGGCAAACCTATCCTGAGACCTGCAGCCAAGCCCCTGTAAAAGGGAGAAGGAGCCAGGGAGGATCAGAACTGCAGGCAGCCGTGATACAAGTACTCTGTTAAGGCTTAAAAAAGGCCTTGTAAATTTTTCAGCTCTTTGCTATGTGGTGTTTGGCACAACCCATCAACTGAATAGCCCATGTTTCTCCTTACGAAATAAATAAATTGAGACGTTAGAATGCTTTGAATTATTTAGTTTAATTCTAAAACACGAAAAGTTTAAGAGTGCAATTTTTCAAGCATTCTTTAAAGTAAAATCTTTGTGTAAGCGTAAAGATACGTGGTTCAGGAGCCATCCTGGGAGTAGTCTTCCATGCAGAAGTCTGGGACCTATGAGGCAGGCTATATGGCTGTACTGTCAGGAAGAAGTCAAAGATTTGGGACGCCTTTAAGAAGGCCTTTTTGTGTGGGTGGCTGAGTGGCTGAACTCTGTTCTTCTCAAGAGTGTTTTTATAATGTTTCTCTAGTTACAATCCTTGTGTTACCAGTCACGTACATATGTAGCTGTTCGTGTAAAACCTCCTGTGCTTTTATTCCATGCAGATGTTTTTCTCCCTTAAAATGTTGGACTGGGGAGAACGACAGTTTTCCAGTACAGATACTTCTCGCAACGAGTAAATGTCTTCTCATGCTCCTGCTCCATGATGGCACCAAAGGGAATCTTTCTGAAATAGAGCCGTAATTGGTATTAGAGATCTAGGAATTTGTGTGTCCCCATCACCACAGCGTGTTTGTGTGCCAGCTGCTTAAAAATAGAAGCAATGATTTATCTGCCTTTGCAACCCACAGGAAAAATAGCTCAATTAGTTTGAGGGTGTTGGTTTGCATGAATTAAATGAGTTTCTCTTAGTGAGTCTGTGGGAGGAACTTAGTAAGAGAAAGCTATTCAAGGAAGAATTCCTCTTGAAGATGCTTCTTAAGCATGCAAAGTCCAGTTTTGGTGAACCTTGAATTTTTCACCTGGAGTCATGAGTTTCTTGTCCACTGTGTTGTCTCCTGGCAGCTCATTCTGTCGTCCAGGTCCAGCTCACCTGGGGAGTCTCTCCCATTGCACCCAGGCTCGTCCTGTGTGCTTTCAGCCTCCTGAGGAGGATGTTACAACCGGATCCAGGAACTAGGTGATCTTTAGGGTCCCTTCCAACCCGAGCCTTTCAGTGATTTTTGTGGTTAGTTTTGGTCTCAGATGTCAGTGACATCTCCACTGGACCTCAGCTGCGAATCCTGCAGGGATTCTCAATGTGAAGGCCTGTTTGAGTTGGGGATTTTTAATGGGGTATGTGTACCACATAGATAGCACCTACAGTTCCCTCTGCTGTGACTTTATTTTAAATTATGCTCTTTTTCCCCATACAGGCATCTTTGCTTACCTGAACTACCATGTTCCCCGGACAAGACGGGAGATCCTGGAGACCCTTATTAAAGGGCTCCAGCGGCTGGAGTACAGAGGCTACGATTCTGCAGGTAGCTCTCTTCAAGCATCTGTGGCTCTTGGATTTTGGCTTAATGATTCTTGTGGTACATGAATGTGGTTTTTGAATGTTTTCTACTGTCTTCTGCTTTTGAAGCAAGCTGAAACACGAATTGGCTATGTCTGTGATCATGTGGTTAGAGGTTTGGATTAACTTTCAACATACAGACTTCTATAAATGTTCTTCATGCCCATTATCTGAGGATTTGAAAATACCTAAAAGAAGACAAAGTGAAAATTTACTTCTAATCTCCCGGGTTTGTTGTCTTTATTTGGAGGGTCAGCTGGGGAGAGGAAGGGCATCATAAAGAAAAAAAAAAAAAGCAGTATTTGTTTACATAAAATATTGTAACATACGTTCTGCATTTCACAGTCTTTCTTCATATTCTGTGGTGATGCTTAGGTGTGGGAATCGATGGTGGAAATGACAAAGACTGGGAAGCTAATGCTTGCAAAATCCATCTTATCAAACAGAAGGGGAAAGTGAAGGCTCTGGATGAAGAGGTGCACAGTATGTATCACCTTTTCATTCTTTGCTTGCTCTCCTTCCTTGAAATGTCCTCTTATTTCATGTGCGTTTTGAATGTCATCTGTTTTACCCAGAAACATTATGTCCAAATAACTTGTGTATAGAATGCCAGAGATGTAGACACTCATGCATGTGATGGAAAGTGATACTAGGGATGTTGTCATGATGTTGCAGGGAAAACAAGAATCAAGCAAGAAAAGCAAGCAAGAAACAAACAAAACAGGCAAGAAAAAGGAATTGCATCCTATTAGTGTAAAATAGACCTGAAATATGTTTTAAAAAGACTGACAAAACAAACAAACCTTCCTTAAACTGGGGAAATGGAAGCTACTTGGAGATAATTATCAGAGACCTAGAGCTTGGCCAAAAAAAGAAAAATATGCTAATAAATTCACTACTTGAATTTTAAGTTCCCACGTGTAGTACTTGTCCCTACTAAAGCTGTCAATCTCTGTAGCCGTGGACTAAGTGAGTGGCTACAAGTAAGCATGGATGTATGTGTATAACTGCCAAATTGATGAGAAAGCACAGAATGAGGTATTGTCTGTCTGTTTCTGCCTCCTTATATTCCCATGATTTAAATGTTAGTTTTGTTAAATATGTGCAGATCACAAAGAAACACAAAGTTGTTGGGTGTGGAGTACAGGCAAGCTGTGTGTGGACAGGAAGATGCTTTTCTAAGGAAGTGAAATTACTCTAGTTTGCATTTAAGAGCTGCTGTTAACCTAAGAGCGTTATAAACCTAAGTTGTGCTGTTATTTGAGTTAACTTGGAGAAATCATATAAAGCAAGCTGTTTGCATAACTTAAAATTAGCAAGGGTTTAAAAAAAAGGTTGACCTCATGGCAGAGTGCTGTTTATCCAAAATAAGGTGGGTAGATCTAATCATAGCATAGAGAAAACCAGGAACAGAAAAAGCTAGGCAAAATGATCCATGCATTACAGAAATATAAGATATACAAAGTATTTCTGAAGAAATGCTTGTCTGCTCAAGAAAACTGCTGGATATACCTAGTTTAAAGTGGTTGTGGAGACATTTTCAGAACAGAAGGACACTTTTTTTCCAAAGAAATACTAATGGTATGCTTTCTAGAGACAAGAGGAATCGACGAATATTCTAGCCATAGAATGTTTCATGTAGCCATGAAACAAGCTGGTTTAGTCACAGCTTGATGCCAGGGAGATGACAGGATGGCAAGCTGCACCCAAGAGGGGGAAAAATTAGGGTAGATTCTTTCTTAAAAGTTAAGTTTTATTTTGGTGGGGTGAGGAATGCAGGAAGGTTGCTTGTGTGTGTTTACATTTGGAATCCTCTTGCAGGGACAGCCAGGGTGCTGGGGGAAGGAAAGGCTCAGGGCAGTGGGGTGAGGGATGCCCTCCCTCCTGCTTGTTTAGGCTTCCTGAGTGGGAATGAAGCTGTGTATTTCAATTGTAAACGTCCTTAAACATAGGTGAATCTGAAATTTTAGTGCTTTGCTGGAGCATGGGGTCGTTGCTGTGGTAGCATCACACACTTAGTGTTCTGTTAGGTTTGCTGATGGTGGGCCTAGGAGGTGGGATGAGATTCTCGCATTGTCTTTGGGGTAGAGACAGTCCTCTGTAATAAACTTCTCCCACTTCTGCCTGCAGAGCAACAGTACATGGATCTTGACGTCGAGTTTGATGTACACCTCGGAATTGCGCATACCCGTTGGGCTACCCATGGTGAGCCCAGTCCTGTCAACAGCCACCCACAGCGCTCGGATAAAAACAATGGTAGGAATGTTTGCTGGAGAAGACGTGTGGTCCTGAGCGAGTCTTGGAGTATATGGAAACACATGTGGCTTTCTGGGACACCTGGTGTGTTGCAGGAAGGGGTGGCTGGACTCAGGACAGGTGGCTTATTGCAAGCTGTGATGCTGAGCCCAGTTACCAGGAAGCTGGAGGGGTTTGGCATTGATTTCAGACCATGGGGGATGTTCTCATGAAGTGCTTGCAGCAGTGAATCATCTCATGAAAGGCTGGGGTTAGTGTCCCAAAGGTTCAGTGGGTGCACAGCCACAGTGCAGAGTGGAGATGAAACACAGAATGAAACTGGATGGTAAGAATCTACCCAGCTGTTCTTCGGAATTTTGTTTTTTGTATTTACATTGTATTTATTTATATTTTTCTCATCACCGCTGTACAGAAGTGTCTTGGTTGGTGTTTTTTGGTGTAGTGCCCTAGCAAGCTGGCAGGGGGAGTGTAGCATTCACTTGTTTCTAGCTTGCTGGAAATGGGCAATTGTTTAAGGATTTCCAAAAGCTTTACAAGATTTCATCAGCCCTAGTCCCACCCAGGTCATTAATATGTATTTTCTGCTATTACCGACCAAGCAGAATGGGGCAGAGCAAGGAAATCACACTGAGAAATGAAACTTTTTATTTTGCCAAGTGCAATTTTATGCACTATAAGGTTTTGTGGTCCCTGTTGTCTGTTGGGTATTGGCATTGCTGTGGGCACGGGCTGTCACTGGCTGCAAGGCCGAGGACGCTGTGCTGAGCTGAGCAGGGCCTTCTTCTGTCTCCAGAGTTCATTGTCATCCACAACGGCATCATCACCAACTACAAAGACCTGCAGAAATTTCTGGTGAGTGGGACCCCAGCATGGGTGGGAGAGAGCCAGAGCCACCCCTGCACACCTTGTCACCTTCCTTGTTGCCCTGCGTTCATGCTCTCTGCTCCTCTCCCTCTCTTGCACTGACAAGCAAAGTCACTTCACCACTTTCCACAGTCACACTCCTGCATTAATGCTATTACACTAGCTCCGTCACTTCCCAACTCCTACTCACTCCCCACGTGTCCATGCACACTCACACTCCCCAGCTTATTCCCAGACTTGTATTTTTGCACTCGTATTCACTCCCCCACTCACGCTCACTTCTGCTCCCCTCCTCACTCCTTTGCTCCCCAGTCATTCTACTCACTCCCCCATTCACATTCTCGCACTCACTTCCTACTTACCTTCCAACTCGTATCTTGTGCTCCTCCACTCACTCCCTGCTCGCACTGACTCCTGAAGTGCACTTGCACACACTCATTTTGCATTCACACTCAGTCACTCCTGTTCTCACTGTCTTCCACTTGCACTCACTCACTCTCCCACTCATGTTCCCCACTCAGTCACCCTTGCACTCACACTCACATGTACACCCACTTACTCTTCCACTTGCACTATTGCTCTTCCCCACTTGCACCCCCCACGCTCACTCTTACACTCATACTTGTTCCTCACCTGCACTCCCATGCCCATTCACGTTTACTCTTGCACCTCCACTTCATTCTCATCCCCCCACTTGCTCTCTGGCACACACCCAAACACTTGTGCTTTCTTTTGCACTTGTAACTAATGTCAGATGCACTTAGCCTCATGCTCACTTTTGTGCTCTGCCTCTTGCACTCACCCCCCACCTCATGCCCCCATTTGCACCCCTCTGCTCACTCTCCTACTCATGCTAATGGAGTGGAAGGAAAGGCAAGGTGGAAAGAATGCAGAGGAAAGGGAGGCAGGAGAGCGGGAGGGAAAGGAAAGAGTTATGGGCAGAAGGGGAAAAAAGGAAAGGTGGAAGGGGACAAAAGGGAAGGAGGTAAAAAAGCAGGAAAAGCAAGAAAGAAGAAAGGAAGCAAGAAGGCAAGTAGAAAAGGAGGAGGGAATGCAGGAACAAAGGAAGGAAAGGAGAAGGTGTGGGAAGGAAAAGGAGGGCTGGAGAGAAAGGCAAGCAGAAGGCCGGTTACCAAACGTGTGCTGTGGCTGCAGGAGAGCAAGGGCTACGACTTCGAGTCAGAGACGGACACGGAGTGCATCGCCAAACTGGTGAAGTACATGTATGACAACCGTGACAGCGACGACGTCAGCTTCACCACCCTGGTGGAAAGGGTCATCCAGCAGCTGGTAATGCCCGGGGCAGGGTGGGGACACAGGGACAGACAAGTGCATCACTAGAACAAACATATGGGGCTATTATGCAGGGAACTGTTGGTTAGGGCAGTGCTGAGCCTGTGCATGACGGTGCCAGGGACGTTCTGTTGCACACAATAACGGGGTGTTTCATTTCCTACCTCGTATAATTACTAGCAGACATCCATTCATTCTTATTTAACATTATTCAATATTCATTTGAAAAATGTCTAAATCCGGGGGCTCAGCAGTATCTAGTTCCTAGTGCGCTTTGAGCAGGAGCACACGGAAGGCAGGAGACAGGGTTGGATCAAGTCTGTGCTTGAATTTTTCCCTGGAACCTCCATCTGGAAGAGATGCTGACCCCTTGTGGGGACTGTGCCGCACAGCGCATGGCTTCCACGTGTCACTTCTTGCTGAACCATTCGGGATTGGGACGCACCGCAATTCCCCTCTCTTCCCAGAGGGGTTTGTTCAGGAGATGGGTTTTTGCACTGATTTCCCTGGCAGAATCTGCGGTAGCTGCAGACCAAGAACAAATGTTGCTGGCAGGTTGTGGTGGTTCACCCATGCGCTTGGTGGCACTATACCTTAGCAAATGCCCCAGAGTTGGCACTTTTTATCAAGCTTTAGCCCTCTGAGTTAACAAGAGCACTTGCAGGGGCAGCCCCTCAGGTGAGAGCTCAGCAAATGGTTGAGGAGCTGCCCCCCTGCCCTGGGGATGGGGTACCCTTCTGAAAGAAGCACCTGGAGCTTTTGGTGGCTCTGAAGAGGTCTGTGAAGCCTTCTGCTCAGTATCTGTTACTTATTCACAGAAACATGGGTGCACCTTATGTGTTGGGATTTCTGAAATGATGACCTGGTTTCAAAGGACGGGATAAACAGTTTGCATTTCTCTCATTCCAGGAAGGTGCTTTTGCCCTTGTGTTCAAAAGTGTTCATTATCCTGGTCAAGCAGTTGGTACCAGGTAAGCATTTGTACAGAAAAGGATGTTTTTGGTGTACCCTCTAGGTAGCTTTTTTCACCCTTTTTCTTTTTTCTTTTTCCCACCATTTTTGTATTTTTCCCAATCTGGAAGATAGTAGAGGTTGTTCTTGTTATATTGTATACTCTAGGGTGAGGTTGGCTGTTGTTCATTTCCTTTCTCTTCTTCCCCATTTATTATAACATAATTAAAAAAGTAGAATAGTTCAGTCATAAGGGTGCACCCAGTATTTTAAAGATTTCTTAGTGACCACTTGCATCATAACTGGTCTGGAACAGGTCAGCTCTGAGCTTAGGGGGAGACAGTGTTTTCTGTAGATTCTTATTGCAAGAGCTTTGAAAGGAGATGCCTTCATCTTTTCCTTTGTGTTCGCCATAGTGACAGCATGTGGACAAGTACTCCATTTGACTTGCAGCTGGGCCTGCCTGGTGTTCAGGTTTTCTACTCCACTTTTAAACACAAGGATCAGTCAGGTTGATTTAACCAAGTGTGTTAAGCTAGCAACTGATTTTGAATTTACATGCAAATAGCTGTTTGTAGATACACAGAGTGAGCAACAGTCTGGATGTTCCTGAATCAGGTGTCCATGGGATTTCAGTTACTCTTGCAGAGTTCATGCTGAATTTGGGATGTTCATTTGTTGTTCAGTTCAGGGAGATGAATCTTTGGGTGCTGAGGCTTGTAACCTGATGTCTTCTTGCAGGAGAGGGAGCCCCCTGCTAATAGGAGTGCGCAGCGAGCACAAGCTCTCCACTGACCACATCCCTATTTTGTACAGGACGGGTAAGCATGAGCCCTGCCAGCCCAATCACTCCCACACCAGTGTACAAACATGGGGTTTCACAAACAGCTGCATGCTTTGGAGTACACGTTATGTTTATATTTACCGTTGTAAATTAAACCATTACAAAAAGGAGGTGGTTTTCGTTTAGTTGTTTTTCATAAGTTTTTAACCGTATGCTTTACTGCCATGTACCTCAAGCTAGTTTATTGAGGGATATGCAACCTACTGTTTTTGCTCCCTGATGTCTGCCTATTTAAGACCAGAACTCACCTCTAGTTTTAGAATCAAAGCTTTAATGTCCAGTGGTTGCAAGGAAAAAGTATCTTAAAGCAGTATCATTAAACTTAGATACTTAAATTCATAATATGTGCATGCAGTCATTCAGGGACTTGTTTGCTTTTATGAACAAAAATGTGTGCTTTGCAAGCACTATCACAAATTAAAATTTATTGTCCTCTTTTCAATTTTAAAAAGTATAATGCTTTTACCTTATGCATGGTGATCTGTGTTTTCTGTCCATTTCTCTCAGGCATTTGTCTTACGACCATAGACACATAGTTGCACTTTGAGTATAAAAAGTGGTTAAGAATTATCCTGTAATTTACCATTGTTGAAGGGAGTCTGAACCTGTTCATATACTGGGCAATGGAGTAGTTATATGAACATTGCAGTGATCGAAAGTGTGGCAGTATGTTTGACTGCTTCCTGGTGTTGCTAATAACCTTGCTGCAATGTAATGTGAAGAACCAGTCCCAGTAAGCTGTGTCTGTGTTTACTCTTGGGTGATGCCAGATACATACATCGAGAATCACTGTTAGTTATGTAACACTTTTTTTTCCACTGATGATCTGATTTTTTTTCCCAATTGCACTTTCAGCTGTACAGTCTATGGATCATTCTTTTGATGGAATATCCATAAAAACGGAGGAAGGTGCCTACCAGAGAAAATCTATAATAGTTGAAATTTCAGACAAATCCTCCAATTCATTAGGAAAGGAATCAAAAATGAAACAAATTGCATTGTTTTTAATATGTGGTTATTGCTTTCCGTGTAGTGTACTGAAACAAAGGGGTTAGCTAGAATTCCTTCTTGATCAGGAACACCATGAGCAACACACAGAAAATCCACTGATCCTATTTCAAGTGTTGTGACGTAACGCTCTGCACACAAAATTGATGATGTAGTGCAGATTGTGGTCTATGCTCTATGCAGCTTTGATTACAGAAGGAAATAGTAAGTTACCCCCCCCCCTTTTTTTTTTTTGGAGAAAAAAAAAGGGGGTGGGGGGCAGTAGAGTGAAACCATGTTAGAAAAAAGATTATTTAAGAGACCACTAATAATCTTACTGCAAGCATTTCCGGAATTCCTTTTGGAGTTCAGGTTGTCAAAGTGCTGAGACTGCAATTAACGTCCCTTTTCTCTGTATTTGAACAGCTTGAAATATATGGGGGACTTACTAGGGCAAACCATTTTTAATCTTGCATTAAGTACTTATTTTATAGAATCATTAAGGTTGGAAGAGACCTCCAAGATCGTCTGGCCCACCCATCCCCCTACCACCACTGTCACCCACTAAACCATGTCCCTAAGCACCAGGTCCAACCATTCCTTGAACACCCCCAGGGACGGTGACTCCACCACTTCCCTGGGCAACCCGTCCCAATGCCTGACTGCTCTTTCTGAGAAGAAATGTCTCCTTGTTTCCAACCTAAACCTCTCCTGGTGCAACTTGAGGCCATTCCTTCTAGTCCTAGTTCTCTGTGAGAAGAGACTGACCCCCAGCTCCCCACACCTTCCTTTCAGGTGTTGTGGAGAGCAATAAGGTCTGCCCTGAGCCTCCTCTTCCCCAGACTAAACAACCCCAGTTCCCTGAGATGCTCCTCACAGGACTTGTGTTCCAGGCCCTTCACCAGCTTTGTAGCCCTTCTCTGGACACGTTCCAGGGCCGCGATGTCCTTCTGTAGTGAGGGGCCCAAAGCTGAACACAGTAATCGAGGTGCGGCCTCAACAGAGCTGAGTACATGGGGACAGTCACTTCCCTAGTACTGCTGGCCACACTCTTCCTGATACAAGCCAGGATGCCGTTGGCCTTCTTGGCCACCTGGGCACACTGCCGGCTCATGTTCAGGTGGGCATTGACCGACACCCCCAGTTCCTTTTCCTCTGCACAGCTTTCCAGCCAGTCTGCCCCAAGCCTGTAGCGCTGCTTGGGGTCGTTGTGGCCAAAGTGCAGGACCTGGCACTTAGCCATGTTGAACCTCATCCCATTGGCCTCTGCCCATCAATCCAACCTGTCCAGGTCCCTCTGCAGGGCCTTCCTGCCCTCTGGCAGGTCAACACTTCCCCCCAGTTTGGTGTCATTTAAGGACTTAGTTCATCAGATCACATATGAAGGTTAAGTTCATATCTGAAGTTGTAGAGAGCTTTTATATAAGAGGAAAAGAGCTGTTTCTTAGCTATTATAAATAAATGCAATTCCAGTACAAGCAGACTTACCTCATTTCATCGCTCTGGATGAAATGTGTGCTTTTGCTGGAGGAGAAACAAACTTCAGTTTGATGAAAGGTGAGTTGTAAACTAGCTCCTCAAACAGAACACCTGAATAAAAACGTTTAGTGAAGTTTTGTTTCTTTTTACCAAGTATTTTTCTCTAAGTCAGTTTGAAGCATTTAGAGTAAAATTCTGATCAGGATAGTTCCCAGGGGCTTTAAGAACAATTATATAATGTTGTCATCTTCTGAAAACACTCTTATGGAAATCTAAACTTCAGTGCTGCTGACGTAAGCATAGAAGAATCTACTAAGCAGCAGTTGTATTAATCTGCTGTAGTACCTTTGTAGAACTGCAATATACCTAGAATTGTCATAAAGGAAAGTGAGATGATATTAAAATACACAGAAAACATGTCTCCCCCAATTTTTACTATACCTGTGTTAATTCATCACGAATTCATCTATTCTTTGATATAGAAGGAAAAAGATTAGAAGATTACTTCTGTGTTGCTTCTAATTTCTGGTAAATGGGAGTAGGCACTGTGCAGCAACAATCCAAGTTGCTCATAGATAAATGGATTATCTACAGACAAACCTGCAGATAACATAAGTCATAATTGGTTGATAACACTAACTTTTCAATCACTCCTTTGTAAGAAACACACAGAACGTGTGTGAACGCAATAAGAACACCTTGCAGTTACAGCTCAGTGTAGAATCTGTCATACAGGAAAGCAATGCAACATAGTAAAGTCAATGTGTGGAAATGTACTTTGAGAAACAAAATTTGCATGTTTTGATCAAGTTGGGTGCTTCTGTTGGAGAATGGCAACTAACACTTTTGCTCTGTCCTTTCTAATTGTTTTCTTCATTTGCTGACTTGATAACTATAGTGGAGTGCCTTAAATTGTTGGCTGAATGGTACCTTCTTATTAAATATCAACATGAAAGCAGTATTTTTTTCTTTACGTTTTCAATTACAACACTACAACTCTCAACATCATGAGTTCTACTTACATCACTGAATCAGATCTGTATCCAGTGAGAAGAACTTCCAGTAGGACTTAGGGAATAAACTAAAAACAGAGTAAATTAAATTATTCAATTGCTGTTGTTCCTCATCAATCGTTGTATTTTGCTAGGTAAGCTGCTTAATTCCCTCCCATGCACAGAGACTGGCTACTAGTTTTGTTTGAGGTCAGTGCTGAGCAGTAGGTGCTTCGGTCTTCATCTGCATTCCTGATGTGCTTCAGTGCTGAGAAATATTCTCTGCAGCTAAAGAGGAGTTAGAGCATTGGAGTGTGTCAGGAGGTGCCAGAGTGAAGGATTCCTGCAGAAGTACCAAACTTTTATAAAGACTTGGTGCAGGATTTTCAGAAGTTGACTCTCAAGTCCTGTGTCCTTCAGTCCTCTTAGATACTTCCCTAACAACAGTGTAAGACTCTCAGCAGATTACCAGCTGTGCAAGTTTTGCATCCTAATGAGAAGCTTATAATTGATATCTCAGTAGCGATGCCAAGTACTTAATTGTGAATTTCGTGATCTGTCTGAACATGTTAGCTCAGCCAGACAAAAACAGGTTTGGGTTACCTCTGCTGGCACTTAGTGGAATAGCGTGGTTGTACAGGTGGCAGCTCTGAAAGAATTTTATCCAGTGATGTCATTGGCAAAGAAAGAGAAATCCTGCTTGATTTCTTAAAGCTTCAGAAAGTTAGCGAAACAGGAGCACAGGAGAGATTTAAAATGATAAATGGGGAGATGAAACTGCAAAAACATTGGTAAATGTGACTGCTCATAAAGCAGCAGGAATTCTCTTTTCTTCGTGGAGTCATGCATGAACTTTGTTTTGAATTGTTACTGATATTTTCCTCTAAACCTAAAACTCTGCACACAACATTACACTTGCAAGTTTAATTCAAACACAGATAAAAACCATGCAAGAAAACTGAGAAAGGGCACAATAATATGACTTCTTATATGCTGCCCACTTTTTTGTTGCTGTTAAATTTACTGTGACCACTCACAGTGATGAAAATAGTGCTTCATGTTGGTACCGTGCCTTGGGACCTTTTGTTGAGCCTGACACTGCAGTTGCATTCCAGATTTGTTGGTATGTGCAGTACCTAATCCTCATCTTTTAGGTAAAGACAAGAAGGGAAGTTGTAACCTGTCTCGTGTTGACAGCACCACCTGCCTCTTTCCTGTTGAGGAGAAAGCTGTGGAGTACTACTTTGCTTCTGATGCTAGGTAATGTTCTTCAGCATCTTTTAGTGTATATAAAAATTTGGTCTGTAAAGGTGAGGCCATGAACAAGAGACGGGGAGGTGGTTTCTTTCTGAATAATAGTAATATATAAATCATGTGGCTGTTGGCATTTTTTTACAAACAATTAGTTACCATTTGCAGCTCTGAAAGAGACAAAGGAGGAGTAGAGTGTTAATGTTAAAGAAGTAAACTCACTTTGAGTTTTTAACGCTTTTTAATGGTATTAATCCTTCTTCAAGCATAGCTAGCATGGGACAGATCTTACCTGCTAATAGGATTCCAGAGGTGAGTGATAAGAAAGCTGTGAGAGTACAGACCTGAAGTAACAGAACAGGTGCAACTTATTAAGAGGATTGCGTTGCTTCTCCAGGAATGTCTGCACGTGTTCAATTCCTTTATCATCAAAGGTGTCTCATTTTAGTGGAGGTAGGAAGGCCTAACTTGACAAAAGCCTTACTAGAATAGGTAGTTTTCTGTTTAGGGAAATAAGTACTCTTTCAAGAAATGTAAAAATACTGCACTGTTCGAATTCTAGAGCTCATTTTATCAGCATTTTGGAGAGATTTGGGGTACCCCAATGTTTTCTGATTTTAGAGAGCTTTTCAGTGACTCGCCCAAGGTCAGAACAAAAGCTACTAAAATAGTGAGCTGATGCATTTCAGTACAGCTTGCCATGTTGAAGTAAGAAAGCACAGACTAAAATCCTGTCAAAGATATTAAGCCCCACTGGTAACTCCAGTATTGACACTTCTCAAGTAACCTGAAGGCAGGGAAGGTATTCAATAGTACCTAATTCTTGGAGTATGTCTAAGTAGATGTTCAAGTATTTTAACAGGTGTCCACAGTTCTACACGTGGGGAAAATGAGATGCAGGGAGGGACAATTGCTTATTGCTGGAAAAGAAAAAGGATCCCGTTACCTGTAGTTGAACATTCTGTGTATTAAGCCTTCTTCCTGACTTCTGCTCTCTAGCTCCTAATGGTTAGATCACGCTGCTGCACCTGCTGCTTTGTCTGAGGAATTCATAGTTTCTTCTTAAAGCAGGCACTGAAATTCATAATTAGATAGGTGGAAGAAATCCAGTTGTATTGGTAGCGTGGAAATGTTTTTTACAGTGTTCCTTTCATTTTAAAAGAAATTTCATTGAAATGAGTAACTTTTGAAATACATACGTTGGATTATAAGTAGGGCTGTAGCCTTTGTCTTTACGTGACGAGTAATGTCTTACGGCAAATGATGTGTGCTTTTATAGTGCTGTCATTGAGCATACCAACAGAGTGATTTTCCTTGAAGATGATGATGTAGCAGCTGTGGTTGATGGCCGTCTTTCCATCCACCGGATCAAACGTACAGCGGGCGATCACCCTGGGCGTGCTGTCCAAACCCTGCAGATGGAACTTCAGCAAATTATGAAGGGTAAAATCTTCTGAATGTCACCAATGTAGAGATGACCATAGGGTTAGGGTTAGGGATGACCATAGGTCATCTCTAGAGTCACAGAATAATTAAGGTTGAAAAGGACCTCTGGAGATCATCTGGTCCAGTCTCTGTGCTAAAAGCAGTGTCCTTAGGTCAGCATGTTCAGGAGTTTGTTTAGACAAGTTTAGAGTATGTTGAAGAATGGAAATCCCACAGCCTTTCTGAGCACCTGTTCCAGTGCTTAGCCACCCTCATGGCAAAAGAAATTGTCCTTACATCTAATGAGACTTTCCCTTGAGCTAACACTGTAATGGGAATTGTGGAGCTGAGGATTTTGCCTCCTGCTTGGAGGCATCTGTTTTTTTCTGAGATTGAATCTTAGGAGGCTTACCATTCTGGATCTGACCGATAGTTGACACATTCTGGTATCTTGAATCTAGTTCTCATTTTGAGCTGATCCGATGCCATAGTTGAAAATGAAATGTCAGCTTAAATGAACCTTTCTTTTAGATACTCATACAGGAATGAAAGGTAATCTCTGACTGGTAACTGGCCTTTCGTTGTCTCTGATCCAAACTTTTCCCCATAAACATAGGAAAAATGTATATTACTAGGTGGTAAACTATTCTTTTTATTATTTTGTAGGTAACTTCAGCTCATTCATGCAAAAGGAAATTTTTGAACAGCCAGAATCCGTTGTTAATACAATGAGAGGAAGGGTCAACTTTGACGACTACACTGGTAATTGAGATGCATGCTTGTTTGTTTTTGACAGAGCAGTACCCAGTAGATATTCACAGAGGAGGACGTAGGTGATGACATGGGAGATTAAAATGTGCCAGTGTAAGACAATGTGCATGTCATATTACAGGGAGTGCTTCCCTAATCACATAATCTGGTGGCAAAGTTATTCTTTGTGATGAGTTTTTTTTGCAAAGTGGTTGGCTGAGATCATAATACTGCACACTAACACCGGTAATCTTGAGAAGTTCTGCTACCTGGCCACCCTAATTTTTCTCTCTGAATCTTGTTTACAGTGAACCTCGGTGGGTTGAAGGATCATATTAAGGAGATTCAGAGGTGTCGTCGTTTAATCCTTATTGCTTGCGGGACAAGTTACCATGCTGGAGTTGCAGTAAGTGGTCAGTCTTGATCTGTTTGCAAACTGTAGCTGGGGTTGAACAGCAGGCACGATATCGTGTCTGGCAAGCATGATAAAGATGGAATAGTAATGTTGAGTGAGAAAAATTCATTCTGATTAGTGAAGACCCCTTTTGAATCTGCATACAACAGATGTTCAAATTGCTAGTGACAACAATAGGAACCAAAAGCTTGAGTGACTGAGTACTTATGAAAATATTGCCTTTGATTTTATTGCTATGGAATGCTTTAAGAAAAAAACAACTTTTTTTGTTGTAAAAGATGATTGGCAAGGGAAGGGATAATGCAACACCAGAATGCAAATGCTGCAGCAAGGTAGGAGTTGCTGTGAGCCAGACGTGATTTTCTCCTTTGCTCTTTACGCAGACAGCTAGGGCACATGCTTAGAGACATCTCTGTGCTTGCCCAGTACTCTGAAGAGATTTTGCTTTATACCTTACAGAAGTGCTGGCTGTGTGTATCGGCAACATGTGATTTTGTTTCTCTGACACGTTACGTAATCACTGGATAAATCATGATGGCTTTAGATGAAGCTTTTTTATATTGTAGATTGGCAGCCCATAATGTTGCAATTTAAAGTACTCCACAACTTCACAGAGGAATCCTTTATCGGGATATCCTCAGAAAATCTGCGGAGCACAGCTATGTTACCTGATTTACAAGAACCAAAAAATACAGCTATCCAAGGTGAACAAAAAGAGTATAAGATAATGTTAATAGCAATCAATTGACTAGCCAAAACAAGTTTCTGGCTTGGCCTGGATACTGGTGGTGGTTTCTGAATTCTTCAGTAATACAAGTTATAGTCTGATAGAATGACACCCTATATTATATAAGTGAGATTTTTTAAGAACAATTGGAAGAAGCTGGCCTCATAGGCTTTTTGTTGGGCCAAAATTAGGATAACTTTTCACAGGGTTAGTTGAATGTGAGTTGAGTATGAGTATACTGAGTCATTAAAATATAATCCAGTGCTAATTTTTTACATTTATTTTGATAATATTTTCCTGTGTGGGGGCAACTAGAAGACTTTTCCAAACAGTTTTCTTTAAATACAATCTAATACGTAATTTTGACATCTCCTTTTACCAGACCCGTCAAGTTCTGGAAGAACTGACTGAATTACCCGTTATGGTTGAACTAGCCAGTGATTTCTTGGATAGAAACACTCCTGTCTTCAGAGATGATGTTTGCTTTTTCATCAGCCAGTCAGGTATGATCTCACTTTACAACCCACTCACTCACATCTTTCCTGTAAATGTTAGTTTAGGAGGGAAAAGGCAGCAGGGCCAATTCTTGTGCCTACCTGTAGGATTGCACATGATATATGCAAATGAAGAAATTGGCACAGACGTGCTAGAAATTGGTTAAAAAAAAAGGTGGTTCTCCTCCCGTCCATCTGCATGTGGGTGGGTGTTTGACTTTGTTTAGGTGAGCCTTACATATGGTAACAGTGGTTTTGTTTCCTTTATCTGTGATGAAATATTTCATCAGTCAGCATACTAAAAAAAAATCCTTTGAGGTCTGGGTAAAGACAAGTCAATATCTTTTGAATAGTTTCAGTTCTTTTGTTAAAGTAGTACCAGATACTAAGCAACATGGTGCATCAGATCCATAAAAGACATGAAGCTATTACAGAAGAGTATCTGAAAAAATAGAACAACCTTGGAATGGAGTGAGAGAGAAAACATACACTTAAGCTTAGAAAAGAAAAAAAAAAAGTGATATATCCTATCCAAAATATTTTCAAGGACAATTACAATATGTCTTTCATTTTAGTTGCATTTACTGTTCTAGATTATCACACCTGATCTTCAGCTTTGTTAATAAAACTAGTTTGTATGCTAAAATACTCTTGTTAACAGGACAGTATTTTTTTCCTCCTCAGTGTCAGGTAATTTAGAATATCACCTCTTTGTAGGGGGCTCATGTAAATGTTGCAGTTTTCCCCGGGTTTTAGGACACGTGTTGCTTCTTCCCCTTATAAGTTGCACTGTCTCAAATCTAGCAGTGCACACGAGGGGATGCATCTTTTCCCTGAAGTGTTGGATGTGGCAAGCAAACAAGGATTTTCCTGGAACCTAAGCTTAGTCATCAGGCAGTACAAAACTAAAGTAAACATTGAGCTCAAATAACCCCAGTTCTCCCCACCCATAAATCTGTTTTTCTAGCCCTAGATTTCCACCCTATATAACTTATAGTAAGTAATGTAGTGTGCAGACAGTGTTTATATGTATTGGTGTACTGAAGTAGAATTGTACCTAACCTTGGTGGTATTTTGTTTTGTTCGTGTTTTCTGTTGTCACCTTATGTGTGCAGGAGTACATCAAAAAAGGTGTTCTTTTTTAGGATAAAGGTAAACTGGTAACGCTGGGTAGAATGTATAGTAGCTTCTATTTCTAGGCTTGTGTCTGGAGCTCAGCTCACAAGCAGCAGTTCTGGGGATAATCAGCGTGAGGTTTCTTTTTCCCCATCTGTTGACTTCATTTTTAAACCAACTATTTCTAATTTGTAATATCTTGAATTTTTGAAACAACATGTTAATTGAAGTCTGATCTAAGTTAGCCTCTGTTGGCGTTGTGCAAACAATTCTGGACAGGAGTGATCAGTTTTTGGCATGACTTCTTTGAGAAGAGATTTTGCAAGATACCAGGTTGTTGGTGAGCACCATCAGCCAAGCAGTTGTATGGTTTTGATGGCGGTAACATGGGAAGACTCTAATGGCTAGGTGTACATTAATGCTTTTTCATCTGCTGTACACTTCAGCTAGGTTATGTATGGATATCCTTAATACATGGGTTCTACCCCCCACAACACCCCAAGGTGAATATTTAGTAACTGGGAAGGGGGGAAGAAGTTGTTTTTGCTAAATGAGATACACTTGGACTTAAGTTGTTTTTTTAACCATGGCAGCATAAGTACTGTCTTCAGGTTCTGTGTTTTCTAGATTTCACTCTTCTTTTTAGGGATAAAACACAGTGTGCATGGTCTGACATAATTGCTAACTCTTTTGACTTACAGACAAATGCAAATTTACGAGATTCTATTTAGAAAAGCACTGTTTTACATCGTCAGTGTCAGCAGTAACCAATACCAAATTGCAGCATTGTAAATATCTGTATTTTCAGGTGAGACAGCAGATACTTTGATGGGTCTTCGGTATTGCAAAGAGAGAGGAGCCTTAACTGTAGGAATAACTAATACAGTTGGCAGCTCTATATCACGAGAGACAGATTGTGGAGTCCATATCAATGCAGGACCAGAGATTGGAGTTGCGAGCACCAAGGTAAATAACAAGTTCATAGATCTTACTGAATCACCTGTGAAGGGTCTGGCTATTATATGGGTCCTCTGAATGTTCTTTGTTCCTTTTTTAACAGTTGTAATTGCTGATTCTACTTCCTAAGAGGCAGAAATTCTCTCCTCTGTCATTATTTGTCCTGAGGTGCAGACTCAGTTTAAATGAAAGTCTAAATATGGAAAAAGAAATTGTAAGACAGGGTTTTGGAAACGTAGGCAATACACAACTACCCTTAATCATGCTGCTTTTACCAAAGAAAGTGTGATATTAAAACTGTAATTAAACAGGAAATGGGGAAGTGGTCTTTTAAAGAAAACCAGTATTTATGTCCATCTAAGAGTTATTCTCTGGTTGATGCATCTGGCTGCGTGTGATACAGTATAAAATAACTTGCTTTGCTGCATTTCATTTCGATGAAGTGCTTCTGCATGTTGAAATCTGCTTTGATTTAGTTATATTTAGAGGCGAGATGATGTCAATCTGTTACATAAATTCAGCCAAAAACCACATTTGAGTTTAATAGTTCACTGGGGAATTTGATCATGGAAAATTCATGAGTCTCCTGCAAGAAACAGTTGAACGAGTTGTTTGTCCCTGGGTTGTTTTCATATAGCCAACATTATAGTTAGGAGATAATTGAATTTGGCATTTTCTCTCTGGTGATGTGGGGAGTTACCAAAGTTGTGTGTATATGAAATACGAACTTGAAGAGATTCTCCCCATAAGGGGAGAATGTACATTCAGGTTCATTTTGAGAACATATTACAAACAATCCAAATATTGTTAATGTATCTGTTCAGTGCTATTTGCTAATGTAACCTTCAACTATGTACTAACCAAAACAAAGTAGATCACACTGTGTATCAAACTCTGCTAGTAAGCATAACTGAAATTTTTCTAGATTCCTTCAGAGCTATTTAAGTCTTCTCTGATATATCACTGTGGATGTTTGTTTTATTATTGTTTAGAAAGGGATAGAACTGCTACAAACCTTAATCTGAATTCTAAGCAACTTCAGTCCAAGGCTTGTTGCACCACAGACCATTTCATAACGTTTGTCTTTTAAGGACTTCAGAGGCTAGACTTTATAATAGATGTTGGATACTATGCCTTAAATGTTTATGCAGATAGAATTTCCTTGAGTGCTAGTTTCACTTTGCTGTGCAGATGACTGTTCCTGGAGTCAGTGATACCAGTCACTATGGTCTTTTAGAGAAATATATATAGCCTTTGCAAGTTGAAGAGTTCAAAATCTGTTCTTAACAAACTGGGGCGAGGAAGGGTTTGAAATCACCCTACCTTTTCAATAGTCTTTGCATTCCATGTGCATTTTCATGTGGTCCAAAAAAAGCTAGAGCCAGCTGTCCTGTCACAGTGGCCAGATGTAGTAGTGAGGTATCACTGTACATCTTCAGTTGTTGGGTCTTCTAGTCTTCAGTGTTTTCATTGTTTGCTCACTCAAACAGAGAAAGAAGGACACAGTTACAGTCAGAAAATAGGATTTAATGATTGCCAGGAATCCCAGAAATATTCCACTTTGCTCTTTGTATCTTAATCTCTGGGAGCTTGAGGAGATTGTGCCATTGCAAGCCTCCATTTGAGCAAATGCCATGTGAATTTCATGTTGGTCCTTCCCGCTTAATTGGAAGGAAAGGTACCATTTAAAAACATGCTAAGACTAAAGTCAGCAGCTAGTCGAAGAATGTTGTAGCAGGTGACAACTATTTACTGTCTTAATGACATTTTTTTTCTTTCTCCCTCTTCCCCCATTCCCTTATTAGGCCTATACCAGCCAGTTTGTCTCTTTGGTGATGTTTGCTCTAATGATGTGTGATGACAGAATTTCTGTGCAAGAAAGACGCAAGGAAATCATGCGTGGTCTAAAAGGACTGCCAGGTAGGAAACTGTTGCATTTATTGTGTCTTGCCAAATGAAATTCAGTAGCATAGATGAACTTGACAATGCACAAACTTTGCTTTTGAAAGACTGAGGGGATGAGATTTGTGCAATGTGACTATTATTTATAACTCTTTGCAACTGCATTCCCTCTGATGCTTTCAGACCATTACATTGGATTATTAAAATACTGGGTACACTCTCTCTGCAAGTTGTTGCTATCTGCGTATATGAAATATGAGCAGTTTGAGAAGCAGAGGGATATAAATGCGCACAACTTTAATTCTTCTCTTCTAGACTTGATTAAAGAAGTGCTGAGTATGGATGACGAGATCCAGAAGCTAGCCACAGAGCTATACCATCAGAAGTCTGTTCTCATCATGGGACGTGGCTACCATTATGCTACATGTCTTGAGGGAGCTTTGGTAAGAGATTTCTTTATTTAAAACTGGTTCAAATGCACTTAGCTATGGACTCTAATTAGATACCTGACTACTAGTTGATTCAAAAGCAGCTAACAGCTGTGGCCTGTTGGCTGACATACTGGGTGGAATAGCTAGAACTCACCATACCACTGCTGGTATTTCCATGTAAAGATACCCAACTCACATAACAGCTACTAGTCACCATGGATTGAAAGGGTGTAGTTTCAGCATTCACATTGGGAATGCTTTAGGTCCACATTGAATTACTGTGACAGACTGGGCACCCTAATAAACTTAGTTCTTTGAACTGTTGGGGTGGCATTTCCAGGAATCCTCAGCATCCAAAACTGAGCACGTACTTTCTAGAACCTGTGAGTTGTAGTTTCTACCTTTGAGGAGATTGTTGTTGGTATTAGTGCTGTCGCCTATGGACATGCAAATGTCATCTTTGTATTGGCCTGCCCAGTTCAAGACTATGATGATATATATATTGACTGATGGCAAATAATAAGGCCTGTGGTGGGTTTGGTGTAAGTGTTGTGATGGCCTATAAGCAGCTCAGCCCAGGTGCACTACTTTGATTTAGGTTTTCAAGCTGGCTTGTCCACATAATGGATCTGAGGAGAGCCGGAACACACTTTTACAAACTTAAATTACGTAGAAAGTGGAAGAAACCACAGAGATGTTTATATAATAATAAAAATAAACAAACAAAGTTTGCCTAAAGCTTTATGAATATTCTTTTTCCCCATCTAGAAAATTAAAGAAATTACCTACATGCACTCTGAGGGGATATTGGCAGGTGAGCTGAAGCATGGCCCTCTTGCGTTGGTGGACAAACTCATGCCCGTTATCATGATCATCATGAGAGACCATACATATGCTAAGTGCCAGAATGCTCTCCAGCAGGTCATTGCACGACAAGTAAGTACCTGTAAAACTCTACAGTGCATCAGAAAAGTTGGTTTTAATATAGAAGCAGTTTTGCAGGTACCAAACTATTTGCTTTAGCATCACTGCCTAACATATGAATTCAGTAGATAGTCCTCTTGGGCTTTTCACAGCCCAAGAAGCCCCCTATCTTTTTTTTTTTTTTTTTTTTGAAAAAAGATACGTGGGAGACTGGTGTCTTTAACCTTCGGAAAAAGGTCTTTGCAAGTGGTCTTGCAGGGTAATGGAAGCTGGAAGCTAAAGACTTCATGTCAGCATGGGTTAGGTTCAAAACATTGTTAGATGCATAGTATTACATGTACTGAAGGAGGAAAGTTTTCAGTTTTAACACTATTTCACTAGCTTAGAAAACAATTGCTAGCAACCTTTATTTGTTGTACGGGGAGGGGGGGGAGGGGTTGGGTTTTTTTTGTTTTTTTTTCAACCTCTGTGACTTGCCAGTTCTGTCAGATCTCAGAAAAGGTAACATTTCAGAGTGCTCAGGCTTGCGATTGCAGAATGCAGTGATTTTTTTTGTTTTTGTTTTCAATAAGAAAAGTGCACTGGCATAAGGCTACAGATGCAGGAGCCTAGTGTGGTTTGTTTACCATTTAAAATATGCTACTGGAATGCCCATGTGATGCTAAGCTGCTTTCCTTTAAGTAAAAATTTCTTGCTACCAGTGATGTGAACAGAAGTGAGAAAAGAACCTTTCCTGACATGTTTTTCTTCAACATTTCCCTTTGTTGCAGGGGCGACCTGTCATCATTTGTGATAAGGAAGACATTGAGACAATTAAGAACAATAAGAGAACAATCAAAGTTCCGCATTCAGTGGACTGTCTGCAGGGGATCCTGAGTGTCATCCCCCTTCAGCTTCTGGCTTTCCACCTTGCAGTTCTCAGAGGATATGATGTAAGTACAGTGTTCCCTTCCTAGCCTCCTGCACTTGTGTTTGCTATTTACAGGTCTGAAAAAGATGTGTTGGGTGAAGTTTGAAGTCTGTGGGGGTTGTCTGTGTGATTGCTTGAGCTACTGGAACTGCCAGGTTAAATTGTAGACATGACAATTGCAGAAGCTTTTTGTGAACAAAACGTGAAGGCAGTCTACTACACTTGGCTGAGCCTCATGCAGTTCGAGTTGGACATGTCTGTTTTCTGGTACAAGCGTACTGTTGCTGGAGAGCTGGTAGGAAGCTGAAATGAAGTTTAAAATCAAAATCAACAGAAGGATGTTTAAAAAAAAAAACAGAGTCTGTGTTAGTTATTTGATCTTAATACAGACACTGGCCTCTACCACTTACTGCAGTGACCTTCTATCATTTGAGAACTGTAGCAATTTACATTGAAGGGACTAACTGTTTAGTTTTTGACAGAGTTGTAACAACTGAAGTCAATGGACTTTTTTGGCATTGATTATCCTAAGTTAACAGGGAAATGTGTTCAGTCACTTTCAGTTTAAACACAGAGCAAACATTCCACACATTACAAAGTTATACACAAGGAAAGTGTCTAAATACTCACAAGCATCTTCTTTCTCCTCCCTCTCTGCAGGTTGATTTTCCAAGAAATCTGGCCAAGTCCGTAACTGTAGAGTGAAAGATCATCTGAATCATAGGGGCAAAGGGGAATTAAATGAAAGACTTTTTTTGGTACCAAAATAACTTGATTTTAAAGTCCCCTAGGTAAATCTTATTTTGGTAAATCATTGTTTGTGTACACGATCACCGTACTTCCATTACATTAGTGATTGTCAAATTGATTCCACATGCTATGTCAGTAGCTTTGGGTTTTTTGAACAATAGATTTCCATGCAAGATATTAAATGGTTTTCTTTAAAGATTACTGAGCCTTCTAGGTAAGGGGCCCTTCACTTTACTTTTAGATACTGTCATTGTTTCTTATCCAGTGTGACTCATTCCAGTCATTGATGAGAAACCATTCAGTGAATTACCTGTCATGCTCTCAGGCAGTGAAGCAGGATACCAGATTATGCAACTGGAACAAGAGCTGTTACTGGTCATGCTTGTGCAGATATTTTAACAGCGAGAAACTGTAAACAAGCATTTGGGTCAATTTCTGCCTCATTTGTAAAAGGGAATTCAACTGACCTGTCACAGCCTCTGAAATTTTAGGCATGTGGTAAATGTGCTAAGAAAGTAATTTTGTTTCAGAAAGATTTTATCTATGCCAAATACCTAGCAACTGACAATCTCATAGACTCGGTGGGCCATAACGCACCATGTAACACCAGCAGGTATCTGTAGTTGTGCCCATGAAGACAGTGGAACTCGCGCCTTCAAGTGTAAGTGGAAGCAGTGTCTGACTCAGAATGGATGCATGCCAAAGTGAGGAAAAACAGGAATATAGCAGTGCTCAGTTTGTGGTGGTGCTTTGTTGATGCTGGTTTTTGGTGATTTTCTTTGTGTGTGTGTTTTTTAAATGAATAGCACTCTTCCTGCATTGAGGGATAAAGATTTTTTCCCCTTGAACTGAGCACTGCGGCACTACAAACAGATTGTAAGGAATGGGCTTTATGTTGCTGCAGGTCACTTACTAGTCTGAACGTGTAGAAGAAAGTTTTTGTCTTGTCTCAGGCAGAGACGACACTGAATATTCCTTTCAGAGGCTTACTACATTAGACAAAGTCCCCTGATAAATACATGGATTCTGGTTTATTTATGAGTAGTTCATACAGTTGTAGTGGCGTATGTGATTATGTCAAATTCAGCTGTTGTAAAACTGGAGGGGATAAAGGCTTGATACGTGTGGGAAAAAAATACACTGATAATTGTATAACAAGTTTGCAGAGAATTAGAAATTACACAGAAAATAAGCCTTGAAGATTTAATACCAGCTTTGAAAAAGTCATTAAATGGCATTTAGCTAGGTGTTTCCTAATGCAAAAAGGTGAATTTCCTGCCCAGGTGGTAGGCTTTGAATTAGCTTTATAGAAACAGCATAAAAAGAAAAGCAAACTACAAGGTGTAAAGCAATGCTTGACAAGTCATGGTGAATATTCCAGATCACTTGCTGCCCCCCAGAATGCTTTAACAAATGTAAACGTAGCTCTCCTCGTGCAGGTTGCAAGATGACTGCCAAGTAGTAGTAATCCAGCCTGACTTGTACAGTAAAAGACAACTGCTCAGACTGAGGTGTTTCCAAAGACCGTGTAGCAATTCTACTTTATATAAAACCGCAGTAGCCTATTTAACTTCAATTCAGTATCAGCTCAAGGCTGATACTTTTATTATGTTAATTAGATTAAAATGCTGCGTGCCTGGAAACAGTTTCTTAAAGCCAATATATGTATGTTTATCAACACATGGTATTCAGACTATTAATTTATGAATGCATTGTGCTGCCAGTGTCTGTTTAAGAGCAAAGAAGTAAATACTTAATTTTATTTGTACAATATTTGCCTATGAGGCACTAACTTGTAACAGTTAACGTGCCTCTGCCTAAACATGACTTGTAGACTTCTTCCCTGCTTCATTGGAGAGGATACTTCTCCTTAAGGAACAAACAACGTATGTTCAATACTAACAGTTTGGAGACAGTTCATTTTCCTCCATCTCCCACTCAGCTTTTAAGAGAACGGAAACTGTGAACCTTTAACATGGAGGGTGGGAAGCAAGGAAGGGCTTCCCCCTACTCCCCAGCATAAGGACTTGCAGTACCACATCCTATGTTCTTGTTAGCATGGTGTCTAGTGGGAAAGAACCTGCAAGAGAATTAAGATCTATTTCTCCTATTCCATTCAGAAGAAAAACAACAAGCATTGCTTTTGTCTAGCCTTGTACAGGTAATTGTCTGCTGGCTTACCAAGTCTCCTAGCAAACAGGATGGTAGACATCATGTTAAAATACAGATTGCTGTTCAGTAAAAGTTTGATAATTCAGGCTGTTAAATATTTATGAAAGTAACTTGTGTACAAAGAGGACCAAAGAACAGGATTCTAAGTTAGAAATTTAAGTCTGACACTCTCCTGTTGGGTGTAACTGTACAGATATTGCTGAGTTATTTGGTTTTAATGCTGTGATAGACAAATCCTTATTCTTAGTAATTTAAGGCATTAAAACTCATGACGAATACTTCATTTGTCAGAAGTAAAGGTAGTATTCACCCCCCTATATTCTGCAAGTTGCCAGTAAACTGCCTGAAGTGTACAAAAATCCGCCTGCCAAAACAGAGGTTTAGTCGCTAATTGCAACTAGGCTGTTGGATGTTGTAATGCTTAATATCAAAGAATGCTGTAGAGCACACTTGCTATGAAGAATTTCTCTGATGAGCATGGTAGGGAATCCGTAAAGCATCTCATTGTTGTTAATTGCTATGCCTGTGTGAAGTGAGAATGTATAAAGGACTCTTCTTAGCTTTCCTTACCTCATTTTGTGTAGATGTGTTGCATTTTGATGAACAGATGATGTTTCTCTTTTCCCTAGAAAACTTTCAGAATGTCTTGTGATATTTATTAACAGCCAGTCAGTCTTCTGCTCTCCAGAATGAATGTTTTGCTTACTGAGCCAGTAAAACTCCCTCTTTCCTAACAGAGGTGTTCAAAAATTCAGTAGCCCTGTCACTAAAATTGAGCCACAGGTAAATACAGATAAAGGCCTTTGTCATTTGAAATAGCAGCTGCCTATTACTTCATACGTTTGTCATAGTTTATTTTGACTGAAGTAACTGTTTTCCTCATCTATGTCTGCAGAGGCTTAAAGGGAGGTACAAGCCCCATAGGTCTTAGGGTTTTTTCTAATTACCGAAGACCAGAGAACTTCAAGCTCGGCACGCTGTTTCTTCGTAACAGATCTTAGCCAGATTCCACACTGTTAGTAAGGTTATTCCACAAACATGGGAAAGTTGTTTGCAGAGTATGCTTCTGCCAGAAAGGTTTCTTCCTCCTGGCTGTACTGAAGAAAGTCTAGAGACAGTTCTTTCCTGAACGTGAGAGATGAGTAAGTACCATCTGCACACACGTGCTTATAAAGAGCCCAAACCAGTATTTGGGTAGCCTTGTCTTTGTAAGGTACAGCGCTGACAGGGGAAGTGCTGTCTCCTTTTTAGCATGCTTTTACTGGCTGGAAGGTAATTGCGTACCACTGATATGGGGATGCTCTTCCAGCCAGACAGCTGCCTTGACCTCCTTGTTCAGAACATCTCAAGCCCTTTGTATTCAAAAGCTGCATTAGTGAAAGCTTCACGTAGACCATTTTGGAGACAAGTGGGAAGGATCTCATGGATATGACAACATGTAATCTTGCTCCATTTGGAACCTTAACACTAGCACAGACAGACTAGGTTTGGTTAAGCTGCAAATTTAAATGTCTAAAGGCACAAGGAAGACCAAAATATTAGTGCAAAATTGTTGGTTTTTTTTCCTCTCTAGTAGTTACTAGCAGTCCTTGACACCACAAGTAGGTGGCTGACAGCAGCATATATGATGGAGAGGGAAATTGAAATTGGGCCCGTGCAGCAGCACATCAGTGTTTAGCTGTGGCTGATTTTAGATCCTACCTGAATGTACCAAACTTGCCTCAAAGCCTGGAGCCCCTCTTCCACATCAGAAACAGGAAGAAGAAACAGCAAAGAAGTATTTGGCTTGAATAAAAGGAAAGACTATTTGCCTTCAGTTTATGTAAATAGACGTTTGAAATGGCAAATACCACCATTTCTTCCCTTCTAGGTCTGTATGTACTGTGCTTGTACATATCCAGCTGGCTTGGTTTGTGGGGACCAGTCTGTATCTTGTTTCCTGTTGTGTGCTGTATGCAGAAGATGTCTTACTTTTGTCTGTAGTGTTTTATAATTTGGGTTCTGTCTTTTTGCTTACTTTTTTGTATCTCACCCTTTGAATAAAATCAAGTGCCCTACATTAAACAAACTGAATTACTGGTCTTTAGTTACATCTATTAAAGAATAGGTAACCCCTGTGAAAGTTAAGGGCAATATATACAAAGCAGAAAAAGACCCAAAGCTTAACTCTCTTCTAACTGGCCAGGCTTTTTTTTTTTTTTATTTAATAACATATCTGAGATATATTTCAACTCACTTTCTATCCTTGATTTTGTTACTAACCAAAAACAGTGAAGAGGAAAGCCCATGAAACATCCCTGAGGCAGAACAGGTGGTATTACCTTCTGTACCTTCATTCTCATTTAACAATCACTTTTCTATCACTGGATAAAACAAAAGAGCAGTTAGTACAGCCCAGATACAACCTGTGCTCAGTGATCTTCACACATGCCCCATGCAATTTTGAAACTCACAGTTCTTTTTTTCAGCTTTTTTGTAACTGCCCCCAGTTTGGGTAATGTCAGGCAGGCTGGGAGCACCACAGCGCTGCTTTGCTGCCCCAGCAGTGCAGGACGACTTGGGTGCTGAGGTGGTACAGTTAAGTTCTTGTAAGTCAACAGCTGGTGACTTAGAGATTGTTCATGTCTTAAAAATGCATGGACAACTTTGTAAGCAAAACCCACAATGACAAAAGCCTATCTGGAATTCCACCCCTCCTCCACTTGGAGCCATTCAGGAATTAATTTCCTTAGGGACCTTCACCTCTGCAGGGGAAGAATATCAAACGTGGACATTTATTTCCCCAAATAAAGTGAGCAGCCTGGACTTGCTCTTCTTACAAATACTTTTCCTGTGCAAGTAGTAGTAAAGTCACAAGACTGCTTTTGAAGGCTAGTGCCTTGGAACTATGCACACACATTCTTAGTATCGCAGTTAAAGTCAGTGCCCACGCACAAAACCATAGCCAGATGTTGGGAGCAAGATTGTCCACTTCTGCTTGCTCAGCACTGCAGGAGGAAACAGCAGTACAGGCCTGCGTTAAGGTCACAAACAAAAACAAGTAAAACAGATCAAAGCTTTGGGCTTTCGTTTTGGTGCAGCTGTAGGACCCATCTGCTCAGGATGCTAAAAGGAGAGGGAACGGTGCAAGGAGCCAGCAAGGCAAGGTGGCTGTGTGCAGCATCATCCTCAGGTGCCTCCAGGGCTGCGCCGTGCTCAGGCTCCCTCCTCTCTGGGCTGTCTGCTGTGGCTCCCAGACGTGAGCTCCTCACCAGCTGCTCCACAGCCCTGGCTGCATTTCCAGACACGGGACCTGTTCCTTCAGTGCAGCCCAGGAACTGCCTCATTTGAGGAGCAAGGGAATGGGTAAATGTGGGGTGCTGCCCAGGTTCTCCATTGCTTATTACCCCATGTGGGGCAACTAAGCACACACACTGTGCACTGCATTTAGTTTAAGCCAATAGAAATGACAGTAGGAAGACAAAAGCAAACGGATGAAGCCAGGGTCTCAGATGCTGAGGTTTACAGACAGGTATAAGCACTTGGTTTGAAAAAATTACACTAGCTTGCCTGCTCCAAAGTATGCCTTGGCCCTTCTAGAGCAACGTGCTTTGACAGCTACCCTTCACACGAGCTGTGCGTGGGCCTTCTGAAGTTTCTTTTCTGAGCCTTGAACTGCTGACTGCATATCCATGCAAGCTTCTTAAATTAATTTACCTAAAGGACTCCTTTTCTGTTATAAAGTGGTGCTGGCCCTTGCACAGGGGTCTTGCTAGGAGGAGCGCTGTGCCAAGTGCACACCTAAGCCCAGGGGCATGGTGTTCCTTCATCACCTTCTCCCCTTGCTGTGTGGCAATGGCTCTTCATCCCCCCCCCGTGGAGCGCACCAGGAGCCCCGTACAATGACTGCTTACACAGAAGGCACCTGTGTTGCAGCTGGAATCAGAGAAATGCCACTTCCCCCCAAAAAACAAGCCAGCTCTCAGGTGACTGTGAGATGCTGAGTGGGAAGCTAGCAGCCAGCCCATGGGGAATTCTTACCCCAGGAACAGGCGTGGAAAGGAGACCAGCACACCGCAGCATTTTTGCTGTACATAGGTGGAACAAAAAGGTGATGGTGTAAAACAAGCTCCCAGTTACCAGGCTGGTGTTTCACAAAAACACTCAACTATCAGCGGAGCCTTTCTTATATGTCAGCAAGATTTGCTGTGCAGGACAGCCTGGTGTTCCTAGACTGCATTTCCTTTTTGATTTGAGAAAAGCATGCAATCCTTACACCCCTTCAGAAACAAGTTAGTTTTGTATTTTTTCCCCTGAAAAGCAGCCATCCGTGCTCCTTGCCTCACAATGTGGACGAGCAACCCCTGTTTGTACACCGGGCACCATACAGACTGATGGGCTGGTGGGACCTGAGCTCCTGGTGCTTTCGCCAGCCCCACAGCATCACCCTGCAGCACCACAGCAGCCCCATGGTACTCGGAGTGCTAAGAGGAGCAGTTAAGTGCCTTAGCTTGAGAGAGCTGATGGGTCTTCCTGGGAAACATTTAAACGGGGACAGAGAGTTATCTCAGTGCAGCCTCCTGGCCAGGCCCACAGCTCAGTAGCTGCCTTCCCCCCTGCCCACGCCCCTCAGTGCTGGGCAGCTCTTCCAGCATCTCACTGCTGCTGTTACGTCTCCGTCTGGCTCGCCACATTTCCAGCTCCTGCGGCTTGGAAGGTCCAAGGAGCAAGGGCCCTGCGCTGCAGGTGGCAGACGGGAGCAGCTCTGGCATCGCCCACAGCAACAAGAAGGCGAACCCTCAGGTACCGACTGCTTCAGTGCTGCAAACACGGGCAGAGACAGATTGTGGGGACAGCTGTGACCAGTCGCGCACATCGGCGGCGCAGCCTGCGCCTGCATTTGGACAATCTGGCTTTTTTTTTTTTTTTTTTTTTTTGTTTTGTCACCTCCTGCTCAGGGTTTCTGGACTACGGCAGGCCTGACCCAGAAGCTGCCTTGTGTGCCTTGAAGAGGCTATTTTTGTCCTATTTCCTTGCTTTTATCAGCTGGTTGGAATACATTGTGGGCATTTGAAAAGGGAAAAGAGAAGAAAAAGAAAAAAAAGCAAGCTGGCCTGCTAAGATGGTCCATGCAGTGCTAAAGTGGTTACCCAGCCTCAGAGACCCACAAACCAGACGTGACGGGCCTCCTCCCCGCTCCTCAGTCTCATTCTTTATTGTTAAGGTCAAATAAAATATGTTCCCATGATCCTTACGCATTCCTATGGAAACAACTTTAAACAAACAAGCTGCTCGCCTGCGCCTGGACAGTGAGCAGTGAGATTACTGTAACACCAGATCCCAAAAGCTGTGGGGAGCCCGGATGCACTGGAGACGCTGGCGGCACCGCGCAGCTCACAGCCAGGCACCAACGGGGTCCAGGAGCTCGTGCGTGGGGAGCCAGGAGGTGGGGGCACCCAAAGCCCTTATTAAGCAGGAGACAACCCCGCACAAGCAAACCTCACGCCTGGCCAGCACCAAAGGGACACCACAAAGGGGGAGCAGTCAGCAAACCTGCAAGAGACAGGACCAGCACCTCCGTGCTCCTCTCATTTCTGTCCGTGCACAAAACTACGTCACCATGTGCACCACGGAGTCATTGATAGGATGGAGATGCTGCCTGTCCTCCCTGCTGATGCCAGTTGCCGCTGGAACAAGCCTTCCTGAAGCTCACAGGTGGGTGCTTTCTAGCACCCAATACTGGGCATGACACTGTCTGCCCTCACAGGATGACTCTCATTGCATCGGCACCCTGAGGATGTGCCTGGAAGTTGGTTCTGTAGCCAAAGCCATCCTTCAGGGCTGTCAGTCCTGGCTCCTGGCACAGCTGTGCTGGGAAATCCCAGCTTCAGACACAAAACCTCCTCTCTCTGGCACTTGCAGTCCCACCACAAGACCAGCACAAGGGCACCGGGTGAACAGACAGAACGGCCCCTGTGGTCTCCGGCTGAACAGTTCTGCTCTAAGCTGTGGCAGGGACTCGCATTCCCTCTTGTATTTATTTATTTTTTTCATCATTTCCCATCATCAGGAAGATGAGCTTTTCCAAGCCCAGCTAGAAACACCAGTGAAAATCAAAGTTATCGTCGATCCAAGCAGCCCCAACTGGTCTACCACGGGAAAACTTAAGACACATACTCCCCAAGCCAAGACAGGATGCTCACATTCAGGCAATGACCTCCCCAGAAGTGTAGCAGCCAGCCTGTGCAGCCAGCCACTGCCAGGTGGAATGTAGGGGTGTGTGGGGGGGGTGGGAATTTCTGAGTTGCACAAAGCTGGAAACGATGCACACAGGAAAAAAATCCTGCTGAACCACACCAGGATGACCCAGTGAATGTGCATTGCACTGCTCATGGAGTCCTCAGCTCAAGGAGAGCAGCGGTCCTCACCCCCTCCGCTCCACGGGGGATCCTGAGCCTACGGAACAGCCACATCACCTCCCTTAGCATAACTGGCAGACAGCCTTGGGGAAGGGCTCACGACAGAGCTTAACGTGTAGGCTACAGGAATTGCATCCAGGACTGTCCCTGCAAGACCACATCCAAGTAAGGCAGGGGGCAAGTGGGGGCTTGAGGCAGGCATGAGCCAACTGCTTCTGAGCAGAACAGCCAGGTTTGGAGGGAATTTTGGCTGCAGGGCTGTAGGTCACTGGGTCCATGTAGGGATCAGTGCGGACCAAAGCCATCTGCCCTCAGCCCTCCAGGTGCTGCCAGCCAGGGACAAGGGCTTGTCACAGTCCTTGCCCTCAGGGGGGATGAGCTGAGTGACAAATTTAGAGCTGAAAGCTGCTCCTGAGGCAGCAGTCTGTCACATTTCTCCAGGAAGAGTCCTGTTTGGGTTACCATATGTCCAAGTGGTATCAGGGCATACACTACATGGAAAAGCAATAAAGCAAGTAATTTAATTGTATCTGTCTTCAATTTAATGCAACCAGCTGGCTTGTGGCAGGCCAGCAGCCAGGGGGTTGTGGATAATTGGGGTATGCTGGTCACAGCTCCAGACAAACTTCTCTTCAGGAGATGAGGGTAGTTTCTATAAGCACAGAAAAAAGAGAACTGTGCTTTAACACTGCAGAAACATCAGCTAAGAAACACTTTTCTCATCAGTAGAAGCAAGCAGGGAAATGTTAGGCTGGGAGAAGGGCTCACCAGCCTGGGAATGCCGTGGTCTTCGATGTTTTCTGCTTGTTTCAGCCACAGCGGGAAGCCCTATATAAAGTCATGTTCCAAAGGGAAATATCTGCCATTATCTTATGACTGGAAACACAGAGGAAGAAGAATGCAAAATGACTTGTCAATAAATGCCTGCCACAGGACAGGGGAGAGCAAAGCCCAGGTTTCCCTTCTAGCCAGGGAGAGGCAGTGGCAGAGCGAGAGGCTGCACTCAGAGATGTCAGCTGAGTCTCACGTCGCCCTGCAAAATGTACTTCCTCCACGCAGAGCTGAAAGACACTGACACTGTGTCCCTTCCTCACATGCCATCAGCTCCAGAAACACTTCTGTTAGCGACACCAGTCTGCAGACATCTCCTTTCCCACCTCCCTCGAAAAAAACAGTTGCTCTGAACATTAATGTGTTTATTCAGCATTTGAGCAGCTCTGAAGTGCCAGATGCAGGGGCTGAGTTGCACTCGGTGTCTCTCAGTTGCACCCCCCCAGTTAAATAAGATGCCGTAAGCAGCACTGTTACCCTCATCTTGCCGGGTTTCTGTGGCAGCCCCACAGCAGGGCATGGTTTAGGGCACCTAAGCCTGGAGGAAGCGCAGGGGCTCCAAAGGCCACTCAGCCTGGGTGGATGCTGCTTCCCAGAATGCAAACAGGTAGAAAAACCCCAAAGCGAATGGTCCTGAGTGACCCACAGGCTGTTTCAAAGCCATGCCCATCCTGGCACAGAGCCTGCTGCCAGCGCTGCTAATTGCGGTGTCTGCCTTGCCCCGGATGAGCTGGGGGGGGTCTGGTTCGTGCCTCAGACTCAGTCCCTCCAGAGCCAGATCTTTGCCAGGGTGCTGGTGCAGTGTGGCAAAGATGGAGAATTTCAGTGCTGGATTTGCAGCTCCATTTGGAGCCTGCCCAGCATGTTGCAAGAGGAACCTCCATGTCCCAAAAAGACAAACCCCACTTCCCCAGCACCCAGCTCCTCCAGAGCACTGCACGGCCACTCACGAGCTCCCAGCACGGCCCCAGAGGCACTGGGGCAGTAGCATCAGCCTCTGTGGGCACTGACAGAGAGGCAAGAAAGAGCTGAGCTACACAGCATCATGTGTCCCTCGAGAGCCAGGATTAACCCTCTCATCATGCTTTTTCCTGTAGTATCACATTTACAGTGACTAATCCTATCGAGCCGGGATTGTTATCCCACGCACACCAAGCCCTGCTTTGTCTAAGTGCAGGATCGACACTGCAGAGAGCAGAAAAGCCTCATCTCCGGGGCTTTCCAAACCCCACGCGGCGGATCCCGGGGCTGACAGGATGGAGCATGGCTGCATGCTCCATCCGAGCAGCAGCAGCAGCATGGCTGCACCTCCCTGCTGCCAGGGCTCCGCTTTTCACGGCTGCTCTCCTTTTTGCAGGTGGACCGCATCGCTGCCACCAGAGACTGAGTGCTGACGCCGCTTCGCCGCTCGCTTTGCACGCAGCTGCCCGAGGAAAAGGAGCAACGGGTGAGCTGCAGGCAGCCAAAAGCACATCCCTGGGCTGCCAGCTGCTCTGCCCGCACCCCAGGGCATCAGTCGGAGGCGATGAGCATCAGTCAGGTCCTGTCTGCTCTGCACAACCCAGGCTGGCAGCCCCAGATTGGAGTGTTTTGCACTGAGCAAGGCGTAGAAAACCCACAATATGTGACAGACAGTCACGGGTTTGATGTTTGATGGTTGCATTTTGCACTGCAGTTCTTGCCCTGTTTTTAGGTTTCAAACAATAAAAGACTACACGCATGTCTTTTTTTTTTTTTCTTAAAGCAAATGTCAGAAGTGAAGCACTCTGCTTTGGAGGTGCCGGTGCTTGTCTTTTCTTGGAGGGTTCCTTCCCTTCTTGGCTTCTGCAGCCAAAGAAACAAAGCTAAGTTCAGGACTTCCCCAGCCTCCTTTCTGTCCCTGCCCAACTACAGCTTTGACAGCTAAAGTCAAATTTTCTTTGACATGAACTCCTGGCCTGCACGCTAGCATGGTGAGGACAGATCTTAGATGCATGACACGTAAAGCTTGGACGTTTAGTCCTTGTGATGGCTTTGCAGGTCACGAGAGCCTGGCGAGGCAGCCCTGCATCTCGCTCCATATCTTTAACACACCAGTCCATGCAGACAAGAAAAACCTCCTGAAATATCAATGGCAAGCTCCTGGTAGCGGGGAAAAACCGTCGCCTTCTATATGTCAGATTAGGAAGCTACAAAAGCAGTATGAGAGGCAGAGGAGGGGTGGCTTGGGGTTAAAACCATGGGGCTGGGATGTCATGAAACACCTTCGGTCCAGTGGGGACTGTGGCTTGTGGTGGCCCTCAGAGGCAGGCTGCCTGGCTTGCTCAGGTGACCCTACTAGCAGGAGCAGGGTTTGAACTGCAGATGCATAAAGCTCGCACCACTGTGTAACCCATGGGTTGTGTATTCCTGACACTAACAAGGACCAGGCCAGCCAGCCCCACATGGTCCCTGGTCACAGGTTAGAGATGGCATCAGGGATCAGCACTATGTGGCAGCTGCTACCCCAAAACCCACCGAGATTCACCCTGACTGTTTAGCTGTGACAATCACCAGCCTTTTGCACACGCAGTGCTCACACGGATTCCATTCAGGACTGAAAACCTTTTGCAAAGTGCTTTAAGCTTTGCTAAGGCAGATCTCAGCAAGGAGGGGAGAAATTCGCACTGGTGTTGCAGAAAGCAATAGTTAAGGCTGGCTTATGCAAGTACCAGATTTTGAAGGGGCTATGTTGGTGAGCTTTCATTCACCTCCAAATGAAGAGGGAGTGAAAGAGTAAAGCTTTTCTGCTTTTAAACAAAACCCAGGTTGCTCGGTCACACCCCTCTAAACACCAAATAGACCTGCAGTAATGCCACAAGGGGAAGGTAGGAAACCAGACTTTGCAGATTGGTATGGGCTGGGAAAAGGGCTCAGCAGCAGACTGAGAAGCAGCACTTCCTGGGCAGTCTCATGCTGAGGCTTGAAAAGAAAAAAACCCAGCTGCTTCCAGTTGTGCCAGGTGAAAAGGAGGGGTGGGGATGATGCCTAAGGCAAGCTGTGCTGCTGGGGCAGGGCAGCGTCCCTCACACTGGTACTGCACGATGGGATGGACAGGGACATGCCCAGCCTGTGTGCCACCTCCCCACCCCCACATCTGTGCAATGTCCAGCTACACAGCAGAGAGCATGGAAAACCCTTGGAACACAGACCATTTCAGTTATAAATTTTGTGCTTGCCTGCATGCTAGGAAACTTTTCTCACCGTTCAGGCACCAGCTGAAGGATCAAGTAGGAAAAATTGTAATTCGAGGGGTTCTGCTGGCAAGTCCTTATCCCTGGGTGGCCAGAGCAGTAGAAGCAGCTGCCCCACAAGGACTGAGCACAGAGCTTGGGCTTTATTTCAGGTCCCGTTCTTGGGATTTCAGCCACTGCTGCCTAATCACCCCTTATCTCAATTCAATCAGCATGATGCAGCCTGTGGTGAAAAATAATTCCAAAAACAAAACAAAACAAAACAAAAGACAACAACAAAAACAAGCGAGCACCCCAAAAATCTGTAATGTTTGAACTGACCCAGACCATCCTGACTGACAGTTGTGCCTCCAGAACAAGGGCACACAATGAAAATAAATGAAGTGCAGACAAAGCTCATTTTTTAGCAGAAGCTCCTTTAGCCTATTGTAAGCAGGAGGAAAAATTAATTACAGCAGCCTTGCAGAGTTAAATCTGATCTGGACAGCGGCTGTGTCTTCTGCCTGACTCACAGTGCTAATTCACACAGACACCCAGTGGCAGCACAGATGCTCAGGGCTGAGGTTCAGACACTGTGCAGTAAGTGAGAAATCAGAAGTCTTTCCAGCAGGCATTGGATGAGGTGTCCAGCAAGGAAGCATGACTGGAAGAGACCTTGTGCCTCTGAGCTCAGGGCCACCTGCCACCAAGTCTTGCTCTCACATCAAACGCCCAGAACACCACGCTCTTGCCTGGGCATTGAGGAATATCCTTGCTTTTCCTGCCATCTCAACCAGGAGTGTGGCAGGTGTTGGCCAGAAACACTTTTTTTAGGATAATAAAGGACAGTTGGGTGTACATGAAAGCACATTTGTCCTCTCCCCCTTGCACAGTTTTCAAAAGCCTATCATGTATGGTCCTCAGTAAGAGAGATAAGCCGTGCTCAGTGTACTCGCAGTCACTGTCATATGAGACACACACACAGAGACACCACGATCATGATCTAGTGCAAATCTGCCACTTTGATCAAAATGCATTTAAAATAATAATAACAATTTGCAGCAATAATGTTTCCATACTGCACCTGCCTAAATTAGCCTAGTAAAGCAAAGCAGGAAAACACTCTGACACTTCCCCACAAACTGTAGCACCAGAAGTGCAGAAGTGTGCTCAAGGGCTGCTCGAATCCCCTGCTCTGCAACAGTTTGTCTGCAGCTGAGCAGCACAACCAGCAGACCTGCTCCTGCTGCAGACTTTGGCAGTTGTGCCAGAAATTGCTCCTTGAGACAACATCCCCCTTCCCTTTCATCGGCTTGGAGGTCTCCTCCAGCAGCATGAATATGTTTGTCTTCCCTGGAGCATGGGAAGCAACTGTGAAACCCTGCAGCATTTATGCAATAGCAAACTGCAACTTTTGAGACTTGCCAGCACATGGACTATCACACCCCCAGCTGCAAGCCCCTCTGAGGAGTGGGGTGCATGTGGTAATGGCTTTCAGCACAGCTCATCTTTCATCTCTTCCACAGAAAGGGAGAAAGAGGTGAAAAAAAAAAAGAAAACATCCTGAGCTTCCAATGAAGTGATGGATCCATGAGCTTGCTGCAGACAGACAGGCACACATCACCATTGCAAGTCATTTCTGCCCTGCCATCTCCCTGGTGGAGCTGGCTGTGATTAAATAGTATTCCAACAGCAGTAGAAAGGGAGGAAAAAAAATGAAGTCATGAATTTTTGGACAGGAAACACATGGGAAGGGGAGGGGACAGGACTAAATGGGAGTGGCATATCAAGTGTGAAAGATGCATTCTATTTGTCGCTTTCTGGTGCAGGGTTTTGTCCTGCAGCAGCCCAGGTAGGAATTTGTTTTCCCTGTCTCCCTTCTGCCAGGACTCCTCTGCTGGGGCTCTCTTGCTCTCTCGCTCTCTCCAAGGTCTGCGTGAGCTCAGTGGAGCTGCACACTCAGAGAGCTGGCATCACTTCAGTGCCCTCCCATACCGCAGGCACACGCACAGGGTGCATAGTGCAGGAAAAAGGAGAATCCTTACCCCCAACACACTCCGCTTTTGACTGAAATGATCTAAATGAACTCATAAGCAACCCTGTGCTTGTTTTAGCTCAGGATAATTTGCGACGGGGTTGTACTGGACTTCCTCGCTGCTGCAGGCTTTTGCAGCTCTGTGCCAAGGCCTCCCCCTGTCCGTCTCCCACACGGGCTCTGCCCCAGCAGCGCCACTTATCCCTGGCCCCTGGAGACACAGGGAAATTTTGTGTTCACCTCGGTGATCCCCCGTGGTGATTTGTTTAAACTGGTTTTCCCCCAGCTTCCAGAGCCATTATGATGCTGCTGCTCAGAGAAGTTGGCTTTTGCAATGCTACAGTTTGTCATCTAAATCTGGATTATTACATTCTTGTGCACTTTGCCTGCTTGACAAGTATTGAAAGACCCCATGAGCTAATGTGGTCCCTACCTATGTCTCCAACCAGGATCTGTTTTTAACCTGAAGAACCAGCGGCTTCTCTGGCTGGTTTCCAGCAGTTCCTGCCTTCTCTCTCTCTCTCTTTTTTTTTTTTTTTTTTTTTGGTTCTCACATTCTGGTCTGCTTCTTATTTATTTAATTTTATGTTGTGGGAATGTAAAAACGTGCCACAGTGGATTAGGCTGGAGGCCTGGGTGGTCCAGCACTTGGCTTCAGATGGTGGCTGTTTCAGCCAAATTGTTTCAGCAAGGAATCATTTTGAAGAGGTGTAAAGCAAAGGCCAAGTCTCCTCCAGTCTGTGTTCAGGCAAAAGCCCCTGCACACCAGTGAGGGGCAGGATGCTCCCGCACTTAGAGCATCAGCAGCTTCTCCAGGCACAGGTCCCTTCTCTTCCTTAGTTTGCTGCAATGGGGACACCTGTGCCAGCATGGGCAGGTCACTGTCACAGGCAGGAGCTGTGTGACTCTGCCCATGCTATAGCTGGGGATGCACACAGGAAAGCAAACAGGAAAATTTATTCTAGAAAACGGCAGAGTATGACAGAGGACCTGCCTGGTTTAGGCCACTGACCTACTGAGGGGCACTGAAAGGTGACCACAAAGGGAGACTTCGTGCAATGGGACCATGTTCTACTGCACCATGTCAGGAAGGAGGGATCTGCAAATACAGCTCCCAGAACAAATGAAGGTCAACATGGCCAGGTACAAGGGCCTATGTCTGGGCTGGTGCAATCCCAAGCATCAGAAGCATAGAATCATTAAGGTTGGAAAACCCCTCCAAGATCATCTGGTCCAACCATCCCCCTACCATCACTGTCACCCACTAAACCATGTCCCTAAGCACCAGGTCCAACCTTTCCTTGAACACCCCCAGGGACGGTGACTCTACCACTTCCCTGGGCAACCCGTTCCAATGCCTGACCGCTCTTTCTGAGAAGAAATGTCTCCTCATTTCTAACCTAAACCTCCCCTGGCACAACTTGAGGCCATTCCCTCTAGTCCTATCACTAGTTCTCTGCGAGAAGAGGCCGACCCTCAGCTCCCCACACCTTCCTTTCAGGTACCTGGAGAGAGCAGTAAGGTCTCCCCTGAGCCTCCTCTTCTCCCGACAAAACAACCCCAGTGCCCTCAGCTGCTCCTCACAGGACTTGTGTTCCAGGCCCTTCCCCAGCTTCGTAGCCCTTCTCTGGACATGCTCCAGGGCCTCGATGTCTTTCAGAGCTTAGAGATGAGTGGGCTGAGAGCAGCCCTGCACAGAGGAGGACTTAGGGGTAGCAGTGGGTAAAAAACTCAGAATGAGCTGGCAAGGTGCCCCATCTCTGGAAGTGCTCAAGGCCAGGTTGAATGGGGCTCTGGGCAACCTGATCTAGTGGGAGATGTCCCTGCACATAGCAGGGGGGTTGGACAGGAGGAACTTTAAGGTCCCTTCCAACCCAAACCATTCTGTGATCCTACAACAGAGAAGGACACAAGGACAGGGCACAGCACAGGCTGGGTGTAGCCCCATTGTGCTCCTGTGTGCTTTCTGGTTGGCACGCAGCAGGCCATCTGCCTCCAGAAGTCAATGGCCATCAATTGTTGCAAGAACAGGAGAGAAACGCTAGGAACAAAACTACTCCGTTGCTGCTTACAACCTGCATGCAGCAGCTTCTTTGTAAAAGATGGATAGAAAAAAGTGAACATGGCATTTCTTTGGCATTCGTGCACATGATTCTTTCAACTGTCTGGTGCAGATGGCACATGATCACCTTCTGTTTTATTAGGAAGTTTGTT
The DNA here is from genome assembly GCF_964211835.1 of Anser anser. Lineage (NCBI taxonomy): Eukaryota > Metazoa > Chordata > Aves > Anseriformes > Anatidae > Anser > Anser anser. The sequence goes on from NC_139747.1 coordinate 5,596,187, forward strand.
AACAGAAGGCCAGACTTGGAAGGTTTGAAGCATGGCTGTGGAGTCACAGCTGGAACAGGCATGAGACCAAGATATCTGGAGACAAAGGGAAGCTCTTGCCAAGAGAAAAATCAAAAGTTGTTTTGCAAGGTGAGCCAGATTCCCTTCTAAGGCATCCTATACATCAAGGTGAAATCCTGGAGCACTTGTCCTGGCAGAAGTCTGGCTGTACCACTTTCCCAAATACACTCCAGTGCTTCCTAGAGGGCAAATAGTACTTCTGCAAAGCTCAGTGCTACTGTCTGCCTCTTCCACCTGCACTGCAACCAGAAACAATGTGTCCATGTCAGCAGCAATGCACAATGATGCAAGACTCCCTTAGAGCCATTTTACACGCATGCAGAAAGATACGCTTGTACCACTACTTTGTTGCACTGTCCTAGGCCAAGAAGAAATCTGGGAAGTTTCCACAGTTTTCTGAGGACCTTCAGATCAGAGGATACAATTTCTGAAGCTGGTCCTCACATATCCAAGGTGCTTCTCAGGAATGTCTGCAAAGCTTTTGGCTTTGTGAAGAAAAACCTAAGCCCTCTCTTCCCTTTGACATTTGCCTTGCATTTGTTCCCACGTCAGACGGTTCAGCTTGCACAGGGAACTCCTTTGTCTGCTTGGCCTTTGCCTGGAAACAAGACAGGATGGGGTTTGATAGCATCCAGTCCTGATTAGAAGCCAGAGCTTCTCAGAGCTTAGTCACTATCTCTGATGTCTTCCATTTATAATGGGCACTCTTTAAAACCTTGCCAATTTGGCCTCAGATAATTAGATAGAGTTACCTCCATATTTGCAGCATTACCTAAGCTTTCCTATGCTTGTTACAGAGAGCACTGGATATTTAAAGAACCCACAGGAGCTAATCCTGTGGGATTTTTTATTTATTTATTTTTATTCCAAAAAGCCCTAACAGCTGTGCAGCCTTTCAGGCCCTAACAGAATCACCATGAAACAGAGATCGAGTTATAGGAGGTTTGCACCAGCCAAGATCCTGGCTCCAGGTCCTATGGCAAGATCTCGGGCACCACCAGGGATGCCCAGGGTCTTTCACAAATCCAGCTCCAGGGCTGTAGTCAGAAGCACAAACCTCTTCAGTGTGCGTCCAACACCTGGTTTGAGTCAGTGACCATAAATGTTGAAGGAATGTGCACGCTAGCTGAGAACAGCTTGTGAGGCAGTGGATGGTCAGGTTTTAACTCCTATAAGTGAAAGCTTTCATTGTAAAATGCAAATCTAGCTACCTGAGCTCAGGTTTTATTTTTGAAGTAACAAGTGCCACCAGCAACTCAGCTCCAGGAGCTTCCTCCCTATATCCTCCAAATCTGACTTTTTCCATGCCAAGTTGATGCTCCTGTCCCACGGAGCTGTCCCGGGAGGTCCACAGTGCACGGATCGCTGCTGCCCTGGGAATGGGCAGCATCACCCATCACTGGGTACAAATGATTTCACCTCCAGACTAGTTTGCTTACAGAGAATGAAACCACATGGGAACCTGATTTCATAGCATCACCAACCTTGGCCAGAAAAGCCCGACTGAAGGGAGCAAAAATACTGAAGTCTTGTTCTCTTTTGTTCCTGCTGAAGATGATGCCTCGGGTGCCATGTGCACTCTCACTTCATCCAGTGTCACGGTCAAGAATTGAAACTGTATTTCTAACTCACTGTATTATTTGGGTCAATACAAATGACTCAGTCTCCAAAAAGAGCAGCCTATAAGATCTCCTATGACTGAAAATAACAAAACAATTGTCTAGTTTGCTGTCATGTTTTGCAGGCAGGCTATCCTAAGCACCTAGGGTAATAGCTCTGCCAACAACTACCTTTTTCATCTTTGGCAGGTTATTTACCTCCACATTCTTTTCTAAAACAAAACAAAACAAAACAAAAACAAAGCAAAAAAAGGCAAACAAAAAATACAAACTATAAAAACAACTAAAATACAAAAAATTAAATCTTTTTTTTATTTAGCAAGCCTGGGGGAGAAGTCTGGACCAAGCCATCCACGTCCCTGCCCAGACAGGATCAGAGGCAGAGGCAGACAAGTGAGAATGACTTCAGAATTTGACCTTCTGCGCTGGACTCTTAAGAAAACAAACAGAAAACCGTCTGATGCTACTATAGTTATTTCAGTTTTCCATGACAGCCCGTGAAATAGGCTCTGTAATTGTTACTACTTTAAGCCAACAGTGTATTACACGCAGAGAAAGACACTAATCTTACCCCCAAAAAGTAACTACCATAAAATTCAGACTGTATCACATAAAAATAGAAAATCCTGAGTTCTGCCCTGGGGGGGTTCTTTCCTGGCAGTCAATGGAAATGCTGCCCATATATCTCATGCTGGCTCCCTTGGCTCCTTGCTGCTGTGCTGCATCTGAGACGGCTAAAAATACTTTCAATCCATTCCTAATATTTTTTTCCACATCGGCCGTTGCCGTAGTTACCAGAGAGCCTGCTGTGCCATTCCCAAGGGGGAGGGCACGCGCAGCCATAAGTGGGATTGCCCGGACGGGTCTCCCTGCCTCGTACCCAACGTAACGCACCTTGCTGGCACAGGCAGGGTTTCCTGTGGTTTCCCTGCAGAAGAAACAAACCAGGGCCAGGCTGTGGCAGCAGAGGAGCCCTTCGCTGACCCACGGCCCACAGAATTTTTCCCAGTTTTTCTTAAAAATAGTTCAAGGTTTGCCTAGGCAAGTCATAGCAGGGCTGGACAGGATGTTATATGGCAAGGCTCAGAGGCAGACAAACCTTTTTAAAGCTATAGATGCTCACATTTCACCTGTCACCCGTCACCAAAAATGAATTAAATGAATGCATACATACTCTAGTTCTTCTTGGCTTTCACTTCTCTGGAGATTTTGCATCGAGTAAGAGCCCTGTAGGAAAAGGATCCTGACACCCCCAATCCCTGTCACCGATTAGTGTGCCCTGGATGTACAGGGAGACGGTGAGAGCTCAAGGAGAAACAAGCACTAAGCGTTTTCTACAAGTAGCTAGAGATACACACCCAAATGTATGCAGCAGCAGGCCTCGGGAAGGATTTTAAATGGGAACAGAAAGTGGAATATAGAAATCCCTCTTGCAAGTAAAAGCTACCTCATAGGCTAATTCAGTTTTCCACTCACTGTGGTATTTTTGCTTGCTATCATTTCTCCATTCCTATTAATTCCTCCAGCTCTGGAAAAGGCCCCAGGATTTAATGACTGTGAAGAACCAGAAAAATTCCTGTTCAGACTGTGGTAGGGTTAGCTCATGACGTTACTCTGGGCCATACCTGCACTGACCAACTGACACAAGGAAACACCTTCCCTCCTGCTCTGAGCCTTCCAGTGATGTTTCCCCTTGCTAGAACCTTCCCCTGCTAACAAGAAGGACCAATGAAAACATTTAACTATTAAAAGATATTTAAATAATCACAAGAAATAGCAGTTTATGTTGGCAGTGTGCTACAGGCTGTCAGGCACAGCCTGCGTACAACGTGATTTATTCTGTAGCTCACATTGCTTTTACAAGTTATTTTATAGCTGTTTCTTAAAGGAAGATTGTTATATTCTCCAGCAACATGAACAGAGTAAATAGGATCCTGCCATGCCTCGAGTCTCACTGTTTCCATCAACCCCCTTACAAGAGCCTTATCTATGACTTAAGAAGGGGCATTCTCTGACAGAATTAGATAAAAACACACACACACACAAAAAGCCATAAAAATTTGTTTCCCTGCCAAGCGAGGAGCTCCTCAGATGCCCAAAGCGAGGCCAGCTTTTGGAGGAGCAAGCAGGGTCTGCCTGCAAGCAGGGCCCCATGAGGAGGTCCCGCTCCCTGCGCCCCCCTCGGGGCCCCGCACGATGAGGCTGGAGCTGCCGGCCCTGCGGCCGCCTCTGCCAGGGTGCAAGGCCCAGGGGACAGCGGCCTCACTCCCTTGCACACAAAATACAAGGCGACTTGCCCTTCTGGCTTCCTCCAGATGCTGCGGGCACACTCCTCATCTCCGTTACGGCCCGCTCTGCAGATGGGCTGGTTCCTGGGGAGCTTTGCCAGCAGCCGCCCCGAAGTTGCCGCACGAGGCCCCAAAGCCACCTCATGTCTCATGGCCCTGGTGCCCTGACCTGCTCTGCGTGGGCTTGTGGGGGGCACAAGAGGGGTGCATTAGGAGCCAGCCACAAGCACAGCGCTGCTCAACCGCCTTGCACACACAGTTCATGGTTTGCAGCCATCCTGCTCTAAAAATGGCCTGTCCTGGGGATATAGTGATGAAACCTGCATTTTTGTGCAAATTCATGTCCTGAACACCCTGGAGCTACCATCAAGGCTTGTCAGGTTTGCACCATCTCTTCTGTGTTTGGGCTGGTCTGGGGTTAAAATTTCCCCCCTGTGTCTTTTTTTTTTTTTTTTTCAGCCTGTCCTCTTCTGAGAGGAGCACCTATGATTTTCTTTGGTAGTCTGCATTAGAAAAACGCTTCTTATCAGAACCAGATTGCAGACTGTGTTGAGTATCATGGCTTCCTCATTGCATTTGCTACATACAGATTTGTTTGTCTAAACAAACAAACAAAAAACCTCAGACATATAAGAAAAATCCTGACTGAGCGTCAACTTTCAAGGCTTTTTGCACTGAGATAACCGCTAGCTTGCTTTTTCAGAAAAAGCTAAAAAGCACGTGCTTGCATGATCTGCTGAAACAGGGCAGGGTGTTGAGGCTGAACTTCCTCATAATCTGTTAATCTTCTTCGTGGAATAAAATATTCCAACTACATCAAAATCCAGAAGGGGCCGAGATTGTTAAGCAGCAAGGAAGAAAGAAGTTCTACCAGCACATGTGAGAGGAAACTAGCTTAGGTAGTCCTAGTACACAATATGCTGTGTTAAATGTTGCTTTAGTTAAAGGCTGCTGAGTTAACTGCATAACACGTTACTTTGGTTGGGAGGAGAGGCTCTGGGTGTCAGCAGAGGAACAGACAGTTTAGGCTGTCGCATCCAAACGAAAATAGCTTTTGTGTCAGGCAAAAGTGCTCTGGGCTTTCGGCAAGGAAAATCACCAAGTTTGAATTCTCCAAGGTGATGGAAAGCTAGTAATGGGAAAACTTGTGGACCAGGATTGTCTCTTCATCATTCCCTTTACCTAGCCAATGAATCTGATGGAGCCCAAAACAAATTTGTGTAGTTCTTTAATAATAACATCAAGGTCAGCAAGAATAATGACTGAATTTAACAAATGACACATGCAACAAACAGAAGGAGTAAAACATCATTGCACAGCACTGGCTGAACTGACAAAACATAATTCAACATCAGAACAGAGGGCTTGCTTCTTTTCCTTTGCTGCATCAGCATGACATATAAGGCAACACTACTGATCAGTTACCCTCAGATCTCGCCAGAGTTCTCCAAAGCCAGACATTCCTCCCTTCCCCAAAATAAACAGCGACAGAAGATGCCTTCTTGCACCAAGGAGTAGAGAGAGAATTCTGATGGCTGCCAAGGTTCCTGCAGGTGAATGCTTCAAAATACAGCCAGCAACAATGGGTAACATTTTAGCAATTAAAAAAAATCTGAACCTTTGTCAAAGGCAGCTGCTTAGTCCTTTGAGGCTGCAGAACACACTGATAGAAAGTATTGCAAGAGTTAAAAACAAAGGGAGTAACCAAAGTGATCTACTTAGAGCAAATGAAAGAAGTGTTTATTTAATGCCATCGGACATCTGTTTATTGCTGTTTAGACCAATCCTATACATAAGCATGTGCAAGTAGTAAACAGTGAGACCTGCTGAAGTCTTCTGATAACTGCAGAGCAGATGTAGTGCCACTCAACTCCTTTTGCTCTATAACGAACCTTTACTTAAAAATTGGCTAGTGTGGATTGATAGCCTGTGTAATGTGTTTCTAGGAAAGTTTTACAGAGAGAGAATACATAGGGTACCATATATCAGTATATGGTACACCATCTAATTCAACCTTATTTACATAGCATTAGTTGCCAAGGGAAGTTGATTTAAATTCAGACCCAAATTTCATTCTTAATACCTTAAGCTAGGTTCCTAAGATAGGACTGACATAAAAGGAGCATGATTTTTAAAAGCGTTTGCAGTACCTCGGGGATGTCATTTTAGCATTTTAGCCACATTTAGGTTGATCCTAAACACAAGACCAGGTACAAATCTGCCACGAAACATGCTCTCATTTTTTTCTGAGAATGTTAGCAAGGGTCCACCAAAACTGAGCATGGGTTCTTTGCTTCAGAACCCAATTACCCCATGCCCAGTCAGTATCTGGCCACGTACTGCCCTGAATGGCTCTGCAAAACTCTTTGCCAACAGACTCGGGGAGTGGGCAGCCTGGAATTATAGTGCTTCAATTAATGCTATGTAAAACAGGTATTCGTCACTACAGGAAATATTTCTACATTTATAAAAAAAGCAATACAACCATAAAGAAAAAAATACAACAAGCACAGCTTGATACAATAACATGCCATGAAATGTCATTGGCTTTATAATAATTTACTACAACTTGAAAAATGTTCTTTTATCCACAATGGACAGGAAATGCTTCCATCTAACATATGGTAAGCATGCAGTAACAATATATACAACAAAATTTTGGAGTTTATTTTTTATTCATAAACTGGATGATTACATAGGGATATTTAAAAATGATTATCTTTCTAGCCTGACGTAGGTTTTATTTTGCTTCTTTAATACTGTAGTGTTTTTTTTCCCTTTATTTGGGGAGAATGAAGATTTCTATATACATCTGCAAGAAGTTAGTTTTAGTTATGGAATATACACTACTTTTATTTATTTTTTCCCCAGCTGTAGGTTTAGATTTATGGGTTTATATTTATTGCTTAAATGACATGAAAAACAAATTCTCAACACCATATTGTTGAAAATCAATTTGTTTTCAAAACTTTTTTGAAATGCTGAGGATCTGTTAAGAGAAGTATTAATCGATTTACACTATACCCAAGTTTTACACCTTTCAACATCACACCAAATCAAACAGCTATTTAACTAAATCCCATCCATCACAAGAAGGAGTCCAACTAAATTTGTGTCAGGGTTTTAAAAGTTTTCCACTCCCACCTGACAATCACAAAGTCATCTTGTTGAACTAACCATTCTGTAGCTGATTTAATTTGAAATAGTGAGTAGCAAAACTGTTGTTTATTTTACAATTCAGGAACTGCTCTGTGCCGCCTGCAGACAAAACAGTGTTGTGGGGGAATTAATCAGCCTTTTTGCAGAATATCCAGCCTTGGCTGTAAAATGAGTCTTCAGCTCCATTGCGATTTCTCATCTTTGTGCTTATCTCATCTAAAAGATGGCATACTGGCCTAACGAGGGTAAGGCTAGTGAATGACAGTTAGACTGACCCTGGATCTCATGGTAAGGCTTCATTCACATACGTTTTGACCAAGAGGATCCCAAGGCAGGACTCCACTGAGTCTTTTTCAACTGTTCCTTTTCTTCCTTGAGCTTTTTTCTTTTTTCTCCCCCCCTCCCTTTTTTTTTTTTTTTTCCCCTAGAAAAGCTAGAATTAATATTTCCTACAGCACTGAAGTAAGTACTTGGCAAAGCGTTTCTTCATCTGGTAAAAAATGATACAAGTATGAGAACCCTTAGATATTCATAGAGCTGCAGCTACAAAGGCAATTTACCTTTTATGACTTTGCAATTTTCAGAGAGAGAGTCCTTTTGTGAGAACTGATCCTGACAGTAAATTAGGGAGCCAGAGGTCTGACTGAAGTGCAGTGATCTCACCTATTGCTAGCACTGTGTTGCAAAGGCAGGTGCTCAGGAAGTTTGGTATCTGTGCATATGCAATATTATGGAACGTGGTGGGGGGGGTCCCACAAAGGTGAGGAGAAAAGCATGGAGAAATGCAGCCAGTGCATTTCTTGGAAGGCTGATTCCCTTCTTGCATGTCCGGTGTGTGATTTTTGCCTTAGTCAAAAACTGCTAGGTGAAGTGATATTGTTAAGAGTTGACAAGAGCGAGTAAGCAACTGGCTCTTCTTCACTATGAGTTTGTAAGGCATCTGCTACTTATTCAGGAAGAGAAAACAAAAAATAAAAATCCATGTGGAAATATTTTTAGGATGAAATAATGTAATTTACAGAAAAAAAACAGAAACGCATCAGTGTTAACCATTTCAAACTGACAATAACAAGGAGCCCAAGCAGACTGGATTTAAAGAAATTGATACACCTAACCACTTGTTTATATTCAGAAACTTTCCTTTTAAAATGGAAAACAGCATTAAATTACACTGCTGAACTGCAGAGCTAATAGATGGGCATAATTAGATGGACATAATTAGTCTAAACTGAATGCAAAGACTCTTCTGTCAACCATACCTTTCCCAGATTCCTTTGCTCCATTTTTATGAACTCCTCTGTCCCACTGGGAGCACTGAAGGCTGACCTGCTGTGACTTACTCCTTGTCCTCAGGGGATGGGGTCAAAGCCTTGTGGCATACTGACAGGTTCATTTTTCAGTGTAATTCATTTTCCTAGTAGCACTCCATTTTCACCTACCTGCACTTCCACATACCAACATACACAAATCCAGACACCAGAGCCCTACCTCTTCTCCTTTCCGGACCCTCCAGAATGACAATACAGTTCCTTCTCCAACTCATGGTCCATGGGAACAGCTGCCTGACATCAGTTCTTTTCATATTCACCAGGGTTTCTATACTTGCAGACCTGTTGTTGTCATTATTTGCTTGGCAGCTGGCATGTAAGTGAGATGTGATCGGCTTTCTGCCATCCCTTGAGCCTTGCACCATGCAGTTTGTGCACTTGTCTTCAGGTAGTTGGCTGGGATCTGCACACAGAGGAGTCTTTCAGGGACAAAGAGGGGGGGGAGAGCCTTGCTGAAATGGATCTTATTTGCCTTGTTCTTGCAGTCTCTTGGCTCTTCTTGCTTTGATAGTTTGGTGGCACTGACGCACAAGGGATTTTAAAAATAAAAGAAAACTAAGGAGAAAGAAAACTACAAAGTTGTTCATTCTGTTGTCACCCATTCCAAAAATGGTGTGGCTTTCTCTGCCCTCCCCCAACCCCCCCCAGCTGATGGATGTGATACAGTACTGCTGAAAAAAGCCTCTCAAATGCTTCTGGAAGAGGCAGGAGCACAGCCGACCCCCTAGACTGCTGGGCGAGGCGGGGGCCGAGAGGGAGGGGGGGCCCGGTTGGGTGGTGGGGCTTGGGGTGGTGGGGGGAGAGGCGGGAGCGTGGAGGATGGGGAGGGGGCATGGGGCGTGGGCGAGCTGGGTGGAGGGGGGGTATAGATGGGGGCTGGGGGTGGAGGGTTGTAGATGGGGGCTGGGGGTGGAGATGACAGCGGGTATGCATTGTTGAGCGGGTATTTGGGGGGGGCCTCTGTGTTCTTCACTCTTGTGAAATTGATGCAACGGCCCTGGAAGAAAAAAGAACAAAGCAGAAAGTCAGTTACCGATTGAGGCAATGGCATCCCAGCCAGAGCCCCCACTGGCTGGGTGCAAGGCTGATGTCCATGCATATATTCCTAGGCACATCACTTCATTCCCTCTTTTTCTCAGAGATGGATATTTTAAGAGCAAATCCTGTACTGAGCAACCAAGAGGTCAAAGTTAAACCCTAACAACAGCCCTTGTAGTGAAGGAGGATGTAAGCCTCTCCTGTTGTGTCCTGACTCTAGGGTCTTTATATGGAGCATGAAGTACTTAGAGTCATACTGGAGCTGCAAGAACTGCTCCTGATCCTTAGAACTGGCATCTGAGTCAGTGCACAACCTGTGGTCCCCGCTGCTACAGAAGTCCCAGACCTCAGTCTTAAACTTCCAACAGCATGAAACCTGGCCTCTCCACCTTTGGAACCTCTTTCTCTTTCAAATACCCAGCTTTTGTGTTCTGTTTCTAACCATTTCCCTACCGGGCAAAAAGGAAGATTTGTTTAACTAGGTTACTTGCTCAGATTTTTTCTTGAAATACATCTATTGTTCATTAGGATGTCTTTCTATTCTAGTGCTTGTGTGAAGCCAGTCATCTGCTTTTCTTGCTCTCTGTGGGAATGGTGCTAAGCTACAGTTTGTTGTACATTTTTAAACAAAACCTTTGCCCTCTGAGATATTCTTTATTTTTGGTATTTTTTTTTTCCTTTTTTTTCTTTTTTTTTTCTCCCAAGTTCCACCTGCAAAAGATCCTACTGTAAATACTCAAACGTCAGAATCAGCACTATTGTATTATGGGTTCATTCTTTTAGATATGAAATCATCTGAAAAGGCACTAGAGGATTTCTGAGCCTGTCCTTTGTTTTTAGATTCATGAGCATAAGCTTATTTTCAGTTTTCCTCATTCTTCTCCCAAAGTAAATGTCTTTCCTGGTGACAAAATGCCAAATGGAGTATTGAGCCCATGCAGGTTGGAGCAGATCTTCTGGGGTAGCATCATCCCTCTGAACTCTCTGCATGGTGCTATATCGTCTCCCTGCTGTACACGGCCTATGGACAAATGCTCTGCTAAAAAGGGACCCAAAGTGAAGTAAGGGAGATGCTGGTAGAAAGCCAGAAAAGTGATGGAGAAGGATTTGACAGGGATGAGTGGAGCTGGCATGGAAGGGGCTGACACATAAAGAGATACAGACAGCTCCTCTCCATGTGCTCTGCCAATTATATCATCATGCGTTGTGGATACGAAAAAACATCTGTCTGAGCTGTAGCCATTCAGCAGAGGAAAGTGGATTCCTCACTGAAGCAGAGCAGCCCACAGCTGAGTGCAGGCTGTCTTGTGCAAGCAAAGGTCATTTAAGGAAAACAAAGATTTCACAGCGCCTTGAACCCTGCAAACATCACCTTGGGGCTGCTCCGAGCATGGTGGCAACTCCCTGTGTGTCTCAGCCCTGGCCATCTGTCAGCAGGAAGAACCTTTGGCTTCAACTTGGGCTTTCCTTGAGGAATGGGACTCTGGGGCAGAGCAAAGACACACAGAAGGGCCAGGAATATGCCGATGGGATGATCAGGCTGAGGGACGCCTGAAATTAGCATGCTGCTGCATCAACTTAGAGCGTCCTTGGTTCTATTTGCTCTCTGCAGGCTGGTGTCTTTGCTTTAATGTTGCTTTAATGCACTTAGCTGTGATTTTAAGTAAATACTGCAGGGCAGGCCTGCTGAGTGAGTGAAAGTCTGAACCCAAGATTAACCAATTCTGCTCAGAGAGAAACAAAACATGAGAATGTTTTCCTTGTTCTAGTTCCATGTCTCCTGCAATGGAAATTTAGCACTTTCAGACTATTATTTGCACTAGTTTTGTTTTCTTTATTTATGTTGAAAATGGAATAAACCCGAACAAAAAGCAGCAGTCCAGGAATTCCAGCCAGAGAACAAAAAGTTGTAATTGTTTTTGTGTGGAGAGATACTCTGTCTGGATGCTCCAGGGGTGAGGTTATGGTGCTGCTGATCCAAATGGAACTGAGCACCACCCAAAGTGCATTCAAGAAGTTCAGAAATATGTGGGTTTGGGACCGGGGCAGGACTTAAGGACTGAAAACCATCTAGCACTCATGGCAATGTCCAAAGCAAGGTCCAAAATGATATTACTTCCTTACAGGGTTTGACTTCACTGGCAAAGACTTGACCTCTTATTGATAAGGACTGGCTTGAGTAAATCTGCAAGGGCATTATCATAAGAATGCTGCTAGCAACTCATACCTGCAACCATACATACAGCTGCACTACATTTTACACTAGTTTTTGTAGTCAGCTACCACCTAGTGAACGTGTGTCCACGAACTACTGCTTTTACCCATGACTAACGATCTCTTTTCGCCAGTACTAGGCTTGGTTTGAAATTAGAGAGCTCTTTTTTCAAGTGTCATTAAGCCTCCACTGTCCTCACTAGTGATGCTTTAAAACAGGATTGCTGGACATGCTGTCTGGTTTGAACTAGGAGTCGGACTGGAGGCAGAGGTGGACCAGAGAAAAGACAGCACAGGGATTGCAGACACGAGAGCCAGACTCGACCCAGAGCTTGCACAGCGTGGAGCTGTACTCGTCAGACACCTCTTCCTCATTGCCTTGTACAGTAATGCTGGTCTGACTTAGAAGTTCAATCCTTCTACCCCTTGAAAAAGGATGAAGAGTGGGGCTTTTTCTCAGCTTGAGCCCACAGTTCCCTATCTTCTCCTATTTTCTTTTCTGTCTGGGTCAGCTGCTCTGCAGTGAATTCACAGTGACCTGTTTTAACAGCGCCTCCTACTACTGTGCAAGAGGTAGTTCTGCAGGGCATCCAACGTGTGGAGGACAGATATACAGTTCAGGCTTCCTCCTTCTTTCATGTGAACTGACAGACAAAGGGAGTTCTTGTGTGTCATTGTTGGACATTTCTCTCACCCATGCAGAGGGAGATAAGAATGCCAGATATCAGTTTTGAGTCCAGAGTGGACTTTGGCACATGGCCTCAGAGGAGATGGAAGAGCCAACATCTCTTACGGAAGGAGAATTGTCATATTGAATGACAAAGACATATCCAGGAAACAAACTAATATGCCATTACACAGGAGAGACAGAAAATATTTTACTAGTGCCCTGAGTACCAATGCAAAGAAGACCCAGGGAGAAGAGATCTACTTAAATCAAAAATCTGGATGTTAAACGATGATTTCATCTTGCATCTAGTGATCTGACAACAGACACAAAAGTGCAGAGGTTGTGCTAGCCAGTGTAACCACAGACAAGTAATCCTAGAGCTCCAGAAGACCCAGCTTTCTCTGAACTGCATGGCAAGAGAGATGTTTTCCCACCTGCAATTACCAGAAGGGGTCCCTGATTCACGGCTGGGCTTTGTACCATGCAATTGCAATACAAAAACAAAACATCAGCATCATTAACCTCCATGATTCAGTGCTGTTTTATCTGGCAAAGTATCTGGATGAAGATCAAGTTGGCTGTTTAATCACCCATCCATTCAAGCGTTTACAGGGCTCTCCATTGCCAGCACAGTCCAACTCATCCCCCAGATAACAAGGGTTGAAGTGAACAGTAATAGACCCTCAAAAAGTCTGGGCCCAAATGTCTTGTTCAACTTTGGAGGTCTGGATGCAATGCCTGAGTGGGTATCTGAGGTACTACAGGTAAGAGGGGTGCAGGATCTCTCTACAACCAGTGGAAGCACAAGAACCTTCACATGACTATATTTTAGGAGACGTTCAACAGTCACCAGTTAGGAGCCCAAGCTCTCATCTAAGTGCCCAGATTTAGATGGAGTGGGTGTGGAAGATGGTGGCAGAACATCCAGGAGGCAGGAAATCAACCCACTTCCACTAAATGCTACTTTGGATCCTTAAACAGAAGTCACCTCTCATTCCGGAAGAAAAAGCTCCTGAATCAGATTGTACGACAGTTTTGAGAATAAGAGGAGCCAATTCTGTGAGCCTTTCTAGCAGGGAGACAGTAGCTAGAGATACAGAACGGATGAACAGAGGGAACAAGCTGTATATTAAAGGGCTGCTGTGCTGAACGCCTTGGCTGGGTTTCACTTCCCTTTCTGCAGCCGCAACACTTCAGGGGGGAGAGTCACAGCTGTGCCTCAGAAGACAATTGGAGCAATATGGAAACATTATTACATCTGAAATTTAGTGGAATCAGCAAAATCTGTGAGGGCAATTCACTCCAGCATTTTATGTTGTTTTTCTAAAGAGTATTGCTCAGAGGCATATGCATAATGAATTCTGCATGGAGTGGCCTTGCTCTTTCGCCTTCAACAGCTGATTGTCTTAGGGATGTAGGCAGGCAGCACTGCCTCCAGGATAGCAAAACACTTGGCTGCAGGAGGCTCATCTGCACTGATCATGGGCCTGGCCCTGCCAACGCTTTGCACATGGAGTACTGTAGGGCTGCATGCTCGATCCAAGCTTTTCCCTTTGTTCTTCACATTTGGTTGACTGAGGAGCGCTGCTTGGGTTGGAAGAGAAGGTGGGGTGAGGGGGCATCGTGCTATCAAGGCCGCAGCACAGGGTGGCAGCTGCTGCATGATCAAGAGAGTGAGCTGAGCATTTGTGTCTCAAGAGGCTGATCTGGCAAGCAGAGGTGGAAAGAGCAGCGGATGCTTCAGCCACACTGTGGCATTTCCTAGGAATTCCACAGCCTTGCCCAAGCCACTTCCCACCACCTCCTGCCTCTCCTGCTGCTCATCTGGGACACCAGACCAGCCGGACGAGGGGCTGTCTCATCACGCATCACCGCCTGCCCAGAGCACTACCTGTGTGGCCCCTGGGTTGGGATGTGGCACACTGAACCCAGCTGGGGGGAACATGACTTTCTCCTGGGATGTGACTATTTTTTGTGCTAGGCAGCTAGCTCCCGGGCCCCCATCACAGAAGAACCCAGGTGAGGAAGCTTTTCTCTGGTTTCACCTCAGCCCTGCTGAGGAAGGAAAGGGAAGTCAGTCCCAGAGCAGCGGCATGCCCTCCACAGCACTGAGGAGGTATCTCTTTAACAGGGAAGACTGACCACATTTTTCTGAAGTTGAAAAATATTTCTGTTTCTCTTGGTTTCCTATCAAGCTGGAATGAATACCTGGAAAAATATCAATATTTTAAAATCATAAAACACTGGGACTGGCTTCTGAACTCCTGGGTTTGTGAAGAGACATTGGAAAAGATATGATCCTTAATGTTGTTTTGTATGGGTCATTTGTAATTCAAACTTTCCATAAACAATAACCTACTTTGTCCTGTTGTTATGTGGAATAGGAGAGAGAAAAATGAAAGTAAACACAAAAATAAAAAGCAAAGAGGAGAAAGAAGGAGAAAGAAAGAGAAAAAGAGAAATGAAGGGGGGGGAGCTTTGAAAATTAACCCGTGATTTGATACCTAATTCGGATTCAAGCACACACAAAACTTACAAGAGATAACAGCCAAATGAGTAACAAGAAAAAATTAAATACACGAAGAATTGCCACTGATCTCTGGAAGAGATAATTTACTAAAATGTAGCTACTTTAAAAGCAAAGCATATACATGGGTGGGAGAAACTAGTGCTGAATTCTCTAGGCCAAACCCTCCCCACCAAGGACTGATGGTGCTTTACTTGAACTCAGCCCAGGCCTGTACCTTCCAGGAACACCTGCGAGGCTGATGAGCAGGGAGAGGAGCAGGACTGCAGAGTGGGGGGTCCCAGTGCAGCTGACAGCAGCTCTGACCCTGTGGGGAGCGGGGTCGTGGCGGCAGCTCACAGCCCGCAGGAGCCACACAGCCCAGGCAGCCTCTCCGGTGGCTGCAGAGAAAACTCGCCTCCAGCTGGTATGGTGCTGATCCCTCTTGTGAAAGAGGTCTTTGCGCAGACACTTTACAAAACCTCTCTCTGAAAATGTTCTCTTTTGCGCCAGGACAAGGGTGATGCTGGGAAAAGAGCAGGGTGAGGATTCCCACCGCTTTCTTATCATTTGGGAAAAGCACTGGTCAGGGATCTCTTGGGCTCAAGGGGGTTTGCTACTCTGAACCTCCCCACCATCAAGATAACCCCAAAATCCCAGCGGGCTTCTGCTACATGACAGGATCCTGAGAGCTTGAAATATCCCTGCTTTCGTGACCTGAGCTGGCAGCACTTTTAAATCACACAAGGGTGTCTGGAGACAGTTTTAGGAAACTGTTAACTAGCTTCTGGGCTTTGTTACCAGCTGCTCTCAGTGAGATCAGTCTGTGTCAAATCCACTTGGTAATGCCAGGAAACACTGCCTTCTGTAGCAAGCACACTAATTACACAGCTACCTCTGTATCTGCTAGTCACCAAACAACTATTAAAACTGTCTCGTTTTGTGATAAAACATCACCGCAACAAAACCATTCCCATATGTCTCTCATTACACAGCCTTGAACTCAGTGTTGCTCATAAAACCTACCATTCCCAAGGCATTCCAGCCACCTTGTCCACTCATTAAATGATAAATTGGAGTCTTGATCTATTTTCTCCTAAAATTAGGAGGGAGAATTTCATTGATAAGAAGGAACTTTGGATAATTACTTCAATAGGCTTCTAATAACCTGGACTCTTATCATAGAGGCAGTGCTGAAAACTAGGGATTATTATGGTGTAACTTAAAAGACCATGTGAAAAGTACTGCAGAATGATAAAGTTTGGGGTAAGATCCAGAGCATTCTGTCAGGTCTCAGTACTGCAAGCCATGCTAGATGTAACTTTCTAACTGCCATTAAAGGAGTGGTACAAAATGGCATTTCCCTCTGAAACCAATAACGAAGTGAGATTTACCCCATACGAGAATGATAAACACATCACCAAAACTAGTGATCAGTGATCTCACACATGGCAACTGAACTCCAGTTGTATCAGAGGCAGCTTCCTACACTTCAGATAGGCATCCTGTCTAAATTGAGGGGATACAGAAAAAGTATCTTTCTCTGATGTCTTAGGTATGGTTGCTCTATTCAGATGTTAAGGCAATGGTCTGTATTTGTACTTATATGATTCTGTTCTGTTCAAGCATTCCAAAAGCAAAATGTATTGAAGAATAAAAGAAAATACTTTAAACTTCATGAAGTATTGCAGTTTTCGCAGATCTTTCACAGAATTTGGAATAAGTAAGAGCTGTATAAGCTCAGTCATGTTGGCTTATGATTAACACTCACCTATACCTACACATAGTGCTGTGCATCTGAGGGCTTCACAGTGCAAAGAGTGGTTCTGCCAATTCAACCTCCAGTTGAAATCTTACTCAGAAACTTACTCATATCTTCTGGTCTGTGACTGGCTCTTCAGACCTACCACAACCCAGATAATACCCATTGCTCTGACAGTTTCTGTCACTTGATATCTGCAACTACATCACACAGGACTGAATGAGCTGGGGAACCTACTGAAAAGAAAACATTCAAACTCCTACAAAAAGTGAAACAAGATGATACAGGCTTCTACTTTGCCAAAATCAAGCGTGGGAATGAGTGTAATAACCTCATTCTTTGTCTTCTGCCAGAGTTTGGGAGCATGGCTC
This sequence comes from Anser anser, assembly GCF_964211835.1. Lineage (NCBI taxonomy): Eukaryota > Metazoa > Chordata > Aves > Anseriformes > Anatidae > Anser > Anser anser. Next base: position 5,613,202 of record NC_139747.1, read on the forward strand.
TTTCAGCAACGAGTGGGCATTTGTATGTCAGCAAACAGGCCTGATTACTTTTGCAGGAGCTAGTTTGGGCTTATTTACACTGTGGGATGGGTGTCATTTCCAGGAAGATCTGGTCATTCTTCCCATTGTCTTTCTGGAAAAGAGGTAGCTAGTCTTGGAGAAATGCTGAGTGACACATCAAAGACTCTGTCTCACACAGGACTGTAATTTTTCATCTGGAGGTTGAATAACAAAGTCTACTGGGTATGAGGAAAGGATTAAAAATCAAATGAAAAATGAAACATTACTTTGGCAGTGATAACTGGAACAACTAATCAAGGGCAGTGGTAAACATCCCTCTGGAGAGGAAAGAAGAGCCTGTAGGATCTATTCTTCTATAAATCAGTGATCTGGGAAAGACCTGTCTGAATGCAATTTGTCTTTGAGCAGAGAAGACAGGGCATGGTTGAGGACAGGATCTTCCACTATGTGCACAGGAGAAGAGCACAACTCAGTGGCGCTTTGTATGCTGTGTGACTCGGGAATTGCCTGTGCAGGGTAGAACTAATGGCTCAAGAAAACAGGAACTACTGTCTGTTGAATACTGTCCTACCAGTATTTAGTGAGAAATAATTGCCATCTCTGCAATCCCTGTTTGCTGGATTTTCCTGGGCTTCCTAGGCAAATCTGTGCCTGTCGAGGTAAAAGGCATATACTTGTAATTCTGCAATGAGACATGACTGGGACACTCCCCTTTATGAGCTGGCTACTCTCTAATTCATAAACAGAGGTCCAGCAGCTCGAGAGCCAGCTCTGGACTTTGTTTTTACAGTAACGAGCAGTCTGCTTTGCAGTAATCCTGCAAGCTGATGATCAGATCACTGGGCTTTTGGCTTCAGAGCTGTTAGTTCCAGGAAAAAGAGCTGATGTTTAGGTTAACTTTTCCATGGCTATTAATGGAAAACCACACTGCAATAATATGTGCAGAAAGGTTACAATTTTGTTCTCAAGCTCTGCAGCCTGTCAACAGAAACCTGTTAGCATAGATTTAACGATGGGTTAAACAACAGTTCCTTATCTGCGCCCATACATTTTTGAGTCTGCAGAAAGAATCATCAAGAAGAGGCAACACAGCAAGAGGTGTGTGAAGTCACGCGGAGGTCTTGCTTTTAAAGCATGGGAAAGCAGTTGTATCTCCTGCTTTCTGTTCTTTGTTTCAGAGGTTTTCTACTCATGATACCATGAAACAGCATGGCATGAAATCAGACAACTACCTTAAATCTTATCATCTCTAAAATAGACTGCTAATTCAAAATAAGGGAGCATCCAGGGGACTTCCTAGGATGGTAAGTCTTTCTCCTGCGCTTTGTGATGTCCAAAGCTGATTAATAATACATAGTACTGATTGTCTTGGCTACTCTGTAATGAAACAGACTTCTTGACTTTCAGTGTGACTTGCTGGAGGTTTGTGTGGCAGAATTTGCTTGTAAGTATCCACTTATGAACAAATAATTACAGCTTTTAGGGTGTTTTCATTGGATTTGTGCACTCCAAGCAAAGTCCCCAGCTAACCACTACATTCTTTCTCTGTTTTTTGACATCACTCTAATAATGCAGACTTAAGTTAAAAACAGTATCCCTATGTGCCAGCTACACTTAATAGGCTTTACAGTTCCTCATGAACCTGCTAACGGCCATGTTTATTGCAAGTGCATAATGGCTGATGACCAGCCATTGGTGCTAACACAAATAAAGTGCCTTTGTGTTCCCCATGGTCCACCTGGTCTCATTTTATGACTCCTCCAAAATACCACTTATGTGTTTGGAATTTGTAGTTATATTTAAAAAATGGGCCAAGAAGCAGGGCCTGCAGCAATCAGAAGTTGCACGTGTGTGTGTGTCAGCAATGGCTGACCGCCAGTGCTGTGCTTCACCCTGTCTGTTGTGTGACTCACTGATACGAAGTGAGCCACTCTGCCATCATGATGGTGCCTACACCCATTGTGCCTTCATCTTCTCAGTGGCCACCCCATCTTGTCAACCTGACACTGAATGCTCTTTTTGTTCTTTGTGCAGCCACATTTGCCTAGGGTCCTGCAAGTACCACATGCTCTCACATCCAAGATGAGGGCCTGACCAGGCAAAAACAAGGATTGAATTAAGCTGCAGTTTAAGTCTTCTCTTTCTGTGCCTTGGACTACAGGTAAAGCATCTGCTGTTGGTGCTTTTGTTTCTGGGTAGCTTTGCATGCCAAGCAAATCCCTGAGGGTCCTTGGATGGCTGATGTAAGACCTAGGGTTTCCCTCACAAGTTCTCAATAAAGATGAGCCCAGACACAGTCCAAATTTTTCAGCTGCTCATTTTTAGGAATTTATTGCAATCCCACAGGTACCAATGACCTCGCTTTCCCTTAAGGATAAGGAGGATAAGTCCAGCACTCTGTTGGCAGCTGCATGGGGGAAACATGACATTTAGTCAGTGAAGAAACACACATGGCAGAGAGGGGCTTCTGGACATCTGTCACAAGGTGATTCTCTCTGTATCAGAATACTCCCCTTCCTCTTATAGGAATTTCACTTTCTATGTTTTTATTCATATTCTCAGAGCATAAACACCTACTGAACATACGTGCAATGTTTTCTCTGAGAAAATACAAGCCTAGACACTTTTCTACATCTGGCATCCTGGTCCCTCAATTCCCCCACAGCACAGCATTGTCATAATTTTGCTGCTCCAGTAAGGGTTTTATTCCAACAGTTAATTTATTCACCCCACAGCTGCAGAACTACTCATTCCATGCAGAGGAAAGTTTGAACTATGCTGTTCCATTGGCTTGTTTTGCCTTCTGCTTTTAAAACAAACTAGGAACCCCTTTTGTTTCTCATCTCATTAAATGGGAAGGCTGCCCTTTCTATGAGCCCTGCGGAGGAATATTCTCCACATAGAGAGCCTGCCCAGTCCCTCACTGCTCTAGAAAGCTCAAGTCAGCATTGAAGTGGGGTAATTCCTTGCCTCAATTCAAATCACACTTTAAAACAAAGCTCAGTAAGTGTGACAGTTTCAGCGCTGCACTAAAAGCCTGACCAACCCTATTTCACACACAGTTTCTCAGAGAAACAAAAAGTAGTTGTGAGTTTGGGGGTAGGGAGAGTGGGAGTGGATGAGAACCCGGAGCAGAAACTCAGGCACTGACCTTCATATTGAGAAGAAGTGGTCCCGAGCTAGAGGGAGAAACCCACACCACCACCTGTATGCCTGCACCCAGACAGCTGTCCTCTGGCAAACAAATATATTCACACACCTCTATAATGTCAAGGAACAAGCTCCCAGGTTATGTGGCAGCATTGTCCTTCTCTTTGTAGTTTAGATTTCATTTCCTTCCATTTCAGCACTTTGTGGGGCGAAAGATGATTAGTTATTTCCGAGAGAGGTCTTTAAAAGTGCACAGCTTTCTCCAGAAGCCAGGGAAAGTCATGGAAAGGAGGCTTCATTTTCTGAGAGTCTGAATTTGCCAGAGATAAGAAGAGATTTAAATTCCTCAAGTAGCAGAGCAGCCAGTGCTAATCTCCTCTGTGGAACACCCAATTATGTGAAGCAGATTAAAATATTTTCAATTTTTTTTAAAGCTTACAAATGGTGAAAAGAAGGAAATTTTACTGTAAGGAGGTAATTATTCAGGTTGCTTTTTTTCTTCCACTGCATTTTTTAGACATTACAATGTGTGCCCAGTCAGCAAGGAGTGCCCAGGTGCGCTCGCCCATGAACTGAGAATCATGGTTTGCTGAAACAGATAAACTATGGCATGGGTACCAAAGAGAATGTGTGGATAGACTTGGCAAAGCTAGCTCCTGATTCCCACTAGTTTCTTGTGACACCTGAGTATGCAAAAGAAAAATGGGTCCTGGCACACTATGCAAAACAGACTGTCATACTATCTGAGCACCATACAGATCTAAAATGTGTAAACTTGACCCTCCAAACTGGGGGGAAGTTTCGATCTGCCAGAGGGCAGGAAGGCCCTGCAGAGGGACCTGGACAGGATGGGCCGATGGGCTGAGGCCAATGGGATGAGGTTCAACATGGCTAAGTGCCGGGTCCTGCACTTTGGCCACAACAACCCCAAGCGGCGCTACGGGCTTGGGGCAGAGTGGCTGGAAAGCTGTGCAGAGGAAAAGGCTCTGGGGATGTTGGTCGATGCTCACCTGAACATGAGCCGGCAGTGTGCCCAGGTGGCCAAGAAGGCCAACGGCATCCTGGCTTGTATCAGGAATAGTACAGCCAGCAGGACCAGGGAGGTGATCATCCCCCTGTACTCTGCTCTGGTGAGACTGCACCTCGAGTACTGTGTTCAGCTTTGGGCCCCTCACTACAAGAAGGACATCGAGGCCCTGGAGCATGTCCAGAGAAGGGCTACGAAGCTGGGGAAGGGCCTGGAACATAAGTCCTGTGAGGAGCGGCTGAGGGCACTGGGGTTGTTTTGTCTGGAGAAGAGGAGGCTCAGGGGAGACCTTACTGCTCTCTCCAGGTACCTGAAAGGAAGGTGTGGGGAGCTGAGGATCGGCCTCTTCTCGCAGATAACTAGTGATAGGAGTAGAGGGAATGGCCTCAAGTTGCACCAGGAGAGGTTTAGGTTGGAAACAAGGAGACATTTCTTCTCAGAAAGAGCAGTCAGGCATTGGAACGGGTTGCCCAGGGAGGTGGGGGAGTCACCGTCCCTGGGGGTGTTCAAGGAAAGGTTGGACCTGGTGCTCAGGGACATGGTTTAGTGGGTGACAGTGGTGGTAGGGTGATGGTTAGATCAGATGATCTTGGAGGTCTTTTCCAACCTTAATGGTTCTATGCTTCTATGAAATCCAGAATCTCTACTATAGCACCACATTGTAACTATCCACAGGTGACTGTGCAATCCCAGACGCATATCTGCAAATAGAGCTATCCCTTCCCACAGCCACGACACTTGCTAATACTTTAAATTCATTACTGATTTCCATCTTTTGTTTTCACAGGTGTTTTGGGAAGGAAAATGCATTGGATTAACCTCATCTAGAAGACAGGAGAAGCCTCTGAGATGTGTACTGTGTTCAGTTTTGGGCACCTCACTACAAGAAGGATGTTGAGTTGCTTGAGCGTGTGCGGAGCAGAGCAACAAAAATGGTGAAGGGACTGGAAAACATGAGGTATGAGGAGCAGCTGAGGGAATGGGGGCTGTTTCGTTGGGAGAAGAGGAAGCTGAGGGGAGACCTCAGTGCCCTCAACTACCTATAAGGAGATTTCAGCGAGGTATGTTGGTCTCTTTTCTCAGGTGAAACGAGGAAATGCCCTAAAGTAACACCAGGGGAGGTTTAGATTGTATATCAAGAAGAATTTCTTCACAGAGAGGGTGGACAAATACTGGAATATGCTGCCCAGGGAAGTGGTGGAATTGCCATCCCTGGAGGTATTTCAGAGACGTGTAGATGTGGCACTTACGGACATGGTTTAGTGGTGGTCTTGTGGCATTATGCATCAGAAGTTGGTCTTGATGATCTTAAGGGCCTTTTCCAACCTAAATGATTCTGTGATTCTATGAAGGTGATTAAGCAGCTTGGCCGAGATCAGTGTGTGTGTTGGTGCAGAGACCAGAGCAGCTCCAGGCTCCCAGCAGTGCCCCAACCTCAGAGCTTCTAGATGCTGTATGAGAACTGCCCACAGACCTCCAGCTCAACTGCACATCTTAGAGCTATAATTATAATAGCAGGGTACAAATCAAAGGGGCTATCCATCTTAAGATGGCTTAAGACTCTTGGAGCGATAGTGAAAAGGGTTGGCAGCCCTCTGCTGTCCCCTGTGGCACAGCTGTGTAGAGGTATGCTCCAGGCAAGCAGCAGCAGACACATGCTCAAGTGACTCTCACAAAACACAGTGGGACTTAACAAGCAGCACAAAGTCCTTTCTTGGCAGATTTGGGTCCTTCACAAGGAACAGTCATTTGGGATGAATGACTGATATAATCCAGAGCGGTCATCTGAATTCCTTAGGCTGCACAAAACATTCACAGTGAAGCCTGAAATCAAGTTAATCTGAGGTTTTGGCATTTCACTGTAATATAAAAACATTAGGGTGATCACAGGGCAGAGAGAGTTTTGTAAGCTTTTGTTGAAAAACAGTGCTTTTCTGTAGGGAAGATTCATGCAATTTGGCTGTAAACTGGTCGTATTTCATACACTGCCTGTTCTGCTTATATTAAGATTTTTTTTTTTTGGTCAGCACATGCACACAACACACACACACAAACATCCTTCCTTTCATTGTAAAAAGACCACTTATGATTACTTTAATGGGGACATTTTCAAGGATTTTGTAGCCTCATCCTCTCGTCTTAACTAACCACAATTTATACCAGAACCATATCACTGAGATCTAACAAGAGATGTGATTTGACTGGCAAACATGCAAATCTATACTAATTCTGGAAAAAGCTCCTCTCTACATCTGTGTTAATTTTGGCAGAATATATCTTTACACATAATTACACATGATTTCATTGTACTTTTTTCCATATTTTACCTATCTATATCTATGTTTACAAATAACACACAAAATGAAATTGTGATTAATACTATGCAATACAAAATTAAAAAATGATTTGCTCTCAAATTGAGATGTTCCTGGCCAAATCTGAGCTTGACATGCATTTTAATAATCTCCTCATAAACTCCTGACAGAATGTTGTTTATCATGGAAATGCAACCGACACACTTAAGGCACAATCATTATTTAGATCCCACAATTAGTGAGCACTTTGCATAGATAAGTGCTCCTTTACTTTACTATAACAGTGATAAAGTTTTCTTTAAAATTATGTATTTTTAAATCACCCTTATCTGTTGATGTTTAGAATGTAAAAATAACTTCATTAATGCTGACAAGAATGCAAACCTAGTCTCTCGAAAATGTGAGAAGACCACAGGAATCCCATGTGACTCTGACTTCCTTGCCTTATTGGAAACATCTGTGTCTATTGGTAACCTCGACCATTTCCAGGTTTGACTCCAAGAAAAGAATTTCACAACCTTTTTGTGCATCTCAGGCTCTCTGGGAGCACTTCAGTCAGGTCCTGAACATGCCTTTCTCTTCCTTTTGCTTTGGAAGAAAAGATTCAGTGTAATAAGCCTTCTGCAAACCAGACCAGAGTTTGCTTCATGGTTTGTTCTTGCGAATGCAGATAGGCACGTGGCCAATTGTTCCAGACATAACAACATGTTGATCAGGACCAGACACTGATAATAATTGCTGTAGATTTCATAGAGCTATAGTGGTCAAAGCCAGGTAAGACACGCTATGGGCAAGCATCTTTCTGGCAGTTCAGCTTGAAGAAGTCTCAGCTCAGCATTGTCCAGGAACACCTAACCCTAACTCCATGCCAGAGATGGTGATCCTGCAGGCAGGAAGGTGTGGCAGGAGAAGCTGGGCAGCCCCAAAAGCAAGGTGCATTGCCCAGGCAAAGCAACCTCAATGGGAGACAGGAGCTCAGGAGCAGCACAGTACTTCAGCTGTCCTGCCTTCAGATCCAGCATGTCCATCTCTCCTAGGGTTGGCATTTCCTGCACCAGCTTGGCACATCTAACACAAAGCTACACACTGAACGCTGTGCACCCCAGGCATCACGTGTGTTTTCTTAAGCTTGTATGCAGGTTCTGCAAGGTTAAGGACTGAACCTAAAGTCTTCCAAATTAGAAGGATCCCTTGATCAAGGCACAGTTTTGCCAGAGTTCATCTTTTACTCTGGCAACTGGTACGATTGGTAAAAATCCCCTAAGCTCCATTTTTAGGCAAACCCAGCTTTCTTACTGTGTACAGCACCTAGTTATTTTGATGACTGTACCTTTTGCAGTGAAGAAACAGTCCTAATATAAGGCATCCCAACGTTGATTAAAGGGTTCAGGGCATGAACAGACAAAAGGCGGTGAGAAGGGATTGTATGAGGTCACACAGAGGAGGAGGAGGACTGGAATCTAAGCTTTCATCCCCACGTTATCCACTGCAATGTATATACATTGCAAATTTATTAGTCACTACCCTTGAACCAATGTGTTGTTACACACTAATGTGAACTTTGGGGCAGGGGACATCTTTCTTCGTGATTCTCTGTGGTACCTAGGAAGTTGTGTGGGCTACAGCAGATAAACAGTAACAATTAGTCAACACAGTGTTTGAAGCTGGAGCCATGTTCCATTCTACGCAAGTGATCTTTTTGAACAGCTCAGCTAATGTGCTGGCAGTGGATAAAGTAACTGATTATAGCAAGGGATTGCTTATATATGAAAGTGATGTAACCCTGGGATTGAGTCCAATTCCTTTTCAGGCTCCAAAGCAAACAGAGATTCATTTCAGTTACAACTTTTCATCTTTTAGCTTTACTTTTTTAAGTTGACCATTGGGTGAGTTAAGGTGCCCATATGACAACACCAAGGGTCTGAAATCTGGTTCCTTCTTTTCTGCAGGTAAGAGAAGGAAGGAAGTGCAAATTGCTTTCGAAACATCTCCTTCTCATAGCTCTTAGGAATATCATATGATCAAAGGCTCCTGTCTGCAAATTTCAGGCAACTTTTTACTAGCCATTAGTTTTCCCTGCAAAGGTTAGAATATTTATCTAACTTGAGAATGCACTATGTGGTGGGGCTTTAATCTGGTGGCTCCTTTTGAGGCTGCTGGTTTCTCTAGGCTGTTTTGCTAATCACTGGTTCTCTCATTCCTAGGGTATGTCCATGTTGCAAAGACTGCTGTGGCTGGTAGTTCACATCTAGCTGGCAGCATGGGCATGCTAGTCTGCTGCTAAGCACTCTGGAGGTTTTATTTAGCACGTGTCCTGAAGTCTATGCTGTGTGGCTGCACAGTATGGCCAAAACTGAGCTAGTTAGTCTGACACTGCCTTGGGTGATTGCCAGGCAGACAAAACAGAGCACCCAGCCCAGACTCCCTTGCCTAGCATCCCTGCAGAAAACCTGGGATGGAGTGATGGGTGGCCTGGTCTTCCGCAGAATGGCAGATTGCTCACATCATGCTCTGTGAGCTACTACAGCTGTCCTTGCAGAAGGAAATTATACTGAGGTAGCAAAGGAAATGGATTCAGTCTGCATACATCCAGCTTTGTGCTGAGGGTGGATGCTTGCTTCAGCTGGCAGTGTGATGAAGGGCAGAACTGCATTTGGGAACCCCAAGATACCCTCTTCATCCTTGCTTTGGAGTCATCCCTTCAAGGCACAAAACTCCTGCTTTTCATAGGCAGCTTGGGGTTGAAAGCCCCTGTGACGCCAGGAGATTAGAGCTTTTCCGCCCTTTTCAGTGCTTTTGCAATACTCAGAATCCAGTTTTTGTTTGCAGAGACAACACTCTGTAAAAGGATGGCATAGCAATGAAGTTGGGCAGAGTCAGGAAAAAGCTGGAAAGCTGCAGCTGCCTTGCCTCGTGTTTCAATAACTCAAAGCCCTGCATATAGCTGCCTGAAGCTTTCTGTCTTCTGCAGCTGTCAAGGCTGGGCTTGCACATGGCTCCAGTCTATCAGGGCTGAAGTTTCAAACCAGCTGTGCCTCCACTTTAAAAAAACAAAACCAGCTTATAGTTGCCAGTACCATCTGTGATTCGGCCCTCTTTACTGACAAGCTGGATAGAGCACTCTTTTACCTATACTTCCCAGTAAAACAGTCTCAAACCCAAATTTGCCAGTGGATAGCTATGAAAACCTGCAGACTCGTAGCTATTTGCCCATGCTGAAGATTTCACAATCTGCTGAGGACCAAGTCTGTCCTTGCTGTGCCACCAGTCCACACTGCCTGGTCCAAGGCAGCTATCTGGAATCCCTTGGAGAGGCCACAGGAATTTACAGCTGACCTCACCATTGCCAAAACCACTCTAACAGCTCTACCCTGCTGGATATTCAGTGTTGGCAAACTCTACACTGGAAACACATGGCTGAGGTAGCCTCTAGGTGTCTGCGTGTGAATGTGCAGGGCTGCCTGTGTGTGAACATCCTACAGCATCTCTGGCATGAAGAGCATCCAAACCTGTTGGATACAGCCACTTGGACTCGGTCTGCATGTTGAGTCAAGGAGGTGCCATATCTCAGATCACTGTGTCAACAAGCATCTTCATCACACTGGCTGTCAGCTGCCAGACATACCCTATGCTTAGCTGTATACCTAGCATGGGACCAGGTGTATAAACGTGCCTGCTAAGTGACCCAGTAAACAGAAGTTGCACCCATCATAAAATGCAGGAGTGGTCCTGTCTTTATACAGTGAACGACTGAAACGCTGTTGCTGCAGTTGTTGCTAGGAGGCAAACAGATGCCAAGAACCATGTCACGGGCTCGATGAAGAAAATGACAAAGGAATTATTAAACATCCACTTCAGAGAAGGGGCTATGTTTGTAAGTGATACAGAGGCACTCTTAGTACTTGCATGGGTAGGAATTTCCCATCCTTACAAAGAAATGCAACAGTTCCTTTCCTTTTCTGATTGTCTGATAGACACTGGTTTGTAAAAAGATTTTCTGTGGGATTGCTCCTTTTCCTTGCATTTTTATTTTTATTTTTTTCAAGGAAAGCAAACCATTCACACAACTCCAAGCTATCTTCATTCAAGGCACTGACAGCTGTAGTTGACACTGGCAGATGATTCCATGCTGCTGTCTCCATCAGTTCAGTACTGACCTTCCCACTGCATTTCCAACCACACCAAAACAGTAATATGTTTTATGAGATAATATTTGATGTTTGCTGGCCAGGCAGTAGCCACTAGCCATAAGGTAGCCGGAATCATGCAGCCTTTGTATCATTGGGCTTGGACATGGACTTAAATTTATCTTAGAAAAACAGTGGTCCTGAGAAGAATAGAGTGAGATTGGTTAGGATTAAATAAGTGTTAGACTCTCCTCATTTTGTGTGGTGCAAATTTAACACCTATTTTTGCAACCTTTTGCTATTTTTGCAACCTTTTGTTTTTCTTTTTGACTAATTTTTCTTCCAAAGCACAGTCATAGTTTGAGGTTGTTCAGTTGAAAGAAATCACTTCCCAGTCTCTTGCACAGAAGCCTCTAGGTATCGTAAAGCTAAAATGACCTTCTATGTCTACAAAGCAAAAAGTTAGGTATGAGAGCCAAAACCAGCACCCAAATCACAGAGAATATCTACGGCAAGATGAGAGATGACTCAGAGATCTCAAAGCCAAACCCAGTGCTTGAAAGCTAGATTCTTCTCCCTGCTTTATATCCAAAGTAAGGAAACAAACAAACAAACAAATAAAAATAATAATTAAAAAAATAAAAGAAAAAAAAGCCCACATAATTGCTGATGCTACCTAATTCTGTCATTTCAGCTGTGTAAACTACTGAATGCCACTGCCATTTTGCCATTTTACTGTTTTCTAATGGGTTCTCAGATTGCTTTTGCCTCTTCCACTGATGGTGACATCACCTGGCTGTTACGTCACTACTACAAGGGAATAAACACTAACTGCTCACTGAAGTCTGAAACTGATTAAAACCATCAAGATGATCATGTATGTTTATTCAGAGAAGACCAACACTCAGGCGCATAGTTTTGTTTACATGAGAGAAAAGGGCTGTCTAACCTCACAGAAAGCCAGAGAAGCTCCTTATACCTACACATGGAAGTGCCCAAACATTTCCAAGTCTTCCAGGAGTCATTTGAGAGAAACAGATATTTTTGCAGCTAGAGGCCTGGGTGCATTTTCAGCCAGTTTCTTCTTCACACTAAATTACATTTGCACCCAAATCAGAGACCCTTTACAGCATAGCAGAATCGTAAAGAGCTTAATTTGCTTTGAGTCTGGATCATGTAACACATATACGAGCTAATTCTGCTGTTACTTATGCTGACAGAACACAGATCTGCATGTCTAAGAGCGACATCACCAAAAGAAAGGGTGCCTGCTGTCATATATTGCTGCTAACATTATCAGCTTCAGTTAAACTGCTCTGGATTTTCCCTAGTATAAATGGGAGTGGCATCTTTCACATAAGATAATTTTAACTCTTCAAGTAAAAGAAAAAATATTCATAGAAGTGGCATTCTTCAAACCCTGATTTCTGTGGGAAAATTGCACAAAAGTTGCCAGGCATTAGCAAAGTATATATTATGAACTTTTCTCTCAGAAATCAGTTTCACACTAAGTGAAGATACTTTAGCAAGTTTTCCCCTTGAAGGAAGAAAATATTACTTCAGCGACCTGGACGATGGAACGGAGTGCACCCTCAGCAAGTTTGCTGACGACACAAAGCTGGGAGGAGTGGCTGGTACCCCAGGGGGTTGTGCTGCCATTCAGAGGGACCTCGACAGGCTGGAGGGTTGGGCCGACAGGATCCCCGTGAAATTCGACAAGGGCAAATGCAGGGTCCTGCACCTGGGGAGGAATAACCCCAAGCACCAGCACAGGCTGGGGGCTGTCTTGCTGGAGAGCAGCTCTGCAGAGAGGGACCTGGCAGTCCTGGTGGACAGCAGGCTGACCAGGAGGGAGGCAGCAATGTGCCCTTGTGGCCAAGAAGGCCAATGGGATCCTGGGGTGCATTCGGAAGAGAGCTACCAGCAGGTCAAGGGAGGTGATCCTTCCCCTCTACTCAGCACTGCAGTATATCTACTCCACACCTGGAGTATTGTGTCCAGTTCTGGGCTCCCCAGTACAAGAGGGACATGGAGCTGCTGGAGTGAGTCCAGAGGAGAGCTATGAAGATGATGAGAGGACTGGAGCACCTGTCATACGAGGACAGGCTGAGAGAACTCGGCCTGTTCAGCCTGGAAAAGAGAAGGCTGAGGGAAGACCTCTTTAATGTATAAAAATATCTGAGGGGAGGGTGTCAAGAGGATGGAGCTGGTCTCTTTTCAGCTGTGCCCAGCGACAGGACAAGAGGCAACGGGCACAAACTGAAGCACAGGAGGTTCAGGCTGAGTATGAGGGGGCGCTTCTTTACTGGGAGGGTGACAGAGCTCTCGGACAGGCTGCCCAGAGAGGTTGTGGAGTCCCCTTCTCTGGAGACATTCAAAACCTGCCTGGATGCCATCCTGCGCAATGTGCTCTAGGTGATCCTGCAGGCAGGGGAGTCGGACTAGATGATCGTCAGAGGTCCCTTCCAACCTCAGCCATTCTGTGATTTCTGTGTGATTTCTGTGGTTACATTTTTTTATTCACAAAGGCTTACGGATCTTGCATTCAATGGAAAACCTTGCAGGGAGCCAAATGTTACAGGACTATGATTCTCCACCAAAAAATTATCTTTTCGTTTCATGTCCAGTTGGATTTCCTGAAACCTTCACAATGCTACCCAGTTACTCATGCTTTGGTCCAACTATATTCCTGAAGCAACTCCAACCTCCTTTGTCCATTTATGTCAGAGGTATGTAAAATGACCAGGTGTGACATTCATGTAGTAGGCATATTTCACCATGAGGGTGATCAAATTTTGGGCTCAGGGAGATACTGAATCTCGAACCTTGGAAACAGTAAAAATTGCATTGGGCACAGCCCTGGGCAAGTGACAATCAAAACTGTGAGGAGTTGGGGGATGTCTTATGGTTACCACAGGGCTTTCCAGACCTGCTGCGCACCCTGAGCACATGTAGAGTTTGTGATGCTCAGGCTCTCCCTTCCCAGCCAAACATCCCTGCAAGTCTGCAGAGTGTTTGGAGCTGACCACAGCACTGAGTATGTGCTGCCTACGTTACTGCCCAGCCAGGTACCTCTAGAGATAGCTGGGGATATCTTCAGACTGGAATGATTTTGGAAGCACACAGGCATTTAATTCCACTGTAAAGGAGGAGATTAATACTGTGGAGATGAGAGGTAGCTCTGTAGTACCTTGCTGTTGTAAAGAGTATCATCCCCATAAAGTGACATTAGTCCATTCTATTCAATGGCTTCTGTTTCCACCCAAAAGCATGTATTAATGTATAGAAATTTGCATGAGCCCGTTTTTTACTGGAAATATATGAGAACATTTCATTCTTCTCATGCAACAGTCCAATTCTCCTTCTGGAGACCTTGCTCTATAAAAGTGCCCATGAAGTTTAAATTTATGTAGAAATATATATAGATTTATGTCTTTTCAGAGTTTTACTCCAGAATTTAACATTTTAATGAATGAAAGTATGTAGAAATATCTCTTACTATTTATTAGAATTTATTACACGTCTAAAAGTAAGTCTGTACTGGGCCCCTAGATGGGTATTTCTGTCATTGCACAAAGACAGTTTTTACGCTTGAAAATATATCGGTCTGAAACTGCATGAACTGCAAGTTACAAACAAAGCTGATAAAATGTGACTGAATGTTTGTTTCTGAGCTGTCATGAGCATGTCTGCCTCATCATGGAAAACTAATCACAACACTTAGGTAACACTTGTAAAGGCAGACAGAAGTTTTAGATGGATTTTATTTTTCCCAAGAAATGTCTTGAGGCACGGTACCTTGTCTCCTGGCTGTGGGCGCATCACAGATACACGGTCGTAACCTTTCCGCAGCAAGACCCAGAGAGCATCCAATTTTCCCTGCAATCAAACGACATGCAGTGTGTTATCTTAAATGTAAGAACAAGTGAGCTGTGCAAACTGCAGCTTAAACATGCACATTTTTTCCTTAACCATTTGCTGTGCCTGTACTAGGTATCTCCTCTGGCTGAGAGGCTGACCTCCAGTCCTAAGTGGCCCCTGTGACATATTACAAATAATTTTATGTATCAAAACACAGAAGCTCACTTCCCTGAGAGCTTGGGTTTTTTGGCTGATATTGAACTTCAGTGTCTGTGAAGGTAAGACCCCCTGACAGTCAGGGTATTTATAAGGTCTCTCTGTGGCAGTGGTTCTCCAGTATCTAATTAAAGAATCTATACACTCAATGCACACTCTTCCTTTCACAGGGGTATATATGGCAACTTTCTCTTCTCTGTTCAAGAAAATGCTAGGGCTGTAATCCTCTCTGAGACCTATATTCCTCAACCACCGTGTTGAGCCAATGGTTCAAAGCTTTACTTGGGAATTGGAGGGATTCAGGGGTGGAGACAGACAGACAGACAGAATGACTGCATAGATCTTGTTTCCATAGGACACTGGGAAAAAGACTTCCTAAGGTGAGAGCCAGGAAAGTCTAATTCTCAGAGGAAGAACCAAGAAAGTCCTCTGTCCGACTCCTGCATTTGGACAGCACAGCCTCTTCGACCTGAAGGAAGCCATCCTTGTCTCTGAATCCATCTGAATCCATCCCTCCAACTGAAAACAATCCCTCTGAATGCATCTTTCCTCCTACATCAGAGCTCATTGAAGCTTTTGGTCTCCTGCCCCCTCTGACAACTGAAGAAACAAATACCTTTTTTGGTCATTTTTCCTTTAAGAAACTAGAGGGAAAATTGCAACTTTCCATGGAATAAAAAAGTCCTTCTTACCCCACAGTCCTAATTTCCATCAGTCTACTGAGCTTTCTTGGGAAAAGACAAGAGCTTCATCTCGGGTCACTTTCTGTTTGGGAACTGCTTTGCAACTGAAGCACAAAGTATCTTGGAGACAAAAAAAAAGTTCTGGAGGCAAATAAAGCCTTGGGTCCTACTAGATATGAAGTCCAGAAAGTAGAAACAATGACAGATGTAGATGAGAAATGAAAGACGGCATAGTTCCAGCCACTGCCTGAAAAAAAATGCATTCTCTTCCTGAATTAATGGTTAGGTCAGCGCTGTATTGGCCCCAGTCTAGGGAATGACCTGATACCTAGATTGCTCTTGAGACCTGGTACATTGTCAGTCAGAGGCAGTTTTGTAAGCTGCCCATAAATGCAAGCTGCCCTCAGGCCTCAAGACAAAGTCTAGAAAAATGTGCTGGGGAGACAATATTAAGTTGCCTCAATTTAGGAGGCACCTGTGGTTTCTTTTTGGCAGGACCAGTTGTTGCTTCAACCCCAGACTTGAGGTATGTCCTGCAGGTGAGTTTTCATGGATGAGCAGTGAATTGAGCCTTGTCTCATGGTCCTTTATGTATAGTTGTGTAGAGAGTGCTAGTGGTCTTTTTGAAGTCATCTGAGTACTATAAATGTTCTGAGGAGGAGAGAACAGGTAGACATAGACAGAACCTGAGGTAGAAATAGGGGTTGAATGAAAGCTAGTAACCAAACCAAAGCATAGACAGCTGTGTGGCTGGCTGTAGCAGGGAGCACATCCTGAACCAAATTAAGACAAATGGCACAGAACTTTATGATCCTTCACTTGCATCTATGTTTTGTGCTGTCCCTCCCTCTGTCAGATGAACTGAGGATTTGGCAAGGTTCATGAGAAATTTTTAGACTTGTCTTGCTCCTTGGTTTATTTGCACTGACCTTTCAAACTGGTGAAATGATATTTAAAAAAAATAAATGCAGTTGGCATCGTGATAAGAAGTAACTTCAGCAAATAAGAATAACATTAACAGTAACAATAATAATAACAATCTGTTAAGTGTCAGCAACTGTATTTGGCAGTAAACAAAGCCCTAGAGCATTTCAAGCGGCAATCTATCCACTCTGTTAACAGCTGTCTACGTACCATATGGATGCTACCCTGGAGATTGGATGTAAAGGGAAGAAAAACTCCATCAGACAAACGGGCAAAAGGCTGAACACTCCAAGTAAGGCTGGCACTTGTGCTGTGTGGAGAAAAGGAGGCCCGTGGGCCAGCAAGATGACTGGCCCTAAAATGTGAATTTCCTGGCTCTTTGTCAGAATCAAGCTACCTTGTTTCACTGCTCCTCAGATTTAATTCCTTGCACTCCTCTTTTACCAAGGATTTTTTTTCTTTCTTTTTTCTTTTCTTTTCTTTTCTTTTCTTTTCTTTTCTTTTCTTTTCTTTTCTTTTCTTTTCTTTTCTTTTCTTTTCTTTTCTTTTCTTTTCTTTTCTTTTCTTTTCTTTTCTTTTCTTTTCTTTTCTTTTCTTTTCTTTTCTTTTCTTCTCTTTTCTTCTCTTCTCTTCTCTTCTCTTCTCTTCTCTTCTCTTCTCTTCTCTTCTCTTCTCTTCTCTTCTCTTCTCTTTTCTTTTCTTCTCTTTTCTTTTCTTCTCTTTTCTCTTTTCTCTTCTCTTCTTTCTCTTCTCTTCTCTTCTCTTCTCTTCTCTTCTCTTCTCTTCTCTTCTCTTCTCTTCTCTTCTCTTCTCTTCTCTTCTCTTCTCTTCTCTTTTCTTTTCTTTTCTTTTCTTTTCAATAGGTTGTTACATGCATATTTATCTACCTTCAAAAGAGATGTTTCAAACAGTTCAGTGGAATCGGTGGAAATTTAATGTCTGTTCTAACCAAAGAAGCTGAGAGCACGTGGAGCATGGGGATGAGGGAAAATTTAAGCTGAGTATCAGGAGACATTTCCTATGGGTGAGGTCTGGTAGTCTGGGAAACATTTCCCCCTGAGCAGCAGTGGAAGCCTCTGTTATTTTAAAAACCAGACTGGAAAAAGCAGTGAAGGACAGACCCAAGCTAGCAGTGCTGCTTTGGCTGAGAGTGCAGACCCAATGACCTAATAGGCTGTTCCTCCTCACCTCCCCCTGCTTCTTACAGCTCCGCGATAGCTTCCCTGCATAAGACAATGCAAATTCATCTTCATATGCTCACATCTTCTAGACAGAAGCTTCTGCCAAGAGTACTGATGAGTTTATGCCAATTTTGCAAGTTCCTTACTGCACAGGGAGAGCAATTGCAGGATCTCTGCTTCAGAGAAATGATCCCCTCTGTTTTTGTTGAGTGCTCACAGTTGTACGTGGGGAAAGCATTGTATATAGTTATCCGGCATGCATACACAGCCTGTTTGGGTGCAGTTCAATAAGGGTGTGGTAGCAATTAATAATTAGGTAAAACCTCATCCACAGACAGATTCAGGCTGCTGAACACTATCCAGATGTGGAACATGCCAAAGTTAGGGAGTATTTGGATATGGGGTCTTGGATAGGACCTGTCCTTATACTATACAGTTTGAATGGTGTAAAGGAGAGATTTCTCTAAAGGAACTAAGAACATACATCACAAGCCAGCAGTGTGCCCTGGCAGCCAGGAGGGCCAACTGTATCCTGGGGTGCATCAAGCACGGCATCACTAGTTGGTCGAGGGAAGTGATTGTCCCGCTCTACTCTGCGTTGGTGCGGCCTCACCTCAAGTGCTGTGTGCAGTTCTGGGCAGCACAGTACAAAAAGGATGTGAAACTATTGGAGAGTGTCCAGAGGAGGGCTACTAAGATGGTGAAGGGCCTAGAGCAGAAGACGTATGAGGAGCGGCTGAGGTCACTTGGCCTGTTCAGCCTGGAAAAGAGGAGGCTGAGGGGAGACCTCATCACAGCCTACAGCTTTCTCACGAGGGGGAGTGGAGGTGCAGGTGCCGACCTATTCTCTTTAGTCACCAGTGATAGGACCTAAGGGAATGTTGTCAGGCTGCGACAGGGGAGGTTCAGGCTGGATATCAGGAAGAGGTTCTTCTCCGAGAGGGTTGTTGCGCACTGGAACAGGCTCCCCAGGTACTTAGTCATGGCACCAAGCCTGTTGGAGTTTAAGAAGTGTTTGGACTGTGCTCTTAGTCATATGGTCTGAATTTTTGGGTAGACCTGTGTGGAGCCAGGAGTTGGACTCAGTGATCCTTGTGGGTCCCTTCCAACTCGGGATATTCTATGCGTCTATGATTCTATCACCCATGAGATACTTCTAATACACTTAGGCCCCTAATAATCAAATGATTGCTGTTACGAAGCAAAAGCTGTTCCTAGTCAGAATTAGAACTGAACTCAAAACGAACGTACATTGAATCTTTTCTCCAAATCTCTTTTGAACTTTGGAGAAATTCCAGCTGGGACACAGATCTGCAATAAACTTGACTTCTCTGTTCAGAACTGACTTGCTACCATGCAGAATAAATTCTGAAAATAAACTGAAAATCTCCTGAGGCTGTAATCCAACAGCATGAACTGGTGAAGAAAGAAGGGAGAAACTCATCGGTATCTCCTGTGGGAAAGGACCCAGCTCTCAGCTAACAGTAGCTGTGCCCACATGGATTCCATCTGCAAGTGCACACGTATTCAACGTTCCTTGTGCTAAAACTGGTGCTTCTATTAACTCCTAAGTGGTTAGAGTACAGCTTTCTGTGCTGTGAAACCTTCTGACTGCAGCACACAAAAAGCAACTGAGCTGCATCTCTCAGCTGTATGAGGTCATTTCCATGAGCACATCGTACGAGTGAAAATCTCCCAGATGGGACTAGTGTGTTTTACGAACACGTTGCAGTAATGTAAATTACAACACGATACATTTTGAAACAAAGGAGCAGCTATGTGGGATGGTGCTTACTGCATTCCCAACTCTGAACTGAAAAAAGTTGACTGTAACCTGTCCCACTGTGGGAATGAATAACCTTCATGAACACATGTTGAAATCATTATAATACAATTGCAAATGACTTGTTGGTAGGCTATGTTTATTAGATGATAATCTTTAAGGGGGGGTGGGGGGGGGAAGAGAGGGCATTGAACCAAATTTTCAAAGAGGCTCGCGTTTCTGTATCCTCCGGAAACCACTAGTACTCCCTTGTGCATCCTTGCCATTTCCATTGCTGGATTTGAACCAGCTGTAAGATCAATGTCTGAGGAAAGCCAAAACACGTGACTCGCCCAAATTCCTATGGGCACTGCTCAGAGCTGATCAGTAACAAGAAACAATGCAAGGAAACCTCGGTGTATTGCAGTGAAATATACCTGCATCTCAATAACGTAGCTGGTAGAATATGTTTGGCTAGGTTGGCTGCTTCTAGAGAGGAAGAAGACAGGAGAATAAAAACTCTGCTTTCCAGCAGTGAGGCACTTCCCCATTTAGCATAAAATTTAAGGTAAGTTAAACACCAGGCGGTCTAACAAATTGCCTGTAGAGGGTTTCTAACCCTAACCAGAATTTCCACTCTTCGCAATGGGATCCAGGCTCCAGTGGTGCCAGGCTTGCACTGGGGTATGAACTGTGCATTTTCAGTCTTTTCTGATATTACAGTGCTGCTGCAAATACCACAAACTGAGCATTAGCATTTCCCAAAAAGGATAACCCTGAAAAATGTGTGGGATTTTTTATTTTTTATTACACAGGTGCAACCTCTTGAAAATTGTTTGCTGAGGACAGCTTAACTTGTCTTGAATGTAAAAGTTTAACTTTCTCATGTTGGAGTGTCTTCATACCCCACTCTGGATGATGCCACCAATATCTGTTGCGTGTGGTTTGTTTCTCTTAATCCAGAAGGAGCACTCACATGTGTGACGAAGGGTTTTGCATCAGTGAATTATTCAGCTGCTTGCTTGTTTCAGTTTTGTACACTGACAACCATTCACATGAGGGAAGCCAAGCTGAAGAACAGCTGCCTGCCCTTGGGACAGATGGCAGAGAAGGAGATCCTTCTCTGTTCCTGGGGGTGACTGCTAGGCAGCTTTGCATTGCATGTGACCTGATAACAGCATGAATTTGTACTTTCACTTCTGAGGCACTCTAATTCAGCCAAAACCTTCTTGCAGGGCATCCCCTCCATGTGAGGTGAGCATGCTGCCCTGCAGTAGGCCTGGCTCTGTGACCCATGCCAGCTGGCAGACATCCATGTGCTGCACTGCAGTCCTTGATCTGGTCAGAACATTTTTCCTTGGTGATATTTAAGAGTAATTTTCTTCTGATTTTTCCCCTCTTTGTAAGGAAAGAGGATGCTATTTCCTCCCTACAACACAGAGAATATGCAATTTGGACTAAAGGGCCTGCCTCTGGAAGCACAGTGGAGTCTGTAAGCACTTTACAGCAGCTAGCTACACCACTAAAAGTGATCAGCTTTTTATTCTGGTCTCAGAAAGCAATGTCACCCTGCAACCTGATCCACCTGATGGGAAATACCCACTGCCCATGAGTCTCCTTTCTATAGCACAGAAAGGAGCTATCTTTCTATCTTTCTTATGCACAGCTTCTCCATCAGCACCTTGAGGTCACAGGTTTATGGACAGTTCTACATCTTAACCATGGATGTGAAAACGGACCACTTAACACAGATCTCCTGGAAACACTTTACGCAGTAAAACACTGGACTGGACTTACCTTGATTGGAGAGTACCACTTCCGAGGAGAAGAAGGTCTGCGCATATTGTTCACAAGGTTCCTGGGCTCGGGGAATTCATATTCCTGTTCTGGCATCTTGACTCTGGCATTCTTGGCTTTCTCTAACTTAGCGCCTTCTTCTGTGGAACCCTTTTCTCCCCAGCGCACCTGAAAAGACAGAATCCGAAATGCAAAGGTGGGGAAGGGCTTCAGAAAAACTATAAAAATATTACCTTGCAATTTGCATGGCAACACTGCCCATGTATCCCAGGCAAAGACCTGGATCCTACTGAAGCAGAAGAAAGAGATGGCCCCAATATTAATAGGTCTGTTTGTCTCAAATATTCCTATATAAAAAAGATTTTGGCTCAGATGTAGAAGAGAGCTTAAAGAGGTTTGTGCCTATACATTTCTTTCAGGGTAAATTGCATGAGGATATCACAGCTCAGTTCAAAACCGAGATTTTCTGACACATGGACTGGTGCCTATTTACCTCCATTCGTTTGATGCCTCCAACTCCTCGACCACCGTAATAAGAGGCATCTACTGTTGGCCATTTCTTCTTTGGAAGGCCATCATCATCTTCCTCCTACAAAACAGAAGGAAGGGGTTGTACTGTTAGGAAGCATGAACTGAGATGGTAAGGGATAAACGGTCACAGGTCACGTCGTCCTTTGAGCCAGTGCAATAAAGGTTCTGCTCTCTTGCTGCTTGTTTTCCTGAGGCTGTACACTCATGAAAAGAAAATGTTTCGTTATATAAACACTACCACCACTTGAAAGGTACAATCCAGCTCCAGCAAGAATGTGTGTTTTTGCAATATTTTTATTTAAAGGGATTTTCATCATCTTTAAATTCAGGGAAGTAAATTATTTCCAAGTTGCAAAATCATTGAGGATGTTGCCAAAATAATATTCAGGATAGTCAAGAGCTGGGGGCTTTTGGCTGCAAGTCTGGTTGATATGCTAGCCATGAGTGATGGCAGCAGGGACTTACCCCTTTGCCATCCTCTTTGCTGTGCCTGTGGTTAGATAGGGGCCAGCCGTTGCTGTGAGGAGTGTTCACTGACTCATGGCTCCCCTTGCTGACAAAATCCTCTAGTACACAGATAAATCATTGTATTGTAGTTCAGATTTGACAGAAGGGGGAGTGAAGGAGGGCAAGAAAGCAAGCAAGTCAAATTTGATCCTGAGTGTAGGTGAATTAGGAGTACATATGGGAACAACCCCAGTGTGACTGTCCAAAAGGGAGATGATTGTTTTTTTAAGACTAGCGGGCCAAGTGTAATAGGATGGAAAAGACTAATGGAAAAGTTACAAGAATGGAATTAGTTCTTGTAATGAACTTCTGCCTCTGCTGGCAAGGCTACCCATGGAAATCCATGTGGCTTCAGTGATTTCATGGCCTTATGCCAGCAGAAAGTCAGACCTTGTGTGAAAAATGAGACTTAAATTCTGTACAAAATGGAATGTGTTCTACCCCTACTGTAGCAGGCAGAAACCCAGGGACATCACCAAACACAAACTTAGACGTGTTTAGGACTCTGGCCTTCATGATGGCATTCAGATATGGCCCAATTAACAAACCAAGAAAATCTTCCTATGTGTTTTTAAAATCAATCTAGCTAAAGTTCTAGTGAGTATATTCTATGTAAAAAATGGTGCACTATAACAACTGTGCATACGCTGTGACCTACATAGTGCCTTTCGCTTTAATTTCTGCAATTCAGGCTGTGAATTGGCAAAGCAGAAAAGCAGAGTTCATCAAAAACGTGAAGTATTTCCTGTGAAAAATGTGGAGAGAGATGAAAAATGGTCCCTCTTTTTAATTTTTTTTTTCTTTCTTTAATTCTTCACAGGGATTTGGCGAAACTCCAGAGCTTAGGAGCTTTCCAAAACTGAAAAAGCCAAAAATACTTTGAAATTGAACTCCCCAGTAGGAAAATTAAAAAACTGGGAGAAAAAAATCCAAGACAAACTATGCTTTTCATGTCAAACAAAAGAATTTTTATTTAAAAACAAAACAAAACATAAATTCAGCTGCAAAAATTGTCCTGATCTAAAGGAAGAGTGAACAATTGAGTCATAAATATAAGGTCCCTCTCCTTTGTAGCTAACCTCTCTTTCTCTCTCTGGTTAGAGCTGCTGAGGCTCTTTGCTGCAACCTAAGAACTTAATATCTCTGCATGAAGTTTTCCATGAGGACTTTTTTTCAAAAAATGGAATCAAAGCCATCTAAATATTTTCCTTCAGCAATTCTCTCTTTCTCTGTCTTCAGCTTAGCACAGACTGGACTTCTCACAACAGGAAATACCAAGGTTTAGGAAATCTTCCCCACAAGCCCTTGAAAGCCCTGCAAGTCACTTCAATCTAAGATAGGAGTGTTTCTGCCAGAACAACAACAGAAGCACCACACGCACAAAAAGACAAGAGCGAACACTTGAAAAACAAAGGAGTCACAAGCTTTCTTCCGGATGAGTCTGTTTACATGTTTTGAAGGGCATAGGAGGTTTTGCAATACAAGCAGAAAAATAAAAACAAAAAACACCAGTGATGTCCTGCTCATTTGACAAATGTGTTCACAGTGTATATGAGTAGCTCAACTAAAGCAACTGGAAACTTGGGCGTCAGGGTGGCAGAAAAGCAGGAAAATGAGAAGGAAGAGGCATACCATCCCCATCCCCAGCATCCTAGCTGCCCCATTCAGAAGAACTGAGCCAATAAAATGGGGCAGAATTCTCACATCCTGACTCAGTTTTGCCCATAGTTTTCTACACTTAGCTACAATAGGGTTTTTGCCTGAGGAAGAACTGCATAAGGAACTTCAGCTCTGATCCAGCAGCAGCACAAAAAACAGCCCCGGAAAATCTAAGTGCATTTAAGGATGCTGGAAATTGACTGTACAGAACTTGGCATCTTTCCATCCCCAAAATCTGCTTTAGATGGAGCTAGAGTTTCTTTTTTTTTTAAAAAAAAAAAAAAAAAGAAGAAGAAGGAGCAGGACAGAGCTACATTTCACAGTCAAAGATCCAGATTCATAACTGCTGGATTTCAGAAAACAAAGATGTGTTTATCTCAGAGTCCATGCCGGGCTCTGTATACTTTGACCCTGACCTGAGGCAACCTCATCTGTGGGTAACACAAGGATAATTCAGGCTCCACTAGGGACGTCTGAACCACTAAGGGTAAGAATTCAAACTAAATTTGGCCAGATTTTAAAAAGTTTGGACAATTCACCGTTCTCCCCACCCTTATAATTATTTTCACAGTTGTCTCTGCAATGCCTGAATCTTGTCAGAATTTAGCATTTATAGAGTGCTTTGCCTGCAAAAAAAGCACTGTAAGACATGGGATAATAATTCCTCTAAGAGATTTTATCACCTAACTTTACAGCTGAGGAAACCTGGAGGTGAAATACATTGTCCTCCAGCCTCACAGATCCTTACTGCAACCCATTCCCTTAACACCAGACTCATTTCCAAATCGCATGGCCACCTCTCAAATGCAAAGGCATTGTTACACTTTGAGGATAATTTACTTGGTTCTCAAGAAACATTTCCTCCCTACTTTGGCAGGTTTTGCTTGTCACGTTATACTCGGCCAGGCATCTAAATCACAACTATATAAACCCTGCCTTATCTTAATAATCTTTGATGTGTTTTGCAAGAATGTGGCATTGGTGTTTCTCATATTTGCACCTCTCACCAGCCCAAGCCTGCAAACTATTGTCAGAAAGCACTCATAGGTCACAAGAATATCTAAGAGAAGATGTTCCACTGGTGTTCTGCTAAGGAGCAGGCTGAAGAAAGAGCTCAACTGTCATTAGGCATCAGCAAAAAACACATATAAATTTATCCTTGAGACAAAAATGCTTAGAAAACCAGGCCTTGTCAGGCTTAGTGACAATGGAATTCTTAGTTTATCTATGGTACAGATTTTTAAAGATCCTGCCTAAGATATATCTCTGTGTGCAGAGTGCTGCATGTGCACAGTTAAGACAGAATGCCTGTTTTGATGAAGATAAAGGAGAAGGAATGTTGAGGTATTCCCACTACATGGCTCAGACAATGAGCTACACAAAAAAATAACGTGCACAGGGTCACACAGGAAATCCTTCTACAGAACAGAACACCTCATGTACCCAGACTTGTAACTCCAATTCCCAGGTTGCATTTTGTAAGGACTGTAGTGCTAGAGATGCTCATGTCTGAACTATGATTTTACAATAGAGATTGCTGCTTCACAGAGTCTTTTGCATGTAGTGCTGGCAATAGGGGACTATTGCCAGTGATGGGGGAATAAACCCAACTGTTCACCACCTCCACACTAATTGAGTGTGCTGTGCTGGATCTGCCTAGATATTTTGCATTAAATTTGGTTATAGAAGTCCACACCTTCATGGAGTAATACCTACATCTCATTTGCTCCCAATAACATTCCAAATCTTTTTCTTTTAAATGATTGTATCTTGAAAGATTCCTTTTCTCCTCCTCCCAGATTTCCAAAACACATTGTAAAAAGAGAGTAAAGGGGAAGGAAAAGAGCTGGCATACCACTGTGACCTGGCTTTATTTCAGGAATAACAGAATACATTTCCTGCCTTGGTGTCTACAAAAAAAATTGCATCAGAGCTTTTCTCTGAAGCTTATTTTGCTATCTTCCCAGCAAGGTTTTTCAAGAAGAGAGAGCAAAATAATTTGGAAGGATTTAATATACAATAATAAGTGAGGGTGCAAGTAGCTCCCCAAGAAGACGAATTCCTCTTAGACATTCTTTGGCTTCATGAATGTTTAGAAGTTGGAGAAGAGATCAAACTGGGTCAAGGTGAACAGAAGTTTTCATCTGCTAGCTTAACAATAGATGCCATGCAGTGAGTTAAATTTCTCCTTTTCATGCAGGCCTCCCATGACAGCAATAATTACTGTCAATGTCTCATGACTGTGCTGGTGAATGGTGCTTTTCTCTTCAGGACTTTCTTGTGCGTGTTAACTTTAGTGTATGTGGGTAAGATGACAACAGACATAAAGATTATCCAATTACAGGCTGGTTGGTGGCTTGGCCCTGGTGCCACGTTAGGAGTGACTGTGAAGCTTGGGTAACAGAGCAACATGGAAAAAATGGGTCTGAGTGACGAGGAAAGGGCATGCTTGGGTCATCTGGTATGTCTCCTGCCTGGTTTTGCCAGGTTTTAGGACACTTTGTGTCACTGAATCCATTTTGTAGGAGAAAGCACTGCCATGACAGAAAATGAATATACAGCAGTGTATGTTAACATTGCCTGGTCTCAGTTTACAGTGCAGGGAAGCAATGAAAAGAGCATGTGCCTCCTGGAGTGCTCCTGTTTATCTTTCTGTGGGACAGACTAGCAGCAGACCCCTGGCATGGGTCAGGTAATGAACAGGAAATTGTTGGAAGCTGCAGATCCCTGCAGGTGTCTTTTTTTTTTTTTTTTTTTTTTTTTTTTTTTTTTTTGGTGTAGAAAATGGGTTGCTATACTGAGAACCAGCTTCAGCCTCTTGATAGGCTTAGGGTGTGAGTTGAATAAGAGTTGTTCCAACAAGCGCAGCCTGAAGGTGATGGGCACCTGAACAAAAGCAGACATGTCTTCCTCCAGCAGGGCTAGAAAGAGTCTTCCTATCTACTGGAAGTAGAAGAACGTGGTTTTGATCCGCTAGCAATGAGTCAATCACAGGTCAGAAAGGTGCTCATTGACTCCTTGAGACTTTCACTTCTTCCGATTGCCATTAACTCAATCTTTCCTGGCTGTAAGTAAAACCATCTGTCCTTCATCTGGGCTAAACCTTCTCCAGTATCCTCTGTTGTCTGAGGAGCACAGTGGTAAGTTGACAACATTTGCAATTTCTGAATGAATTAATTGGAAGTTTTTAGACAATAATGATTTCCTTCACCAACAGTGAGCAAGTCTCCAATTTTTCTCAAAAGGCCTTTAAAGTAGAGTTCAGTAAAACCTTTGGCGGGTTTCTGACAGTAATGCTAGTTTCCCTGTATTGTTAAAGTATAATGCACTATCCTTGCAGTGCAAAGACATATGGGCCTCGGCTCCCAAAGCTGCTGATGCAAGAATTCCTCATCTTATTTTTGCTAAGATTTTTAGGAGAAGAAAATAATTTTACTGTAATTGTAATGCTGCTGCTTAAGGGATTAGCACTCTTTCATGCTGGAGATGAGCAGTTACTAGGTTTTCTGCAAGGGAGGCGACCTACAACATGTAAGAAAAACATGAATGCAGAAAATCAACACCATCTTCCATTTGTTTTTAGCAGAGTAGGAAATCTGGAGTATCCAATCTTCTCTGAAAGCATCACATCACTGCCATTCTTGTTCCATGGACCAGACTCTATAATAGTAAATGGGACCAATGAAATAGTTTTTCCACCAGCAAGAGACTCTTGTGTCAGGGAAAAAAATGCAAAGTACAGGTCACAGATTCAAAAATTAGCTTTACCAATTTTTGAGCACTGCACTGGTGCTTTACAGTTTCTAAAATAGTAAAAGTGTATTTTACTTTGTCTGCTAATTGTACAAGGTGGCTTTAGGATAACTGAGCATTGAGCTTTGGGGAAAGTGCATGTGAAATTATACGTCTGCAATCAGGCTAGTCCCTGTAATTCTAGCAGGTTGTTGTAGCCAAATCTCCGTATCCCAGGGTCCCAAAACAATAAGAATAATAGCTAGAATATTGTATAGACCTTCTCTTGTATTAATGGGGAAGCAGGTAACCTACAGGTATAAGATTAATGTAATTTTTCTGCTTCTATGCAAAAAGAATTTGCCCACATTCTCCTCAGTACGAGATCAGGTTACTTTAAAATAAAAAGCCATTGGCAAACACATTGCTAGAGGAAAGCTATCAAGCGGACTGATGAACTGAAGATTGTTCTATCCAAAAAGCTGTGTGGACTCTTCCTCTCTGTCAGAATCAGGGATGAGAGAAAATATAACACTTCCAGAGATATCTTTACACTGGTTTAACCAAAACTAACCTGAAGCAAATACAACTTGCGTGCCACAGCTGGTTTATTGTGTAGCAACTGGTCTGCTTTTGCAGCACTTAATGATTTGAGAAAAGGCTTCCTTGTAAGTGAAGCACGCCTTTCCCCTTAGCACAGAGATTTAATTTCCCCTTCCAGTCCTTGGCCAGTGAACCAGCATTCCAGAATGATGCATTTTAATTAACTTCAGCAATAGAATCCCTTGGCTTGGAGGCATGTGTGATGCCGAACAGAACATGTTCAATTTTAGGCTAATATTTTCCTTTTCATTCAGAGGATGAAAGCTAACAAAGCTGGTGAATATATGTAGAGCCCAAACAGAAATGGCTACTTTTGAAAGTAGGCCAGATGCTTGCATATAAACATATGGGTTGATGCTGTTCTGAGAGATGGGTGCCTTCAGCAGCAAATGCCTTCAGTACTGAACCCAAATGCAAATCTCCATTGGGTCCAGGAATGCTCAGATGTGCATTTTTACTTGAGGCCTGTTTTGAAGGGGACAAGTGCCATCAAGATGCAGGTTCCAGTATCGGCCTTGGCTCCATCTGCCCTCAACTTCTTTGCTGTGCTCAATACAGACAGAAGCTAGGTTGAACTCCACCTTGGTAGTGCTGCAGAGGACTGAGCTTTAAGGGTTTCTGCCTTGGCACAGAGCACACTCACTGGGCCTGACTTCACAGGGAGCAGAGATCATTTCAGCAAGCTTTCTCACTTGCAAGCTGAAGCAGGCAATGACTTTGTCTCCAGAGGCAAAAAGCAAAAGGAAATAGCCAACAAAATCACTCTGAGCATGGATCTAAGTCTTCTTTTACTTGCATAGTTAAGAGGAACAGATTCAAACCCTAGGGAAGTCAATGGAAAAACTTCCATTGACATCAATAAGCCCTGGACACAGCTGACTGACTCTTCAATGAAATCCCATGTGCAAAAGAATGGAAGTAAGAAAAGAGATCGAGTGAGTACTGAAAACAGGAGGATACAGAAAGGGGCGGATGAAAAACTGGGCAGATTTCTGGGGAGTCTACTGATTAAGTAATGGTGACATAACTTGAAACCATTTGTTGCTGGATTCGTCTAGAAAAAAATAAACAGAATTAACATGAAAGTTTTAATGTTACTTTACTGTTTCCCTCCATTAAAACTTCCCCTGTTGGCGCCACTCTTCTGGTGTCAGGATGGTTATACTGTGTTTTACATCTGTTCAGAACCTGGTCCATTCTCTTCAGACACAATTGCAAAGTTTATGGGCTGCTTTTGCTCACAGCAGTTGAAGTGTAAGGGATAAGCATTGTGAGTTAGTGCTCAGCTGCCAAGACTGGTTATATATGCTGAAACACCAAAATCATTATTGTGCTATTCCAAGGAGGTAGTTAAGCACACGTTTAGGTTCCATTAACTTCAAAGCTAAACATATGCTTAAGAGTTGTCCTTTTTGTGAATCAGAGCCTAACTCTGCAGTGCTGTTCTGACCAAGTGGAAGAACCATCTGCCTCTGTTCTCCTTCCCTACCTGTTCCCAAAGGTTTAACTTCCTGCCAAGGTCCATACTCTGCCATGCAGCAGAATCATGACCTCTTGTGAGGAAGCTGAACAAAATCTTGTCCTAAACATTGATGAAACCAGGTTGTTGGTGTTACTTACCTCGCTGTCTTCTGCAGGTGGGGGGGGGGGCTCTTTGATGATCTAGAAGGATGGAAGAGAAACAGAATGGTAAATCCGTACTTTGTTGTTCAGCACGATACAGAAGTCACAAACACAAACAAAGAAAAAAAACAATAAACAAACAAACAAACAAGATGTTGTTGTGAACATTTCTAAACTTAGTTCCAATGTTGCATTACTACAGGGTGGCTGTGTGTGCTACCAGTGGCATAGTCACTGCAAGTGAGAGGGGAAGCAGGAGGCATCCCAAAGCCCTCCCATACAGGCAGTTCCCAATTACATCTTCAGACTCATGTTGCTCATTATGTGATCCCTGCTCCACATGAGGTGACAGAAAATTCAAAGTAACATATCCTTGATATTCCAGCTTCATAATCCCAGTAGGGGTCACAGTGCTGGCTCTAGGCAACACTGGTAACGATCACAGTTTTACCTGAACAACTGTGGATGCAGAATCAGCATCTTTCACTGGCCACTGCACACACACACAGGTCCTGCCTCAAATAATTTACCTTCTGAACAGACAAAGACTGGAATGAGAAACCATGGTGAAGTGAAACACCCTGGAGACATTGCAGAAGAGTAATAAACCTCCAGCTTCTGTCTCCCAGACCAATACTTCATTCCAGAATTCTGTGCCACCCCAAGCTCTCACAGAAAATGCTTTTCACATTGTTAGTGTTATATTTTCCACTCTCATATGCTTTTCTTTAAAATATGCATATATATATATATATTTATACACAGACACAGACACACACACACACACTTCAGGCTCTCCCAGGATTTCTAACTAATAAAGCAATAAGGGTGAGGTTTTAGACTGGTCCAGGATATTCTCCATAGAAACAGATGAAGTTTATGTGGGCGTGAGGTTATTATTTCATGCAAAAAGTTTGCATCTAGGGCTCAGCAGGCAGTTGGCTATTATCACAACCCTCCACTCCAAGGGCAACAGAGAGCCTTCCAAAGGGAAAGCAGTTGCATACAGGCATGTCAAATATCTCTCCCTTAAACGAGACGCACCCCAATGCACTGCCATTGCAATCAACAGATTGAATCCAGCCGATCTTGTCGATTCAGCTGCCCCAGGGATGAAATTTTCTCCAATAGTTTTAAATCTATTTGGATGAAACAGCTTTCTTCACACACCAGACAATGAATCAAATTCTGGGGTGCTGAGCACCTGTGGAGATTGAGCTGAGTGTCCTGAGCTCCTCTCAGGACTGGATAGTAGGTGTAGGTGCTGCCTAGGAATGGGGTGCAGATGTACAGACTCAAAAATTACCCTTTGAAAATAAATTACAGTCCCAAACAATAACAGCTTGGCTGTTTAAACACAGAAAGGGAAAATGACAATTACATTAAAGGCCCTGAAGATATAAACATTTACAAAAATTCTTCTCACTCATGTTTTTCCTTTTCTGATGAGCTCACTGTTTTTATTTTCTTCTGCAAATCCCAAGTCATGCAATACGTCCATTAATGAAGAGCATGTGCCTTTGGCTAGGGAGGAGATTGGGGCTGGATCAGTCCTTTTTACATATCTCAGTCCACATATCCCATTCCCGGGCAGCCAGGCATTTTTGGTGGCCTACAGTGCTCTCAGGGAAGCTCTGCTGAAGACACTGTGTGCTTGAGTATCAACACTGAATCTTTGTTTATGTGCACAGAAGCACAAAGCACATGTAGAAGCATAGAATGACATTTGAGGAGTGGGTTAGGTACACCCACTGTCCTGCTCATAATGATAGCTCGCTCTGGTGCAGCAGAACCATGGGTCAGGCTGTGACTGTAAAGCCACTGAGCACATTAGGGAGAAAGATGATGTCCCAGAGGAGCTTGGGCTGACTGGCAGAGCTCTTGAGTGTCTGATAGAGCACCCTTCTCTCTGCCTACCTTGAAATTCTTAGCTTGTGCTTTCAGCTCTGAGGGATTCCAGCTATTTCCCTGATGGAAAGCAAATGAGGAAAAGTAAATGAAAAATGATCTGCATCAAACAGTACTGCTCTGTGGAAAAGAAATCATGGGTACCAGCATGGTTTATTCAAAGTGTTCCTTGTTTTAAGAAGATGGATACAACATAGTTTCTTGTACATCTCACAACACAATTACTGACACAGCACATACAAAGCACCAAAATACACAGAAGGCTTTTCTAGACACATTTTCAGATACATTTGGGTTACTGCTTGCTGTGAAGAATGACACTCTTTAGCAGATCTCCCTTTGAACCAAAACCCTTAATCCAAA
Organism: Anser anser; assembly: GCF_964211835.1. Taxonomy (NCBI): domain Eukaryota; kingdom Metazoa; phylum Chordata; class Aves; order Anseriformes; family Anatidae; genus Anser; species Anser anser. Next base: position 5,645,192 of record NC_139747.1, read on the forward strand.
TGCATTGGATGCTGAAAAATTTCAGATATCTGATCCAAAATAATAGCTACTACAACTTGCTTTATTACCTTCTCTAATGTTATTCTGGTGGAACATCATGGGTTTCAATGGAGTTTCTCTGATTTGCATTAGCATGAAACATCAGTATAATCCATCCAACATATTTGGTCCAGCTAAGCATTCAAACACAACTTCTCAGGCAATATCACTGGAAAATCTGAAGATTACAGACTTGGAAATGAAGAGATAGCTGTGTTTTTCATATATTTGCATTCTTTCTCAAAACATCCACACTCAAACAAATTAACTCTGATTTCTATAAACACATCATTTTTTTTTCTACTACTGACCGAGAGAAAAAAAAAGAGTGATTCTTTGCATTACTAAGTGCTGCGCACTTTTAAGAGCAACCGAACACCCCGTAAATTGGTCACATAGATTGGTTAGTTTGGACAAATCCAGAGATGGGGAGAATTTAGTCTCTGCCTTTAGCCAGAGCTTGTATGAACTTTACAAGCCTTTGAGCTTGTATGAACTTTAGAATTTTGCCTTATATAAAATATATTTTCTGTCTTACTACCCAGATCTGGAAAGGCTTTTGGTGTATAAACAGCACAAATCTTTTCTTTCTCCCTTTTGGATTTTTACTGTTACAGCTGTATGTGCACAAGCCCCTCATTCTGGGGTAACAGAGGCAGTGAAGCAAATGGGAGCTTTGTACCACCTCACACACATGACCAAATCAAATGTCAAATGGGAATAACAAGATCCCAGAGCCAAAAGGCAGTGCCTTACACCTGCTCATTTTGTACAACAGAACTGATTACTCAAGTACAAGGAAGAAAATGCTGTTACAGGGAACCCAAAGCGGGTACAGCCCATACTGGCTTACAAGCCTTGAGTCTGCCACGTTTTGTTCCGGGCTGCACCTCTTGCCTTCTCTCTGCCGCACCAGATGACACACATGGACCTGCTGAATGCAATCAGCTGGGAGCATGCCTGGCCAAGCAAAATGCTTAGGCTAGTTTAGCTTGGCAAAGCTGAAGTATTTGTTCATGTGTGCTGCAATTGTTTTGATAACCCCAAGCCATTTCTGAGATTGCTGCTGTGACTGTATCTCCTGTCCCTGCGTTTGAAAGAAGGAAAATATGGTTCAACAACCATATTTGCTTGCTAGGTGAGGAATACCTAAGGGTTTCTACATCATTGCCATGTTATAAGAACCTTACAATATGGTCTTACGTTTGTAAGTAGTCAAGGTCTGTGGGACAGACAGGTGGCCATTAATTTTTCTTAGCAGAGGAAGGAACTTCAAGAGTAGTTGTCAGCACTTCTACATACTTAACTGTGAAAATTCAGGACATCAGAGTGATTCTTTGCCTTTCTATCACAGATCTCAACATGCATGTGACTGACACGGGTCTCTATTAGCTGACACACCACACACACCTCGACATCACAAATGCATAGAGAAGCAGCTGCTCCCAATGAATAACCCAGTGTAAAAGCAGAAAAATCCTATTAGCCACCCTCCTGGAAGTTTAAAGCATTAGAGAGGATGGGTTTGCTGCTGCCCTGAAATTTCTGTAGCCATTCAGGCATTAGCAAAGACCCACATGTTGAATCCAAATTTTGCATATTCCAGGAATGTGTCCAGGATGTTTTCCATCTTTGGAGAGTAGAACACTCCACCAGTTTGCAGTGTCCAGCAAACACAAACTCGGTAACTCTCCCTCGAGTATTATCTGATAAATAGGGGCAATGTGTTGCTTTTCAGTGAAGTGTATCTGCATTAAGATGAAACAGAACATCATTTAAAATGAGAGCTACATGAGAAAATAATGCAAAATAGGAAATAAAGGGTTTTGCCTTTAATTAGGACTAAAACTTGAAAGGGAGAATGCAGTTAACTGAGCAGATTTTGTTCTTATTTGCATTCATTCTTCTTGAAAATAGGTATTCGTTCTTCTTGGAATACGCATTTTAGCTATCATAAAAAGCGGCGGGGGGGTTGCTTTGTTTTGTTTTGTTTTGTTTTAAATAGCATTAACTATGACCTATCTGACCCATCCTTTTTTTTTTTTTTTTTTTTTCCACATACGTATAGTTTTGAACTCCTCTAGGTCCTATGACAGTTTCATAGCTTAGTTATAAATTGGACAAAGAAACATTTCCTTTTCATTTGTTTCATATCTGCCATGTGTTCTAAGTAACCATCCTTGGAGATGTTGTCTACAGTTCAAGATTTCTAATACAAGCAGGAAGCCTGTCTGTATTTCTTCATCTGCAATACAATACATTCTTCTTCCATTGGGTAGATGAAGTCCAGTTGGAAAGCTAACATACTTTTAAGTTACTCTCTCATCAGCCTGGAAGCAGATCCATTAATCTCAATTTTACCTCATTAAAATTAGGAGAGACAAGACTGTTTCACACCTAAGACTTCAAGTGACATGCACAAACTACATTCAAAACAGATATTAGCACATGTCAAAATCATCCATGCACTTATGGGAGACATGACATCATGGAGGGGAAAAAAAACCAACACAACCTTTATTTAAATAACTCTGATACAGTTTGCAGCTGAATGGGGTTGACATGCAATTCCCCAGGGAATGCATGAGAAAATGTAGCATCTGCAAAGATCATTCCTTTTCCTAGGCCATTTCACTTGCACAGAAAAACAAGGCCAGAATCAGTAGGTTTTGCTCCAAGTGTCTGACCCACTTTCTTTGGAAGACTAGCTAAATAAATTTCATTTTCTGAAATAAAGAAAAACATCATAGCTACTTTCAGCTATATTCAGAAGCCCTTGTTCTCACTCATTGATTGCTAGGGAATTTTCTGGTTGAGTAGGATGTGGTCCTAAAGACCTATTTTTTCCTTAGCTGGGTTTAGCCAATTTTCTTTGGAAGAAGTGCAAGGAGTCCAGGGAAAAAACAAAGGAAGAAACAAGTTTTTACTGTGTTAGTTGCTTTCCATTCAGGACTGGGGCAAAGAACAACAGTGTATCCTTTACGTTGAGTATCTGTTGTGGTCTGGAATAAAAGGTGCTGAAGCCAGTCAAGATTAATATAATTGGCTTTCGGTTCTGGCCTTAAAGAAATACATTAGCGAGGAAATGGTTTGGGAATCTGAAGTCTATGCATATCATCTAAAGGCAAATAGCTTTCAGAAGGCAATGCTTAAAAATTTCCAAAAAGTCAACTCCTGGAAGATCTTTCAGTTTGGACACCCCAGAATTGATGGACACTTCAGAGAATTTGGCTTTAACATCTTTGGTAATGACACATCATAGCAGCACAACAAAGGAGCCTAATTCAGTGCCTGGCAAACATACTGTTCTGTTGGCCCCCTCTACATGGGTTGCCTGACCCAGCTGTGGAGCTGATGGTATTAGCCCAGGCAAAATTACCCTGCTATGCTATTTTCAGGATACATGCTAGCATGTTTAAAGACAGCCAGTTACAGAGCATTATATCCATGTCTAACCCATCCTGATCTGACTGACAGGAAGCCGAGTGGGCAGTGAACTTTTGTGGGTCTCTGGACATTTATTGAGAACAGCGTCTTTATCCTCCTGCTGTGCTTTTGTGCACAGCAACTGCGAAGTCAGATTCTGTTATTTCTGCTACGGTAACAGTGCTACTGCCAATTGTTTTATATTGACCGTGACGTAAATGAAGACACTCATTTTTGGCAACAAGCATGGACTCAGAGCTTGGATGCTGCACACCAGGTTAAGCTCCAATAACTCTGGTGAAACTCTACCATGTTATGCTAGGCAAGTGCTTGGCTTGAGTGCTTGACTCAATAGCTCAGGTCTGAACTGAAGGCAGGGACTGTGGGGTCTACAAGCAATTCTTCCCTCCATATTTGTGTCTTTCTCTCTCTCTTGGTTTGTCTCACTAATGTTTCAATTCATGATCCTGCATTCCCTTCTCCCAAAATCATCTTAACTACAGAAAAACAGTGCTTCGTACGCACATGGGAGCGTGTGGGAATCAGAATACATGGACCCTTACAACCTCCATCAAGCCAGTGTTCACCATGGAATTTTATGACTCTCCAGGGTTACTGTAGCATCTATACATTCCCCCGCCCTCCCCTTCCTCCAGTTTAGCCATAATTTTCATGTGTTTTTAATATATATTTTCTGTATTTTCTCCATCCAGATTTCTGTTTCCAAAACTTTTGGTCAGCTGCACTACAGACTGAGAGCCAAACAAATTGCTGAGTTCTTCCATGCTTCCTTCCAGAAAGCAGCTTTAAAGCTAAGGCTGGCGTTAGATGCTTAAATACCAACACCTCGTTTATATGCCAGCCACACCCCTACATTTAGAGAAGCTGCAGTACAAAAATGAGTAAGATGGTGGATATATTCTGAGTGGGCTGTTGCTACAGATCAGCTTCTCATGTTTCCCCCGAGGCCACACTGTAAGGATGCATAAGGGAGACAAAGGCTCATGTTTACCTCATAAAACTGTAAGGAGATGTGATGTACGAGCATGTGGGGAAATGCTTTGAATCAGAGCCTCAGCTGCACCAGGGAGATATGTCCACTCCTAACCTCTGTGTTTAGTTCCCTGGACTGCCCCAGGCTTAGGGCAGGCTGACTGCAGCCCCAATTCAGCTGTGCTAGGGAGTCATTTGTCCTGCAGATCCTGCTCAGGTGCAAAGCACAGCCAATACCACTCACCTATCCTGCTGATTCCAGCATCCATGGGAGGTGCCTGAGCTGCATGGTGCTGCATATTGGCAGAGGGAAGCTGTCCCAGCATGGACAGGCCTTCCAGCTATTGTATTAATTATGTCTTCACTACACATCCAAAACATTTAACCAATTCAATTTCCAAACTGATCTAATAATGTGGCTGCAAAAGCCTCCTTAAGACTATTTTGGAGGCTTGCTATCTATTTGTCTTACAAATGTTAATAGCTATTTGGTTTACATCTATATTAAAACTAAGCCTTGTGTCGGTCTCCTGTCTGGAACTGAATTTCACCCATGGGCACTGAAGTAGCCTATTGCACATACATTTCTGCTCTGAGCACTCTGAATTCTCCAGAGTGTTAAAAAAAGGGAGGAATGGGAAAACAACAGCTACTGAAAATCAAATGCCCCAAAACATCAACAAGACCAGGATCTGGCATCTGCTGTTTTGCAGATGCACTCTTCTCAGGAAAAGTGCCATCAATATCTTTGCATTTGCCATCTTCTGCTGTGTACAGTGCTGGAAATGTAAGCTTAGAAGAATATCTTTCTTTGTTTCCTGTAGTTGAATAAATTTCCTTGAAACCTCTTCAAAGGTTAGCACCTGGCCTTCATGCTTTCACATCTCTCCATGGATGTCAAGAGAAATTTTGCCTATGCTGGGTATCAGGCACAGCAAAGGTCTAATTACTGTTCTGATCCACTAAGCAACAATTGCATATACTGTAAACTGAGTGGTAAATTCCAGACTTCATCCCAGAATACTTCTGAGACCAATAAACTTGGATACATTTGGAAACAGCATTTCTTTATGGGTGCATGCCAAGGATATACTGGGTTCCAGATAAATCTCCGGAGTAAGTATGTTGATTTCAGTGCATTTACTCCAGGGATGAAGCTGGCGTGGTGATTTTCCTGAAGAACTGCTGGACAATAATGATTCCTATTTAATTAAAAAGCATGCCAAGAGGAATTTCAAGATTTAGAAATGTGCTTGTCACTCAAATTTATTCTTTTTTAAGGAAAAAGGTTTTTGTCTTTTGTCCCCTCCCCCCCCCCCCCCCCCCCCCCCCAGTTATCTTTGAGACGTCCCTGGGCTTGAATCCACAGCAGTGTCTCTGGGTCTGTGGTTTGATTATTAGAGGGTATTGCTTGCCTGCCTCTCTTGTCTGTTGTGCAAGCAGTTCTTCTGGCCTTAATTCACTCCGTGCTTCTGACAATGCTGCATTCCTTGATGTGCCATTACCAAACTAGTAAATAAGCAGTGTTGCTCTGCTCTCTTTCTCCCCACCCTAAACCAAGTAGGCTGGGCAATCCTCTGTGGATTTGTCTTTAATTTTACAGATTCTATGGGTAAGCAATTCACAGTGAGGTATCTTAGCTGCTGGTCTACTGCCAAGCATACTGGATTGCCATCCTGGAGAGACGAAAAGATCACTTACAGGCTCTTGAATTAAACTGTTTCCAGCAAGCAAAGGGATGTGTTTGACTTACATTTGGAAAATATCACTGAGACAGTCCCCACTTGGAGACCTTGCTAAGAGGGAATGTGGGAGGTAAAGGAGGAAAAAGGGTGAGGAAACACTTTTATCTACAACAACTTTTTTAAGTACAGAATTTAAATCTGGAAAATATCTGGAAAAGCTTATGAAGTTTCATGTGAATAAGAGACTCCCTCACCTCTGTTGCACTTGCCTTCCCTATCTGGACTGTATTTCTTACACTTAAAGCAACACTGTTAAATGACTGTTATCTTCATATTGTTCCCTTATAGCAGTCCTGAACTACCCTCTCTACTACCCTTAGTTCTGTACTCCCTCTACTCCACACCACTCTGCTTTTACTCATGCCTTCTTCCAATCAGCTTCATTGCTCTTCTGTGAAAGAACCTTTAAATGGTAGCATCACTTACAGCCTCTCATCTCTATCACCTTACTTCTCCACCAAATCCCAGTGCAAACATCTGCACAGGGTGCATCTCCATTGACTTCCACACAGATGTGCCAATGAAGAAGTTGTCCTGACTTCTCTGGGAACAAGCCATCTAGTTTAGACAAATAACTCTCAGCAACCTACCACACTGCTAATCCTTTGTCCATTTTTAGAACTGATATTTTAGTGTTCTGAAAAGTTTAAATAAATGTTTTTTTTTTCTCTTCTGGTTTGCAAATCAGGACAGAGGTGCTAACTACTGTGAAAAGAAGCATTTACCCCTTGCTCATCTATCCAGAAAGAGAAAAAGACTAAGATTTTTCCTACAAGATTTTCATCCTTGTTCTGGACAGAGAAATATATCTCACACAAAGATTCCTCCTCAAATGTGAAGAGACCCTGCAGCGTCTGTTGCTCCACAGTTCACAACACCAGATTGTGGATTCAGTATAACATGGCGTAAATTTACAAAACTGGATAAATGATTCAAAATCAGGAATAATGGTAGTGATCCAGAAACTTGAGCCAGTCTGGATAGTTTTAAAAGACGCATCTGAAACATTATATGCAACCTGACACCAAAACCAGTCTCCAATTCTGCTGACATTTGTACATCCCTAATTCTTGTTCTATATTTGCTTCATAAACAAGACCCAAAGCAAGCACAGAGATTCGCTGGATTATATGTCCCACAATAGTCATTCTTTGCCTTGATCTACATTGGAAAAGGCAGCCCAAAGGCATGACCAACAGAGATGTATGGAGGTATGACAGGTCCTTGCAGTCAAGCAGCAGGATCATGTGTGAGAAAAAAGGTTATCTCAAGTCTCTGATTTCCCCTTGCTTCCCTCGACCTCTTCCTTCTCTTCTGTTTTCTCCTCTTGCCCACGATTTCTGCCCTGCAGTTTACTTTAAGCAAAACTAAAGACAAACGAGGGAAAACACTGCATGAAAGTAACAGCAACAGAAACACTTGATAAAGTGTGGCAGAGATCACAAGGAGAGGAAAGGCTCTTCCACCTCCAGAGTCTAGGACTCATTGTAGACTGTCAGCAAACTGGCTTCCCCATCCTAGACATAGCTCTCTTGCAGCTATTCATACAAAAAAAAATGACATAGAATCATTAAGGTTGGAAAAGACCTGCATGATCATCTGGTCCAACCATCCCCTTATCACCAACGTCATGCACTAAACCATGTCCCTGAGGCATTGGAACGGGTTGCCCAGGGAAGTGGTGGCATCACCATCCCTGGGGGTATTCAAGGAAAGGTTGGACCTGGTGCTTAGGGATATGGTTTAGTGAGTGACATTAGTAGTAGGGTGATGGTTGGACCAGATTACCCTGAAGGTCTTTTCTAACCTTAATGATTCCAGGAGCAGCAAGTCCGACCTTTCCTTGAACACCCCCAGGGACAGTGACTCCACCACCCCCCTGGGCAACACATTCCAGTGCCTGACTGCTCTCTCTGAGAAGAAATGTCTCTTCATTTCCAAACTAAACCTCTCCTGGTACAACTTGAGGCCATTCCCCCTTGTCCTATTGTTAGTTATCTGCGAGAAGAGGCTGACCCCCAGCTCCCCACACCTTCCTTTCAGGTAGTTGCAGAGAGCAATAAGGTCTGCCCTGAGCCTCCTCTTCCCCAGACTAAACACCCCTAGTTCCCTCAGATGCTCCTCACAGGACTTGTGTTCCAGGCCCTTCAATAGCTTCGTAGCCCTTCTCTGGACATGCTCCAGGGCCTCGATGTCCTTCTTGTAGTGAGTATGGTGCTATCAGCAATGCTGAAGGCAGAGCAGGGTGAAGAGGACTTACCACTGTGCAGCAAAGAGGCCAGAACCACCAGAGGAGAACCAGCGCCAGCAGGAGGAAGAGGATCAACAAAGCAATAGCCAGGATGGTCCCATCTGACTGGAAGAGAATCAGAGAATGTGTGAGCACCACTAGCACAAAACTTCTCTCTCCGCAGTACCTGGCCTATGCATCCTGTTGCAGGCATGTACACGTCCCAAGGGCCATTGCCATAATTTGTTCATTTTTCAGAAAAAAAACAGACACAGTTTTCCCTCCTCATACATCTAAATGTAGCACCTTCCCCACCCTCACTTATTGGGGAAGAGACATCTAGTTCACTTTCTGGAGTTGTAGCTTGTGCCTTGGTGCCAACGTCACAATTATGTAAAACACTTAATTCACTTTAGATCAAAATCTGTCTCCATATACCTCAGAGCATTGTGAAAATGAAAAAAAAAATTTAAAGCATCGGAGCTCACAACACAAAGTTTTCTTGCAATTTCAAGCTTTCTCTTTTCTTTGTGACTATTTTCCCTTCTTGCACAAACTTGAAAGTAATGTCAGAATTCAAATTTACTCTAAATAGAAAACCATTTGGAAAGCTGCAGTTCACATTTGTAGTGAGAAAACAAACAGAAACAAAGCTCAACTTGAGTTGACATTGGCCAGTGTGGTGTCAGACAACAAAAAAGGCTTTTTTAAGTATGTCAACAGCAAGAGGAGGTCAAAGGAAAACACTGGACTGATAATGAAGATGGTCACCTAACAAGTAAGGACGAGGAACAGGCAGAGGTGTTTTTTGCCTCAGTTTTTAATATTAATGACAGAGCTTGGGCTGCCCAGTCCTCTGAGTTGGAAGATCATGACTCGGGGAGCAGTGACTTTCCATCTGTAGCCACTAAACTTGTAAGGAACCAGCTGTATCAGCTGAACATTCATAAGTTCAGGTCGTCTGATGGGATTCACCCCAGAGTGCTGAAGGAGCCAGCAGACGTTATAGCTGGACCTCTCTCAGCAATTTACTGAAGGTCGTGGGAGTCTGGGGAGGTCCCTGCTGACTGGAAGCTGGCCAACGTTATACCCACCTACAAAAAGAGCATGAGAGAAGACCCAGGGAACTACAGACCTGTTAGTCTAACCTCACTCCCAGGAAAAGCTATGGAGAAGATTTTCCTGGGGATATTGAAAGGCAGTTAAAGAACAAAGCTGTTATCAGACACAGTCAACATTGGTTCCCCAAGGGAAAGTCCTGCCTTAGTAATTGATCTCCTCCTATGGTAAGGTCACCTGCTTGGTGGATGACAGCAAGGTGCTGGATGTATCTTTCTGGATTTTAGTAAGGCCTTCAGTACCATTCCTCATGGCATCCTTCTGGAGAAATTGTCCAAGTGTGAGCTGAACAGGTCCATACTACACTGGATAGTGAAGAGCAGAACCCAAAGGGCTGTAGTGAATGGGGCTACATCTGGCTGGTGGATGGTCAGCAGTGGTGTTCCGATTTGGAGCAGATTTGGACATGTACACTGTCACAATATTCAGGGTTTTTCCACAACAGAAACCATTACCTCTGGAAGATCCTTTCTATTCTAAGGGATACTTCCCCCATTTAAAAAAGGCATTTACAATTCTCTGATATCAATTAACAATCCAAAATGCTGCACAAGCCACCACAATAAAGCAATCAAAACCAAAAGTTCATTATTTCCTGTTGCTTAGATTTAACCCAAAACAGATGTTCTTGGTTTTCTGAGGCATGCCAGCTTCCCTTTACCACATCTCCCCGATATCATCCTATTCTGAGATAAGCAAACAGGCAGTCCTGACTTAATCCTGTTTGAGATGTTCTTGATGTAAGAGCCAGACATTAAAAAAACTCCACCCAAATGTCAAGATCACCAAGCGGTACTGAGTACACATTCAAGAGCAGACTGACCTGTAGGATAGGAAAATTGGGTGCCTGCTTAAGTCACTGTAATTCAATGGCCAGATGATCTCCTATCATACCAAACTGGTAAGAATAATGGAAAAACAATCAAGGGTAAGAGCATTTTCCAAACCTTCTTCTGGTGCAGAAGAAATTTCTGGAGAATTTGGATCAACACAACCTGATCTTTGACACTTGGAAATAAAAAAGATGTAGTCCACACAAGAGAAGAATTCACCCAAGGCATCTCTGAAAATGGAAACTGGACCCTGATACAAAATAAAAGCTCATTTGAGAAAACAGAGCTGTATACTTGGTGTTGTTCCTTTAGACAGACAGCATAAAGCAACATCCATCATCTGCGAAGTGGAACCTGCTGATACTAAGCACTTTAAAAAATGTGATCTTGACTCTCTGTTGCCATGAAATCATACAGGAAAGAAGGAAGGCTTTTGATGTCTAATTGTTGCCTGCCCCCTGTGCCCCTATATTGACACAAATTTTGTCATTTTAAATACTCTAAAAGCAATTTGCAAAACTGCAAGGCAAGTGAAGGTAGCCTTTTAACTGGCTTTTAACAGAATTTGTTTTTAATTTTTTCTTCCTTTTTTTTTTTTTTTTTTTGAGACATTCTGCAAAGAACCATTTACATTACATCTGGATCTCTGCAAGGCAGCTGATGTGGCCAGCTGGTATTCTGTGTCTCTCAGCAGTGAAACTGTCCAGAGAACTTGGAAGGGTTCGATTTGCCAAATCTTACATTTCTCACTCAGGTAATGCCTCTCACTAACGCCAGTATTGCCTGGCAAGTCTGCAGGAATGAGCCATTTTCCAATATCAAAAACAGACCCTCCCTCCAAAAAATGGGGTTGGTTTTAATTACTTTTCTTGTTTTTGAACAAAGATCAAAATATTCCAGACAGATATGAATTGATTTTCTGGGCTCAGCCGCAGCTACTAAAGCAACTAACTGAGAACCTGAATCACGAGCTACAAATCTTATCTTCTTTTGCTCTAACTGCACTGTCACTGCTGTGAACTTTGAGGAAACCCCAGCAAGTCAGACTAGGACAACACATATATACATAATAAAGCTCACTAAAAGCATCAAAGTGACCTGAACTCTGTTTTTGTTTTATTTTTATGTTGTCAGTTTCTGCTATAATTTAGCTATCATTCTATGTAGTATCTACAGTTTCATACAGCTAGAACTTTGCTTAGATGGAATGTGCCATTTATCCAAGCCGAATAATAAACAAGAAGGAAAGTGTGCCTGCTAGAACAGTCTGCAAAAGTTCCATTGACATTTTTAAGCTGTTCTCTCTGTCTTAAAACTGGTTGTTAAAAAGGGCTGGTGAAGACTTTTGAAATGTCTGTTTTCATTCCATTATTATTTTTTTAATGAAAATTCAGAAGAACAATACAAATGCTCTTGGAAACAGTGAACTATGGAATAATTCAATGAGTTGTGTTTGACACACTTATCAAGTAAAGGTTGTGAATTCAGGTCAAGGAAACAACTTTCATTTTAAAGACAAAGGAGAATTTTAACACTAAATTAGAGAAGTTCCTGTGAAATATCTACAGAGATGAAGTGTGGCTAGCCCCTAAACATACGGAGTTATCTGAAATTAGTACTACTTTTCCACTGAGATTTACCTTGACTACTCACACTGAGATAAAACTGGTGCTTGTGCCTACTGTGGGATCAATAGCCTAAAATTCCATTACACCCAAAAAACTGAGAAAAGCCATACAGCTAAGGTACCTGTTACAGCTTCTGCCAAATGTAAGCTAAATGTAAAACATTAGCAACGTGCTTCTCGACAGCTGTTGAAGACTAAGATAATACTTGGAGCCATTATTCTGAAGTGCCTTGCTATTGTATCAAGAAACAGTATACAAGAAAAAGAGCAGCCTCTTTAAATGACATTTTGATGCGCTACACGTTTCACATGTGAAAACTCTGCCATGTAGACTTTGAAACAAATAAACTGGTTGAGAAAGCAAGGCAGCTGTGCCTTGAAGCCTCCTTTACCCTGCCAAAGAGTCCAACAAGGCCAAGAAAATACTGCAAGTATTGCTGGCAGTTGAAGAACAATGGAAAACAATCTCTGGATGATACTGTAAAATATAAAGATATCAAGAAATCGGAAACAAGAGACATTAGAGGCATTTTCTCATTCATGGATGTGCGCATGCACATATATATATATATTCTTTCACTCAGAAGTTATTGTTGAAATGTGGTAGGATGTGAGAATGGGGGAAATCTTTTGTTATGAGAGAGAAACCTGGCCCATGTCTCGGACTGTAGGTACTCCCGTTGGGAAGAGGAGAGGGCTGACAAAGTCTGATCCAATAAATGGCATAGGCTATTTCATTAAGTCTAGCCACAAACATTCAGATGTGTGCTGTCCTCCAAAGCAAGACACTCCTAGAACACAGAAGCAATTCCTGGGAAGATCCTATCTATGAGAAAGAGATCAGTATAAACTAGGTGCATGCACACTCCTTTAAGACTCAGCAAACAGGGATGACCACTCCAGGGTTGCTCATGCCACAGAGGAAATGACTCATCTTCAGAGGACACATCTCTTGCTGTTGCCTACAGAGACTGCTGCCTAAGACCAAGTTCCTAAAATTTTGCTGCAGGAAGCAGGAATGCAGTCATGCAGAGAAGCAAAGCTAAGATAAAATCTGTGATTCTAAGCCTCTCTTCCATCTTAGACATTCATGGTGCTTCTAATGGAAACTGACATAAATCAGTTCATTGGCTTTTCAAAAAATAAAAAATAAAAAAAAAGCACTACTATGCACCAGAGATTTTTTTTATTTTTTGTGTGTGTGTGTGTGTGTATGTTAAAATCTTAATTATTTTTGTTTAAGATTTTATTTCTTAGTTTCTCACTTTACTGCACCGGCATTTGCATTATATGATAGATATTTCAGAAAGGTAACCTGGATTAACAACACCAAAGAGCATGGACCCTTGAAAGCTTTAAATACTGACATTCAGGAGCAATGAATGAAGTACTAGGTACATCTACTAAATGTGCTCATGTACTATGGCTGACAAATTAACACACCATTGATTTATTCTGAGAGGGAGGTGATTAGCATGCAAGTTTGTTACCACAGCAGTAAATGGATTTAAGCACGTGTTTAAATGTGCTGACTTCATGGTGTGTCTAAGTGGAATGGACTTCTGCTAAATAACTGCAACAAGTTCTTGGATTCAGTAGGCCTTCAAGGCTGGGTTCAGTAAAATTATTTAGTCCTACCGACTTCACTGGAAAGTAGGAAGCCTGTTCATTCTGGCTCTGTACTCACTACTCCAGCAAACAGAGTTGATGCTCCCTAGTCTGCTAGTTGCTCCCAGGACTAGAGCAAGTCTGTCGGTCCCATACGGTGCAGCAGACCATGTCAGAGCCTTCCCAACCATTAACTGCAGCAGAGGACCTAAGGCCGCCACACAACCTGGTAATGTCACCTCCCAGGCAGGCTGGAAAGCTGACGACATTACTGCTTCTGTGTAGGAGTGCAGGAACATCTGCTCTGCTACCTGGGCACAGTGGCACACCATCAGACAGCCACATAGCCAAGCTTCCCTTCAGAGTGACTCACATAATAACTCAAATGACACTTATTGCTGCTAAACATTAGGTTCTTTACAAAGCAAAGCAACATGACTGCTGTCATTCCAGAGACAGGGAAGATGTGCACGTCTCCTGTATCCCAGCTCAGTGTCCTGTACATTAGAAAGTACGATCTTTTTACATTTTCTCAATGGGAAGAGCAGTAACATGCTGAAAGCACTCAGAGCTGTTAGCAGGAAAAGAACAAAATCTTGTTTATAGTTTTGAATGAGCATCCAAAATCTGAGATTTTTCTCCCCAGAGAGAAAGGAGAAACAGGTTTAAAATCCTTTATTCAATAGAGGAGGAAAAGACAAAGGATGACTCTGCCTTTTCACACTAGAGAGACTCAGGCAGCTTTTATTGTGAAGGAAATATTCTCCATTTCTTCCAGACACTCTTGGGAACTCTCCCACCACTGCAATGGAAAATGATGTCTATCATTTACTTTAACACATATATAGGAGCTTTTTTATTTTGTTTTGTTTTTAGTATAAAAATCTGGTCTACTTTCTAAAAGGAAATGAAAACTTACTCAATGCACTATTCTGTAATGCTAGCCTCTTTGATGTCTACGTGAAGTTGTTTGAGTGAAAGCCAAGCTCAGAAAGGGACTAGAGCAAGAAACACCTGTTCTAGGTCACCCAGTGTAAGTGTTTTCAGCTCATTTTTTTCCAAGTGTACTGTGCTGTGAAACAAGAAGTCCTCTGGCAATGATCTGTTTTCATCCTTTCCTTTCACACCTGAAAGATGAGAGCACATTTACCAAAGATTTTTCCAGCATCCTAGATTATTTGATTTACAGCACAGTATAAACACCAGCGAAGCCTCACTTTACCACATGCTGTACAAACCCAGAGCAAAAGACAACCCTTGTCCTGAACAGTTCACACTCCAAACAGAGCAAACACATGGTGGGAAGGAGAAGCAATTATTACTCCCTCTGCTTCAAGGGAAGATCTTTGGTCAGCGAAAACAATTCTCTAATCCCTGATTGCAGTGTTTATGCTTATGAAAACATGCTGAACTTTTCCTTCAGAAGAAACAATCACAAGTTACCAGCTAAATAGAAGCATTATCAAGACTTCTGAAGGCAGATAGGGCAGAATTAAGGGTAGAATTCATGTGTGTCCAGTCCTGCAATGTAAGGCATTAAATCTGGGAGCCTGCATTAAATACAAGAAGGTCTGGTGGGACAGTTTATGAAAAAACACAACATGACAAAACCCTGTAGACAGATTTGAATTGAAGACCTTTCCCTCTTCAATTCAAAATCCTTTAGATGACAGGCACTTCCCTGCTCAGAGGTGTTGAGGTTCAAAGACTTTCACCCTCTTTTATCGACTAGCTCACTGGGACATCCCATTTCATTTAGTAAAATGTTCCAAATTCTGTTACTGTTTCTGAAATAAAGCCTCTGACCCCTGGATTTCACTGTCAAGGCACCTATTCTGAAACAAAGGCTGAAAATAGTGGTAAGATTTCATGTCACTGCAGAACTGCTCGGTTCTGCACTAGTCATGCCATCACCTGCTGCTTATCAAACCTCAGGGGTCATGCTTTTAACAGCCTTGCAGCAGGAAGCAGCAGAGACTGAAGGATGCTGAGCCTCTGACCTGTGAACCTTCAGCACTAATTGCAGATGAGCACCTCAGTAATCACACCTACAGCCACAGGCAGTGGTTGGAGCATCTGAGGTTCTGCGCTGAAACAATGCCAGGGGCTTGAGTGCTCCCCCTGATAGTGCATGCTTGGTTGTAGATGTTCCTTTTTTGACTGAGGAGCTCCTACTGTGAAACAGCCATCTCTTGTCCCCTGACAGTTGTATCTAAAAAACAGTCTTTGAGATGAACCCTAAGCAGTTATTTTGGTTTCCATGTGTGCCTGAAGGCAGTCCTTAACAAAAGGATGCTAAATCCATTTCAGGAGGTGAATAGCAACTGATATAATTGGCAAAATTCTGTGGAATTAAACTTTTTCATAACAACAACCATTTATGGCTTGATTTAGGTTTACTTCTTTGCAAGGCATAAAAGGAAGGAAAACAGCACGCTACAGCTCTGTGCATCACAGCCTTGTCTCTGAGCATGTCTGAGATTTGTAGCATTTAAGCAGCTCATTAAAAAAAAAAAAAAAAGAAACTCTAAGGAGCATCTTACTTGAGCTAACACTCTCATGTATCCCCCCAAGCTGAAGAGATGTTCCTCACTGGCTGTCACAGGCAGCCTGCCATGAGTTGGACAAAGGTAAGAAAATGCCAGCTGGATCCACACAACAAGATGTCTATGGGACAAGTTTCCTTCTGAAACTTGGTTTAAATTGGAATCACATTTTCAGCAGAGAAGTATTTCAATAAAATAAAATACTTGTTTGGAATGCACTGATTCAAAGTGTTCTGTTTCAACTTACATGCTGTTAAATAGTATTTCAATACCAGAGGTGTACATGCACACAGATTATAGCATGGATTTTCTAGTTCATTTCAGCACTGTCACAGGAGAATGGTCTGCATATCCATAAATTATTTTAATGTTCCCAAATTGAAACTTTTCAAACAATTCTGTCATTTTTCCCCCATCCCCAATGTACTGGACTCTTGGGAATTTCTTAAAAAACATCAAACTATTTTCAAAACCATAGGAACATGCTATTTGCAAAATGCCTACCACACCTCAGGGTGTTACAAAACAGCCCAAGTAGCAATATTAGAGTTAAATAATTTCTGCGGATTAAACTCTCAGGGTGACCTGTATTAGCAAAACCGTTCACTGCCTATTATATCTGCAGCATAAAGCAATTAAGAGAGATTTATTTGAGAAACAAACCTGAAATCCTGTGCACTGGAATTTCCACAGAGCAACACCTCATCTAATAATATACATACAGGTCAAGGGCCTAGGAAAGTGCTCATTAAATTTACTCTGCAGTTTCATAAATCCTCTATTGATACAACAGTAAATGCACTTTAATTGCATGCAGACTCAGGAACACTGATAACTAGCAGAACCTTAATTGTGCATCCCAGAACAAAGTCACGATTGAAAAAACCCTGATTTAGTACTGCATCACATTGCTTCTGAATTAAAATTAAAAAAAAAAAAAAAAAACTTCACTGAAGGGAGTCATCAGATTTTTCTAAGCCTGCAGTAAGTGCTTTCTTGATTTTCTTTCTCTATATTTAAAGACCAAATCCATACAGTATTGTTCAACTAGAAGTACAAATTCCTTCAGTCTTTCAAACAGCCACAGGAGAAAAAAAAGGGGGGGGGGGGGGGGGGGGAAGAGGGAGAGTATAGAGTATAGAGTATATAGATATCTAGATGTAAAAAGCCTCCTTTGGTTAAAAGCAAAACCTGTTGAAGTTAAGAGGCCCAAATCTCTTTTCCAGCTGACTTCAATGTCTCCTACATCCTTGCAACTGGAAACACAGGACCAGAGAGACTTTCTTTACAGAAGGGTAGGCGTATTCCCTCACTGAGCATCCCAAGCCATTTATTCATGGTTGCTACTGAGAACTGCTCCATCATAAGATTGCCAGTTCTCTGATCTGACTGTGCTTTGCCCCAGAATGCTGTCAGGTGCAACAAGCCCCCACATCCATTCACTTCCATGGGTACAGCTTCAAGAATCCACTTTTCCACAGACCAGGGCTAGCTTGGCCCAGCTTCCAGACACCAAATCGGCTTCCAGGTTACTAACTGCCTGGCAATGTGCTTGACCAACTTGAGATCTCCCCATCCAGGAGTGATTTTGCAGCGCCAGCATCTCCAGTAAGGCAGAGTTGTTACCTATTAGCACTTGATAGGACCCTGGCGTCCTAGACCAAGGCCAGTTTAGGTATTGCATAGACCGCACAAAAAAGCATGCTCTCCCCTGAACTGCCCTGACCCAACACATCCTTCTTCAGCTGAAAGGCTCTCCTCTTTACAATCGCAATTCCCCCAGCTCTCCTCCTGAAGAAATTGGGTGTGACACGGGAAGACATTAATAATGGACTGTATACACATAGCAAATAAAAACAACTTTCAGTCATCACTAGACTCACATCCTGCCACAGAATTGTTCTCCCACCTCATGTGTGGGTATCTCCATTGTCTCTCCTTCTTGCAGAGGAGCACCACATGTTTCTCACCAGATGTTACAGGGGACTGCTCTTCCAATTGAGGCACCAGAGCTGCCCAGGAAGACCTGTTTTACTTGGTCACTGCAGCCCTGCAGCTTTCATCCCATTTCCAGTTTTGAGTCCGAGAGTTGCTAGCGCAAGAGGTCATTAGTGGTTTTTGCTCTTCTGGGAGCCTTTTAGAAAATGAATAAAGACTTATTTTAATTCCCATCCTGGCTTCTCTCCGAAATGCTCTCTTTCTGCACTGAAAAACTTGGCAGCAGCCCTTCAGTCAGCAGAGTAGGACTGACTTCCTGCCTGTAAATGCTGCTTCATAAATTATTTCCTCTATTGTACGTTCCCTTTCCTGACAATGCTTGGTGTGCAACCCGCCCTGTGTACATCTGCATGTATACACATTCATAAAACAGTATTTAGTACTTTCTCCTTCTTTCAGTTCTTCAGAAAACTCCTGACATGGGAACAGGAGTAAATCACTTCTCAAGGTTTCCCAACTCCACCAGCAATCACCTGCTGATTCTCTTCCAAGCAGTGGGAAAACCACTGCAGCGTATACTCTCCAGGCATTCAGAGGTGCAAATGAAAGCAATGCGTGCTGTGTTCACACCACTAAAGTCACGTGTCATGTTAAAAAAAAAATCTAATATTTAAAGGAAAGTGTGAGGAAACAGAACAAGAATTCAGTCTTTCACGGTCTATGAAAATACAGCATTTATGCACTGTAAAGTCGTATCTAAGCATGCCCAATTGTTTCTGAAGCCCTGTCATTGAGAGCTTTATTTAGCCACCAGATACTTTTGGCCCATGATAGCGCACTGCATAGAGACCTCAGCAGCAGTGACCAAAGGCACCTCATGCACCTGCACATCAGACAGACCGGCCCACCCTGGGATATCCAAGTCTTTCCAAGGTACTGCAAGGCTGAGAGCATTTGGCTGGTAGCAAAAGCATTGCAGCATTTCAAGTAAATATAGTCTTGCTGCAAGGAGGTATAAGCAACTGGCAGGGCAGGATCTCTTTTTGCCTTCTGTGGTTACATGGCACATGGAGCAAGCCGGATCCATAAGTGTGACTGCAGTACTAAGGCCAATAAAAAAGAGTATTAGCAGAAGGTGGGACTGGAGAGGAGGCTGATGTCCCCCAGACAAGGCCTCTGTTCACATTGAGTCAAATGATGAAGTCAGACAGTGGTGAATTTTGATATCTAAACATTATTTGTAATCAAAGCAGCTCCTGGAAACTCAGAACTGGAAGATCCAGCTGCAAAATGGATGCCCGGGATACATCCACAAGCCTCTTAAAAATTATTTCAGGGGCAGTCTCCTCTCGAGATCTTCAAGCAATGACTGGTTCCATGGGCTGGAGAGAGGTAGGCTTTTTAATTCTCACTGGATTATACGCAGAAGAGATGACCTTGTCCAAAAGCATAGAGGGTGACAAGCCCAGCTTCTCCCTGGGCCAGCATGATGTTGGAGACTTAAGGACATTTCTTCAGAAGCAAGGCCCTGCCCCTCCATGCATCTGGCCTTTGCAGGCTTCAGCCTTTAAGGCTGCAATTTAGCCCCTTCTGCCAGCAGCAGAGGTCACCTGGATGTCCCTCCACAATTTTGCTCTCTTCTGCTCTTCTGCTGAGGTAATGCAGTAATAACGCAGACTCTTTGCTCATCATATGGGAGGGGGGGGCTTCCCGCACAGGGAGCTTTCATGTGGGAAAAAAAAAAAAAACCCTGCAGCTTTTTAAGAGGTGCAGATATTGAAAAACCAAGCAAGCAAAGAGACAAATTCATCAAATACTTCCAGCCAGCTGAGCTTTGTCATACTTGAGATGCTGGCATCTTATCCCCCAGCTAAGCATATAAACAGCACATTGTCTCCAACCTTAAGAACACTCTCATTCCAGTCGTTCCCTTGTTCTGGTGGGGTAGTTGCTAGTGGTCTCACAGCCCAGGCCAAATACTACCCTAAATTATGCTCAAGGACAGCCCTGTCTTAGTTTAACTGGGTAATACAAAAGTTAGTGGAGGGCAGGATTAAACTTCTGTCTGCAACCCCTGATTTACACAGTGTTACCCTCTTGCTTTTGAAATAAACCCAACCTTCCACTCTTAGCAGCTTTACCAAAAGCCAGCCAGTAATCCTTGGTCTGGGGTGTTCAGTTAGCAAAATCTTTGAATAAAAAATAGTATTGGCCATCCACAGAGAGGACACAAACAGGCTTCATTCATTACAGGTAGCATTATTCTGGTAGAGGGTTTCATCTGTGTTCTGTAATTTAACAAAACAAATGCTTTGCCTAACCACAACAGCTCCTGTGTCTGGCCCATTCTTTTTCTTTTTTTTTTTTAATTTTTTTGACAGCTGAACAGAAATCACTGCATTCCTCCAACAATCAAAAATCCTTTTTTTTTTTTTTTTTTTTTTTTCCACAGACCTTTTTAGTGACATACTGACACCCTACTGCCTGGTTCTCCAAGGCTGCTGTAGGCATCCATTGAATGTGAGCAGGTCATGGCCCTCCCATTTTCATCCCCCTGGAGTACGTGCTTCTTTTTGCACATCACCATTTGGGGATCTGAGAGAGTGTATGCTCCAGTCCTACTCCCCTGTGGATACATGACTAACTGGGGGCGGCTTGCTTTATGCTCTCAAAGCAGTAGGTGCAATACCCTTTGCCTCTCTCCAGCATGCTTTTATTTTCCAACCCTGACAGACAGAAATATGCTCTGATACCATTGTCTTGGGTACATCCGGCATGGTCCAGACAGGTTTCCCATTAAAGACTTTAGAGACAAACAGCAGAAAAGCCAAAATAATAACAAACCAAAACAAAAGCATTATTCCTGAGAAACTAATGGGAGGGTGGAAGGAAGACTTGTACTCAGCAAAGCAGAGCAATTCTCTTTGGCTAACCTGTTTTTTACCTTTTTGTTTTTATTCATTTATTTATTTTCCTATTGCAAAGAGTCTCAGAAGGCCTGAACCCTGGAAAAGGCTGGACTAACATATTGCAACCAAGCCTTCCTTACTGCTACGAGAGCCCAATAATGTCAGCCTTATCAGCTCTCAACTCAGGTGTGCGTACTTGGGTTCACAGCTCAGCTTGGGAGCATCCAGCTCTCAGTAGAAGCAATATGATCAAAACAATTTTCTCCCAGCACTGTGAAGTGCTGTTCACAAGTGCTTAGCATCCTGAAAGCCACTGTTCTCTTCAGGGATATGTGTTCCTTGTGCTGATTCAAAAAGGAAAGCTATGAAATTCTATATAAAATTACTTATCACAAAGACCTTGTATTCGTAGTTTCGTGTGTTGGCTAATGGGTCTTTGTGCCTTGGCCAATTCCAGAATGATACTCACCACAAGGGATTTTAAAGGGCCTCACATATATGAATCAACTCCCTTGCCTCTGAAAACTCATCTTGAAGATCCCGAGGAAGAAGAACAAAATAAAGTCCCCAAAGACCTCTTATGGACTGTTTCATACCTTGGGCTTAAAAGTAACTGGGCCAATTTGGAAGAATTTTGATTCTTATTTTTAAATGATGACTTTGCTCTACATGATCCAACAAAAATCACATTTAAGTGACTGTAAGTCTTCACAAAATGTACTTTAAAATGGAAATGCTGGAAGATCCTCTACAGCAAAAGCATCTTTACAAATGCCTTCTGTTTTCTTTTATTAAATGAAAAATCAACTACCTTTCATCAGAGGAAAGAATTGCAGTGAAGAACCATGACAGCCTGGATACTCACTTTAAAAACAGAATTTAAGCACTTCTTGCAATTTTATTTTGGGAACCAAAATAAGCAATTTTATTGAGACCCATGGAAATGGGGTATAAAAACATATGCCATCATGCCTGTACTCTGATATTGGAAAGCACAAGCAATTGAGCAAAAGGCAGGCTTCAACAGAGCCCATGCAGTTTAATTTATTTAATCCCTTTTATTTATTTATTTATTTATTTATTTGACTGCAAGCCTTGAAGCTCGCCATATTTCAGGAATCAGAAAGCTAGGAAAAAGAAGTAACTCAAAGCGCATTCATTCCAGACAAATGGATTCCATCTGCTCATTTATATGTCCCCATTTGAAAGAACAGGTAGAAGCTGTGAAGCTGCTTCAGCTGTATGTGTGTCTCATTTATAAAAAGAAAAAACAAACAAAAAAACAAACAAACAAAAAACAACCAACAGCATTCACCAGTGAGGTCTAATTTGGTGTTGACAGATTTGACAGGTAGTGTCACTTAATGCTGGAAAGTGAGAGGTATTTAATTCTCTCTCAACAGACCGGGAAGGAGATGAAATCAGTCATTACGTATGCCTTCATTCCAAACCTGCTCTCATTTTCTCCATGTTGAAATGCTGTAGCAGATTTTACACCTCAAGTGGAAAAAACGCAAATAATGACTTCAGTTTGGCAATACGGGCTTAAGCAAAAGCTCTGTCTGTTCCCAGAGGGTTTCCATTTATACTAGAGAGGGATGTGCGTTATTGCATTCAGAGACACAAAACTGTGACATTTCTTAAGAGGGACGAGTGCACAGGAACATTTTTTTTTGCCACACATTCAGTATTTGTATATGAAGGCAACAAAACCTGGAAAAAGCGTTTTTTACCTGGCAACCTCACAAAAAAAGACTGCACTGAGCAAGGCAAAAAATCCCAATATCCCATTTTCAACAGCTGGCACTTGGTGTTAGAAAACACAACGTGAACACAGGAGTACTAAGCTCTCTTCCCTCCCTGCCTCTGGCAGTCACAGGAGAGTTAGGGCTTGCTGAACTACAGCACTGAAGCCATATATGCTTCTGGAAAAGGCAAAAGCCTTGATCTATTTTTTCTTGCCAAGAAGTGACCTATTTGCCTAAGATGAAAAATGTTTTCTTTCTTCTAGAGTATTCACAGCTCAGTAAAACTGATATTTATTTAACTGTCTTGTTCCTTGTTCATTTTCTGTCTTTTTTCACTGGGAATATAGCTGTCTGTTTCAGCTACACTCTTAATCAAAAGTAGTTGCTCATTTCATTAATTTGAGCTAGGTCATAGCATTAAGAATGAAGTATCGGAAATAGTTAATCACATGGTATGGTGGACTAGATTCTCTTACTGCTTAAATGCTGTTGCTGCAAAGCATAAGGTTACTTAATGCTTACAGAATGATGTCATAGGCAAAAGACTCCCATCAGAGACTGCTGACCTGTCCCTGTAACTCATGGGCAGGTAAGCCTGGTTACCTGCTCACCAGAGACAGCCTTACAATGCTCTCACGGCTTGAAATTTAACAAGGGTCACTTCCACAAAATACAGACCCCAGCATCTCTTTAGTCCAAATTAGATGGAGAAGGATGAGCATTTATAAAAATAAAAAAAGTGTGTGTTATGGATTTTTCTGCTTCCCTGGATGACCTCCAGATAGTCCTTGAAATGGGTAGTTCATAGAAAAGGACAGGTATTGTTTATAGGGAAAATTGGATATGCTGTCTTAAAATTTTCCAAATTATTTAAATGTTGCATAGAAAGGTTTTGTTGTCAAACTACGGAAGAAAATAAAAGAACTGTTAAAGCTTACCCTTGCCTTGTATCTTCTCCCAGTAAATTCCTGCAGAGCAATAAGGCTGGGGTTCAAAGACCAGGCATCAATGGGAGCGTGGAGTGCCATGTTAAACCACGGCTAACTGCCATGTAAGAAGCATTTTGGAAAGGTCACTTTTTATACTTTACGCTCTTTACAAACCTGAGTGTTTCTGAAATGTAGTATGCAAACAAAAGCCAAACTACTGCTAGTTTGCAGACAGGGAAGGGAGCTTGATTGCTTTCTTCCCTGCTTGCTACCGTCACTTGACTCTACAGCTTTCTGACTGTCCAGCTTTGGCTGCAGATCTTCAAACAACAGACCTAACTTTGTAGGTCCAAAGTCGACTGAACAAGTCATTTGCTGCACATTTAGTATATGGGTGAGTATTTTGGATTTGTGCTCTTGTAACCTTAATTGAAGAGGGGACTGTAGTCTCAGTAAACAATTCTATCTTTAAAAGAACTTAATAAATAAATAAATAACACTGCTAGAAAGACAAAATGCCTGTTAACCCTGAAGCAACTTCCTGAACTAGTGAAGCCTGTGATATAGTTTTCGAAGCAGCCGCTGAATGTCGCTGCTTCTAGGTTTGAATGTACGAACTGTATTTGAATTCCAGCTGCTATTGAAAAGCCTATTTCCTAGTCTGGATGCATCAAAGAGTAGCAAGCACTGCTGTGAACTGTAGGCATTTCTGAAAAAAAAATGTTACAGCCATTAAAACAATAGAAAAAGAACCAGTTTTCCATCTCCTGTAACCTGGAAATAATTCAATCCCCAGAAGAAAGAGTATCATGAAAGAATATCTTCCCTGGTCTTGCCTCATGAACAAAACACAGGGAAGTATTCCTGTAATTTACCAATATAGAGCACAAATACCTCTTCACCAGTGAGCAAAGAGAAGTTGAATTAAAAAAATTAAAGTCTAACAAGATAAATACCCGTCTTTTAAGGCATAAAGATGTTTTTCCATGTTTTAGAGTATAAGTCCTCGTGAGCTCTGTAAGCTGTCTCTCCTTACAATCTTGTCATTGTTGAACAATTATCAAGATCAAGTGACATAAAAGATTTTTTCCCTCATGTTGTGCATCAGCTTTTGTGGACCACAGAAGACTGCTGGTGATTGGCTGTTATACAGCTTCGTCTTACCCTCTATGGAAACATGATACGCCTTTGCTGGATAGGGAATAAAGAAATTGACCACAGACAGACTTTTGGGTCTTCTGCAAGATTATCCAGGTTTCCTAAAAAATATGTGCCCATACAGTTTAAGTCAGCACATGGGAGAAGTAAAGCAGAGACTCAGCAATTGTCTGTACGGGAGACAGGTCTTCCTGCAGACAAATAAAGCTGAATACACTGAAGTATGAAGGGTTGTTCTGAGCTCAAAATAAAATCCTCCACCACTTCCCTTAGTGCAAGCCATTTAAACCATCTATTCCCAACAGCCACAACATAGCAGAAGCAGCATCTTCAGCAATACCATGAATTGTAAGTGGTTTCATTGTCCTTCACCTCGTATCACCAGAGAACAAAGAATGCAGTGATTCACTACTGGCACCAAGGGACATGACCTCAGTTTAAGCCAGATACTTCAGCTTTTTTTTTTTTTTTTTTTGAAACCATACTGGTTTCCAGACAAAGGGTGCAATCACAACTGCTGTGTGACTTTCACCATTGGCAGCACCATTATTGTGAAGGAAACAGAGGAAATAGACTATCTAAAAAAGCCAGAAGACATGCTTCTCATTCACCGCGCACGAGAAAAGCAGGCATAGATACCTCCAGACCCATGCTAGTCATGTTCTGGTCTGTGCATCCTACAGCGGATACAGAGGCTGAGGTTTTTACTGAAGACGTGAGAGCTTTGCCACATTATGGTACACACGATACAGAAAACACTGAACTACCACACACATGCTCACTTTTAAAAGAGAGAAACAAGTCCTTCGCACAAACAAGTCCTAAACTCACAAGCCCTAATACCAGTGTAACAAACACATCTGCTAAGTATCACCATCTTACTGAATGCACCATCTTAGTTAAGCACATGAATGAGAACTTACACAGTGTGTGCTGGAGATGATGACAGAGCTGGAGATGAAGCTCAGACCGTCGTTCATACTAACTTGAAGAGCTGCTTCCCTGAAAAAGACACAAGAAATAAGTCAGGCCAGCCAGTCAACAATCCTCTGATAGATAACATCATCTGGAATCTGGGCTCCTGATGCACAGAAAAGACTTTCCTAGAGGCTACTTCACACTGCTGGTGCTCTCACCCCTGCACTCCAAATCACAACTGCCAATTAACCAGAATCTGCCAGCACAAATAGCTTTCTTTCAAATCTGCATTCTTTAAACCCCATGATGAACATAGGCACAGTATACACATTAAATTATATCATATTTTCCTCAGCCACATGTATTTTCAAGTTGTCTCTGATCTCCTAACTGACTTTAGAGAATGCTACTTACTGCTGGAATACTGTATCTTAAGTCATCCGTTGTTAAATGTATGTGCCCTTTGATTAGAAAAGCCTAGAAGTATACCTCTAATACTAATAAATACAGTATAATAGTGAGGAAACATCTTGCATCTTTAAGTGCCGTTCACTTTTTAGCTAGACCTGGATATGAAAATATCTAGTTAGTCCCTCCTCTCTAAGCATCTTCTTGTTTACAGAGAGACCAGGAGCACATCGGTCCTCTGCTGAGACTGGAGCTCTCTTTATCTGCAAAGGGGAAGTCATAACTGTCAGGTGCACAGCTGAGTACAGACTGCAGATCCCAGAGAAAAGCAAAGATTGGGCAACTCATTTCTGGATAAAAGGTTGTTGTTGGGAATTAAATGCAAACCAGGATGAATTCAGAATCTTTTTATGTTTAGGATCAGCAGCACAAACTTTCCACCTTTGAGACAGGAATGCTTTTCTGTCATTAAGAGGATTATGTTGTCCTTATTGGCTCTCCGTCTCTTTACTCCCATGGTAGAGAGAGAAATGTCTGTTCATGCACAAATCCTTTTCATAGAATCACAGAGTCATAGAATGGCTTGGGTTGGAAGGGACCTTAAAGATCATCTAACTCCAACCCCCCTGCACAGACAGGAATGCCACCCACTAGATCAGGTTGGTCAAGGCCCCATCCAGCCTGGCCCTGAACACCTCCAGGGATGGGGCATCCACAGCTCCTCTGGGCAATCTGTTCCAGTGCCTCACCGCCTTCTGAGTGAAAAATTTCCTTCTAACCTAAATCTAAACCTAATCTAAATCTAACCTAATCTAAATCTCTCTTCTTTCAGTTTAAAACCATTTTCTCTTGTCATGTTATTATCTGATTGAGCAAAGAGTTGCTCCCCATCTTTTTATAAGCCCCTTTCAAATACTGAAAAGTTGCAATGAGGTCACCCTGGAGCCTTCTCTTCTGTAAACTGAACAGCCCCAGCTCTCTCAGCCTTCGCTTCATAGCAGAGGTACTCCAGCCCTCTGATCATCTTTGTAGCTCTCCTCTGGACTCACTCTAACAGCTCCACACCCTTCTTGTGCTGGGGGCTCCAGACCTGGACATAGTACTCCAAGTAGGGCCTTACAAGGGCAGAGCAGAGGGGGACAGTCACCTCCCTCCCCTGATGGCTACTCCTTTTTTGATGCATCCTGGGATGCAGTTGGCCTGGGCTGCAAGCACGCACTGCTGGCTCTTGTTAAGCTTTTCATCCACCAGAACCCCCAAGTCTTTCTCTGCAGGGCTGCTCTCAACTTCACCCAGTCTGTACTCATATCCAGGATTGCTCTGGCCCAGGTGCAGCACCTTGCACTTAGAATTGCTGAACCTCACTAGGTTCACGTGGGCCCACTTCTCAAGCTTGTCCAGGTTCCTTTGGATGGCATCCCTTCCGTCTATAGTATCAACCGCACCACTCAACTTAGTGTCATCTGCAAATTTGCTGAGGGTGCACTCAGTCCCACTGTCTCTGTCACTGATAAAGATATTAAACAGTTCTGGTCCCAGGACAGACCCCTGAGGTACACCACTTGTCACCAGCCTCCACTTGGACATAGAACGATTGACCACTGCTCTCTGGGTGTGACCTTCAAGGCAACTCCTTATTCAATGAATGGTCCACCTATTAAATCCATTTCTCTCCAGTTTGGAGACCAGGATGTCAAAGGCCTGTGTCAAAGGCCTTGCAGGAGTCCAGGTAGTTTTCCTTTGTCAACTGATGCAGTCACTCCATCATAGAAAGCCACCAGATTGGTCAGGCATGATTTGCCCTTGGTGAAGCCATGCTGACTGTCTTGGATCACCTCTTTGTCTTGCATGTGGCATGACATTGCTTCCAGAAGGATCTTTTCCATGATCTTGCCAGGCACAGAGGTGAGGTTCGTTGGTTTGTAGTTCCCCAGATCCTCCTTGCTACCCTTTTTAAAAATGGGAGTGATGTTTTCCTTTTTCCAGTCACCAGGGACTTTGTCTGACTGCTGGACTTTTCAAATATGATGGAGGACAAATGTGAATATAGAACTTTTGCTGGAAACTCCACCAGAAGTCCTTTTACAGTCATATGAACTACTAATAATCTACCCTCAATTGAGATAGTTTCAAACAGAGCCTCTAAATCTATCGATACCAGCAGTCAAAATATGCTGTAGCCAGTTTTTAGCACTCAGACATGCCATACCTGATAAACCCTGACCAATGATGGCAAATAATGCTCTGTGTAACCTAAAACAGCATTTAAATTTTCCTGTGTTAAATTTGTAGTCTAGAAACTATGAGGTCCTCAAATGTGAAACACAAGAGCCAAGGTCAGAACTAGATGCATATAAGAACAAGAGCATAGTGAGATGAGGCAGACTATCATTTTTCCCACAGATAAAGTAAATATTTGATTATGTAGAAACGACATACATGCCAACTTCTCGTAGTACGGGTGCCGGGCAGAGTAAGTAGGTATCTTCCACAACAAAAGGCTTCTCATCTGGGAAAAACAGAGAGAGGAGGAGAAAGAGAGAGGGAGAGACAGAGAGAGAGACTGGGATTTATTACCAGATCAGTAACACAGGCCTTAAAGACAAAGTTTAGAATAATGTTTTTGCTCACTCTTGATGCATAAAAAAGATGAAAAACTGTGTAGGGGATAAAAGCTATGGCATAGTAGTTGTTGTGAGGTAATACCACTCTACAGCAGGGCTCAGGGCATCCGACGCCCAGCACCACCTGCCAGCCATGTCCTGCAGGCAGCACCCTCACCATTCCTGCAGCTGCTGCGTGCTGCTGTAGTACTTCATGCCACATATCAACAGAATGAAAACCCAAAGCTTTTTACATGTTCGGAATAAACATCACAGCTGTTCTCTGTAGGATGTTTGGATGTAGCTGCAAGAGATTACATATAACTAGAAATAGCTGGGTGAAAAAAACTGTATATTATGGAAAATTTCACAACTTCAAGGCAGACTGAAACATTCCTATATAAATTATGCTACAGTTTTAAAAGCAGAGTGAATATATATGTATATATATATATCAATAGGAGATTGCCTCAGATACAGGAACATAAGCTACTACCCTTTTGTGGACTTAAAACTGAACTTTATACTATCTCTGGTCACAGAGAGATGGGGATCCCAAGGAACTTCCCAGCCCATTTGCCAGCTGACTAGAGATCAGGTAGGTTGGCAGAAAACCAGGCAGAGAGGCTGGTTTCTTTCTTTCTTTTTCTTTCTTTCTTTTTTTTTTTTTTTTTTTTTTTTTTGGCTGGAAACCACACATTCCTAAGGAATGAGTTGATTCTGCTGAATCAGCAGTTTCCGGAAGTATGTCACTGCATCAGAAAGCTTTCATTTAACTGTATTTATAATCACCTCTAGGGTCTTCTATAGATATGCCTACATAGACATGAAATGAGAGCAGTTACCAAATACTATCAGCTTTCCTAAAAATTTCCAGATAAAATTTTAATTTTGTTGGAAGGCCCTTCTCCTGGCAGATTCGAATACCATCATCAGTTCAAATTGTGAATCTCATCTCTACATACCGCAGGGTAGAAGGTTCCTTCTTTCTACAGCACTATGTCAAAAGAAAAGAACGTCACCACCTTGCTTTGCTGTTTAAAATACAGAAAGCAATGCCAGGGTTTCTAACCAATAAAAGTCACTTCACTACTGCATGGTACACTTAGCTTCCCAGGGTGCACATAACTTGGGCAACATGTAAGCAATGTTCGAAACAGTGTTTAGTGCTTAGCTGGCATCGCTGATTGCAACAGGGGATGGAAAGGAGCAAGGGTGAAAGCTTAGCCAAATTGTTTAGCAATCTAATGAAGAGTTGAGCTATTCTGTCTTTTTTTGTTGTTTTTGAGGAAACTGGTGCAAGCTACAATACCATGTAAGGTGCCAGTAGAAGGAGGAAAAGCTATGAAGAGACATAAGACAAAGAGAACGTGGTAACCTTCTTGAAAGAAATTTCTGCATCATCTGTAAGCCTTGCTCTCTCTTGGCTGCTGAGAAATTTATTCACATGCATGTTGTCTAATAATTATTAGGGTGATGGCAGTGGAGCACCACTGATCCTGGCCCCATTCTCAGCAGTTAGCTCAGCAGGGTTCACTCAGAAGCAAGGTCATACAGCATGTTTTACTGCAGCAGATGAGACATAAAGAAGAGAGGACCTAAAGACTGCAAGAGCTTGTCCTCTCAGTGCAGGAACGGAGCTCACCAAGCCAAGACTTCTCTCCCAGACATTCCTATAGGAAGTTTTCACTGAATGCAAAATTTTCAAAAGAATATTGCTCTAGCAATACCTATCACACATTATAATCTCCATTTCATAGTGGTGTGTTTCTTTGCTTTGGCAGCAAAATAAAGAATGATTTCCTCAGGCAGGTTAGGGAATGTTTATTTTTTACACTCCATTAAAAAATGAAACGGTAATGAAAAGTTGCAGCTTTCGCTGAAGTTTTCCTTATATTTCCAGCTTCCAGCAAATCCCATGCCTATATACACACACTTGAATTTTTGGGTTGCCCACAGCAGTTATTTTGTTAAGGGCTGTTTGACACATAGGCAAACAGCTGAAAATGAAACGTTTCAGCCAGCCGTATGGTTTTCACAAATAGGCTGCACTTCTGCATCATGGCTCAGCTACTGGGAGCAGTTTTCAAGCTTCTGGGATCCCTCTAGATCCCTGCTCCTGCTGTTGGCCTGGAAAGTACCGTATATTACTCCTGTTTTCCCACACCCTCAGTACAAGAGCACATGCTAACATTTCCACTATGCTAAACATTAAGAGTGGGTGTTTTTAGCACAGGGTATTCTTTTGCTAGCTCCACACCATCTACAAGATGACTTCCTCACTAAAAGAGAGGCTGACAGACAACATAGTGATACAATGCATGCCCCTCACACATATCCCCTATAGCATAACACTGGATTCATGATTAGTTTTGCAATGGAGTTACCAAATCAAAACAGTAGCATTTCCCACTTACTTTGCAAGAGCATGGAAGATGCATAGCAGTGGTGAGTCTGGCCCTGTGGTACTCTGGGGCTGTTCTCACCCTGATTTATGAAGATATGAATTTATGACATTGTCTCAGTGCACACATGACAAAAGAATGAAGACCAATGTCTTGTTTTCTCCTTTGCTAACACTGGCAGCCAAAGCCAAAGAATGTTTCATGCCAGCATTCACCAAAAAAAAAAAAAAAAAAAAAAAAAAAGCTGCTTTTTACTTAGATTTCCTTAGCTTTTTGTTTCTGTTTCTCTCCCTACCCACCCCCTAATTTGCTTTAAATCTATGCCTCTCTAGAAAGTTTATCAGACTTGGATTCTCAAGAGGGGACTCATGGCTGGCCAGGCTGGCTACAGAGAGAGATTATTTTGTTTGGAGAATGCTTGTGTTTCACCGCAAAAATGAGTGACTTTTTCTTTGCTCTAAACAAAAGATGATCCATTTGGTTTGCATAATTCTGGCCATCTGACTCCTTCCTGGAAAACTTACACTGAGAAACCAAACAAAACAACACTTCTCATCTGCTATTGCATCTATATCTGCAGGATGCATTTGAAAGAACGCTGCTTCTTTTGTTAGTTACAGAAAAAGCTTGCTGTATTCCTGTGCAGTAAGAGATGAGCCTGAATGCTCTCAAGCTCCAGATCTCATGCCAAATCTTAACTTTGTGGTTTGGACTCCTGTCAACTGACAATGCTTGTGGAAGAGCTGTGGAAGGCAGGGGCAGCGCACTCCATGTTGCTGACTTTGCTGCACAGGAAGCAGTTTCCCTTCTCAGCTTGACCACTAGCTGGCCGTGCAACCCTGCAGAATTCATCTGGCCTCCTTTGCCAGTTTTACAGAAAGGGCCTTGATCACATCTCAAGCACCAGAGCTTAGGCATCCTCAGGGAATATTGCAATTCCTCACCTCTGAGAAAGTCTACCCTGAGTGAAGAGCACACTTTGCTCCTTACCTATACACCCCTAATCACTCCATCAAGCAAAATAAGGTTTTCACTGTATGCAAAGTCTATAGGGCACATATAAATGGGCAACTAAAACCAGTCAGTCATAGAAATAGAAAAACTATTCACAGCCATGTGCAGAAATGGAAGAAGGTCAAATATCTCCCCAAAACACATCTGTTTTCTGTGGATGCCCTTTCAACAAGGTACTTTATACTGCTCAAATTCCTGTAATTTACTACCCAGCATTCCTATACCTTTTGACAACTATCTGTAGCCTGTAAAATCTATTAATCCCAGCATTAGTGACTAGTTTCTTTTGCCATTAGCAGGGTGTAACCTTTTGGCAAGCCAGAACTTGGAGTACTTCCCAACTATAGTAATAAAAGCTTCAATATATGCATGATGTTTTAACACAGAAGAGCAAAACTCAATAAAAAGGAGGAACAAAAACCCAAAGGTGACGGAGAAAGATAATATTACTTTAAGCCATACAATCAAGCTAAAATGAACAACCTTTACTTTGGTTAATGTGTCATCAAAAAAAAAAAAAAATCACTCTCAGATTGAAAACTGACTGCAAAGATCCCTGACAGAAGGATTTAAGAACGCATTAATGCTTTTGGATTGCCACCCCAATATTGCAACTGCTGATTGGTGGGCTTGCCATATCAGCAATATTTTAGTCCAGAAAGGGCTGCAAAAGCTGTTTGCCAAACTTTCCAAACATCATAGACTAACAGTTTCCTTCTGTTATATCCCCGTTAATTACAAAGGTATTTATGATTTGTGTTCCACTAAAGCACATCTCCAAACATTTTGACCTGGTCTTCTCTTTCTGTAGGAGAGATGACTATGGTTTCTGTTAGACTAGTATAGCCACATCAGGCAGAAGTCTGGCTGCTCTCACACAAGGCTCCCTCAGGAACATTTTGCCAAGGAAGTTGTTCTCTCTTTGTACCTCAGTCCACTTGAGATGGGTAGTGCTGAGCTGGAGCACTTCCCTTGTTCCTTTGGAAAGACAAAATACCTGCATAATTCTCTGCATCACCTACCAAAGCACAATCTCCAGTTCATCCTGGATGACTCTTTATGCACTCCTTGTGACAGCTCTGCAAGCAAAGTTTTTATTTCAGACCCAATTTGTGGGGAGGTAGGAATGCATAAAGACACTGGAACACTGAGCTAGAGAAACTGCTTTTGAGAAGGCCCATAAATAAGAAGTGAATGTTTTGTTAATGCTGTAATGAAAACCACATTGAGATCATGCTATAATTGCTCTGCTTTGTGTAGGGACACATGGGCTTTGAATGCCAAAGCCGTTTAGAGCTGAGTTAGAGGATGGGGGGGGGGGGGAACAGACAAATAAGCACAGAACAATGATATCACATTCATAATGATCTTTAGATGGGGAGAAAGGATCTGGAAGGAATTGCTTTTTTTCTCCAATGGGTTCATCTGCTGTGCTTACAGTTCTGTTCTCCAATCTCACATAGTTTAAACACTACTAACAGAACTTGGCAAGCACCACACTATTAATTTGCTCATGCTCACAACTGTCAGCTCTGGAGAACAGCACGTGCTCCAGTATGGAAGGGTCACTCCCTAGGAGGAGTCCTTCAGGGGCAAGTCTTGGTCCAGCACTGTAAGAGCTCCACATCAATCTACTGGAGCAGTTACCATAAGCTCTGTCACACTTACAGAATCATTGAATGGTTTGGGTTGGAAAGGACCTTAAAGATTGTCTAGTTCCAACCCCCTTCCATGGGCCACCTCCCACTAAATCAGATTGCTCAAAGCCCCATCCGACCTGCACTTGATCACGTCCAGGGATGGGGCATCCACAACTTCTCTGGGCAACCTGTTCTAGTGCCTCACTGCCCTCATAGTTAAAGAAATTCCTCCTTACATCTAAGCTAAACCAATTCTCTTTTAGTTTAAAGCCATTACCCCTTGTCTTTGCCTATCCTTGTGCAGGTATGCTAACATCAGTGACAGACCATCTTGGTCCCCTGGTAGCATACAATATAAATGAGCAAGATTGGTAAGCATGCCACATTTTACTGAGATTTTCCTGCTCACTTAGCCCAAGTCTCCTGTCTGACTGCCCCAAGGTTGTTCCTCCACACTTGGCATGAGCAGCTACACAGAAGTCTGCTGGAGGCAAATGCATATAAGTCTTATTTTTAAACACATCTACACTGCAACTTGTTAGGAGTTGGGAGAACATTTGAGGGATGCGTGACTATTTCTCCTGTTTTGATGTTTTTATTTGATTTATTTTTTTAATCAAACAATTGCTTGGGCCACCCTTCAAAAGAGGACGCCTAGCTCACCTTGGTGTATGCTTTTACCCAAGAAATACATCTGGTCCTTCAGACATAAGGTTGAAGGACATAAGGACAGACATAAGGTTGTGTCCTTCATAAAGGTCATATCCCCAAAACACCTGACAGAGTTTGTTTGTCCAGTGATAGACATTAATTAGTACTGTAATGGGAAGAGGGAAAAGCCACTAGAGGAAAATAAGAGGAAAACATTTGATGGAGGTTTAAAGTGACATGATCAAGTGGAGAAATCAGACATTAGAGTGGAAATGCAAAGCAGAATTTTCCTGTACTAGGAGTGACTGGGCTGCAAGAAAGTAAGAAAGATATCACAAGAAAAGTTCTGTGCTGCCAGAGAAAGAGAATGAGAAAGACAGGGAAAATAAAACAATCTGGTAGGCTTTAAAAACAGAGGACAATTTTTAGAAGACATTTGTTGGGCAGTTTGGAGATATAGCTCCCTGTACAGCTCACTTGACGATACCTGGGGAAGTCCTGCTCTCACTGTATTTGCCTCTTTTTTCCTTGTTTCTGTTACTTGGTGCTGAAAAATTCAGGGTGGCTTATGCTAAGAATCGGTTTTGGCCAAGTGTCCAGAGCATCACTAGAGTGCAAAAGATCCTCACCAATCTTTCATCCCTCTATTGAGTCTTATATTGCCTCAGACAGAGTTTGCCTCCATGCCCAGAGATATATTTGCTGGATCCTGCACAATCTGGGCAGACAAAGACATTTTAGCACCATGAAGCAGTGCCACATTATCCAGTCACCACAGTGGATAATTACTTTTAACTCTGTACAGTCTGAAACCGATTCTCCTGGGTCTAGCTGCTGGCAGAAAACACCCTGCTGTTGAACATGCATCTGATTACAGTTCTATTCAGCCAAATACTCTTCATGGTTTCTACAGATGTTCTTTATTTAATTATTTTTTTATCTATTTTTTAATCCCCTAGCTATGAACATTATGAGCTGATGCTCTCTTCACCTGCCACTTTTCTCTGCCAATAATCCCAATAAAAATCTATTAGCTCATGCCCTTAACCTTAGCAAGTCCTTGCTGTGCTGGTTTACATCTCATCTGGGATAATTTAAAGTTTCAGGAACTGTTGGCTCAGTGTTAGCTTTAAAAATACCTCACTCCCTGATACAATCAGAGGATGAGAAGTTTCAAACAAATAAAAACAGCTGAGCTATCCAGTCTCCATAAGGTCTCTATAAAATTCCCATTGAGTTAACTCTTCTGTTAAACTGTTTGCAGCTAAGTGCCACAAAGGCACTCTGAGAATACAGGCTGGAGCTGCAGGCCACAGTAAAGCGAAATTACTGAGATACTTTCTCACACAGGGCAGCTTAAACTTAAAGCTGTGCCAATTTCCACCAGGAGAGACTTGGGTCTTAGAACAGTGATGAGCAACTGTTGAATTCCTTCAATTTGGGAACAGTTTGAACTCAGATGGAGTTCATGGCCTCTTGCTTCCAGGTCGCTGCATCAAACAGTCTAGGACTGTGCAAAATGAACTGAGCAGTCTTGGTGTAGTGCCAAGGAGAATGAGCTCACTTTTCACCTATGTATTGATTCAGAACACGATGAATATATCAGGTCAGAGGGTGGAAAACATATTTGGGCCTTATCCTTATTTTCCATGGTCATTTTGTGGACACAGGAAGACAGCTTCAAACAAAAAAGCCCATGGGTTGCTTTAAGAGAAGTTGATCTTTCCTGAAAGCTACTATGAAATTACAATGACAGACACTTTAAAAAAAAAATCAGCTACACAGGCAGTTAGCACACAAAAAAGGAGGAAGGAGTCTTCCTCCTCACCCCCACCAGTACCAGGTCACAGTGTTTGGGAGTGAGGTAACCCTTGCAAGCAGTTCCTCCCATTGGCAACACTGCATGCTTTTGTGTCTCCATGGACAGGACGCATTGAATAGTGGAAAGCTGATGGATGACATTCTTAGCTCTTTGAAGATTTTAGGATGTTTCAAGGAATGAATGTCTTTCTTCAGAGCCAGCCAAACTCTGGGGAAGCTGAGCCGAGAAGCTATTAGGATTTGAGAGCAGCACAGATGGCAGGTCACAGCTAGCGCAGCCACAAGTAACAGAGATAACTTTCAAGCTGTTTACAAGACAGCAAGTAGTCTTCTCTGAAGGAAAAAGTGGAGCAGCAAATCAAGTGCTGAACAGACTTCAGACAGGAGTGAAAAAAAATGATAGCACTAGTATCCCTTCCCTACCTCACAAAGCTGGCAGAACCAGTATTTAGTTACTTTTGCCTTCTATTTAGCCTCACAGTCCCGTCCTGGACTTACAATCCAAAGAGGACCATGACAAGGAAACTTGCTGGATGCCTATGGGGGCAGAGGTGAACGAAGAACAGGTCACTGAGAAAGGAGAACTGCACCAAATCTCTAGCTTCTAGAGGAGTCCCATAAACCATAGGAAGAGTAGTAGGCTGAGAGACAGGAGATCCACAAGCTTGCCTGTGATCAGCTCACTTGGAGCAGATACCTTCAGTGCTGCACATCAATTCCACAATTTGTAAACCTGAACTAGAAGTTTACTCATTTTCCAACACTTCAGCTTCCAACACTTTTTCTCTGTAAGCCACAGATATATTTTAAAACTCTGAATACAAAATTCAAATTAAGGCCGATATCCACATTTTTTCAGGCCTTTGGAACTCACAAACACTTTGCTGCAGCTCTTGAAAGCAAATTATAAAAGAACTCAAGAGCACACAATTTGGGGAAAGAGAGTAAGGATGCCCTTTCCAAGACTGTCCTTCCCACTTCTAAGGAGGAACAGCTACTGGTACGTATGTGACAACCAAGCTTCTTTGTCTTTCAAAACAGAGTCCCTGTTACAGCTTGCGCAATGGATCTGCATCCCCATAGTTTTGCACAACTCAGGTTCAACAGGCCATTTGTCTTGCAGAAGAGATTCAGAAGAATGCTGCTGTCACTGTCAACTGACAATAGTACTTCAAGACTGAGGCTACCAATCCTAAAGTAATTCAGCTTTTGAACTGGGTAATTCTTTCTCTTCTTCCACTTCCTTTTCTGAACAATAAATTCTTCCAGTTGTGGCCGCAAGTTACTAACCGCAGATGAACCTGCAAGTGGGGAGACGGTTCAAATGTGCTAAAGAATTATTTTTTTGTGGAACCTTCATTTCAGCCCTAGCCACCATGTCCCTGGGGAGGTTCTGCCAGTGATTAATTGTTCTCACCATGAAATATGTCTTTCTTATATCAAGACAAAACCTCTCACAGTGCAACTTATGTCGGTTGCCCCTTTTCTCCTCCATGTGGCTCCTTGCAAAGAGAGAGCTTCTCTTGTCCTTGCAGATGCCCTTTAAGTACTAGAATATGGTGTTGGGGTCACCCAGGGCCTTCTCCTCTCCAGGGTGAAGAAACCTAATTCCTTCAGTATTTTCTCCTAAGTCAGGTTGTCCAGCCTTTTGGTCATCTTCACGGCCCTCCTTTGGACCATCTCCAGTCTGTCTGTAGTTTGTATCAGTTGTGGGGAGTGGAACTGGGGCACTCCAGGGGTAGGCTGACAAGCACTGAGCAGAGTGGGATGATCACATCTCGATTTCTGCCAGCAGTGTCCCTGGGATGCAGCCCAGGATCCCATTTGCTTTCGTTCCTAGCAGTGCACTGCTCATGTGTTCAGCTTGTTGTTCAGCAAGACACCCAGGTTCCTTTCAGCAAGGCTGCCCTCCAGATATTTCTTACTGAACTCAAGCAGGTGTTGTATAGGTAGCTTGGGAAAGGGAAAAAAAAGACTCCCAGAACAGAAAGTTAAGAAGAATCACAGAACGAGACTATGAACATCAACTACATTTTAGTTATCTTTTTTTTTTTTTCAGTATGCCCTGAATCCCCATAAGACAATTAATCACTCCCTTGGTTGGTGCTGCCAAGTGGACACCTTCAGTTTCAGAAGCCCTGCTGTTTTTGAGCTTACAAGTCTTCCTCTTAGCAGAAGTATTTGCAGTACAGTTCACCACAAAAGTCTTTCCTTCCACAAGACCACTGCAAAGACTGTTTTTAGCATCATCTTCATCCCTGTTCCAGAAGGCACATTTCCCCTGAGCTCACATCTGCCTTTTGCATTCCTTCACATGCTGCTTAATCTCCTTCTGTGGTTGTTTAACAGTATAATGTACCGAAAATAGACTCCCCAGTAATGTTAACCCATTGTAAAGTCTCCCCAAAGAGGTTTATTGGGAGATTTGAGTGTCAATGGATTAAAGGCAATACTGTTGAGACTGCCAGTTGTACCACTGCGTATTTTACAGTCAGAAATGCAACTCAGAATTTAATTTCTGTCCTTGCTCTAATTTTATCTATTAGTCATACCACATTCTGTGCTCAGATTGTAGCTTTCAAGATTGATATGCTGTGCTAGTTTATTGTAAGTTAGAGCCACACTCTCCTTTCACTCTTGTGATTGAAATGTTTTGAAGGTTGATCTTTAATCTAATGCCTACAGCTGCAGTGCTGATAATTGCATTTTATTCTTAGTTCTTTCAAAAACCATGACATTAGTTAATGCAATTCTCAGAGACAGATTTTGTCCACATTGGCCCAAATCCCTTTAATGCCCAGGATGTGCAGTTTCATTGGTACTACCTGCTTGTTGTCCTCCTTTGAAGCTTTTAGGAAATGACCCCTCTTTACTAATTGCTATAAACAGCAAGAGCACCAATCAATTTATTTCAACAGAAGGAAAAACAGTCTTCTTCCTAACACAGACTCCCTACAGCCTTCACATTTATCAGCTGAAGACCCTGAGTTAAAAAAAAATATAATAAAAAAAATCTGACATTGAGAGACATTGCTTTTTAATTGATTAGGATGTTACTTAGAGCAAAAGTCACATTGTAAGAAAAAATGCTCTATTTCAACCATAATCCAAACAGTTCTTCGCAACCACAAGCAATTTGTGGGCATAACTTAACAAATTAAATGTAGCTCTTATCCCATCCCATACAGGTTACAAATCATGCTCCTGGTGGTCCTGAAACTGAAATGCTGCACACATTGACCCAATCAGTCTTCATTTAGAGCTCATCAGCAATACAAGTTTCTCAAAGGGATATCTGGTCTGAGGAATTTTCAGGACTTAAAAGAATGCCAGGTCAAGCTACAGTAGGGTAACATGGGCATTCCTAAACATGCAAGTTTAGGGGCTTCTGTCATGCTGAGTGGTATTCCTGTAGCTCTTATAACTCCCACTATCCATGCCTATGCATTTCTTAGCACAAAATACAACTGCTTGAGAAATCCTCTGGTAATGTCTCCCTTGAATTGAAAATAGTTCCTCTACAAAGTGGAAATTTTCTCACAAATTATTTGTTTGATACAAGATATTCCTGGTTCAACTGAAAAGCAGAAGACGTGCAAGCTCTAAGAATGCTACAATCTGTCAGCTTCCAGCAACCAAACGTAAAGTCTTTTGGGTTTGTACCAAGTGACTTCAGGCTTTTGATGAAAAGAAAAATTCTAAATATTTGACCAGAAGTTTGATTTCCACAGGAACCTTCTGGGTGGAGGGAGAAGAGAAGTTCTCCTGCCCAGCTTAGAGAACTGCAGAAGACTTTATAAGACATGATCCAAACAAAACTTTGGACCTGAACCCCTGGGAGAAACCAAACGTTTCAACACCTAAATGCAGTCACGATCCAGATTCAAAGAGTAATGACCACATAAGTTTTGGGTTAGATTTTATGGAGCTTAAAAGGAAAAGCATGAATCTGTGGCTTCCTGTACCCTTCTGTTTTGAAAGGCACCTGTCACCTGTTCACACATCTCAAATACTTATCTCTGTGGGCTGCACGGAAATGTTCCCAAAACAACGAATTTACCATGGTTTACACCCCGTGTTTTTTACTTGTAACAGTCTCCTTCCTTGTTCCCCTCTCCAATCCCATTTGTTCCTTCCTACTCTTTGCCCTCCAACTTTTGCTCTTCATATGTATCTGAATTAAGCAACCATGAACCACAGCCAGCCAAGCTTTCTTTTAAGTGGCACAAGATTTCGCAACTCCCAAACCTGTCTACTATTGAGGAGGCCAGCATAGCAGCACAGAAGCATTCAGGACAAGTTACATACACTCATGCTTTTTAAATGTACCTGCCCTGAATGCTTACTGGCATTCCTCTCAAGGCAGACAGTCTTAGAGAACAATTCCTCAAAGAGCAAATTAAACAGATATTTAAGCATGAGCAAGTCCAACATTGAGCCATTAGACTTTGACATGTAAGAAACTAATTAATGCATCTATTTTATACTTAAAAGAGTCTGGACTACTTCCAAAACTATCAGGCAGCTTCTGAATAAATTCCATGATAGGCAAAATGAATTCTACTGTCATTGGTGGCATGAGCTATGAATTACTCTACCTGGTTTCCTGTGCGGGTTTGCAGGTATGCCAGATGAGAACAATAGGATCATTAGTTCTTCCAGCTAAGTGGTCCTCACTACCCTTTACAAAAACACCAGACACTCAAAGGCTAATATGGCTATCACATTTGTCAGAAAACAGCAACTCATGGGAGTTGGGCTATATTTTTCTTCTGCTTGGTAAACTCTGCAGAGGAAACTGTTATTCCAAGCTTCGTCCAGAGAAACACAGCGTTACTTTAGCCACTGTACCAACACAGCTTTCAATAATAGTGTTTATTTGAACTGCATGAACCGGCCTGCTAAGTACCACCAAAATACAGAAAAGAAGAGAAACAGATCTGACCTTGCTACACACCTAGTCCAGCAAGACATGCACTACACAGACAAGTATCGTCTTCTATATTTAGTCCTCTCCACTGCTCACATGTGTATTCACATACTAGCTATCCAAGTTGCAACACACAATACCAACAGTAGTTTTCCTCTAAAAAAAAAAATATTCTCTTTGCAATGAACGTGTTACTCATATGGACCAGATGATTATGCTTTCACCAGAGCCTGAGGATGAATGCTGGGTTTCAGAGAAGTCATAATCATCCCTAGAATTTCACTGCTTGGCAGGATCCATTTAAACTTACTTGCATCCTTTTTTTCTCACTTGTGTCTTACACATGCACAAACTGGGCCCTTCATCATTGGCTGTAAAATCCAAAGGAGCAGCTCTTTCCATCCTCACCAACTACAGTAAAAGCTTATTCAGTAAAAATACTAGATAAACTTTAATTTGGGTTCACAGCATATATTTTTTCATTGCTGTTATTTTTTACATTCATGGCAGCTCTGACCAGTACATGCCATTACCTTCCTCTTGGATACAAGCTTAACTATTCCTACCTGTCTCATAACGCTTCATGGAGCTACGTGCTGAGGCTGGCTTTCCCTCAACTTCACACCCTTCTGCAAATTTAATGCAGAAGGATGCTCCTCATCCTATAATTATTGCCTTCACAGTCAAAGTATTTGAAGATCCTAAATGTTTTCCAGGCAAATGCCTGCTAGTGCAGAGTCAGGAAAAAAAAAATCAAAACAGCTTACTGAGAGTAACCGTGTCATTGATCCTGAAACTGCAGAGTACTCTGTCGACGTTACGGGCATGTCGAAATCCATTTCCTCTCACGACAACCTGAAATGACTCTATAGCAAGAGAAACAGCAGATTATTGATCCATAGGGAAGCAAAGAATTGTCATTCAGACAAGGCACATACGTCAAGAGATTTTCCTTAAGATTTCTCTAAATTAAACTAAAATTCGCAGCTTAAACAATTTGAAATTTATAACTTTTTTAGAATGGAATTTTCACACTCTTCCTACCCCATTTTATTTTGAATTTTGGGAAAGGGGAAATAAAATACAACAGAAGCATTTTAACTGACCTTCTGTGAAAGCATTAAGACAAATTGGCTTTTCCCCTC
This sequence comes from Anser anser, assembly GCF_964211835.1. Lineage (NCBI taxonomy): Eukaryota > Metazoa > Chordata > Aves > Anseriformes > Anatidae > Anser > Anser anser. The sequence goes on from NC_139747.1 coordinate 5,687,575, forward strand.
CTATGGCTGCCATTTTAAATAGCAGTCAGTCAGTCATCTACTGCTGAGCACTGAATTGAGGTCCTTTTTGGAACAAGCAGGGCTGAACGATGAGATCATATCCTCACAAGTCTTTCAGATGACTCTTCGCAGTCCCTTCTTATTCCAGCTACTTGAACCTAGTATTGGGAAAGGTTTATGAGCTTCTTGCAGCCACCAGCATTAAGACTGCCTTGCAAGGAGAGCACTACCTTCATACTTAGATTTTGAATCCGGGCCATAGTCCCAGAAAGTTCAGACAGCAGACACAGGGGCTCATGCTCTACAGCTCCAGGTTGTGAAGGAACCAGCCCCCACAATTCCTGTTGCTGTCTAGGAGAGACATTCAGATAATCTCCACTGATGTTTCTTTTGGTGAATGTGGATTGTGCACAAAATGTTTCCAGTCCCAGACAATGCAGGAGTAATCTTATTGCATCAGAAATACCACCACAGTTTTAAAATTCCCAGGAGCAACAAGGAACTGGAATTTTCAAGACTCAAATTTTTCTCCTCACACTTTACAGTTCCCATCTTCCTTCATCTCCCTTAAGGACTCACACACGGTACTTCTCAAAAAAAAAAAAAGGCAAAAAAAAAAAGCAGATTTGCTCTGGAATCTGGGCTCTCTTCCAGGTCCCACTCATTTACAGCCAAGCTGCAAATCATCCCACCACATCTAGCCAGGGAAGCTGCCTCACAGTCCCATTATATGTTGTCCAAGAGCATTTGGGCAGAACAGAGGAGAAGAGCTGTGTTCTGGAGTGCAGGGGCTGATGAATACTTAGAGAAATAACAGAAATCTTAACTGCGGGGGAAGAAGAGTTCAAGTACAGTCAAAGAACAGTGTATCAGTGATGTCAGATTAACCATAGTGATCCTGTCTCTGCTTGGGACTGAAATGATCAGATCCAGTACACACTCTGCATTTCTATGTGATGCAAAACCAAGCCATTGGGAAGATGGCATTTCAGACAGAAGTATTGCTAAAAGCTCATTACTCAGAAGTGTCTGGGACCAGTCTGCAGTGCAAGAGGTGCCTTGGGTAACAGAGTCCTTGTTCTATCCTTCAAAAAATAAACAAACTGCAACCGGTCTTCAAGACTGTGCACAAAACCAAGTAAACTTGGGGTATCGGAGCTAAACCTGCCAAATTTATCTCCAAAAGACACCAATGCAACTAACTCTCATTCAGTGACACTATCATTAGACTCAAAGTCCTAACTGGTAGAATTAGCTTCAGTTTGAAAGCAACAGAATATTTGCCCAAACTCAGAGATTAGACTCAACTGAGCTGGGAAGACCTTATTGCTCTCTCCAACTACCTGAAATAAAGTTGTGGGGAGCTGGGAGCCAGCCTCTTCTTGCAGATAACTACTGATAGGAGTAGAGGGAATGACCTCAAGTTGCTCCAGGGGAGGTTTAGGTTGGAAATGAGGAGACATTTCTTTTCAGAAAGAGTAGTCAGGCATTGGAACGGGTTCACCAGGGAAGTGGTGGAGTCACTGTGGGGGGGTGTTCAAGGAAAAAGAAACCTTTTGCTCAAGGACATGGTTTAGTGGGTGACATTGGTCATAGGGTGATGGTTGGACCAGACAATCTTGAAGGTCTTTTCCAACCTTAATGATTCTATGATTTAAGTAAGTGTTTGTGTTTTTCAAGGTTAACACTGCTCCTCATGTAAATCACTGGCCAAATTCCAATGTGGACAGTTTATATAAATCCTCTCTACATTTCCTCTCATCTGGCTTTGCTGGATGCAGCTTTACCTTATACCTAAATTCTCATTAAGACACACTGAATTGGAGTGATAGGATGTATAAGTAACTAGCAAGCATATTAGAAAGTGTTAAGTATAAATCATGGTAGTAAATCATCTTCTGGCTTATGACGTTACATAAACATCATTTTTATCACTTGCTTAAGCATGACAAATCCTCTATAAATGCGTAAAGTGAATCCTAGTTTTCATACAATTTCCTTCCTTTCCCAATCATTTATGAAACATCACTGCACTATATCATTGTCACTACAATGATCATCTACCATTCTCAGGTAGACATAAACCTGTTTTAGAACTATTTAAATGGCCAGCCAAAATCAGAAATAGATAACTAAGAATTATAATTCTAAGAACTATAATTCATGTCAATTATGCCATCCTGGCTTCAAAACACAACTATTATAGTGACGTGCATGGAATGCAAAACTGACCCCTGATAGTTATTGGGCATTTAGCCTTGTATCTTGCATCCATTAGGAAAATTTGATGCCTCTGTAAGTTTAGGAATACAGACAGGTAGTTGCTCCAGGAATAGGAAATGCACGAAGGGTGATTAAAGCAACTGCTAAGCAAGTGAAAACAAAGAAGAAATGACGATTGGCCTTCTTATTTGGAGTACCAAGTCAAAAATATGAGATGCAGAACTCGTCAGGGACTCATCTTTCTCTGCAAACTCTTCAGCTCTGCTCCCAAAATCTCTGCTTAATCAACTGCTGTACATTCAACAAACGGTTAGGAAACACTTCACAAAAACCAAATATTTCACAGAAATCTAAAGGAAGAATCTAAAATGATTCACAAGCTTTCTTCCAAAAAGGATGAGTTCTGCAGAAACACTTGCCAGGACTTTAAAGCCACCACGTACATAGTGCAATCATACTAGATCGAGCACACAAAGGGGTAGTGTGATTCACACAAGTCATCTGAACAATATTTAAATTCTAGTCCTCAGTCACTGTATCAGTCCTAAAGGCTTAAGATATGCTTAAAGCTACCTTTAAATCAAAGTTTGCTCATTTGAGATTTTGCTGATTTCTTAAGAAGCACTTCCCTCAATCCTCTAAGGTGAGAATTTGCAAAATTCTAAACCTAATCACAGTCTTTTCTGATTTTATTCTGTAATTTCGCAGCTTATCAACTTCAAGTTTGGCACAGTCTGAGTAAGACAGACTGCTTTGACTGAAAGATCATTTAGGCAAAACTGTCAAATCCAAGCCTTTTCTGTAAGAAAACCTCATTTTATACCACCTGGTAGAAATAGGAAAAATGCAAACTACTGTAAGATAAAAAAGAATTTCACCAAAAAAGTAAAAGATTTAGCTCCAGTTAATTAGAGCTCCTGCACTCTATAGCAATTAGAGAGAGAGAGATTTTAGGCAAAATAAACATCTAGAACCTTGATTTATACTTACCTCCTGCACATATACTGGAAGGCTCTGCAGCCAGAATTTCAATACATGATTTCTTCAAAATCTAAAAAACAGAAAATAAATGTCATGAATTATCTGAGAATTGTTTCTCTAGAGGCACACAGATATGAAAGTTTGAGCACTTGTTCTCTTCTAAATGCTTAACTCAACATGGAAAATTGCATTTATGTCACAACTATGTCATCTTAGCTTTCCACTGTAATTCATCCATACTGCCATACATCATTGCTCTTCCACCACAAGGTATTGCTATTTAGGAAGGCAACTGATTCCCACACTCCAATATCTCAGCACAGTCTTGCCTGGGTCAGTGGTACAGGGTAGTACACAGACTAATTCTCCATAACAACTAAGATGCACTCTGAAGGGCTTGTGAGGCAGTGATATTGCCCTCACTTTGGAGTTACACCTTCCTCCCCAAAATTATTTTGGGGCCCAAAACTCCAAACTTTATATGAAAATATCCTAGGAATGTCTATTCTTGAGTCTCAGCAAGGGGGTTCAAACTTCTTATGTTTTTAACCCAATTTATGAGAGCATACCTGAGTAGATCCTCAAAGTCGTACTGTGATTTCACATGAAGATGTAGGACAATTGTTCTAGACTTAAAGCAGGCTTGTTTCCACTTAGATTAAGTTGGCAAGAAACTTAAATTAAGCAGTATTTCTTTGTAAGGGCTGACCCTGCCTTAAACCACGTTACAAGTAGGCAGTAATTTACACAAATGCTTCGGCATCAGGCTTGACAGACTATTTGCAAGTCAGGAGGACCACACTAGATTTGGATACAATTTATTCCCATAGTACGTTAGAATTGCTCAAGCTGTTATTTGCAACTATCAGCCTTTCCCCTGCTCTGAAGACTAACTCAAATTCTTCACTGCACACAGTCAGCAAACTTGTGACAGCATCTGTGAGCCCCTGTGAAAACAGCAGCAGTGACCAAGAGTAGTGGGTGTTCAGGATTGGGCTGAGCAGTTCCTACACGAGGCAATTCTGATCAAAATTTAGGTCAGCTCTAAGAGGCAAGTAAATGTCAGCCAAGCAGCATGACTCAAATCCAACATGAAAATTATTTTCCCAACTTTAAATTGAAACATCTGTGAGGAAAGAAAAGCAACCAATACAATAGATTCTGAAAGAGATAGTCAGGTTGTTTTTTTTTTTTTTTCTCCGCAATCATGGTTCTCTGACTTTTATCTAATTGCAAAAGGTACACATAGAGCCATTATTTTTTTAAAAACTTTTAAACAAAAGTTTGATTTACTCAGAAGCAGGGCTGGTGGAGACTGAAAGGGTATCAAGGGACTGAAGGAACCAGAACCATCTGAGCCACTGGCAGCCTGGCAAGTGAGGAGAAAGATTTGCAGGAACAAGATTGTACTGGAACTGTTAAGAGGAAGAAAGAGAGAGAGAGAGAAAGTCAACAGCTGAGAGCTGAGCTGAAAAGCATTAGAAGAATTTAAAAGAGTTAGGAAAATACACAGGGAAAAAAAAAAAAAAAAAAAGTGGACCGTAAGAACACTCTTCCAAAGTATCTGCAGCTTGCTATCCTTTCATGTTGTGTCATTCCTCTGCTACCCCCCCCTTACTCATTCCAGGTTCTGCTGCTCTGCATATACAACATTTTTCTCCCACAGTGACTGGCATGTCTAATGAACATAACTAAGACTTGACATTTTTCCAAGTATTTTTTCCTCTCCACTGAAAAAATGTCTCATATAAGAATAGACCCTTTTTCACATTTTTCCAAATTCTCCTTTACTTTCTGTTCCCTTCACCCTCAGCATGCCCAAACCAAAATGTTTAATGTATATTTCTTCTCTTCATTAATTTTCATCAACAAAGTGAAAGAGGAAGGAAGCAAATGATTTGGAGAACAAAAGTGTGAAAAATACAATAAATATTTTCATTTTAAAAATTAAGTAAAACTACACAAGTCTGAGTCTGAAATTCATGACTCCTATTCAGTTATTTGCAAACAAACACACAGTAAATGAAATCAGATTGGGGGGTGAAATATCAGGTGTCTTACGCAGAGCTCCTTTCCAGTTTGATCCAATTCATAAACATGTCTATAAAGCTCACCCTAATGACGTTGGTTTTTGTTGTTTGTTTTGTTTGTTTGTTTGTTTTTTTAGTATCAATTGCAATATTTATTTTGATTTAGAATAAAAAATTTCCAATGTTCCAAGCACCTTAACTTAAAATGAAATTCAGGCAGCAGTAACTATTGCAAAAGAATTTATGTCTCTTCCTATTATAAAAATACATTGAAAAAGACTACAACTTATTTACAGTGGAAGATTCCACCTGATTGTCTGTTCTCTTGCTTTCTGAGGACTGCACAGCCTCGAGTAGGCTGTAGGTGTGTTCATTCACTGGGCTGGCTCCCCAGGAAAGCAAAGTGACATGCAATAGTGGTGATGTAATCTCCCAGCTGACTGCCTGTAAACAACTCCAACTGACTCCACATCCTCATTTCCATATAGAGAACTACAACACTGCTCCATTGCCTCAAGGCAGCTTGCCTTGAGATCAGTGCAGAAAAGTATCTGAAGCACTTGCTTGCTCTTTCTGAGGAGGCATCCCATTGTCTTTGGCAGCACGTGCTTAATGGCCAAGCTCAGCTTCCCAAATCAGTCTCCTGTTGTACTACTCTATGGGACTCCAATTATGCTCCAGCTTCACACATGCTCCTGGTAGGATCTCTTGCTAGTATTTGCTGACATGTCAAACAAAAAATGCAACACATCCTTGTGGATGTGTGAAATGGTTTTATTTTTCTGAGTTGTCTATCAGCACAGAACTGAATTTAGCATTATCTATGACTAATTTAGCTTTCTGCCAGGTGATGTTTTGAAGGCCAAGAAACTGGAGAGGTCCTGCAAGTCACCCGGGCCCTTTTAGAAATAAAGAAAAGAAAGGGAGTGAAACTCTGCAACTGCTGGTGCCTTTTGTTGGCATCCACAAGCATGCAGCCTGACTACTTCACCACAGCAGCTGCATAATATTTATAATTTTTTTCCACTGAATTTGGGAATTCTCATTAGCAAACAGGATGCTGAAGTTTAATGGAAGGTTTCTGCCTTCTCAGTATTAGTGTGAATGACCTATAGTCTAAGGCTAGGTATTCATTATCAAGCTCTGTTGGATTATTAAATAACAAACTCTACTGCCAATTACAAAAGAGTAATTTATTTGTGAAGTGTTTCCTGCCCAACAATATCTGCATGAACTAAGAAAAATAAATACATTTAAGTCATTTTTTTTAAAGACGAATTTGGGGGAAGCAAGAAAAAGTAGAAAGTGTAATTACAACCACTGAAAGTAACAACAAACACCATCCAGGTGAGACTGGGGTTCACAATCCTCTTTAGATGGGCAATCTAGCTACCTAAGCCAAGAGGTTTGCTTTCCTGACTTTCTCTTTGGCCTATGTAGAAAGCTTGGCTCTGAAGGAAGACAGATTCAGAACATCCATGTGAAGCTCCTGCTCTGAACTGCCCATTGTTTGAACAGCTAGCTCAGGATGAGTACATAAATCACCATGTTTCTCATACTTGGTCTATCATACATTCACACTGAATTCTCAAAAAAGTTCCACACTACACAGATCCAGGACTGCTGTTTGTCCCAGAAGACATTTCTGTAACAGAATTATTTGAAGATAATGTATTTCCAAGCTAAAATTTCTTGCTTGAGGGCAAATCTAAGCAGACTTGAAAAATACTGGAAGCAGGAGGACACCACTGGAAGATGGTATACAGGAGATTAAATGTAAAGAGATTAATAATTTGCACCATTTATAAGGAAAGGATGCAGTCTTACAATACAAACTAGTTCATACTATATCATTCCTCATACATCTTAACTGCTTCATGAAGGGCCCTGCAGCTTTCTCAGTGAATCTTATCTAAGGGACCTGGGATTATGTCTCTATTTGAGATACGCTTTGTGGTAGGGCCACTGTTTAACACATAGCAAGGATCAGGGAGTATTCTTGCTCCAAGCCACTGCTCTTTCAGTCAGTTTGGGTTAAAGGCTCAAAAGAAAGCAATGACTGGATCCTGTCCTGACTCTCATGTTGCTTCATAGTTCGCTGCCTCCAGCACTCCTATCAAAGACATGGAGCAGTAGAGGAACTTGAGTTTCATGTTTTCCTTGTAAGACTTGCTCTGTTTGCTTTCAATTGACAAATTATTGTCAATTGTCCACAGAAGTTTTTCATAAAAAAATACAACACAAAGAAAAATAACAAATTACTCAAGTTCCTTCAACTTTTTTTTCTAAAATTACAGCAATCAGGTGTCCAAATCTCATGGCTCTTTCAACATGAAAATGGTCTCCTGTGAAGACCACTTGAGGCCTGGATCTAGTGGAGTCCCTCAAGAGTCAGTAGTATTCAATATATTCATCAGCCTGAATGAGGGAACAGGGTGCACTGTCAGCAAGTTTGCTGATGACACTAAACTGGGAGGAGTGGCTGACATGCCAGAAGGTTGTGCTGCCATCCAGCGAGACCTAGATAGGCTGGAGAGTTGGGAGGGGAGAAATTTAATGAAATATAACAAGGGCAACTGTAGAGTCCTGCATCTGGGCAAGAACAACTCCAGAACCAGTATAAGTTGGGGACTGACCTGTTGGAGAGCAGTGAAGGGGAGAGGCACCTGGGGGTCCTGGTGGACAGCGGGATGATCATGAGCCAGCACTGAGCCCTTGTGGCCAAGAAGGCTGATGGCATCCTGGGGTGTATCAGCAGGGGTGTGATTAGTAGGTCGAGAGAGGTTCTTCTCCCCCTCTACTCTGCCCCGGTGACACCACATCTAGAATACTGCATCCAGTTCTGGGCCCCTCAGTTCAAGAAGGACAGGGAACTGCTTGAGAGAGCCCAGCACAGAGCCACGAGGATGATTAAGGGAGTGGAGCATCTCCCTTATGAGGAAAGGCTGAGGGAGCTGGGTCTCTTTAGCTTGGAGAAGAGGAAACTGAGGGGTGACCTTATTAATATTTATAAATCTGTAAAGAGTGGGTGTCAGGAGGATGGAGCCAGGCTCTTCTCGGTGACATCTAGTGATAAGGCAAGGGGCGATGGGTGCAAACTGGAACACAGGAGGTTCATCTTAAATAAGAGAAGAAACTTCTTCATGGTGAGGGTGACAGAACTCTGGAACAGGCTGCCCGGGGGTGGGTTGTGGAGTCTTCTCTGGAGACGTTCAAGGCCTGCCTGGATGTGTTCCTGTGTGACCTGATCTGGGTGTTTCTGCTCTGGAAGGGGGATTGGACTAGATGATCCTTCAAGGTCCTTTCCAATCCCTAACATTCTGTGATTCTGTGAAGACAAATGCTTTGTGTACATCAAGAAAGAGGTGCTTTGCATGGACAATGAAGGACTGAGATAGCCTGTTTTCTGGCAAGAACAGGTATCTACAGATTCTTTACTTTTCCACTGAATAATTAATTTCCTTCTTGCCATTCCATTTACACACCTTTCTACACAGCCTATTGCAATCCCAGGAGTTGGACTCTATGATTCTTGTGGGTCCCTTCCAACCCAGGATATTCTATATTCTACAATCACTCCAGTGCAAAGCACTATCTGCTTTATAGGATATGTGCTGGAATTCAGACTCTCTGGAAGGGATGAGAGAAAGCATTATCCCCATATGACAGTGCTACCATGCTTTCAGAAAGAGATCAGGTCATAGACTCACTACTGTGCAATTACTGCTTATGACCCTCCCTTTCAGGGCTGATAAATCAGTCAGCTGAAGTGGTTCTTGATTAAGTTCCTAGAGGCTGAAGTCTTCCTATTCTCTCAAACACAACTGGAAAGGGAGTCATAACTGCTTCTGGAATTCATTAAAAACAGCTGCAAAGGGAATGCAGGGCTGGGAAGCAAACTCATCTATTTTGTTGCTTTCTTAAATGACATGCAACACCTGATTGTCTAAGAGAATTGAGGCAGTAGTCCCACAGTTGGACAGTGCCAAGAAAACCAATACACAAGGGATTCCTTCAACATGCAAGAGCACTAGGGAAAATCGTGCCTATGCTGAGGGAATAGGTTTTTTGCATGGTACTACGTGGTCAGAATAGTTTGTAACTGCAGTAACACAGAAATCTGAGACACCCCCCCTGGTGAACCTACCCTCCCTAGCCTCAAGCAGAAAGTTGTACATTTCATCTGTTTTATCAACTAAAAAAGCCTATACCAAAATGAACAAAACACATCCCTAAAAGGAATTCCCATCCTTCTTTGTAGCCATAGTAAGCAATCTAATTAAAATGGTTATGAGCAAAGGAAAAGAAAAATACTGAAAGTGATCTGAAAATACACTGTTTTCTAATGATCGTTTGGAACTTTTTACACTTAAAATAAAAATGGCATATACATCTGCTCATACATTCCTTTTCCTGCTCTCTTAAGGGAGGCCCTGGTCCTAAGTGAGACAGGATTATGCCACTCAAAGTTTTAGATCTAGAAACAGAGATGCTTTACGAAGCTCTACTGTTTACCAGTAGAGACCACAGAACTATTTGCATGACATGTACACAAAACACAGGAAAGTGATCAATCCATGCAGCCTCTCCACTTGTCAGGTGAACAACTAGTTTATCCCAGCCATTCAGAAATGCACCAGCTCTTATACAGTGCACCCAGCTCCTAAAGGAAATGCCAGCAGTTGATCAATATGAATTGAGGAACATAGGTCTGAAGGAAAAAAAAAATAATGATATCAGGAGGCCAGATATGGAAAGCAGAGTTTTCAGGATTTTGGCATACGTAACAGGATCCCTTCTGTCATTCTAATCAGGTCAGCTGTGCAGCACATCCATCAGGACAGAAAGGACACTAATCAACCAGGAAGATGGAGATCAAAAAGTGCTCTAATGCCTCATATGGAGTGTGCTCTAACATGTTTCTGCTTACCCACACTGGGGCAGCCATTTTATAAATTGTCACAAAGTACCTAGTAATATAAATTAGGTGTGTTACATCAAGAAGCAAGATATATGAAGATAAAAATGGGCTCAAAGCTTCCTGTATTTTGACCTGTTTATAAACTCAATCTTGAAGTAACAATATTAGTACAAATAAAGGTTTATTTGGACCAAATGTTTAAGTGATTTATTAGCAGTCAGTGGGTCCTTGTGAAAACAGGAAAATTAAAACTTCAACTGTGCAGGTTAACACAAATTAACAGGCATGCATGCAAATACACGCTTAAAATACTTACAGAATCTATGATTCCCTGAAGGGCTTCAAAACCATCATTCACTGGAAAGACATGATCTTTGCTGTCGGCAATTCTAGCCAGCTGACAGAATGGTAAAAGTAAATAAAACAGAAATGAAAAGAATGAGATAAATTAGCCAGTAGGCAGAAAAACTAGAGTTCTTCAGAATCACTTACTTGCAAATTCTCTAAGTACTCTTTATGGATTGCTAATGCTTTACAGTTTGTCAAGTATTGAAAAGTTCAGCCTGACTGATTTTAGGAAGCTCATTACAAACTTCCTAAAAACAGAAGGAATCAGAAAAGTCTTCCTTAACTTTAAAAACAAGACAGAACACAGCTTCCACCGATGTTCAGAGCCTATGACTCGTTAGTACAAAAAACCTGCCTCCTACATGACTATTAAGCACCCAGCACAGTAACTCTCCAGCCAAAATAGCACAGCACCAACATGAGAGGCAACAAAGCTGATACAGCAAAGCACTTCAGCACATACATCATTTAAATCAAGGAACTAATCAAAATGATCCAGTGTTTTTTCCCGTAGAGAAAACTAATGCAAGTTACACACCTCCTGGAGGTACAGGCTTGATTCACCCTTCCTGTCAGGACAGAGATCAGACCACTTGTACTAGGCTCAACCATTAGAGAACAGAGAAGAAAGCAGGGAGATAACAGGAGATATTGTCCAAGTGGAGGAAAAGGAAGCAGAAGGGCATTTGGAATCCCACATGGCAAGGAAGAGGGCCATTCATGAGGTGGTGGTGGGAAGAAAGAGAAGGAGAACTGGGATACCACCTGTAAAGGGATGCATGCAGGTTCACTTGCCAATAGTATGAGAAGGGTTAAGGCAAAATTGCAAGCCCAATTCAGAAATAATGAGCTCTCCACACATCTGCTGGAGCATAATCAAGTTTTACTGCTGCAAGGCTGTTTGTTATAGTAATTCTCTCCCATGGCACAGGTAGCATCACCCAGCAGGCCTCTTTGGCGTTTCCTGTAGCATTGCAAATTGGAGGCAGCAGACTAGCCACACATTCCTCCCTAAACCCCAGTGGCTCCACCTTTCCCGCTCACGTCACTCAAAACTTCCATTTCTCAAGCGAAATACCCAACTGCCAACCTCAAGGTTTGAGTACATGGAGAAATATTCCAGGCAGCTTTCCCCTGCCTACTCCATGTAGAGTACTAAAGCTGCTTACTGCTTGATGGCACAAGATACAGTAGTTTCTCTTAACCAGGATGTTTACGGCTCCTGGAACTCATTTCCCATAGTCCACCTCCAAGTGCCTTCTGGAACATCAGTCATGATCGTCTAATTCCAGTTAATTTCTTCAGCATGTAAATAACTTCAAGGATCAGCTGTCTCTGAGATCTGCCACCTTAGATCTAGTCTTTGCTATTTTTATTCTGTCCTTGCTTTTCTTATGACTTGTTTTTCTTATGATGGGCAACACTAGCATCTGGTTTTGATTCAAAGGAGATGGCTCTAAACTATCCTGTGAGATTTCCTTTTGAGAACAGAGGGTTTAAGCTTGGACACTCACCAAGAAGCACCAGATTAAAAATCCTTCAGTCTCAAAATGAAACCTGCAATAGCAAGCAGCTTCCCACTATCCACAGTGCAACAACAGGTGCCCTACTTTTCCTAAGGTGTGATGCACTGGGGCAGCTACCTGGAAAGGACCATTTTCAGAAATCCTGGACTCTGCTGTAGAATTTCAAGGAAGACTGAGCCCCCATTCAAATGGTGTTTTGCAATTTGTTTTGTTTCCTAATCCAAACAAATAATCAGAGTTTGAAGCTTTGTAAAAAGAGCTCTATTCAACAAGTTTTTCAGCACTCCATTTATGAGCTGTACAAGACTTTCACTCATGTTGGAAAATGATAACGTCAATGTTATGCTTGGTGTGAAATATTATTCATAGATGTACTAAAATTCATGATGGATCTAGAAGACATTCTGTCATTAATGGGGAGAAACAGTAAAACATTAGTGTCACTAATGAAGTTGATTTTTTTCCATAAAACTGAGGCATTGCCACATAACAGTTTCTCAGTTTCTCAAGATTTTCTTTCACATAACTACACTGTAAAAAGCAAAATCCCCACAACCCTCTGTCTACAGCTTAAGCCATACTGATTTGATATTCGTATCTCTTCCCTGCTTTCCCCCAACAATTGGCAAGAGTTGCTGTGGCATACATGGAGATAAAGATGGAAGGGGCTTAAAAGCAACACACAGAGCAAGGAACTTCAGGTAGTCACTTTAGATTGTCAAACAGCCAACAGAAAGAGAAAAGAGATTCATGAGTGTGTGCCTGTGTTCAACATGTACCTTTGCCAAATACCCCAGTAAACACAGTGAGTGCCTTGTTTACCTGGGTCTCATTGAAGTCTTTCACACCAACACAGTATACTGTTGCTCCCAGGTCTCGTGACCGATTAGCCTGGAATAAGGAAAGGTAGGACGACATGAACAAGAAGGAATGCAGATTTCTAAAAGGTCTTAATCATTAATTTAGGCTTTATCCATAAAATGAGCAATGTGGTCATGCCACAAACAGACGTTATCTGCTACTAGAGTACTATTTGCTTGGTAAAACAAAACCCAACATATTCTGTGTTTCTTTTTAAACCTAATTATCTATTTGTTCCTTCCCAAACCAAAAAATATATAACACTTATGAGCTCTCAAGCAGTATGTTCGCCTCTAAAAACAAATGTATTTTTCTTGTGTATTTTTGATTTCAGAAAGAAACATTATTAGTGGAAATTTCGTATTTGATCATCTGAAAGGTTTTTTGATGCTACAGAAAATTACAAGACATTACAGAAAATGAACAACATTCATCCTTTTTCTTTGGTCTTTACTTTTTGTGAAGAAAAGAAGTCTAAGTGAGAAGATCCAGGGATCTTCCAAAGCATTTTAGTAAATTTCAGCTGTGAATTATTTCTACCTCCAATGTCATTTTAACTGGAAGTTTTTAAAAACCCTTTCTTCCTATGAACAGTGACAGTTTTAATGAGTCAGATGTATTGCTACTGTTAATGTTTATCTCTAAGATTCATGTCTGAAGAAGGTGAAAGTGAACTTTTGTCACTAGAAGAAATATCTCCCCTATCTTTTGCCTTAGAAGCAGTGTAAAACCAGATACTTTGCTGTTCCCTGGCTAAAAATGTGCAAGACTTACCTCCCTCTCAGAATAAAAAAATAGGTCTTCATGGAGTTCTCCATCTGTTAATGCAATGATGACACTTGCAGTTCTGTAACCTAAACACACAAATTTCTTTAGTCCCATGTTTTGAGTCGCGTTTGTTAAATTATCATAGAAAACATCCTGCTAATGAGCTGTTAGCTGTTAGCTAGCACCTAAAGGAGTAGAAACGGTTACCATCAATCCCATATCCTTACTCACTTCAGCCAACTAATTTTCAGAAGACATGAACTTCTGCACACTTTTTCCACTTGGGCATCTGCCTACACCACCAATTTTATACCATACTCTTTTGACAATGATTTTTAACTGAAAGTATCTCATACCTATTTCAATATTTCAGACCAGTAGATTTAACTGCAGCCATCAAGAAAAAGTATGCAAAGTGTCCTTAGTTATTCCTAGTTTTATTAATGCTGTCAATTCAAGAAATCCAGAGAGTTTCAGCTTGTGATGAAAAGCTGAATTGGGGTTTAAATAGATTTGGTAGGAAAATGACCTATATTCTTCAGTCTTTCCATGTAACATGTTTCAGCAACATGGTTAAAGGTTGCAGTCTGCCCCATGAATTGATTATAACTTGGGTTTTACATGTTTATGTTAATTTTCAGGAGCAAATTGAATTAAATCACGTTTCTGACTTACTACTGATCTAAAGGAGCTCTGTGGGTATATCTTGCACAAACACTGTTATGGAAAGTTAATGGCTAAGTATTCTGAGGCATGTAAATTATCAGTCTTAAAACTTCTTCAATAATCTAGGTGATTTTCCTGCTACTATGAGCAGCTGTGCCTTTAACACTGTTGCTGAAGAGCCAAAATTCCAAGAACCAAATTATTCTGAGATGATTTCTTTTGGGTCTGTTTGCTTTTTGATCTCAGATGTAAATTTGCATTCAGCTTGTGAATTCAGGCACCTGAAGCCTGTACTGTGTTCTTGATACCAAGGAACAAGAGACTGAAGCAAGCAGAATGTCCTTTTGCAATTCTGAATTCACATCCATCTCACAGTTACTGAAGATCTGGATACCTAATTTTTCTTGGTGCTACTCAAAATTCCCCCATTTTAAAGAATGTGGTAATCATGCAACAGGAAAGTAAAGTGTTTAACAAACAATAAGCAACATGCAGTGTCGTTCAAGTTGCAGATGCCTAATTGAAGTGTCTAGGCTTTCTGTAAGAGGCTGAGAAAGGTGAGCACTTCTTGTACTAGCTCAAGAGCCCCAATAACCTCTGGAGATGCCTTTCTCCCTCCATTGACTACTGCAGGAGCCTTACAACCTACTGCAGGTAGTATAAACATTTTCTGGTGGAGCAAGGACAAAGCACGAGTAAAGACAAAACACACAGGCCAACGTTGACTTGAGGACCCAGTTGTCCACTGCTTCTTGCAACCTTTCTATATGTGGCAACCTTTTGACATGCAATATGTAATACCAGCATATAAAAGCAGTATCAATCCCAAATAGAATTGTTCTAGGTATTTATTCCAGTCTGCTGCAGTCTTATTTTACAGATCAGTCCCAAAGCTGTGCAGACTTAGTCACTATTTCATTTTATTCATGAGTGGCCCTGAAAAACCACTAGGACTGGTTTTCTATGCAAACTTCTGGTCTCTTATCTTTTGGTTTCCAAGTAAAGTTTTATTTCTACTTTGGTTTTTCCCAAGTAGAATTACAAGGAAGGAAAGGACAAACATTTTTGCCTTTGTCTGCACTTACTACTAAGGAATAAGTAAGGATGTATGAATTGCTTTTTGGAAAACAAAACAAAACAAAACAAAAACATTTACCTAACAGTATCTCCACAGACTCATGTTTCAAAAGGAAGAAGAAATGGTTACCTGAGTCCTCAAGCAAAAATAACAGATTGTACCAGATAGTTTTGATATGTACCCTCAGTCAGCCTGGCTTCTCACTTTTGGCCTGAAATGCATTAATTTCAGCTCTGAACCCTTAAAGATCTACCTGTTCTTTTTCCTCTTCAGGAGCAACTACCCTGAAGAGCACTGAATTCCTGTAAGAACAGGAGCCACCCCCTACCTTTCTTGCAGTGAAGCTGCATTTCAAATCAATTAAAGGTATCAGTCAAGAAGGAAAAACATTCAATGGATCAGGAAAGTCTCTCACCATGAACATTTTCATAGTAAATCTGTTCACTTGCCTGAAATTAAATCAGAAGATTATTAGCAATAAATAATACTTTGTGGGCATCTACACATGCACCAGAAAGAAAGAGAAGATGGCAGTGAGGATGTCATGTTTGCAGCCTACAAGATGACATCTGCTTTCAGAAATATCAGTTTCATAGAACAAGTTTCTTGCCTGTGGCTTTGACTGAATTACCTCAAGAACTTTCCGAAAGCATTAATTCAAACCAACCCTAAGACCACTGGTCAACGGTAGTTTCCCACTACTCTATTTGGAAATCACATTCACCTTCCTAGTTGAGAAACATCATAAGTCCATAAATATTCTCCAGCATATCTAGATCAGCTACTCTAACTGCAAAGAAACCAACTGCAGAGAGATATCCATATGCTCCTATTTCCTGCTTTACCTATGTACAAGTGTATTCCACGATGCAGAAAGACAAATGCTTCAGTGTGCCAAAATTAAAAAGTAGTCAGAAACTACCCTGAATATATTCAGTGTATGAATTTCCATCCTCTTATAAATTTAAATTTGTTTTTGTTTGTTTGTTTGTTTTTGCAATCATCTTGCTGAGTTTCTGAAGTGGAATTTGGTTTTGAATTCCTAGTTAGGTGCTAGCATCTCTGTCAGGTCACCTCAGTTTTTGAGGTGTGTTCAAATGCATTTTTTAGTAGACAGTTTTCCAATCCTCCAAAATGCAAGAGTAGTGCAGAAAGGGGAGGGGGTCCCCCTTGCAGAGGTTTAGACAAACTCCTGACCTTGTAAAATATATAGAAGACTGGAACAAGTTATAAAAGAATAACTTTTGTACATCATTGTATACCCCTAACAGTGAGCAGGTTAAAGTCATGGCCTCAAACCCCACCTAACTCTAAAAAGCCTACTATAGCATTCACACAGCAGGACTCTAGACAGCCTTCAACCCTTCATGAGCATGGTTCCATGTGGGACTGTAATCCCAATTCCCTCTGCACTAATCCTAAACTGAAGAAGCAGCTCCACACAAAGCTGGAGGCAAAAAGAAGGATAAGTAGTAGGGTCTGCAGCTCCCTTATCCCAGCTCCAACACTGAATGTGTACACTTCAGCATACCTAATGCATAACAGGAAAATAGTCCCACTTACCCACCAGAGAATTATTAAACAACTTTTTTTTTTTTTAAACATATCCTGAGAAGCACCCAGACGCAGTTTAAATGTACTATAACACACATCTTGTTACCCTTTCAAATCCTTCATGCATGTATGTGTCACCTCCTGGAAGGACTTTCTGAAGTTCTTCTAGACCCTGGCGTATCTGTTCCCTGAAAGGAATGCAGATGCATTGTTA
This sequence comes from Anser anser, assembly GCF_964211835.1. Taxonomy (NCBI): domain Eukaryota; kingdom Metazoa; phylum Chordata; class Aves; order Anseriformes; family Anatidae; genus Anser; species Anser anser. Next base: position 5,704,745 of record NC_139747.1, read on the forward strand.
CCTCAGAGATCAATTTTATGATACCCAGGTGAAGACATGCATAGCAGAATCAGGTAGAGAGAGGGGAAAAAAGAGTTAACCCAATGTTTACATAGGCGGAGGTAATGTCTGGATAGATACCTTTCTAAGGATGTGGAAAATGGAGCAGATGTATTTTTTATGAGTATTCCCACAGCCTGGAGAAAGCATCACAACAGCAGCATATCCTAGGTAAATATCCCTATATTTCTCTCCAAATAGATATTCTCTGTGCAACCCTGGTCAAACTTGTGATGCAGAAGTAGAACAGCTGACTTGCACCTGGCCCATATTCCTCACCTATACTCCCTGGCTTGACAATGCAAATTAATCAAACAGCCACAAAAACGGCACAAAACCTAGAACAATCCTGGTAACCTCCAATTTATTTGGACACTACAACCTTCAGCTCAGTTCACACTGACATGAAGACTGAAGCTCTCTCCATTAGTTCATTATGAATCAGTGTATCTGCTCTAATCTTTTAGAAACCCCAGGCACAGTGACAGATCAACTGCAGGCTAAATGGGATGGGCCCTTGTCCTTCCACTGAGTTGCAGAGACCAAACTCTGGAGGCCAAGTACATGCCAGAAGTCTTTAAAACCAAGATAAAATCCCTGCAATGTGTTGGGTGTGTTTCTGAGCAAGCTGTGGTATCTTCACAGGAAATGGGTAATGTCACTGCATGCAGGGCCACATTAACATGGCCTGAATGCCAGAAGTCAGTTTTCCCCCTGCATATGTTAACTAGTTTAGAAAATCCAGTTCGTGTGCTTATCATGTACATAATCTCACACTTGCAAGGCTGATTGCAGCAATGCATTAGCTATTAGCTATTATCCTATCCCAAGCAATGCGCACAGAGAGAAAAGAGCATGTGCTTTTGCAGTGGGTTGAATTATCAAACACTGAAGAGTTCATTTTGTCCCTGCAATATCCCAAGCCAAGTTAGACTGAGCTATCAGAGGTGGGCTAGTAGCAAGAATTTCCTCCATTCAACTACCACCCTCCCACATACCAAGCCAAATTTGAATATAAAATCAAGAGCATTTCCTATGACCATATCTATTTTTCAAATGTGAACACTAAACATTAAAATAGACAGCAAAGGTATTTAAAACACATAACCCAGCTTCTTTAGATGCACACTGTTTATCCAAAAGGTGTATTAATCAGCCTCAAACAATCTTCATGCTGATAGACCACATGAAGGCATGGGGAAGATGGAAAAGATTTTGCCACTTTACTAAGAAAGGACTGGCATGAAGCCCACACCTTGATTTTTAGTCCTCTGGTTAAAAAAAAAAAAAAAAAAAAAAAAAACCAGCAGCTCTCCAGTCAGCTGGCTTTTGACTAATATCATATCAATATATATCCTGCTCCCAGTCAACATTTCTAGGACAGCTGGACAAATATGAAATACAGTTCTACATGGGAAACACACATAGCAAGTCTCATAGCTTAAAGCCTTAAGAGCCCAGAGATCTCTGCAATAGGGTGTGCTCAGAGGGTGAGGGAAAAGGTGAAAGGGTAAAAGATGCAGGGAGCAGGTTTTCTCTGGCACCAGCTTAGATATGGTTAATTGTGTTTTCACTTATTGTTGCAGTAGGCTGGCTGGCTTTAACGACATTTTTCAAGGTTGGTATGTGTGTAGACTGCTCTTTAGGAAAGTGGCCAGTTTCCTATTAATTCCACTATAGTAGCTGCTCTGGTATGCAGTTTCATAGACATCCAATATGTAAAACACATGCTGACTTATACAGTCTTCACATGTGCTACATATATCTTTGCTCCACGTGGCAATGAAGTTAACAGAGGAAGCAATAGCGATTAAAGGACCTCATCCAGCTCTTCTTGAAGTTAGTGGGGGAAAAAAAAAATCAATCTTATAGATTTTACTGGGATTAACTTGGGGATCTACAAGGAGATGACAGGAACATGCTTCAGAAACATGGCAACCAAACTGTCATTGCCAAAAAATATTCACCCTTACAATCCAGCCTAAACACTCTGCTTGCATTCAGACATCTTAGAAATCATTCTCACCTTTACATCAAGAGTACAGGTATAACCTACAGCTTTCAAATTTGTTTTTATGGGAAGGGAGTTTCACTTATTTGTTTGCAGAAGAAACTCCCTAAGGATGTTTCAAAGGCAACAATACTCTGGTTTTCTGGCAACAGCCTGAAAATTTGTGGAAGGCAGAATCTCTCAATCGAAGCAGTTTCTGAGTTAAAACCGCAATTGCTAACAGAAAGACATTTATAAGCTAAACATCAGATAACAACTGCTGTTTAAGAAGCCTTATTGCATTCTAGCAGAATGAGTGTCGTATGTGAAAATGGGCAGGTGATTTAATTAAACTGAGAAGCACAAAGATGTCACCACATTGCTGAAAGCAAATTGGAAAACAGAGAGCCAGGAACATGGAGGAAACAGCAAGAGGACTCAAAATCTGCTGTGCACTTCTACACCTCTTACCTGTCTTCTGTTAACCTCATTAGAATTGTCCCTCTAGTAGAAAAAACGATGAAGGACATCCTCAGCTGAGGGCTGGAGAAGAAGAGACAAAAGTAAGTGATTTTGGTTGGTCCAGACCAGAGCTTACTGTGTGTATAATACCAAACACAAAAGGCTCTCTGACTGCTACCAAAATAATAATGAGACAGAACTGAGCAGCAAATGGTGCTTTGCCCTGGGAAGTGCTAGCTAAGGCAGACCATGAGGAATCCTCCTAAAAGATGTAAAAAGTACTTGTAGCATGATCTTAGCATTGCTGAGACAGAACGAAGGCTAATTAAACCTAAGATAATATATTCCACCCACTGGCCTGGGGGATTTTTCATTCAATCTCAAGGTATTTGGTGCCTGAAGGCTACCGTCTCGGACCTCTCCTTGCAGGTCTAAACTTCTCTGCAGTAACCAGCCATCTCAGAAACAATGAGGGTTCCCCCCCCACGAAGTATGATTTGGTCTATGGAAGTCAAGCAGGAGAAAGGGGTCTAATTAGCTTGTCTACTCCTATTTCCTACAGGACAAGAACTGGGGGAAATTTGGGAAAAATTCAAAAGCAATCAGTGGTATTATCTGAGAAAAGCATTAAGAACTCTCTACTAGGTGAGGTCCCCAGGTGGAAATCAGCATGTGCTACTTGATAGCAACTGAGAGCATGTCTCCTGGCTGCTGGCACATGCCCCTCCTTATTCACTTTTCTGCAAGCCAGCCCTTCTTACCTTATGAACTTGCGGGCCAAATGTTCCACAAAATGATATATTTCATTCCAATGGTGCAGGACACTTCCTGATCTACAGAAATAATTATTACGTGAGACATTAGTTTAATTGCTGCTATCATAGTTTTCCCAGCCTAATGCTTTGTTACACGTTGCATAGCTAGTCATTTATTTTTATTTTGTTTAACACTCACTGTCCTAATTCTTCCTTTAAAAAGATAATAAATTGTAAATTACATTTGCTACTTAACTTTGAAAAGCAAGAATAATTTATGTTTCATATAAGTGTTTAAAGCTACACTTCACAACAACATATGGCAGTTATGTTAGACCTTTAGCACAGCCTTAAACAAATAAACCCTGTGTTAGCAAAGACCTGTCTCCTTGCACAGGCTGTTAGATGAATTCCACCAACTCACTTGCCATACTGTTGTGCAGAGCTGTTAGCTCAAGTGTATTTTGGGAAGGAAATGAAGTTGAGGGAAAAGATTCCTAAACCTCTCTAGCATTCCACTGTGCTAGAGACTATGTAAAGTAAAATACCTTAGGCCCACATCTTGGCTGTTGTGGCCCATTCCATCATAGTTCAGTTCAAGGCAAAACACAGACTAAGTTTGCTCCCCAAGAAAATAAGCCATGGATTTTGATAGTTACGAATTATTCTTCATATTGTGAGAACCAGGAAAAAATGAGGTTAACCAGAATCTTCCAGCAGTAAATGCACCTTCTGGCATAAACATTTCTATGACCATTGGAATATTAATATTGGGGAAAAAAATCCTTCCTAGAGATGGAAAATAAATGTGTCATCACTTTTTTTCTACTCATTGACTACAATTACAAGTATTTATAGGGCAAAAAACATTCCAGCTTTAACAGAAAAGTAATTGATCTGCAGCCTGAGGAAGGAAATATGAACATTTGAGAAGATGTTTTTTCACTTCACAGAAAGAAATGGCATCTGACCTGACTCCATTCTACCTTAAATCTGAGAATCTAAATGAATAGATTCAACCAAGTACTACACACCTGGCACAGAAAACCCAGTCTTGCTGCAAATATCATTAGTTCACTTCCTAGAAGCACAGCAAGCATGCAAACCACATTGTGCAGGTTATGTAAATTTCGTTCCCTATTCTACCTGCACCTGGTTTTTATTTACAGCCATTCAGTAAAAACCTTCACCTTGGCCACTTGCTTCATGATACTTAAGCCACTATTTCTTTATATGACCCTGTAGGTCCAAATGTTCCCAGTTAGGTGGGGACATGCAACCAGGACAGCAGCATATGCTCCATCTGGATAAACAATTAACACCATTGGTTCTCTTTACACAAAGGACCTGATATCAATTGCACTTCTTTAAATAAAACCTTACAGAAACCTCTGTTTTTCTGTTGTTGTTGTTTGTTTGTTTTGTTGTGTTTTTTGTTTGTTTGTTTTTCTGATTTTAATGGACTGATTGCACAGGGGACTCAATCATTAGAAAGTACTAATGGTTCTACATTTCTTGGCTCTTCAGAAAAGAGCTAGGATATCTTCTGCCACTCATCAAACTAGGACTTGAAATCATTACTTGTTCTCAATGTGCATGTGTATCAGAGAGGACCAAAGAAAGATTATTAGCAGGGGTCTTACTAAACTAAACCACACAGACAGTGAGAAAATTGGTGTCTTATAGCAGATGAAGGGTGAGGTACATTAGGACTTGCCCTCAAACAAAAAACTGCTGCATCCAAATTATACTAAGCTATATACTGACAGAACAGAAATGCACAAAGCTCAAACGCAGATGCAAACTCCTCTTGAATGGAATAACTCTGAGATCTTGAATATAACACATCCCAGTCCCATCAGTGCCAAATAGCCCAAATCTTATCTGAGACAGTCTGAAAAATAGGTATTTAATGTCTTTAAGTGGTAAGGCATAAAAGAAACACTTGAACCATAGAATTATAGAATCATAGAATATCCCAAGTTAGAAGGGACGCACAAGGATCACTGAGTCCAACTCCTGGCTCCACACAGGTCTACCCAAAAATTCAGACCATATGACTTAGAGCACAGTCCAAACACTTCTTAAACTCCGACAGTCTTGGTGCCATGACTACATACCTGGGGAGCCTGTTCCAGTGCGCGACAACCCTCTCAGTGAAAAACCTCTTCCTGATATCCAGCCTGAACCTCCCCTGTCGCAGCCTGACAACATTCCCTCGGGTCCTATTGCTGGTAACTAAAGAGAATAGGTCGGCGCCTGCCCCTCCCCTCCCCCTTGTGAGGAAGCTGTAGGCCGTGATGAGGCCTCCCCTCGGCCTCCTCTTTTCCAGGCTGAACAGGCCAAGTGACCTCAACTGTTCCTCGTACCTCTTCCGCTCTAGGCCCTTCACCATCTTAGTAGCCCTTCTCTGGACACTCTCCAATAGTTTCACATCCTTTTTTTACTGTGGTGCCCAGAACTGCACACAGTACTCGAGGTGAGGCCGCACCAGCGCAGAGTAGAGCGAGACAATCGCTTCGCTCGACCAAATAGCAATGATGTGCTTGATGCACCCCAGGATACGGTTGGCCCTCCTGGCTGCCAGGGCACACTGTTGGCTCATGTTCAGCTTGCTATCTGCCAGAAACCCCAGATCCCTCTCTGCAGGGCTGCTCTCCAGCGTCTCATCACCCAGTCTGTACATGCAGCCAGGGTTGCCCCGTCCCAGATGCAGAACCCAGCACTTGCTCTTGACATTATAGCAATGGTTGCATCAGCCTCCAGAAGATATTGCAGCCAAGGCTATGTTAACCATAAACCAATTACTACCTCCTTCATTGAAATGTATGGTATTTTAGACCACATACAACCCTCTAAAAAAAGTATGTCTGATTAAAGTTTCACATCTTCTGAACTGTCTGGTAACACACATCTGAAGGCAGGACAGTTTCACAATCATACACTAATCAACCTTCTCCTCAAACAGATACAAAGACTATACTTCATGTTAAAGGAAAGCTTAGCTATCAACCTCCACCAACAGAAGTTCTATCCAGCCCTCACTTGCAACAGGACACTGCCCTAAAAAGCAGCACTAGCCTAGAAGTGTGAGTGTTCCTCCCACTTTATTACAAACCACTGAACAAAAGTTGATTGTCACTTAAAATTACTATTACAGCAAGGCAGCTGAGAATGAGATCCAGCCACAGAGCACATATGGTATGTAGGTCGCCATGTAAAAATGCTTGTCATTTGCCATGGCTCTGAAGTCATGCATTTTTTGAAAACAGCATTTGCCAGAACGAAGCTTAAAAACCAATTGCTCAGTTCAGTGGTGTGCCAGTCAACAGCATATCCTGTTTAAGTGTCTGCATTTGCAACTTCGTTCTGCAGGTCTTAAATGGCCTGGGCAGAATTTTCAACTTAGTGATGCTTTTTAATTCTCCATACAAGCATGGATTCAGCTCTTGCTGCACCTCCTCCACTTCATCCTCGCTCTGCTCTCCCACAAGCATTCCCATACTCATGCCCTCTAGAAGAAAACTTCAAGCACTTAAAGCTCCATCTCTTCTTAAATGAAGCCTTCCTACTCATCTAATAACACCAAGGAGAAAAAACCTGAAGCTCAAGAGTGAATATTTCTTGCTGGAGAAAAGTCCATGTAGTGGGTTTACACGGCAAGGTTTTGGTAGTGGGGGCTGCAAGGGTTGGCTTCTGCGAGAAAAATCCAGCAGCTGCCCCATTTTAGATAAGGCCCAGTTTCAGCTGGCTCCAAAGGGACCCACCACTGCCCAGGGCTGAGCCAATAAGTGATGTTTGTTGTGCCTCTGTGAGAGCATACTTAAGAAAGAGGGAAAAGAAAAACCTGCTGCACAACAGCAGCTGGGACAGGGAGGAGTGAGAAAGCTCTCTGAATCCACCAAGGTCCGTGCAGAAGGAGGGCAGGAGGTGTTCCAGGTGCCAGAGCTGAAGTTCCCCCACAGCCTCTGGAGAGGCCCCTGGTGGAGCAGGCTGTGCCCCTGCAGCCCATGGTGTACAACAGCAGAGCAGATTTCCATGCTGCAGCCCATTGTGTACAACAGCGGAGCAGATTTCCATGCTGCAGCCCATGGAGGAGCCCACGGCAGAGCAGGTGGATCTGCCCTGAAGGAGGCTGCAGCCTGTGGAAAACCCCCGCTGAAGCAGACTCTAGGCTGGAGCTGCGGCCCATGGAGAGGAGACCGTGCAGCAGCAGGTAACCTGGTGGGGCGCTGCCGCCTGTGGGGTCCCATGTTGGAGCAGTTTGATCCTGACAGATGGACCCTGTGGTACAGACCCATAATTGGAGCAGTTCTTGAAGAGCTGTTGCCTGTGGGAAGCCCATGTAGGATCAGTTCAGGAAGGACTCTATCCCATGGGAGGGACCCCACTTTGGAGCAAGGGAAGAGAGTGACCATGAAGGAGTGGCAGAGACAAAGTGCTATAGACTGACCGCAACCCCCACCCCCAATTCCCCTGTGCCACTCGAGGGGAGGAGGTGGAAGAGGGTGGATGGGGGGAAGGTGTTTTTAGTTTGTTTTGTTTCTCAGTTCTCTAGCTTATTAGTAATAGGTAGTAAATTTTTCTAATTTCCTTATGCCATGTGTGTTTTGCCCATCACAATAGTTACTGAGTGATCCTAATCTCAACTCTTGAGCCCTTTCCATAGTATTTTCTCTCTCTTTCTCTTTGAGGAGAGGTAGTGAGAGAGCGGTTGTGGTGGAGCTCAGCTGCCCAGCTGGGTAAAACCACCACAGTGTAATAAGTGGAAATTAAGAATAAGTAAATTATGCCTTTAACAGGAGAATGATACATTCTGTGGTCAAATGTGCTGGGATTTTGTACATCTAAACTAAATCCAAGGCGGAGACCCACCACATGGCTTAGTGTTTGCAGGGACAGAGAGCTGCACTCTGGCCCAGCCCAGCCCTCCAGCAGGTGCTTTTCACCTATTCACTGAAACATGGTGCTCCACAACCCTAAGCTATAGCAGCTCAAACCTTCCTAGTTTGTCTTTCTTGCAATTTTTAGACTCATTATTTCCATTTCTCCCATTGCACCTTCTCAGAATACTCACAGTGCTATTTTTAATTCACAAACTAGACAAAAACATAATCAAGCCCACAAACTCTTATACAAAGACTTCACACCAGTTATGTGTGCTCCAGATGACAGAAGTATATACAGGCACCTGATTCAGAGACTGGTATTGTTCCATATTCTCCTTAAATTTTTGGACTAACTTCAAGAAATCTCATAGCTGACAGAGGTGGCATTGACCCATGAAGTTTTGCAGCATCATTTTATTGAGCTCTTAAAAATAACACAGATGAGCCAAAGTGTCCTCTGTCTTTCCAAATACATCAGGAGAAATTCTGAGAAGACCAGATAGCACATAGATAGATGTTAGTGAGGTGATGCAATTCTTTAAGGAAACACTACTATCTTGTGCTGAACTTCATGAGACAGCTCACTAAAGCTATTGTCAAACATTTGAGATTACAGAGTTTATAGAGGCCCAGTTTAGAGCAGGATAAACCTCTAAGCCCAAACATAGTCCAAGAACAGAATATTCTTCTCTACCTGATTGGCCTGGGGTACGTGACTAACAACTAATAAACAAGTAAACATGGACTGAACTTAGATCAAGCAGTAAAGTGCAGAGTGCTGCAGGCACACTCAACTCTCATTATAAGACAGTTCCCACCCACCACTTGTGACAATGAATAGTTTACCTTGGATTTACTACTGACTAAAAACATGTACACAGGTCTTGATGGGCAATGATTTCACATGCTAAATTAGCTGGTTGCAATCAGTGTGACTACAGCAGACGCAGGAGAGAATTCTTCAGGCAACAAGTAAAAAGACACAAGAATGTGCAAATTTCCCCACACTACCTTGCCAACTTCCCTCAGCCCTCACACAAAACAAAGAAAAGTTATGCTTCCATACCCTCACAGGCCCCTGCCATCCATACAGAATGCATACATTGCTCTGGATCCAGGCCCGTGACTCCAGAATCACAGAATCACTGGCTATGTTTAGAATCATAGAATCACAAAATGGTTTGGGTTGGAAGGGGCCTTAAAACTCATCCAGACCAACCCCTTCCATACGAGGGACACCTTCCACTAGTTCAGGTTGCTCAAAGCACCGTCCAACCTGGCCTTGAGAACCTCCAAGGATGGGGCATCCACAACTTCTCTGGGCAGCCTGTTCCAGTGCCTCACTACTGTCTGAGTGAAGAATTTCTTGCTTATTTCTAATCTAAACCTATCCTCTTTTAGTTCAAAACCATTCCCTTTTGTCCTATCACCGCACTCCCTGACAAAGAGTCACTCCCCAGCTTTTCTGTAGACACCTTTAGGTATTGGAAGGCCACTATAAGGTCTCCCCAGAGCCTTCTCTTCTTCAGGCTGAAAAAGCCCAACTCTCACTGTCTTCTTAGGAGAGGTGCTCCAGCCCTCTGATCATCCTCGGGGCCCTCCTCTGGACCTGCTGCAACAGGTCCATGTCCTTCTTATGCTGGGGACCCCAGGACTGAACAGAGTACTCCACGTGGGGTCTAACAACTAGTTAAAAATGGATCAACTATGTGTCTGAATAATGAGAGGATCACAGGAAACAGGTTGGATTATTTGCTTCTTTTTGCCAAAGATCCTTTAAAGCCAAATTTTCTTTCACACACATACAGTTCCTTGCATGTTTTCCACACATGGGTATAAAGTCCTTGCTATGTTCACACACAACAGTCAAGAACACAGGAAATAATGCTTTTGACTTACAGCAAATACAGCAAAAGATTACTGAGAAGATTTACCCATTATTATTCCTTCCTCCCTACCCACAAATCAATTAAACCGGGGGCTGCCTCTATCTGATCTTCAGACTGCGCTTGTATGGAGTGCTTAAATACTAGAGCACTAGGTACCATGAGAGTCAGGTCAGTGGGTAGTAGTGTTCAGTAGTCAAATGGATGATATTTTTAGAATATCTGAACAATATTGGCAAAAACAAATGTTTTCTTTATGCTTGTCATCATCATCATGTTCAGCCTGGAGAAGCGAGGGCTGATAATGATAGGGCAACGGGGAATGGTCTTAAATTAAAAGAGGATAGATTTAGATTAGACATTAGGAGGAAATTCTTCGCTGTAACAGGTTGCCAAGAGAAGTTGTGGATGCCCCGTCCCTGGAGGTGTTCAAGGCCAGGCTGGATGGGGCCTTGGGTTGGCATCCCTGTCTATGGTAGGGCGGTTGGAGTTAGATGATCTTTAAGGTCCCTTCCAACCCAAGCCATTCTATGATTCTGTGATCATCTCATTGATTCCTCATTCTTCCTTCTTAATTAAGACTCTATCGTATCTCACATCCAGGTGCTCTTTGGCACTATCTTCTGCCATTTGTTTCACTACCATTTATTGTATATGAGTCTCAGTGCTGCAGTTAAAACAAGCAGAAACACAAAAGGATATGCCACCTAGGACCTGATTTACTTGGCAAGGAGCTGGCCCAACATGAACCGCAGTCCTCAAGAGTGTCATTGCCACACTTTTGGAAAGTAATTCTGCTAGCTTTAGGTCCAAGGGTCACAGTGTGAGAGGCCTTCTCTATTGCTACCTAAGCTGTGTGAGCATTCCTCTTAGAAGTAATGAAAGGCATGCAAGTGCATGCACAGAGATTAAGGATGCTTTCATAAGCCAGCAAGCCCACCTGCTACCTTTCAAGCTTTTGTTCTGTTAATTATATGCACATCAAGTCTGCGTACCATAGCAGGATTATTTCTGAATGACTGCTGGATTTTCTTCCCTTTCTTAACAATGAGAAGTGGCAGATTTGTTTCAGGTCCTCTGAGCTTGCCATCTGCATGGAGTCATGTCTCCAGCTGTATGCAGACAGCCAGAAGAAGCCTGGTTTCCCTTCAACAGTTTGCACAGCATAGTTGCAGGAGTCTGCTAAAGAGAATGCTTCAGGGAGAAAGAGCATCACTTCATGAGAACAGTCTGTAACACCTGCTTCTTCCTCAGTGCATTATGTGCTCACTTTGAATGGCCTTCATGTGGCCAGCATTATGCTTCAAGAGCCAGCACTGTGACAGGGACTATGTGCAGCTGGAACATGTACTGCGAGCAGCACACACATACAGGGTGCTAAATGGACTTAAGTAGTCACTCTGTCTAGGCAGGCCATGAAGCAAAGGGTCAGCAGATGGCTCTAGCACCAGTGAATTCCAGGGCTGTGTTTATTCTTTTTCTATTACTCCTCTGATCCCAGAAAGTAAGTTGCTTAATATTTTAATAATTTTCTTCCACCATTGAAATTTATATTTCATGTTTCCGAATGTAAATCTCACCTGCTTTGGTATCCTTTATCACCAGTACTTTCATTATTTTTTGAGCAATGGCAAATAAAAGCAGCAACATGAGCCCTGAATCTATTATTATAATTTCATAGTTTGCCTGAAGGTCTCTATGGGCATTCAGGACCACTGCAGCATTTTTGAAGACATTCTCTAAACCCACTAGAAAACTAGAAAACCCAGGCTAAATAAGACCCAAATTTTATACAACTTGAGCTTAGCATCTGAAAAATGAAAGAACGTCTTAAAGATAAAGGATATGGGATAATCTATTCTCCCACAGTCTGCAGACTCCTCCAAATTCCACCAGAGACCATCAAATTTTTTACATCAATGGACTTTGCATCAGACCCTGTTCATTTCTGCACCAGAAAAAAAAATCAAAACAAACAAACAAAAAAACACCACCAACAAAAACCAACACACTACCAAAATAGGAAACCTACATCTGTTAAAGTAGGAGTTTTTTGGATACCTTGATATGTACACTGAGGTAACTTGCATACTTTAAAGTTTGTGCCAAGCTTCATATTTCCACCCAAATTTTCCTTAAGCAAGCCTAGAAAGTCATGTCTTTTAGTAAGAGGACAGGAGCTTGAAATAAGTGGTTGTTAAAATCATATCCATCAGATTTGATAAAACCTTCAGTTCTGCTTCAGCTTTCAGGGAAACTCAGTTTGCAAAAGCTGTCTGCATTACAAATCATGCTTTGTTTTTCCAATATAGCAGTAGAGGTAATCCAGCTAAGAACAGACCAGCCAAAGCAACAAAATGCAACACAGGAGAATCTTTCTCACTCAATGAAGTGGAAAATAAAAATAAAAATAATAAAAAAAATCTTTCCCCTGGAGTATTCAGATAACTGGCACAACAAAATATCCAGTGTACTTGTCTCAGTCTTACATTTTACCCAGTATTTTGTAATAAATTGTTATGTAATTCCAAGTCATTTATACAAATGGAATGTGGCTGCTACTGCAAAACACTCAAGAGGATCAGACAGAAAGCTTCATCTGCAAGCACTTTTGGCAACTTGAAATACTTTCCTGTCTCTGAAATTTATGGTTATAAATGTTAGTTCTATGCCTCTGGCACATATATGTTCCAATATTTCCAAACTTGTGGTTCAAAATAACTATTCTTAATTAAGAAAGTTAGGAGAATCTTTTTAGCTAGTACTTTTTACACTTTAAAAAAAAATGTTGTATTGCTTCAATTCGAAGCATTCCAAAGCTCAGCATGTATTTATTTCATATTGCTCAGACTAAAATCTGAAGGCCTCTAAACAGGCAAATTTACTAGTGCCAGATCAGAATTAGTGATAAAAAAGTGAGTAGGCAGTTATCTTCAGTATAAAGAGTTAAGCAGTCAAAATATGCATTTGATTAACAGGAAACAAAGAAAATGTGACTCAGCCAGGAGAAAAATAAAGTTCTCTTTTGAATAAGACACTCTAGCTGTTTTCCATCACAATGGCCAAAATCAGACCCTTTTTAAGGCAGTAGCCACCTCTCAGAGCCTGGTCTTTACCTGCTTTGATGCACAAAAATTCTTTCTGAGACAACGAACACACAGTACAGAAGCAGACCTCCAGGCAGGCAAGCATTTTCTCCATGTTTTCAGCTACAAAATTAATGCCTGCAATAACTCCCCAGCTCTGCTTTTATGAGTGCCTCAACTTTCACAGTTCATAGGGAAATTGGCGTGACCAAGGTTCTGCTCTTCTCCCAACCGTTCTTTTAAGAAACTACAGGGTCAAGTACAAAATAAAGCTTTTGTATCGGCCACAACAAAACTTCTAACTATCTGATTTACAAAGCACAATTGCATTTAATACTAGATCTACCAAAGTTACCACAACAACAACGAGAGAGTAGTAAGGAGTTTCGCAGGTCCCTTGGGGACACAGTGACTTCTACAAAACCAAAATCTGAAGAAAACCTCCTCAGTATCAGTATATGATATTCCAGTTCATGCCAGAAGAAAAAAAATAATCTTTCAAATAGAAGAGTAGAACCGACTTACTTGTCTAGAATGAAATACAAATCAAATCCTCCGTAACAGGCGGGACCACCATTCTCTCTCTTTCCACCTTGTCCATCACAGGCTATCATAAAAGTTGCTAAGAAGAGCCATTTGAAGCCAAATCTGAAGATGCTTTGCTTTGCAATAGCCATTATATCCAGAGAGGACGAGAAAAAGAAATGTCTTCTTCCACGGCTCCTTTATTTCACAGGCTTCTCCACAAAAGCCATTCAATAACCTTTAAGTGTATATACAGGTATTTTACTCCTTAAAACTCCACTTGGAACAGTTGCCCTCAGGAATTGCAAGACTTTCCCCCTTGTTTCCCTTGCACTTCTGTTTCTTGGTTTCAGATTTCAAGATGCACAATACTGTATTTCACTTTTTTTTTTTTTTTTTAAAGGGACTTGACCCTTAGTCTCCCTTGCAGCTCTCTGAAAGCAGCACCATTGTTTTCCAACAGGAGCAGCAGCTGCCTAACAGATCTTGCTTTATCACAGACCTCAGAAAAGACAGGGAGGGTTTGAATCCCCCCCCGCCCCTCCCCCCCCCCCTTATTATTGTTATTATTAAGGATGGTTTTATTTTTTCTTGCCAAAGAAAAGCTCAGATAATGCCACCTTGTGGTGAAAAAGCAAGATAACCGGCGTCTCTGGATGTAAAGCACATCGTTTGTGCACCGAGCATACAAAGCACATGCTACAGTGGCTTTGGGTATGAACATACAAGCAGCTTTCTTAGAGCAGTCATGCAGCACTATGCAGAGGTATTTTCATTTCCCTCATTGGCTATATCTGAGTTTGAAGCTTAAAGGCTTAAAAACTTGGAGGAGCTTAGCAAAAATTAAAGTGAGAAGGTACGAATTTCATCCTTTCTATTTTCTCAGTCTTGAGAAATACCAAGAAGTGCCTCTGCCTATGATCATACTTCCTGCTTGCTATCCTTAGCAAGCTTACTTCAGCCACCAGGGTCTAAATCCCCCCCTCCTCCTGCAGACCTTGCCAGGAAACAGCTTCAGCTGCACTCACATTTTCAGTCTTCTTCTACAAACAGTACCACAAGCTCCAAAATGCAAGCAAGTCAACTCAAAGATAAGACCATTCCCAAGACAGAGCAACCCCCAATGAAGATAAGAGGTAAATTAGAGATCCCAGGAATGGGAGCATCCATCCTTCCCTCTCAAATCCTCTCATGAGAAGAGGATTTTTTTTATTTGTTATATTTATAATAATATATATTTATTATATATTTTTATTCCTTTTTATTTGTTTCTGACTGACTCTGAGATGAACAAATACTTAACAATTTAAAATAGAATAAAAATACTGTACTCAGTAAAATAATTCTAGCCTGAAGCTAGCAGAAGGAAAGAAGGTTGATGGTGGAGGAGATCAGATACCCTATGCAGCCGTGGGTTCAAGTTGACAGAAGGCCCAGCAGAGCTTAGGAGCAAGCCATCAAGTGAGTCACCAGATGAAGCACAGAACACTGAGATGGAGCAAGCTGCTGACAAAGTGAAATGCTGTGCTTTCTGCTTTGTCACTGATGTTCTTCAGGGCCAGTCCTCTTCATGTGTCTGTCTTAAGAAAGTGTCTTTTTGTTTATGAAATGGATAACAGCAGCAAAATTATTGAGACACTATGAGAAAAGCAGCTCCATAGTAGGAAGCCCAAGTGAAAGCCAGGAGGGCTGTTGGAATATCTGCCCCTCCTTCACTAAAAATGCTAGGAACAAAAAATATTTTGAAGACCATAGCTTTGTGTGAAAGACCTGTCGGTTCTTGGAGCGATAGTGTGTTGTATTCTTTGTGTGAAAGAAGATTACAAGCAAGGTGTTTCAATTGCATGCAGCATTTCAATGGTTCATTAAGCTCCAGCTCATGCCCTTGGTTTGTGACTCCAACTTGCAAATGAAAATGATGGGGGAAGTGGCATCAGCAGGCTTTTGTTTGTTTGTTTGTTTTGTTTTATCATCTACTCCCCTATATGTATTAGTGGAGCCTTTTCTGAAACAGCGTGGAAGCTGGTTCTGTCAGTGGTAATAGCAGCACTGCTGAGAGATGAGACATCACACATGGCAGCACTGTATGGGTTTTGGAGCACCTGTGTCTTTTTTGAAGAGGTAGCGGGGATCACAGTTGAGGTGGTGAGCTGGTTTTGGTTCCCTTCAGTTCACCAATATCTGACTTACATGGTGGACAATGGCTTCTGTCAAGATCTCAAAATCATGTTCCTCAGTTTTCATGGCAATTTAGGAAGGTGTTAGAGCAGTTTGCATGGATAAAGGAGACCTAAAGAATTGCCAACATTGATACTATTATCACAAATTTATCTTCACTGTACAGGAATTACTTCCCTGTCTTCAGTGTAGATAAGTACTTAAATTCACCCAATGTATGCATGGATGGTGCAAATCAGCATAACTCTACTAGAATCAGCAGAGCTATACTGTCTGATGTTGTGTAGAACAAGGGACTACTCTGGGTAATGAGTGGTGTGCCTTTACATTTAAATTGTACATCCTATAACATATAATTCAAGGCTGACACCCAGTGGCCAAGAGGGTTTTTCTTCCTTGGATTGCTCTAATATCTCAAGAGAATCAATAACTCCCTTCTGTCTTGCTTTTTTTCTGACATAGTCGTGCTTTAATTTTGTCTCTGCTGCAACATGTAATGCTGTATTACATTATTATTCTGGGGATTACCATTCTTCCCATTGCCTTTCTAAGAAAATCTGCTCTTTGCATCTATATGTAACATCTCACCCTCCTGAACAGTAATATCAGGCTTAACAGATAAATATATTGTTCGTAATGTATTAAAATTAAACAACACAGGAGAAAATATGGTGTAGGAAATAATTCTGCCATAATCAAAGAAGACCATGCAGTTTCTTTCCAAGTTTTATTTCTACCTAAAACAGCCTAGCAGTAGGGGTTACAGTAAAGCAATCTGCTGTCCCCTTTGTTTAGTGCTATGTGTTTTCACAGAATCATAGAATCATTAGGGATGGAAAAGACCTCCAAGATCATCTGGTCCAAACATCCCTCTACCACCAGTGTCACACCCACTAAGCCACGTCACTAAGCACTACATCCAACCTTTCCTTAAACACCCCCAGAGACAGTGACTCCACCATCTCTCTTGGCAACCCATTCCAATGCCTAACCTCTCTTTCTGAGAAGAAATTTCTCCTAATTTCTAACCTGAACATCCCCTGGCGCGACTTGAGGCCAAGGCTATGCAGTTCTCAACAGCCTTGCTTCCTCTACTCAGCATTGTACATATATTCCATTTCCAAGTACTTTGTCAGTGCTAGAGAATCCTTGCAATACCTCTGCAGCTGTTTCTTACACTCATTTACAGTTAGACATGATTCAGTGTACTCCACTCATCTGTTATGGTGTCTCTTTCTGTGTAATCAAATTTAAACAAAGATAATCAGCCCAAGTCCCACTGCTCCTGGGCTTTGATCAAATGTTGAGGAAATCACTAGAGCCTTCTCTTTTTTAGCATTTCTGAAAATCAGGTGGCTGAATTTGACCTCCCTTCTCAAACCGAATAACTGTTATACGAACCTGAGGCTGAAATTTGTAAATGCTCTAATGTCCAAGTCCAAACCACAACACGGGATTCTCAGTCCCCTGTGTCTTACAAGAATGCAAACTCAGTATTCTCCTTATCAGGCTGTCAAATTTGATCGTAGAATTAGACAGCATTAATTCTCCCTGGGAAGACATTAAAGTGCATGAACCCTGAAACAATTAAGTCTAAATAAGGTATTAATGACAATCTAGAAACATGTGACTAACTTTGATTCGAGCAAGTGAATACACAAACAACAGTGATGAAGCGCTGTTCATTTAAATCAATATTAGTTTTATCTGCAGATTGGTTTCCTCTGGTTTTAAGGCAAAAGGATAAGCACACATGCCCAGCAGGAGGGAGCAAAGCTGCACAGAATGAATGATTCAAATTTACTGACTACATTTCATATAATGGGATTTAAAAAGTCCTACTGCATTGCTTGATTTGCAGTCTGACGCACTCTTTTCAAAGTGCTGTAAACATGGAGAATATGACCATCCTGCTAAGAACTGTTGCTTCAGATATGTTCTCACATACTTCAGAACTGTACGTTTTTGCAGTGTACATTTTTGCAGATCTGTCTTGGGCAGAGACACCATGAAATGGTAGAGTTCTCTATTCTTGGTGAAGTCAGGAGGGAGGTCAGTAAAAGTGCTACCTTGGACTTCCAGAGGGCAGACTTTGAATTGTTCCAGCTGCTGGTAGGGAGGGTCCATTGGGAGTCAGTCCTGAAGGGCAGAGGGGTCCAGGAAGGCTGGACACTCCTTGAGAAGGAAGCCTTCAAGGCGCAGGAGCAGGCTGACCCTGTGTGCAATAAGATGAGCCGTTGGGGAAGAAGACTGGTGTGGCTGAACAGGGTTTGCTGAGTGTCTGAGAGAAAAAGAGAGTTTATGTCTGGTGGGAAGAAGGGACAGGCAACTCGGGGAGTGTACAAGGAAGTTGCCAGCATATGCAGAGAGAAAATCAGAAAGGCTAAAGCCCAACATGAGCTCAACCTGGCCACAATGGTAAAGGGTAACAAAAAATGTCTTACAAATATATTAACGGTAAGAAGACGGTCAAGGAGAATCTTCATCCTTTACTGGTTGCAGGGGGGAACATGACTAGGACAGGGATATGACAGGATAAGGAAAAAGCTGAGGTTCTTAATCCCTTCTTTACATCTGTCTTTACTAGTCAGACTGCTTATCCTCGGGGTACTCAGCCTCACGAACTGGAAGTCTGGGACGGGGAGTAGAAGAAACCCCCCACAGTTCAGGTGGAAACAGTTAGAGACCTGCTGCTCCACCTGGACTGTCACAAGTCCATGGGGCCAGATGGGATCCACCTGAGGGTGCTGAGGGAGTTGGTGGATGTGATTGCTGGGTCACTTTCCATCATCTATCAGTGGTCATGGTCATCTGGAGAGGTCCCAGATGACTGGAGATTTGCTAATGTGACGCCCATCTATGAGAAGGGTCATAAGGAGGACCCAGGGAAGTACACGACTGTCAACCTGACCTTAGTGTCAGGAAAGGTGATGGAACAGGTCATCTTGAATGTAATCATGCAGCATATGTGGGACTACCTGGGGATCAGGCCCAGTCAGCATGGGTTCATGAAAGGCAAGTCCTGCCTGACCAATATCATCTCCTGCTATGACCAGGTGACCTGCCTGGTGGATGAGGGAAAGCTTGTTGACGTAGTCTACCTAGACTTCAGCAAGGCCTTTGACACAGTCTCCCACAGTATTCTCCTGGACAAACTGGCAGCCAGAAACATGGCTTGGACAGGTACGCTCTTTGCTGGGTTAAAAGCTGGCTGGACGGCCAGGCCCAGAGAGTGGTGGTGAATGGAGTGAAATTCAGCTGGTGACCGGTCATAAGTGGTGTTCCCCAGGGGTCAGTGTTGGGGCCCATCCTCTTTAATATCTTTACTGATGATATGGATGGGGGAATTGAGTGCACCCTCAGTAAGTTTGCAGATGTTACCAAATTATAAGGAAGTGTTGATCTGCCAGAGGACAGGAAGGCCCTGCAGAGGGACCTGGACAGGATGGATCGATGGGCTGAGGCCAATGGGATGAGGTTAAACATGGCTAAGTGCCGGGTCCTGCACTTTGGCCACAACAACCCCAAGCAGCGCTACAGGCTTGGGGCAGAGTGGCTGGAAAGCTGTGCAGAGGAAAAGGCTCTGGGGATGTTGGTCGATGCTCACCTGAACATGAGCCGGCAGTGTGCCCAGGTGGCCAAGAAGGCCAACGGCATCCTGGCTTGTATCAGGAATAGTACAGCCAGCAGGACCAGGGAGGTGATCATCCCCCTGTACTCTGCTCTGGTGAGACTGCACCTCGAGTACTGTGTTCAGCTTTGGGCTCCTCACTACAAGAAGGACATCGAGGCCCTGGAGCATGTCCAGAGAAGGGCTACGAAGCTGGGGAAGGGCCTGGAACACAAGTCCTGTGAGGAGTGGCTGAGGGCACTGGGGTTGTTTAGTCTGGGGAAGAGGAGGCTCAGGGGAGACCTTATTGCTCTCTGCAACTACCTGAAAGGAAGGTGTGGGGAGCTGGTGGTCGGCCTCTTCTTGCAGATAACTAGTGATAGGAGTAGAGGGAATGGCCTCAAGTTGCACCAGGAGAGGTTTAGGTTGGAAATTAGGAGAAATTTCTTCTCAGAAGGACCAGCCAGGCATTGGAATGGGTTGCCCAGGGAGGTGGTGGAGTCACCTGGGGCTGTTTAAGGAAAGGTTGGACCTGGTGCTTAGGGACATGGTTTACTGCGTGACATTGGTGGTAGAGGGATGGTTGGACCAGGTGATTTTGGAGGTCTTTTCCAACCTTAACAATTTTATGATTCTATGATTCTATGATTCCCTTCTGTCTCAAGTGTCAGCACAATGATGTCTGATCTCTCACTGCATTATGAACTTTAAGCACAGGAGGTACTTGAATCTAGTGTGTAGCCCACAGGACAGGAGAAGTTCCATTCCTGATCATCTAACAAATCATTTGTACAGTCTTGCCCACTGTTCTGTTGAAACACTTGGACAGGTCTACAATATTCAGGTTCTTGGTGTAGTCCATTTCCTTTTTGCCTTTCTTTGAGAGGTTTGAGTTTTTGTTGCCAGCTCTTTTGGATGTTGAGGGCAAGCACAGAAATTGTCTTTGTATCTTTTCACTGCTGAAACTGGACATCTAGAGTGAACATGTGCCAAGGATTAAAAGTTCTTCTGAATTTTAATTTTTCTGAAAGTCACAAACTCAGTCTCACATAGTCTCAACTCCTTTTTGTAACCGATACCTAGTAAGAAATCTTACATTTTTCTATACAAGCATCACCCAGACTGCTCTTTGATGTCCGGGGGTCCCTTCTTTAGGTATTCAGCCACTATTTCTCTTATGTGTTTCAACTGCAGTCCATTGAAAAGCATGTCCCGCAGTAAAATAGCTATTGGTACAGAAATGTAATTTTGGAGCAATTTCCCTGTAAATGTGTTTCCATGGGAACAGGTTTGATGACAAAAAAACTCTATGGAGACTTGGCAGCACTGGGTAAAGAGAAGGACAAAAAGGTTATTTTAATAACACAGGAAAACCAGGCTAGCAGATTTTCATCAAGTAAAACTCCTTTGGATTTTTGCTGTTACAGAAGTCAAGACTTGAAGAGAACCAAAGCTTAGAACAGAATTGTTTGGTAGCAGGAGTGTCAATCACATCAGTGAGGTGCTGCCACTGAAATAACGTCACATTTTGAGAATTTCTTGTCTAGAACGGGAAAATGTTTCCACACAAGGTCATATCCAGAAGGAGTAGGCTAACATCAGCATAGCTTGTGCCTCTCAGCAGTCCTCATGGTTCTGTTGAAATTGAAAACTAATGTTATTTACATAAACAATGAAAGCAAAAAAGCATGCAGGCTAAGATTATGAAGATGATTCTAATTTGCAACTTTCAATTAGAGGCTGAACAGTGTCCTGAAAATAAATTACCCATCTCAAAATATCAACCTTGTTCTTTCCCGGTTTTGAGAAATATCTAGCTTTGCAAGCCATGAAAACAGTACTTTTCCATGGTCCTAGGCTTGCACCTTAACCCCGGTCCTAGGCTTGAATGATTCACTTACCCCTTTCACACAAGCAAACTGTACATTGAAAGCAGTCATTCAGACTGTTATCTCCCATTTTTCTATATCAAAGCTTTCGTTATTGGAAATAGACAGATATGTATGTGTTTTCTTAATGAATCAAACCTAGATAGCTTCAACCACAGGTCATAATATTAAAACTAAATGTAGGTTTGGTATGCAGGTATTCCTTCTCTCACAAGCTCAGAAAAAGAAAAAGGGAAAAAAAAATAAAAAGAGGTCTATTAATATGCTTTCAATGTAATTTTGATTAAACCAATTCAAATTGTCGGTGTCTTAGAGCAAGATACTGTGTTCCATGGTAGCTGTACTAGTAGAGTTGATAACTAAGATTTCTCCATTTTGTCATAGTTATTGTCCATGAAGCCCGTGACAAGTTGCCCGTCAGTAGTCTGACAGGTGGTAAGTGTTTTACAGACTGCCTGGACACATATCCCAAATACAGATAGATGTCTGAGGTGGTTGCAGGATATCCTATAGCTTTGGTAGAGGGAATGCAAGCCCTGACTTAAGGGCTTATCAAAGAGTAGCCATTTGCATTAACCAAAGCTATTTATCAGCCCTGACAATTAAGTCGGTTAAGTTTTTAATTTCTTTACATACCATCAGGTCTTATTCTGCTCAGGATAAGTCTAAATGTGGCATAAAGGCAAGAATCAATATTCAGGAGAGATTTTCACTTATTTTCTGAGTCATTATACAATATCCCATAATACATTATACAATATCCTTTATGCTATTGTCATGCCCTACTTTGCCTTCTTATTAGTATTTCTCTATTTAGATTCCTTTCCAGCAAAGGAAGAAAGAAACTTCAGTAGTAGTATGTGTTTTAATGCCAAACATGTATGAATGAAAGAAAAGGAAACTTAGCCATGCAACAGACCAAAGAAGCTTCTCAGCAACCACAAAAATACACCTGCAATGCTTAATACAGAACTGGAGTACAAACTATTTGAAGAAACAGCTTTAAGATAAGGACTCAAATAAATATACCTGATGCTTCAATAGGAACTTTTTTGTTTTTTATTAAGTGGAGCTGCTATGTCTTGTCAGCCCAGCCCACAGTCTGTGCCTACCAGTCCACTCCTGGAGCACATGTACACATTCGCTACATACTGCTAGAAGGGGAATTCTGGAGAACAAATGTAGCAAGACCAGCCTCACTACAAGTCTTCCAGCCTTTACCATCCACTCGCGCTGGAGAAGATTATCATAGTCCATCAGGTGACATTTAATGGCAGAGAATAGTTCACAGCAAATCTCCAGAGCTCTCACCCAAGCACTGACATACAATAATTTAGAATTTAAAAAAGCCAAACTTGCACCTTGCATATACTCTTCAGTATTTTGTTCCATAAAAAACTAAAGAATGCTCTAATAGATGCAGTAACATAGGCAATGGACAATACCCAAAGGAGATCGATGAACAGGATTAGGAGGGGGATAAACTGAAAAGACACAGCGCAGGCTGACAAGAAATACATAGAGAAATACATAAAAGAAAATATTTCATGTGCTCTACATCAATTCCTAATGAGACAAGTAAACATTTTATCCAGGTGGTTTAGCTAAAAGTGGTATCTACCCAGAAAAAAAAAAAAAAGAATGTAAGGCCAATTCAAGACTTAGAGCCCATCTTCTTGAAGATTGTGTTTATCATTGTATTCTGCTTGGAAATAGAATTAAGGTATTTTTAGGTTTTAATAGCCTCAAACTTCTGACAAATATTTTTTACTATAATACTTTCAGCTGCAGTTCTGGGAGGCACTGAGAACCCCTGGTTCCCAAAGTGAGTGGAAAAGAAAGGGCAAAGGCATGAAGGGGTGGAGGTAAGTTAATCAGACAAAGAAAGAGACAGCTGTAGTTGTCTTAAGAAACGATAATAAAATTAATTCTCCATGGAATTATGTTAAGGAAAACTAGGAAAACTGAGGTGCAAATTCAAGTCCTGCAAGCTTAGTCACATTATGCAGCTAAAATATCTCCAGAACATATAGGAATTGCTTTTAATCTTTTCCATTCTACGTTACAGATTCTGCCTCTCATCTTTCTCTTTTAAATGAATTCAGCTTATACAAGTGAGGTAAGCAAAAGACCATTTGGCAAGTTTCACATTTTTCTTCCAGGCATCCCTTTTGCCAGATCATTCACATGACAACATTCTTACTAACTCAAGCCTTAAAAACAGATCTCCAAGTCATTCTCTGCTAATACATACAGTTATTTTATATTAACATACCTTCATGATGTCAATCTAGCTTGTGTTTTCCATTAAATTCTCTTCTCCTCTGCTATTTCTCAGTATACGGACAAAAATACCCAAGTGTAAACAGGTTCCTACATTTTATATTAGAGCTACTAATTGCCATGTTAAGAAGAATAAACTCAAGTTAACTGTCCCAGTCCTTTGGTTACTGTGTAATGGTCCCTCATTAGGGGACTATACCTGCTTTGAAGGTCTACTAATAATAATTTCAATTTGAAAATCTAATACTGAAATCTAATAAAGCTTCCTTAAAATTATACTCAGGTAGGGAGCAACTAGCATAATATAAATTGCCTGGGCAGCTTCCCTTTTTTTTTTCTGGTGACCAAGAACAGAACTTTCTCTTTAGAGTATTGCCCTTCTTTGCTCAGAATCCAGTTATTGTTCAAGAAGAACATTCCTGTGGTTTGGTACAGCATATGCCTGATGACAGATTTGTGTTTCTAGGCTACCCAGCTCATTAATAAGGGACACAGTAGGGACACTGTCCACCAGACAGCAAGCATCAGTCATTATATGAACACTGCTCTATTTGACATTTATTCTGGAACATACTCTTCCAATGCAGTTTTTGACTACAACACATCAAGTGTCAAAGGCAGTTCAGCTGCTTTACATATACCTTGCTCCATCTTCTAAAGGAAAAATACATGATTGCAGCATTTTAGACACAAACTTCCTTTCTTTGAGAGCTCTGATTCAGAGTAAATTCTTGGGCTTGAAATATGTGGACAGTCAATTCATTACTACAAGACGAAGAGTGTAGCACCTCTTCAAATGTCCCCAGAAAGGAAGGAGATGAACTACAACAGACACATTTAAGTCTCCCCCTTGTGCCCCCTGCTAGGACTGATGTGTGCTAATCCAGATAACATTTTTGCCTGCGATGTTCCTAAGTTCCATATCCTCTCAAACTGCTATAGAATAAAGCCTCTGAAGTAAGAAAGTAATAGAAATTGGGGGATGGTGTTCTTAAACACAGATCATATGCACCTGGATAACTGAGGACATCCTGACTATTTTGTCTGAACAGAAGAAATTATCTTGATTTTAATCTTTTGAGCAATGTGGAACTTGTCTTGCTAAAGCTTTAGTATTTACTGGCCCTACTCCTGTTCCCACTGTTACATAAATAAATAATGGTATGTTAACTTTTTAACAGTAGGTTTCATGTTGGGCCAGAGTAGACAGATCATTGTTTGTCTTCTTAGAGCTGACATAGGTCTGACAAACTGTCACATGCCCTGGTTAATTCAGCAGAAACATCATTGTATTCCTGGCTTGATTCATTTCAAATTTATACTACTGAGAGACTGGAAATACAGATCTGGGGTAAACTGTCAGGAAAGCATAAAGACTCCTTCTACATGGCCCTGGCAGTATAAATGGAATACATATTTTACCTCTCTTAACAGTGCCATTGCAGCTTTAACGAAGGAAAGCTAAGCCCATTTTCTTGCACCTTCAAGGCTGAGTTAGAGGCCTTTGGGAGTAAGCATCTGGGAATCTTGCACTGTCGTATGTAGGTTATAACTGTGTTGTATTGTGTATGCATCTTTGAAACAAAACTCCATTCCTCCGAGTGTTCACTGTGGTGTCTTTGGCCAGTTCTCACTATGTAGTGGAAAAACATTTAGAGGGCTCTATTTTAGGAATATATTAACTCTGTAAATCGTACAAATATTGAGAATATTCTTTCCCTAACAAAACAAATTCATTGTATTCTCCTTCTCATTCTACCTTTCATGACACCATAAATGAGATTTTTATTTTTATTTTTAATTAATTTATTTATTTATTTTGTGGAAGGTCTTAATTCTCTATGCCATATTTGTAATATATGTACTTTGCTTGTCCACCCTTATGGGTGTACCCTGTGTTAAGAGCCGGCTTTTAAGAATACCCAATGGGCTCAAAAAGGTAGAGGAGGTGCAATCAGATACTTTAATATCTGTCTAAAGGTTTAGATGGAATAGTTTCAGTTGAAAGCAACCTACAAAGGTTGAGTACAACTGTCAGACAACTTTGGGGCTGACCCAAAGTTAAAACATGTCATTAAGATCATTAGCCAAATGCCCGTTAAACACAGACAGGCATGGGGCATCAACCACCTCACTGGGGAGACTGGGGAGCCTGTTCCATTGTCTAGCTACCCTCTCAGTAAAGTTTTCCTTATGTCCTGTCTGAACCTTCTCTGGCACAGCTTTGAGCCTCTCCCACGTGTCTTGTCACTAGATACCAGGGAAAACAGATGAGCACCTCCTTCTCTATACCATCACCACCACCCACCACCCCCCCCCCCCGGAAGTTGTAGAGAGCAATGAGGTCTCCTCCAAACAAGACAACCTAAGACAATGAAGTCCTCAGCCTCTACTTATAAGACATGCCTTCCAACCCTTTTACCAGCTTTGTTGCCCTCTTCTCACAGAATCACAGAATCGTCTAGGTTGGAAGAGACCTCCGAGATCATCTAGTCCAACCTCAGCCCTAACACTAACAAGTCCTACACTAAACCATATCACTAAGGACACTTCTGGACACATTCAGGTATCTTAACATCTGTTTTATATCGAGGAGCCCAGTACTGCACACAGTACACCAGAGCGAGGCCAAACAATGCTAAACACAGTGGGAGAATCACCTCCTTTGACTAGACAGCTATTCTGTTTATACACACCCCAAAATGCAGTTTGCAGACTTGGCTGCCAATGCACACTGCTGGCTCACGTTGAGCCTGCTGTCAAGCAGCACCCCCAGCTCCCTTTCTGCTGTGCTGCTCTCCAACCACTTGTCTCCCAGCCTGTACTTATGTCCGGCATTATGCTGTCCCAGGTGCAGACTCTGGCATTTGTTTTCATTAAATTTCATGCCTTTGCTGATCGTGCAATGCTCCAGTCTATCTAGATTGCTGTGCAAGGCACTAATCCCTCCACAGAGTTAAAAGCACCTCCCGTTTTAGTATCATCAGCAAACTTACTAAAGATGCATTCAACTCCTGCATCCAGATCATTGGCAAAATTATTGAACAGAACCAGCTCCAAGATTGAGCCTTGGGGAACACCAGTATTGACTGGCTGACAGACAGATGCATTCCCAATCACTACAATCCTTTGAGTCCTACTGTTCAGCCAATTCACACCCAATGTACTGTGTACCTGTTGGACAGGGCACACAACATTCCCCAGTGCACACTTGTGGCATGGCAATGGCCTCTTTAGCTTTCCTTGCCTATTTTCAAGCAGCTGTCTGTAGTTGTTGACAGCTTTGATGAAGTGTGTTAGGCTCTACAAGCAGTTCTGTATGCCTCGTGAAGATTCATGGAAATTCTAATAATTGACAAAGAAACAAATTTCTCAGTATTTTCTCTGTGTCCCCCTAAAATTAAGTCAAGGTGAAGAATGGGCTGTGACAGGATATTTGAGGTTTTAGAATTAGTTTTCCATGGCTGGCTTGCTTTCTTGAGAGGACTAGAAAAAGCATTTCTTCAAATGTTGTATTTGAAATGTTTGTATTTGTTCTTAGGGGGACTGAGCCCTGTGCTGACTTCAGCTTATCACTGAAACTGGATGGGATAAAGCACATGATTGGAGCACTGCAATCGATGTCTATAAACTGTTCAAATGGGACAGGCAAGGAAGGAATGTTGGTGGAGGTTGCCCTCTACACAAAAAATGGGGTTGATGTTTTTCTGTCACAGCTCTCTGCAATGCACAGTTCAAGGGATTATAGGTGAAAAATTAGAGATCAAGCCAGAAAACGGAACTTCTTGTTTGGTGTTTACAACAGGTTGCCTGATCCAAGGAAAGGGTGCTGATGAAGAGTTCTTTCTTCGACTACAGGAAGCAACATGTTTGCAGGCACTGATTCTGATAGAGGACTTCAACCACCCTGACATCTGCTGGAAAAGTGGCATGGCAAACTGCAAGCACTCTTCTGGAGTGCCTTGAGGATAATTTCCTAGTCCAGATGATAGAAAACCCAACCAGAGGAGATGTGTTACTGGACCTGTTGCTCACCAATGCAGAAGGGCTTATTAGAGAGGTCAAGATTGGAGGTAGTCTGGGTAACAGCTGCAGGTCTACTAGAATTCATGATCTTGGGGGATATAGGCAGGGCAAAAGCATAGTCAAGGCCCTAAGCTTCAGGAAGACAATCTTTCAGCTGTTTAAGAGTCTAATGGATGGGACCTGCTGGGAAACTGTCATCAAGGATAAAGGAACAGAAGAGAGCTGGGAGATATTTAAAGGCACTTTTCTTAGGGAACAGGAGCTCTCAATTCCAACATGCAAGACGTTGGGTAAGGAAGTCAGGAGATCAGCATCCCTGAGTCAGGACCTCTTAACCAAACTAAATACAAAAATGAGATGCATAGACAGTGGAGGCAGGAGCATGCATCCTGGGAAGATTATAGGGATATAGCCTGGGAGTGTAGGGATGGGATCAGGAAAGCCAAGGCACAGCTGGAGCTGAACTTGGCAAGGAATACGGAGAATAACAAGAAGGGTTTCTACAGGTACATAAAACAGCAAAGAAAGATAAAGGAAATTTTGCACCTCTGATGAGTGAGATAGGGGACCTGGCTACAAATGACAATGAGAAGGCTGAGGCACTCAATATTTTGCCTCAGTCTTCACTGGCAATTGCTGTTTCCATACCTCCCAAGTCATAAAACTTCAAGGAAGGGACTGGGGGAATGAAGTCCCACCCCAAGTAGGAGATCAGGTTTGAGACCTGAGAAACTTGAATATGAACAGTCTAAGGGACCCGATGAGATGCATCCCAGGGCCCTGAAGAAACAGGAAGATTGAGTAGCTAAGCCACTATCCATCATATTTGAAAAGCTGTGGTCGTCAGGCAAAGTCTCCATCAAGATCAAAAATGGGAAACATAACACCCTTTTTTAAAAAGGGTAAAAAGACGGATCCAAGGAACTACAGACTGGTCAGCCTCACTTCTGTGCCCAGTAAGTTAACAGAGCAGATCCTCCTGGAAACCATGTTAAGGCATATGGAAGATGGAGAGGTGACTGAAGACAGCCAGCATGGCTTCAAAAAGGGCAAATCATGCCTGACTTATTTGTTGGCCTTCTGTGACAGTGACAGCATTGGTGGACAAGGGAAGAACAGCTCATGTCATCTACCCTGACTTGCGCAAAGCCTTTGATGCATTCCCACACAACATCCTTGTCTCTAAATTGGAGGGACATGGATTTGATGGATAGACTACCGGGTGGATAGTTGGGAAAGAATTGTCTGGATGGGTGCATACAAAGAGTTATGGTCAACTGCTTAATGTCCAGTTGGAAACCAGTGACGAGTCTTGTCTCTCAGCAGTCTGTATTGGGATCAATGTTGTATAATATCTTAATTGGTGACATGAACAGTGGGATCGAGTGCACCCTCAGAAAGTTTTCTGAGGCTTCAGGGAGACCTTATTGCAACCTTCCAATACTTGAAGGGGGCCTACAAGAAAGATGGGTAGAGACTTTTTACCAGGGTGTTTAGTAATAGGACAAAGGTTAAGGGTTTTAAACTAAAAGAGGGTAGATTTAGATTAAGTATTAGGAAGAAGTTCCTTACTATGAGGGTGGTGAGACACTGAAACAGGTTGCCCAGGGATATTGTGGATGTTCCATCCCTGGAAGTTTTGAACGTCGGGTTGGATGGGACCTTGAAAAACCTAGTCTAGTGGAAGCTGTTGTATTGGGCTTATGTGGCAAGGTTTTGGGGAGGGGTTGGGGTTTCAGGAGTGGCCTCTGTGAGAAGAGTCCAGAAGATGTCCCATGTCAGGGAAGAACCAGTTCCATCTGGCCCCAAAAGGAGCATACTGCTAATCAAAGCTGAGCCAATGAATGACCTTGAATGTGCTTCTGTGAGAACATATTTAAGAAAGGAAAAAAGTCTGTGCAACAGCAGCTGTGAGAGAGGGGTGAGAAGATATAGAGAAACAACCCTGCAAGGTCCGTGCAGGAGGGCAGGAGGTGGTGCAGGTGCCAGAGCAGAAGCTCCCCTGCAGCTTTTGGAGAGGACCCTGGAGGAGCAGGCTGTCCCCCTGCAGCCTATGGTGTTGTATGTCAGTGCAGATTACCACACTGCTGCCTGTGGAGAGCCCATGCAGAAGACTCTGGGCTGGAACTGCAGCCCGTGGAGAGGCACTCACAGTGGAGCAGGAGGTCTGGTGGGAGCTGCTGCCAATGGGGAACCCATGCTGGAGCAGTGTGTTCCTGAAGGCCTGCATCCTCTGGTATGGAGTCATACTGGAGCAGTGCTTGAAGAACTGCAGTCTGTGGGAAGCTTGTGGTAGATCAGTGCAGGAAGGATGGTATCCCATGGGAGGGACCCCATGCTGGAGCAGGGGAAGAGTGTGACAACGAAGGAGTGGCAGAGATGAAGCATTATAAACTGACCACAACCCCCATTCCCCTGAGCTGTGTGGGGGTAGGAGGCAGTAGAAGGTGAATCGGGGGAGAATGTATTTTTAGTTTGTTTTTAGGTCTTACTGCTATAATCTGCTATTGGTAAGCAATAAATTACAGTAATCTCCTTTGTGCTGAGTCTGTTTTGCCCATGACGGTACTCAGTGAGGGATCTCACTTATCTTAATCCGCTAATGCTTTTCATCTTAGTTTCTCCCCCTGTCTTTTTGTGGAGTGGGAGTGAGAGAGCAGTGTGGTGGTGCTGAACTATTCACCAGTGTGAAACCACCACTCATGTCCCTGCCCATGTCAGGGAGGATGAAACTAGATGATCTTTAAAGGTCCATTCCAAACCAAACCATTCTATGATTTGGGAGGTTTGTTTGTTTTCTGGAAGCTTTCATAGATCGTAAAGAGTAAAGAGTGTAGTAATGAGAAATTAGCCACAGTTCATCCATGCTAAAGGTGTTTATTTGAAAGATACTATCACCGATTGATCTGTTTCAACATCTGAATCATGAAGAACAAAACTCTTGAAAGATGTAATGTCAGGGAAGAACATCATCAGGGATGGCTTTGTTCAGCTACTGGGCATTCTTACTAGGTTCAAGAAAGGTACGATGCTCAAACGGTCTGAGCCTGACAGTAGTCAATGCCCAAAAGATTCAGGACATCAAGTCTGTAGCATGAGTTTTGGTTGTACCAAACCTGGGTTCCTAAAAAAATGAAAAGAAAGTATGATGAGTTAATATCCAAGATGTTTTTAAATGATCTGTTCATTGATTGGCAGCCCTTAATACCTGGGACATTGCACTTGCATTCTTGTTCAAATTGGGCCATTTCAAATATCAAAGCAATTATGAAAGCCAGGTGAGCAGCACTAAGTGTAAATACTGCTATGTCAGAATGCAACATCCTATGCCTGATCTTTGGAGCATATCTCACATGATACTGGTTGCAAACAACCAGGTTGCTATAAGACTCAGAGTACTTTGCTGATGCTGCAGGACTGACTTCTGAGTGAAAGATTCTTTTGTAGTCACCAAATGCAATTGGACCTTTAACTCATAAAAAGGATCACAAAGATATGCTGTTTAATATTCTCTACATTTTCTAGTACTAAGGGGCACTATAGTACTCTATACTGTTAGTATATACTACTGTGTATTGTACAGTTATGTTATTGCTACCTCATAGGTCCTGTCAGGCTTTGACATTATCAAACAAGCCTATAAAGTTGAGGCCACTAAACTCCTACATTGTAATCACTCTCTCTCTGAAAAACCTACAGGGAATGAAGCAGCTTGGCTTAATACTGGGAAACATAAGTGCTTGACTTCAACAGGAGCTGTTTAATGGTGGGATTCCTCAATAACCTCTCAGCAATCTCTGAAATGAAGGATAGTAGTTTTTGAGACTGTGCTGCCGCTTTACCTTGGCATTACAGGTAAGTTCAATGTGCAAAATTCTGGACCAAAACTTAAGCTTCCTTAAACTTTAGTAAAAAGAGTAGTAAGAGTTTGGATTAGAATATTTTATTGGAGTTTGTAACTCAACATTGTTCTAATCCTGAACTGCAGAGATACTGAGCCCTTCCTGCAACTCCTAATTTGTGCCTGTCTCTAGTTGTAACAGCAGCATTTGTGTATTTCTGAAGGAAACAAAATCACTTGCTTAGTTACACATAAAGCTCATACGATCACACTTACCCTGGTCCTGCTGCTGTTCTTGATAAGCCAAGTAAGCTGTGAGTCCTCTGCACAGACTGTAGATCTCTGGTCCATAGGAATTGAGGTCACGGATACGTCTGTTTGAGATGACGTATCTGACATCCTTTGAAACCACTCTTTCGCCTTTCACGTTCTAAACATCAAATAACATCATTCAACAAGATCAGTGCCTTGATCCATTAAATGTTATGCATATTCCTGTTTCTGGAATGATGAGTGAATGCTTGATGTTCTACCAAAACTCTTTTTAGTGCATAGTCTACTAAAATGATGTGAAAATATGAGACATTAGTAAGCACTGAAGACAATTCCTAGAACAGATCTTTCTAAGGGAGTCAAGGTGGAAGCAGGCTAAAGAGAATGGAAAACTTCACTAAGTAGCTGCATAGGAAAAGAGAAGTGCAGACAGTATTTTAACACAGATTTCCCCCCAAAGTATTTTCTCAATCACTTACTAACCTCTTACCCTAGAGATACGTGAAGAGTGGAAAGAGAAGAAATCTGTTCAGTTATCTAAAACTGGAACCAAGCAGAGCAGTAGCAACAGTTGGCAGATGTATTTACATTAATATAATTCGCAAGCAGTTTTTATGACCTCTTTGAGAACTGCTGAATGTTTTAATGGGATAGTTTCTCTGAACTGTTCCAGGGTGTTTTGTTTCCAGTGAATTTCAATTATATTTTCCTACTTTGTCCTCTAGACAATGTTTCCGTATGCCTGATTTTCTCTTATGACCTAGGCTTCCTGCTAGTTTGTATTTCATTATTCAGCTATAGCCACAGGACTCCTGTTCTGGATCATACCATTAATACAGAGGTTGAACTGAATATGGGGAGATGCTCTCTTATACCTCAAAGGAAAATGGAGATTCAAACAACAGCACACACAAAGCAATAGTCCAAAATGGAAAGTGAAATTTTTTGTTGAAATGACTCGGAATTAACCATCTTTGTAACTTGCCATCCAAAAATAAGATCGCTGAAAGCTTCCTAAAATAAATTGTTTCTTAGCATACTACAGAACTTAGACTTTTTAAGAGAAAATGTAGACTGGGGGGAGAGTGGGAGAGTAGAATGCACCTACTCTTTTTCTTTTGAAAAAAGACATCACCATGACACTTCCAACAACCTAGTCTACTCAAGAAAGAGAAAACATACTCTTAAGAAACAGCTTGATGAACTCCACAGTTAAGAGACACTTAGCAGGGATTACTGAGACTGTTCTATACTTTCAAAATTACTGTGGAATTTTATCAAAAGGTTCCTGAAAGCCTACTCAAATGTACTTCCTTCTTGCTGGTAAGCAGTGAGTTGAGAGGGCTTCAGAGGGCACAGATATACATCTTAGTAAAAGCAAACTTGGAACTATATTTAGAGGTGAAAGGTTTTGCTCAAACCTGAACTTATATAACTACCCCATTTTTCTTCCCCATCACACATTCTTTCCCTTTAAAGCCTGGATTTTTATAAGGATTTAGTTCTCAGACTTTAGGAGGAGTCTATGTCTACAAAAGGTTAATATGCTGAATGCTGAAATTTTTGAAAATTTTGCACTAATTCTGTGGGCTGGACTTATACTAGTATGGACATTAGTTCTTTGGAAAAAGTTTTATGAGGGCTTGACATTTTAGCTAAATATTTTGTTGTTGTTGTTATTGGATTATGTGCTGTTCCCAAATTAGAGCTTCCTAAAAAATGTATTTTTAGAAATTAGAGTTTAGAAAATTCTTTTCTTATACAAAGAATGTCAGATTATGAAGAGTATTGTGCTAAAAAACTGATTTTTTAAAATACAACACAGTATTAAAAAGTAGATAATCTAAAGTACATAATCCTTTAGATCATTATAAAATTATTTTAAGTGCTATGTAACAAAAACAGTAAAACCTCCCTTGCAAGTATCTAGAACAAGATATTTTAATTTTTCAAAGCTTTCAAATTATGTTAATATACAATGTCATTGAAATTGATACTATTTCATGATGAATGTAGATTGTTTTTAAAAAAATATTGTTTTAAAAGCTGTTGAAAATAGCTCTCTGATATCCCATACTTAAAGTTTAGTTTTCGTTACTGTTCAAGTTTACAAGTTACTGCCCCTTTCTTATCTTACCTTAGTCTCTTCAGCAAGTACAGCAATTGAAGAAAGAGCAGGCATCACGATTTTGTCCATTCTAGAAATGTAGCAGACATTCTCTGACACTACTTTGCTTGCAATAAAGCCCTGTATAAAAAAGGGTGAGACTTAGGAATTCAGTTTTTCAGTAACAGAGATCAAAATAAAGTCTGTATTAAAAATCAAAGTAATGAACATAGAAAGTTTTTACCCCAAAACTTGGACTCAAAATGTTAAGAATAAAGAAACAAGCTGTCTATTTCAGTCAGCTTTGTAGGAGCTAGTCTCCTCATAAATCTTCTGAAAAAGCATGCTCTTTGCCACTCACTGTATCATAGTTCCAAACAGTTTTCCATGATTCATGGGTTGTTTTGTCCTCAATAACTGCCACAAGGGTCTCACTATCGATGGTCAGAATTTGGTAGCCAACGCCAACGTTGATTCTCCTGTAGAAGGGTTGTTTCTTGACTGTTTTCACATTCTGAAACTAGAAGACAAAATTAACATTTTTAGACTTTCAAGCGGTAGTCAGTTATCTCCCCAAAGCTTTAGAAGAGCAGTGCTATAAGATAGCAAATGCTGGCCCGTAAGTCACACCTTTAGCAACCACCATATTGTCAAAATGACAGAAGAGTAAGGCATTCTTTAGTAGCTCTGAGAATCTTTTAATAGATTCAGTGAATAATTTCTGTATTTTACAACTGTCATCTGTGGTTTCAGAGTTTTATGCGTGAAAAAAATCTTAGATTCCTTTTCCCTAAAGGCAGGGGGAAATTCAAGAAGCAGGGAGTGTATAAACAGAGCAGCAATGTAAAATTTGGTCACTATACTCACGTATTCAGCAAGAGCTGGAGTCAGCAAGAGTCCAAAAAGGACTGTAGCCACAATCTGAAAATAACATTGAAAACATAAAAATGTAGCTGCAGGTCTGGCTGACAGATCTTGTCATGAGAATCATAGTGGCTTTTTCTTAATCTGATGTTGAAGTGTACTCCTTGAATATTTTTTGCTTTCATACTGGATTTAAAATAGTCACCTAAAGTGAGTCATTCTTGTTTTACCCCAGAATAATGCAAACTAAGTACACATTAGTAGTCTACATTTTTAAGAGTTAAATCTGAAGTTGCTACAGAGATCTATATAATAATATACAGATATTTTACAAGAGTGAGGAGAGAGAATTTAAATTTCCTCTGCATAGGCATCACAAGAAAGTGGTTTGATCCACAGTGTGTTGCTCCAGATTTGCAAAAAGGCTATTGACAAAAATGGACACCACACTAAGGTTAGCATAGGTTGAATAGTGCATAGCTAAACCTTTACAAAAATTCATCTATTCAGGTTAATATGGTCTAAACTGCAACCTCTGGAGGAGTGAAATTTCCCCAGAGAGTAACTTTCTACTATAAATAGACATAGGCATTTAAGAGGTATAAAGGCAATAGCTATAAATCAGAGTTTTAGTCTATAAGAAGAAAATAGCATGTATACTCACAGTGAATTTCATTTTGACTGCAGAGCTGATGCAAGTGCAGATGGAACGACTGAGGTGAACCATCCACCTTATATACGCTAGTCCTCAAAATTAGGCGTGGAATGACTAAGTATTGAAATAAAATTATCTAGTAATTTGTATCCAAGTTTGTATGTCATTGGACATTATTTCCTGCTATAACTATTTCATAAATATAGGGGTTGTACTTCTGCAAATTCTGACCTGCCAGTCTGACAAAATTATCAGATAAGAATCCATTTGCAGTGAAAAAGGAAATGTGTTTTATGATAACTTTCTGACATATTTGCTATCTAATTTTGAAAATCTACATCAAACTGGGGACCAGAGATAACCTAAGGTTTAAAAAAAATAACTTTACATTAGACAGAACACAAATAAGTTGGAGCCTTTGCACCATCTAAAACATGCTGTACTTTACCAAATAATCACAGGGTTCACCAAAATATATGGCTCAAATGCAACATTGCCACTGAAAATTGTTTCGTGATAAATAGGACATTTCAACAACATGTAAGTCTACAGGTGTCTCTTTGTTATTCTAGGTAGCAACAATAACTTTTTTCACTTTGCCCCAGCTTATCTTCTGTGGTGAAGTAAATGTTTCTTGTACGAATAGATGATTCACTTAGGGTGGTTTTTGAATAATTGGTTTTTGTCTCAACTTGATCTGTTAGATTTGGGTGCAATCAGTGCAATCTGAGTCTGTAACAGGGAATCACTGTAAAGATTCCAAAATTATTTTCCAACCCCAATTCAGCACATCTTTCAAAAAAATAAGGGATTTTTCTCTCTCTCCATCACTTCTAACCTGTGATGAAAGTGCAATATTAGATCAAATTCCGGTTCAACTGAGTCAAGTCTGCAAATCCTAGGGGAGGTTTTTGATGCATACTATTTTGCAAAATGGTGGTTACATTCTTGATTCTTTACAAACAACAGTGCTTGTATGGATTTGGACAGAAAATGTAGGTTTCTCTGGGGGCTGTGAGGGCAGACCACACTACTTGTCACTTGCCTGTGGCGCCAATGGGGAGAGAAAAACCCTGACAAGCAATGTGAAGGAAACTGCCTTCTCACGCTGCTTGACAGGAATGAAACCTTTGCTAGATGAATGAAAAAGCTTGTCTTTGTCGAGATGCAGAAAAGGGAGGCAAAGGGCAGAAGAGCTGCCCTGAAGCGGTTCCTGGGGTGTAGGGGGGGGGTGGGGGGGCTCTGAGGGGTGAGAGGGTGTGTGACAGGAAGGGGATTAAGGGCCACGAAAAATGGCAGAAAAACCTTCCTGAGGCAGCTGCAAGGGCAGGGGCTGTCACGCTTCAGCAGCCTGAGGTGGGAGTAGCCCAGGCACATGCTTAGGATCCCATATTCATTTACGTTTGTGGAGGTTTTGTGGTTTGGTTTGGTTTGGTTTGGTTTTCCCTGAAGCCTGGTGTTACACCCTTTGTTGAGGGTGTCAATTGTGATTATCTTTTTTTTTTTTTTTGGTGTGTAATAATAGTAATAATAAAGCCCTCTATTAGTAATAGGAATAATAAGACATCAGGTTTTCTCAGTATCTTGAATTTCATTCAAGTTCATTTATTAGATTATTTTATGGCCTTTTAATTAAACTCAGATCATGATTTTGAATTTTTTTGTCAATACATTTTTTCAGGTGGTTTTTTAAAATGTAAATGCAGTTGAATGTTCATATTCTGCCTGCTGTGGGATAAGAGAAAAATAGAGCTACAAGCTAAAACCCTCTGCTTTGTAATGCTGATGTGGCATGCTGATGGCTTGCCCTCAAAGAATCTAAACTGTGTATCATGGAAAGTGTGTTTGCCAATAAAGTTCAGGCCTGTTCCTTGTTGGGCAGGATTTCTTCTTGCAAGCAACTCCAATTTTCTGCACTGTTAATAATAGCTATATATCTCTGTACTTACACAGACATTTTACTGTGATGATGATGATGATGATGATGATGATGATGATGATGATGACTATTATTATTATTATTTTGACCTCACAGTTTAAACCTGGATCAGTTTAAACTTGACTAATGTACGTTGTGAAATGTAATGACATCCTAATTAGAGCAAGAAACCAGTCAGAATGTAATACTGAAATTAAATTCCTAAGGTCTGGAAAACAAAAATACTTTATTTAATTGCTTCAGTAGCAGTTCTCTTTCATCTACAAAGTTTGTGAAATGACACTGTAGTACACAGGGTTAACTGAAGTTTTTCAGGCCAATTTCGTTGGATAAAGGCATTGCAATGTGTAATAATATAATAACTGGAAACTATGTGCATGAAGTTAAAGTAGCATATCCAGAAGCTGGACCTTGCTCCCAATGTTTTGTGCATGTAACCTGGAGGTGATTTTTCTTTTGTGGAGGAGAAGGCTATTGAGGCTCCGGCTTGAGCAAGAGAGTATCTCTGGACCTCGCAAGGTTGCTGTCCTCTGCATGCCCACTCCGATCTCTGCTGCCTCATGGGACTCTGAATCATCATCTGCCACAGGGTCTGGCTCATAGTCTTCAGGGGCTAGAAGGCCCCTGGAGAGACATTTCCCAGCGACAAGCTATCAAATAAGTATGAGTGCTGTGCCTGCTTTATCTCAGGGAAAATGCAGGATAAAGCTGGAAAAGAGGAAGGAATTCTCTCCAAAAACCCCAGGCAAGTCGGACAGAAGCTTTGTTTAAATACTGCAGCCATGTGGTTACTTTTCTTTGGAGGTGCTGAAATATTTTTAGGTGCAGACAGTCAAGATTTGGTTTTAATTTCAGTTAACTAGTAAAGAGCCAACAAACATTTTACTTAACAGGACAGGCTGCTGCATCCTTGACCCAGAGGAGGGGCTGATTCCCCAAGAGGGCTGTGCTGCCATTCAGAGGGACCTCAACAAACTGGAGGGTTGGGCCGAGGTGAGCCTCTTGAAGTTCAGCTAAGGCAAGTGCAGGGTCCTGCACCTAGGGAGGAATAACCCCAGGCACCAGTACAGGCTAGGGAGGTGACCTGCTGGAGAGTACTGTGTCCAGTTCTGGGCTCCCCAGTACAAGAGGGACATGGAGCTGCTGGAGTGAGTCCAGAGGAGGGCTACTAAGAAGATGAGAGGACTGGAGCACCTGTCGTACGAGGACAGACTGAGAGAACTGGGCCTGTTTAACCTGGAAAAGAGAAGACCAAGGGGAGACCTCATCAATGTATATAAATATCTGAGGGGAGGGTGTTGAGAGGATGGAACCGGTCTCTTTTCACTTGTGCCTAGCAAGAGGATGAGAGGCACAAACTGAAGCACAGGAGGTTCAGGCTGACTATGAGGGGTCACTTCCTTACTGGGAGGGTGACAGAGCTCTGGGACAGGCTGCCCAGAGAGGTTGTGGAGTCTCCTTCTCTGGAGACATTCAAAACCTGCCTGGATGCCGTCTTGTGCAATGTGCTCTAGGTGATACTGCTCAGCAAGGGGCTGGACTAGATGATCTTCAGAGGTCCCTTCCAACCTCAGCCATTCTGTGCTTCTGTGATTCTGTAAAGTAACCCTTGACTTTCATGAATGATAAGGTGTCTCATAGGTTAATGTGCCTCAAATTCTAAGGAAAGGACATCTGAGCAAGGAGGAAAGGTGAAGATCTGTTATCGTCCAGCCAGCCCTAGTTACTGAATTTATCCTTTCAGACCAGTGGTATAAACGAGTCCCAGCCATTCTGCCTTAATTTTGGCCTAATGACAATTCTATTCTAATATTTCCAACTGTGCTTTTATTTGGTTAGGGTATGTTCTTTTATTTCCTGTGTTAAATATTTGTGAAACATTGTTAAATAACACCTGTATTCAACTACAGGCTGCATTTTAGCAACGCACAATAATACTGTTATTGAAAGCTTGATTTCTGTGTTTATCAGAGCAATAGTGTGCCTATTTTCAATTGGCTGTAATTCACTGCAATGCTTATAATTTTTTTCTTGTAAAACATTGTAGAATGTAGTATTTTAGTAATAAGATAAATTAAAATAACTCAGAAATATGCTTGCTTTCATACCACTGTATTTAATTCTTTCAAATATAGTTATGCAGTAGGTAACACCATTTGCTTTTAGCAATGCTGAAAAATTTCATATGGTAATGTGAAATCTCATTGGGAAATACTACAGGATCTGATTTAAAAGCAAAAAATGGGATTTTGCAGGAATGGTAGTTTAGGAACTTTTCTTTGGGGTTACTTCTACTTTTTAAAAGGATCAGTAAAAACACAGCACAGACCAGTGTAGGTTAATGATGAATTTTACTGAGAGACACTAAGCTTCACAGAGAGCAGAAAAGAAGGCAGATAAATGATTGAAAATATGATCAAGATAAGATTACCAAGGAAAGAAGGAAGAAAGAAAAGAAAAGAAAAAGCATCTTCATGGGTACACAGTTCTAATTTCTTCTTCCAAATTTAACCAGGAAAAAAGCCACAGTAAATATATGACACATTTTCGATGTGAGTTTTCAAACATGGGACATGTTCCCTTAAAAAGTTTGAGCCTAAAAGTAATGAAAAAGGCTGATTAGATTTGGAGTGAGAAAATAGAACAACATAGGTGAATATTTTCTTACATCATGTTCTTCCGCAGAAAATGTCAAATTTACCAAAATCTCAAATTAACAATCTAGGTGCTTTTTCTGAATGTATAATACAAGCAACTGTTAGTGCAATCTTAGACAAAAGTCTAATCTGCAAATTGGATTTTGAGTCTCAAAATTGTACTGTGGCTGCACCTGTGGTACCTAGGGCATCAGTATATTATATATGCATGAAATATATATATATATATGCATGCAGTGTATATATATGCATGCAGTATATATATTATATGCATGAAGTTGCCTGAAAAAAATCAGACTCTCTTCCACAGCTAGAGCCTTCTTGAAGTAGCATGATCTCCCATTTGTATGCAGGAGAGTGGCAGACCTGCTTTTCTTCCCTTGACTACACACTCACTGATTTATAAAAACTAGTAGAAAAATGCAGAATTTCAATAATTAGCTGATTAATTTTCACTTAAACCTTTATTTAATCCTTATTTGTAATCTTATTAATGTTTATTTTGGTATACAAAACACTAGTTCCTAGTATACATACCAGGGGTTGGGTAAGCAAAGTAAGAGGGAGTTCCTTGGCACAGATTTTGAATGCGTTCTCCATATGGGCGCAAGTTATGGAGTCTGTTTTTTGAGATAATGTAACGATTCTCTCTGGGTGGAAGGTGCTGAGGTCTAGACTCCTAAGTGTTAAAGAAACAAACCCAGAATACAGCAT
Source organism: Anser anser (assembly GCF_964211835.1). Lineage (NCBI taxonomy): Eukaryota > Metazoa > Chordata > Aves > Anseriformes > Anatidae > Anser > Anser anser. The sequence continues at coordinate 5,745,413 of NC_139747.1, forward strand.
TTAGAAAAAAAAAAAAAAAAGAGTATCAAGTCCACACTTTCATAATGGAGAAGGAATTATTCAAGAGCAATGCAGCTTTTAAGAAAACTAGAGACTAAACTTCTAGAGTGACTCAGTCCTGCTGAGAAACTCCAGTTTATGATCTTTTTCTCCCTTTTGTGGGTATAGAACAAATGCTTTTCACAGGCAGTCAATCAGCTTTCTCAGCACTTTCATTCACCAGCCTACCTTGTCTCCATGAGGTGGTGCAGAAAATCGGTGATTAGCAGGGAAGAATCTTGTGTCAGCTTTACTAATGATGCAGGTCTTTTTTGTTAATACTTTGGTTGCAATGTAGCCCTATTAAAATAAACAAAAAAAAACCCAAAAACTTTTATCTTGTTGTGGTATATATATATACAGTATATATACAGTGAAATATTCAGTGAAAGAGAAGTGGATTGCTAGAGAGAAGCACTGAACTAAATAAACAAATAAAAAGAAGAAATAAAAGGCTTTATAACATACACATAATCGTAGGAAGGTAACATACAAATAATCATAGGAAGGAAAATAATGTTTTTCAAATATATTGTTTAGGTAAATGTGTCATGGAGACTAACAATGGGCTTTGATAAAAGGTAAAATAAATTGCCTTCAGCACTAATGCTATGTGCATGATCCTGCTTAGGCCGGGTGAAGGAATTCACTGTTGAAAATCAGTGCAGCATACAGTGCAACAGAATTAATAAAATGGTTAAGTGAGAGCATTTTTAAAGCATCTCTTCTAAAATCTCACTGACAAAGCTTAGGTGTTTCAGAAAAACATTTGATTCTTTTTCAGTGCTAATCTAAGTACTAACTCAGGTTTCTCAGCTGCTTGAGAAAAAGCAGCTTTGTATGATCTTTGCTGAATTCATGGAATCAAGTTGTACAACTTGATTACTTGGTTGATTGTCTCCTAGGATTTTCTCTAGCCGTTATTATGTATCTTACATTTTAATCAAGAAGAGACCGACCAAGTAACACCAGTTTCTACCCAGTGCCAAATTTCACCATAATCTTCACAGCAGAAGTGAAAAAGCTGTTTGAGCCATGGTGGCAGCCACTTACAGTCTTGGCGTCCCAGACAGTTTTCCAGATCTCAGAGTGCTTATTTGAGCCAGAGTCGACTGCAGTGTCATCCAAAGGATAGTGTGAATATTCACCATGGTACCTCTTAATGTTTTCCTTGCTGTTCTGATTTTTGAACAAGATTAAAGAAGGTAAGGATTTAGGTTTGGAGATTCTCATTTGACTTTCACGCTATTGCTGTAGTAACCATGCTTTGGAAAATAATTGCTCTTGGAGACCAGAGTAAAAGGGAGATAAATTCCAGCCTCAGAGGGGAGGCTGGGAAGCTATTAGTACTTTTGTGTCAAACCTTACATTCAGGCTTTATCAAGCCCTGTTTTTGATATATATCTGATGGCATCTACCTTGTGAAGACAGACAAGCTTTAATAACATTACTGCACCATTCCGTCCTCCCTGCCACCCTGTACAGAACGCCTACTAGACCAGGTGGAAAAGTTTACATTTACTTTTAAACACTGGATGGTTTTCTTTAAAGTTAAAAACTAAACTGAATATTCAGAGTTCAACTTGGAAGAAAAATTTCTAGGAAGGTATTAATTGTTCTTATTGTCCTTTCCCCAGGAGGAATTTGCAGGCAGAGAGTAATTTATAGTATTTCACTGTATTTTGTGATCAGATCCTTCATGCTACCATTGGTCTCTCCCCACACAATTACTTTCATAAATACTTTACAGTATTTATGCTAATCTCAAGACAGAATTTGTTGCTGATTTCATACCTAGAAACTGACATTTTTTGCCTGATATATCACCTCTTAAATATTTTCTTTAGTATAAAAAATGCAGTTTCAAGCTAAGTGTCAAATTTTGAATACAGCTTCATTTTCAGAGTTATATTTTACAGATGTTACAACTAGAGACCACTGGTTCTTATGACAGCAGTGTATAATTGCATCTAGCACTATACTTACCTTATCGGCAGGAGCTGGAGCCAGGAGAACTCCAAGAAAAGCAATCACAATCTGAAAGGAATATTTGAAATTCACAACATTTTAACATTGCAACTGCTCATCTTGCATCAAGTTATTTGCTGTCTCAAAATAAGTTTGACTTCCTGTTTAACTTTATGTTAATGATCAGCACATTTCTGAAGCTGGTGAGTATATAAATGTGAGTAAATAAATATATAAATATGAATATGCAGAAGATTTTTTTTTGTTAAAATGACCGTAAGTCAGGTAATCAATTCATATAAATTACTCTTACTCTTAGCAGTACATGCTGTGCAGGTAAAAAGATAATTTAAATTTTGTGATTTTTAAAATGTCTAGCCCCAGTTCAGTACACTCCTTGGAAACAGGTGGACTGAAGTATTTCATTTTAAGCGTGAACTTTTCACTCTGAACATTTTAGTTTCAGACATGGAACAAACCCATGCAGCATACAGGCACATCTATTGTGAAGTACAGCTCTGTCCCTGGAACATACCATAAATCTTACGCGTCTAAGTACAGAGCTAATAATGTAAGGGTAGGCACAATCTCCTCTGTACAAACAAACAAAAAAAAGTAATACTACACATTGTTACCCCTTTGTAAAACTACAGTTTCAGTGACTCACATGCTTGTTGCTCAGATTTCTCTAGGGTCAAAACTACTGTCAGTATATTTTTATGTAAGATTTAATATTAATTTTTTTTGTAATAATAATTGTTGTGAACAATTGTTCTCTTGGAGACAATCCCTCAGATAACTGAATTGGTCACAAATTTTGTAGACTTCAAAGAAGAATTTTTTACTAGTGAGATCCAAATGTGACTCATAGTATTTAGCAGTAACATTTTGGAATATCTCCTGCAACAATTTCAGACTGCTGTAAATACTTCTATGCTTCATGCTCATGCACTTGGAGTGTCTCAAAACTCATGCTTCCTCTCTTTATGCCCTCAACAGGCAGGTGTGCCATAGCTTCATACAACTTGGTAAGACTATTGACTTGCATCTAAGAGTTATGAATGAGAAAATATTGCCCTTTCTAGATTTTATATGTGCCTTTCACGCTTGTAACAGAGCACTTTCCTCTCTCATGTTTGAGTAAGCTTATGGAGTGAAATCACTGCCAAAAGTGAAATTTCACCCATGAAGTCGCCATCCAATTGGCCTTTTTTATTCTGTAAACCCTACATAAATCAGTGATAGTTCAATAGTTGCCAAGAAAGACTCAAAATAGTTTAAAAACTCTGCAGCCTTAGTAGTTTTATGAGAAAGTGATATATGTACTTACAGTGAACTTCATTTTGACGGTAGGCAAGGCAGTTTCTGCTGGTAATTGATGTGTACTCTTACTTCTTATACAGTAATATCCCGAAGTAAAATGGGTTTACCTTCTTGGCAAGTGCCCTTTGTTCACAGAATTATGACGGGTTTCCTGTGGAAGTGCTGTGATAAGAGTAGGCTTTGATATTAACCTAATTGAATTCATTACATACAGGAAGATGAAAGAAAACTTATAATGGCAAGTTCAAAGCATTTAATAATAACTTCTAAAAGGAAAAAAAATCAGGACCAGAAAATGGATACCTAATAAAATTCATAGTGACATTTTGTGCCTGTACAACATAAGAACTCAGCCTAATTTTTTAATTCATAGTTCATAACATTTTAAAAATAGCAAGATTACCACCTCCATTGGTTTAAAATATTTTAATTCATGTCCCCAGAAATGATGAGGTTGGATCTATATAAATAGAAATTATTGAGTTATTTTGTTTGCTTTCCTTTCTGAATCCTTTCTGTACTGTTCTGTCTTTTAGGATCTCCTTTCCAGTCTTGAGGCCTGGTCTCTGGATCTTCACAGAACCTCTTCACAAAAGTACTATGTGATTACAGATTTAATCTGTAATTAGCCTTTTAAGGTTAATTCTGGAAAGGGACCATAAACTAGAGATTATAAGAAAATAAGTAAGGGAGAAGCAGTAACAATGGACATTTTATAATAATTATTATTTAGAAAGTATATTTTTTAAAGTTCATTTGAATTTGATAATTATGTACAGTCATGCCCCAGAAAGAGTTTATTAGCCTTGTTTGCTGCAGAAACCTTGCAAATGTTTATTTAATATTTTAATTGACCCATTTAGATGTCTGAGCGTTGTTGCCCTAGAATGGTTTCCATTGTTGTATAATATATAGAGATACATATATAGCCTTAGATAATTTGGATTTGTTTCTTACCTGTGCTTGTTACAAAAGAAGCACTTTAAGAAGTACTCATTTAAGTACTCAAAAAGCAGTTCTTATTTAGTAGCAGCTCTATCATTTTCTCTGTGTATCAATCCTGCACCTTACAGTAGTTCAGTATGGGTTTGCACCCTTACATTTCCTTTGCATTTCCAGAATGACATGATGGAGACTCTCTCACAAATTCGTGTCTCTGAACAAAATTCTCCACTGCTGTCAGTTGCTGAAGATCTCTGCTGCAACTGTTATTGACAAGGCCAGGGAATCTCACTTTAACTAAGACGGTGAGGTCCAATTCTCATTTATACCAGTAAGGGCTCCAATTCATCATACCGTCATTAATGGATGTCTTGCTTGGACTACAGCAATGTGGGTGAGTGGAAGAAATGTTTTCCATCTTCATTTTTCTACCACTTTGCAATTTGCGCGAGGTGTAAAATATGGTAAATGGAAGTATTAAATTACTAAGCAAAAATATTTCATTCTTCTAATCAGTCTGGTTTGTGGATGCTGTATGGGGACAGGTATATCATTAGCCTCAAAGATCCAAAATACACAAGAAAGTCTGTTATGAATGTCACAAAATCCTCTGCAAGTCTCTGGAAATTTAATCAATCAACTAGTTCCTGAGAAAGGCAGTGAGAAACCGAACTCTATAATGGTAGTCCCTGTGGTGGTGTTAGTAATGAGTTGGAAAACAGTTTGGTCCATTTGTTCTAACAGCCATAGCCAATTTGGCCATTATAATAATGTGTCACATTTGGAAGCCTGAATCTCCAAATCTTCCATCAACTTTTGATTACTTAAGTAGTTGTATGGGAAACGTACACAGCTAGAGTATTTGACATTTAGAATAGATTACAAAACTAACTACAATTGTAGAAGCCAGGAAAAAGGGCAGTGGGGTGCGCTTTTACTAGATCCTAGAAGCTTGTTTTTTAATTACTGAATGCAACTGAATTCTGCTTGACCTGTCCATGCACATAGATTTTTCTAGACTCTGTCACCCCATCTTGATCCAGTGTGTGACATGCCCAGCTGAATGCAAACATAAGCATAGAGAATTTTGTTCCTTTTTGAGGTGTTGCTTCATTCTTTACTTTTCTCCCACTACCTGCTCACTCCCTGATAAAGCAAATATTTATCAAAAGTACATGAAAAAAAATAAAATTAGTCACCAAGAGAGTTTGTTTTGATAGTATTATTCCCACATTAACTTGATTAAATCCATCTCCCTTATATGTTGAAATTTCGGTTTGGTAATCAAACATGAACTGTAATTATACAAGTATTCTTTTCATACTGTTTCCAAGGGTCTTTTGTTTAAATGTTTTTTAGTGGATGATGGTGCCAAATAATGGGTCAAATTTTTCTTGCAATTTTGCTTGCATAGATTAAGAGTAATTCTGTAACTTAATCATGTTTTACTGGTTTAAATTAGAATGTATTTGAAAATATGTGGCTTTATGAAAATACCAGAGAAATTAAGTTTCCTGTAACAATATGCATTGCTGTGTTGTAACAATATATTGCTTGTTCAGAACATTACTAAGTTTCCATTTCCTCCAGACTTCTCTGTACTGATATGGACAATCTGCAAGTGTAACAGTCACTTCATGTGGGGAGAAGTTTGAGAGTCTTCACTTAGATCAAAAGTATCCAAAGCAATAAGACTGCCTTGAGAGAGTGGGTATCATCCTGAAATTCCAATCCCAAACCTTGCTCTGACTGAGGGCAGGCAAAAGTGATGGTTGTGTACATGAAAATTAGAGCAATTTATAGCTCTTCTTATGCAGCTCATTAATTCAGTTAATTAAAATATAAGGGCACTTAGAGGACTGTGGCATGGTCATGGATATTTCTGATTCCAAATGAATGCATGCTAATTTCAGTTATATTACCGGGAGGCGTATGAATTTCAGTGTGGGGAAAAGTCTCCAAAAAGCAGGGCTTTCCTACTGGAGGTATATCTAGGCTTTTGCTGAGTTACAGACATGAGACAACTAGAATTATTTTCTCTCTTGCAATAATGTTAATTAGTCAAATGCTTTTTAGAACTAATCTTTTATCTTTGGGCTTATCTGACTAATTGACATTCTCAATGAATATAAGTTGGAAGTCATGAGATCGTGACTACTGTTATAAGTCGTCTTCACTAAATACTGCTTATTGCTCTGCTCTTACATGGGGACTTGCATACTGATGCTTAAGAAAGCAGAAGCTCATGCTTTAATGCTACAAAAGTTTCTCAAAAGAAATTAATATATGAAGACATAATTATTACTAGAAGTTAATTTAACATTAGTTTAATTTTTAAAACTTTTAAGACTTTTTAAAGCTTTTAACTTTAGCTTGTGCCTGAACCCTTCTGTGAAAGGTTGTAATTCTGCCAACAAAGAATCATTTGAGAAGGGGCAGGGCCAGCTTTCAACAGGATAACATCAATCTAATCTAATTTAATCTAATCTAACCAAGCTTGTCACAATTTCATATCTGTTTATATATATGTTCTGATATATTTCTTAGCAGCAGAGCTTTGTCACACTTGAGATAAAATTTTCCACGTAGAGTTGTGTGTTATAAAGAAAATGCATGCAATTTCCTTTTTATATTGAGGCGTGTTTGCAGAGATAATTTCTGTACAACCTCTTTTTTTTTTTTTTTTTATTCCTGATGAATGATGAATGTTTATAATCATCACTAATTATCTGGATGATGGGGTAGAGTGCATCCTTAGTAAGTTCACAGATGACACAAAACTGGGAGGAGTGATGGATTCACCAGAGGGTCATGATGCCATCCAGAGGGACCTGGACAGGCTGGAGAAATGGCCTCACAAGAACCTCACAAAGTTCACCAAGGGAAAGTGCAACATATTGCCTCTGGGGAGGAACAACCCCAGGCACCAGGACACGCTGGGAGTGCCCAGCTGGAAAGCAGCACTGCTGAAAAGGACCTGGGGGTCCTGGTGTAAACCAAGTTCAACATGAGCCAGCAGTGTGCCCTTGCCCCTAAGAAGGCTGAGTATTCCTGGCTCCATTAGGTAAAGTGTGGCCAACTAGATAAAGGGTGTTGTCCTTCCCCCCTACTCAGTCCTGGTGAGGCCATACCTGTAGTAATGGGTCCAGTCCTGGGCTCCCAGTGCAAGAGAGACCTGGACATACTGGAAAGAGTGCAACGTAGGGCCACAAAAATTATGAAGGGACCAGTGTACCTCTCCTGAGGAAAGGCTGAAAGAGCTGAGACTGTAGCCTAGAAAAGAGAAGGCTAAATGGTCATCTCATCAAAATATATAAATACCTGAAGGGGGGGGTGCAAAGAAGACAGAGCCAAGCTCCTGCCAGTGGTGCCCAGTGCCAGGACAAAAGGATATAAACTGGAGCACAGGAGGTTCCATCAAAGAATCAGGAAGCACTTTTGTGCTGTGTGGGTGATGGAGCAAAGGAACAGGTTGCCCATAAAGCTTGTGGAGTCTCCTCTTTGGAGATGTTCAAAAACCGTCTGGACATGGTCCTGGGCAACCTGCTCTGCATGGCCCTGCCTGAGCAGTGGCTGGACCAGATGTACCCAGAGTTCCCTGCCAACTCAACCATTCTGTGATTCTCTGACAGATTACAGAAATTTGTTGGCTTTTAGGATGAATTTTCATTTTATTTGAAGGAATAGGCCCTAGTTAAGACATTTTAGTAAAAAATAGTTTGTGATTCATCAAGGTTATCTGCTCTAGCTGATGTGGAGTCACAGATGAGATGAGAAGTCCAGGCAAGGTCCTATTCACAGGAGAATACTTCATGGCAATATCATGTGGTCATTGACATTTGACATAAAATACGGAAAACAGTTGTAACTTTAAAGGAGGAATCTCCATCTTGTTTCTGTTGTTCTGTGACCTTGTGTGAACCACACATCCTCTGAAGTTTCGTGTTACTCCCTCCTAGGCTAGCAGTTAACTAGATTCTGTCTGTGAAGCATAATCATTATTCCTAACTACGTCATTAATTTCAATGCATGTGATATGTATCATGGCAATTGTTCAAAAATGAGCAGCACTTTTCGTTAGAAAAGATCATGCATATGCTAGATAGAAGAAATGGCTGAAAAGGTGGTCTATTTAGTAGTTGGCACATAACCCGGCATAACGTAGGTGATTGTGTTTTTTTCCAGGCTTTGTCTGCAGACTATCAGGCTGTTAGGGATTGTATTTAAGAAGACAAAATGCATATTGTATGAATGAATAGCAGAGTTCCTGATGCCATTTAATTCTAGACAATATCCTGTTAAATATTAAAAAATGGAACTAGAAGGAGTGGAAACTCCTGTAAAGTTTTAACCAGTAAATAATAGCCATCTGGAGAGTGATTAACCTCACAAAAGCTGATGTATTGACTGCTTTTAACATATCAAGATCTGGTTATCTATGCCAGACCAAAATTTCAGATATGAGGTACATGGCATGTAGATATGGACTTGTTCTAATCACGAAGAACAGTTCTGTCAAGTATTTCCCACACCTACTGCAAGATATAAAAGTTGAAGGTCTCTGGAGTTTTCCTGCATTCTTACTTTCTGCAGCCTCTTGCTTTTAATCTGAAGGAAAAATGAACGGATTTGTAAGTATATACATTTTTATTGAATTTATATTATTAAAAGTTCCTTTTAAAATAAAAGTATAGAAAAGAAGATGCGCAAATTAGCGGTACAGTACTGGGGCTAATATGACCTCTGTATTGGTGTGGTTTCTTTTTCTTTTCCTTTTTCTTTTTCTATTTTGGTTGTTCAGTAGGAAACCTGTGTTTCTTGTGTGTGCAGTAAGCTCCTTGAAGTCAGTGGAAACATAATTTGATTGAAGGATGCAGAACTTGATTGCAGGAGATTTTGTTATGATTTAATAATTCCCACTTTTGAGACAAAAAAAGATGTAACATGTTATCAAGGGGTGTGACTTTTGAAAGAAGCATAAAATGTCACGACTGTTCTGCATTTTTACCATTACAGGCAAAAGAAAGCCTGATAGCAAGAATTTTATAATGAAGAACTGTAATTGCTTTAAACTAATACACATGTGGATCGGGTAATTTTTCAAACTGAAAATATGACTGTTTCCCTCAAATCATGAACAAAGTTTTTTTTGTCTAACTCTGTCCATCTGTGTATGACACTGCATGTTGTTTCTTCTGAGTGAGAACGCTTATTCCTTTTACAGGCTGCAATTCTCATTTTGCTGGGAGTCTTTTGGACTCAAACTTCTGCATTGCAAGTAAGTAGACTGACAAGCCTTCTAGTGCATGTATTTGTTTAAAATGTTTTAAATTCCTGGGCAAGGAGGAATTTAATAGGAAGAAAAGAGCAGAAGAAGCTAAAATGATGCTTATTACCAAGCACAGAGAAAATTAGCTTTTACCAAAGGTGACAATCATATGAGCCAAAGAGGCAGTTCTGTGCACCTGTGCAGTGACAAGAAATTCGTGGAGCATAGGTCCCCTTAGCTCAAGCTAAAATTTGAAGACTCTTTTAGTCTTCTCTGAGTCATTGCTGCTGCCATGTATAATGACTGGGATGCCACATGCTGTTTTCCAAAGCCTGCAGTATGGGCCTGTCCCCTTCCCACTCACCCTGACTCAAAATCTCTCATAATTAGTCTCTACCACAAGGGCCTCTTGAGATTGCTAGAGAGTTGTTAATGGATTTCACATGTATATAAAACAATCATGGTTGTCCATTTGAGAGAAAACATTTGTTTATATTGTGTCTTTAAAAGTGCAAACCAGGTGAACAATGGTTTTGTGTTTTTTTTTACCAAAGACTTTTGTCCTGAACGAACCTAACAATGATTATGTCACTGCAACTATGACTATCAGCAATGAGAAGAACTTTGCTGACGTCCATGTCCGTTCTGGCTTGTACTCCTCTGATACTATTTTTGACTACAGTCATGTAAGTAAATCTAAGAATCTGACTAGATTCTAACAATCTCTTTAAAGAACTTAATATACTCAGAGAAATTATTTTAGTGCATTGTCATCATAAGTTGTCCTGAAACACTGTTTCATTGAAGACTCCCATCACTTCTACTCCTCTTATGCAATCTCTCTTTCACACCTATGAGGATGAAGTTTTTTAAGAGAATTGTAGTAAAACACATGGTAGTCATTCATGAAAGTGAGAAGAATATCATTGACCTCAATGCAAGGGAGTGAAGAGCTGGCTGTATACACTCATGTATAGAAAGTTAGCAAGTACAGCAGAAGTCCATGGGAAAAGATTGTTCAAGTCTTATGGACAGATATTAATGTTAGCAGGCTGCTTCTGTTCCCCAAAGGTGACAATGTAAATGAGGAAATGAGGAATCATTCCACCATGACAGTCAGTGTAGCCACTTCATATTTCTTCTAGATTGCCCTAAAAGCTAGGGAGAATCAACAAACACCAGTGGTAACTATTTTTAATTAATTACTTTTTTTTTTAATCACAGGGATATGTTGCAACAAGGCTGTTTTCACGAAATGCTTGCTTTATTTTGAAAATATCTGAGGCTTCCATCCCAGAGCTGCAAGAAATTGGACGCCTGGCTTTTGAGAAAAAGGTGATTTTGTAGAGATACCTATTCTGTATACAAGAAAGTCTACTGTGTACAAGTTACATGGTATGATGGGATCCCTCCATTCTGCCTTCAAGAACAGTTGTTGTTCTTAGGAATGTCTTTTACTGGGTTAGCAATGATGAAACAGATCTAACAAGATAGAACTTCAAGGAAATATCATATAGAACATCATTTTAAAATAATAAACAATCATGACCAACCTTGCATATAGTAGATTGTCATTATAGTTAGAACTGTAAGATCCCATGCCTGAGGAAATGGTGTATTTTGACAAATTTGGGGTGGCCTCAATGTGAGATCACACAAGGTTTATTGATTTTTTTTCATTGGTATGCTAAGATTTTGTCCTTGACATCATTTGAAATATTTTTAATTTTTATTTTTTGCAGAACTGAATTTAGAAATCAGTTTACTATGACCAGATGGTGATTTTCCTATTCAGGCAAAGGTTTCGTGAAGGTGACTGGAAGCATTGCCTGGAGATGAACTTGAGTTCTGGTCCATCTTATGACAGACTAACAATAGTGCATTTATAACAAAACTTCTCATTGTGCTTTTCAGAGTGCCTTTATGGAGTGGGAAGATTAATGTATGTGAAAATTACTTGACTATATTGCAGTCAATTAGCAATTTATTAATTATCACTTCAACTCAGTTTCACTGTGTTGATAGAATTAGTATCTAGTGCACTTTGTTTCTGAATAGACTGAAAAAAACGTATTTAAAAACATGTAGATTCTTTAGCTAATGTTTTATATGAGACAAAGGAAGGTGATTTTAGATCATGGCATTTTTCTCAATGGATGCCATAGTAGCATGGCATCATAGTAGCATGAAACCAAAGCTACATTACTGATGGTGTCTAACATTTTCTCTTTAGACTATGAAGAAAGTGTATTCTCCACAAAACGTGTGGGTACAGTTTCAATCCGGCAATTCCGTGTTTGGAAATATCAAGGATTGGTTTCTCTATGGTAAACCCATTGAACAACTGTGCAAGGGTCTGCCTCTCTACAAGCTTGTGAAGACTGAACAACGTAAGTAGCAAGAATAGAACATTGTGCTTCCATTACAGTGTATAAGCACCTTTCTATCTTAAACCTAAATCCATGTGGCACCTTTGTGAGGCAGGAACATATTGCCCTGTTTTAGGGAAGAAGAGTAAACCTCTAAGAAAATTTGAAAGAGTAAGGCTCTTGGATGCTTTGGAAAATCCAGTGAAGCACCATTTTTCATCATCAGGCATCTAAATATCTGAAACAGCTGTTCCGAAGTGGTTTGCCTAGTGTCACAGAGGAAGCCACTGTGTAGCACTTGTACCCATCTTACAATCCAATGGTACAATGGTCCCACAAATCTGCTGTCATTTGACAGCATGCTACCTGCTCTATGCAGGTGATGGGAAAGGAGCACAGAGGTGATTTAAAGCCATACAGGTGTTTCCTCCCTTTGAGTTACACAATAAAAGTTTTATACAGTATCAACTGAGACCAACAGGAACATTGAGCAGGGCCAAAACTGAGAATGAATTTGTGTATTTGACTCTTCCTTTCTGGATACAGGGATCTTGTCACTGAAAATATCTTTTTTTGTCATTGTTTCATTTTTAGCACTACTGAATTCTCATAGCTGTGCCAGCGCAGGAATTCCAACCATTCTGGGCATTAATATCTGTGAAAAACTCCAAAAATCCTGATTTTTATGGTTCTGCTTTATGGAAAAGTCTCATTTCTCTGTGTGCTTTTGTGATAGAAAGCATTCTTAAACTGGAACAAAACATACTCATCTTACCTGTCCTAAGCTTTGAAGACAAAAAATGTATGCTCTACAAATAAAGATAATGTAGTAATTCAAATGCTTTGTCTTTTTTTCTTCATTCAAAAGCAGAACAGAAACAGTCTAGGACTTTCTAGAAATTTTGCTCCAGAAAAGATGTGTTTCACTTTGGTGCATTTGTATACTTAGGCTGCAACATGAGATAGGCATTGGTATATGCTTCATGCCAAAGAAGAAAGAGTAAAAGAACATGGTTTTGGTGGAGAACCTCCCTTTCATATCAGCACCCATGCTCTTCAGGCAGAGTCACTTTACATATGATTACTAGAGAGAAGAAGGGAGGGACAGAGGAAGCAAATGGATGAACAGATAGATAAAGAGAGGGAGTAAGTATATCTTACTGAATGTCAGTGGAGCACTTCAGAATATCTTTAAGCAGATTTCATTTAAACATTATTTTTACAGATGTGTCTGAAACTAAGGCCCATATCTTAAACCTGACACTTTGAGAAAGTTCGCTTCTAGAAATTCGTGTTCAACATTGTTGAATAGGATTTCAGATTTTGGATAACAAGCCATTGTTTTGCAATACCTTTTAGATTTCTTGCAGGTTTACACTAGGATTTGCAAATAAGCTTGAGTTCTGTGAGGCCAATGAAAATTTGTAGCAATTTGAACAGCTGCAATAGAAAGAGAACCCTTTGTTACAGGCATTTTTCAAGCCTAGATAGAGGAGACTCTGTCAGTCCTAAAGAGTTTGTAACCTGGGATAAAATTATCCTTTCACACAATGCCAGTGTGTAAGACAGAGCTGTGGCCACTTGCTGAGTTCCCCTCATATGTTGGAGAACAGTTTACCTGTTGAGAGCAGTTTATATCTCAGGATTAAAATACAAGATGAGGCAGAATTGGTGCTACCTGTGTGCTTTTCCCATGGATCTCAGTGAATGGTTGTATTTGCACATCAGTGCTTGGAAGAAGAGTGAATGTTGCAGCAGAATACTGAATATTTGCAGTTTATCAGAGACTTTAATAGTTGCCAAAGGGCAAAGTATTCCTTTTGGGCCCAGGTCTGCAATTTGTTATTTTCAAATCAGGCTCCTAGTCAAACCATCTGCTATTTTTTAAAAGAGCATTTTATCATCTTATGGTAGAACTGTTCTTTTGGGCGAATTACAACAGTCTGCAGGTTCTTGGTGATCTGGAGAATGTTTCTTGAGAGTCAGACTTAGATAATTAAATCCAAGAGTATTTTTGTGTGTGTGCCAGATACAGTATAGTCTGTTTAGCCGTATTTTGAAGTGAAGTCTACTGAAGAGATGTAGAAATAGGACTTGTAGTTGTGATCACAGAATCATAGAAAGGCTCAGGTTGGAAGGGACCTCAAAGATCATCTAGTGAATGAAGTCTAATTAAAACAACAGGGTGGTTATGCACAGTTATAAAAATGCAGTGCTAAAATCTTCTGTTGACCCAGGGATAATGAGCAATACTCATATGAAAAGTTCTGTTCTCTTCTTCTGTAGTTGCTTAGAGATTCTGAAGACTTTTCTAAATGGGCAAAATAAGGGATGCATTGCTGCCTTGATATCGCTGATGGGAAACTGAAGCACAATCTACCCTGTACAGTTTGAATGTTATCATGGACTTTCTGATCTTAGAGGTCTTTCCCAACCTAAATAACTCTATGATTCTATACTATGATTCTATGGAAGTTGCCTGTGACCAAGGCAGGAACTGAATGCAGCTTTTCAGTCTTCACTTAAGGCTTAGTAGAATCTCATGTGTTTTAATGGCTTTTTCATTTAAATTATGTACATATTTGAGATCTTGTATTTTTGGTTTAGAAAATATTGCATAAACACCTAAAAGTTTACTGAAATGTTTTTAGCGTGTACTTCAACTCCTCAGTAGATTTGCAGTTGATACTAGAGTAAATGGTTCTACAAAGAAATCCAGAACAAGCTCCAATACCTTATTACCCACAACTTTTTTTTTTTTTTGAACTAGGGAGATAAAGCGTTTCTATGTTTCATGTAGTCAAACATGGAAGAAGGTTTCTAGCTTTTCTTTTAGTTCACAGTCTTACTGTATCCATCAGGCCTGTTTATATAATAGATTTGCATTTAGGCTACTGTTTGTTGTTTTATGAATAATGCTTCAGCCATCCATGAACTCTCACAGCACCTCTACTGTCAAACTGCACAGCTTAGAGGAAAATGTTCTGGATGGAGCACCCTGGGGGCAAATTTGTTGCTGTTGATGCACCTTTTGTGGTGTACCTCACAACAGAGAGAAAAGAAAGTGCAGGGAGAATCATATACCATGTTGCTCACATGTCCACATTCCCCTTACCCTTGTTTCTCAGAGGTTGTTCTGTTTTCACAGGAGCACGTGCATTGCATGTTATAGCTTTGAATTTTAGACCTTGAACCCAAACATATTGGCACCACCAGAAAGAAAGAAGAAAGAAGAAATTAATTCAGAGTTTGGTAACTGTAACTACAGGACAAACAGAAATGTAAACTCAGCTCTGAACAAAAGCAAAGAAAAGGACCTACACATGAAAAAGAATGTTGATATTTTATCTATTTGATACTGTAGTTAGCCAGTGCTATTTCCTGCTCACTATGCAACAATTTGCCATGTGTTTTATGTATCCATTTTATACTATAATTAATCTATTTTTAACTGTTTTGCAAAGTGATGGATTTTATTGGTGGACTACAGGGAAAGACCAAGGAATTAAAAGGCAGCAACAACAGGTAAAGTGTCCCTGGAGATATAGTCCCTTGGTTGCCTTAAACAACTAAACAACTGTAGTCTGAAAATGTTTTCAATCTTTAAATCCACAGCCTGGCAGCAAAGACTTTGGACTGAATTTTCATGATCTGAAGGAAAAGTATAACTTTCATTTTACTTATAACTTAATACTTAACTGATGTCATTGCAAGACCTCTCATAATTATTTTTCAACAGTCTTGGGAATCTGGAGAAGTCCCAGTGAACTGGAAACTGGCAAAAACTGTTCCAATTCTCAAGAAGGGCAAGAAAGAATACCTGTCAGTCTCACTTCAGTGCCTGATAAAATTATGGAGAATATTATTCTGGGAGATATTGAAAAACATTGCAAGACAATAGCTATTGGTCACAGCCAATACAGGTTCACAAGAGGAAGGTCCTGCTTATCTAAATAAATTTCTTTTTATGATAAGGTTACCCATCTAGTTGACCAAGGGAAGACAGTTGATGTAATCTTTCTGGATTTCAGCAAAGCTTTCAATACTGTTTCTCAAAGTATCCCTCTGGATAAAAGAATAAAAATACATACTAAGATGGGTGAACAACTGGCCAACAGATCAGGCTCAAAGGTTACAAATGAGGTTACACCATGCTGGCAGCCAGTCGCTAGTGGGGTTCCCCAGGGCTCCAATTTGGGGCCAGTTTTCTTCAGTGTTTTATACATGATCTGGATGCAGGACTGGAATGCATGCTAAGTAAGCTTGCAGCTGATACTAAATTAGGAGGAGCTGCTGACTCCCTTGAGGGCAGAGAGGCCTTGCAGAGAGATCTTGACAAATTGGAGGGCTGGGCAATCACCAACCGCAGGAAGTTTAACAAGAGCAAGTGCTGGATTCTGCACCTGGGATGGGGCGATCCTGGCTACGAGAGGCTGGACGAGAAGCTGGAGAGCAGCCCCATGGAGAGGGATCTGGGGGGGCTCTGGTTGACAGCAAGTTGAACACAAGCCAGCAGTGTGCCCTGGCAGCCAAACGGGCTGACCGTACCCTGGGATGCTTCAGGCACGGCACTGCCAGCTGGTCAAGGGAAGTGGCTGTCCCACTCTGCTCTGCGCTGGTGAGGCCTCACCTTGAGCACTGTGTGCAGTTTTGGGCACCACAGCATAAAAAATATATAAAGCTGTTAAAGAGTGTCCAAAGGAGGGCTATGAAGATGGTGAAGGGTGTAGAGGGCAAGACGTACAGCGACGTACAAGACGTACAACGAGAGGCTGAGATCACTTGGATTAATCAGCATAGAGAAGAGGAGGCTGAGGGGAAGCCTCATGGTGGCCTGCAGCTTCTTCCTGAGGGGAGCAGAAGTGCAGGTGCTGACCTTTGCTCCCTGGTGACAGCAACAGGACCCAAGGGAACAGCATGGAGCTGTGAAAGGGGAAGTTCAGGTTGGATATTAGGAAAAAGTTCTTCACTGAGAGGTTGGTTGAGCACTGGAACAGACTCCCCAGGGAAGTGGTCACAGCACCAATCCTGCTGGTTTTCAAGACATCTATGGACAATGCATTCAGACATATGATTTGATTTTTAGGTAGTCCTATGTGGAGTCAGGAGTTGGACTTGGTGATTCTTGTGGGTCTCTTCCAACTCAGGATATTCTATGATCTTACGATTGTATAAACTTAAGCATATGTTCTACATAACATGAAGCACCTGCTATCACAGAGCTCATTAGGTATTCATAGCTTTATGGTTCCTCTATAAGCTATTCATCAGCTTTATGGATAAGGATATTTTAATATTTGGATTCCTGAGATCTCCCACTGGAATGGATAGAAAATGCCTACTGATTTCCATGTGAGGAACCCACAGAAGGTTGCAGCCACTTGCTAAGCAGCCAGCAGCCAGTGACCATTCCCAGAAACAATGGGAGAGACAGTTACGCTCACAGTCAAAGGAGAGTGTTTATCCTAATGACAACTGCCAAAGGTTGACATGCAGAGAAGATCGTGCGTGAGGCTTATTAGCCTTAAGCACAAGATTAACACCTTGAAAATAGCACAGGCATTTGGTATATCTGCATCAGGGGACGTGCAGTGCTGTGGTGATCCCACCAGGACTGGAACTCAGATCTGTCACAGAAATGAGGAATGGAGCCAGTGCTCAAGCTTAGATGCTATAGAGATATGGGTGGAAGGAGTCTAGAAAGGAAGAGTATCAGGATGTGACTCTTGCTACGTTGAAGGTTACCAGGTCTTTCCAAGAGTTTCTTTCCATGTGAGCAATACATGTCCTGGAAGTTTAGCTAGCTTTTCAGCTAGTCTTGTTCTATAAAAAGTGGTAAAAATATTTCATGTAGAAGAGAGCACATTGGGAGTGTGTCTGGGTGTGCCTGAGTGTGTGATTACGTGTGTACACGTACATGGGCAGCTTTTGTGTGTTAAAACAGTATTTATCCTAGGATATGATAATCAGAACAATGTTGATTATTTGCTTTCAGCTTTAAAAAAAAAAAAAAAAATATTTAAAGGCGTGCCTGGAATCCCAGCAATGGTATCATTGGATGCACTCTGACAGGCAGCTAAAATATGTCAAGTATTTTGGGATGGCAGAATTAGCACACATTCCAGTCACGTCTCCAAGTCTGCTGCAATTAACCTTTCTTGATCCTTTACACATATCAGTGGGCAGGAAGCATCTATGGTCCCTCACTGCCAAGGACACCAGTTTATCTAGACACCTGTCCTGCATATTAAGATCTTTTTACCACTGAAGCCATTCCGCTGAGAACTTTCCCCACTGTCGCCTCTGGGTGTTTCCCAGTGTGCAAGACTATTTATCTAGATCAAGTTGTGACAGTTTTGTCAGTTGCAATCATTTTAAAATCAGAGATTGACCCAGAAACTCTTACCCTGGTAAGCAATACCATTTACATGAAATAGACTGCTTAAATTAGGAGTGGCAGGTTTTTGTATATCATAGAATCATAGAATGGTTTGGGTTGTAAGGGACCTTAAAGATCATCTAGTTCCAACCCCCCTGCCATGGGCAGGAACACCTCCCACTAGACCAGGTTGCTCAAAGCCCCATCCAGCCTGGCCTTGAGCACCTCCAGGGATGGGGCATCCACAATTTTTCTGGGCAACCTGTTCCAGTGCCTCACCACTCTCAGAGTAAATAATTTTGTCCTTATATCTAATCTAAGCTTACCCTCTTTTAGTTTAAAGCTTTGTCTTACATTCTGTGACAGAAAGTCCCTCCCCAGCTTTCCTGTAGGCCCCTCTTTAGGTACTGGAAGGCCACTATAAGGTCTCCCTGGAGCCTTCGCCTCTCCGGGCTGAACAACCCCAACTCCCTCAGCCTGTTTTTGTAGGAGAGGTGCTCCAGCCCCTCATCTTTGTGGCCCTCCTCTGAACTCATTCTAATACTTCCATATCCTTATTGTGTTGGGGGCCCCAGAGCTGAACACAGTGCTCCAGGTGGAGTCTCACGCGAGCACAGCAGATGGGAAGAATCACTTCCCTTGACCTGCTGGCCATGCTTCCTTTGATGCAGCCCAGGACATGGTTGGCTTTCTGGGCTGCCAGCACACGTTGCTGACTCATGTCAAGCTTCTCATTGACCAACACACCTAAGTCCTTCTCATCAAGGCTGCTTTCAATCTATTCTCCACCTAGCCTGTGCTTGTACTTGGGAATGTCCAGGTCCAGATGCAGGACCTTGCACTTGGCCTTGTTGGACCTCATGAGATTCACACAGGCCCACCTCGAGGCCTGTCCAGGTCCCTCTGGATGACATCCCTTCCCTCTAGCCTGTTGACCACACCACCCAGATTGGTGTCATCAGGAAATCTGCTGAGGGTGCGCTTAATTTCACTGTCCACATCACTGACAAAGATGTTAAACAGCACCGGTCCCAGTACTGACCCCTGAGGAACACCACTTGTTACTGAGCTGTTGAGGACGTTGAGCTGTCGACCACAACCCTTGGAGTGCGACCCTCCAGCCAATTCCTTACCCACCAAGTAGTCCATCCATTGAATCCATGCCTCTCCAATTTAGAGACAAGGATATCATGGGGGACAGTGTCAAACGCTTTGCACAAGTCCAGGTAGATGATGTCAGTTGTTCCTCCTCTATCTACCAATGCTGTAACCCCGCCATGGAAGACCACCAGATTTGTCAGGCACGATGTGCCCTTAGTGAAGCCATGCTGGCTGTCACCAATCACCTCCTTATTTTCCATGTGCCTTAGCAGAGTTTCCAGGAGGATCTGCTCCATGATCTTGCCAGGCACAGAGGTGAGACTGACTGGCCTGTAGTTCCCCATGTCTTCCTTTTTTCTCTTTTTGAAATTGGTAGTTATGTTTCCTGTCTTCCAGTCTGTGGGAACTTCACTGGATTACCATGACTTCTCAAATATGATGGAGAGAGGCTTAGCAACTCCATCTGCCACTTCCTTCAGGACCTGCAGATGTATCTCATCTGGTCCCATGGACTTGTGTGACTCCAAGTTCCTTAGATGGTCTCGAATCTGACCTTCTCCTACACTGGGCAGTTCAACATTCTTCCAGTCCCTGCCTTTGTCTTCTGGGGCCCAGGCCATGTGGCTGGAGCTCTTAAACAGATAAGCTGTCTAATAAATGAGAAAAAGGCTTCCAGTTTGCATCGAGTAACAAAGAGGGATGGCTGTCTACATGAGCAAACTTTGCTTTATAGGACAGAATTCCCTTGAAGAAAAAATTGAAGTTGGGCTGGAGAATCAAGCCCACTATTTGAAACTAAAATTGTGCTGTCTGATTGTCCTCATTTTGTTAAGTCTTCCCACCATTTTTATACTAACAATGTATAGTAATGGGAAAAAAAAATCATCCCTTAGTTTTAGAAGTAAAGAACTTGCCTCATGAGCTTGTCTCTAACCTCTAACCACTCTTCAACTTCAGCTATTTGCTCCTGAGTGGAGCAAATAGCTGCAGTTGAACAGTGAACAACATACAGGATCTACATGCAAAAAGAAAAAGTCATCCCAGTAAATTGGAAGTATGCGCACAATTTGAAACAAGGTGCCTAATTTTAAGTACTCAAGTCTTAAGTTATTGTCCATGGAGGAGGTGAGGAGGGCTTTGCAAAATCACTTGTTTTGTATAAGATAATGTCATGGCCCATGAGCCACGCCAGATATTCCAAGACACATAATCCAATTCTGATGGCCCGTAAGAACTGAGTGTGATTTTGATTGACCACTAGATGGCAAATTGTTACAGTAATCTCAACAGTTAAGGTTTCTTTATTACAATCTGTGTCCAGGACTGTTACTAGGTGAGAGCTTGTTCTCGCTGCGCTAGTAAAAACACTGATTACATGCAAACCATAAGACAAAAATAAAATAAAGTGAGTCCCTGTCAACCTGAGACATGTTCCTCAGGAAGAAAATGCTGGGTTGGATTGCAGAAGATTAGAATACTTTCTTTCAGATTTCCAAACCACTGTGATTTTTGTTTTCATGTGAAATTAAGCCCCATTTTTTGACTAAATTAATTTTTCTTTTTCTCATAATATTTGTCATTTCTTCTCTTTACAATATATAGACGTATCCCTTTATCTAATAAAGCATTACATTTGTAGAAGGTTTACTAATTGGAGACCAAAACATTCCAGAAATGTAAGTAGCAAAGATTCACACAATTCCAGAAATGTAAGTAGCAAAGATTCACACAATTTAAGTGAAATCTTTTTCTGTTTCAGAACAGGAATACAGCAAAGGATGTAAGATAAATCTGACAAATGCCAATCACACACTAACCATGAGCCCAGGTAAGGGGGGAAGCCCCAAAACTCCTGTATCCCCTTTATCTCCTTTTCCTTATCTTCTCACCCCTGTTGTCACCAGGTGAAATCTAACAAACCTCATCCTGCCATCTGCCTCTACCTCTGCTCTTCCTGCTTGGCTATGCTCCTCCCTCAGACATAAATACTCCACAGAAGGATTCTGCACTCTTGCTTGTTTGGGTTTTTGTTTCTTTGCTTTGCTTCGTTTAGAGAGGTAGCCGGGGAGAAAGTGGGCAGGCAGGCTGGCTGGAGTTCTGTATCCAGGTCTCTATTCCTTGCAGGCAGGTCCTGCTGTTCTGGTGCTCATCATGGCCATACCATGTACTGTTTTTAACATTTCTCTTCCTATTCTGCAATTTTTTTCCTTTGCTCTTTTTCACAGCTCAGTAAGAGGTAGACAGACTCATGTGACTTGAAAGTTCCCACTTTATTTAGTTTTCTGAGGGTGTGTATAAAGAGAGTAAGGTGAAACAGACCTAATGAGTGGGGTCCTCTAATTGATCCAGCCATTTCTTGTTGGACAGAAAAACGGATGTATCATATAGACCCATTTGTGGCCATGCTCAGACCGGGGAAAGTATCCTTTAAAAATTATCCTGTAATTTCTGGTACTAGGATGAGAGCTGATGAGGGGATATAATGGAGGGTAGAGGGGTAAAGCAGTGCAATGAGTTTTTCTGAGAAGGCTCTTACGGTTTTGATGGCTTCCAGGACAGCCCAGACTATAAAGGCAGCTAAGGCCTTTATTTGTTTGCATGCTGTAAATCCTGCCCAACAGTTCCTGGGTAGGACACAACACATCCACCCATCGCATACATGCTGCGATTGCCACCATGCCAGCTGCTGTGGAGTTTCCCCTTTCCCCTGCTGTCACCATTGTACAGATGGTCAAATAGTAATTGGAAGGCATTTAAAAATATGCTTAACTTGAGACATAAGGACTTTAAGGCTTGACCCAACAGTGGTAGCCACTAACCCTTTCCATCCCGTGTGATAGGAAGCAGGGGGAGTTTTCACCTAAAGAAGCTCCCTAAATCAGAAATTTGCCCTGAGCACACCAGGAGGTGTTTGACAGCATCACATTAAGCAATGTCCCTGGGTGCAATATACTGAGAGCCGAGCCAGGGCACTCTGCCACTCATTCCAGATAAGTAGAGCCCTTTAACACCAGGGACTGTGAGGGGCTTGTTCCATGCTCTCAGTAAGATAAGCTGCCATCCGCGCTTCACAAGACACTCCTATCTGCCAAGCCGCTCTGAGAAAAACTGGGAGATGTGCAGCATGATTTAAAGCACATTACAAACTCCTACAAGCTGCAATCCTAAATGTGGGGGTCTCATGAATCAAAAGTGAGGAAACACCAGAAGTGTGGGATCCTTCAGATAGAAAAGTGTTTATGCACAGCTCATAGATGTTAAACAGCTGTGAAGGAGATAACACAACAATAAGGATAGAACTGTCAGTACAAAACTCTAAAAAGTGGAAGAATCATTAAAAATTCTCCAATTAAAATGTATTTTCGTGATCCTGAGCATCACAACTGTTAATACAGTTTAATTAGTACCTGTGAGATAGAGGTGTCTTTTTATGCACGCACTGCCACTAGAATGGACTCAAACTGATGGGACAGCTAATCAGAAAACAATTTGTGTATCAATCAGGAAAGCATCCTGGCAACAACTACTTATAGCAGTTGTCTAGGGGCTCTCATTTTCACCGCCCATTGTGGTGGTTTTTTTTTTGTTTTTTTTTTTTTTTAAGTTGTCAAGATAAAGTCACATTTTTAATATGCCATTTAAATTTGGAGAAGAATTAGTCTTTCACTTTATTGTTGGTCTTGTAAGATTTTTTCAGGTGAGGAAAATCAGCAGTTGTGAACTGAGCTACTAGCAGCATTTAATCAAATTTCTAACTAATGCTAACCAATATATATGTATCCTGAGCATCCTAAACAATAAAGATGCAGAAGCCAAACTAAAATCAGTAACAGACAAGCAAACCCTATGCAATTATACCTGGGCTATACACAAGCTCTTTCCCTTTAGAAAAGTATACTGTATGACAAAAACTAATATTTATTAATGCTTCTCTCTCAATTTTTTTAACTTTTTCATAAAAAAGAATGTCTCCAAAACAGTTTTTCCCAGCCTTTCTCTGGTAGCTTTGGCAACAAAAAGCCATGAGTTTAAACATTCTGGAAGGTTTAGCCATAGGGAATGTAATCATTACCTTTTTCTTCTGCACTAAATATAATAAGCATTTAAAACATTTTTTTTTCTTTCATTTGCTGATAACCAGCACATATAGAAGGCAAAACACCATAGAGTCTAGGAGGACAAGACCATATTTGGATTTTTTGCTGTGTTTGAAGTGAAAATAAAAAGAACTTCTACACTTTTTATTTTTTTAAGTGGAAAAGACAGAATTTGGTATTCATTTGCATGACAAACATAACTGAGAAAGGCTGCTGACCATCCTAATTTATCCATTATAATTCCAATCATCAGATTACAGAAACTGAAATGTTAATTTTAATTCTTTCAATTTTTAAGGATGGATTTAGACAATTTTTATTTGTTTGTTTTTTACTGAATCAGTCTCTTCTACTGTCACATAGAACTTAACTTTCCTTTTTGATGCCAACCCTAACATAAAATAAACAGAACAATTATTAGACACACTTGTCTCATTTTTCTTCATGTTTTGTTGAGGCGAATACAAGCTGTTGGCTTTGTAATTACCATCTCGCACTGAGATATCAACAAACTACCAGAAAATATTCCATCTATGTTTAGTTGTTAATTAAGTAATTTTGAGTTATTAATCAAAATAATTTCAGGTGAACATAACCTGTTTTCTTCAAATCCATTGTTCAAGATTAAAAATCTATAGTTCCAAAAAACAGGGACAGGATATAATTAGTCATTGTTCCCAAGAGCTTTGTCCTTTTAGGGCTTTGGAAGTATTTAAATGGAGTTGTCATTAAGGAAAAGAATGTTATTCCTCAAACAGTCCACTTGGACATAGCTGACAACGGGGAACAACTTGGGAGATTTCTGTAAAGTTTTGTTCAGGAGTCTTGCTTTTGTCAGTGTCACTGAAGCTGCTCAGAGGGTTGCCCAAAGTTTAACACCCACATGAATCCAAAGCTTCACAAAATAACTAGATTATGAGAGAAGGAATTTCAGCAATGTAAAATTAAAACTTTCTCTTGACCTTTTTCTATTAAGCTGTGCTGTGAAGCAAGTATGATAAGGAGCCAGCGGAGTCAAAATTTTTAGTATTAAATAGCGTGCCTACTCTGCTGTTCATTAGCATTACAATACAATCAGGTTCTTTATGAAGATCTCAGATATTGATTTCATTTCAACTGTGTCCCACTGGATTTGAATTGTTAGCCTAAATAAATTGTGTGACCTTTAAAGGTACTAAATTTTAAATGACCTTTTTATATTATTTAGAGCCTCAATCTGTGTATATACACAAATAATGGGAGGGGAGACGAATCAATAGATTTCTTGAGGTGTCCCCCATCTCATAAATGATATAAGCAAATGTTTATCTTAGTGTTCCTGGAAATACTTATGCTCATGGAAACATTTTTATCACCTGTATTGATGTGTTTTGAAGCTTGGCAGGAAAAAAGAAAGATTAAATGTTGAAATGTACAGAAGCAGACACAAAAGCAAGGGGCTGCATTGTCTTTCTCATGTAAGGATCTAAGAATTTCTGTGTATCATTCTCTCACTACACAAGACTGAGTTATGTGCATGACTGCATGCTAGCACAAATTTCCCAATTACATATAAAGAAAATTCAATCACACTGGATAATGGTAGCTCCTCCAAATAGTGCTCAAGGAACTGAGCACACAGGGAGCTGGGATTCACAGTAAAAATGAAGCCACATGCTTGCAGTGAATTTGCCACATACGACTGACAGGACACTGATGAGAAGGCAATGTCCAGCTCTTTCCAGTCCTCTTCTTTCTGTTTCTGTTATTCAGGCTTTGTGCCAGCTTGAAAAATCTCTGCGTATCATTATTTATCTGTACCGCCTCATGGCCAATGACCTGCCGCTAAGACCAGATTGCAGTTGTGCAAATGCACAGTGATGGACTCCCTTCCTAGAGCCTGGAGCTTTTGCCACCTCAGCAGGAAAAACAGAACAAAAAAAGGTAATTGACAGCAGACATGCAGGTAGTCTGCGTGCCCTACTTGTTAGTGTGTCCCCCAGCCTTTTCTCTTGCCTGGAAATAGCTGATGAAGATGAAATGCCACTGGCTTCCCTTATAGAGCTATTGATGTGCATTTCAATATTGTCTCCAAAAGGTCACAAGGAGGCTGTGTTACACAGCTTAAGTAGTTCCCTTCTGTTGTGGCTGCACAATGTCTTTCCTTCTTCTCTCTGTTTTCTTTTCTTTTTCTCCGTCACTCTGGTTTTAACACATTGCTATGCCTCTCTCTTCCCACTCTTTCTTTAAATAATATCTTTCCGATTTCCAGATCCATCTGAAATCAGAACAGAGAGCTGCTGGGGAACAGCCCATTTATGGAAAGAAAATCCAGAGCAGCCATGAACCGAGGCATACAGGAACAAGGACTCAGGCAGATGCAGGAATGGAAACTAATTTTAGTTATTCCATTGCAAGCTCATCACACTGTCAGTGTCACACTCTTCTTTATCTACCATATCACATCCAACAGTTGCCTCATGCCACAGCTATCTCCTGACAGAGACAATTGTGGGCCATATTCGTAATAATTTTGTGTCTGTATTTTGGAAAATTTCAAATCATATGCTGGGATGCTTGCTAGAGCACATTAGCTTGCATCACTCTCCTACTTCCCTGAAATGGCATATATGTCAGTGGTATCCTGATTAGAGAGCAGCTTTGAACCAAAACCCCTGCATTTATACAGATTTTGGAAAGGATTGAAGATGTGCTCAGCAGGAATTTTGAAAATTTCCAAACAAGATGTCTTAATGTTGATTCAGTCTGAATGTTGACATTTGATCAAAGTATTGTGATAGAGATACGTTATACCTCTTAACACCATGCAGTGGAAAAATATGTGGGCTTTTTTTAGATTTATCTGTGTTTTTAAGGGGTGATTAACGTCACCAAAGGCACTGATGTTTTTTTCTCCATTAAAACACATCCTTTCTCCTTTATTAATGCTGTATTACTTAATGGGCAAAAGAAGTCATGTGTCTGAGAATGAGAACTCTCCGTGTCATTTAGAAAAGACTCTCAGGCTTGACATTATTTTTTTCTCAACGGTTCTAGCACAGAAACAAAAGTTCCCTTGTGCTATAATGCAAATCACTTGCAAGAGCAGGTTGGGGAGGGGCAGGGGGTATTTTCTTGTGGCAAAGCAGGGCATTGCATTTTGAATTCCAGAAATGGAGGCATGATTGCTGACTCAAAGTTGTTTGAAAAATTTTCTTCTATGAAACAAGGATGCATCCCTTTTGTTATCCTCTCCTTCTTTCTTCTTTATATACAGTGTACGTTCTTGCAGGACAGATTTTTTTCTTATGTATTACACATGCAAATACGGAAATGTTCCATGACAAATAAACATGAAGCTTAAATGAAAACTGTAAAGCTGCTCAAGGTCACAGGATACTGGAAATGTCCAATATTTGTTTGGTTTCCTGTGTCTCCAGCCCTAAATATGGGGATTTGAAATTACAGTTTAAAGATCTATAAGAAAAGTCCCTAAAAGACCATACTGGATGCAAAGCCTTCCCTTGTGAAATCTGAAATGAAAAGCTCTTACCTCCATATTCCAGCCCAAATTTTACCTGTGATATTTATATTCATTTATAAACAGAGCAGACAATATTTTAATATCTTTCCCCTATCCAATAGATGATTTATTTAATCAGATATTTTTTCATCAAATATCTCTCTTTTTTATTACCAAACAAACAAACTAACTAAAGAGTAATCTGTAAGGAATATTTGATTTTCAGCAATGCTTCTGTATTTAAACCATGATCAATTACATTCTTTTCCTCTACTGAAAACTTAATCTCTTTGGGTTTTCTTTTATATGCTTTCAGAGTGGTCTTTTCAATAGAATCTATTCAAAAAAGGAATCAGGGAGAAGGAGTAAAAATAGAAAGAAAAAAGGAAAAGAAACAGATTTATTCATGTTTAAAAAACCTTAATATCTAATAAAATTGGATTGTAAATCTTATGAAAATTTTTTGTTATGCACTACTGAACCAAAATCCAGCTGACTGAGTTTACACGTGGAAAAATTACACGTGACTTCTTGTAACTAACTGGCAAGCTTTCTGTTTATTCACTGAGGAACCATTTAAGTCACAAAAGCCCAGGACACGTAAGCAAACATTAAACACTTTCTCTTGGAAAAAGTTCCACATCCCAACACTTTCTGAGTGTGTTAGTGAGAGCAGGTTTTTCTCCATGCTGAAAATCATGCTAAGGAAGGGTAAGGATGCTTAAAAAACACTTCACATTCTTTTTTCCCAACTTCCTCTTACCCAGAGGAGCATCACACCATTTCAACCATGGTGTATCGTCGACCTTGGCACTTCGTAAAGCTCTGCTTCACTTTCTAGGCTTTCAGCGCTGAGCTTGCCTCACACATTCCTGTTCAAACCCCTGCTCTTCTGCTGCCTCTTGACAGAAGAAGCCATAAAGGCATCAGCTTGGAGGAAGCTGCATGGTGCCTGAGATTAGAGTCTATTTTGGAGACCCACAATCTTCAGGACTGACCCTTTCGACAGCTGAGCTGTTCCCAGGAGTTGCTGCCGCATAGCCTCGGCTACCGCTGTGTCAGCCGCGCTCACGTTCTTGCCCGAGCTGCTTAGCACTGTGAGTGCGAACGGCCCTCTCTCTGCACACCTCCTCCAGGTCTCATGGCATGAGAATGGAGAGTGTCCAATCTAGAGTGCCACCTCCACCAGCAGCCAGCTCGAACAGGAAGGGCGAGGCATTAGTTAAACAATGCCATAGTTGCATTGAATATTGTTCCCTGATTCTGTCGGGATCAGTGCAAAGGCTAATGTTTCCATTAGCTACATTTTCCCATGTACAACTTTGAATTCTCTGGGGAAAAGAACCCAAATTTCCTAGGAATGAAGGCCAAGAAACCTTTCTGTAACGCTACCTGCCTGATGCACAATTTATTGCTCATGAAATGGGGTCATCAATTATGCTACAAAATTTAATAACAATTATACAGTAATGCCTATTAATGTTCTCTCTCTCCATCTACCTCAGTTAATCTGTTTAGCATAGATTTCTTGAGGGTAGTTTCCTTTCCAGGATACTTATTGTACATGTAAATTGCAGTGCATGTGAAAAAAAAGACCAAACCTCTTAATTTCAGTGACATGAAATAAAGCCATTCTGTTAAATACTTCAACTCTGGAAAAAAAAAATCATGTTAAATTAATCAGCCTAAAACCTAGGGAAACAGGAAGCTGCTTTTATATCAGATGTACTCTATGGGTTCTCCTCTATTTGGCAGATCCCCAACAGGGTCTAAGTTGAGTAAGCTAAGAAACTCAGTGAAAGCTGGTTTGTATATAACACAGCAGGCTGCATTGCCTTTCAGCATGCTATTGTTCAAGGAGTTATCAAAACAAGAGTGGAAATGCAAAGACAGCTGGAATGTCTGAGCAGTGATTGTGCTTCTCATGAGCCACTGAATGAAGATGACATATTTGTGGGTTAAGGAATTTATGTCAGATCGCTGTGTGCACACTACATTTTACTTACATATTTATATCTACGGGGTGTGAACTTACAGATTCACAGAAAATGTCTGGACTTAGTAAGGCTTAGAGAGGTCAGTAGCCCAGCCTCTGCTCGAAGGCAGTGTCAGCTCTGCTTATGTCACTGCCAGAGCAGTTACAGTAACCTTGTTCATTTTCGTCACCCAGCAAACCAAAGCTGCACAGCAGGCTAAGTTTTAAACTGTAGGAAAGTGGAGTGAACATGGAAAAACTCTTCTGGCTGTAGAATTGTTCGATTAACAGAATAATAGAAAGGAGACTGACTTTATGTGTGCTTAAGGCTCACTCCTCAGAATCACCAGTGTTCATAGCAAGGGCAGAGATTCAGCGAAAAACCTCAGTTGTACAAATACTCAAAAAATGCTTTTAAATTTAAAACCTTTAGCTCTAAAACTCACAGAAAACTCAAAACCCTCAGAATTGGGCCCTATAATGCTGTAGATCCCAATGCCTACAAGCTCTGAAAGGCATATCTCTGCTTGCTGTTGCCTATGCATTCAAGCTGTTATTCATGCTTGTCTGAGAAGGAAAACCAGATATGAGCAAGCACTAAGGATAAGGCCATATGCTGTGAAGTGCTGAGAAGATTCAGCACCTCTTGCCTTCCAACAGGCAGGAGCTCCTATGAAATGCTTACACCCTTCATGGAAAAATATATACATTTATATATATGAAGTCAGTGCATTTCTGAAATTAATATTTAAGCATAAAAAGGACCTTTTGAAACCACTTCTGTAGGTACTATTGCTTTCATAGCAAATGTACTACCTGTTCACCTGTCTATGACAAACCATCTCAAAGATCTCCTTTTACAGTAGCCAGTTACTGTACTGAAGAAAAGAGTTAGGGCTATGTTCCCCGACTCTTTTCTCACAGTTTTCATTGTTAATCTCCCTCCCTACGGCCATATGGACCTTAGCTCAGCATAGTCAGGTGATGAATCACAAGCAAGAAGGCTGTGCTTTTCTTTTTAAGTTAATTAACATAACTGACCTCAGCTCAGCTCCAGAATTTCCCTAAGATTTTCTGTGTTTAGCTCTGGAAAGCCACAATATTCAGAGAAAGTCTTTGATAAGGCTGAAGAGGATTTATAGATAAGGTTGTACAGATAACCATGAAATCCACCCTGAGATCTAAATTAATCTTCCTAAACTCAAATATCAACTTCCAATGCAGCTAAGCAGTAACAGGGACCTTGATAATGTGTTTTGGTTTATTATCAAGTTTCCCGTGCCTAGAAGGAGAAAAGTTGAATAAAGCCAGGTTAAAAGGCTTAGCTGATGTACCTGACATCAATACCATACATGACTTTGACAAAGATATTGATATTTATGAAAAAAAAAATACAAAAATAGAGAGTATTAGTTTAAATAAGCATGGCTTGAGTATCTTTCTAACTAAGTCAGCTGGAGTTGTGACCACTTCTGCCAGTGACAGATTTGGGCTATTGAAGAAGGAAGAAAGTTGCAGAGATGGGGTAGCAAATCACTGGACATGCTTAGCCAGAATGGCTAAGATGGCTAAATGGCTAAATGGAAGAGTCCAGAAAAATCAACAAATCAGTTTAGGTTTACTCTTTGGTAAAGCTCTTGGTAAAGCTCTTATTGGCAGCAAAACTTTGCAGTGGTAATGAGAAGAAATGGCCCTTCATCTTGAAGTTGACTGCTAGAGAGGAGCTGAGCTCTGGCCCTGTAGCCAAAACAAGGCCACTTTGAAAAAGTCTCAATAATGAAGTGATTTAAGTGGTCAATGTTATATAACAACAATGTTATATAACAACTTGCTCAAGAAAATATACATATTCTTTGCATGTGCGATGCTCACATTTTGTTGAAATTTGCACATCAGCCACTGAACAACTTTAGCACACCTTTTTGGCAAAAACTTTTCCAGATACCCCACATTGTACCTCTGAGCTATTTGAAGTCGTGCAAAGGTGAGTAATGAAGTCAGTAGTCTGTTGGCCTTTGTGCATTTTCAATAGTTTTTGGACAGTCTTGTGACTAAATAAAAAGTAACTGTAACCTATAACCTCCTGAGTCAAATATGTAAGATGTGAAAGGAAGAAAAGATTTTCTTTACTTTCTCTGTTTCTGAGCCTTTATATGGCACATGGCATTGAGCACTGGCATTCAACCAGTGTTAATGTTCAGATCAGGAAAGAGTGTTTTATAGCAAAAACAAGCACTGAAAATAAATAAAATAAAATAAAATAAAATAAAATAAAATAAAATAAAATAAAATAAAATATGAAATAAAATAAAAGTCCTTAATCACTAAACAACACAGTGCCTTATGCATGTAATATGGTGTCTGCATAAAAAAAAGGGCTCCGTTTTTTTTTACAGTTTTACAGGCCATACTCTGATCTTCCCTGACTCATATTCACTGTCTTCAAAGTGCTTTTCCCAGTGAAGCCCTTGCAAAGTGCAGCTTTATAGCTGCAATGTGAGAAACCCTCCTCACCCAAATATCTTGAGCTCACATACTTCTCTGCATTCAGGGCCTTGTGACCCCAGTGTTGCTGTAGTACCAACAGCTCCCCTCCTGTGCTGCAAAGGCACAGAAGAATGGACCTTTTCCCAGAGAGGTTCCTTTAAAAGTGAAATTTTAAAACTTATTTTTATATTAGTTTTTAAAAAGCTAGATTTGTTACCTTAAAGGAGCTATTCTTTGCCCTTGGTGCAAAATTCATAGGTTTCGGCAGAGGCTCTGTAGAATTTACGTTAGCTTGAAATCTGTGTGGATGAAATTGTTCACGCACGCCAAAGGAAGTCAGCTACCAGGAGGCAGAAAGTAAGGGCAGTTCCTCTCCGAGGAGAAACTCGTCCTATCTCCTAGTGTCCTAGCGCAAATGTTTACAAAACGCTCATTAAGGGAAAGGGGATTGCAAGATAGCAACAAATCTGGTGAACAGCTTACACTACATGAGATAAGAGAGGCAAGGCAACCATAGAAGAGAGCAAGCCATATCCAATTACTGAGACCTGGTTTTGGGGAGGGGGAAGGGGGAGAGAGAGGACGGATCACAAGTTTCAAGACAAGAGCTTCCAAACTTGTCATCTCCCTGTGACACAAGCGGCATATAACCCAGGGGATAAAAGCGCCACTTAGCCCACACGAGAGCTAGAGCTTGTTGAGTGTGGTTGGAGACTAGAGCGAAGCCGAAGCCATGGATTCTGTAGTCCTCCAGCTGTGGGCTGTCCTCTGTCTCTTGGTTCACTTTGCTGCTTGCAGTCCCATCCTGAGCTTGGAGCACTCTTCCCTGGAGGAAGACGTGCCTCTTTTCGATGAGATCCTCTCCGAGCAGGATGGTGTTGATTTCAACACGCTGCTTCAGAATATGAAGAATGAGTTCCTGAAGACGTTGAACCTCTCTGACATTCCCCTGCATGAAACGGCCAAGGTGGACCCACCAGAGTACATGCTAGAGCTGTACAACAAGTTTGCCACTGATAGGACATCTATGCCATCTGCAAATATTATTAGGAGCTTCAAAAATGAAGGTAAGATATGTGCATCTCTAGAGGAAGCAAATAGAAATAAGCACCCTTGTAGTCAACATGAAATGTATTTACGAGGCATTGAGCAGGAACTGCACTAAGAGGAAAAACTGCCATTCACTGAGGCCACCATCGGAAATAGACAACTAATACTGTGTGTACTAATGTAAGCCAGATACAACTTGCTGCAAGATAGATCCCTTGTCCTCTGTTTTTGAGATTGTAAGGTTTTGGGGGAAGAAGATGTTCCTTTAGTGTTTGTACGGCACTAACTATAATTTGGGTACATTTTCATTATCGCTAGAATGACACCCATCTTTTGCAATTATCTGCCTGATTTTCAACTGGATACCTTCATTAATATTTGAAATTAAGGCAAGAAATTGTTTTACACATTGTTCAAATGTGCAGTATTTTCATATTGAGAGCTTAACCAAATATGGCTTTCTGTTAATATCCTCTCGTTATTGATCTTCACAGGATTCATCATGTTTTCTTCCTCTGACATCTGAGCATAGTTCAGAAAATATACAGAAATACGTGAAGCAGAATTTTGGATAACGCTTAGGTTTTACTTTAGGGGAGTAGAATATTTTCTATTAAAAAAAAAAAAGTTTCTGCTTCAGCATTTCCCTTCAGTTCAGGAAGGTCAAGATAACGTTTCACTGCTAACATTCAATAACTTGTCAATAGCTATTTGCATCATTACAGGTTTTACAGGTAAAAATGTTTTTCAGCTAACTATTTCCAAATACCAGTTATTCCACTTGGCAAATACAAGTGCGTTAATTAATTATTTTTAACAACTTAGAGATATATGCTACTATTCAAACTGTCATGGGATTTCTCTCCTACTTCACTAGTCTACTTAATGAAGTATATCAGGTAATATCGTTGGTTTTTTTTGGTTGGTTGGTTGACTTTTGTTTGTTTCTAACATTTGCAATTTAAAAATAATGAAGTATAAGGAGAGATGGTGCACAAGTTATTTCAGTTTGGCAACACAGATGTGACGAGAAAATCCATCAGCTCTGTTCTGCTCTGCTCTATCATTCTGCCAGGCCCAGACACTCCTTATTGGCAACATGTTTATGGTTTGTAGAGGCACTGCATTGTGGTTTAAATCTTTTTTATGTATTCTTTTCTCCAGTGTGGAGGAATTTATTGAAAGATGAATGGCACACCAGTTACACCCACTGGTGAACAGTTATTCGCCTCAAGAGCTGTGCCTGTCACTGTGCATCAGTATAAATGCAGACATATGCTGGAATGCCTATTGTTCTTTTCTCATTTTGCATTATTCAGAAGAAATAAATGTGATAAAATTTGGCAAATTTAAACTATGCTGAACAATAAAATACAACGTGGTTTAGTGAAGTAAATCTGAAATTATTCCAGTGGCAAAACCAAAATTCTTTCTGATTTGCAGCATTGAAAACTCTACAGACTGACCTTTTCTTGAGTAATACAAGTAGTGGTTCACAGTTCTGTGCCTTTCTGTAAGCATCACATTCAATGTCTTTGTCATCGCAGCAAAAGTTCTGTACCAGATAGGGTAAACTTAGCGTAACTGTCTGTCATTTCAGTTTTTCTCTCACCTCTTCTAATCCAAAACAGCAAGATGCAAAGTGAGGATACTGATATTAACACAGCTTCATAAACACATGCATTAAAGGAGTGATGCAATTAATGTGTGGGTTTTTTTTTTCTATCTTGACAATTTGTGAAACTGGGAACCATTCTTTCATGCCAAAATAACTTTTTTGATAGAGAAATGAATTACTTGTACTACTGTAGTGGTCAAGACAGTAGAAATGGATTATCCCGTGGAATTTTTTGTTCACCTGCTTACTGAAAACTAGCAGTAATGGTATTCATTGATTCCTATATTAAATTTGTTATTGTTATAAAGATGTTATAACATGTTGCATGGCTGGAAGTAGTTCTTTGTTTTAACCCATGCATAACGTCTCCATTGCAAATGGGGCTGTAATATTCTATCTGTTCTTAAAACTTGAGTACAGGTCTTAAGGGAAATGTTTCTTTTCCTGTGGACTCCAGATCACTCTTCCTGACCCTACTATTGGTAACAATAAGGTATTTCACCCCATGGCCTTTCTAATTAAAGAGCAAGGTCACATCCTGACTTACACATGAACTCTTTTCTTGCCCTGCTAGTGCTCAACCATGTTCTTACATGTGGTGTAGCCTTGCCCTCCATCCTAGAGAATTGCTCATGCTCATTTTCTGTATAGTCAGGTGGCATTTCTCCACCCTGTTGTCATCTGTAATGACTGAAGACTTGCTTTAGCATACCAAGGTCAAGGAAATCCCAACAATTACTCAATTACTTCCAGTATAGAGATTAAAGCTAAACATCCCTGTGCTTGAATAGCATTGCCCTTCAGCTCTCCTACCCTGTGTAGTGTGTTCCTACCCTGGTGAAGTGCGGAACGTATTCAGCTCCCACCTTATCAATAGACAGGTAGAGAGATGCAAGCAGAATGGCACTTTTTTTTTTTTTAATGAATGGATGGAAGTGCAAAAAAGGAAAAAAAAAAAAGAAAGAAAGAAAAAGGCAGGTGCCTCAAAACCTTCCTCATGTCAGTAGGACAGCTCATGTGCTTAAGTTAACTGCTTGCTTAAGTGCACTGATGGAGCATGGCCAATACTTGCAGCTTTATCAGTGTCACTTTTCTACAAACATATCAAAACTGGAGAAGTCAGAGATGAAGATAGTAGTAGATCACAAGCAGTTTGCCTCTGCAGAAATGTTACACATAGTGTCTACGTCCTAATCTGTCTTCTGAGTTACAAGTAGACAGCACAGTAATTCAGCAACAAATACATAGTCGTTAGCTAAGACTCGGGCATTGCCTGAAGAAATGCATATTGCCTATGTATAAACAAACAACACAGATAGGACAGACAGTCTGAATGACAAGCAGATATTATGTTCTTCTTATACATGTTATTAACTAAAGCTGCCAAAAGTGCCTGACTGAGTACAGCTGTTTGACTTTGCTCACTTGAAACCCATTGAGTCTGTAGCAGGATTTCTGTTGATTGGCAGGTCACTTTGGGTGTTTGCCGCCTGTTCTTCCTAACCAGGAGCCTTTACAGTTTCCCAAGAGACTTTTCCTCCCTTTGTGATTGCCCCTCTCCATTGGTGAGGGACATTTCACTGGAAGGGAATAGTTGCTAGCACGGAAACTTTAAGCAGACCAAGATACAGCCTGCTGTTCTTGCATATGCAGCTTATCTGTCTCATGTTCACTCCAGTGCCATATCCTTCTACCCTTCCTATTCTACACTTGCTGTTTTTCCTCATTTGTTAAGCAGGTACCACAGAGCAACCTAGAATTGATATCATTTCAGTATTAGGCAATATATTTTTAACATGAAATCCTTCCAGGTGACAAGGAAGTCCCTGGAAGACTTGGAGCAGAAAGAGAATCTTTAAATCCAAGTTTATGGGCTTTATCATATCTGCAATCTCTCTGTCCTTAAACATCTAGAATGAAGTTGGCCTTTTTTCCAAGTACAGTTTTAGGAAGTGATGAAAAAACACTCACCTGAAATTATTTCATTGAAACCCAGCAAGGCAAAACATGTCAGATGAACTTCAATGCATGTGTTACTGGATGTATTGACCCTTCTAAAATGCATGATCTTTGTCATTTCCAGATCTGGCTTCCCACCCAATTGGTATTACAGGAGTTCGGAAATACCCCCTTCTATTCAATGTGACCATCCCTCACCATGAAGAAATCACCATGGCAGAGCTGAGGCTCTACACCTTGGTAGAACGGGACCAAATGCTCTATGATGGGCTTGACCGAAAAGTCACAATTTTTGAAGTGCTGGAAAACGACCACATGGGGGTAGAAGAAGAAAGAAAGATAGTGGCGCTGGCATCCAGACAGATCTATGGCACAAGCAGTGAGTGGGAAAGCTTTGAGGTCACCGAAGCCATCAGGCGCTGGCGAAGGGCAGGGCTGACCACGCACCGACTGGAAGTTCATATTGAGAGCAGGGAAGGGGAGGAGCAGAATGGAGAGGGGAAACTCGATATCGACATCAACTCTGAGGCTAAGCATGTGCCCCTGTTGATTGTGTTCTCTGATGACCAAAGCAATGACAAAAAAGAGGAGAAGCAAGAGTTGAACGAAATGATAGACCATGAGCAGCTCCTGGACTTGGAGAACCTGGAGGTTGGTAATTTCCATGGCCACCCTGGTGAGGAGGCACTGCTCCAGATGCGTTCCAACATCATATATGACTCTACTGCCCGAATCCGGAGGAACGCAAAAGGCAACTACTGCAAAAAGACTCCACTCTACATAGATTTCAAGGAGATTGGCTGGGATTCCTGGATCATCGCTCCAGCGGGATATGAAGCTTATGAGTGCCATGGAGTATGCGCCTACCCCTTGACAGAGCATGTCACACCAACAAAACATGCCATTGTCCAGACTTTAGTTCACTTAAAGAATCCCCAGAAAGCCTCCAAGGCCTGCTGCGTGCCAACCAAACTTGATCCTATCTCTATTCTCTACCTAGATGCAGGGGTGGTCACCTACAAGTTCAAATATGAAGGCATGGTGGTATCAGAGTGTGGCTGCAGATAGTAGCAGGGAACACATGCACAGGAGAGTGCACACGGGAAGTATTTAATGATTCAGTCTGTAAATTTGTACATTTCAGATTTCTTATTTAATAAGGTTATTTAATGAGGCATGTACAGATAATTGTATGTTTCCTGTCATGGGGAATTGGCAAGTCATATGACTGTAGGGAATGTATATTTTGTTCCATTGCTTGCTTCTTGCTATTCTTTGCTGCCCAAATTATGGCCAAGTCTCTCTTCGTATCAGAGCATAGTGCGGATCACTGGGTTGTTTGGGTAGGCTCTTCACACCAGAAGGGGCACATTCAAATTCACAGGAATAAAGGCATATTTTTGTACTTTGTAAATATTGATTGGCATCTATAGAGTTTCCCAGAGCTGCTAAAATTATGGACAATACACTCCTAAATTTTTTATTTGTGTGTAAAATCTTTATAAGGATCTTTATATGATCAGATTTTTCTTTGAAAATTTATCTCTATAGATCTTACCTGATAAAACACAGGCTCCTAAATCACTAAGGAACAAGACTTTAGACTTCTTTCTTTTTTTCTTAATCCTTTCTTTTATCTTTCCCTGTCTCAGTTAAAAGTAAAAGATATCATGGCAGGGATGATTTGGCATTTGGAGCAAAAGGGAACCATTCCCTTTCCCATTTTTCTTACTAAAGCAATGAGCCCAGGAGCAATGCCAGGTGTCTGCAGTGCTCTGACATGCAATGGCAAGAAATTCCCCCTGTGCATGTTTATTACAAAAGCACCCTGTGTAAAGCAGCACTGGCTTTGTTCCTTTATCCATGTGCTGTCCCTCAAGGGTCAGAGCTTTTGGTGGCAGAAATAAGAGCAGTAAATCTCTTGAATCCTTGAAATTGTACCAGTTTATACCAGTTACAAAACTAGTCCCCCCGCCCAGTCCGGTAAGCTACATACAAAACACCTATTTAATACAATTCAAATGGCCAAGTAGTATTGCACTGTCTGCACAGAGCTAGACAGAAAAGGAAACCCCTTTGCACCAGCTAGATAGAGAGGATCTTTCCTTTATGTATGTGCTGAATTTGTCAATTCATAAAGGTATTGCCCCTTCTCCCCCCCCCCCCTTAAACTATATATGATGGAGTCACATGCCATGTTTCTTCCAGTCTTCTGCAACAAATGCTGGTGATAAGAAGGTGTCGGAGCTGAAAAACAATAGACCCGTCACTTTATTTATACTAAGCTGCAAATTTGTCAGATTCTTGGGAAAGTGTAAGTGACGCTGACTCTTTTAGCCTGTACCAGAGCCTACTGTACTGTCCCTGCATCTGTTTTACACTTTTAAGGGAAAGTTATCTTCACTGGAGGTGATAAAGGCCTTTGAAAGAATCACTATAGCACTTCATGGGAATGAACACAAAAGACATTATCATGCACCAACTAAAAACAGTTTCCTGGTTTTCACACATACCTATTTTCACACATACTCTTCTGTGCTTCCCATAATTTATTGACCTATTTATTGACTGCCTGCCTTTGTATTATAATGTAGAATACAGAATGTTTTATTTTTGTGCTTGTATGTAATCCCACTTGGATAAAAACCTTGTACCGATACTATTGTACATGGAATCTCTTTATTGAGTTGTGCTGCACAGAGATTGCAGTTGCTGATTTTTTTTCTGCCTTAGATATCTGTGAATACTGTATACCACAGTTATCTCCCTTGCTTACAGAACTGTTCACTGCAATAATTTAAACAGCATTCTGAAGCATGTATGGTGTTGTTCAGTGTATAACAACTCTTGCAGTGGTATCATTGCTTTAAGTGGTCAGCTATGTAGTTTATTGTAGAGTTATACAGACTCCACTCTTGTGCTGCATGGTTCCAGATAGTGAGCTGTGCCACGGGGCTATATTACTTTACACCTGCTCAGGATCTCACCCTGCAAGTGGCTGACACTGCTCACAGACCTTTCCCCTGAGCTACTCTGCAATCTTAGTCTGTAGTTAATGCTATGTTAAAAGAATTCATAAGAGGTGTGATATTTCGTTCTGCTGACATGAACTGCTGCAGCCAACGGCTGAAGTGTCGCCACACAGAACCTTTCAAAACTATCCACAATTCCTATGAAGCCATTTGCCAAGACAAACCGTTCACCTTGTTAGGAGTGATAATCCAGCATTAGGAAGATAATCCGACATTTGCTTTTATCATCTCTTTTCTGCAACTCTTCCTGTGGCAGTGATCTAGCCGGCGTGCTTTTGTACCACTGTCCTTTAACATTTCTGAGAAGCATGTAAGAGGACCTAGGCCTTAAAAATAATAAGTCACCCACTCTAATCACCTGCAATCACTATAAATTTCCCTGTGACCACATAGCAAATCAGAGTGGCTGCTTTCACACTCTCTTATTGTCACAGACGTTTTGTAACAGAGTTGATGGGATGCAGAGTATTATGGTACAGTGCAAATGTGGGCAGGCGTGTAGTTTTATCAGTAAGGAAACCTGCATGTATGAACATAGAAATATCTAATGTGCCTATTTAGGATCAGGTGTCAGCCAGCTTTTTGGTATTAGTAACCTTTATAATGAAACAATGATCAAAGGGGATTTCAGCCAGACTTTGTGAAGAAAAGCAGTAAAGCATGAGCAGTAAAACAAAAATATCCTATTGCGCTATTTCAGGAGAAAACTGAGCATCTCCTGAATCCTTCAGCTGCAACTGTGTTGTTCATCATCTCAAAACTATGGAGAATAGTATTTCATTTTTTAATGTGCACCTCTTAAGATTGTATGCCTGCTTTATTAGCAAAACCTCACCTTACCTTTACTGTACCTTTGAAAATAATTTGGCAAAGACATTTGCTGGATGTTCAAGTAGTAAGATAGAAGAGATCAGGAAGAATAGCACATAAAATTGGGGACTGCTATTTTATAAACAGTTTTCCTTAAGTAGCAAATTGAGGTTGTTTCTGCAAAGTCGGAATCTTATTTCTTAGCTTTCAACACACCTGTCCATATAAATATGGCACACAAATAATATGGTGAGTGTATCACAAGAGACAGTACTACCAAGCTGTATGTTCTGGTACTGTCAGTGAGAAGTCCCTGAAAGAATATCCTAGTGCATGTTTACTTTTTCTTTGTTTCTTCACTTCTTCCTTTTTCCTTCTTTCCATCCATCTACATTAGTACTGTGACTTCTTCTGTTTCTAAAAGAATGTATTTCTCACATTAAATAATAATATGCATTGATTTTCCTTTCATTTCTGATCATTCTGATCTGATACTAGCAGATGTTTGACAAAGCTTAAAAACAAAAAGTAATTTTAGAAAGGTTTGGAAAAATGTAAATTCTGTATGGAACTATCTTTCTATACATCCATCTCCGAATTATCACATGCAACCAAAGGAGGCAGCAACCCTCTCTCATCAAAATCAATATCAATTGAATCAATGAAAATCATTTCACCTTCATCTGTTTCTAAATGAATATGTGTGACAATGGAAGTAGATGTGAAGTCCTTGTTGTGGTGAACGCTGAATAAAATGCCAGGCAGTGCTTACAGTCAAAACAGACAGGACAGGCAAAGGGGAAGGAACAGGAAAAAAAAAAAAAAAGGATAAAAATAAAAGAAAAAAAAAACAAGAGAGGAAAAGCCTGGATAACATATCAGCAAGGGAGTTGCGATTAGAGCTTTGGTCTTGGATTGCTACTCTTAAATCAACACACATGATGCCTCCAGAAGAGCACGAACTTCAAGACATCTCACTCATTCCTGGGCCTTTGGAGAAATCATGACATCTGTGTCTCCTGTGCAAACGCAGCACCAATGCCAGATTTCAAGAAGCGCTTGGAAGTCTGAGGTTCCCTTAAATGATCCATATCTCTTAGCTCTCTGCACATGGACTAAACCTTACTCAAGTAAATTTCTCCCCAAAGCTTTCTTTCATTATCACTTCCTTGGCTACAGTTCCTGGAGCCCACGCTCACTCTGGCTGCTGTGCCCTGCCTGGGTGATGGAAGATACCAATTCCCAGCTTTCTGAGCATTAAAGCTTGGCAGTTCAGCACAGATTTTTCTGTCCTGGCCCTGACAGACCCCTTGCTTTGGGCAGATGGGCTGTTTGGGACAGCTGGCAGAGCCTGAGCAGAAGGGGCAGAGCCCCGTGCTGTCCTGGCAGGGAAGCAGGGCATCACCTCTCCCCACAGCACTGCTTGCAGAAGCAGCAGCCTGGCAGTGGCTTATGCTGGCCCAGGCCACCACATCACTGTTCATCACCTTCTTTGGCACATACACCAGCCTTGTCTCCCTTCCAAGGAGGGTGTTCTTCTGCTTCTAAGGTCCTTAACTTTTCCTTTAGGCCACGTAAAGCAAATGTGCCAAACTCCAAAATTAAGATTGCAATTAAACCTTAACACACTCTGGTCTGTGAAGAGAAAGCCTCTATAGTAGCAGGCTTTCAAACAGCTTCAAATCTTTGCTGCTCCCATTTGCAAGAGCCAAAACATAAGTCTCTGTAGGAAAAAAAAAAAAAAAAAGGATATCATGGACCTATATCTCTTCTCTTACCAAAGACAGTGGGCCCTGACAAGTGAGGAGCAGCTTTGGAGCTAAAAGCGTAAGGATCAACCTCCCCAAAAATGAGGTAACTTAGGAAAAATCATCTCCCAAAGCAACCATCATCCAAAACTGCAGCCAAAAACTAAGTCCATCTTCTTCTCCCAAGTTCCAGATATTGCACTGCCCTTCTTAAACTGCTCAGAGGCCAAAGCAAACCAGAAGCTCCAGCAGCCTAGAAATAGAAATAAATAATAAAATAAAATAAAATAAAATAAAATAAAATAAAATAAAATAAAATAAAATAAAATAAAATAAAATAAAATAAAATAAAAAAGGAGTTTCTAACAACCATTGGCAGTTTTGTGCCTGGCTTACCTACAGCACAATGGAAGAGGTTCAGCAAAGTATTTTCATTTTCTATCCAAAACACTGAGCCAAACCCCAGCAAAATCCATTACTTGTTTTTAAAAAGAGAAAGAAAGGAGGATTCCCTGGCACTTGAACATCTGCTTCATGCATTTGAAAAACTACAGCCCAGGGTTAATTTAAACTTCCTTATAACCCAGTTCAACATTTGGAGTGCAAACACTGTTAATAGGATGGGAACCGGGGTGGTGGTAGTTTGCTTACTATACCGGGAAACAAAGCCAGAACAAAACTAGCTTGAGATAGAGGTTTTGTTTATACTGCTGACCCATCTGTCTTCATTAATGCACTATTTACAGGAAAAGTAAAAAAATTAGCTTCTGCTCCTTCTTCAATTGCAACAGCAACCAATAAAGGCTGAATGGCTCATTTGCCCTCGACTAAAAATGGAAATTCTTATCAACACCCCTTGGAAGAAGAAGTTTATTATATGGAACGTATTGTTGTTGAATATTAGTGCTTGGCCCAGGCATTTTGGCCAGAGCTGTGTATTTCTAGCACAGGCAATGTCAGGAGTGAAGAGCTGTTAGGGAGGTGCCATTGTTGCAGAAAGCAGAAACCAGCCACAAATCATGACCCATGCCTTACCCTCGATTCCTTCTTCTAAGTCTAAGGTGGAAATGTGTTTTTTTCTCTTGTATTGACCCAAACAGGGTAACAAGGTGTGATTTACCTGGGTGTGAGAAGGGGAACATTTGAGGCTAAGCCTCTTCATGACACGGAAACCACGTGAGCCCTCTCAGGCAGCAATGCTGGATGAGGAGAGGCAGCGCAGGGTGATACCCCTTTCTCTTACCTGCAAGTAAAGGGGCCACACACACGTGCTTTGATTTCTAGAGTTCAGAAGCCTAAATGAGGACAGATGAAAGACATCCCAAGTGCGTCCACCTTGAACCTCCTTCAGCCAAAATGAGGCAGGCTTGTGTCCACCTGTTAGTAAACTGATTTAGAAGCAGCGCAAAGCACCCATGTGTGGTCACTCTTGTAGATGGCACAGCCCGAACCCAAAGAGAACCTGAGCTCTTGGCCTAACACCCCCAGACATTTCCTAATAAACACGGACTTTAAAACTCGCTGCTGTGCAAATGACCTCCCTTAAAGACATCTTCTCAATAAGAAGAAAAAGGTACATTTTGCACTACAAGCCCACTGAAATAGAAACATACATGAGAAAAAATAAAAATCTTTTTCCATGAACCATAAAGCCAGAAATTTTCAAAGAGCAGGCAGGTTTACCAGAGTTATCTCACTTACACACCCTAATGCAGGGACATGCTTTCAAATGATTGCAGAACATTTGAATGACCTTGGGCATATTTTGGGCACAAATCTGGCTGCTGGGCTTCTTGCCTCACTCTCCTCCAACCGTTCTCCCCTGCCTTGCTCTTCCTCATAGCCCTCTATCACTCTGCAACCACTTTCACTCAAAGATAAGCTTTTTCTCAGGCTGCATCTCTGCAAGCTGTTCCCTGGTGACCAGGACTTGCAGCATGCAGTATCTGCAGCTTGCGCACAGGAGCAGACGTTGTGAGGAAACACAAAGGCTATCAAAACAGTAGAAGGAGCAGCCATTAGAATTATTGCTACTTTTCCCAGATAAAATGGGGGAAAAAGTCCAACTTTTGATATCCCTGTCAAGAAGATGAATAGTGGAAGGTGATTCAGCTCTCCATGCTGAGGTCTTGCTAAGATCTTCTGCAGCAACTGAGCACATTTGCTTTCAGATGCATGTTAGTAAATGCCAACTCACTCTACTGCTTCTCAAGGCATCACTTCACATCAATAAAAGCAGAATTTCAGCAAGCAATTAGCAGTGAAATTTTCTACATCCAACCCCATCTCACCACACAGCATTGTGGACAAAATTCTTTAGGATACAGCTGCATTACTCCAGCAAACTGAACTACTTTTTGGAGCGAACAATGCCAGAAAATATAAAAGATAGTTGCTAACGTATACACAGTAATTTATCCAGTGGGTGATAAGTCACATACAGCGCACGCCAAATGAGCTTACGTTTGAAATAGGAAGTTTGCTTGCTTGTTTTACGCTGTTGGATATGTGCCCAATGTGATTCTGTTTACAAGGCAAATTGATCAACCTCCTGCTCAGCATTTCAAGGGTTTAGCCGGACCTTTGATTGCATTTTTTAAAGTAAACAAAGGAAATATGGGGGATAAAAGTAATCAACATGGTTGCAATAAAGGAAATGATATGAGAGGAATGGATTTCCGTGACATAGAGCAATGCTTCCTGAAAAGAAGTGGGAACTGTTTTTTTTTTCCCTAGCTCCAAATATTACATTTTCTATGACGGCCCAAGATATGGCCAATGAAAACAATACACAGTATTTTATTTTAAATGAGCAGCTGCAGTACTATTAATTCGATATTAGCAATAACTACATTTCACAGGAGCTGCTGCCTGATGTATCTGCAGTGACTTTAGGATGAGGGGATGCTCACTGCAGTGCTGAGCTCCCCAAACAATGTCCTTCAGCTTTGTGTGGCTGATGCTATCCAGGATGCCGAGCCTCAGATGGTGTT
The DNA here is from genome assembly GCF_964211835.1 of Anser anser. Classification (NCBI taxonomy): domain Eukaryota; kingdom Metazoa; phylum Chordata; class Aves; order Anseriformes; family Anatidae; genus Anser; species Anser anser. Next base: position 5,790,074 of record NC_139747.1, read on the forward strand.
GAAAAGATATGTGTTGAGTTAAGTGAGAAGGTTTAAATACAGGGTGATCTTTGAAATCAAGTACAGTAGCTAACTAGCAACAGAGGCTAAACAACAATCCAACCTTCCATAGCTCTCAGGTTTATGTTGGCTTTGCTGTAGCAACTCCTTATCTTTCCAGAGATTAGAGCATTTTAGATCAGTTGTTGCGAGATTTGGTGGAATCCATTTCCTGAGCTGTCACCACTGGCTAATCAGGCAAAGTTGAAATACAAAGATTTGGCAGAGTGTGAAAGCGAAACCAATTATCCTGTAATACTGAATGTGCTTCAATCATTTCTACCATTGCCAGATTTTAGATGTCTAGCTTGAGATACTGATACAGAGAGCCCTACAGACTGAAACATATGCCATCTGAACTGTAAGCAGAGCAAGTATCTTACTGTAGGAAAAAAAAAATGCTACCCCTTTCTAGCATTTCTACAATTATTTGTAGCTGGCATAACTGTTCACTAAGAAATTCCAATCCAAATTCCCCCATGGGTTAAAATGAGAGTAGGGATCTGTGGGAAACTGAGACAAACATGCTTAGGAGAATAATGGGCTGACCCAGCTGTTGAGCAGATTTGATTTTGGCTTAAATCAGTTGTTTGCTGCTGGGGTAGGCACGAAGTAGCATGACATCAGTCACATTTAAGCTGCTATCCAGAATTTCACTTATAGTTTTGCACCAGTTTTGAAGTCAATCTTGCAGGGATAGCAGTGATTAAAGTTAACCACTTTTGCTTTCCTATCTGAACTCACTCCTTCTCCCTTGGGATTTCTCTAGCTCACATTGTTAATTTTTGCATTCCTCTGCCAACCAATGAATTACACCAGCTTCAGATTTAGCCCAATAACATTGATTGCATATCTTGCACTTCCTCTGTCCTCCCTAATTAGAGCAATGGAGACAAGCAACACGTGCTGAGCTAACGGCAGAGGGAGGGGGCCATGCTTCGCAGGACATGTCCTTCCTGATGGGGCTGCCACAGGTTCCCTCCTGGCATGGCTCAGGGTGCTGCATGCAATGCTAATGAGTTCCAGGACAGGAAAACAATTTAGATGAAGGCCTCAGTGAGCACTCTGGAGATGCATTAACCCCTGTACTTTCTCCATGAGGAAGGAGTGACGCTGAAGATAGAGTTGTCAGCCAAGCCGGACCCTGCTGCACACTGCGGTCAGCACATATGTGGGAATGCAGCAGCCTCTGGGGGACTGGGCAGCCACTGGCAAGCAGCAGGACCTCTGTGGACATCTGAGTTGCACTTCCATCTTCTGCTTGTAAACATCCCGCTTTTGCATCATTTGAGTCTCAGGGAAGAAACCAGTGTCTTCACCACAGACACCAATGTTGTAAACACTTCTGGTCTAAAACCTTTAGTATAAAGTTAATAGAAGGAAGGGTTATCTGGCAAGATCAGCAATATAGTTTACGACCAAAATATATATTATAGAATAGATTGGGATTCAAGACTCCCAAGTCTTTGTATGGCTCTGCTTCATATATGCTCTGCAAACATTTTCCGAAGCTTTCAAATAATGACATTTGTGTTGAGTTTTGGAGAAAAAAAATCTGTTGCCTCAATGGCTTTACTTTCATCAAGGCAAAAGACCTCATTATTTTGGCTCAAATGGTGATCACTGAGCACTCTGCTGCAAATTCCTTTGCCTTGTCACCTTCATGGCAATGGACTCCTTGCTTGCCCATGTTGAAGCTAAAGGGATGTGGCGCTAGGATACATGGAAGGTCAAGCAAAAAGCAATCTAATCGTTTTAGCCCTACACCAGTGTTCCATAAAGACAGTATAGATTCTCACCACGTTATAGCCCCATGTTGTGATAAGATGCCAGGGAGCTTTGTCCCAGCCAGAGTTCCTGCATGTGGTTTCTGAGCAGCCGAATAAAATGGAAGAAAGAGTCTGCTATGATTCTGTTTGCCATTATTAGTGAGGCTTTATATTTGAGTAAGTAGAAGCAGGTCAGAGTGGATGACAGCAATTTAATCTCCTGGTGCTTTTCCATAAATTCTTGCGCTATCCTTGACCATAATCCATTTCTCTATCACTGCCAGCTAGAGGAAAGATCCAGTCCTATGGTGCTCATGCTTTTCTAAGCCTGTATTCCAGGTCTTCTGCAATCTCTAGATGTGATTTAACCCCATTTCAGACTTGTTCATGCAGCTTTCTTTACATCGGATAGGAGGAAGGCAGCAAGGGATCAGGATGCTCCCACCGCCCCTATGGAAACCTCCTTTCTGAGGGTGTGAAAACACAAGAGTTTCCAGTGGGTGTTTGAACTTTCCCTCCTCGGTGTGGCCTGTGTTCTCTTGGGAACAACTGTCCTAGGGGTGCTTGGCTGATTTCCTCATTCCTTTTGGATTCACATTTCCATAGAGTTTAGCACTCAAAACGAGCACCAGATTTTTAGCAGCTTCAATAAGGTGGATTCATGCAAAAGAAACTCTTGGCAGTGGTAGAAAATCTATCCCCTGAGGCCTGGGAAGGGACAGGCAGGGTAAAGGTGTCATGGAACAGTCTCGAAACCTGCACTGGCCCTTGGCATCAAGTGCGGAGCTCATCCAGAGCATGCAGAGATCATGGGGAGCCTCAGGCTGGACGGCAGCCTGTGCCCACCCTTATCATGGAGGTGAGGAATGAAACAAGGCAACGCTGCTGTGGAAAGGAAAAATTAACCTCTCACATGGTCAGAAAGCAGATGCCAAGCCGATGTTTATCTTTATTTCATTAACAAGAGGTCAAAACCTGCCCCTCACCTCACTAGCTGGTTTATAAATACACTCATTTGGAAATAGCTCCCTGGACGTGGCAAACAGCATCTCGGCCAGCTGATGAGATTAAAAGAATGTTCCCCTGTTCCCAGTTCCTGTTATCAGTGTATTGTGTTAAGAAGGCCAAAATATCACATCATGTTTTTACACATGATAAAGCAAATTTTCAGAAGCTGCACCAGCAGCCGCTGACGGGGCTCACCGGAGCTGGCTGCACATGGGGTACAGCAAGACCTTTCAGACAGGGCCATGCATGAAAAATGGCTTTTTTGAATCCTCCATACATAGTGGACTCAAGGAGTAAACAGGATGCTTTCTTCTTGCTGAGCTCTGGGCTTGTTGGGTTTCTCAGCTTGGTAGGCTGTGTGCCTGAGGTTGAGCACACCCTGGTGCCTCGCAAGCGGCAGTCCTCTCTGCTCTGCTCTAGAGCCTAGCAGTTGGGAAAAATCACACCCAAACCCACATCACTCAGGCTGTTACCTGGCCAGTGTATTTGGCTGAAATTATAAGCTATATTTCTTTAGACTCCAAGTTCCCAATCAACTGCTAAGCGCTTCCGTTCATGGGAATTACCTATGGAGAAAACTCTTGTGTAGGACAACAACCAGAATGGTAAATGAATGTGGACACCATGCACACAGTGAGCTGTTGGCAATGAGAGTTACCCAAGGAAGAAGCTGTCCCAGCTGAAGCCTCTCAGCAGTATTCATCACACTTATCTGCTTGCGTAAGTAGGAATACCCAACCTTGCGGGATTTTCATGCTAGAATAGATGAGGACTTTTCCAAAGGAGTGCTCCATCTCTTCCCTGGCAGCTTCCTTCTGCCCCCCTTTTGGCCTTCACTTTGTCGGGATGTGACAAAGCCTCTTGGAGGCTGCTGTTCCTCCGGGCCGGTTGGACGGTCTGGCGCCGTAGCACCCCTGTGCTGCAGCAAGGTGGCAGGAAAACACAGAGAAAGCGAGGTGGTGCGACTGCTTCCAGGGCTTGGCTGAAGGCCTGTGGACCTTCGTTCTCCCCACCTTTCTGGAGAGTTATTTATATAAGAGGTTTCAATTTCACAGTCTTTTATTCTTAAACGCAGCCTGCTTTAGGGGTATCATTCAGCTCCCGTTTATGGGAAGGACGTACACTGCTCTCTCATTCCTGGGGAGAACAACATGTTCTCGCTGTTTTTCATCCGTTTGTGTAAGACACCCTGAATAATGGCTGGACACTTTTCCCACACGTCCACCTCGCCTCCCACAGCAACTTGCTATTTTCTGCAGTAGCCAAGCTAAAAAAAGAAAGTTACTATCATGCCAAAAATGTGATTTTGATAAAATATGAGGGGATAAGTCAGTGTAAGTGTGACTGGCTCGGGATCCAAAGAAAAGAGTGTGGGAAGGGTAATTTCACTTTCTTGCCTCACGCCTACCAAATGCCTGGATACAAGGAAGTGAATTACTAAATGCATACGATAAATACCTAAGAAGGGCAAAATAGATTTTTGCTCTAAGGCAAAGAATGCTAGACAATGAGAGCAGGACTAAAATTAATGTCCTATAAGACATGATTCCACTCCGTAATGCATGGTTTAGCAGCTTGAGATGCATTCAGGTCTGCTCTAATCTGGAAATACTTTTCACATGTAAAGGGAAAGGAAAACCCCATGGGTGTTTTGTGGTTATCCTTCATGCTCTCCCATCTCCTTGAAGGGGATGTTCTTGTGACCTATGGCTATGCCATGCAAGGACCAAGGGGGCAAAAAAAAAAAGCCTTTTTGGTGAAGCAACCTTCCAAATCTATGATGCTCAGGACAGGACTGAAATAGATATTTCTACTGGGTTTATTCTTTATCCTTATCCTTTTATAGTATATATATACATATATATATATGTATTTTTACATGATAGTACCAGTTTCACACTTACAGAATCAATGCTTAAATCCTGCTGAAGTGAAAAGCAGCCCCTAAGCAACCCTCTGTGAGTGTTTTAATGTCCTTTGCAGCACAGAGGAGCAGCAACCCCTGCTTTGGGAACAGAAGAGCCATTTTCTGCTACTCCTTCCCTAAAAGGTTTCATGGCTAGCCTGCAAAAAGAAAAGGAGGAGGCAAATCTAGGCCTTGCATCACTCAGTTTTTGGAGATCTCATGTTCTGGTGTCCCCAACAGAAGCTCTGGAAGTGCATGAAATCCAGAGCAGTATTTGGGTATTGCCAGTGTTCAGGTGCAGCTCTGGGCTTTGTGTGGCTGAGCAGAGAGGATGTGCCCTTAAGGCTGCAAAATTTCCACAGGTCTGTCCACATGGGCAGGTCTGTGCTTTTCTAAACATATTGCTATCTCTTTCTACTGGTAAAGCCTACTTTTTTTTTTTTTTTTAATAAAAATAAATCTTTATCTCACATAACCAGCTCATAAGATGCCCATGTTGCTTCCCAGAGGCTGCTTGCTTCCCCTGTGCACTTGGGAATTTCCAGACCACCTGACCTCATTGGAAAGTCTATCTTTTAAATACAGCCACTATAAACACTTCAATTTTTAATGGGCAGAATATCTTCAAAGAAGTTACTCTGCTCTTCAGAAACAGACGTGGTTTGATAGAGGTTGTTTTGCCTATCTGCAGCGGAAGTGGAGGAATGTGCAGTTTATACTAAATTAACGTGCACTTGTCCTAATCACAGAGACTTCTGAGCCGCAGCCAAGCCTTTTCACGTCATTATGGTCTACTGTGAGCCACGAAGGAATTATTTGCCTCTTCACACTTTTGATCTTCACAGAAAAGAGCGTGTGGCATTTCCAGCCCAGATGCTCCTGATGCTTCTCCTAGACCCGATAGAGAAGTGTCTCTCTAAATGGCTTCTGAGCCTCATGGCCAGATTACTAACAAGATCCCTATAAAGGTAAAAAAATATTTAAACACTGAAGCAGCACTCTCAAGGTCATCTGAAATCACACAGAAAACAACCATGAATGGGAGCAAGTTACTCTGAAATGATGGAAAGTGAAATGTATCTCATGGGCATTTTGGAAACCTCTTGATCTGAGTGTTGGGAAGACATGGGTCCCATAGGTGCATGGGGGGGGACTGTGACTTGCAGTGCCAATGGTGGTAGAGATGCCGGAAAGAGACTTTGGGATGCAAGAAATGTGTTGTCTTGGGATGCCATGGCATTCAGTGCATGCAGGCAATGGGCAATATGACAGTGAGGCTTGGATAGCCCAGCTTTAAAGGTGACTAAGCCATGTGGAGGTTGCATTGTCCTCCCTGGGGTCTTCTTCATGATGCCCATCCCTCCATAAGGCTGTGGGCACCAGCCCCACTTGACCAATGCAAAGGGCTACTGTGATCCTTGCTGAGATCTCCAATTATCAAGTTTCAGATTTGAAACATTTTGATCAGATTTGATCATTGCAAGAGCAGATGGCCTTGGATGTAGGTCAGTTTGCACCAGGAACCCCTCAATTTGGAGGAAGGCACTGTGATTTTGCAGTCATCCCATGTTGGATTCCAGAAAAAAAATAATTACCTGGTGTGATGGTTTGAGGGCAGGGAAGTGAGGATCTGTGTAGTCTCTGGGGATCCTAAGGAAAGGAAAACCACCCGGAGTTTATTGGTGGAATGAGCCGGTTATAGGTCAGACTCCTAAATGCAGCTCAACTTTCACAAACCTTTCCTTTACCTGTACTTTTCATCCATGGCTGAGCAAGGGTGGATTCAATGCAGCTAACTGAGTCTAAGCTTGAGCCTAAGGAGCTGGGCTCAGTTTTAGGGCTACACAACTCCCCCACAACAAGGCTGACAGCAGCAAGTGCAGTATACCCAATATTGACTTTTATTCTCTATTAACATTTTCCCACTCCCATCTACCTCTTTTCACATAGTTTCCTCTGCATCCCTTTCACTCTCCAGTCCTTTTTTCTCATGCAGGCTCTGCCAAGTAGGTCTGCATCCTGTCTTGAGCAGAAATTTCATGTCAAGTCCTCAGTAACAGTAATCCAATGTTGTTGCATTAACTCCCACTGTGCTTGGCACAGAAGCATGCATTTGGTCCTAGAAGTCTCAGTTCAAAATTCTTGCAGATCCCCTTTCTGTTCCCATGATGGCTGGGCTGAGGCTGTGTATTGTGGGTCACCCTTCTGAACATAAATAAGTGAAAGGTTTCAGAGTCCTGTTATTTTCTTTCCTACACCAAAGCTTCAGCAGCATTGTAGTCCTTGAAGAGAGTGGGAAAACAAGCAGCCAAAGCGACAGGTTTACAATTTGCCAAACCTGCACCATGAGACCCTCGGGTTCAGTTAGTTCTTATGCCGACAGCAGCAAGTGATGGAGAGAGATCCAGTACCATCGCTGTGCTGCAAACCCCAGTTTCCACTGAGGTGGCCATTGGAATTCTATTCTACAATGATGAAATAATGAAAAATTAAAACAGAGGCAGGAAATAAATCCAGATCTATTACTGTGTGAAAACTGCCAGGGAAATGGCAGAAGATCCATTTTCTGTACCGGGTAAAGTTGCTGGTGGACTCCTGCTGCACAAGGAGCTCTGTGTACAGATGTGTGAAACCGCTCACCAAAGCCTCGACAGCAGCTGTGGTGGATCTATATACAAATGACCATAAGGATCAGTGACTTAAAATAACTGAACAACCATTTAATTAATGAGGTTTTTGTAATTCTTGTGATTTTACAGCCGGAGCCTTGATATCAATGGCACAGCACATCAAGTGATACAGTATGAGACTTCTCGGTGGACCCGATAGGCTGTCTGGGCATCTCTTGCTCTATAAGAGCAATAATCGAGTGCATGTATTAATGCAAATGTTTCATTTTCTTTGCTGACAGCATTTGCAGCACAGCATCCAGGGACACTGTGAGACGAGCTGTGCCACCCTAGACCTTGGGGCTTTTCCGTCTGCCCAAATCCAGGATTTATGGATGTTTTGTTCCACTCAGAAGCACTGTTGGTGTCTCCAACAAAGAGCCAGCTGGCTGGCAAGGACTCTTGATGGTTTTTGTTTGTTTTTGTGGTTTTTATAAAGCCATCATGTATCCTTAACCTGAACTCCTGCATGCAAGATATTTTGATTGAGCAGCAAGAGGTGTTGGCCAGTTCTGCAGGTAACTTGAGCAGCCAAAAGAGGAGTTGAAAAAACACACAAAAAAAGCTAAAAAATATTTTTGAAATTTCCTGTTTCAGAGCCTAAACTATGCTCTAACTTCTGGGCTCCATCCTCTACACCAGCCCACGGTCAGTAGCAGGACATCGGACAATACAAGTCCCTGGCTCTGATCCTGCTTGGCAATTCCTTTGGATTCATGCAGCTGCATTTTATGTTTGTGCCCACCTGAGTGTCTTCACCTAGTTGTTTTTGGCATCATTTTTGCTCCTGGATTTAGCAATGTTTTTTATCTCCTCCTCAAGCATCTTGTTTCTCTTCTCCAAGTCCTCCTGTGAACGCTCCATGTTCATCAGCTTCAGCTCCAGTTCCTCAGACTTCTTCTTCTCCCTCTCAATCTCCTGGTTCAGCCTCACCACTTTGGCCCAGACTTCATAGTTTTCCTTCTCAAGGCTGAAAAGAGAAACAGAGTAGAAAAGGATTGGGCCCCAGAAGAGCGCTGGGAATTCATCATTTGGCTCTCAGGGAGTCTGACCTCCATGCCAGTAAGCAGTAAAGCGAGACAGAGGTGATCTGACCACCTGACCACCAACGGCTGCATCAGATAATGCAATAAATCAATACATGCGATATATAATAATATGCTAACAATATGTGAGGCTATAGTAACAATGATGGCTTCAACCATCTGATGCTGTAATAATACTGTTACTAATTCTGGATAGTCAAATGGTACAATATTGTACTAATAACAATAATTATGATGACGTAAATATTGCAGAAATATTATATACAGTGGTGTAAAAAGAACTATAGAGTATCAGCATTGCAATAACATACTAACATTAACAACTATGTCATGAGAGTACAGCACATGAGCATTGAATTTTAGATACTATACTGTAAGACTGTATTTCACCATTAGTCATTGCTGTTATATACTGTATGGGTAAATAATCCTGTGCAACAGTGCTGCTGTAATAATATCAGCTGAAGACTTCATACCCTCCCCAAGGCAGCATACTGCAGCACATTACCTTTTAATTTGTTCCTCATAGTCATTTTTTTGTGCCTCCATTTCTTTCTCCAGCTTCAGGATCATGTTTTGCAGAAACTCCTTGCTCTCTGGAGCAGGCTGGGAGACCTCAGCAGGGCTGCTGGCAGGACTGGACGGCTCCTTTGACTGGTGGCTGGGACTAGGGCAGGGTTGGAATTCCTTATCAGAGCTGCTGCTCGCAGGGATGGGGCTGGAGCTGCTGCCTTCTCCACTTTCTGCTGGAGAGGTAGGCACGTTGTCGTAAGTTGAAGCCCGGTGAAGATCGAGCAGCTTGAAAAGATCATGGGATAATGTTCTCTTATGTCCTTCAGAGGGTATGGAGCACATGCTGCTCCCTGGGGAGCCTTTCCAAAAGTCACTGGCAAATATGTCATTTTTGTCATTGTTGCCTTTCTCCCCCGGAGAAGCAGCTGTCAGGAAAGATTTCCTGTTAGGTAAAGTTTGAGTTCTTTTCCTTGATTGTGCTTTCCACATTCCCAGTGTATCTTTGGAGGGTTGCATGCCGTTATCTTCACTGGGTGCACTTGAGCTGACAGCCAGTCTGGGAGCACTGCTGGCATTCATGTTGTCTCTCTGAAAAATAGAGCAGTGGCATTAGGACAGCCTCATCCTGTTTTGTGGGCAGTGACTGCTGAGACCGCAATATTCACAAATGATGTTTTAACGTGCGAACAGGAATGGCCACAAGTTTTCCATAAAAATTTACTTCTATCAGCAGGTTGAGGGAAGTGATTCTCCCCTTCTACTCTGCTCTCCTCCCGTATTTCATCCAGTACAAAAGAGACATGGACCTGTTGGAATGGGTACAGAGGAGAGCCACAAGGACCATCAGAGGGCTGGAGCCCCTCTCCTATGAAGAGAGCCTGAGGGATTTAGGGTTGTTCATCCCAGAGAAGAGAAGGCTCCGGGGAGACCTTATAGCAGCCTTCCAGTACATAAAGGGGGCTTATAGGAAAGCTGGGGAAGAACTCTTTGCCAAGGAAGTGTAGTGATGGAAGAAGGGGTAATGGCTTTAAACTAAAAATGAGGATAGGTTTAGATTAGATAAAGAAGAAATTTGTCACTGAGAGGGCAGTGAGGCACCAGAACAGGTTATCCAGAGAAGCTGTGGATGCCCCATCCCTGGAGGTGCTCAAGGCCAGGCTGGATGGGGCTTCAGGCAACCTGGTCTAGTGGTAGGTGTCCCTGCCCACAGCAAGGGGTTTGGAACTAGATCAGCTTTAAGGTACCTTCCAATCCAAACCGGTCTGTGATTCTGTGATTCCACAATTCATTGATACTATTATTCTGAGTTGCACCGTGTTTTCCATTATGAAGAGCTTTCTGCAGAAATTATTTCTTTCTGAGAAAAGCCTTTAGCCATCAATGTTTTCACTTTACCAGCATGAACAGAAAAGGCTTCATCTATTCTTCCTTTTAGCTAAAAGATGTTAGCTAAAAAAATCATTCTTTCCAGAACAGTAAGTTTTCCACAGGAATGAACTTGTTTTCCAGGAAAGAACTTGTATTACCAGGGATGACAGTTACAGTTCTTTACCCTATTAATAGCAAGCACTCTTAGTGGGTTGCTGACCCATTAGATCCCATATTCATTAGTCAGCCATTTATTGCATTCATGTTTTATTCCCCAAAATTCTACCCTTACCGTTTGCCTTTGGATCAAGCTGTCTGCCCTGGACACCGTGGTGTCCTCTGCAGCATCCCAGCCCACAGAGCTGCGCGGGATGGGAGCTTTCTTGTCATTTTGTTGGGTCGGTGGGGAGGGCAGCACATCCTTGGATGGGGGAAAGAGGTCTGCATGGTCACTGATCATCACAGTCATCACTTTCTGGATCTGCAGAGTGCCTGGAAGAAGTCAGGGACACATTAGCAGCAAACCCAGTGTTACAGGTTTCTTTTCACCCACAGCTGTGTTTTCTGGTTGGTCTTTCTGGTGTCCAGAATGGATATGCACATAGAAATGCAGGTGAGCACAAGGAGCATGATCATAAAACCAAATAAAGGGAGGGAATTTTATGTCACACCAAAACAGTTGAGAGTCTGCTCAGCTGCACCAAAACACAAATTGTGCTGCTTTGGCTCAAGAAGCAAACTAAGAGAATCAGTCATACCAACAGGTATATGAATGTCTGGAAAATTTGCATGTGATGTCCAGTATCATTATCATCCTGCCTGTAAATCAGAGCAGTCTTTGGCCTCAAAATACTTCTTTTAGTTTGGCTACATCAGTCCATGCCCACATGATGAGAGTATGGCTAAATAAGCAGTAATTTCTTTGAGCTTCCTTTGTTTCTCTAAGAAGAATTTCACACCTCCCTGCTCTAAGCAAAAGAAAGGTGACTTCAGCAAATTCCTGAATTGTTTGAAATCTATGGGGAAAACAGTGCAACTAATAACTAAAAATCTATGGGGAAAGTAGTGCAACTAATAGTGCAAAAGGGTTTTTGACACCACAAGCACATTTATAGCCTAACTAGTCCTTAGCTTTACCTTGTAGTACTTACTGTACCCAGGCACGTGTCTGGCTTATAACCAGGGGTCTACCTTAGAAATTTTTTTAATTTTAAGTTTGTGGATGCAACTGAGTGCTTCAATATATCAGGTGCTCCTATGCCAATTATTCCAGGAGTCCCTGTTACCTCTCATAATAGTTGCAGGGTCCTCTATCTTGGGTCTGATGAGGTTCACTCCAATCACTGTTGCCAGGTTATCCACACTCATCTTGTTGACGCTAGAGTTCAGCTGTATTTCATGTAGAAACCTGCCAGAATCCAAGGGCAAACATTTCCAGTCAGAAAAGAAAGACTCTGCAAAAAAGTCTTAGATATCCACTGGGATAAAATCCTGAATTAACCTCTCCTCTTCCTCTAAATCCCAAGGACAGGACAAGCATACAGGTGATTTATAGCTGCATGCTGGAGCTGGGTCTAATTTGTGCCAGTAGGAAAACCACCATGTGATGATATGCACACCCTCAAAAAATGCAAACAGTAGAGGGGAAAAAAGTCTAATATTTAATAACAAGAGAGAAATCACACCTCACCCGGGGCCAGGCTGGGTGAAACCTGACTATTTCACTGTGCAAGGCTTTGTCTAAAAACAACTACACCTGATTTTTATTCTCAGGGGTTCATAAGTAAGTTTGAGGTTTACAGGGTATGCATTTCCCCTCAGACATCACTGAGGTGTTTATCCCCATGTCTGAAACTCTCCCTTAACAAAAGTCAGGCGGGGAAACAATGCACAGTTTGGAAGAGAGAGGTCTCACTTGAGGAATCAGCCTCAATTTGGGATGATATTTCTCCTCACCAACACCAAATCTGAGCTCTTTATACCTTATGCAAAGGACTGACCTGCAGATATAGCTGAGGAGATTGTAGTTGTCTCTGGGAAGGAGGGACAGTTGCTCCAGAAGTTCCTGATGACCCTAAATGCAAGTTAAGGAATAGCTCTGTAAAGATTCACAGGTGTACAAGGATTTAAGAGAGGCTCTTTGTTGCTCCAGCCATCCCTGTACAGTCTCACCTGGCATTTGCTTGCCTTGGAAGTGAAATCGTGGCAACGACATTTCTTTCAGTGACCCAGCACAGATACTGTGACGCATTTGTACACTGCTCAGCAGGAAGAGGCAGCCCACTGCCCTGCACCGCTGCTGCCTGGCAGCGAAGGAAGGCACAGGTCTCCTCCAGCCCAGCAGTGAGTGCTGAGCACCTGGGAAAATGCCTAATGGCTTCCCATTTCTTGTATAGGAACATTTAGTATATGTTTAACCCCAAATATCCTGAATTGAAACAAGCTACAAGAAACATTTACCCTTGAAATACAGGGCTGAGCACGGCAGTTCACAGACCTCAATTGACTGGGGATGGTACCCATCTTATTTTCCTGTGAACAGGATTCCTGAGCACCTTCTCGCAGCACGGGTGGCTTCTTTTCCACCAAAACACAACGTTAGGAAGAGACAGCTCCCATCTGCTTCTCACCCCTGCAGTCCTCTCCCAGACCCCCACTTCTGTCCTTGCTCTCGCCTGTAGCCCTCTGCCAGCTCCACTCTCAGCTCAGGCCAACGGCAGCTGCAGGAGGTACCATTTCCTTTCTCTGTTGGTTTTCACACTTGCTCTCTGCTGCAAGGGCCAAATGAAAAGTGCTGTGGAGTAGCTCTTAGATCTGCATTTGAAATTTAAGATTTAAAATTGATAATCCCATGTTCCCAAGTTGGGAAATTCCACTGGTTTGGGGAGATTTTCTCTTTTTCATTTTTTTTTTCAGGTTTCCAAGCTCAGTAATTACACAGCTAATAATGCACAGCTAAATATGCACTCTGCAACTCCAGCTCACAAGTGCAGCTCATTTTAAGGCCAGAAGGAGAGAAACAAATGCAGCTCTCTACCTTTCTCTCATCCACATCCAGCGCCTGGCCGCACAGCAGGAAGTCCTCATACTGTATCCAGGGCACAACCGGCTCGGGGAGCTCCCGCAGGTAGAGCTTGAGCAGGGAGGCCACGGTGTGCACATCCGTGTCCCTGTGAGAGCCACACACATCAAAATCAGACCAAGACAGTGAAAAAAACCTACCCTGCCCCAGGAGCAGGGGACTGTATTTAAGCTCTGTGTATAGATGCAGGAGGCAGAGAACTATCAATACAGAAGCCAAAGCAAGCTGGGGGAGACTCACAGGGCACCCCAAGCTGGGGAATGGCCCCAGGTGGCAGGAAAATAAATGCTTGGTGGAGATTTTTTTTTCCCCCAGTGTTCATACCCGGGCTGAGCCTTCCCAGCCTGCGTTTGACTCACAAGGGTTTGCATGCAAACACCGTCTGGTGTTCACATGCTTGGCAGGCGCTCCCCGCTCTGCACGGAGCTGGCGAAGCTTGCCTGGGGTTTGTAAGATTGACAGCAATTACTGAAGATGTTCTGCTGGGCCAGATGTTTGCAGCTTTGCATACCATGTAGTTTACATTATGTCAAAAGGACACTGTCAAGATCGTAAGCCTCTAATTTGACCTACCTTGAAGTTGCTAAACTGTTATAAACTTCTAGCAAAAATCCCCCAGGTCATTTATTTTTAGGATTGTTTGGGGTTTTTAAAATCCTATGATTTTTTTTAACAAACCCACATACTCATGGCATAATTTTTTCAGAGCTGTATTTTTGTAGGGCCTACATATATATACCATTAGGCATCCTTGATGCCTGGGCTGCACCAGGAGTTTTCTAACTCTCCCCACCCAGTTGTGCCATGCTTGTGCATGCAAATGTGCCTGTGCAAACCCAAACTGGCTGCAAAGCCAGTATCTTGCAGCATTCACATTAATGGAAACCCTTTTGTTGGCCTTCCTAACTCCCACCACTACTACAGAAACGTTTTGTTTGAAGTGCACGGGGGCTGTGATCACCCTGTCGTACCAAAATGATATTCATCCCAAGCCCTGCAGCACAGGGTTAACATGGCAGGGTGCTGGGAGAAGTGCCAACCTCTCTTGCCATGCCCTGCTGCAAAACACAGTTCTGCAAAAAAAATAAAAGCTTCACCTTCCTATGACCCCCGTACAGGTTGCAACAGGACTCAGGCACACAAAAAAAAAGAAATATTCAGCTGCAAAAACAAGGGCTGGGTTGGTTACACTTACAAAGCAGACATGGCTCTGCCTTGCACAGCACACGGATTATATGGGTAAAAGTGCTGTTTTTTTCCTAACAGAGCTGCATAAACCAGGGTAAAAACAGAAAAAATTTTGTGACTAGGGACAGGTGCACAGAGATATGGCCCCTGTCCTCTGCTTAGGCAAACTCCTCACAAAAAAGGAGGGGGGTGCCTGTTGTTGGGTGCCCTGCTCTTTGCCAGCTGACCCAGAGATGGACTCCCTGCTGTCACCAGCATAAAGCGGGGATTGAAGCCCTGCAGCAACCACACGGGTGAGTGGGGAACACAGGGCAATACCTCCTACAACCATGGACAAAAGCACGTGGTAGGGTCTGGCTTGGAGGAGGGAAACCCCCTTAGAGACAATGAGGCAGTGCAGGGGCAGCAGGTCTGTGAGCAATCAAGGGACAGCTTTATGAAGAGATGCACCAGGGCTGGCTGTTTGTGGGTGGGTTTTTTCTTCTTCTTTTTCCCCTTCTTCTTTGCATAGGGTATGATAGGGATAGCAACAGCAAACACCTCTCCTCAGAGCCTCCCTGAGACCTACAGGCAGCGATGGGCAGCTCTCTTGGCTTTAGGGGGTTTGCTCTTTCTTCTTAGCCATGTAGAGGAAGGGAGTCAGGAGGGATCAGCCTTCACAACAGCCAAAATCTCTCTCTCATTTCTGCATGGTGTCACAGGGAAAAGCAACAGGAGAAAAATGTGCCACTGGGTTGGCAGGGAAAGAAATGACTTCTCCTATGAGCTATAGGGTCTTCCCTGAACAATTGTTTACTTGCTCTGCTTTCAAACCTCTGTCCTGGGCTATGTGGGCTCTTCCCTTTGTCTCCTTTCCTGGCTGGTCCTGGGAATGCTACTGTGGGGGGACTGAGTGTCCCTAAACTCCTCCTCAAAGATTTCCATAAATCTCTTATCACAATCCTGCTTTTTGAGGTGTCTGCTGAACCCTCTGTCTGTGCTGAGCCCCTCTGGAGGGTCCAAGTTTCCACCAGGGCATTGTTGGGCTCTTGCAAAGGGGTTAGGCTGCTGTTCCCCAGTTATTAGGGTGCATTAGACCTAGCTGAGTAGAAGAGGAAGGATCCAGCATTACCGGTCAAATGATGGCCTTTCGCCGGCGTCAAAGGTGTCCCTGAGCTGTTTCACGAGGTTGTCCTGGCCAGGGAGGCGGAAGATGCCCTCCTCATTCACGCCATGCTCCCGGATAAAGTCAGCACACTTCTCCACCAGGATGGGCACCTGGTGCTGCCCGAATTTCTGCTCATAGGCCATGGTCTCCGCCAAGCGTTGGCCAAACACCGCTAGGAAAAGGACATTGGAGTTAAAGGAGCCCAACAGCTTTGCTAAAGGTGAGTTACCCACTGCCATGCATCAGGTGCAGAGGCGACAGCAGCACCTGCTTTTCTTTCTAACAGTGAGGAGCTGCAAAAGTAGTGCAAGCTGACAGAAGGGAACAGAATTTCTTCCAAAGAAATAATAGCAAAATGAAACCTCCTCCAAATAATTACATTCTCAAAATGATTAAAAGCAAGCCATGACCATTGATTTTTTTTTCTTATTTTACACCATGCCACTTGCCTTCCTCAAAGCAGGGTGCTGACAGAGAGGCAGAAACAGCAAAAAGGCTGGTGCATGGAGGGAAAGTGAGCACATTGTGCAAACCTGGAGGATGTACAAAGCCCAGGAAACCACTAGGAACTAAGAAGAGGAGTCTGGCAGAGATGTGGGGCTAGAAATCCTACTGATTTCACTGCTTTCCTTCCCCCTCCCCTCTCTCCTCACCCTCTCAGAACTCCCCTGTGCAAAGAAAAGCAGTGTTTACAGCAGGTGGTACCTTTTCTTCGGAGCAAGGGCTTTTTCCTCCCAAACTCGCAGCAAAAGAGCTCAAAGGTGGGAAGGCAGCAGCCTGCATCCCAGCTCTTCCTCCTCGGAGCCTGAGGCATGGTAACAGCACAGGAATCCCAGCTCAAACTGGCTCTGGGGTAATGGCAAAGGGTCTTATGGTCCTCTACCATATTTTTCCCATGGCAGTGCCTGTGGTGTGTTCACCTCATGCTCTGAAGGCTGAAATAATCCTGGTGGATCTTCCAGACCAGGAAAATTCAAGTAAACACCCTCATCTGGAACCACAAAGCTTGTCTGCACCTGCCCAGTAGTGGGGGTTTTTCATTTATATGAGACTTGCTTATGATTTTAAATAATGTATATAAATTTGTCAATTGTGTACAATAAAAGCATATGACTTCTAAAATTTGTTTGTTTGTTTGTTTGTTTTGCCCTCTGTTGTGGTAGCTGATTTTGAATTGCTCATTTAAATGCAAGCTGGCAGAGTGGCTGGTTTTAGGAAACCTCCCTGTACCAACACGATGCCCACCCAGAAGGTGGCTGTCATTGCAGGGTGGTGGCCAGCCCTGCAGAACTGCTCCTGGACCCAAGATTTTGGAGCTGTTTTTGATGCTGCTTCACACTTTGCAGCTGCTTGGCATGTTGGTGTGTAGCAAGCTCACAAATGGCTGGCTCACGCAGGGCAGCTTCCAGGTGAGCTCCTGCCAAAACCTCTGCTGTGCAGGGCGTTGTTTTAAAAGCACACATTGTATTGGCTTGCATTGAAGCCAAAAACCTACAGCGTGAAGTTTCAGTGTCTGTTCATCTCTATATCAACATGAAGTGCAGCTCTGTAGAGCCTGACTCCTCTGCTATCCTCACTGCTCTCTGTACTACTGTAAATTCACATTTTCCATTATATAAGATCACTTTACCAGGCTAGAAGAAGTGTCAGCCTCCGAAGTTTAAGCAAGGATCAGATGTGGAGTTGGTATGAAGTATTAAAGGCAGAGGGGCAACATCCTGAACATTTCTGGCTCAGGCCATCCTAATTTCAGATGAGTAAAGCTGCCTTCACTGGAGCACAGCACATTTCAGTTTAGAGGCAGAAAACATTTGGATTGCAAATGAAAATAGCATCCAAACTTCTATTCAAGCGGGAGCTTCAGGAGGTCAGAGCTGCTTGTTGCTCGTCTTATACAGCTGCAGCACAGGACACAACCGTTATCAAAATGATGTAAATCATTGCATCCCAGGGTCCTGAAGGAATTACCTGATGTAGTTGCCAAGCCTCTCTCCATCACATTTGAAAAGTCCTGGCAGTCAGGTGAAGTCCCTGGTGACTGGAAAATGGGAAACATCACTCCCATTTTTAAAAAGTGTAGAAAAGAGGGGCAATCCCGGACACGAGCATATACTGGGAGAAGAACTTATTGAGGGGAGAAGAACTTATTGAGAGTAGCCCTGCAGAAAACGACTTGGGGATTCTGATGGATGAAAAGCTCAACATGAGTCGGCAGCGTGTGCCCAGAAGGCCAACTGTATCCTGGGCTGTGTTAAAAAAGGAATGGCCAGCAGGTCAAAGGAGGTGATTGTCCCCCTCTGCTCTGACCTTGTGAGGCCCCTTTGGAGTACTGTGTCCAGGTCTGGAGCCCCCAGCACAAGACAGATGTGAAGCTGTTAGAGTAGGTCTGGAGGAGGGCTACAAAGATGATCAAGGGGCTGGAGCACCTCTCCTATGAAGAAAGGCTGAGAGAGCTGGGGCTGTTCAATCTGGAGAAGGCTCTGGGGTGACCTCATCACAGCCTTTCAATATTTAAAGGGGTCTTATAAAAAAGATGGAGAAGACTCTTTACTCTGGTAGATAATGACAGGAGAAAGGGGAAGGGATTTAAACTAAAAGAGGGGAGATTCAGATTAGAGGTTATAAGGAAATTTTTCACTCAGATGGTGGCGAGGCACTGGAACAGGTTTCGCAGAGAGGTTATGGATGCCCCATCCCTGGAGGTGTTCGAGACTAGGTTAGATGAGGTCCTGAGCAACCTGATCTAGTGGGTGGTGTCCCTGCCCACAGCAGGGGGGTTGGAACTAAATGATCTTTCAGTTCCCTTCCAACTCAAGCCATTCTATGATTCTAAATAGTCAAGGTGAAGCACAGAGAGGAGGAGGAGAAGCTCAGGACAACCATCTCTTTTGCAAAAGTGCTAACGGGGCTCTCAGCCCTGCTTTGTCTGGTGGATATTGCTTATCATCCATAGGAAAAGTCTGGATAATTCATCCTTATAGGAAGCTGGGGTAGTTCATCTGTATAGGAAAAGTGGCTGGAGCAAGCTTAGCTGCTTCCTTTGTGGGGATCGCCCACCGTGGCAAATTGAAGCTGTGCTCCTCTCCAATCAGTTCATGTTTTATCCCTCTGTGACCACAACCTAGTAGTGGCACAAACAAGTGTCCAAGGGTCTGGAAGCGAGGACCCCATCAGCACAAGCCTTGCTTGCACATGGAGTGGGCAATCGTGTCTGAGGCAGAGTTTGCAGAGAAAAATGGGGGAAGGAGGGCTAAGCAGAATGAGAAAAGCTGGGGGAAAAGCAAAGAAGGAAAATGAAAGATGAGATTTTTTTTCAGTGCCTTTCCCTGACACGTTGAATAGGAGTTGTCCTCAGGATCGACACTTTCTGAAGTCAATAGGTCAATGAGGAAGTTCCCCAAAGAGGTTGAAAGGAGACTGGAAATCTTCATTCACTCTTGACTGCCATTTGCTTAACTCTGCCTGTGTTTGCGGCAGACCATGAGGTCCAGCCTCGAGGAAGGCCTCCAAGGCATTACAAGTTAGAGTTGCTGCTCCACTTTCCATTTTCATGGATTTATGAGACCAGCTTTGAAATTCTTGCACAGAAGCAACACGGAGCATGAGACACCATGAAAACATCCCTCAGAGAGCTGTTCCCATTCCCCTTTACCTCCTGACGCTGAGCCCAGCACCCGTCGGATGGATTTAACCCACTCTTCCATCTCGGACTGGGAAGTGGCCATGAGCACGCAGGTGTCCTGCCCTGCCCGGTTCAGATCTCCAGAGATCCCTGCAAAAAGCATTTATAGGCAATGTATAGCGAGGATTGGACTGAAAAAAAGACAACTTGGTGGTTTCTTTGCTAAAGGTTTCTGGCTCCCAGTTTCCCCAGTAATATCTATTTGGCTGTGAAAGGAAGCGGTGCTCTTATGTTTCACCCTCGCTGAAGCTTTGCAAGAAGGGAATAGAAAATGCTTAATGTTATGGCTGGGAAGGCTTCTCAGCATGGGACATCCTGACACATAAATTTTGAAAGGACAACATCAGCATATGCATCAGTTCATATGCAATGCTGGGGAGGCATTGAAAAGAAATTGGAGTAAAAAGGCAGGCAAAATGACTTGCCCAAGTGATTTTGGGTGAACAGTCCATCCCAAAAGCAGGCAACAAAGTAGAGTGACGCATCCTCACCTGGGATGATTTCGAAGATAAATTTCCCTCCTTCCTCTGAGTTGCCAGCTACCTCCTTTATGGTGCTTCCCTGGAGAGACAGGCAGCCCTAGGACCAAGCAGAGCAGAAGCTGAAAATACCCATGGCCCATCTCTGTGAGGCTGACACTGCTTTGTGTCAGCCCTGAGCATCAAAGTCCTCCTTTGAAACAGATTGCAGGAACTCAGTTTCTCATTACAATTTCTCTCTTGGCAAATATATATATATATATATATATATATATATCTCACCTAAGTACTATAGAATCATAGAATTACAGAACAGCTTGGGTTGGAAGGGACCTCAAAGATCATCTAGTTACAACCCCCCTGCCATAGGCAGGGACGCCACCCACTAGATCAGGTTGCCCAGGGCCTCATCCAGCCTGGTCCTGAACACCTCCAAGGATGGGGCATCCACAACCTCTCTGGGCAACCTGTGCCAGTGCCTTGCCACCATCTGAGTGAAGAATTTCCTCCTAACATCTAATCTAAATTTCTACTCTTTTAGTTTAAAGCCATTCCCCCTTGTCATATTATTATCTGCCCAAGCAAAAAGTTGCTCTGCACCTTTTTTATAAGACCCCTTTAAATACGGATAGGCCGCAATGAGGTCTCCTTGGAGCCTTCTCTTCTTCAGGCTGAACATTCCCAGCTCTCTCAGTCTTCATAAGAGAGGTGCTAAAAAGGACTTCAAACAATAATTCTTAAATGCCAGTTTTTCTGATGAAGTGATCCTCAGAATGAGAAAACTGCTTATGTCCCTCTTTCTTTTCTTCTTCCTTTCTTGTGTTTTTTAACCCCAGTTGTAAGTAGAGGAGGAAAATGCAAAGGAGAAGGAACATGGCAATACACCAGAGCATTCTCTTCCCACTGCACTGGAGCAGTAAAACTGTTCATTTAACACAGTGTCACTTAAAACCAAAATCCAAACCAAAAAGTTTACAGGAGAGGAGTGGAGTGCTGGAAAAGAAGAAAACGGAGAAAAAGAGGGGGAGAAATAAATAAATAAAAAGGCAGAAAACAGCCATTTCTTGTGGTCTGTCTTTCCCCAAATTGACCTGTCCGAGCTGGGTGGCTCGGTCCCCGGGGGCAGGGATGGGTGGGGAGCAGCCGAGGCACATGGGGACAGTGGGTGCGTGAGTCAGCATGGAGGGCTCCTGGCCGGAAGCAGGGCCACGCCACAGAAATGGGGTTTCTCAGTAATTTCAGCCTCCTGAAAGCCGCCGAGCTCCATGGGCAGTGGGGATCTGGGTGTCAGCGCTCCAACAGCCTGAACTGCAGCTGCATCGAGCTAAATTGTTGGTGGGGTCAGCAGGGCGTGAAATGAGCCAGGACGGTGGCAAGGGCTGCCGAAAGTGCCATGAACAGCAATAAGCTTCACTGCAGCGCTTTCTGTTTCTACAACCCCATTTACAGCTAGGGAAACAGTTCCTCCCCATCACCCCCAAAAGAGAAGAGAGACAGAAATAGGATATGTGCCCCATTGCCTCAGCCCCGTGCTTTCACACCCAGGATCTGATGATTGCCTGCCCCCTGTGAGCTTTTGTCAGCTTGGGATTATTTTTGCTATCAGTAACTCCTACAGAGAATGGCTTTTCCGGCAAAGGGGAGGGTCTTTCCCTGAAAACTCTCAAAACAAGGAAAAGATGGTGGAAATTCAAATAAATAAAGTTACAGCGTGGAGAAAATGGTTGAAAACCTGAAAAGTGATCCATATAAATTGAGACAAGAAGCTGATGTCCTCCCAGCCAGAGTGCTCCCACACCTTCCTTCCCTGAGCAGCAGTTTGTGCAGGCCCAGCCCCAGCAGGGTCTGCAAGCATTGTGTGGATTTAAGTGCACGGACAAAGAACCTTGCTGGGACATCTCATTTCTGTTACCACCCCAAGGCAGAAAACCTCTTAAAAACCCTACTCCAGACCTATCCCCAACTGTTTCCCCCCAGCAAAGCAGCAGAAAGCAGCAGGCCGAGGACCTGTGAAGCTGGCGGCCTTCATCCTACCTGCGGCTTGACATCATCCTCGTCCTTGTAGTAGTAGAGCTGCTGGCCCTTGAGCACGAAGTACCGCTGCTGCCAGTTCTTGACAATGGAGCGCTGCTTTTTCAGCCAGCCGATCTTCAGGGGCCGCTCCAGCGGGTTGGGGGAGCCTGGCCGGACACCTGCTGCCTCGCCGCTCATCACGCTCTTGGAGCGGGCTGCCAGGGGAGAGAGGGACGGGCTGGTGAGGATGCAGGGGGCCCGGCCACCCGAGACCCCTCCGCAGGGCTGACCGAGCTGCAATGGCGAGAGCGGCTCTCTGCCCCTCTGCCTGCACCAAGCAAACTGGCTATCGAGTTTTAAAGGAAGTGGCTGCAGTATCTGTCAGTGTGTGCTTCCTTTTTCCTGCGTGGGAGTAATTGTTTTGCAAGCGAGAAGAAAATCATTAGCTTTTTTTTTTTTTTTAAGTGGGAGTGTGGTTTTTTGTTTGTTTGTTTGTTTGTTTGTTTTTTATCCCCACCCCAAACAGCCTGCAGCAGCAATAGCAAAATGACCCAGCCAGGTTTAAAAAAATAATGAAAACTGTTTGGAAAATAGAGTTTTGCTTTGGAAGAGCATTGCCTGACGTTGCCAAAGGGGCTGACCTCCTGCAGGGATACTGGAAAGTGTCAAGGAGGAGAAAATTGCTGGTATGGATTTACCAGCAGGGCAGAGAGGTGTCCCCGGTCTCGCATTGCACAGATGCTTCCCATTGGTAACACTGATCTGTACCAGGGACCAGCATGTGGCCTCGTGGCACCTCCAAATGCTTCTGTGATAGTAAATGCCTTGGGTGGAATCATTTCCAGAAGGGATGCTTTGGTTTTTGCCTCTGGACCAGGCACTGCAGGACCCCAGTGCCAACCCAGCTGGGTAGGGTGAGCATTTATGGGTGTGGGGTAAAACTAATTTGTGACTACAGGGGAATTCAACTTTGCTAGTCTCTGCACATGGTGATTTCCAGATATCCGCCCTGCTAGAAATGATGACACGTGGCCAAGTCCTGCAGTGCAGGATTTGGACAGTGGAGACTGGGCTGCAAAGGTGGCATTGTGCAGCACCACGGGGGTAAGCCACAGCCGTCCCATAGCTCTGTCGCCCAGTGCCCACTTTTCCCCCGAGTCAGTTGGTGGAGCAGAGAGCTGCAAAAACTGCATTAGCTGTGAATGTTGGGAATTTGTTGACCTTGTTCAAAGGATAAGCTTAAAAAAGTGAAAAATTAAATATTATGGCCTTGTGATGCTTGGGACCAGTGCATCTTGCATCTACACAGACACCCACGGGGAGCATGGACCTGCGAAATGTTTTGCATTTATCACTGCACGGTTAGCAATTGCTTCAGAGGTGCTGCAGTTTGGGACCATTCCTAGATTCCCCTTCCAAATCGCCCAGAGCAAGAAACCCCACTGCATTTTGCCTTCGTCCTTTGGAGCCCAGCACGGGCAGGACACTCTGAGCTCACCGGCCCACTGAAACCACCACAGCATTGCAAATCCTTTTCTAAAAAATGATGGTGAATCCAAAAATCATCCTTCAAAGCATGGTAAGGATGCTGCTTACATCTCATCTTCATCTTCTGACGTGAGATGTCCCCTGCAGAGGATGTGGTTGTGAGCAAGGACCTGCGAAAGGGATTTGCCAGCCTGCTGCCCTGAAAAATCCTGCTCCTGGGGACTGCCCCGCCGCAGCAACCAAATGGCTCCTCCACACTGCTCCTCCAGCTGCAGGCAGCTTCTTTGCTCTTTGCCAAAACATCTGCATCACTCAAATTTCATAAATATGAACACAATTCTCAGCAAACTGCTTACAAGCAGCATCGCTCCTCCTCCTAAATCCTATTCTTTCATGTTGTGTAGCTGATGCTGGCTCCACAGGGGAATGGTCCACAGGGCTGGAGTGCAGGCTGCCAGGTGCCTGCCTCTCGCGAGCGCTTTGCTCTTTGCTCTGCAGAAACCACAGCCCATCACACTGGCAAGAATCCTGAGTGAGACAACTCCACATCAGCCCCAATCTGCAGAAAGCAGTGCTCTCGTGAGCTGATGGCACTCAGATCACCTCCCAGAATTTTGCTTTCTGTTTCCTGTCTGATCACAGCACCTCAGCTTCCCTTCAGTGAAACAGAGATGCTGATGCTACGTTTAATAAGCACCAACGTCAGCAGAATGAAGAGTCTGTACATAGCACCACTGAGGCTTAACCCCAAACAAAAATGTTGCAAAGCAACTGGCGGGGTCCGTGCTTGCACCCGAGGGGGTGGGAATCCAGGATGCAGTTGTGTCAGGATTGGTCCCAACCAGGGTGTCTCCATCCACCACCTCCGTGTTCATCTTCCACTAAGAGATCAGCCCAGCAGCTTCGATATTCCAGTGGCCCAGGGCTTGCAAGGAGAAATTGTGTCTTTTACAAAAAAGGCAACACTTTATTATCTTTTATCAGTGATATTGTCCTCCCCCTCAGCCCATCACCACTGCATCAGGGCTCTGCATCGTGTAAAGGGAGTGACCTAGCCAGCACTGCTACGCAGACATTCCTCCTGCTTTCAGTCCTGAGCTTAAAATGCCCAGTCCTTGCTGGAAATACGGTTTGTTCTCCCTGTTTGCAGCCATTCCCATGTTTTCCCTGGCACATGAAGAATGGTGTGGTACATTTGGGTCCCCTTTACTTTAGCATCAGCACTCCCAAAATGCTATATTCAAGGTGCAACCACATATGGCTTAGCTGTGATCACACGCTCACATGTGCACGATACACACAGATGTTTTTTCCCTCTGCATGAGAGAGCTCTCCCTGTACTTTGGGCTAACTTAAGGCCAAATCAGCAGTTTGCAGGATCTTTCACACCTGTCGCGTGATCCCTCCCTAGCAGCCATCCTCACTTCAGAGGCATGCACTGGGAGCTGCTGCGGGGATCTTGCCTTTGCAGACAGTGATGCTATTTTTTGCCTGGTGGAAAGTTTTCTGTGTTCACAAAACCAGAACTACCGAGGCTGCGGCTACCTCCCTGACCACTTTTCCAAGTTTCTACCTTCTGTGGCCAGTGCAACACCCAGCTCACGTGCTGAAAATTTCGTGCAGGACTGGGGTGAGGCTTTTTCCCTGACTTCCCCCAGGTTGTCCCACCACTTGCAATCTCCCTTGGGTGCAGCCCTTCACCCGCGCATCCCTGCTGTGTTTGCAGGGCAGGAAAGAGCCCCTAAAAGCAAACACAGTGCCCCCTGAAGCATTTCCTGTGGTAACCACCTCTGTAGTTGAATATTTCCTCCAAAACATCCTTGCTCCTCCTCCAGCTCTGGGGACTGGCCGCAGTGGGGTGCCTGCATCCTGCTGGCTGCTCCCAGAGAGCAGGAGCCCTGCTGAAGTGTGACAAATTGCATCGGGTGCTACTGCAGTGCCCACACAGCCACCAGTCCCTGCTCCAAATCCTTTTCTCGTGCACACAACCTCCCTGCCATCCCTCTTGAAGGATGTTGGGTATGGACAATTAAAAAACAGCAAATGTTCTCCAATAGGTTTTGCAATGACAGCTGCACATGTAGTTTTCTGTTTCATGGAAATAAATAGCTTTGTGTTTGTCTCAACGCGAGGAAGCACGCAGGAGCCAGCAAGCTGTCCCTGGGTTCTCAAAAGCCTCTTGTGCCATGGCCACAGCTAAGGACATGTAGAGGGAAGTACCAGAAACTGGGAGGATCCAGCAAAAGCAATGGTGACTAATATGAGATTATTTTCCACAAGTGAGTCACGTCCCTGCAGACAGCAGTGGCTGGTCCCATGGGCTAGACACCCTGAAGCATGGTAAGAGTCTCTGCAAAGAGCGGCACCTGCAGCTCAGGTCCCTGCACACACACACACATCACAGCCTGGGGGCATGCTGCACGCCACAAAAAAGATATCATTGCAAGTGAATTTTCTACTGAAAAGCAATTCCTGATAACGACATGGGTTCAAGCCTGTGTGACATCTCTGCCGTATCTCCTTGTGGGCAGCCAGCAGGCTCAGCATCCCCTGACCCTTTATTTTTTGAGATACCAATTGAATTTACACAATGCTCTACAGGAAAAAAAAAAAAAAAAAAAAAAAAGAAAAAGAAAAAGAAAAGAAAAAGAGCCAATTGTCCTAAGAACGGGCAATGCAGAAATCCAGGATGCTTCTGTGATGTTGGGGGGGGGGGGGCACCACTGTTCTGCAAGCCAACAAGTGCACACCATGGCACCATTTTGTCCAGCTGCAACTCCCGGGGCCCTATCCTGCACACCACCGAGCTTGGCCACAGCAGCAGCCACTGGGACCAGCACTGCTTCGTCTGGAGCTTTCCGTGAAGCAATGGCTGGGCAGCCCCAGCCAAAGTGGCTCTGGATAAAAGTCCCAACGGCCTTTGCAAGAAAATGTGGCCAGGACAACACCACAAGCTGATGTGAGGTGCAGGGAGGAAGAGCTCAGCACTGCGGAGACCTGCTCAGTTAAATCCCTCCGTGGTCAGGAGAAATCCCTCCACCAACACTTGCCTTGACTGTTTTGGCACCGGTGCCAGCACCGCCAGGGACCTTTGCTTTGGTGCATGCAGAGGGCTGGGCTCATGCGCCCCTTCCTCAGATGCTGCATCCTTGCCCCCCAAACCCCTCCCTGGCCACTTGACGCGAAGCAGGTCGTATTTTGGCCCCAGAGCCTGTTGCAGGGACCCCTCACTCCTTCCCAAGGACGCATCTAAGTAGCTGTCATGCTGGAGATGGATCCCAGAGTGGACAGGAACCATGTAAAACCTGGGCAGGGTCAGGAAACCAGGCAGCAAAGCCACCACCACGGCACAGAGCCTAGCGCGGGCGTCAGAGGGCTCTTCACTGCTGGTGAGAGGAAACCAGTGACGTTGGGGTGGGCGAAGAAACCTGAGCAAGAGCAAGATTGCTTCCTCCAGCCTACACCTCTCTGTCTGCGCTCCACCTCCTCCAAGGCTTGCTCAGCAAAATGAGACCCTGTAGTTTAAATCCCCTCAAAACCTGGAGTTTGGATTTGCAACACTGTCGCCCTGTCCCCAACCCCACTGGGCCACCCCACGGCTCCAGTCCCCGGAGCCCCGGCCACGCTCATGCAGCATCCCTGTGGCAGCTTTGCAAATAATTTCTTACAAATCATTTGCAAACCATCTGCTGTCTCGAAAGCAGCAGCCTGGGCCAGGTCCCCCTACCAAGGCCCGAAAGGTTTTGGGGTATGGGCCGCAGCTGGAATCACTGCTGGGCTCAGCCATGGGCACCCTGCAGATCCCAGCTCTGAAAGGCTGAAGCAGGAACAGAAGGGCATAAAGAAGCAGTCACAGTACCTATTTTCGTAGCATCCATTTTCAGGTTGAAATCCCAGTTCCGCGGCAGCTTGAGGGACATTTTGGATCAGAAAGAGCTTATTTTTGTTTTTCGAGGGGGCACACTTAGAAGACGGGCTGAAGTGGAGCTTGGGTAGCCCCACGGGGATCCTGCGCCTGGGGTGCGATTCCCCCCACGAAGAACAAGAGCTCGGCGAGGGTTGATTTGCCAACGTACTTCCTCCTCCCTCATCTGCGAGCGGCTGCGAGCAACCCCATAAAAGTCCTTTCCTGCTCTGCTCTCCTGTAAAGCTCTTGTCTTGCTTCCCCAACACCGCGGAGGCAACAGCGCCTTTTTTGCTCCACTTTTTGCTCCCCCGCTTTGCGTGGGGATGCAGCAGCGTGGCCCCAGCCTGCACCAAAAGGCTGGGGCCGCTCTCGGCACACTGCTCATTGCATTTGAGGAAGTGGGTGTCCTCGGCACCGTGGGCGCACTAGAAAAGCGCTTGCCGAAGGGCATGGCCCAGCGTGGGGTTTCAGGAAATGTTTTGCTCGGCAGCAAAGCGAAGCTGACACGGCCAAACACTACAGGACAGCATCCACAAATGTCCAAACACGTCCACGAGTGCAGAGCCCAGGAGACATGGGCAGCTTTTTGCTTGTTGAAGAATGGTCCCCCAAAGTGGTTTAGGGTTTTTGCAACAGTGGCACAATCAAAATTGGGTGAAATGGGGCTGCTGTTGGAGGAAAGGCTGTGGGTACAAGCAGAAGTGCAGCTCAGCTGCCCAACGAGAGTCAGGGGACCTGGACACAGACCACACTCACAGCAGCAGGAATATTGCATCCTCTGCCATTTAAAGCTGTATTCCCAGGAGACAAACAGCTGCATGTCTGCAAAGCCACCTGTAATGCAATGCGAGTGAGATGCAGGACAAATACAAGGAAGGGCTGTTGCATTCACCAACACTCAAATGGAGCAAAAAGGCATCTAAGGTGGCTGCAGGACAGGGCGATGTGCCCCAAAGGGCTAAGGGGGCTCCAGCCTCCATCTCCCCCCCCCCCATGGGGAAAGCCTGGGCCCTGCAGAAAGGGAAGTTACTCCAAGTAGAAGCAGAAATGGTGGCCTGGGGAGCCAAGGGCGAAAGAGGATGCAGCCGCCAGTTCCTGTTCTGAGTCGCAGCCCTGCCGTCACGCCCAGGATGCACCAAGCTCCTTGCAACGGCAGCGTTTATTTTACTGCCATAGCGTAAATTCAGGCTGTGCCTCTGAAGGAAGGAGCCGGACCTGGCCCCCACTGCCCGATTTCACAGCCAGATTGGGCTAGTTTGGATTAATTGCAGCTGAAGAGATGAATTTGCAGCTGTGAGCAGCAGCTGGACCCAGCTCAGCGAGCCCCAGCTCACGTCTTCCACAGCTAAAAGCACGGAAAGCAGCGCTATCGCAACGAGAAGCTCGGCACATACCGAGCCTGAACTAGATTAACCCTGATAGTCTGCTTCAGACCAAGCTGCCTGCATTAACCCTGTTTCTGCCGTACTTTGAGCAGATGGCCCTGAATTTAGGATAATTTTTCCTCCTCTTCATAGTATCAGCAGAAAGCAATTTAGGGAGTCATGCACTAGATCCCTTTTTTTTTTTTTCCCCTCATTTCAACCTCTTTTTTTTTGTTGTTGTTTTGTTTTTTTTTTTGGGGCTCACACCCAGCCGCCTTTCCCCACCTGCCCGTGTGAACAGGATGTCATGCTGCACCTTCCCCTCCTCCAGAAAGTAAACAGCAAGCGTTTTAGCCCCAAACTACAACTCAGACCAATGCCGTGTGCCTACACTGCAGCAGCTCAGCCCCCTCCAGCACCCCACAGCACTCCAGCACCCACAGAGCCATCCCAGCTGCCACCCGCTTGGTCCCATCAAGTACCAGGACTATGCCTCTGGGTTTGGGAATGAATGCACATCTACAGGATTTGGGTTTTTTCTTTAGAAATTACACCAGGCAGCCTATTCCTGGGCTGAATGCTCCTGGAGAACTTAGGGCAAATCTCAACCTATGTTGTTATTTTGTTTTACATCCCTCTTCTATCAGGATCTCCTGGAAAACACATCTGGACGGCGGGTTGCATGGCTGCAACAGACCTGCTTGTGGCAAAGGCAGCCTTGGTTTGAGACTTTCTGCCCTGGTGGGTATGGAGCACAGTGCTAGCACCAGGATTTACACCGGGATTTTGCTCTTTTGGATGCTTGATTCAATGAAATTGGCACAGGATGAGGAGAAACAAAGGGGATCTTCAGCTGAACAGCTGAAACGCAGGCAGCGATGACGCTGGCCACAGAGGCTGTCAGATGACATGGCTGACTCACGGCAAAGTGTGGGCATGCGCTGCCCTGCCTGCCAGCCAGCCCAGGAAAACCCGCGTTGCAGCAAGAAAACTCATTCAGTGGCAGAAGAATAAGGCAAAACTGCTGCAGAGGTCAAGAAAACATGTTTTAACATAACTCTCCATTCACTACCTAGCCACTACATGCACACATGGGATTAGAGGCGACGTCTTGAATTACACGGCTACCTATTCAGTTGCATTTTGGTAATATGCAAGAGGAGAATGATTTCTTAGTCTGTTTTCCAAAAGACTTAATACTGAGGCATCTTTCAAGACCTCTCAGTAATAACATGTAGTTGTTTCAGAGGACTGCTGAATATTGCATGGTGCTGCTCAGCAATTTTCTTTTTAACCAGCCAGTTCCTCCAGGGAAGATGTACTGCAGCACAAGATTTGGGGCCTTAGAGTCAATTTTGCAAGTTTGCTGTAAAGGAAGATATAGTTTGGTTTTCTTGGAGGATTAACTTGTCTCAAAATACCCAGACAGCGTGACAGGAAGCAAAGAGAAGGCTGCTGATTGCTTGGTTTAGCTTAGTTGATAAGTCAAACAGTCAAAATAACACGAGAGCTAAAAATAGTACATTTTGCTGGGTAAACAGAGGGATTCTGTCCTCCTGACCCAAGCAAGTCACGAAAAACGGCTGAAATGAAGCGATAATTTATGCTAACCAGAATTCCAACAGGTTTCCACATTCCCAGCAAAAACCTTAGGGCAAAATGAGCTGATTTGCAGGGCACAGTGGTGCCACTGCTTCCCTCACCCTTCACTGAGACCTGTCTGGGTGATCTGATTGCTGATTCCACTCCAAACCACCCTGGAAAGCCAGCCAGTCGTGTCCCTCGTGCAAGACACAGATGGTCACTACCTGCGTGCTCAGTCCATCCGCAGCCTCCGTGCACATGTTTGCAGCCACCCCAGGTCTGCTCTCGGGAAGGTCTCCGAGGAAGGCGAACTATGGGGCAACAAATGAAGGCACACAAAGATTATCGTTCAAAACAGGCTGAGCTGCTTTTACAGAGCATGGAAAGGAGGTTTCCAGGATCTCCCCAATTTGCCAACAGCACTGAATAAAACTCCACTACAGATAATGGAACTTATATTTATTTAACAGTAACATATGGTATATAAATAGGGTAAATACTTTAAAATATACAATATATCACATTCGGACATTCAGTCAAAGAAAGGCAATTCTACATGTGTAGCTAAAACATTAATCAAAAGAACAATGCACAGAGAAAGAAGCAGATGGTAGAAACACATCAGGTCTGGGGAACAGGAGCACGCAAAAATTACAGTAGTACAAACCGCAGCTCGGGGGCTGATTACAGAGGTCAGGAGCCACAGGAGCTGTCACGCGATGCTTTCTGCGGTGCATGCCTGTCCCCAGGAAGGTCTGGATGAGCCACAGTGATGGTTTCCACACAGCTTTGCCCTCCTCCTACAGCACCAAGCCAGTCAGAGGAGGCGGGGAAGGAAGAGACCAAGGCCTGGACGCGTGCCTGGATCCCACCAGTCGTGCTCAGGGGGACAATGCTGCATGCATTGGGAACAGGAGATGCCTTAAAGTCTAGGATACTGGCATTTCCCAACCTGGAGGCCAAGTGTTGGCTGATGCTATGGGATTTTTGGCTTCACGAGCCGCACAGGCTGCCCCCTCAGATCAGCGTCAGCAGACTCCTCAGCCCATCACCACAAAGAATATCTGAATAACGCAGAGTGATGGGTACAAGACATGCCACCATACCCAGCAACTAGGTTTTAATGTTTCAGTGAGCACTGCAGGCCCCAGCCTGACGATGCAACTGATCTATAAACAAATTTGGGCTACAAACAAACTCGAAGAAGCAAATTCCCATCAGGGTAAGCCAAGTGCTCGACTACACGCTCAAGCTGTGAGCAGACCAGCGTCCAGCCCATTTCACTAAATGACCTTCACCCACCAGCAAACAACCAGGAACGTTTAGAGTCACCTCACTGGGACAGCCAGCTTGTCACACTATGCGAAAGCACCTTTCTACCATGTGCCAGCTCTCTGCTTATTAAATACACTCACACCCATCTCTGTCTGCTCCAGCTGGAAAAGCAGTGACTGATTGTGAGGAGGTGGTTTCCAAACCACCTGTCCCCTCCCGAGGCAGCACTCCTACCTTCGTAGGCTTGACATCAGACAAATCCCGCTCTTCTCTTTCTCCTGACCCAAGCACCCACACCAGCCAATGCAGTATCCCCCACTGGCCTGCTTTCCCAGTTATTTCCTTCTTGCTGGGCACAAGCAGGATGAACGCTTCCAAAACTACCGTGCAATGCCAAGCTCGAGCCCTGCAGCTGCAGAAACTTTACGTGAGCATCCCTGCACTGACTTAGCTAGATGCCCCTGGTGCCTGCGTGGCCTCTCCAGCAGCACTAGCTACATCAGCTTCCCTCCAAAACTACATTCTTGCAAGAGCTGCAGCATGGCCACAGTCCTGCAAGGCTTAATGCAATGCAAAGAGCTGCAAATGTGTCTTGCTGCACATCCCTGCACACACACTTGGCATCACAGCTAACGCCTCCTTTAGGAACAGCCAGAGCCAGTAACAGTAGTTTTTCATTTCCTCTAACTTTCTAGGTATAACTTGAAATATTTACAGCAAACTAAAGCCAATCCCAGGCTGGGGTGATGGGGAAAACCCACCAAACGCTCCCCCAGGCAGCACACTGTCACTAAGAGCTGACCAGCGCTACTACATACACTCCCAGAAGTGGTGCAGAAGTCAAATGGGTTTACCAGCCATAGTCTCAGCATGACAGAGGACATGCTATGGTGCTCACCAGTATTTTTCAGCAAGACCAGCTATACAGCTTGCCGATGATCTTATCATCCCTCATCTCCCTCCCTTCTTCCTCCATTTCCCAAATGGATGCACTGTTCCCATTCAGTTTACTAAACTTCAGTGCAGGATGCCAAACCCTTTGCACGTATCTTTACCCTTCAGGATCAAAACACGTTTGGAAGACCAGCTGTCCACTGCACTGCTGGGGAGGAAGTAAGAGTAATAGAGCTGCGCAGGAAACCACCCACACTGCTGCAGCTTCTCTCTCAGCACTGTGAAGCCATTAATGCAGCTGCTTTGCCCTCCAGTGTCTGCATCCAGCATTGCACCGTTAAAAAAGACCCAAATGCTACTCAAATCAAAAGCATGCACAAAGGTTTCGGGTTTTTGCCCCACTAATTACAACTAAAGAAGTACAAAAGGTTCAAAGCAAGATGAGCAGGAGGCTAGAGACCCATGTGAAAAATGCATTGTTATAAAGAGCATTACACTTTTGTAATATTTATCAACACTGTAGCTTCTTCTGATGACTGACTTAAGAACCAACAGGGCAGTACAAGGGATTTTGGCAGATGTTGACATCAGGCAGGGAGAATCCAGAAAAGCACCAGCTTGTCTGACCACAGGGAAAGCTGCTTTTCAGGGTCTACACAAAACCCTGTCACTTCCACATCTATTCCCAGTTCAGGTACTCCTTCAAGTGTCCTCCCTTTGCCTAGTTAAACTCAGACAAACCATTGTAAAATGCAGTCCAAACATTTTCTCTGGGGTGAAGCAAGATGGAAACACCTTAATTCTCCCCTCCAGGGAGCTTGGACCAATATCCTCTAAGTCAACACAAAATAAATCCCTTCCTGATTCTAGCTGGAAAAAAATCAGGCTCCACAACTAGTCTAGGAAAGCCTCTACACTGCTGGTATTAACCAAATACAATCCCGAATTGTCTCCATCTTAGTGGCTCTGGCCTCTCCCAGAAGCCACGACCTTTGTCAGCACCATGCTGAAAATACCTTGTGAAAACAGTTCCTTCTTCTCCACAATCCGTGCTCTTGATCAACACCTGTATTTGCAGTGCAATGGGCACACACTTCTGCCCCACAGCTCCTGTTTACGGAGATGAAGCAGAACTTATGACACAGATAGAGTTGTACAGAAATGTAAGAAAGATGTTGGTATCTATTCATATATTTACACATGCACACATGTGCTCTCTTGTCCACTCCTTTAGGGTAAATGAAAGCAACAGCAGAATCAGAATACAGAGTATGAACCATGAAATATTTTCAGGTTTTTTATTTTCCATCGATCCTTAGCTAGTTTGCAGCATGTACATGTCTCCATATGTGGGGTGGTGGTGGTGTATACGGTTTATATCAGCAACTGTTTGAAAACAGCAATGTACTTCTGTATTATCTTTCCCTGTCACTCGTTCCCCAGGTTAAAATAAGGTAAAGTTTCTCTCTCTAGTGCACAAACTATGGAAAGAAGTAAAATCAGAGTCACCTTGTATACGGGAACATTGCATAAGGTCTAGTATAAACTGAAGATATTTTCACTATCTGATCACAAAAAAAAGTTTTACAATCTCTAGGGCTCTCATTTTTAAATAATAAAAAAGTATGACAAAATAAAGGGAAGTACTTAGGTACTTAGATAAAACCTCCAACTATTAAGTGCAACCTATTTTTGACAAGATTTAGTAAGCAAAGCAGGACAGAAGCCTGCAGGTGAATGAACCCAGACTGAAATGCAACACAGACCGTGATAAAACTCAGCAGCACAACATCCAGAACTCAAGTAACGAACAGGTGATAGACATGATCCCTGAAAGAAAAATGAAATAGCCAGCTGACAGCACCAGCAGGGTGCTGGAGCCCCAACCTGCAAACTTCAGAAACAACACCAAGTTGGAAACTGCTCTCCAACTTAGGTAAAATATCCAAGTGTGGGGTTTCCAAACATCAAGAAATGAAAAAAAGTGTGGTTCAATGTTTCTTAAAGGTTATTTGACAGAGGAAAAATGAACCAGGTTATTTAAAAGCTTGTTCTTACTTGGCAGGATTTACTCAATGAAACTTCAATGTTCTTTAAAACGTATTAACTCAATTCAGTTTTGAAGCAATCTGAACCTCCCACATTCCTGTGAGCAACTATCAGCTTCTTAATTCCTTGTCCCTGGTTTATTTCCAATTTAATAGGTTAAAAAAGATCTTCTTTGTCAAAATACCAGCCATAAGAGGAGAATGTGGGAGGCACTTGCAGAAACAGCAAGTGAAAATAGATACACATGCCTGGCTGGGCAGAGGAAATGTAGCTGGATTAGTACAAAGTTCTCTCTTCCAATTAACTGAGCCTTGTGCTTGCCATGCAGAGCCTCCAAGGAGTCTACACACAGGTGGATATGTGGCTTTCTGGGAAAATGAACGTTGCAGTCACAGTTACCACCAGACAAAATGATGGTCTCCGGAGCTGCCATTATGAATGCAACCTGGCACAAAAGCCAGGGAAGCTGCACAGCTTCACCTTCCCTGCTGACTTCCATGCGCAGAGGCAATTGTACGGGAAATGTTTTGTGTATTCCCTGCACCCACAGGAAATTGAACTTTCTGCCCACATGCACTGAAGGTTAAGAACAGACCATGAAGACAGTTGTACCCTCTTACTTCACCCAACTCCTTCCAAGCCTTAATTCCTTTCCAGCTACAAACTCAGATTTGCTCATTTGAACCAAAGCTATATAAATATATTATATAAAAAAATAACAAACACAAATGCAAACATTTACCAAGAAAGGAAGAAAAGTTACAGTGACATGAGGCCTTGTTATTGTCTTGAATCAGGCAAGCCAGGAATTTCCTTGGGGAGGCTTGTCCGTTTTCAGTCCCATTCCAATCACGTGGCTGTCTATGCATCCTCCAAACTACCTAACATACCCTTGTCAACAAGGTGTGCTTTTAGCGTGTTGAAGATGTGGAGCTGCTGGTCTGGCCGCAAGGTTAAGAACTGCTGGATCAGTTTGCTTGGGTTAGGACCTCTGAAACACAAGAGCAATCATTACCAGTGAGTTGTATTGCTAAGTCTCAGTGCTCTGGGAACCCAAATGCAATTTCATCCTAAAAACAGGCTTGAAATAGACATGTTGCCCATTCCTTCAGTGGTTCTACCCAGGGAGCTTAACTCTTGTTTCACAGATGTGGAAATGGATTCAAAAGGCATATGATGCTGAACTGTAACCAACCAAATCAAATCTGTTTCAAGAGGGCTGTGGATTTTTCCCCTTATAACAGATGCAAAAAGCCAAGCAGCCACATAAATTCAGTTCCTCAGCTCCTCCAGTACATCTTCTGTGCATCTATGGGCTTTCTTCTGTGTTTGGTTACCGAACATCTGCACACCGCAACAGAATTAAGATTTTTCTGCTTGATCGGTTCAGGGGAAACCTTGTTCAAGATTCACAGGTGTGCAGAAGTGACATGGAGGAGAGGACTGAAATAACATACCTTAGGAAAACAGGTTGTGTTCCCACCTCTGCATGATCCTTCTGAGACATGCTTCCCTTTTTCAAGCCCCCAGTCCCCCTCTTTCTTTGTCTTGTATTTCTGGATGTTAATTTCATGGGGATACCTACAGTCTTGTATTGCAAGCCTGTACGTCATTTGAACTTGACAGAGCCCCCGAACTTCACTGGGAAGCAACTGATACCTGATAAAGCTTGCGATGTACACATTAACAAAGGTAGCCATCAGGTACTGACAGTCAAAGCGATCCATGATACCTCCATGCCCTGGGATTGTGTTGGCGAAGTCCTAAGCAAAGCAGAAAGGATTACATTGAAGTTTCAAATGCTCATTATCTGTACTTGCTTACGAACATCCAGGCACTACACTCACATCCTTGCTCTAATTTGTCCCAGAAGGCAAAAGTTAGACTAAAAAGAAATTCTGCTTGACCTCTCCTTGGTTTTAAAAGTTTCTCCTTTATGAAGGCCGCCAGCGCCTGAGGGACATAAAGCCTTAACTCATCTATCACTCAAAGCTCAAGGAAGGCTAATGTTTATCTCTTGCAACTCTGTCCTGCCTTTCAAGTCATCTTAGCTGCACAGAGACTGTTTATATGAAAACCAGCCTGCAAGGCATCAAGGGAAGGCTCAGATTGCAAAATATCCTGACTGGGTTTTTGCTCCTCTACCTCAAGTTCTGCACCAAAGCAGTGTTTAGAATATCACAGCTGAAATTTCCAGGTCTCTCCCCATACCCAATCAGTTAAAATGAATTGTATCATGCCCCCCAGTGTTATTTGTGACATTCTCTCCCTTCCCAAACTTCCCAACCTGCCACTCACTCCTTGGAGCACGGAGACTGCTTAGAGTGGCAGCGACTGCTTTTTAACTCTACATTTAAAAATGTAAATGACCTTGCAGAACCTGGGTGTCCTCACCTTAATTTTGAAGGCCCTCTTAAATCCACTAGCAAAGAAGCCTCCAAATGGCCCAATAAGGGAGGCAAAAGTAGACAGTGCAATACTGTGGATTTGGAATGGATACATCCGGAGTGTCTTCTGCAGGAAAAAAAAACACATCAGAGAAGGATTTCCATCAAGAACAGTACTGCTCACTTCCTGCCCTTCTTTCTGTCCTAACCAGGCTTTAGACCAGCTAGTTTTCAAATGGGTTCATGTCCCACCAGACTTGGGACAATTGCTTTGGGTCTCAAACCCACATAGGTCATCACTGAATTCACCCTTCTTCTGGATGTACCATCATCCCTTGTCATGTTCCTTTCAATACCAGCAAAATAAAGCCCTGATCTCTTTTCCTGATGTTCCTATCCCAATAAATAAGACCTCAATCAAAAGACAGAGTCCTACCCAGCCCACCACGGACTGCAGCACCAAGGGGATGTTGTACTCCTGTAACTGGAACAGCTCTGATGGCTCACAGTCCACTGTGAAGCTGTTGGTGTCATTGTTGAACTCCACGGGACAGGTGAAGCACCGGTACCCAGACATCACATAAGACAGCTTGAAGGAGAGAGAAAAAAAGATGCAGTAAGAGTAAGCAAGATTAATGTTTTTCTGAGCAATGACGCAGAGGTGCAATCAAGGGAAAAGGCCACTCAAGGAGACACAGCGAGGAGGGAGCCACACTCCCAGCTTCATTAAGAAGATTACTTTCCTGACAAGCAGCAATTGGCTAAAGGCAGAGGAAGGATTGTTGTTTAGTAAGTGCATCTGTTCAGCAAGCAGTGATCAGAGCCCTGGACAAAAAGGCTGAGACAGGCCGCACTATTTGGCTGAGTGGACGGACACAACCAGACACACAGATTATCACAGAAACAGGTAAGAATACTCGGAGAGCACTGATTTCCCCACACAGCCTTTGAAATGATGCACAGAATTCATCCAACAGCAGCCCCAGATGTTTTGGCTACCCATGTACAGCATCTGTGGAAGTACTATAGTCTCTCCCCTTCGAGAGACAAGAGAGAATGTTTCAAGGACAATTATTCTACTGAAAACATCACAGGGTCTAACAGGGACCAAAAACTTCCTCCAATACCCTGCTCCATCTGCAGAATCTGCATGAAGCCCATAACACAACCATCCACAAGTTCAAATCCTGTTCAGTAAGGAAAACATAGTTTCTGAGAAGAGCCAGTAGAACTTAAAGCTTGGGTGCATTTTTTAGCCAAAACTATGTCACCTTACATAGGGAAAAGACCAAAAAAATAAGCACCATGATTGCTACTTACCAGCAATCCAAACAAAACAGTGGCAAAAAAACCTCCAATAAAACCCTCCCAGGTCTTCTTCGGGGAGAGCTGCCAGAGGGAGAGAAAGAAGGGGATAATTACGAACTGTGCATTTATGGTCACTGCCACACACGTGTGCAGCCCTTCCTTGCTTGTGAATTGCTGAGGTAAATATAAATTGCTGCCAACAACCAAACAGAGTTTGGTCAGAACCTGACACTAACACCTTGGACTGAAATGGTTCGTATCACTTCACAACCTCAAAGACTGGGGCATGCAACAAGTCAAATTTGGAGACTTGCTTCAGACCCGTAATAAGTCACACCAATGGAGATCGGAACACAGGACTAAGACCTAAAGAAGCCAAAATGCCATCTTTTGTCCAATATAGAATTACAAACCTTGATGAGCGGGGTGCGGCCAAAGAAGAACCCAAACATGTATGCCATGATGTCATTGCAGATCACACAGGAAATTGGGACAATGAACCTAGATGGGAGAAGAATCAAACTGTTGGGAAGTGCCAAAATCAGACAATTCCGACTTAACTAAACGGGTAGTTGTTTTGAAAGATGTTTTGCAGGGCCATCATATCAACACCTCCCTATCCAATGCAATCTCACATGGTAGAAAATGGCTTAAAACTCTCAGAGCAATCTGGGGGGTTACTCCAGTGTTCTGGACTAAAGAGCAAGTTGTGTACCCAGAATGGCCTGTTTTAATTAAGCACATCTTCTTCTGTCACACGACATGCTGTTAGATAGCCACCTCCTTTCCTCCCAGAGGGGCTGCATTTTCGCTGGAAGCAGGCTGCTCACAAAGCACTCTGGGACAGCTGAGGTGCACACGGAAACATGCAATCCTAAAGCAGCCAAAATTAGTTCCTGGCATTGCTGGTTTGGGGAAGATGAAGCCTGACAGCCCCACCATGAAAAGGGCTTCCCCTCTGCACTGCAACTGTAGTAAGCTGGTGAAGGTGCCACACTGCAATTTCCTTTCTTTCACAGCGCTGCTTTTAACGTTATGCTGGCAGCTCTACCCCAAATCGAGTGCTGAGCAGAATTCTGTTCATTTGCTAGACATGAGTGGACAGAGAAGGCAACTACACAGGCCAAGCACTGCATGAAATGTCCCTGCATCCCCGAGCAATATTCAGATGCCTCTCTACAGCTCTCTATACTGGCAAATAGCACAAAGCAAGTCCTAAGTTGCTGAGGAATCATTCAATCTTTTCCCTTTCTATTCTGAACAGGTTAGTCCCTGATAAGAAGCACTTTCTCTCCTTAGCCATTTATTTAAAAAAAAAAACAAAACATTAACTCAGAACATGGTAAGAAGACGCCAGGAAGACCTTATGGTGGCCTTTCAGTATATGAAGGGGCTTATATAAGATGGGGAAAGACTTTTTATCATGGTCTGCAGTGACATGACAAGGGCCAACAGTTTTAAACTGAAAAGGGATAGATTTAGATTGGATATCATGAAGAAATATTTTACAATGAGGGTGGTGAGACACTGGAACAGGTTACCCAGAGAATTTGTGGATTCTTCATCATTGGAAGTGTTCGAAGTTGGTTTGGACAGGGCTTTGAGCAACCTGATCTAGTGAAAGAAGCTCCTGCCCACAGCAGGGGGTTGGAAAAGATGATCTCTAAGGGTTCCATGCAACCCAAACCATCCTATGATTCTAAGATAATCTGTATAAGGCTGCAGAAATCAAAGCAACTCAGAACACATGGCAACTCACCATATCATTCCTTCAAACAGGTTGTGAATGATGAGGTGCGACTGGGTAACAACAATTAGCAACGTCACATGGGTCCATCCAAACTGGAAGAGAAGACAGCATGCAGTCCAGCCTGCCTAAAGACCCTGCTCACACACATCACTGGCACAAATCAGATGCTGTTAGCTACCTCTCAGAGAATGGCTCATGCACATGTGCATTTCTAGCATGCACCTTCACCATAACAAACACCAAGAGGCATGAAGAGCAGGGAACAGTTATCCCTAGTAATTTATAGGCATGTTCTTCAGTTCAAGCCCAGAGCTGACCTTCACTGGGCAGGCTTCTGCCAGACCAAGTGCTCTTTAGCCCACCCCTCTCTCATACATCTCGCCCAGCCTTCTGACTAATTGAGAAGAACAAAAGGCCAATGGATATCCAAGCTGCACCCCTGTGTGCTGATTATACTGAAAAGCAAAACTAACCGTGTTGACGGTTAAATATGAGCAACACCTTACTGATGTTTGAGAAAAGGGAAACATAGCCAATACACCCTCGTGGCAATCCACCCTCAGTACAAGAGTCAAATAGCCGCCTTGTGCAGTCATCTCGGCGTGCAGAAAGTTTCTTAAGAGCATCCACCAGTGCAGAGAGAAAAGAATGCACGACTACAAGGAAATTCGGTCAGGACACCTCCCTAAACGAACAGTTTGCTCACAGTAACTCTTCTTCAAGGCAGTGTTACGATGCACAGCCAGCACAGAAGCATCTAGTGGAACATATTTTATCTATATAACATTTTCAAGCAGCCTACATTATTGATTCTTCTGCCTCCAACTGGGGGCAGCCAGTCCCTGTATTTAACCTTACCATATAGAACTGGAGGCGATAATGCTTCTTCACCAGGCTCAAGACAAACATGCAGAAACCTGGTGAGAGACAGAAGGAAAGTGAATGCGGGGGACATTTCTTCAAAAGTAAGAAATACTTTTTTTTCCCCTTAAGAGAGAATAGTGCACAGCTCCTTTGTTTTTTTCGGTTGGTTGCTTTGTTTTTTTTTTTTTTTTCCTGAGTAAAGCACTATTATCTGAAAGTCATAAAATATTGTTGCCTTCAAATTATACTTAGACAAGTAAACATCAAGCCTAACTGTCCCATACAGCTTAGGGAGTCTCCTTCTACAGAGCCTCATGTAAGAGATTTGTCACCACGCAGCCAATTTACAACATCACTGAAGAGCAGAGATAACTTCCTGTAGATACTGCATTGGATACAATACAGGACAAGAGTAGTTCAAGGAGATTTCTTCCTCCCAGTCCAGACAAGTTTAACCACCAGAAAATGTGGTCTCTACCTGTTAAGTACAGGGCAAAAGAAATGAAGCGGTGGTATTTGCTGAGAATTCGCAGGGGCTCCTCCCTCTGAACCAGGGTGAAGAAATAATCTGTCACAGTCTCACCATAGAAAAAGTAGTTAACGCAGAGCAAGAAGTACCTGTGGAGAATGCAGATGCTCGTTAGCAGGAACTCTAAAAGGCTCCTGGAGAAACACAGAAAGTGGCTGATTCCTAAGGTCTTTGTATTGCTCTGATACACTGCAAACAGACATCCTGCAAGTGACAGCCAGATCTTTATTTCCCCCAGTTTAGAAATATCACCTTCATTTCAACTAGCGGCTACATCACTCAGCTCCACTTTGCAATGGATCATACTGTCTGGGTTTGGTTTTGGCCTTCTGATGCACAAGGACTGTCTACCTTTAGGTGGCACTCCTCAACAGGCCTCTGCGAGGGAGCTCATGCATTCTAAAAGAAAACAACCCATATATCCCAAAAGCACTGCTCCTGCCCTCTCCCCAGACTTCTCTTCTCTGGCAGACAGAGTTGCACAGCCCAGCTGTGTCCCAGTGTTCAGCCCTGCTTCACAACCACTTACAAACTTCCACCCACCCACGCAACTATGTCTGTCTCTTAGTGGTGACGGCTGTCAACACTGTCCCTTGCACAGATCATGGGATTCCAATGTCCACGCTTCATAAACAATGGGACAAACTTTATCAGTATGGGCTCTTTCAAGACACTGATGCATCAGGATTTAGCGGGGCTTTTTCTTACAAGAGCCGCTAACACATGACACTGGTCAACACACAGCAATCCCCTGGTCTCTGGTTTGGAGGTAGCCAGATGATCCCCTTGCTGCCTGTCTGCAATGAGGTGAAGCATGATTGCTGCACACAAGCATGGGGAGGGGAGCAGTCACCCTACTCACCAGCTGAGCGTCCTGAACCAGGGCAGGTCATACGAGTGATACACATTATAGCCAATAGTGATAATCTCATGGAAACATTTGATCTGGACACACATCACCTGCACAAAAAGAGAGCAGCAAGCTGTAACACACGTTTGTTAAATACCTCCTTCCTCGAGGACATTAAAAATGTGTCAAAATACAAGTCTCTGAGCTGCCAACCCCAGCAATGGTCCCAGCAACCTTCTCCCCTATTGCTGTGAACATAAGGGCATCTCTGGAGCACTTACTATCATCATTAAGACCATGGGTCCCAAGTAGATGATGATGAAGAAGAAGGTGATCATTGCCAGAGTGAGGATGCCTCTTACCCACCAATTCTTCCATCTAGGCCACAGAGAAGGAAAGAAGTTAGAGAAAGACAAAACAAAGCAAGGAAGCAGGACAGCACTTCTGTTCTCTGCGCATCATAAGCAGGAAACTGAGCCCTGGAAACCCCAGATTTCTTTTTGGTGCTGCCAAAAAGCAGCAAAGGCAGACCTTGATTCACTGATCAAGGCCCAGCTGCAGCAGCTGCAAGGCTACAGTTCAGCTCAATCTTCCCTACTATGAATGTCATTAATACAGAAAACATTAGTCAGGAACAGAGCATCTCCACGGGCACTGAAATGGGATGGGAGAAGTGTTTGTCGCTGTTCTACTACAGGTTTCCCACACCTTGGACAAGCTGCATGATTAGTTCAAATAATGTATGAATCATTACCCCTCCCTGCACTTCTTTTCAAGAGGAGACATGGGTCCTGATGTAGCAAAGGATGTCGTACCTTTGCTACTCTCCAAGAAATCCTGCCTTGAGTCTCTCCCAGCCACAGAGGACATCTGGGAGCAATGCCTTCTCCTGTGATACGAATAAGGGCTTTTGCCCAAAGCCGCATGCAGAAGCCATTCCCAGTTTGTTCTTAGATCTTGTCCTTATCAGCACATATTTCTCATGCATTCCTACAGAAGTGGGTCACACTAGCAGTTAAAAACCACCACAGTTGAGTACTGAAAGTGCTATTAAAGCTGAACACAATGTCTTCTGCCCCACTGAGGCCTCCTTTCACCTTTCAAGACTAAGCACACAACAGGGCTGCCCTCCCGCAGCACTCCTCTGCCCCGGTCCTCTCCCACACACAGCAGCCCTGAGTGCTGCACTCTGCTCTCCCCGCTAACATTGCCATCATCTTCTGCTTCCTGTGGCCTCGGGGACACCTTCCTGTTTGCATGTCAGGGAAGGAGAGCGCAGCACTACTGGGAGCTGCTTATTCAGCTTCCATCAGCCATCACCATGCTGCCAGGGCTAGAAAAGCCACAGTGAAGATGCAGGGGCCCTGGCAGCAGAGGGCAGAAACATTCAGTGAGGGCTACCTTGAGGACAGGTTGGAGAGAGCTCTGTTCAGGACCTCTGGAGTGTCATCCGATGTTGGCACTGGG
The DNA here is from genome assembly GCF_964211835.1 of Anser anser. Classification (NCBI taxonomy): domain Eukaryota; kingdom Metazoa; phylum Chordata; class Aves; order Anseriformes; family Anatidae; genus Anser; species Anser anser. The sequence goes on from NC_139747.1 coordinate 5,833,699, forward strand.
AGTGATCCTCCAAATTCAGACTTGCTCTCACTGTCTGATGCTGTCTCTCCATCCAGCTTGTTCTCAGACTCTGACTCCTGCAACTTAAAGAGAGATAAAGAGCTTAACAAGGTACAATGACGACAATGAAGAAATTCAGACCAGCCCACAGGATGCAATACTTACTGCCAGTCTGCTTCTGCATACACGAGAGAAAGAGGGCAAGAAAATATTCATGAGGTTATACCCATGAGAAACAATACCAAGTGTTTTAGGTGACTTGGATGATGGCTTTTACTCTCTAGCACCCTCAGCAGTAGCCAAAGGATCTGTTCCCTCTGAACTGTTAAAGATGCCTCACAGTTGTTAAGAAGTATCTCCAAGTGCAGCAAGTGCTTAAGGGACACAGGCTTGTTAGCAGGAATTTTTACAAGGTCTCTCAGTCCCCAGGCAGATCTCCAAGTATGCAGCATCGCCCAAATTAGACAGAAAGAAAGGCCTCCAAGTAGACAGGCTCAAGGCTTCCAGACAGACTTTTCAAGTGCAAACTTAATATGTGAGCACTAAAAATAACATTGAGCCCATCCCCAAAAAGCTGAAGAGGAAGAACATGGCTTATCGCTCAGGCCCCACCATCCTTTCTGGCCAAAGAGACCTGTAGCAGAAAGAAATAGCATGTGCTTTCCCTGCCCCTGGTATTATTGCTCCAGCACCTAGCTCAGAGCAAAGTCCTGTATTTAGGGGTAAATAAATAAGGGTGAGGCGGGAGGCTACTGAAGGCTGCGCCAGAGGCCGGTGGTGGGAAAACGATTACAAATGACCTCCTGGCTCCCAGGCAGTCCCGTGCCCTCTCCTCAGGGCTTTTTCCTCCAGTCCAGCTCAGGAACAGAGGACAGATCCAAACGTGCATGCTTTGCCCCTCATTTCAGCAGCAGAACGTCATCCTGCTCCTGGACACTACTTGAAGCAAGGAAGGAAAACGTCAATCCCAGGGGGGCGCTTGTGCCTCAGACAGGCAGAGCCCAGGCCTCCAAGCATGGGCTATTTTAAAACTCACTGAAAAAATAGCGTGTTTGCAGGAAAAGCCACGAGGAAGCCAAGCTGAAAAGCGCTGGGAGCCCTGCAACCAACGCGACTTCGTCCCTTTGGGCCACCTCCAGGCTCCCCCATGCTCAGAAAGGGGGGACCCCACCAAAACAAGCATCCCCTGGGACTGGCTTGCTGTAACCACATCGAGGGGTATTTGTGGTTCACTGGAGCAGTAAGACTCGAGTAGCAGCTCTCTCCTTTAAGGCGGGAAAAGAAAAGGCCCCTTCCTAAGGTATCCGTGGCTGTGGGCCTGGTTCTTAAAACAGACAAGGATAGCCAGCCGCTGGCAGATAGAGACAGCTGAAAATGTGACGGGGATCGCTTCCGGGGGCGAGTGAAGCGCCAGCATCGCACCAGTCACACCCTGCACTGCCTCTTCCCTGCCCGGCTCTGCACTTGCTTCTTTCCCTTCTCATTAACTGGGGATGAAGAGGAGAGCTAAAACAAACTCCTCTGCTGGCACTTGCAAGGGTTTGGAGAGCTGGTGAAGAAATACAGCTTGGCTTTTATTTCAGCTGTGATTGACCTGTAAAATCCCCTGGTCCCACAGACTTCCAGAGAGATGCAGTGCAATTTAGCTGGGAGCACTGTAAAGATCAAATCCATAAGGGAGCTGCAAATGGCAGCAAGCGAAGACTGGAAATAATAAAAACTCCCCAAAGACCATGAGTATCACAGCCTACAACACAGCACAGGTGAGGGGCGCTGTTCTTGAGCAGGTTTGGGGAGAGCAGTGCACTGTCTGCAACCACTGTCTGTGTCTCACATTGCAATGCTTTCTCTACGCTTTCCCTAAGAAATGAATTCTCTGAAGAATTCCCCTACAAACAATCTGAATAACAGAGAAGAGCTTCACATCCTGCCTGACCAAGCTCCGTTTCTCCTTCTGGTCTTGTAGGTTACCTTTAGGAAAAGGGATCTTTGCTTCTTGTTTCCCATTTTACAAACAGAAAAATTAAGGCAGCTGATTCCAATCAAGTGAGTAAGGAATCGCTTAGGTACTTAGCCTGTACAAATGATGGTGGTTACTCTAAAACCAAAAACCTGAAGTAGAATTTTAATGCAGTCCAAGTATCCATCATCTTGTGTAAGTCCCAGCCTCATTGGTCATGCGATAAAAGGTCCAAGCCAGCCTCCCTGCATTTTATTCCCAAAGCACTACCATTGCAGGGCTAAGTGCAAAGCAGCCAAATTATGCCTTGCTTGTAGCCCATTGGATCAGAAGTTTCACAAAGTGCTCGGAGACCAAAAGAAAGGGAAAGAGCACTGATGTTTTCCTCTCTTCCACTCCCGGCCAAGAAAAGGAAGGATAAAAGCATCTGCATAGCTCAAGGGACAGAGGAGTCTGATGTTGCAACCTAACAGCTGCTGGGACGGGCAGAGCAGATCTCTGCCACAGCCCAGCCAATGGCTTCTTGTACAGACACCGATGTTGAAGCTAAAGGGACATAAAACATAATCAGTTACCTGATCCACTGGATTTCAGTGCAATGCTAAACCATACCTCGTGACATGAAATTAGTTGGTCCCTAAGAGCAGGAGCAAAGCCTCATGGAATCAGTCCAAGAGCGCATGCATCCCACTGTTCCCCACTTCACTCCCAGCAGTGGGAATTGGAGAGGTTGTGCAACAAATATGCAATATGCGAAGCCCCAACAAACATTGCCACTTTATTTCCAGAGATTCCAGAGAAAGGAATCAAGAGTTTTGTCACGGTAAAGAGACGTTGTTAAGGTGCAACGTTACATGCTGGACTCATTCCTGGTACATGTCTAGCTTGTTCAATTTAAGCCTGAAGGGAGTGGGAAGGAAACATTTCCTCTGATGGAAGAAATCACCAGTCAAACTGATGGCTAACATACATTTTAACGTCTTAATTTTGAAAACAACTGAGCAGTGTCAGAAATCAGCTTTTCTCCCTACTTAGATCTCTCCCTGAAATGGGGTGATGAGATTATATAGGACGTTGTGCCAGATATAGGCCGTGGAGAGCACTCAGGAGTTGACACGATTTTCACACCTTTTATGCAAATTGCAGCCATCAGCTCACCAACCATCAGTTTAAGCAGCTGAGCAGGATGCTAAGTAACTTGTTAAAGCCTGGGCATGATGCACCCTGGTCTGGGCTACTTAATCCAGCTGCGGCATTGTAACACCCTCCACGCGTTCCCACCACTATCTCACTAGCCCTCAGACTGAGCCAGACAGATCCCCGTCGACAATGGACAATCATCAGGCAGCAACGCTTTCACAAAGCGGCTTGTGGCAGCGAGAATGCAAGCTGGCACAGCCAACACCGAACGATGCTCACCAAGGGCTATCACCGCTGAAAACTGAAGTTCATTACAGAGCTGCTGCTTCCACAGAGGTTGTGACTGTGAGGAGCAGGCCTGGGCTACGTTAAGCCAGAGCTTGCAAACAGGGTGTGTGCAGTAGCGGCAGCACAAACAGCATTTTGGGGAAGCTGGGTCTAACAGACGGTGTTCTGCCATCGTTTCTGCTGCTTCCCCCAAGAAACACCAAGTTTCTGATGCCTCTTCTGTGCTGTTTCCTCCAATCTCTGCAGTTGAAATGAAAGCCCAGAGAGACTCAGACTTGCAACAGGTTAACCTAGAAGTCACGACTTGTCTCCTTTCCCAGCCATTGGGCCTTGCAACATCCTTGGGCCCTGCAACAGACATCTTTTGTACATTTTGTTGTTGTTTTTAAGATTCTTCCTAAAATCAAAGCTATTTAGCCACAGGTTCTTGTGACTTTGAGGTAGCACAACCAACACAGCACAACACTCATACCTAAATGCTGCAATCTTGAACCTAGGTCTCATTCAACCAGATGCTGCCCAGACAAATAAAATTGCAGCCCCATCACCTTTCAGCAACCCCACCACTTCCCACTAGTGCTACTGCACCAAGACGTAGCTGTCTCCGGCTGTATTTAATCTGTGTTCTCTTACCACGTCCTGCCCTCTTCGTTTTTTCCTGTTAGCTCAGCAGGTGAAACATGCTCTGCCTCTCTCCTCCCAGTCAGAAAGAGGGCAGAGCACAGTGCAAATGTGTAATGAAATGTTAGAAATCTGTGTGCATGCTGCAGAGCTGGGGAACAATTAAAGCCCATTAGTAAGAATAAAACAAGCTTTCTGTCCAGCTACCTTGGAATCTGGCTTTATTCTTCCCATTTCCTTTAAAGGGTACACATTAAGTCTACTAAAACACTATCAGATGCAGTAGCTTTTACTGGCTTTGTTAGCAATATGGAGTTTTTAATTTAAGGGCAATTTTTTAATGCAAATCTGCTTGTTCAGGAAACCCATGACTCCTTCTTCAATTTGTCAACTCAAATATTGAAAGCTGCTTTAAGAATCAGGAAAATAACTAATGCAGGAATACAATCAAGATACAGCAATGTGTATTTTACCTTAATTAGTTGACTTCTACACAAATAACAATGGGAAGAAAGAATAAAGCCTACAGATCTCTGTGAGTTTTTTCTCTTGTCTGGTGAACCAGAGCAGATGTGAAAAAAAACAGATACCTACTTGCTTGATACACATGTGAAATCAGTAGGTCTCAGCAAAATTTGTAAACAAACATTTTATCATGCTTAAGACAGATTCGTGGAGAAATGAGTCGTCTTAGCTTTCCTTGAACAACTTAACTCCTGTAAGCAAGCGGTACAAAATTTGTGCTCACATTGCAAAAGGGCTTTCTTGCAGCAGAAGCTGAGCGCTTTTTTTTTTCCCTAAGTATCCATGACATGATCTCAGTTGTCATAGAAACAAGCAAGCTATCTCCCTGCCAAAAAAATCTGCCTAACACAGAGATACAGTTAAGTATTCAATGCTGGTGGATTAAATTAGTCCAAGAAATCCCACTATTTGTGTACCTTCCTTGAAGCAAGGCGTTGCTTTATTTAGACTTCCTGCTAGACTTTAGCAAAAAGCTGTGATGGAGAATGCTAATACACTGCTAAAGAGAAAAATAAAGTTGCTTTTTGAGGCAATAAAATTGACACCTAGAACAACAGTGGCCAACTGTATTAAAGCCTCTGCTATTCTCACCTCTGAGCACGTTTGCAGGACCTAGGCCAACATGATTAGTCTAATGGATACAAACCCAACAGCCTCAGTTATAAAAATCTCCACGTTTTGCAAAAGTAGCTTTATGTCCCGTGTCCAGAAAAGCTGTCTGCTCTTCCCCTCTCCCTTCCTCGCTGCTTTACCAGCACGGCAGTGCTCATCTCCAACAGCTGCCACGCCACAAAGCCCACCTCAGCAGATCCACAAAGACCTCTGTCCTCAAGGTGGCATCAAGGCAACACATCCTCCCGTCGCTCCCTAATTACAAAATACTCTCTTCTAGATGTTTACAAGCTTAGAAGGGTGAAACAAGGGAGAGAAGTTTGGAGACCATTACCGCTAGAAGGAAGATGCACAAGTGCCCGCATTTGATTTCTGCCAAGGTTCTAGAAAAGCCCAGCCAAGTGGGCACAAAGTATCTCGTGCCATAGGGAGGCCTGGAGGAACACGCTCGAGCTTCAGTGCAGTTATTCTCAGGGCAATTAAATCCAAGTTTATCACATCTCTCCATCAAAATATCCCACTACGCTAGTGCCTGCTTGGTTCCTGAAAACCCAACCAGTGATGAAGGTCAGCATTCATCTTTGTTGACATGGGACTCCCTTCTCCACCACCCCGTAAAACAAACCTCAGTTGAAAGCACGCAGAAATTAGGGCATGCCTATAAGCTGAGACCAGTAGTGGGTAACACCACAAAAAGCATAAATGTTTGCATTGAGGCTGACGTATCTAAGAAAACACCCATTGTTATCTCATACCCCTGATGCTGCCTGCTTTGTTTTGAACACAAGCAAGTTCAGCTCACTGCTGGGATGTGACCAGGGGTTTGCGTAGTTTGCCTTTAGCAGAACTGCCTGATACAAGACCCTGATCTCTGTGTCAGCAAATATGATTCACGCAAAGTTGCACATCCCCGTGATTCATTTGGCTAATCCTCTGCCTGGCCCCCAAATTAGCACAAACTCCAGGCTCTGTTTATTCCAGGAAATCAAGAAGGTAAATGCATCAGCCTTCAAGTCCTTCAGAGAAGCTACTGTACACAAAGAGTACAAAAATGCATTGCCAGTTCTGTCATTCCCCCAGAATTTCCTACTGCTAAGAAAGCAACCTGCCTCCCCCTCTAAAACACTTTGACAGAGATGTTTTGGAGGTAGGTTTCAGTGCTGCGTTCTCCCGGATCGAACTGGCACCTCTCTGCTATCACGGCATTTACCAAACCAGCAGACTTTGCTGTCCCTGCAGAGACAGAAAAACACGTACAGAAACAAGAAATAAATCTCCTAAGTGCCTTTTGGAGCCCGTGTCTGAAAGAGGCTACCCCACCTTGGAGCTGCGTCTGCACGGTTCTGCACAAACATTTCGATCGGTTGTTATTTTGAAGAGCTGTGAGCAACAAGAGAGAGCACCAACAGCTCTGCAGCAGCGCATACTCTATTTGTATCGGAAGGCTAGTACAGGAAAAGTCTATTTTTGTCATCCGAAATGAGAGCTTGTATCACGCTACGGCTGATGGCTTCTGACCCTCAATTCCTCTGGAGTTATATATGTTTTTCCAAGTCCTAATCAGAAAAAAAAAACAACTTACCAGTCTAGTTAATTTGCTGACTGTAAGGTGATCACAGAATCAGGAAAATCATAGGTTGGAAAAAACCTCCAAGACCATCTGGTCCAACCGTGATGCCACCCTCTTGTTCACATTCCTCTATCAATCACTCCAGCTGGCTTTATTTGAACTAATCAAAGAAAGGAGGCATACAGGACTTGGCCCGGTCTGTTTACATGTAATTCTCACAAACCCAAATTAACAGATTTCTGAAGACACAGCTATCATTATAAACCTACGGGCTACTGAACGACTTGTTCTAAAGCGAAATCTATTAATCTTCATGGTCCTTTATGGTCCCAGGAAATGTAAATCAGAGAAAATTCATGTGAAGCAGATCACCAACAGGGACACATACTAACCCATTTTGGGTGAAAACAAGAGAGCTACCGATAGGCAAGGTAACCACCTCAAATTTCTGCAGATGTGTCCTGCCCAATACAAAGAAAAGTGACAGTATTCTTTTCTTTAAGAAAGTAAATACTTATCATCCTCTTGGAAACACCGTGTCTTCACGTAAGTCGGTTTCCTAAGGCTTTTATCTGCATGTGTAGTCTACCCTGGTGCACACCGCTGCTCATTAAAAACAGGCAAGAGGATAAAATGGTTTTCTTGCCACATAATGTGGGGTATGTGGCTGATGGACAGGAAAGTCAGCCCACTGTTTAGGGAAGGATATGGCATGGCCCTGCTGGAAAGGGAAACACAAACATCTCATCCCAGCTTTCCTCTTCTCAGCACCAAGCATCCTTCCACTCCCAAGAATCGCCCCCAGCGTACCATTTGCAAGCGCATGGCTTCAGCAGTGCAAGCAGACGCGACTCTCGTACGAAGCAGCTCATTTGAGTGCCGAGCAAGAGTCCTGACCTCATCCTGCGACGGCGGGCCAGAGACAGCACGAAAACCTGTTGAGAGCCACAGGTGTGCCACAGCCTTCCTCAATCACCCTGTACCACTGACTTTCCAGCATACGATGCCAAGACACAGCAGTGAGTGAGGGTAGACCACCGGGGCAGCAAGAGAGGGAACTCAGTAAGAAGCTCCCAGATCCACTAAGACCCAGCGAGACACTTCAGAAAACAGGTCAGCCATCTGCCTGGAGGTAAGGCAACTTTTCAGATGCTGCCAAGAGAGACGTGAGCTTAGGAAATGTAGCCCTCCAGGCCCGACAGAAATAAATCATCTAGTCATTAAATAAGGATGGGAAACACAAACCAGCTCTGTCCTTTCCAAAGGGCTGAGTAACAGGGTTTAACCTTAGCGTTGACAGTCTCCGCGCTTGCTCTACCATGCACGAATGCTGCACACACCTCCTTGCAGACTGGGAAGGAAAGGACCTCCTTGCAGCTCAAGGCGGACTCATCCAGTCCTTCAAATGACAAAATCTTCTTGGGATTAAACTTCTCTGGCATCACCAAAAATGTGCAAGGAAGTGGGCAGTTCAGAAGAGAGTGTGCATTTTGCAAAAAGAAATAGTGGTCCAGTCAACCACCACCTGAAGGAAATTACAAGCAGCCTGTAGTTCTTTCATCAGCTCCACAGCAGGCCAGAAGCTGGCTTAGGTGTTAAATTTTACAGCCAGTTATAATGAGCTCCCTAAGAAATGTAATCAGTCCGATTTCTCATTGCCACAACTAACAGTGACAGATAGCAATGCATTCCTGTTGGCAATAACACATAAAACTGAACATTAAACAGCAAGAAAGGCTGAAATGTATTCTCACATCAGACCTGAGACTGTTACTATCCACAAAGAATAAATGAGACTCATGCTTCAGCACAAGCCAGAAAAACTGATGCTCAGTATCAAGCCTAAAATCTTAAGAGCTATTTAAAAAATAAAACCTTGGGGTGGGTCTGAAAAATGGCTTGTAGTTCTGCCTCTTTTAACCATGGGTGATGAGGAAGAGAGGCATCACTGAGGTGGTTTATTCATTTTGGTCCTTCAAGAACATCATCTCGTATCACAAACTCCCAACAACTAGGAGCTCTCCTGTGACCTGGGCAATAACAGGATTCGAAACCATTTAAGTCTTCATGGCTCCTGCACTGTTATTTCTCTACATCCCGCACCTACCCTCTCCTGAGCCAAACACCAAAACTGGAGCTCCTCCATCCTTTCCAGCACATGCCAGGCAGCCCTTCACTCTCCCAGACCTAAGAGACAGTTACTTGTCAGCACCAGCATTCAAACATCCAGCATTTACTTCGCTCAGCACCTTCACGGCACTTTAGGTCACTAGGGCAACCTTGCAAAATGCCTGGAAGTGCAAGAATCACGAGGCTTGGATACCAGAGTCCATTGCTTTTTGTAACACGATATGGACGTATCCGGGTAAAAAGTCATGTCACCAGTCCACTGAGCTGTAAAAAAAAAAAAAAAATCCCTCTTCATCAAATCCTTTCCAAAGCATCGAAACCTTTCACCCTTGCACACTACACGCCTGCTCTTCAAGCCCTCATGTCAGCGAAACAACACCCCTTGAAACCACTGCCACCTCTTTTCCCATAAGAAATGAGAATGCCCGGCTGCTGTGGGTGCGACAAGGTGCCCAACGCTGCCCAGTGGGAAAACTCATCTGCATGGGCCGTTGCACAAAAATGCCTGCCAGCACTGTTGCTGCACAGAGTATTTCCGTTTGCTTTTGCAGCTGCCACCCCTCTGAAAAGGGACGGTATTTTCCAGAGATACACTGACTGCCGGTGACAAAGGGGTGGGTAAACAAAACCACAAGTGACGTAAGGGTGTGATCTGTAGCCCAGACAAGCCTGCCTCTCAACCATCCTGCCCTCCTCCCCTCCCACGGGATAGATGCCCGAGAACCCCCCTGGATTTTTTATAAGCCCCCTCTGAGTATTGAAAAGCTGCAATAAGGTCACCCCAAAGCCTTCTCTTCTGCAGGCTGAACAGCCCCAGCTCTCCCAGCCTTTCTTCATAGGAGAGGTGCTCCAGCCTTCTGATCAACTTTGTAGCCCTCCTCTGGAGCCATTCTAACAGATCAGGAAAACACATGATCAGGAAAAAGAGCAGGAGAAACCCTCTGTTCTCCCTGTCCAGTCAAATGAAGCACAAGCCACTACTGAGAAATGATCTTAACAGCCCATGGTCTAGTGGGAGGTGTCCCTGCCCGTGGCAGGGAGGTTTGAACTTTAAGAAAGTTTTTTTTGATCTTTAAGATCTTTTTGATCTTTTTTTTTGATCTTTAAGGTCCCTTCCTACCCAAGCCATTCTATGATTCTAAAACAGCAGAAACTTTCAGGACAGCAGAAACGTTCAGGAGCTGTGCGTGCATTGTGGAACAATCTTCTTTTACACCTTTCCTATTGTCTTTGGGAAAAAGTGATTGCGTGGGATGCATGCAGCACAGGACAGAAGGCAGTGACCTCCTGTTTTACATAAAGAATGAGTCTGCCAAGCAAAGGGAAGAGTCTACAAAGAGCAAGGGAGGATGGAATCTATATGGAAATGATAAACTAGAACTTGCTTCAATCACCTAAGCTCAGATATCTACACATGAACAGCAACAGTTAACAGCATTTAAGTTATTTCGGCTAAAAGAACAAATAACATCAATACAAGCTTCCCTGGTTTGTTTTTTTTTTTTTTAGCTAGAGAGATCAGACGGAGTTCACTGATCAAACAGATGTTGCCTTCTTCCTTTTGGAACAAAGAGTGTGTGCTGCACAACAGTTTTACGAAAACTGATTCTAAAAGGTTCTTGCACGATGGTCTCAACTGCAGCAGCACAGATTCAGCTCTAAGTATTGCTTTGTGCCAGAAGGGAGGAAAACATCAAAGCTGTGACACTGTACAAGGGTTAGAGGACCAGAAAGTGAACCCAGCCTCCCTCTTTCATTATCCAAACACAGCAAAGTGAAAACAAGTGCAAAATACAACTTTCTGGGTCTAATCTTGAAACCAGCCTTATTGTTTACACCTCATTTTAATTTGTTCCTTTTAATAAGCTGAGAGGTCTTTTCAGAAGACACAAGTTTTTGTAGAATACAACACGCATTGCTAAATTATTTTTTGTGGCAATGCCAACTGGATGACAAGGCAGAAATGGGAATCTCCCCTCTTGACAGCGATACTGGCACGTAATGCACCGGGCAGGCTGAGACCACTGATAAACAGTACGAGCGCAAGCAATTTTGCTGTGTCAGTTTTATTCTGATGTTAGTCCCAGACTCTGCCAGGCATTTCCCAAGCACTAAAACACAACAGCCTGAACTCAAGGGAAGAAAGAAAAATCTGCCACTCAAGTATACTGCCACGCAAAATGCAATGCTGTACAGTTTTTCTAATAGCAGTATTGCTGTTACCAGGTAACCTCCTACCATGCTTGATTTTAGCAGTTTTGGGAAATTCTCTGCCTCCTGTAACTGCCTGCTAGTGGTGAGAGACATCATGTTCAGCACCTCAGAGGAGCTGTTGCTCGTTGGTTGAAAACATCTTTTTTTTTTCTTTTTTTTTTCTCTTGCAATTCATCTTAGCTACTTTAGGATGAGCAGTATGACATAAATGTTCCCTCCCTCTTGTAAGGTACTTCAAGTCATCAACTCCAAGGTTATATTAGAGGAGCCTTTTAGGAGGCTCATTATATGAAAAAAAGCATACTTGCCTGAAGATGACAAGACTGCACTCAAAATAGCGGCCCTCTGACCTTCTTTAAGAACACATCACAAGCAGCTAAAGCAAGATCGCAGCTTGGCCGAGGGAGTTTGTTTGCATACCAGTTAAGCTGCACTGGTACTTCCAGGCTTCTGAGGGACGTCTTCCAACTCCCACAAAAGTTCTGGAATATAAAAGTCCCTGAAGACTTTCTGCTGCAAAGTAAATTCCAACTGAGCCAAATATGCTTATTTAGAGGTCAAGTTTTGCTCTATGTACAACAACAATGAAATAGAAGCGGTCCTATTTCTGTCTTTATGGAGGTCGGCAGATCTGGATGTCAGACAACTTCACGTAACAGTCACAAAAAGGCAGAAACCTTGGATCCGCATGAAGGCAACCTGTTCTTGATGCTGTCCGAGCTTTCTGTTCCAATTCCCACCCTAATGACATCAGAACAATAAAGCTTACCCAAACCTGACTGTGCAGCATCTGGCAGGTGTTAACCTGGCATTCAAAACAGCATTACATGTAATATTTAACAGCATTAAATGTATTATCTCAATTGCAAAGGCAGCTTTGCATGATGATTTCATCCTTCTCTGAATCGTGTACTTCATGCAGCAGCAGAGGAAACACATCAATATGACGCTACTAAGGGCAAATGGACAAGCATCGGGCTGCCCCAAAATACACGCATTTAACGGGAAGGCAGCAAAGAACTGCTTCTCCCTCCTGGTTTTGCTCTCTGTGACCCTGCAGGTATTATTTATGTCGCAAAACTTTCTTTTGCTTGACTGCTCATCCCTCTTGTTCCTTTACACGCCGGGGGGCACATGAGTAAAGACGACAAGGATGAAGTCGTGACTCACTGACGGCCAAGCTCGATGCACCCGACCGCGCTTGGGTTTTAAACAGAAGAGATGCTGCAGGAAAACGGCCGAATTCCCTTCTCAGGGCTATTCTTCGGAAAGGCACAACCGGAAAATGTCATTAAACTACCCAAGTTCTGCTGCGAACGCGCATCTCGCTGCAGCACAGGGCATGCACTCGGGGACGGCACAGCGCGGACCGGGGATGGCACAGCGCGGACCGGGGACGGCACAGCGCGGACCGGGGACGGCACAGCGCGGACCGGGGATGGCACAGCGCGGACCGAAGCCTCCCCCGTGAGAAGGGGTCAGAGCCCCCCGGGCCAGCCCTCCCCGGCCCGGCCTGGGCCTCGCTGGCTGCAGGCGGAGCCCGGGGTCCCCCCCCCACGCGCCCCGGGGCGCCCAGGCCGCGCTGCCCGCCCGCCGCAGGCCCGCCGCCCGCCGCCGATTCCCCGCTGCCCGCCGCCCCCGGCCCGCTCCCCACCTTCTCCTCAGGCTCCCGCGCCCCGCCGGGCTCCCGGCCCAGCCGCTGCCGCAGCTCGCTCATGACTACTCCGCCGCCGCCGCCGCCGCCGCCCCCCGCCCGCCGCCGCCGCTCCGCGCCCGCCGCCGCCGCCAGAGGGAGGCCGCGGGCCGCGCGCCGCCGGCCAATGGCAGGGCGCGGGATGGCCGCGGAGGTTGGGCCGGCGCCGCGGCGCTGTGTAAGCCGCGTGCTGATTGGCTTTCTCCGGGCGAGGGGGCGGGACTAAAGGGGATGAGCGGCGTCGGGGTCGCTCGGCGAGCGGGGAGGCTGTCACGTGAGCGAGGATCGGGACCCGCGGAGGCAGCGGAGAGCCGCCTGCCATTGGCTGCGGCGCGGAGGGGGCGGGGCGTAGGAGGCTATAAAGGGGCGGCTCGGCGGGCGGCCCCAGTCGGCGGCTGCGCGTTGTGCTCGCGTCGTCGTGCCGGTGCTGCTCGGTGCTCCTGGGTGCTGCTCGGTGCTGCCGCTGCTGCCGCCAGGATGTTCGAGGCGCGGCTGGTGCAGGGCTCGGTGCTCAAGCGGGTGCTGGAGGCCCTCAAGGACCTCATCACCGAGGCCTGCTGGGACCTGGGCTCGGGCGGCATCAGCCTGCAGAGCATGGACTCCTCGCACGTCTCCCTGGTGCAGCTCACGCTGCGCTCCGAGGGCTTCGACACCTACCGCTGCGACCGCAACATCGCCATGGGCGTCAACCTCTCCAGGTAGCGGCAGGGCCGCCGCGGGGCGGGCCCGGGCCTGCGGCGCTGAGGGCAGCGGGGCCCGCTGGGGTTTGGGCGAGGCGGCGCGTGAGGGGCTCGTGGGGGCCGAGGCGGCCCCGCGCCCTCAGGAGCGGCTCGGGGCGCTCGCAGCCCCGCTGCGCGCCCCCCCCCCCCTTCTCCTCACAGCTCTCGCGCCGTTTTTCGCAGCGCGCGCGGGGCCCGTGACGTCACTGGCGGCGCCATGCGCGCGGCGCGCTGTGGCGGGAAAGCGCGGCGGTTTGGCGCCATGGCGCCCGCAGCCCCCCCCCGCTGCCCGCCCCGTGCGGCGCCGGGCCGGGGGGGACGATCATCTGCACGGGGGTTGTTGCGCCTCGGTAACGGCCCGGTGGTCGTGTGTAGCACCTGGAGTCTAAAGCAGCCTCGCTACACCCGAGGTTGCTGGCAGCTTCTCGTTAAACTTGCTTTAGCACTCCGCAATAGGTAATTGGCTTGGTGTTCCTTCTCTGTTTGCGATCCCATGCTTGTTTTTTCCCTAGCATGTCCAAAATACTGAAATGTGCTGGAAATGAAGACATCATAACGCTCAGAGCAGAAGACAATGCGGATACATTGGCTCTAGTGTTTGAAGCACCAAGTGAGTCTTCTATTGGGGAGCTCATTTGCTAGCAGGATAATTTAGGCAGTCATCATAGACTGAGCAGTATGTGCTGGTTGTGAGGGTGGTCAAAAATGGGAGGAGTCACCTGAAACTTACACGGCCTGGAAATGGGAACTTGGTCTACTTGACCAGTGCTTCATCTGAAAGAGAATCTTCCTTATGCTACATAAAAATGTTCTTAGGCACATCTCGACAGGCAGCATTCCTCTTACAACCTACAAAAGGGTGTTTATGTTGCTTAAATTTCAAGCAAGGTGGATCCTATTGTCACACTTAAAAGTGTTTTTACTTTGATAAAAAGTTGGGGGCAGAACTTAGATCCTGATTGGTAGTTTATTTGAAACACTTGGTCAAACTATGCTTTTTCTTTAGATCAGGAAAAGGTTTCTGATTATGAGATGAAGCTAATGGATCTCGATGTGGAGCAGCTTGGAATTCCAGTAAGTAGTTGAATGACTGACTGTTTCTTGGTGTGTTTTTCCATGTTCATGTCAGACATAGTTTGAGACTGTAACAACACTTCCTTCCTGAAGACTACTCCTGAAGACTTCCTTCCTGAAGACTAGAAATTTTAGTGTATTGACTGTATCAGTCTTCTTGGTAAAAGTTTAATTATGTCACTTTTTTTTTACAGGAACAGGAATATAGTTGTGTAGTGAAAATGCCTTCTGCTGAATTTGCACGCATCTGTAGAGATCTCAGCCATATTGGTGATGCAGTTGTCATCTCCTGTGCAAAGGATGGTGTGAAATTTTCAGCTAATGGAGAGCTAGGAAATGGAAACATCAAGCTGTCTCAGACTAGTAATGTGGACAAAGAAGAAGAAGCTGTAAGTTAATGCTTACTGTGGTGTCTTCAGCATTGAGTTTTCTACTAATATGACTGGAGGCTAAAGGTGGGCCACTGGATCACATATTTCTCTGATTTATAGAACCAAATCAACAAATCTTGCCAGCCTTGGGTTCTTAGCCATGGGGTTTGCAAAAAGCCCTCAGAGCAAAGTGGGGAATACCACTGGCTGCCTTTGCATGAGGTGTCGCTGGGTCTGTGGTGCTGAATTATTTGAGAAACTTTAGATTATTTGTTGCAGCTTGCATTTACCAAACTTTTTAATCTGCCTGTTCTAGGTTACAATAGAAATGAATGAGCCAGTCCAACTGACCTTTGCTCTGCGGTACTTGAACTTTTTTACCAAAGCTACTCCTCTGTCACCTACAGTAACACTCAGCATGTCTGCAGATGTTCCTCTGGGTAAGTAAATGCAGCTGTCATTGAAAATCTCCTTGTAAAATATTCCACCTTAGAACTGTAACAAGTCTTGACTGAATGGCTCTTCTGAAGAATCTTTTGCATTTTTTTCTTTACCAGTTGTGGAGTACAAGATTGCTGATATGGGACACTTAAAATACTATCTGGCTCCAAAGATTGAAGACCAACAAGAAGGCTCTTAATTGGACTAGGACTTAAGGGGGAGATCTGGTCGTTCCTGGAGAGAACAACTGACTTTGAGAAGGAAATGGTGTCTGCCATATTACCAGCAGTTTCAGTACATTGGAGCATCCAGTGAGCACTGTTAAGCGTGTTGTGTAGATATCTCTGTAAATATTTTTCAACTTGCTATTTTGCTATATTGGTGTCATTTGAAACAGGAATTTTTTTCTAGTCTGTTTCTATGCTTTCAGTAATCTTAGATGCTGTGTCTAGGTGAAGTACCTTACTCCTTTTGTTGTGTGTTAGAGTGCATTATTTAACTTCAATAAAGATGACTCCTAGAGTTTCAGCTGTGGAACTATAGTTGACTAGGCTTGCTGTTTAATTATGCCACAAGTTTATTTGCCCTTCATCCATTTATTTTTGAAGCTGATACTCTAACTGGAACATGGAAAGTGGAAATAAAGGAATTTCATGGTTCTTACACTATTTAAATGTGGATGGATTAATCGATGCTTTGTCAAACTATGCTGATATACCCCTGCATGAGTGGCCAAATACCTTGATTAAATGTGTTGAAGTGGAAGAGGTAGTTACAGTCTGAATAATGCATCAATGATACTGTTTCCTTAAGTAGAGGAGGTTTGTGGAACATGTTTTGCTTAAAATGCATTAGCTTTGCAGATGCAAGAGCTGCCTGTTCCAGCAGGAACTGATCCTGTAGCTGTCACTTTCACTCCAAATGAAGTCTGAGGGTGTGTAGACACATGCCACAGTGTCACAGTGACTGCAAGTTGCTTGGTGTAGAAAGCTGTGTGAACCTTTCCTGGTTTTAGATCTGTTACTAGCTTGTTGATGTTAAACCATTCCTGGACAGGCCTGAGCACGTTCCATGTCTTTGGTGCCTCTGTCCCACACATCTGTTGACAAGTGTTGTGGAATCACCCAGATCACCAGCAATTCCTCTTACTTATATTTTTGTTCTCATCATTCATTCATGGAGGTACAGTGCAAGGTTTATACTGAAGGCTTGATCATGAAAAACGGGATGCAAAAACTGTTTTGGTAGGTAGCTACTGTTTTTCACTTACTGTATTGCTATAAGTTACCCATAAATCGTACCCCTCATTGTGAATCGGTGATTCCATTTCTTCATGAATGAAGAAACAATGAAAAGCAATCTTGTTGGCTTGATCAGTGCTGTGTAGCAAGCAGTGCTTGCAGGGTCTTAAGTACTGTGGGTGTATTCAGGTTTAGGAGGCCCTGTACTTTCCACTGGTCATCTACAAGAATATTGAGCATGCCTATAAACTTGGGTAATCCAACTGATTTAGCAGAATTTCACAAGGTGGCAGTACTGATTAAGAAACAGATTCTGCTGTGTCAGAATGATGAGTGCTTTCATGATTGAAACTAGTGCCTGCTCAAAGCCTGGGAACAGGATTTTTTAATGCTCCCTGCCCTTTTTACTTCATTGATAGCAGCAATTCTTTCTTAGAAAATATTTCATTGCAGTTTTCTTCTGCATGTAGATCCCTGCATGACTTTTTTTGTCTTGAAATTTATCTCATATCTCCAGAGCATACACCATTTATTCTCTTGAATTTTGAGGTTGTTGGTGAATTCAGTACCTTTAAGAACACACCTGAAAGCAAGATCTAACCCAGCTGTCCTAAAACTTCTCAGCAGCAGTTGAGTTGTCCAGAACAACATTGGATACCTCAGAATTAAGAGGCTATTTTACCTCAAATGCAATGCTTCCCAGATGGATTGCCACTGTGGTACCCACAAGTGCAGCAAGTAGCTAAGTACTTCAGTAAAGAATGAAAGATCAGTTGTGTTGAAATAGTCAGGAAGAATTCTGTGTTTTACTGATGCTTAAAGCTGTGCTAGTGAAGCATATCCATTTTTGTGCAACCTCCTGCTGTAGTGGGGATTACTGAACTCCTGCTGTTTTACCCATGAACCTAAAAATAAGCCATGTGGTTTAATTGCTTATTTTTGCAACTGGAACAACTAAGTTGAGTAGTTTCTTGTAGTAGGAAATGTCTTTTAGCATTAATATCTATGCTGTTGTGTGTGATTTGTGTATGATCTGCTCTCTGGTTAAATCCTTACATTAGCTGAATATTTACTTTGCCATTGCTGTACCCAAATACTGAAGAAACAATAGCTACTCCATCTTTAAAAATAAAAATTAAAAAATTGAGAGGTATGGTAAAATGCTGCTTCCCTATGTTTGAGGAGGTAAACTTTGAAGCTTATACCTTTCTCCATGGCAAGAAGGTCTAATTTATAGAACAAACGGGGGGTGGTCTTTGAAACTTCAGATCTGGTGTTCCAGGCACTCAATCCAGTGCGTATCTTATTGATTTACAGGAATTGGAATCATGCTAATTTCTGTAACTTCCTTTTTTTTTTTTTGGAGCAATTGGATTAAGTAAATTCCCAGCTGTGATTTATCTGTATTAATACAGTTCCAGGTGTTCAAAATAGGTGTTCTCTTTAGTGCCCACTGATAGTACCTGAGGGAATGTTGTCAGGCTGCGACAGGGGAGGTTCAGGCTGGGTGTCAGGAAGAGGTTTTTCACTGAGAGGGTTGTCGCTCACTGGAACAGGCTCCCCAGGTATGTAGTCACGGCACCAAGACTGTCGGAGTTTAAGAAATGTTTGGACTGTGCACTTAGTCACATTGTCTGAATTTTGGGGTAGACCTGTGTGGTGCCAGGAGTTGGACTCAGTGATCCTTGTGGGTCCCTTCCAACTTGGGATATTCTATGACTCCGTGAAAATACTTTTCTGGCTATACTTTTTCTGTTACATATGCATAGCTGTGATGGAGGGGTGTGCTCTCCCTGCAGACAAGTTTACGTCCTGAGCTTCCTTTAGAAAATCAACATTTTAAAGCATATGTAGGAGCAATGTGTATTAAGAACATGCTGCTTCATAAACCAGTCACAAACGCAGCCCAAAGCGTGGAAGCACAGGCAGGTCAGCTTGGTGCTCCGCGGGTCTTGCATGACCAGGGTGACCAAAATGCCCGTCCGTGCCAACCTGCCCCACAGCTCTGATTTCGGCTGCCAGTCCTGAGCGCAAGGCTCAAAATAACTCAGTGGAGCTGAGCCAGCGAGCGGCCGCTGCCATAACCTGGAAGGAAACGACAGGCACAGAATAAACTTCCTGGGTTGGCCTGCGGCTGGAGCGCGGAGAAGAAGCGGCAGCGGGAGTGATGGGTTTGACCAGCAACGTGAGTTGTCGGTAACTCTTGGCTTGTGTTAACTTTCCAAAGCTCTAACGCTGCTCACGGCACAGCGTGCAGTTCTCGGGGCGTTGTCAGACATGTTGTGAACTTCCTGCTCCGCAGCAGAGAAACCATTTTGCCTCCGCGGGAGGGGATCAGATGGGTTTCTCGCACCAGCATTGAGGTTTGAGCTCCCAAATGGGGCAGGAAATGACATCCCCCTTCCTTCCTTACTCCCGGGTGTAGAGGGTAGAAATTCGTATCACTGCTATGAAAAGGATAAACAGGATTTTGGCCTGAAGTGCCACGACTGCTTTTATTTGCATGCTCCCCTTTGAACCTTTGCTTACCCTGGAAGTCCTGCCCCAGGCAGTGCTGGTTCCTGCTGCGTATGAAGCACGGCTGTAGCTCAGCGTTATTAGAGGGCCTGGATGGCAAGCACACCTCCCTGTTTGCTTGCCTCTTAAAAAGCACAGCAGTGAACTTGGTTCTGATCCTCTGCTGTTCTTGAGCGCAAGGAGAGCGAAGCTCAGTGGACTTGAAAGCGGCCCTTAAAGATGAGGTCCGAGGCAGTGCTTTGTGCTTCATAGCCTCTGCTTGGTTAGAAAGGAAATGCAAAGGGCTGGAATGATTTACGCAGGTGTAAACTGGAAATTATTGCTGGGAAGCCACTAGGAATGGCCTGGTAAATAATGTGACAGGCAGTAAACAGCCCCACAGAACTTGGGGGCAAAAAGGAACAGAGTCAGGAAATCTGACAGGTTTTGGATGTGCTGATTTCTTGTCTTCTTCCCTTTCTGCACTTCGACCCCATGGGTATGTGGGAGGCTTTGGGGGCATTTTAGCACAATGAACTTAGGGAAAAAAAAAAAAGTAAAAATAAGATGTGTAAAGAAGCTGAGGGTGTGTGTTACCACCCAGTAGGTGGGTGATACCCCTACTACCCATAGGGATAGAAATGTGTTTTTCCTATAGAAAAAGCAAAAAAGTTCAAGTTAAAGGTATAGCTGAGGAGGATTTAAGATTGGAAGGTGCTGGATGTTTTATAGAAGTCAAATTTACTGAAAGAGAAACAAACCTGATGGCAAGGGAATGTGCCAACATGTAGTGAGCAGAGATGAAAAAGGAGATCTTGTTATTAATGTGAGGGAGACAAAGAATTTCAGTTCAAATGGAGACTAAATATTTTGAGGAGTTGCTATTACCTTAGCTGTCAAATACCATTATGGAAAGCGCATCTTTATCCCTTCCTGTAGGAGCAGTTGGGATATATGCTTTTTTTTTTTTTTAGTTCAAGCTTTTCTAGAAATTAAAAAAAAAAAAAAAGTTGTTGAAGGCAGTGCAGGAAATGTATATTCTGCCTCTTTGGGAATTCAGTGCAGATTCAAGGCTGTGGGTGAGCAGGTGCCTAATGTATAGGTCCTGTATAGGGGAAACCAGCAGCTGGGAGCTGTCAGCCTCTGTTAAATGGCTCTGCAGTGCGTCAGAGATGTGTTGGCAGGCCAGATCCAGGCTTCAGTTTATGAGAAGACAGGCTCCAAGGCACAGGAGAAAGCTGGCTCTGCCCATCTCCCTGTTCTGATCACCCAGGACTGTCACTGCTGGCAGCAAAACCACAGGGCTAGGCTTCGCTGCATAGTGAAATTGCAGGGTATGGCTCTGTGTAACTAAATAAAGTTCAACCCTGAATACTTCCTCCCTTGCGGCTAGATAGACAAGTGACCTATGCTTTTTAGCTCCCTGCTCTTTTTTGGTTGCCTCATCTGCTAACCACCCCATCCCCTTGTCATGCTCCTACTGAGTCATGACTCAAACCGTCTTAGGGATGACAGCTCCATTTCATTCTATTTTCCAGTGTTTTTTTGCAAAATGGATTTATTGCAAAATATCTAGCTGGTTGAAAAGCTGCTTTGTTTAGTTTTGGTTTGGGTGTATTTAATAGTGGCCCTGTTTAGAAATAGGTGGATGTCAGACATCTTACTGCTGGAAGTGTGATCTTGCAGATGAGACCTGGCTTATACAGGGCATATTATTCTGGAACTTCTATCAGGTTTTAAACACGTTCTTCGTAATTTGATTTTGTTTTCAAATATTGACAAATCCAAACTTGTCTGCAGCTATATTTATGCCTTTTATTTTAGGTTTAAATACAAAATTTTATTTTAAAAGATTTAAGTCATGAAAGTGAACAAGGATTTTTTGGGGTTAGTAGAGGCTTAACGCTCCTGTGCTTGTCTTAGGAAACATAATCCACATCTGACTCTATCATCCAGTTTGCTCTGATTTTTTTTTTTTTGCTGTTTCTGTTTTCCAGGTTCTAGCTGATTCACAAGCATCATTGTAATGATGTCATCAAGAATGAATCTGTCTGCTGGCATTCCCAGTAGTAAAGTCAAGTATTCTAAGCTTTCCAGTACTGATGACGGATATATTGACCTGCAGGTAAAAAGTAGGGAAGAAAACCTCTTTGTACTGCTGCTCTGACTGTAAGCTACTAGTGGGGGCTGCTATAGCTTTGCATATATGCATGCGAGACTGCTTTTTGTTCGTGTCCACCAGAAAGGTACAAATCTATCCACAAGCCACCACTTCAGTCTTTCTCCTCTAGAAAGCTCACAGAGCACAACTGGAAACAACATTTCTTGTTTAGTAGGGTCAGATTCATTTCTTTGGAAGGAGATGAAAATCAGAGCAATGGGTATAAATGCTAGCTTGGGCAACAGGGTCTGCATGGGCAGGGTTCGTTGCAGAGAGGCTGTTATAGAGCCATGCGTCAGGGCTGCTGCAGTGTTTTGTTTGCTGTCATCTATGCCGTGATTAGAAGAGAGCTGTGCTGGGGTAAGCTGTTTAATTTTTTTTTCCCTTTTCCATCCAGTTCAAGAAGAGCCCACCAAAAATTCCCTACAAGGCAATTGCACTTGCTGTCGTGCTCTTCATGATTGGGACCTTTCTCATTATCATAGGAGCCCTCCTCTTGGCAGGGTACATCAGCAAAGGTGTAAGTGGTTTGATTACACTTCTGTTACAAGTTCTGTATTGTTTGCCCCTCCCAAAGCCTGCCAGAACTATCATGTTCAGTGCAGAAATTCAGAGGAAAAGACCTGTAAACAAGAAAGTAATCCCCCTTCCTGCCACACTGGTGTTTGCTGACAGGCCTGCTCCTCTGGCAGTAGAGCCCGTTATCTCCAGTTAGCAACTTGGGAGTGGGTCCATAGCTGGAGGGGAGATCTGCCAGGAAGGGATGAATTTCTGTCCTACCCAGTGGTACAGTTCCATTTTAATGCCACATCATTGCAGTGGTCAGCTTGCTGTGTTGGTGAAAAAATCCTGGGATCATCACACTTCTAGTAAAGATCCCCCACTTTCTCTAAGGGATACCTGATTGCTATATAGAACACGGCACTGTTTTTCTCCCCTCTCCGCCTTTATGATCCATTGAAAGCAGATCTGATGCTTGCAGTTGACATTGTGCTTCTCAGTGACACACTTCTCGTTTTACCTTGTGCAGTATGGAACTGCTTTACAGTTGGCAGCTGCTGCTTATCGTTGTGGAAACAGCAGCATTTTGGCCATATCGGAAGCAGTCCAGGCCCAGATAGGAGAGCTTGCCCTTAGCCAAGCATGCAGGACTCAGCCTGTGGTTGGCAATTTTGTCATGTGATGAGTGTCAGGAGGAGCCACCCCTCCAGCCTAAAGGAAAAGGTCAGTTGAGGTTTCCTGTAGCATCAAGCAGATGCCAGACCAGGAAGAGGAATTAGAGCTCAGCCTGAAGACAGCTGAGAGATTTGAGATAGATTTTGCAGGCCTTAGGGATGAATAATTGTGGTGGTTTGCTTGGTGAGGCAGGACCTGAGAAAAAGAAAAGACCTTGATATGGATCTCTTACTGCACTTACACAGCTTTTCTGTCTGACGCAGGGAACGGACCGTGCTATCCCCGTGCTCATCATCGGGATCCTTGTATTTCTCCCAGGCTTCTACCACCTGCGCATTGCATATTATGCTTCCAAAGGCTACCGGGGCTATTCCTATGATGATATCCCAGATTTTGATGACTGAATGATGTTCCTGACAATGTTATAATTAGGTTAGTGTTAAGAGCTGCTAGTTACCCTGGATATTGGAGGGAGCTGTTAAGATTGTAAATGAAGTATATCAGTCACGTTATGCAACTTCTGGTTTTCAAAATTTGGTGCTGAAGTGCTGCAAGCTTTTCAGCTGGGGGGACAAGGGGGTTAAACATGGAATTGACGAAAAGTATTGCAACATTAGGTGGGAAGAACATGTGGTTTATCATATTTTTCCTCTTGGTTACATAATGCTGGTTGCTTGTAAGAAGTTATTCTTGGGCAAGGCAATTCTAGCAATTTTCCAAAAATAGTTGAGCCAGACAGTTTCAGCAGTAAAGATATTTGTTTTTCTAAGTGCTTCATAGAGTTTATTTTATTTTTTTGAGAGACCTTTGCTATGCTTGGTTCTAGAGTTGCAGACAAACACCACACATAACTCTCTTTTGCTCTCTGCCCATCAGAAGGGCTTCCAATTTACTTGTCTTATGCTTGTCTTGAGTAATGGAACTCATATGCGTACAAGAGGGGAAAAATGCACTTGCATGAAATAACTTATACAAACTGCATTTGCTGCACAACTCCTTGCTAGACTGACCAATCTTATGCACTCACCAAACACATTCTTCAGAAGCAAGCTGTTTCCCATGCCACTGCTACTCTTGGCAAGATCAGACTGTCATCCTTTAAAAGGAAGGACTGTTGTGGGATTTTGCTTATTTTAAACTGAATAGAGACAGGGAGAAGAACTGGAATATGGGCCAGCATTCAAGTGTCTAAAAACAAACATCTTGGGTTTGACTGGTGTGGGTATAGGAGACACCTGAATTCCAGCTATCTGTATGTATATTTGGGATCATTTTATCCTTGTTTAGATACATTGTGACTAACTCCCTAAACCAGTGAAAAGAATATCTGTATAGTTTGTACTGAATAAATTGTTTGTATTGTTTTGCTAGCTTCAGTAATACCTTATTCAGGGAAAACCAGTTGGTAGCTCTGTACTTGATGCAAAAGTAAAAACTCACTGTCTCCTTAAGTGGGACTGAACCAAGTGTCCTGAAGAACAAGTATGTGACAAGATGTAGAAATGCAAGCCTCAAGTATATGTATTTTACATGAATAAACTTCACTATATTCTGTGTACAAATTACAAGCTCATCTTTTTCACATTCACAGATCTCAGTGTGCGCTAAAAATGGTCCTGGGCAAAGAGGTTAATACTTCAGTTGAGCCTGCTGTTGCTTACTGCTTCTAGTTTCTGATGTAGTTGTTACAGTCAGCAATAGACTTTGATGAGCCAGCAGCTTTGAAACAGCTCCAACTGCTCTGCAGGACCCTTGGCTTGCTTTGGGGCAGAGCTGGGAACCTGGAATTACCCTCTCTAGAGCAGCAATGCGGAGTGTCTCAGGTGCGACAAGATTATGTGCTGCTTCAGAAGTCCAGGATTCACTTTTTGAACCTCTCGTGCAGTATTTGAATGTGCAAAGACCCCAGACTTCTAATAGCTTGGTGTCAGTGTCCAAATATCCAGTCCTTTTATGTAACAGGGAGTAGTGTCTACATATGACTTGCAGTCTGGTACTGATACTCCAGAATTGTGCCAGGCATAGCTCATGTGGACTGAAAATTTGAAAGGTAGAGGGGCAAAAAACACAGCAGGTCCTTGGAGATGGTCAGAAAGCTTTCCTGGACAAATGTTCTTGCTCTGAAAGTACAAAACTACTTTGTCTTTTTTCCTTCCTCATTTTTCTATTCCTCCTCCAATGTTCTAGATTAAACTCAAAGCCCGAGCCAAGGTCTTCTTTTTTTAACCTACATCTATTCCCTTGTTTGACTTGATTAATTGGCTTGTGTGTGCCCCAGTGGTGCACTCTGAGGACTAACTGATTGAATTCAGGATCTCCTTTTTGCCTTTCCATCTCTGAAGGCAACAACTACGTGTGTTCTCTCTTGCTCTGCTGCGTCATGCTGGCCCTGGCCATCACCCGTCTCACGTTCCTGACGCAGCCGGCCCCTGGGCTGGTGGCAGCCCAGCTTTCCAGATGTCACACGCTGCTTGGCAGCAGCTGGAATGCCTCAATTAAAGCCGGGTCTGGCCAGGAAAGTCGCTGCTGACGCAAAACCATGAATCAGCCTCTATTAGGGGATAAGAATGTGGGTTTGTTTGGTTTGGGGAAAGGGGACAGGGAGTTGAGATGGAAAAAGAGGAGTAGGGGGAGAAGATGCCTTCAGGGGCTGATAGGATGCAGAAAGCTGAGAAGCCTGGGGCAACTGAGAGGGATAAGTAAATGTAGGGGACAGGTGAAGAACATACTGACATTTCTGGAGGGTTGGCAATTTATTTTTTGAAACAGAAACAACATCCTCAGACAACACAGTGTATAAATAAGATCAGACTCTACCCTGGTGCTCACAGGGCTGTCTGTATGAGGAATGGACACTGGGAAGATTTCCTCTCTACAGGGATGTTTTGCATCTAATTTGGAAAGTCAAAATGGACATTTCTGGGGAAAAAAAGGTGTGTTGACTACTCAAATGTAGGTCCAGGCTACTTAATTCTTTGAGTTTGCGTGGTGTATTCTAAGTGTGGCTTTCAAGGGTACAAGTTTCTTTTACGTCCAATCTTCTATTGTCTAGCTGTAGTGTAGCTAATACCTTGGGTTCATTTTTTCTTAGAAAATAAACTAATTTACATCTTGGAAAATTTGGAAAATTTTACTGTTGCATTTGTTTCTGGTCCATACCTCTATGGCAGTGGTAGGTACTCCTTCGGGTAGGTTTGAGGATAATCAGGGCTGTCAGCTCTTACTTTTGTTAAAGTATTACATAAAGGCATCACAGTTTTCCTTCTAAATGTAGCCATTGCCCATTCCTTGTTCTAGTCCCTTAGTGCTAATACATTACAACGGGATCTTTTACAGTTTTTCCTTCTACTCCAGCCACGCCATGGACCTGCATGGATGATTTGCACAGCTGGCTTGCCTCAGCCCCCTGAGCGTGGAGCTGCATCCTTCCCTCCACCCTGTGTGCTCGATGCCTCTGCCAAATCCCACAGCTAATGGCTGTGCTCCTCAGTTCCCCTTCTGTAAAATTGTCTGTTGTGGGTTTGGGGAGAGCTGACTGATGAGGGTAATAGGAAAATGCCTGTGAAGAAGTTTCTGGTTCTAGAGCAGGGCTTGAACGACAAATAAGGCAGAGGCTGAACACTGATGAATGGGGATAATACTGAAATAGCTGTTTCCTTTATTGAGCATCATCCATTCTGGGCACTCGGTGAGGCAGCTGTCTCAGAAAAAATAGTCGGCATTTATATAGTTTGATGGGATATTATTATACACAGAAGCTCTGTAGCAAGAACAGGCACCCAGATTTAAGGCTTTTCTCTAGTTTATGAGTGCCTGAATTTATATCCTCAGTGATGTTTTTCTGTTGCTGCGGTATGGTGTATTTATATGATTGTTTGATTCTAGAGTCCCCTGAAGGCCTGAGCTACCAGCAGTCCCAAAGAAATTTTGCCAAACATTATTTATAAAAGAAAAGACTCCCTTTAGGTCAATCTCACGAATTTTACTTAAGTGTCTGGAGTGAGCACAGCTAATACAAGTTCCCAAGCATAATCACATCAGAGGAAACTTCCCTTAACTAGACAAGCTGTTTGAAATGTCTAGGTGAATAAATTGAGGGGAACAAACAAGGTAGCAGTGAAGACATACTGGGTAGCTGCAGATATTAACTATGAGCCCTCAACACTCATGCTAAATCCAAAACGACTTTCTCTAATCCTCTTTTGCAGCGGCTCATTGTTAATGACATGTGCTTTCCGAGGCAGAACACGACCCATTCCCCTCCTCTCCAGTAGGCTCCTTCTCGCTGTTGGTGGTACAAATGCCAGCCTCTGAGAGATGGCCACCAACAGCTCCTGGATCAAAACCGCCATATATAATTAATGTTGATTTTCTAACACCTCCCACTGCCAGTTCCCAGTGAGAAGGAAAGTAAGGCAACAGACTTGTACCAAGCAGTGACATTCAAGCATAGAGCTAAGGAGTCAACCTGCTGCCCACATACAGGCTGAGGGACTTCAGTGGGCTTCCAGGAGAGGCTTCACACCTCAAGATGCTGCTAAAAACATCATAACAGTCTCTGCCAACTCATGCATTGGCTAAAGTGGGCGACAGCGAGAATTTATAGCATCAGATCAACCACTGCACCTCCAAGGTTGTGGCTGATTCCCTTGGCGAAACATTCTGTGCAGGGGCCCTGCTTGAAAGGGACTCTTTGTATCACAAGGCAAAAATAGGAGGCATAGAGATGCACTCAGCAGTAGAAAGGAGCAATAGGAAAAGCCAGAATTAACCAAAGCTTTGTGCAAATGGTTCTGATAAATGGTTGAGAGAAGAGGGAGAAATGGTGTTTCTGTAGGTTGCTTGATGTGATAAAGGCAGTGGTGTGGCAGTTCACCAGCCTGGAGATACTATTGCATGTGAGCCTTGAGTCCAAGTGAAACCACATCTGTGAAGGGCTTATCACACTGTGCTGTTCTCCCAATTCTTCTTTGTTTTAAGGTTAGTGGAGCCAACAAAGCCGTGCTCCTTACAGGTGCAGTGATTTTGCATCTGTCCATACGAAGAGCCTAGTGAGGAGGCATCATATTTCTCACTGTTGTGAGGAGGTGACTGCTAATTCCTCTTGTCCCATGCTTCCCCTACAAGGACCCTAGCACCTAAATGACTGGCAAACCTTTACCCACTGACATTCAGTGGCAGCTAACCTGTGAGAGCTTTCTACAGGGAAGATCCTGGGAAAGGGGGATGTAAGTACTCCCAGCAGCAACTTTCCTTGTACTATATATCTTTCTTGGCATCATTGTTGATCGTTCTCTCTGAAGTTTTCCATGTGTTTGTTCTGATGGAAGTTCATGGGACAGGGAGAAGAGCAAGGCCCATCACTAATCTTGTGGTGGTGTAGCAAGCAGGACCTTGGGTTTCCAACACCTTGTTTCTTTTCTCTCAGTAGTGATTTTATCTCCTCTTTTTATAAATTGACCCTGGAGGCCTGGCTGAATGTCATCCATCTGGATGATCATCCCTTGAGGGCTGAGGACTGTCTGTGGAGAGGGGTGCTTGTAAAGAGGCTGGGATGGCCAGCAGGTTTGTAACTGATCATAGTCCTGAAAATATTTTAGTAGAAATTGTGTGAAACATCTGCAGAGAATGAGGGAGAGAGAATGTGATGACTCACTTGGAGCATGCTGCATATAATCAATGCACTATAAATATAGCCATAAAATGAATGTTTTGTTTGAATAAACAGCGCAATCTACAACAGCACCTCTAGTGCTCTTCTGGTACCCATCACGCAGGAACACTTAGATTAGACCCTACAGTCGCGGTCTGCTTTCTTTCTGTCAACTGCAGTTAGCCAAATTCAGCAACATTTGCCATGGAGAGGCTCCATGCTATGATGCTACTTTTATAGCAATATGGATTTTTCTTAGCGTAAAAAACAACGTAAAAACCTGCAGGGCAGGAAGAAATGACTCGGCACAACAGTTCTGTCCTTTCTAATCAGATTTGTGCTATACTCCGCTTATGCTGAGGTCTAAATGAGTTTCTCCACATTCCTCCCCCTCATGCCTAGTACTTAAAAGTCCAAAGCATCAGCCCATTCATACAACCACTCCTTGCATCTTCTGTCTTTCCCTAAACAGCTCGTTAGCTCCTTAATCTTTCTCCTTACCCTTCCTTTGTCCTGCTCCTCCCAGCAAGATCTCCACCTGCAAAGCACCTCTGAGTCTCCCTGACTTCTGCCTTTCCACTGGGCAATTTTCTCATTGCTGTGCTCTGGAGCTGCAGCTCGTCAGTTTAGCAGGTAAGTGCAAATTGTCCAACCCTCAGATCTCTCCAGCCTTCCAGCTGCTAGCAGAACCCTTTGGTTTGCCTCCTCCAGCTCAGGGAAGACGGCAATCCTTCCATCATTTTCACCCTTCTCTACCTGGTGAAAACTGCAGGCAAAAATTGTTCTTTTTCCTAGAGCTCTGCATTCAGCCCCAGTGATGCCTGCATGCTGCAAAGCAGCTGGCACGCCATGTTCCGTGCTCACCGAGTGAAATGTCAGTGTGTGTCAGGGCTTCCTTCTTCCTTCCTTAATACACAAGCAGCTTGAGATTTTTAGGAATGCTGGATTTAACTAAAAATAGTCCAGACAGTTCAGTGGGCCATGACAGATTCCTCCCTCCCAAGAGAGTTTTGTTCTGAGATAGAGCCAAGGGTCAAGGTAGAAGAAAAAAAAAGTCTTTGAAAAAAAGCTTGTGGATTAGAAATTATTGTTTTCAAATAATTTCATTGACCTTTTGCTGCTGTAGACGGACTGTTTTTCTTCTCCAGGCTCAGGCAAACTTTCTTTTGTGCTAGTTGGGTACACATTCTATTGAGGCCTTTGCCTTCCTGCTTTCACCTGTGTCTAGGAAGGTGTTAGGAAAGTTCTTTGAATTGGAAGTAAGGCAATTATTAGGAGGTCTTTTTCTGTGGCCATGGACAGAGCTTGCTCGTGACAAGAATCAGGAAGCAAACATTTCCTTCCTTTACATTGTATTGTGTTGGACAGCCACGGTGCTGTCCTCCATCTCTTGGAACTTGCCTTTCTGAAGGTGACATGGTCCTACAAGACTCATCTATAACTTTTCCAGGCCTGCTACAATTACAGTAAGGAACAAAATTGCAAAGAATTGTCTTTGAGAAGGCTCCATTTCTGCAAAATAGTGGGTTTGGCACTGAAAGCATAAGTTCTATGGAGGAATCACCATCTTAGTCTGGGCTTGCAAAACAAAGAATAAAATCCACCAGTCACCACTAATTAATTTTATTTTGAAATATTTACTTGGACTGCAGCAGTAGCTGCTCTTAAGTCTTTAAAGGATTAGCTGCCTGCTAGTTGTTCATGTCTGCAACCATTTATTTAAGCTGTTGCTGCAAATCATGCTGTTAACCTGTCATGCAAGGTTTCAGCCTTTCTTTGCTTGTCAGTGAGAAATGCATGGTACACACAAGTCTTGCTGATGCGATAGTGGGAAGTTAACGCATCCGCAGTCAGGTCTTCTTCCCCCAGTTTAACATGCTTCTTGAAGGAGGGAAAGACAAAAGATACATATAGTAGTAATTGTCTACTCTGTATAGGATATTACAAAGTCTGACTAACAGAGGCTGATAGAAATTTAAGGAACATGAGATGTGTGCGCAAATGTATCACGCCCCCTGCCATGAAGATATGGTCAGCTTTCACCTCTGTGCTTTTCCATGTGCTGTTACCAAAGACAAATAGCTCGTCTCTCTTTCCTGCTGACCCATCAAAAAGGATGCAGCATTTCCATTGCATCCCAATGCTTGGTTGCATTTGTCATATCATGTTGCATCAGTGTTGTGGTTTAACCTGGCCGGCAGCTGAACACCACACAGCCGTTCGCTCCTCCTCACCCCTCCCTCTCTGGGATGGGGGAGAGAAACGGGAAAGTGAAGCCTGTGAGTTGAGATAAAGACAGTTTATTAAGACAGGAAAATAATAATAATAATAATGATAATAATAATAATGTGTACGAAACAAGTGATGCACAATGCGATTGCTCACCACCCGCTGACTGATGCCCAGCCTATCCCCGAGCAGCCGGCCCCCCACCCCGGCCAGCCACCCCTATATATTGTTTAGCATGACATCAGATGGTATGGAATACCCCTGTGGCCAGTTTGGGTCAGCTGTCCTGGGTCTGTCCCCTCCCAGCTCCTGCTGCACCCCCAGCCTGCCCGCTGGCAGGACAGAGCGAGAAGCTGAAAAGTCCTTGGCTTAGTGTAAGCACTGCTCTGCAACAATTAAAACATCAGCATGTTATCAGCACTCTTCTCATCCTAATCCAAAACATAGCACCCTACCAGCTACTAGGAGGAAAATTAAATCTGTCCTAACTGAAACCAGGACAATCATCTTTAATGTAAGTGGTCAAACCAGTCAACGAAAAGCCAGCTACCAGGGGAGTTTTCATGCACACAACAGCATCAGCTTCTGAGCTAAAAGCCATATTCAGCAAAGGAAGTCAGGGTTTAGAAAATCTTGCAGAAAGCTGACATGAAATGCTGGGCCAAATTCTTTGCTGACGCCAACTAACGTCAATTAGAGAGAGGGGTCAGTTTGATAACAGACTGTGTAAGAGGTTTGGACAAGGGATTTCTCGCCTGCTCAACTCACTCCTTATATTGCAGTCTCACCTCAGCAAGGATTATTTCTTACCCTTACACACGTGTATTCAGTGTAAAAGTGAAAGTTTTCAGGTCCTTAAACACACAAATACTAATTAGCATCACCGTATCATTTTCTACCAGTTAATTTTCATTAACACCATTAGAAGAAGTCTACCAGATCCTTCAATATTCATTTTTCTTGTCTCTCAGTACTAACGGTGCATGTAGCAGCATGACTTCTTCAGCACTGTTTTGGGTGGTTCTTTTACAGACAAGTATCTTATTTTCTCTGTATTTGATTATGCAGGTCAAGTGTATTTTTTTTTGCACAAGAACAGCGGCAGGATTGTAATGTGGCCAGTTCAAATGTATGTGTAAAAGTAGGCCAGCGGATGGTCTCCAACTACAAATAATAATAAAAAATGTATTTGTAAAAGTTTCTCTTTGTTGTGTAACCACATTTCAAGTTGCTGAGAAGACACTGCAGAGTTCAACTTACAACCTGCTTGTGTTTTAACCCTCCACATGAAACAAAGGAGACTGTCTGTCTTTGACTCAGATCCACAGCAGTCTGAGACACTGTATGCTTGAAGATGACAGCCTGCTCCTCTCCAGGGAATTTAACATCCCTTCAGCAGGGTCAGCACACCAGGATGCTGTCCTGGTCCAATGCTCCCCATCCTTCCTTCAACAGGATGGGAAGCATTGAAATAGGAGGGAGTGTAGGCTGGGTGCACATCCCTTCTCCCACATCTGCTGTAGGGAAAATAATTTAACAGTGGGGAGACAGCCCAGAACTTGCAAAATCTCACCTTCAATGACACTGTATCAGTCTGGCACTACTTACAAGTAATGGAGAGGTAGGACTTCAGGCAGGAAGGAGTTAACTAAAGGAAGGGCAATTTGCTGGGGAGAAGTTGGAGTTCATTGTTCCAGGCTCTGCTGTGGATTTCCTTTGCATCCTTTCATCTCTCTGAGTCTTGGTTCTCATCATAAAAGGGGTTGCTTGTCTTTCTTTTTGCTATTTTTGTAAAAGGACTGACTGTAAGCCCTTCAAGGCATGGACTTTACCTTAACCTGTGTGCAGTGGCACAGTGGGAAAGCTCTGTCAGCAGGGAACTATAAATAGTGAGCCTGTCCAGCCCTGTGGCATCCAGGTTTGCTATAATTGCCTCGTTTGCACTCCTGTGACAAGTTGTTAGTTCAGCTGTCAGGGAAAGAAGGAACTGAAAAGTATTGCCACAGACAATTTCCAGCTCTTGGTTTGCCCATTGTGCTTTGGTTTGGGCCCAGTTCTCCCTCCTGCCTCAGGGAGTTCTTCTTTTTCTAGCCAAGTGAGTGACGATTCCCATGAAGTATCTACCCAGCATGATTCGTGATTCGGACAGTTCAATTTCAGAAGCTTTTAGAGGGCTTGTTGTGGTACTGTCTGTTTCCCTCTTTGACTCAGCACCACACTCATTTATTTTGTCTTTTGCTACTCGCTAGATTTTGCAACATTTTTCTACCATTCCTGACATTGCTGTGTTTTTGTAACCATACATTCACGTGATGAACTAAATGAGTCATGGGCATATAGAGGATAAAAGCAATTACAACATCCAAGACCATCCTTCCTCTGAACATGCTCTGGATGTTCTTTCAAAATTGTTTGCAAGTGGGTTCAGGCAATGAAAAAGTTAAGACCCAGGGATTCTCTCTCTGCTGTCACTTCTCTGCTGAGATACAAGTAAGCAACCACACAAGTGCTGCTTTCTGTTCTTTGCAAAGTAAAGGACCTTCATTTGAACCCCCCAGTGGAGGTGGCTTAATGAATCATAGAATCATAGAATGTCTCGGGTTGGAAGGGACCTCAAAGATATCTAGTTCCAACCCTCTGCCATAGGCAGGGATGCAGCCCACTAAATCAGGTTGCCCAGGGCCTCATCTAACCTGGCCTCAAACACCTCCAGGGATGGGGCATTGACAACTTCTCTGGGCAACCTGTTACAGTGCCTCATATGAAACCTATTTTGTTCTGCGCTGCAACACTCCTCTAATGGACTTGCAAATGATTTTCACAGAGCACCACGTCCATACCCTTTTGGAAACAAAGTGGAAATAAGTCCCTTTTTGGCCTGATCCTGCCCATACATATTTGTCAACAGAAGCTGCCATTTACTGCTGCAGGTTTGAACAACAGTCACTCATGAACTTGATGTAAGATGGCAAAACTCAGCTTGTCTCCTGCCTGGGCACCATCTCTCCAAATGACATAGGCTTCATCTGATGGGTAGCTGCAAGCAAAATGCCAGTGTGAATGTGCACCAGCAAAGCAAAAATGTCAGGAGCTGTCAGCCACGGGCTTCTTGCAGTCCTTCTTTTGTTGCCACATCTCAGGGTCAGGAGATTAGGCTCCAGCAATTCAGCAGTATTGGCAGCTAAAACTTGGCAGAAACAAGAGAATAGGGACGATAAATGCATGCTGCTTTCCTGGCCCCCTCCTGCTACCATTCTTCCCAATATATAAAGACTCTCCCTTGGCTAGTTGCTTGTGAAAAGAGGACTGGGAATGAACTCTGAGATGTGGCTAAACCTATCTCCTCCATCCTCTGCTAAATACAGGCCTTACACCAGAGTCAGCAAGTTACCTGTTAACTATTTGGTGCAGCCCCTGAGGTCCCAGACGTAATAGCATCAGGAAAATTAGCTTCTCATCTGAAGCTGTCCAGCTGAGTCAGTGTTATTGCATGTTCCCTATTACTTGCACTTCCCCACACTCAGTGACAACGTTTCAATGAATATTATTTGGCCATGATGGTCTAATCAGCCCTATTGCCAGAAGCACAGGAGGATTTCTTGGTTGTTTGTACCCCACTGGCTGCCAGAATCTGGTCTCCATTTACAAAATATTTTGCATATACAAAGGCGAAGGAAGGTCTCTCTCCAAAAGTTACCAGAGGCAAAACCATCTCGATGTGAACAGTAGGGATCCAACAATTTTGCAACTATGCAGACTTTTCCTTCTCTCCCCCTGTTGATTTATTATGTGAATTCTGGCAACTGCAACTTTGCAACCCGTGCTATTTATCTTTCTATATAGCAAGCACAGCAGTACATCTTCCTCTTGGATCGCTGACTGAAGCCTCAGTAATTTGAGTACTTGGACCAAAGTAGTCTGAGATCCTTGGACCAAAAGACCTAAGAGCACTCTGCACTAATTAAATCTCATAAAGCTCTTCCTGGGTCTTACTGCCTCCATTTTGCAGATGACAAAACTAAGGATTTAGCTCCGATGGCAGATCAGGAAGTATGTTGTTCAGTTTTTAAAATACTTCCTCAAAAGAAATAGTTTTATGCTAACTCTAATTACATACAGCACTATGGGGGAAACACACAGCAATTAAGTCACGACTGTCCATAAGATCAACCATAAATGTATGTAGGTCAAGAAACCTGTAGTGGTATTTTCCACTAGGTGGTGGTAGACAGCATTTTCAAGAAGGGTTTTTCACTCTTCCCTTCTTTACCTTATAGACCCAGGGTCCGTCCAGTTCAGTATTCTCTTCCCCTAACTCCATATTCCGGAGGAAAAAGCAAAAATATCACTGCTGGTGAGTAACAAACTACCTTTCCTAGACTACTTTCTCCTTTCTCCTCTTAGGCAGCCATGAAAATACCAGGGGGTTCATTTTTACTTTGTGTAATCAAGTAAAAGGCATTCCTATTATTGATATAGATGTTCCATGCTGGGTTGTTAAAAACTCCTGAATTCCACCTGTGGGATCCACATAGAATATCGTTAACGTGATCAAGGCAAAACACTGTTTTTTTTTTTTTTAACAACATAAAACAAGATAGGGAATTGGAAATGGGCTACGGATCCCAGACCCAAAACAATCATCTCTGGATATAACTGGATGTGAAATTGTGATTTGGTCTTTTTGGTGATCCTGTACTCAGATCAATGACACATGCCCAAACTGAGGTGACATTTTGGTTTAAACTGGGAATTTTGAGTAAACAGAGGAGATGACAGCCAAAAAGATTTCAGTAATGCACTTGTTGCATATCAAGAAAACCCTGACCTGTAGTCCTGTCCTTACCATTTTATTTTTACAGATCCATGAAGAAACAAACAAAATAAAACTGGCATGCTTGGGGAACATACTCATTAAAGGTTACCTCAGACTATTGCAGTAATACTGTGTTCTCTGGCTGCAGAGAAGGACACACAGCTCAACCTAAAGACTTGACTGTCCCACATCTGTTTCTCCTCATGCAGACTTCTAGTTTCACATGGGCACAACCTCACCACAAAACCAAGTCCCTACTTGCATGCTGTCAAGATGTTCCAGTGATTCAAGCTGGCAAATATCACAAAAAAAAACCCACAAAACTATTTGCTCATATACTCTCTAATCATTACTACTGTGATTACATTAATACTACAATATTTATCCTGCGTTATGAAAGCAAGCATAATGACTGATTAGCACAAAGAACAGAGGGAGGAACTGGGATTCCAGGACTGTTGGTCTTAGCTGAGGAACCTCAGCATTTTAGGAGTACTTACAAGGTTTAGGCCAGTTAGGGAGGGATTCTGGAGATCTATTTTAGACAGACAAGTATTTTAAACTGGTTGAATTGGGACAACAGGCATAAGCCTTCTATGGCGACTAGCTGTCTAGATGCAACAACACCTCACCTGTTCAGGTAAATCCGAGTGAGCTCTGAGGACCTTACCTCTCACCCCTTCAGATAATCTCCTAGATTAGGTGTAGTATATAAAGGAGAACTACAAAGAGAAGGCTTCTTCTTTAAGGTCTCAAAGGTCTGCACACTAAATGATTAATGGCTACTAATTTCCCTTGATAGCCTCTAAACCCGCAGTTGTTATGAAGGACAGGCATATGCATATCCTGTATTTCTGATTCTTCCAACCTCTTTATGGTCCTGTGAATCATTCAGGTAGAAAGTGACTGTTTATAAAGACCATTTTTGTAACAAAAAATTATATATGCTAATAATCCCTGCAAAATAATTTACACCTCTGCAGCAGGGAGGTGTGACCACGTAAAGTGGGCTCTGGGTCCCTGACCAACTGGCTGTTTTCTGATATTTGACAACACAGAAAGCCACCTGGAAGGTAATTTGTCTATTTCATAGAAACAAAAGCCTGAAAATGCTTTGCTAGGTTTGAGCCCATGGTTCCAGGGGGTCTAATTGTGTCAAACTCAATTTTTTTTGAACACTAAATTCACCTTTATCATCTTTCCCTTGCTTGTCCTTGGAATTATTGTGACCATGAGGTCTGTTTATCTGTTAAATTTCTCTGACTCGTGCGTGTATGTGAACTTGCCATTTGCACTTCTCTTGCCAGCTTACCTATATTTCACTCTGCCATCTTCAACTGAGGGGTGCCAGGTTGGCAAAATTAGAACATTTATTTGTGAATCCAGATTAAAAAATTATAGGGCTGTGACTCTACTAATGATTTCTGAACACAGGAAGTCCTCAGAGGGAGACCGAATCACTGGACACATACAATCCATCTTCCAGTATAAACTTCTGTCAAGAGTGAAACTGCTGCAATCTCAATCAATCTTGCATTACTAAAATGTCCCTTATATCACGGCTGCAAGCTCCTCTGCCCTAACAAACAAAGGCTATTAACATTTAAAAGCTACATTAAATATATGTATATGTTTGGGTTAAAGCCAGGCACTAAGTAATGCTAAGGGATCGATATCCATAATCAAGAGCATATACAGCAGAAAAGGTGCACTGAGACTGTGTCCAATATAGTTTTCCACATGGTTCATTTGAAAGCCTTTTAGAAGCTTAACAAGCAGAGGAGCTCAGTGAATGTGGAACCAAACGATGCACAAGTATAAGAAGCACAAACACTCCAGAGGCCTTGTAGAATCTATGGTCTTAAAATAAGCTCCTAGGTTTAGGTTTTAGTAGGATCCGATGAAACCCTCTTTATATGGGCAATGGATGGAAGGGGTCAGACAGCTGGTGAGCAAATACTCAGTAAACACTCTGAGCAGCTGAACTCTGCAAACAGCAACTATTAAGGCAAAGACCTGAAAGATCAACAAAGAACTGCAGGTCTGGGTGAAATGATGCAATGGATTACAATTAGTGTCACTGGTCTGGGGAGCAGAGGCCTTCCTATTGATTTGGGTTTCTGTTACAGCTATGAGCCACCTTAATCAAATAACAAATTGGGCTGGTTATGGAGAAAGCTCAGCATCAGTCGATATTATCTCAAGGACACCTACGGTAGATTTGCACTCTGCTGTTTGAAGCGTAATTTTGTTGTAGGAGAAAAAGTAGGAATTATTGGAGGCGGTGGCTGGGCTGTTGCTTTCCCGAAAGGCAGCAAGAGGCAAAAGGATTGGTGAGTCAGTTTGATCTCAACACATCTGAGAACTGCACATACTTGAAAGGGCAAAACCCGCATTAAAGCAAGTTACCGTTATCAAAATCAATTAGGAATTTCAAATTTTGCCAAGTGGCTCAGAGAGGAAGCATCCATCTCTTCTGATGTGGGGTATCGAAGCGGCAGGTGTCTGCCATGGGGCTGAAACACCCAGCTCTCTGCACTGGGCTTCAATCTGCTGCATGTCTGACATGCCCCATCTCTCCCCAGGCTGAAAATACTGAAAAATCTGAGAAAAGACAGATATGTGTGTGTGGCGGAGGTGTCTTATTTTGGGGGTCTCCACTTCCTTGGTTGCCTTCTCTTCATTCTCCTGTTATAAAAGCTAGATTATTATAATTATTATTTCATTTAAATTAATCCCTCCCCTCGCCCCAAAGGCCAGGGCTGACTGCAGCCTGCACTGACACCACACGAGCGCCATTTTCCTTGGCGCTCGGGAGAGGACCCCCCCCCCCCCCCCAGCGATGCGCCCCGGCGAGCCCCGTCTCGCCTCGTTGCGGGGTCGGGAGCCCACCTCATGGCGCGGCCCGGCCCTCCCGTGCCGGCCGCTGCCCCGCCGCCCCGGAGCCGCCCCAGCAGCCAGGCCCTCAGGGGAGGAAAGCAGAGGAGCGCCGGGCGCCATCTTGTCGGGGGCGGAGCGGGGCCCGGCCCGCCCCGTGCTCTGCCTGTCGGGGCGGCCCCGGCCCCGCCGCACTCGCCGCTGCCGACCGAGCGGAGCGGGGTTCGGCGGAGCCGCCGCAGCAGACGTCAGCGCCATTGCCGTCAGCTATGGCAGGTGAGCCCGTCCTCCTCCTCCTCCCGCGGGCAAGGCGCTGCCGGCCGCCCCGAAGGAGCAGCCCCGTGGGCGCCTCCCCCATGGCGCCTTCCCCTCAGCCGCGCCGCGGTCAGCGCTCTCGCCTGCTGTCCGCTGTCACTTCCATCCCGGTCGCCTGCCGGAGGGCTGCCATAACATTCCCTCGCATCCTCTCCGCGGGCTTAACCCGCTCTCCCGCCGCCCTGCCGAGGCTCGCCTCTTCCCTCCTGCCGGCGAGGGGCTTCCCGGCAGCCTCCACCATGTTGCCGGGCTGCGGTTCACCTTGGCCTGGCAGCTCCTGCCCCTCCCGTGCCATCCGCGCCCCCCTCTCCTCCGTCCTTCCTTTTCTGCGTTCAGCCCCTCCATATTCTCCCTGGCTGCGTTCCCTGCCTCCAGCCCGTGCGGGGCCGGGGCGGAGGGGCCCCTACCTGGTGGCACGGCCTGGGCGGCCGCGGCTGCGAGGGGGCGGCGAGCGCCTGAGGTGGGCACCTGCGGCGGGAGCCACCTGCCCGCCGGGCGGGCGCACGGCTGGGGGCTCGGGGCTGCCTTCGCCGTTCCTCGGCGGTCGCCGCGTGTGGATATTTCTTCTATTTAAAACATAACGTGTGGTAGAGCCGGCGGCTTGTAAACGGGGTGAAGAAATGCAGGTTAATTCTCCCCTGATCCTGAAGGGGTGGGCTCTCCCTTTCTTGTCTGATCCCGTTCTCGTGATATGCTTTGAGGTTTTTTTTTTTTTAATTATTCTTATTCTTTTAATTTATTTGGGGGGCTGTGTGGCTGTGTATGTTGTTCTTCTTTTTATTTTATTTTTATTTTTTCCCCGTGCAGATCCAGTAGGTATGTATTTCTATTTGTTGCTTTTGACTTGTGAGCCCTGTTCAGCATCGTGCAGTTTTCTTTTGTCTTAAGGTATGTTTTTGGTAGAACCAAGTGATGTAGGCAATAGAGAAAAATGCTCAAACAAAGCTTGTTGAAAGCCTCTGATTAGGTTTCATTAATTAACTGATAATTCATAAATATCTGCATTGTGCATTTCTGTCGCTGGAAGGTTTTGCGTTTTCAGAATAGATGAGCATGTAGGCAGAGACTCGTATACACTTTCATTCCTGTCCCTTCATTTTGAAGCCATCGTTGTCATTTTGTAGATACAGAAGACAGATACTTAACACAGCTTGGGGTCTGCTCTTCACATATCCCAGACTGCCCTGTAGGTGAGTGCTGACGTGGGGCTGATCCTGGCAGAGAGCTTCCAGCAGAGCCCATAGAAAATTCTGGCAGGAAAGAGAAATCCCCAGATGTATTTAAGACAAGGTAAAGACCTTACATGATAATTATTACCATCTAATTGCTTGGTCATACCTGTTAGTACGAGTTCAGTGCCAGGTAAACACTAGGCTCGGTGTTGAACTCGACCAGCTAAAATAAAAATACAAAATGCTCAGTTTTCATGGGGAGTTTAATAGGCTTGTGTATCCTCTCTTCTGAGATTGCAGCATGGTGTTGCCATTCTAGAGTGTGCTTTAAATTACCCAGTTTAAGCTTAAAAAATAAGCTGGTTTGGATAGTGGTTTTACTGGCACCTGGAGTTTGATGCAGGCTGTAGAACCTAGCAGAGAAGCAGAACAAATACTTGAGCAATTAGCTGCTGATGTGCTGCACGTTGCCAGAATGAGACTCAGGCTGTGCGCCTTGATCTGCCTGGTGATTTCATTATAGGTAAAGGATTATTGCAGCAAGTAGCTCAGATTAGTAAACCGGAAAATAATCCTTGAGAAATGTAGAACAATTGGATTAGTAGTTGATGAGTTCTTGCAACCCTACTCCTAGCTTTAAGTCATGATCCAGACAACTTGAAATTAGAGCAGTATTAACCTAGAGCTGCACTGGAAGAAATTCAACCGTAGGCTGGCAATGAGGTTAAACAAGCCCTGAGATTTTTATCATGGATTTAAACAAGCCTTTGGCTTCAGGAGAGATGCAAATTGGAGTTGAAAATGTCTTGTCAGAGCCCTGGGGATAAAGGAAGGGGCTAAGGGCTTCAGTTCTCTCGGGCAGGTTGGGTTCCTGCTGTCCCTTAAGAGACCAAATTCGTATGGTTTAAAATCCATCCCAATCTGTCACTTGTCTCTAAACCCTACTTCTAGCTAGGCTTAGATTCAGTGCGTGTTTTCTCAAGGCATCAGGCCCTCATGTTGAGTTAGATATAAAGAGATAGATGGAAATTAGGGTCTGTGAATGTCTGCTCTGCATCTTCAGTATGGAAACAAATCTAAAGGAAAAGCGGCTTTCAAATGGAATAATTTGAGCTGCAGGTTGATGAATGTTTCCTCTGGTGACAGTGCCGATTTAAGCAGCCTTCATCCATCACGGGCTGTGTGCTGCCAGCTGTGCCATGACCCTGTGGTGCTGCTGGTACCACTGGACA
The DNA here is from genome assembly GCF_964211835.1 of Anser anser. Taxonomy (NCBI): domain Eukaryota; kingdom Metazoa; phylum Chordata; class Aves; order Anseriformes; family Anatidae; genus Anser; species Anser anser. Next base: position 5,874,425 of record NC_139747.1, read on the forward strand.
GATGGACACTGAGGCAGTGAGGCTGAGGAGCTTTTTTGGGTTAGCCCACAGAAGCTTACTTTTATGTTGAAGCCAGATGTGCATGGAGAATTTTTACCTGTTCCATACTGTCTGGTTTTTATTTATTTTTTTAAGACTGCTAATATGAGAATTTTTCTTTTTTTGAAGCTAACAGGGAGTTAAATTCCAGTAGAGAAATAAAAGTTGTATCTTTGTTGGTATCGCTAGTCTGGAGGCTTTTCTTCAAGGGGAAGTTTAAGGTACTGGCAGTGTTTGGGGTGGGAGGGTGAGGAGGGAAACCAATCCTAACAGGCAGTGATGTGACTGTGTTTTCCCCGTATGTGTTTCAGAGACTCTGTAGAAGATGCTGCATTTGTGTACGGATACTATTTCAATGTTTTAAAATAAGAACTGTTGGGGTTTTTGTTCTTTGAGAATCTCTGTATGTTTTTTTTTTTTCTTCCCTAATATAGCCAAAACTGTCAACTTCCTCAATAGAAAGGACTCTTACTGTGCTGTGGAGTGTGGCTTTGGGTGCTGCGTAGGTTGTTCAAAGCTAAATGGTGGCAACTTCACTCGTCTTTAGTATGGATTCCTGAAGAAGTGTCTGGTAAACTTCTCTAATGACCTAATCTGAACTATAGTTAACCTTGTCTGATCCTCGTGTGTACAGGGGAAGTAAACCGGCACGCCCTTGTGAGCTATTCCAGTTCATTGCAGTGTCCTATGCAAGGTGATTCTGGAAGAATTTATTCTGCTGTAGCTGTTCTGCTGGTATCTTTGTGTGAATGACATAAGAAAAATAATGAGAAAACCCAAGACCAAAAAGATTCTCTGGAGCTATTCCTTCAATGGATTTATCTTACTTTCAAACGCTTCCTTAGACATTTATCCTTATGGTAGGAAAAGAAAATGCAGAGGGCTGTGCAAAATGTTTTTTTCTTCCATTGAAGATGATGGTTTATGTATTGCTGAAAAATTTATTTGTATCAGGTACTCTTATTCTGAAGCCTTAGTGGTCATGAAATGGTCTGAGAGCAGTTACAGTGTTTTATTTTACTTAAAAGTTGCAGGAAGAAAATATTGGCAGTCAAGATGAGTAAAGAGATGTGCAGCATGATGGAGTGTAAGACAGGGATAAAATAAATCATTTAAAATGAAAGCTATTTGCCGTGTTCCCTAGCCATTCCCAGGGGTGAGGTGCATTAAGACATTGTGCTAACTTAGTGATACTGCACATAATACTTCTGTCAGTACTGGCGAGCATATTTTCTTATTAGCATATTACAGCTAAATATTTCTATTTGTTATTATTGGTCTTATGACAATGCCTATTGTAAAAAGAAAAGTCTGATAGTCAGCCATTTTCAGGTATTAGGAAGGAAATGTCAGTTATTTGCATGTTCTTCTATTAGAAATGAATCTAGGTGTGAATTTTTTCAAAAAATTTTTCTCACAGCTCTGTGCAGCCTGGGCCTGTGGCCCCAGTGCAGTGTTGGGCAGTGTCTGGGTTTGGGGAAGGATGACCCAAAACACAAGTGTGGTCGTCTCCAACCTGTGCAGCAAGAGAGTACTGAAATAGCATTTCTTCCTATCATTCCTTAATTGTATCATTTGTGGAGGAATGGCTGGGTTTGAGTTAAACTACAATTGCACAGATTTATAATTACACATTCAATGGTCTGAATCTCCTTGTGTCTCAGTTTTTGGGCAAGAACAGTAAAGTGGAAGTTACGGAGGCCAGGAGGGGAAAAAAAGAAATTTCTTCTCTCTTGTGCTTCAAAAAAGAAAAAAGCTGTCCTATTCAGGTGAAAGGGAGCTTCTTGAATTTCTTTTTACCACATTCAGGCAGCCAGAGTTTTTGTTTTGTTTTTCCCTTCGCTAAAACCTACATCATTAACTGTGCGAGAAAATTGCCATGTATTGCATTGGTAAGACTGGGTCGTGTGCACCTTAACGTGATGATATAGTTGATTTTTATCTTGTGTATTATGGAGACCAGTCTATCTTTCTTCTCTGAATGAGTGATGTTTTGGTCTTGTACTTGCGTCAGCGAAATGCCAGAGAAGACGAGCTCTGTCTGATAGTTGTATTTTTAGGAGCAGATGGGAGCAGATTAGTCCCGTTGTAATTGTGTTTGAGGAGCTCCAAGTAGCAGCATGGTACCTGTAAGTATTTTTGAACTTTTAGGCTGTGCAGTATGAAGGCAATACCGGAATTTATTTACGTGTGTGTGTGTGCATACTTGTATATAATAATAACGTGTGGATTTAACTGGTGCTTGCCTGTTACTCCTTTGTGACTAAAGGGACTGTTAATTTAGCATTGTTTCTATTATGCTTGCCTTTGATTGAAATTGCTTGAAGTATGGACTCAAATTAGCATAAATGGTGAAGGAGAGATTGACTCACAGTGGCTCTGCGTTTGACTGTTTTGAAATCTAATGACTCATGCGATAGATTTCAAATGGCTGCATGTCCCCCATATTTGTTGTCCGAATTTATTTTTAAATCAAATTACTGCAGTCATTTGAACAGTTGGCTGAAGCATTTTGAGAATGCATTGTAGACAGGAATGCTGTCATAGCAGAGAAGTAAAAAAGCAACTTTAGGAAGTTTCTGTGCACTTGCATTCCTAGGCATTAACCTCGTGTATCGATGCCTTGAGTAAGTTCGGGCTCTAAAAGTAGGCATTTTAATTGGGTTTACTCTTATTTGTTGCATGGCCGTGAAATAGCAGCCTGGGGCAATAAGCCCTGTTTTAGTGGTATGCTGGCTATTAATGTGCTTGTAAGATTATAAAAGTTAAGAGAATAAAGGACAGTTTGGAAACTTTAAGAGAAAGGCACCTGAAATGCTGAGTGTACTGAGTGTGCTCTTAGCTGTGTTTATATGATGAGGTGGTTAACGTGCTGTTAGTGAATTTACCCCAGTCTTGCCGTGCTCTGAAAGTCACTGCTCACAGTATTAACAGTGGGAGGAAAAAGCTGCAAATCTGACTGCTTGAGTCTCCTGTGAAGCACATCTGTGTGATGCTTGTGGTTTTCTAGCACAAAAAGTAGTGATTTTACAGGCTTCTGTTTTCTGGCCCTATTCCTTTTATTACTTACCCGTATCATCTTGAATTTCGGCATGTAATTCAGTGTTTCTGTTTTGTTGTGGAAAAAAAGGTGCCTATTTATGTATTCTCATTGGTATTCAAGGTCGTACAGATGATTTAAGAAAAATGGTAACGTGACTCCATGTCATGACTTGCACTTGATTTACAGGCCTGGAATGGATATAAAATGCTGCACCACAAAGCTAGCAGCCTCTTATTGTGTGTGCTAAATAAAACTAAAATGTCCCAGAGTTGATGGTGTTTATTTGGCTTTGTTGTAATAAGATTTGACTTTCAGTGGAGTGCTTGTGGCAGGAAAAATCTTGAGTTCTACAGTTTTTGCTGTGTGTATTACTCCCCCTTTGTGGGGAGATGCCTGTATTCAGACCCTTGCCATACCTGAGCTAAGAAAACACATCCTTTCTTTCGGTGCTGATGGGAAATACTGTCTTTGGTATATTTTGGAACACAAGCTGTTTCACAAGTTACAGCATTTTTTTTCATTTTTTTTTACTGAAAATGAAATGTTTCTGAAAGTTGAGGTAGTTGTTTCTGATTCAAGAAGCATTTGCTCGATTGTATTGTAAGAGTTTTTGATAAAGGCTTAAACAGCACCTTTTCCTGTTGAGCGTTTTATTGCATGCATGCTAAACCAAGGGAGTAATTGGGATTCAGACTGACAAAAAGCATGTGGCATACCGTGAGTTTATGCTGAGATATGCATTACAGTTATCAGTATAATTTTACAGGACTGTCCTCTGGTGTACTCAGACTGTTAGACACTTGTTGGTTATATGGAGCTTATTTTAACTTGCCTGTAGATGCCTTTTACAACACAAGCAAAAAAAATAATATGGTGGGATAACTATTTTTCTTTTTAATAGCCAAGCGGTCTGTTTTTGTTGTAGTAAGATAGTATATCTATTTATCTGTTCTAGCTAGAAAGTGAAAAATGAATGAGAACTGCTCAATTTGCAGTGTATTAATTTCAGACCATAGGAATCAGCAAATCTGGCTCGGTATAAGTAATAATCTTGTGTTGCCTGGCCTTCCACTTGAAGCAGACCAAGGTCTAAGGTCTATGAACTCGGGGTTGGGCTTTGCAGTGAGCTGCGGTTTCCATTGCCCATCTGTATGGGGAGAAGAGGATGGTAACCTGAGCTCTTTCTGAGGCGCCGTGTGATCCTTCTCATAAAAACATAGGTCTGAAGAGCTCCTTCTGCGGAAGGGGAAGAACTCTAATAATCTTCAGCCCAGGGGCCTTGTAAACATCCATTGATAATGAGCCTTCCTGTTTGGAAGGGATCAAAAAAATTTAATGCTTTTCATGAAGATGCCTAATAAGGCACAACTGAATCAAGCAAAACTATCAATTAAGCCTTCTATTGATTTTTTTTAGTATAAATGAGCCTAAACGCAAAGAATATCTGGTCTTGCCTTTTCCTGGCTGTTCTATTTTGGTAAAGATTTTGCCATTAGTGTTAGCTCAGTTTTAAATCTCGCTTCTGTGTACTGTTCTTGCTTCCTAAACCTGCTGAATCCTAGACTACAGGACAGTACGCTGAGTGCGTTAAGACCCGAGTCTAATTAGTGTTTTTGTTCTGGGGGCTGTTGTGACAGATAATGTTTTGTTGAATGGCAGGTAATAGGTTTATTATGGAGAGAGCACAGCATATGGGTATCTTCAAAGGAGACTCTATCTGTATTGGCCTTTTCTCCTCTTAATTATTCAAATGGGAAATTTTGTTTGAGGGCAAAATGTATGACTATATTATTCTAAATAGTAGCAGCAAAGACTTCTTGTATTTTAAGTGACACCAATTAAGTAAGAATAATTGTGATCTTTTTTTTTTAAAGTAGTGCTATGCAGACATCTGGAAAAAAAAAAAAAGCCCCCCAAAGAAGAAACCAGTAGAGTGCAATATTAACGTCACAGTATGCTTGCTTTAAAAAAAAAAGGGGGGGGGGGGATAGTTTTGGCAGCAAAAATCACAAAAAAGTATTACATTAAATATTGCCAAAATACTTTTCATAAAAAGCATGTCTTGCTGAAAAGAATCTTTCAATAAACAATACTTGACATGAATACTATTATAAGAAACATGAACTCTGTCAGAATATTACATTTTTTGTGCTTTTCCTGAGCAATCAGTACAGTGTAAAGTGGAACGTGCTATTCCTGTCACTTCAGTTGGAGAAGAATTCACTTTTTGTTCTTATGCATTTTTCTTGAAGGGATATTTAATACGTTGAACATATATGAGAATATTCTTCATTAACTGCCTACATAGGGAGAAAAATATTCAAAGCAATTGTACTAAGTTACATCTTGAGTCCCTCCATGCTAACGTGCTAAATGCCGTACAGGTTAGACGCCAGCTGCCTTTCAACAGGTGCTGCTTACCTCTGCTCTCTGCTGATTGTCCCCGTGGAGTAAGAGGATTGAACTGGCGATGGCACGTCAACTTCTCAGGCCAGGCATGATCTACTAATGCACGTTCATAAAGAAGTGGGTCAGGACTACTGGGCACGTATGCATTTTCACCCTAATCTGCCTGAAAGATGAGTACGGGAAGTTAACCAGCAGGTCTGGTTAAACACAAGCCCGTCTGTATAAACACTTCCAGCCTTGTTGTGAAATTAATAAATTAGTAATTGGTGTGGGAATGAAATGCAGGGTTGCATACAGTTGTTCAGTGTGTGGGCAGAGAGTAAGTAGTGCTGGCATAACTTAAAAATCATTAATGGCAGTAATGACTTGATTTATCCCTGTGGCTCTGACTATGGCAAACCGAGCTATGATTTGAGACCAAAGCTCACGGGACCAACATTTGGTCAGCAGTCATTGGTATTAAAATCTCTGCAGCAATAGACAGTCAGCTTCTGCGTCGTCTTCTGCCAGTTCAGCAGAAGGAAATTCTGTTGTTCTAGGTTTGTCTCCACGTAGGTGGGGGCTTGAGGACTCTAAATCTCAGCATGGTGATGACTGACTTCTGGGAAGGTGTTTGGTTAGATGTGTCAAAGTTGTACTTCGAGCAGTCACCAGTGTGAGGCCAGAAAATACTTGGCCTACAGAGCAGAGAGTACTTTGTAACCTGGTAAAAGCTGCCTGCTCAAAAGCACGTGAAGAATCATGCTCTCTCTCCTCTCACTGCTTGGATGCCTAGAAACATTTTCCCTGCAAGTGGTATAAATTTGCTGATTATTCCCAGGAAAGATTTCTTGAAATAATCTTGAAGGAATGAAAGGTCACTGAGCAAGGAGGGCATAATTCTCCCAACTGGATAATTAAAAAGAAAATTAAAAAGTGTGTTAAGTTGGAGATTGACTTGTGGCCATGCTTTGAGGATTAAAAGGGCTTTTTCATTTCAGATGGAGGAGGTCAGGATTGGTGGGAGGAGAAGCTGCAGCTGCTGGAGCAATTGGGCAGTGCAGTGAAGCCACATTTGTCATTTGCTTACTGAACCATGAACGAGAAACCAGAATAACTGAACAGCAGTATGGCTATCTGCTGTTTTCTCCCGATTTTAAGATATTTAATTTCACAGCTATAGTTTTCAACCTGGCTGATCGGTCTTTAGTGCAGGTAGATTTCTGGGCATCTGAGCAAAGTGTATTGAATTAAAAACTGTGAAGATGTTTTTTGTATAGACATGGTTTGCCTTTAGAAAACGAAAATAACAGCAACTTCAACTGAAGGATGGAACTTTCCACGTTCTTTGCATAGCCTGTACTCAGAGCAGTCTGTTTTCTTCTTTGAAGAAGTATAGCCTGCACTTTTGAAACCGTGTGCAGTCAAAAAAATAAGATGGATAAGCTAAACTACGAGTGTGCTAACTAGAGGGTAACAGCAAAATAATGCCATGGTAATGCCAACAAATGACAAAATTGCAACTTCAGCGGATACAGCATCAGGTGTTTCAAGTCTAGACTTAGTATGTCTGTTTGTAGAGCTGCCGCGTTTTGTGATCTGCAGCATTGAAAGGGTTGGAGCCGTTGGGCTGATTGTTGGCTTTTGCTTGTTAGCTGCGGCTGGAACCCATGAGGGCACCTTGGATGTCTTCCTGTGGTGTCACCTCTGAGAAACAAGGAGGCTGAAGGTGCTGGTGCGAAGTGTGATTGTAGGCTTCTAGTTCGCAGCTTATTAGCTTCAGGCTTATTAGATATCCGGGCTTAGTAGCTTAGCTCTGTGTTGTTGCCTTGGCTGAGTGACTGCGTACTTGAGTTTGGTCTGTGTACTGGCTTCTTGGCATACGTTGACGATGTTTTGCTGGGCATCTTGGGAATACTTGAAGGCAATGATGCTCTAAGGGTTGCAGTCAGCAACCTGCTCTGGTGTTATATTGACCAACGAACTGGTTTCACTTTTGTCAGTCCTTAAAGAAAAATGATTTGTGCTTGGACTGCCATTAATTGCAGACATACCTGGAGGTCCAGGAAAGATGTAGCTGTCTGACTTAGTTTATGGACATGATGGATACAACAGCACATTCTTTCTCCATTAATTTTTGCAGTGCTTTGATCTGTGCCTTGGGGGTATATGGCTTTGGCCTCACTGCTCTTTTGTTGTTGTTTTAACTTGAAAATGATTTCTTATTTCTTGAACAGAAATCAATTGTAGGTATTTTAAAAGGCATTTCCATCTTGTAATCACGTTTTTCTATGTAGAAGTAGCATAGGTCTACCTTGACTTACTTCTCAGACCCTAGACTTTTCTTAAAGTATTAAAAGAAAAAAGCGATTGCAGAAAAAGTTCTAAGGAACACTGTAATACAGCTTGTAACTGAATTCAGGGTTGAAGAAGAAGAAGGAAAAAAAAAAAGCACTAAGCATTGTATTCTTCAACTGGAAAAGTGGAATTCACTTACCATGGGCTGCTTCTAGGTATCATTTCTGTTAGATGAAGAGGGATGTGCATTTTGATGAGTTGAGTCGTGTACAACGGGTACATGTAGGTAGCACCCAGGGCTATGCATTGCTCATTGAATTAAATACAAGCTTTCAAAGTAGTTTTGGTAAGTCTTTGCGTATTTTTGATACATTAGGGAGGGGAAGTGCAGATGTTTTTATATTCAAGTGTGTCTTCTGGTAAATGCTTTTTCAAGGAATTTCAGTGGATTCATGAATGTCTCTGGAATCAGATTTAACAGCTCGGTCTTTCTGCTGTTCAAAATTGTGGGTGGAAGCGCATCTGTTTACTAATATGTCATGCTGTTGTCTTGCGTGTGCTGTATTATGTTAAGTATCTTCTAGAAGATGTTCATGGGAGTCCGCTCTATAAATTGAATCCCTTCACTGACATAAAAGGCTACATACTTGTTATTGCTTTGGTAGGAAGAAAATTTAGATTGGAAGAATTAAAAAAAAAAAAAAATGTAGCTGAGCTATTATTTGGCCATCATAAATGAGGCATTCTTCACCTCATCCTTCTGATGCAACAGGATTTTATTGCAGAGGAGATGTTTCTTCCTGACAGCGTTGTGCTGAGAAGGGGGTATTCCATATTCCAACAGCAGAATATTTGTGAGGCACCTGTTCTGCTGAAACAGTTTGTTTTTTTTTTTTTAATAAATTGTGGAACAGAACTTCTTAACAGTTTTCAGTGATTGCGTCAGACTTGCCTTTTATGTTGCTTTTTTTTCTTGTTATTACCTGGCACTATCTGAAGGCTCAAAGCGGTGATTTAGTTACCCGCTGTTTGTCGTCACTGGGTCATATTGTTATCAATTTTGGTCATTTCAGTTCACCATTGCACACCATTCCTATACACAGGAGACTGTTTTCAGTACAGTGGAAACAGATAACTTCAAAGGAGAATTTTGGCCTACCTGTGTGCAGCAAAACTGGGGAGGATGTCCTCAGAATAAATATTTTAGCTCAGAGTGTTGCCTGTAAATTGTCAGTTAGTTTACCAATGTGTGCCTAACACCATGCGTTTGTAATTTGACTATAGCTCTCGGAAGTATTTGTTTCACGCTTAAACTGAGCACTATATAAGTGATGAAGGCGCACAAAATTGGATTTTGTGAGAATAATTAGGAGTGAACTCCACCTCAGAGTAAACATCCTCAAGCAAGAGAAGTGCTCCTGTCGGTTTAAGCTTCAAATATTAAGTAGGGCATACGAGTGGTGACTGGCTATGTAGGATCATTGCTAGGGTCTGCTTCCTACACTGGAGAAGCAGAATGTAAATTGTCTACTGTGATTTCGCTTCCGTCAATAAAATGCAGCCATACGTAAAGCTTCCCACTGGGTTTGGAGTGCGGTAAGTAAAGTGAACCTCTGATACCCCTGCTCGCACGCCCGTGGCAGGTGTAGCGGGTCAGCTAGGGTTTAACCCAGCTGGAGAGCGAGTTGGTCTTGTAGATTCTTCCTGTTCCAGGTAGCATGAACCAGGAGATTAAGAACATTGCAAGATGGCATAATGTTCCCTGTTTCTGTTCTTGTCAGTTTATTCCCTTCTATCTTTTACAGTGTTACAGAGTTTGAAGATGCACTGTAAAATATTCTGCTGTCTTGAAATGGTAATTGTAAGAGTTATATGTCAAATTAACATTCATCTCAACTATAACAGTGATTAAGTACCTATTCACTGCAAGCAATTTCAAGCAAACAGCCTGCAATTACAGCTGTCCGGCACCGTGCATCATCGAAGCTGAGCTTTGAGTGAAGGCCTCCAGATTAGTAGGCGGTTTGTTTGAACTAAATTATTGAGTATAAATATCAGTAACCAGAAACAAATCTTGTGAATGATGAAATTCTCCACTAACTGATGATGGACTTTGGACTGATTAGTCTTAATTGTTACGTAAATATACAAGTCTTGTTTAATTGGGTACTTAAAATCATTTATGCTTTAAAATCAATTATGCTTCAAACCTTGATATTCAGGGCAAGCAGCATTTGAGGGCTTTTTTTTTTTTTTACCGCAACTATTTAAAAGAAATAATTCTGGACATTGGAGTCGAAAAGCAAATTACTTATTTTTTTCATTTTTTTTTCTTGCCATTGATTGTTTAGTCCTCTAGTTCCCTGTAAACATATCAAATGCCCTGAACCTAAAATAATTTCCAGCATATCCCTCAAAAGTATTGCACCTGGACAATCTTACAGGCAGCTTGTGGACCTGTGGTGCAGCACTTTATTTATGGTCTTAAGATATAGTGATGCTTGCCTTAGGGGCTGTAAGCTTTCTCTTCGTTGGATTTTGCATATGTTTTGCGCTTTGGGTGAACATCAGTGAAAGCATTGGGAATCAGAAATCAAGAGCAAAGGAAAGAATCTAATAATTGGAAAGGAGCAGTAGAGGAGGTAACTTTTCAACATCTCTTTGCAGTGGAGATTAAATGCTGGAAAATGTGTGTATGTATATATACACACACTGCATAGAATTATCATGGGATGTAATTGGCTTTCTTTAATGTGTTCTTAGAAAATGAATAAAAAATAATGCACGTAATAAGTGTCAGCTTTCAATTAAATGTGCCCTAATCAATTTTTCATTCTTTAATGAAAGAACAAGCACATGCCAGTATCTGATGCGCTGATGTTAGCAGCGTTCAGGTCTTGACAATTAAGTAAGCTTTGGCAGTCTATGACGAACTTCTAAAATTGCGTAATGCTTGCTTTGCCTACTAGAAGGGAGCTAGATGGCGCCATTGGCCTGTCTTTTGCCTCCACAAATTTGGGTTCAAAAGGTGCGTTTCAGGTAGAGAGAACTCATGCTGCCCTCAGAGGTCTTCTCCTGGGGAGGTGGAAGTGGCAGGGAGGCTGCACGTAAAGGTGGGCAGCGTCCCATAGCTGGATGCTGCTTTCTGCAGGTTTGTTTTAGTTATGGTATCGGTTGTAGAAGTGATGGTGACTCATTAGTGCTGCAACACACATGGAGTATGTGGAGAGGTTGCCGCGTGATCACTTCCCTCTTGGGGTAAGGAAACTGTATACGGACTTCGTAGCAAATACGAAGTGTGTGTGTGTGTTTGTTTGTTTGTTTCCTTTTAGAAGCAATGGTGCTGTGCGTGTACGTGCGTGAGACTTCAGAGAGTGGGGAAGAAGGTTCAGAGTGAGCACAGGAGAAGGGTAGTGCCACTGACACAGTGCCATCCTCATGCAGGAGGAGGTAGATCGGGGAGAGAAGAAGGGTCATGTTCTGCCTCCCTTTCCATCTCACTTTGTTCTGAGGCCCTGAGCATCACTTTTATGCAGCTTTTTCATTAGTAAAGTGAAGGAGCCCAGCACGTGATATGTTGTGTGCTCTCAGTTCTTGGTGAGATTGTGGGTTGTTAAACCTGGTTTTATGGAATAGAACTGTGAGATCTGGGAGCTCTTGAAAACTGGCTAATAGCTAAGAAAAATTCTTCCATGCAAGTTGCACAACTGAGGCTTATGGTAGTGCTCATTTGTTCATCACTGAGACGGGCGGCGAAGTATCCCAATTCTGATTACAGCTGCTGGAGTCAGGCATGTAAATATTTATGCAGCTTGATTTTAGAGGCTCTGGCTGGAGTTTCTGTCTGTAGCGTTGCAGGTTATGTAAAACTCTTGAACCTCCTTGCTCAGTTTGACGTGTACGCACTCTGCTGTTACTTGGAGATACTGTCCCTTCACTTACTTCTCGTAACTATGGCAGAGGCATGTAGTAACAGTTTATGACCATGTGGTGTCTTCCTGCGTTTCAGCCGTTGTGTAACGTGCAGAGATGTTTATTGGGCAAAGTACAGTTATACAATGTAGTGAGCCCAACAAGATTATAAAAATCCTCCGTCAGGATGCCTGCATCCTTTCAGGCTGTGGCTTGCAACTTGAACTGTTGCACTGAGCACAGACTGGAAGAAACACCGCGGAGGAGTTGGCCGAGACAGTCTCTAGAAGTCAGTACGGGTTTCTGGAGGTAAGGGCTTCTCTGAATCCAAATGTTAATGGGGATGATTTACAGGAATTCAGCTGCTGTAGTGTAGGAATTCTTAAATAAGAAAACTTAATCCTGATATACTCAAGTTTTGAATAGCTTAATTTTCAATATACCCAGGATTTGGAGACTTAATTTTTCATTTAAAAATATCAGCATCACTGTAAAGAGAGATTCAGAAGTATTTACTGTCTTTTCTGTTTGCCTGTAAACTTGGTCTCCCTTTTAATTTAAAATGGGAGGAAATTATACGACGTTTATGTAGTTTAAAAAAAAAGATTTTAAGAATGCTGGACCCCAGATGTACAGCATCTTGGTCAGTTTTTGAAAGTGTCTTGAATTCCAATCTTTTTTTAATAAGTTATGTTAAATGGAAGAGAAAAGCTTAATTATTTCAAGTTATGCCTAGCAGAACAACTATATATCTGTGTGTGTGTGTATTGTGTAAATTGTGTAATCGCTTACTGGTTTTATAATGCTTACTGGACTTGAATTGCTTTCTTCCAGCAAGGAGTATCTGTTTCAAAAGTAGACTTAAGAAAGTCAAAATCTTTGGAAAGGAGCTTCATAGTCAGAGTTGAAAAACTTGGCCCATTACCTAGGTTTGCTTAATAAATGGAATTTTTCCTAGATGAGTCTCTAACTTCACCTTTGTTTTAATGTGATGAAGGTCTTGGAGAAAAGGAGCTTTCATCAAAATGCCAAGTAGAAGTACAAAGAAAGCTGAGAAAAGATCCAGTGTGTGCTCAGGTTGCTTTCCGAGTGCTGTAAAGGAGCTTAATGAACTGTGTATTAACATCCATAATAATGTGGAAGTTTCTGAATTCTTAGATTATTAATGCTTCACAGCGGGACTCTAAGGACTGTATGCTATTGTAAATCAAATTAATGCCTACTGTAAACAGGGATGGATGTGTACTTTGCTGAAGGTAAGACTACGAAGTAGTAATATGTTTCATAAAGGACAGTGATACGGTATTTCATTTTTATTTATCTTGTCATTGCTATCTAGAGAATAGCAGTTGTCATTTGGTATCAGTCATATAGTGTCAAGCTGTAAAACTGTCTGTCAGATCTTGCATACGTCTTTGAAATGTATTCTTACAGTTTCTTCCAGATACTCCTTTCCTGTTCATTCATTAGGATATTCGTTAGGACGTAGATCATCGTACATGTTGAGTGCATCTCCTATGGAAAGTAGTGCACATACTGCATAGAATTTTGGCAAAACCGTTGCCTATTGGAACAATAAAAAGAGAGAAAAATGGTGTGAAAAATAAGCAAGGAACAGCTTGACAAATAATGTTTTTGACCAAACTTGTACATTAATGTTGACCAATACCTCTTGGAAATATTTGTATTGAAGATATTTTTGTTTAGATTCATAGCCAAATTATCTCTTTTTAATAATTGGAGTAACCAAGCGTGTAGTTCTTGAAAGCTATGAGCTTCTTTGTTAAATATCTCATTCAGTTGGATTTAAGTCTTTTCAGCAAGCTCATTCACATAGGAAGTTAATGAGATTTACCTAATGTGTTTTAAATCAACAGAAGGTTTGAGCTGGGCATAACTTTCCTGCACGGCTTTGTGTAGACATGCTATAATAATGTTGGTCAGTTGTTAAGACATACTATTCTGGATGGCAGTCAAAATACCAACTACTTAAAAATTCATTAGTGACTACAAAGAAAGAATACGTTGGTGCTTTGAAGACATACTTTGAAGTGAGAAACGAACTCAGGACCGAAACTCCTTAAAGTGCCTGTCAAATCTTGTTTTTTAAAATCTAAGTGTTAGAAAGTTGGGGCATGTTTAGCAGTGCTTGGTCCACTTCTACTGCAGGTAAAGGGAAGTGATGTGTTTTGGTGATGTGTTGCGTTAGGAATCTGAAGTATGCTTGTATGAGTGTGGATGTAGCTCCTCTTGAGCAGAGGGGGAAAATCTTACCTGCGCTGTTTAAGGACATTGCAGCATTTTAGTGCCATTTCATTTAATGGGAAGGAGCTCTGGGCACAAGTGTCGTGTGGTAGAGACAAATCACAAGTACTTTTCAGACCAAAGAGGCTCTGTTTCAAAAGAGCCTGAGGAAATCTTTATTTAAGACTAAACCAGGAAGATAGTTTTTAGATGTAGCAACAGCAGATTAAGGATGGGTGCTATGCAACTTTTTCCGCATCTGTAAGATGGTCAAAATCCCCTGCAAGGCTGAAGAAATGCCCTTGGGGCACACCTACATATCTGGAACGGTTTGTAGGGTAAGGATCTTGCAGGCGCTGTATCGCAGCACCAATCTCAAGATGAAATTGGGATGGCCAGTGCTGAGGCAGTTGTGGTTGTGGGTCTGCTGAGAGGACTTGGATTGCTTAATGTCAAGTGATTGCTGGGCTTTATTAGCTGCACCGATGAGATATTTGTTGATGAATCCTTTGAAAATGGGAGGACTTTTTGCTCTGTAGAAAAACATCAAGCAACTTTTTGGTCAACTCGGAGATGCAAAGTTGCTACTCTTCTGATTGCTTATAATTTGGTCATTAATTTTAATCCCCTTGATAAAGCACAGCCCCATTTTAACAACTTCTAGAAATGATACCTCAGGCTTGCTGTATTTCTGCTGCTGAACAGCACGTGTGGATGGCAGCGGCAAGCAGGCTGGAAAATAAAGGGGTGAATCTCACTCTGAGGATCTCCCGCTGTTAAAAATAGCATAACTCAAGACTTGTGAAAGTGAGGATGTCTGTAGATGCCCATCGCTGTGGCTCCCGTCTAATACATGGAAGACCAGGTGTGTCTAATTACAAGAAGTCTTTTTATGATACTTTAATGGCAGAAACTCAGTACAGAAATCTTGTGTGCTTGGTGTAACCAAAGCCAGGAGCAATCTGGAGAAAGCTGCTGTTCCATAATTAACTGGGAATCGCCTTGCTTTTGTGTTCAATTGTGTGTCTGGCCAGGGGTGGCAATAACCTTGAAGTAAGCTTGCCTGATTGGAATTTAAGTTCCTCGGTTGTCTGCTTTGCCGGTCTTGAAAGCACAGAAGCACTCCTGTACCAAACTGATTAGGGAAACAGTGTTTCAGTGAAGGAGTTCCTTTCAAAACATCCCTGATCTCTTGGCATGCATCCTGCTGTCTTCCACAGCAACCTGCAGCTCCCTGGATGCTCCTGTGCTGCTCCCAGCTGCGTGGCTGCCTGTCCCCCTCTGCGAGGTCACTTGGGGAGCGCCAGCTGGCAGCAAACCAGCGGCATCTCTGTCCTGCAGCACACCCTTTGTCTTCAATACATCCTCGTCCTCGGTGACGTAGAGTAGTACTAGCTACTTGGCCTAATAGCTCAGACCAGGTATATTCTAACAATAAAATATCCCGAGGTGCAGGTTGCGGGTTCCCCTCCACATTTCTGTCATGTGTCTATTGCCAAAATTATAATCTCAGACATAAGAGGATGTCTTGATTTATTTTTAGACAAAATGTGTGTTATAGGGATGCCACACGCCTGAAACTGGAGATGGTGGAACTTAAATCCTGCCAAAGTTCAGCTTACTTGCCTTAAGTGTTTTGAATGTATTTTAAAATTTAGGCGAAGCTAACCTTGGCTGATGTAAGGTTGGACAGCTTCTGGCAGAGCATCATCTATGCTTGCAGAAGAAAGTTGAGTCTGACAGCTAATTATAAATAATAAATTGGAGTTTGTAATTAAGCTGTCACCTTAATTTGATTCTAATCTCCTTGCTGTGTGTGATAGACTGAGCTCTCTTGGCTCTTCAGTCATCTGTAGAAAACCAAAAAGATCCTGGGTTGGATCTCACATTTCTCCTTCCTCCGGGCGGCATGACCTGTGCTTGCCAGGTGGTGTACCTACATCCAGTGCTCCTGGGAGCTCTTCCATCGGTATGCTTGAAAGAATGTGCTGTTTCAATGCCAGCTTCTTTTATAACCACGCCTGTTGTGCTTCCTTTACGAATATTTCCCTTGCACAACGGTGTAGGGACACCAAATGTAGGTCAGTCCCTGATTTTCCACAATAGAGATTGAGAGAAAAGGACCACAGTTGCTGCTTAACTTGTGACTTGCGTTATGCTAAGGAGTAGGAGGGGTGCACTGACCTTTCAGACTACCTAGTGTGCTTCTTTTAACTCTTTCACCAGCTGGGTTGCTTGTCTCTTAGACCCCTCCCAGCAGAACATTGTGTTTGAGGGACAACAGTACAGCAAGCCACAAATACAAGCTAACCAATTCCCATTTCTCTTGGTCTCTACATTTCTCATGGTCTCTACAGACAGTTCTGCTGCTTTGCCAGGGAGTTTAAACATTTGTGATTGTACAACAGTTTCTGGCTGCAGCTGTGACTTCAGGGGACCTGGTACCAGTTCTAAAATGCTTCTGCCCCATCAGGCAAAGCACGAAATGAGTTTTGTGTTCAAACTTCATGCTTACTGCTAGTGTTTCTCTGCTCTGCTTTGTGCTGGGTCAGCTTTCTCCTGCCCTCTCAAGGCAGCCACGTGAATCAATATGGGAAGTCTAAACTATTTTGGCTAGCGTCTCTCTATGGTGAGCATGGCTCAGTTGCTAAAAAGTTGAGGTGCAGTTGAAATTTGGAAAGACCCTCGTGGTTTTAGGAAATTTCTGTTTTGAATTTAGTAAATAAGGAAAATACATAAAGCTTGTTTCCTCTTAAGCTTCTGGGGAAAAAAAAAACATGATGCTAACGCTTTGGAAAAACAGTAATTTTCAGCATTGTAAGTCATCGTGACAGTCATGGGGGAACTTCAGGTCCGAGCTGAGTTTTTGCAGAGGGTTAACCTCTAGGTCTGCTTGTTGCAAATATCGTGAGATGAGCATTACGGTATTGGCAGTGTAGCACATTAAAGACCCTCAGACATAACACTGTAGAGAGCAATGCCATTAAAGCAAACTTTAATTTTTTGGGTACTTCGTAGTCATCAGTGGGTATTCTCAGATGATTTGGAAAAACGTAGAGAACAAGTTTAGTGTGATTCAGCCAAAGACTAGGTCAAGTAATACCAAGTAGAGAAGGCGATACAGGTAAGGGAGAAGACGTGTTTGTGTAGTTGCATACTCCTTTTAAGGGGTTCTTGGTCCATTTTTCCTTTCCATGTTAATAAGCTCTTTATGTATGTGTCTATCTTCTGTAATGTCCAAGTTACCAAATGTAGTAAGAGATGGATATTCAAATTGTCTTTTTAGACAGGCATGCATGTGGTTCAGTAGCTTGTGAAGTAGAAACTTCTCTTACACCTTATCTTGGTATGTGGGCAGATTTCTCTGTTGGAAAACCTTTATTTCCTTCAGTGGGTGGACATTTTTATTTGTGGCAGTGATTCCAGAATGACATGCAGAGAGAACTGCAAGAACAAAAAGATAAATAGAAGATAAATATGTTGAATTACGGTCTTCCATTGAACATCTCCATCTCTTACGGTTCTTAAAGCTTCCCTGAATGTTGAAAAGCTCCGTAACTTGTTTTAAACAGACTAGGAGCTTCCGTGGTAAAATCAAAAATGTAGCATTAGCAGTCACGAAAATACAAAGCTTAAGGACTACTGTCCTGTGTCCCACCGGACACTCCTGTAGCTGTGTCTTGCTAGTGTTGGAACCAAACTTTGAAAAAGATTTGTGTAGGAGAAGAGAGAATTGTGTGGAAGATGCAGCGTGACCGTTGCCCAGTTCCTGCCAGGAAGCCAGCTGGGCTTTCCTCTTGTGAACTTGTATCGGGACTATCCCCTGAGCAGGCTGTTTGTCTAGATACCAATCTTATCTAAAGCACTGTGAACCCCTGTCAGCTTCTGGACTTCCCGAGTTAATCATGTATGAGTATTGAAGATAGTCACGTATAGGAAAAAAATGAATGTTAATCAGTGTCCCGGTGGAAGTTTCACTTCTAGCCTTCGCATTTGGTCCCAGGTGGCAGATAACTTATGTGTGCGCTTGGCTGATGGCAAATGCGTTTTATCTCCTGTTGTGTGACTTTTTGGCTTCCGATCAGTTGGATTTGTTATGGAGGGCTATAAAGTGTCTGAGTCACCTTGTTTAGCTGTGGTCAGTTGGTGGGATAAGAGCTGTGATAAAGGAGATTGGTATCTTTCAGATGACCTGAATGGCTGCTGCCTGAAGATTCTTATTTTGATTTGATACTTCTGATTGTAAAATAAAAGTATTCTGAAGATCTGTAGTTATCATTTCTGCCAGTAAGTGCAAGTTTAATCGCTGGGTAGAAGCCAGTGTAGTTCATAGATTTGTTCTCCTCCTTTTCCTTGGACAGCCCCCCAACCTGCCTATGTGTAGTGCTTTTGTGTGTGCACGTGTGTAGGTGTACACACTTGTGTGTATATAAATGCACGCTCTTGTCAGGGAAATAGCAGACAAGGCTATTTTTGTCTTAATTTGGAGTAGCTTGTTTGCCATCATCTGGGAACCCTCATCCCAACAGTACCTTTCTAGCTATTGTGTTTCAGCTCTAAATTAATACAAGGCACAGCTTATTTGTGCGATCTGCTGATGTAATTCTCAAGAACGATTCCCAAGGAAGTATTGCATGTTCTTGGAGAAGATATCAGTCTTACTGTTTTGCAGTGCTAAATAAAATAAGATTATATGGTCTTTTCTTTTGCATCAATGGAGGTGCTATTTAATGCTAATTAAGAAGCTTATCATGCTGGAATACCTTATACCAGATCTCTTGAAAAGCAGGTATCCTGCTGGTCTGACTCTAACAGTAGTACTTTATTGGCATGGCTGCATTTGTTAGAGAGGTGTAATTCTGTCCGTTCCCTTCCCCTTTCCAAATCTGAGATGATAAAAGCTGCCAGAGTAAATGAAGCCTGTCTCCATCACTGATTTTCTTGGAGAACAAATTGTGCCTACGCTGAAAGAAAAAGACAGATTCCTTTCTTTTCTTTTATTCAGACTTTTTTGTGCCTCTACAGTCAAAGCAAACGCAAACCCTCAAAATAACAAACACCTGCCTGCACCAGTCTTTAACCGGTTGAGCTCCTGGTTAATTCCTGAGCTGTTTAACTCCTTCTCTCTAACCTGGTCGTGTCACCTCTCAGACCTGCGTGCAAAAGGCAGTTTTGGGACTAGCATTCCCATAAATATTTGAGGAGGCATCATTGGTTATCTGTGTACAAACTGAGAAACAAACTTATTTTAGTTGCGGTTCATGTGCATCATATGCAGATATGCATTTTGGAAGTAGAAGCATTTTTGAATAGAAGCATGCGGTTATTGTAAAAATGGAAAGGCCCTTTATAAAAAGTCAAGATGGTATTTGAAATTGTCCTGTCCTTTAGTCTTAAGTGCAAGCGAGAAATAATTAGTCGTGCTATCTTACTATTTACTTTAAGAAACAAATCTTAATTAAACCCTTATTTGAAGGCAGTACTTTCCATTTCATTTTGATTTAATTAGGAATGCCTTTAAGGGCATTTCAGTGCCCAATGAGTATTTCTTGTGTATTTATATTTTATGTCTTGAAAAGTTGCATCACTTTGAAAGATTATCTTTCACCTCAAGTAACCAGAATTTTCTAGCAAATGGGCAATTAACAACTGTTAAGAGATTTTAAAATATTAGTACTTTATAATTTTTCAGGCAGTCCTAATTTGCCTCTATCAGATGGGTCTTTCTCAAGTTTAATTATTATTGCAATTACAGCAGATATTTGAGCTGCTGGCATTTTCCTGAGCAACATTTTGGACAAGAGGTTTAAGGGAAAAAAAAAAAAAGCTAACCCATACTTTTTGGCTTTCTTATATACAACTGAGATTTTTGAATATCTGTTAGCAGTATTTCCACCTCCTGCAATTAGGTTGAAAATGTCACTTTGAAGTAATGCCAGTGTGCAGTGGGGTTTTGCCGCTTGAATGCGTTACTGTTTCTGCAGAAAATTTCACTTGTTATGATTTTGAAGATCATTTTTCAGGTTCTATCATGTACTTTCATCTGTAGCTTGGCTTGTTTCATCCGCAGCTGCCTGCAACTGTACTTTCATTTTTAAAGCTTGGTAACCACAGGTTGCAAGATTTGGTTTACTGCAGAATTTTTTGATGCTGTCCTGCAGGAAGTTTAGGCTCAAATTTCTTAATTTGTGCTTGTTTGTCTTGGAAAAGGCAAAAGTGTGGATGGCCAAGGACTGGCCCTTTTAGGGCCCTTTTAGGATCAAACGTGGGAAAACTATACTGTGTGGTAACCCATCTGGTAAAACAAGAGAGAACCGCTAAGATGTGTGTATGATCTTTCCTGTTCCTGTGCCAAAACAGTAGTAATACCAATTAAAATGCAGTTTTGTCCAGAAGCAGTTGTTTCAGTATTAGCAGGCAGATAACTTTGAAAGGCCTCGAGAAACTGGGATAATTTGGGGTAAAGGTGTAGAGCAGAAGGGGCTGCTTCTGCCTGTCTGAAATAGGCTGTGCTTCATTGCCTTCTAGTCTTAGCTTCCCGGATGTTTTGTATTTAATAATATGTTATCCTAAAAGGAAGGATTTAGATATTCAGAGGCAAAGTCATGATTAGGCCTACAAGTTTAAATTCTTTGAAGAAGCACGAGTATTGTTTGCAGATATACAATAGCAAGCTGTTTGGCGTCTCAGTAGAGCTGAATTACAGGCTCACTTTGTTCCCAAAAACTTCAGTGGAAATAACAATGAAATAGAAACAAAACCAGCATTTAAGTATGCTATTAATAATTGAAGACCACAAGAGAAGAATGAGAAAATAATCACAGTATTCCCATCCTGAAAGAATTTTAAATGCTCTCAACTTTATTTTTATGTGATACCTGCTCATTATCAAATCAAGAAAAGGAATGCTAAGTACTCATGAGTTGTGGTTGTGAGAGGGGAAGCAAGTCTGAAGGGCATGTGTGTTTGTATGTGTAACTTGGATAATCAAGGAAAAAAATAATTGTCCTTTTAATTCTAGGTGCTAACAGTACTTAAAGAAAGCAACCTTTCCAGCTGGATTGTTGAGGACTTTTGTGATTCCCAGAGGTGCTGCTGTTTAAATAAGGAATTGTCCTGTTAGCACTTGGCTGGTCAACCCAGAAGCATTCTCTTGGGTACTGTATGCAAGTCCCTGACGTTCTGGATACGATGGGAATTGGTAAGAATACCACTTCAAAGTCGGTGGAGGCGGGAGGCTCAACAGAAGGCAAATATGAGGATGAATCTAAACATCCCACCTTTTTCACCCTGCCTGTAAGTAGCACATTCAAGAACTGCATACTCAAGCTCAGTGTGAATCAGTGAACAATGCTTTGTTCTTAAAATGTCATACAAAACCTTTATCTCCTTCAGTTGTTAGTAAAACCTCTTTTGCCACTTATTACTGTTTATATATACACATGGCCAGTTATGTTGTCTATAGCTATTTCCTGTGTGTGCTCCAAAGCAGTACTGTTTACAGGACGTGGGATTCCCCGTGGGATTCGTGATAAGAACAATTGGTGGTCATACTGCAGAATGCACCAGCCCCAAAGAGAAGTATGCTGTGTTCCTTGAGTAAAAGTAGCAGGCAGCAGCTACAGTTGTTTAGCTTACTCAGATTTTCAGTTATATCATTTTATGTCTAGGCTTCAAAGAGCTTTGTGTGAAGCTATTAGAGAACTGATTGCTTGTCGTGCACGTTACCTTTTCTAACAACATGTCAAAGGTAGCTGTTAAGGACAAGGAGGGTAAAATGGCTGACATGAACTTGCAGAGAAAATGTTTATTTTAGAGCTGTTTTGTTTTGCTTTGCTTTGTCTTTAAGGTTGTCATTAATGGTGGAGCAACATCCAGTGGTGATCAGGATACAGAAGACACAGAGTTGATGGCCATCTATACTACAGAAAATGGCATAGCAGAAAAGGTATGTAGTTGTGTCCTTCTGTGCAAGAGCTCACTCTTGCTTTTTTGGTGCTATTATTTGTTCACTCTAGTTTTACTTAGCTGGGAGATGTTCTTCCTATGATTGAACGTGCTGACTTGTAGATTCAGATCAAGTTTGGGGGAGTTCTGTCCTCATGACTCATCAGGTCTGCAGTTTTTGTTGCCAAATTCGGTGAATGACTCAGCAAACCTTAGTAGAAACAGTTTATTCACTGTGACCTGCCACCTAAATTCATAGTATGCAATTTTTGCATTTCTTCACTTATATTGGCCCTTTTGCGTGATTTCCCTGCTAAGATCGTTTTCCCTTGTTCTTCAGTTTTTAATTTTTCCTGTATTTAGTCAAGTAAACTGGGAAGTGTTGAATACCTTTGAAAGCAGGGTCTTTCCCACTCTTTCCCAGTCTCTTCTAAGCTCCAGCCTCATAAACCTAACTTTCTAACCTTCTCCCAAGTAGGGATCTGCTTATTATTTTGTGACAGCTTTTGAGTGAAGGTCAGGTCATTCATAAAGGCCCTCGGATGTTTTCCTTAGGACAACAACGGTTTTCTCTTTCCTATTTGGGAGGATCTGGTCAATGCCTGAAGGGAACCCAGTTTGGTTGTGATTTTTTTTTTTCAGCTTTTTTTTCTCAATTGCATCATTTGTCAATTCTGTTTAATAATAACCTTGTAAATAGAGATAGTGTGAATCACCTGAACTTTCCTTTAAAGTAAAGGAAGAGTATTATAGGAAACATGAAAAGCAACTTTTTCTGAAATGTTTATTATCTAAGTGGCTCTGTGGTTAGGCATTATCCCAGAAAAGCCTCAATTTGACAAAATTTTTCAAATACCCTAATTGAAGCAAGGAGCAAAAAAAAAAAACCTCTTGGTTCCAGGTAAGAGCATCATGACGCTTGTTTCTCTGAGGCTGTAACTTCTGCTAGGACACGGATGTTCTCGTGTAGTGGAGTTAGTTTTCTAACTTGGATGTCAAAATTCACTTCTGAATTTCAAATTTAAAATGTACGCCAAGAGGGTAATTATGGCAGATGTCTTGTGGAAGAATTTTAAAAGAATGTTATGAATGCTGGAGTGTGCATTGGATATGGTTTGTCTTTCTTACAGATGATCTGTATGTAGAAATTTGTCTCAGACACACCTCTACTACCATCTTGATCATGCTGATATTTTAATGGACACATTTTGGCAACTGTTGACATGCATATGTCTGTGATGGCTGACTTGGAGCATGCTCAGACTAGCGAGTAAAGAGGCAAAGCCTCAAGCAAAAATCGTTGGGATGAAATTGTGCAACTAAGATTATTGATCACTAGACATGAAAACATGTCTTCATGGCCTGTTTATTGCATATGTGTATTTTTCTCCCTTCCACTTGATCCCTGTGAATCAGGACTGTACACGATAGATGATAATTTGCCTTAAAGAGACAGTGAGCTTTTATACAATTAAATCTGTTTGAGTTAAGTCTTTGCTGTGGCTTACAGCGAAGGGGAGGAGCTGTGGCATTTAGCAGTCTCATGTATTAAGATGGTATCTGAGGCTAGTGTTTCTGGTAATCTAGCCAAACTGCCTGTTTTTCACTTAAAATAAGTGTGCGTGAAGCATGATTACTCTTCTCTTTCCATTCCTCTGAAGAGATTATTCACCAAAAAAGTCAAATGGAAGACGTTGAATAAATATCCTTTGACAAAGAGAACTGAAGTGAACTTAATTGCTGGAGGATACCCAGTGCTTACATTCTCTTAATATTTGTTAACAGAAACAACTATTAGCCCACATGAAAAATAACTATTGCTGCATTCCTATAAAGTAAACAACAGTATGTTGTTTGTTGCTTAACTCAATTAATTTGAACATATTGTCAGTTCTTATTTAAGGTATTTCTCTAAAGGCCTCTTTTCTTGTTCTTGCAGTTCATCAGATTTTTCTTGGTCATTCCCAGTGATACTTCATAACAGAGTCTTCATGTCTTCATCTTGCATGGTTGCTGGTGTTTGTTTTCCTGATTTTTTTTTTTTCCTGTGTTACTGCCCAACATTTTTGCTCCACCTTTATGTCTCTTTTTTTTCTGTGCATACCTACTCTGTTTTTTTTAAATTTTTGTGTTGTCCCACCTGTGGCCAATTAAAAACCAAAAAATGAATTAGTCTCTGATCAGTATCTCATTCAAAAAGGTGCAGCTTATTCCTGGCAGTTCCCTAAAGCATATTGCTATGGCACATTTGGCAAGCACCAGCAGGTAGTCATTACATGAAACCAGCAGGCACATGCTTGGGATATGAAAGGGCCAGTGCCTACCCAGTGACTTACAAGTTGCATAGCCACACCTCACCCTAGCTCTCAGATTTCTTGTTTAGTCTTCGTGCCTCTTTATGTCCATTCTGTTTAACAAACCTTTAGCAGATAATAGCTAAAGTTGAAAGCTTCCTCTTCTGAAGCAGGATATGTCTGGCTTTTGGAAGAAGATCCATCCAGGATTGAGGAGTATCCTGGATGTTCTCTATGCCAATACTTTGCCGTTTAGGAAGGACAGCGCTATGACATTTCTGCTTTAAAGTTTGAAATAGAATTCAATTGAAGTGGACCTACAGAGTTCCTCGAGTCCAGCTGCACACTGACTGACATGAAGCATCAACCACCTCTCTAGGAAGCCTGTTCCTGTTGTTCTGGTGTTTGACCCACCGTCACAGTAAAGAACATTTTTCCTTACATCCAGTCTGACACCCCCCCACCTCCCAGTGCGCCTCTGTGCTGGTCGCATGCATCCTACCATCGGTTAGCAGGGAACAGAGACAGTCACCTCCCTCTGCACTCCTCTCCTCAGGAGGTTGCAGAGAGCAAGGAGGTCACCTCTCAGCCTTTTCTTCAGACCAGACATCCCATGTGTCCTCATCCTCTCCTCATAAGTCATTCCCTCCAGTCCTTTTACCAGCTTTGGTGCCCTGCTCTGGATGCTTTAAAGGACCTTAACATCCTTTCTATATTGTGGAGCCCAGAATTGTATGCAATATTGAAGGTGAGGCTGCACCAAAGCTAAGTGTAGTGGGGGAATCACCTCTTTTGACCATCTGGCTATGATGTTTAATGTACCCTAAAATGCAGTCTGCCCTCTTGGCTGCTAGGGCACACCGTGGCTCATGCCTGCTGTCAAGCAGCACTCCCAGATCCCTTTCTGCTCGGCTGCTTTCCAGCCACTCGTCTCCCAGCTTGTGCCTGTGTCCAACGTTACAACATCACAGATATAGCACCTGGCATTTTCCTTTGTTGAATTTCATGCTGCTTATGATTGCCCAATGCTGCAATCTGTCTAGGTCCCTCCACAAGGTCTCTTGTCCCTCCAGGAGGTCAGCACTGCTGCTGACCATCCACCAGCCTGGTGTAGCCCCATTCACTACAGCCCTTTGGGCTCTACCATTCAGGTATTTCATCAGCCAGTGTAGCATGAACCTGTTTATCTCACAGTTGGACAATTTGTCCAGAAGGGTACCGTGAGGGATATCAGAGGCCTTCCTGAAATCCCAAAAGTTTACATCCAGCACCTCTCCTGTCATCCACCAAGCAGGTGACCTTACCATAGGAGGAGATCAATTACTAAGGCAGGACTTTCCCTTGGGGAACCAATGTTGACTGTGTCTGATAACAGCTTTGTTCTTTAACTGCCTTTCAATATCCCCAGGAAAATCTTCTCCATAGCTTTTCCTGGGAGTGAGGTTAGACTAACAGGTCTGTAGTTCCCTGGGTCTTCTCTCATGCTCTTTTTGTAGGTGGGTATAACGTTGGCCAGCTTCCAGTCAGCAGGGACCTCCCCAGACTCCCACGACCTTCAGTAAATTGCTGAGAGAGGTCCAGCTATAACGTCTGCTGGCTCCTTCAGCACTCTGGGGTGAATCCCATCAGGTCCCCTGGACTTATGAATGTTCAGCTGATACAGCTGGTTCCTTACAAGTTTAGTGGCTACAGATGGAAAGTCACTGCTCCCCCAGTCATGATCTTCCAACTCGGAGGACTGGGCAGCCATGGATGTGCTGGGCAGCCAACGTTTTGAATGTGCCTTGCTCTTCCAGGTCGAAACAAGTCATAGTTTCTGCATTCTGTTGCCCTAAGAAGAAGGGGAATGTATTTTTGATTGAATGGACTTGATGCGACCTCATCAATCCTGTGAGGAAAAAATAGAGATTGGCACTAAGAGGAATGGTAGTTACTGGATATTGGTCTGGCAAAGTTAGAAAAGCTAGGAAAAAGGATCAAACATTGGTTTCAAAAGGCAGGGACCAAAATAGAGCCACCAATCTGTACAAATCACGTACTGGATTTTTTTAGAGAACCTGGTATCCTGTATGGAAGCATCATGAACTTTGAAAATCACATTTGTCAGTCTTTGGGAGGAGTAATGGAGGTTGCTCAGTGTGCTGTGGTACGTGTTTGTTTCATCTTTCCAGCAGTCAGGTGGGGAAGATTTGGTGGTTTGTTCTGCTAAATTTGTGCTGTTCATTGGGTGGCTTCAGCCAGCTGATCTGATTCATGAAACAAACAGTTAATTCCTGCTGAGATGTTCCTACCTCATGGGCAGATTTTGTAACTGTTCTTACTCTTCCTTCGTGACCTCTGTCTCTTTGAAAGTGTGTAATGACCTTTTTGTCAAAATGTTGAATAAACAAGCAGTGTCACTGAGCAAAGTTCTCATGTGGTGCATATATTGCAGTGAAATAGAGGGGAGGCAGTTATATATACACATACAAAAATATGTGTATGTTCGTATGTATTCTCTAGGGAAACTTTCACAAAGTTTCTTTATAGCACCAGAAGGTATAATAGGAGCTTCTCTGGGTGAATCTTTATTTTTCCTGAGCAGGCTTTCCTAGACACCTCTAGTGATGATTAGCATCCTGATGTTTCTCTGTGTCTTACACCAGTTGCCGAACCTCTTTCCTTCTGCTTATCTTTGTGGGTCAGACACTTTGTGCCCGGCTTTGGATTTACACATACTTAGGTTGACATGGGGACATACATGTTTTATCCTAAGTTCCAGTTATAGACAAGACTTGCAGTTTACAGCTGCTCAGTGCTCTCCCTCCAGCATGACGTGCAGCTCTAAAACTCAAGTTCTTCCTTTAAATTATTTTTGTATTTTTTCATTTTTTTAGTGAACCCAGTCAGTCAGGCAGACTTTTTTCTTTTTTTTTTTTTTTTCAATGAAAAAAAAATTATATTGATGCTGCAAGTTAGCAAATAAACAGTTTTGCATGTTGATCTGTTCGGGAACTATACATTTAAACTGATCCTGGTGATCAGAATGCTTAGTACTTAATGCTGTTTAAGAGTTTTCTGAAACGAGTGTTTCTATATTTCACTTTCCACTGTAATACCCTCAGTCTTTCCATAGCAGTGTAGTCATTTATAATCCCTGAATTTGAATTAACATATGTTCCCAGTGGCATTCATTTTCCCATCAGAAACAGGGAGTAAAAGGGAAATACTGTGGGTCAGTGGCTTCCCTTGTGGTTGATAAACTAAATGGAGATTATTTTATATAATCGGTGAATGAGTTTTGATTTTGAAGAAGACCATTAGAAGCAAAGTCACAAGTCTGGCAGAGTTCCCAACCTTTGTGTAAGGCTACTTCACGTGAGTTTAAGTTCAAGTATGGATTAGGTCAGAACATTAGTTATATAAAGTATTTTTTGGATAGTTGAGCTGAAATGGTGAAATGTGATATTTCCTCCTGCTTTTGTTGTTGGTATTTAGGCTTTGGAGTATTGTATTCTTGTTCTCAGGAATTCAAAAACCAGAGTTAAACTTAAAAAATACCACTTAGTTGTAAAGAAGAAATGGTTACTCTGAATCTTGTTCTAATGGAATATATGCAGGGATTTTAATGTATGTGTATGTTTGGTCAGTGTTCTCTTAGCTGTCTCTGAATTAGGGCACATGGAAAGCCAGAATGTGGTATCACTTAAATTCCTGTAGGTCTGCAGGAAGTTAGCTTGACTAATATAAATTGGCCATGGATGTATTCAGTTATAACGATTAGGATGTTTTTCATGTGTACTTAAATGTAGGCTAGGAAAAAAAAAATGATCTTATGACTAAAAAATGGTTAACCCAGGCTCAAATTGAGTAAGAATTAAGCTGGGAAGTAATTACCATAGTGAGGAACTTCCTTGCCTGTGATTTAGGTGTCTTACGGAAGGATAGCTATTTTATAGCTTTTTTACTTTGCAAATAGCCATTCTTGATTCTTCTATTTAGTTCCAATTCTTCTTTTTGTTTTCTTTTTTTCCATAAACAAGTCTGTTGTGATAATCCTGTATTTTGGGCACTGTTTGGCTGCCAGACTAGTTATATCATAAGTGAACTATTGTTGTGCTAGTATAAATAAGCAGGAAATGGTTTATACAAGTGAATCTGTTCAGTACAACTTCAGTAACTACAGTTGGAGATAAGCTCATCATCAAAGGTATAAGGTTTCTGAAGACAGAATGGTACAGATGTTGCTTGGGAGTATTATACCAGGCTTGGAGTATCTTGGAATTGCCTGATAGTTCAAATTCAGATCATTCATATGTAACGTTAACTGACCATTATGTTTTGTGTTCTTCCCCACCTTTCTACCATCCCCTACTTGACAGAGCTCTTTGGCAGAGACACTGGACAGCACTGGCAGTTTAGATGCTCAGAGAACTGATATGATTTACACTATCGAAGATGTTCCTCCATGGTATCTCTGCATATTTTTGGGGTTACAGGTATGTTTCAAAACAGCTGCTATTTTTTCTCTGAAAATTGTAAAGCTTGTTTAGCACTTTCTGTGTAGTTTCTTGCATTTGCGTATGTGATAATTTTATTCTTCCCACGCTCTTGCATATTTGAAGAAACTTGTTAAGATAGTTTCTTCTGAAGTTGATCACACAGTAAGATTACTGTGTTAATAATTATTTACGTTATTTGCTGGCTTATGCATTTGTGAGATGCACTTAAATGTTTATTCTTCTAAGCTGTTGGTAGTAAATATATGAACAAATGCTAAGTGCAAAGCTTCAGAAACTGACATCTTGCACCTCTGGAATTAAAGATGGAGAGAGATAAGTGTTTAGTGTTGAAATCTTGTCTATTAAAGCTGATACTGTAGTGGTTTCAATTCCAGAAGCTTGATAGCACCATCTTACAGTCATAATCTGTAAGTTGCTAATAAGCAGGTGTCCTCCTCTTGGAGTGAGAATGTATGCATCCTACAGTCAGTAGGATTGTAGTGGTGAGCAGGACCCTACTACTAGTTCAGCCATTCGCTTATGTGAAGCAGAACAGCTCATTTCATCTCCCTCCCTTCTTGAATGGCAATAAAATCTATCCCACAAGAATGCAGAGAATTTGTTAATATCTGTAAAGTATGTTGAGATCTCCAAGCAAATACATTCCAAAGCATCTTTTTACTTCTGTCTTTCCTCAAGGGCAGGCAGTTCTGTAGGGATTATATTTTTATTTGCATTGGTGAATATGGTGACACCTGTTTGTTTGCTTAACATGTTTGGATTGCAAAAGAATTAGTGAGTACCTAGCGTCTGGTACTTGGGAGCTTATTTGCATGCTAGTTTATGTGTGCTCTAAATTAATTCGTAAGCTAATGGTTTTTCACATGGTTGAAAATGAATGGAGTTATTTATCTGCTTTTTTGAGTTGAAAGCTGTTTTCAGCAGTTACCAAGATACCTCTTCATCAAGAACAGTAGCCATGTAGCTATGTAAATAACCTAGTTTATTCTACATAAATAGTGATCATTAGCAACAGGCAAGTGGTAGCTTGACATAGAGGGCAAATAGTTGAAGAAATGCTTTAGAACCAGGAAATGAGAGATCTGATGGGTAATAAAAAGCAAAAACATCCAATAGAAAAGAAAATACCTTCATAAACTCTTTTAAAAAATTGTCTGCGGTATTAACAAACCATTTCTTTTGTTCACAGCATTACTTAACATGTTTCAGTGGAACTATAGCAGTTCCCTTTTTGCTAGCTGATGCCATGTGTGTTGGATTTGACCAGTGGGCTACCAGCCAGTTGATTGGGACCATTTTCTTCTGTGTGGGCATCACTACATTGTTACAAACAACTTTCGGGTGCAGGTGAGATTTGGGCTTTGTTTCTAATTATTGGGCTGATGATGGTAAGACTATACTTTTCAGTCAGAGATCCAAGAAGTAGTTAGTCTGTTTCCAAAGGATAAACATGAAAGACAAGATAGCAATTCAGTCACAGGACAGTTAGTTAAAGCTTTTGGAAAGCTTCTACAAAAAAAGTGGATCTGAATTCGGAGAAGGCATTCCATGGGTAAAAAAAAAAAAAATGCAGAATGCAGAAAAGAAAAAGAGGAGAGAAGTCTCTGAGGACTGAGAATGTAGAAGTGTTTATGAGGATAAGGAAAAATGTATACACCTTTGTAAAGAGGAATTAATTTTGCTATTTTCTTTAGTTACTTTAATGATGCTCTATTTTGCCAACATTTAGGTTAAGGTTAGTCCTACAGCAAATTGTGTGTCTGTTCCTGTAAGGTGCTTGCCATATTAAAAGGGTAAGGTGTTTGGAGTCATGCCACGAAGTAAGCATAGTTGAAGAAATGTGTTAACATCCAGCTCTGGTATCTTAGACTGTCCTTTACTTTGAGTAAAGTGGTCTGTGGAACGTATTCCCAAAGTTGATTTAAGAACTTTGAACGTTTCCTCCAGAAATGAAAAATACAATAATCAACACTGGAAAAAGGATGAGGATAACTTTTTATTCTTTGAACCAAGTATCTCTGGTCATTACCTTGCAATAAACAAGTAACTTGCCTTTATTTGTTAGTTGCTTCCAGTTGCAGGCTGTGATCCTTCCTTGACATGGGAAGAAACATGTACGTTAGTGTAACCTTATGGGGATGCCTCAACCTTGCCTTTGGTGTCTCTAGGAGGATTCAAGAGACCGTTACAGGCACTAGTAAATACTTGTAAAAATCTGGTGTTGTTAAGAACAGAATGTTGTAAGCTTTATTAACGTAAAGCTAATTTAAAAAAAAATGTCTGTTCTATGGTAAACACTGCAGAGAGAAGTGAAACTTACGTTGACTCTGCCTGTGAGAACCAGGAATAGCTAAAACCTGCAAAGTTATTTCTGCATTTTCGTGAATAAACCAAGGATAAGTGAAACCAGAAAAGTGCGTACTTCATGAGTATGTTCTCATATGATTACCTGAATGATTCTTGGGCCATTTAGTTCACTTTAAGAACAATGGAAGCTGAAATCCTGCGTTTGAATAGAAAATGGACAAATGCCCCCCCACTTCTTTTAAGATTTATTTAAGAAACAGAATCTTTGGGTGGAGAAGTTATCCCAGTAGGGTGCAAAAGACAAGCCTGTGGTAGATCACTTTGATTTTTAGATCAGTTTTTCATCCAAAACCTTTCCAAGTATGTCAGGTTTTCCAATATAATCTTTAGTTCATATTTTGGTTTAAAAATATACATTGCTAACATACTTTATTTTGTTTTTGAAAAAGAATGTTTGATATATTTTTATTACATTTTGCTAAATGTAGAACATCGCTTTTTTATGGAAACTTCATTCTGATGACAATGTTGTATTATTAAAATTGATGAAAGAGAAAATATTCATCTTTCCCTAATGTATTTTCCTTTAGTCAAGGCAGATCACGTTTTCTGCCTGAGTGGCTCTTTGTGCTTGTTGGGTGTAGCTTGCCTTAGCTGTAGTCATAAATTCTCAAGTACCTTGTCCAAAAGGAGGCAGAGGAGCAGAGTTCTGTGCCCTTTGGTATTCTGAACCTGATCAGCCTCCCTTTTAATAGGGAATGTTCCCCTACACACACACTCCCATTTGTGCTTTATATAGGAAATTGAGGTATTGTTGACCGAGACAGGAACTGGGAGATAAGGTCTTTTATTGTTCATCTTTGAGTGTTCCCTTCCTGTGTTAAATGAAGTTGAAAATCTTCAAATTTTCTAGAAGAGTGCAGAGTTGTGAATGGATTATTAACTCAAAGGGGAGTTTGGTTTTCCTGTGCCTTAATAGCTTTCTTATTCTGCCTCAAATTTATCAGGAAAAACAAAGAGCTCAGTTTTTGTACTTCCTGAGACTTCACAGATCTGAAGTTTGTCATCTTTTTTCTCTCTTCCCCCCACCTCGAACCCCATCTAATCTTAGGCTCTGTCTTCATTACTTGATATAGAGTGATTTGGGGCTCTTGCAAAAACAGGTGTGGTCCCATGAGTTTTAAATGCTCTGTTCTTTGTCTGCCTTCCATGGTTTTCCTTTTCTGTGGCTTCCACTTGCCCTGTGAAGGACGTTTATAAACCAAAGAGGTAATTGTGTATGGGTCTTAAAATAAGTTAACCTGTATTTATGAAGAAAATTTCAGTGACTGAACATTTTATAATGATCTAACATGTGATTCTGGTTTTATGTAAGGGTGGGGCTGAGATAAAGCAGTGGCATTCTCTAAATGAGGTTTTCAAGTGTTCATTGGCAAGTCTGTCATCTACAAAGTATTTCAGCAAATAAAGCCAGTATGGTTTTGAAAGGGCAAATTCCATGGTTCGAAGGTCCTTAAAGATGGATTTAGCTCCATTTATGAGGAGGCGTTGTGGTCAGTTTGGTACCCATACTAATTTTAGGAATTCAAGCAATTTATTAGTTTATGTAATAAGCCAAAAGATTTGGCAAGGATTCAGAGCAGTTAGCATGACTGAGACAATCAAATACAGCTTTAATATACCTAAACATTTTAGGCTTACTGCTGTGCCCATCACTACATTGTCTAAACATTCCCACGTCTGGGTGAAATTTTAAGATAACGGAGATGCTTCCAGATGACTTCTACTGCATGGAAAGCTCCATCGTCACAAGGACTAGTACTAAAATTGAGCAACTGTACAATTTAGACGTGATATTTGTATACCACACTGGTGGTTCTTAACTCAGCTGGTAATGAATGTCTGGCTAATAATGGGAAAGCTATTTCATAAATCATGTTCCAAACTACAGCTGTCTCTCTGGAAAGATACTGATTATGGTTGGCTGATTTTGGGTAACGTTTAAAGAAACGATGGAGGGGGAGAGAGACTGCTATTTTCGGCTTAGGGAAGAAAAAACAACAGCAGCATTTTGAGCTTACTGGCCCTTTTGGTAAATATTTTGGGTTAACTGTCTCATATGATGGTTTAATAGATAGCTATGCAAGACGTGCTAAGACCCTATTGTGCAATATGTAATTTTATCCAGGTGTATAGTCTAGATCTACAAAGATGAGTCAGGTAGAGTTAAAAAAAAAAAAAAAATCACGTTTTAAAATTCAGCAAATGTTCCCAGTTAATAGTGTCTTTTGACCAAACAGCTGAGGTTCTGAATAGGTTGGCAAAGGCCAAAGGAAGGAACCGTGCAGTGAGGATTTCTTGGTATGACTTTAGGGGCAGTTGTTAAAACTGTGTGAGATGAGGAAATAGCGTCTAAATCAGGCTGTTGGTATTTTGCTTGAGCATGTGAGCATTCAATTAAACAAACAACATAATTCCATTGTTCCCAGGAAAGTTCTCTGAACACTTAACCGAAAAGTTTGTTCAAAACCTTGCAGGAAACCCTCAATTTCTTTTTCCTTAGATGTTTATATCCCTCAAGACTTTGCAATTTTATCCTTTTAAACTCAGAAATTTTTACCTAAGTTCTGTCAACAAGAAATTATGTGTACGTGGGATACAGGAGTATCTCTTGAGTTTTATTTCAGATCATGAGTAGGGAAGTTGATTCATCAAGTGTGTGCAGTCCTAGGTCTTTAATACAAATTGTCTACCTGGACAAAGTTGTCTCCTTGGGTTTTAGTGAAGCATTTGACACTGTTCCCCACAGATTTCTCCCGGAGAAACTGGCTGCTCATAGCATGGATTGGGTATACTGTTCACTGGGTGAAAAGCTGTCTGGATGGTCGGGCTCAGAGTCATAGTGAATGGATTTCAGTCTGGTTGGCAGCCAGTCACCAGTGTTCACAAGGGCTCAGGATTTGGCCCGGCTTTGTTCAGCATTTTTATCAACGCTCTTGGTTAGGGGATGCAGTGGCCCCCTCAGTAGTAAGTTTGCAGCTGGCACCAAGTTGGGTGGGCATGTTGGTCTACTTGAGTGTAGGAAAGCTCTGCAGAGGGACCTGGATAGGCTGGATCAATGGGCCGTGTCCAGTTGTATGGCCTTTGGCAGGGCTAAATGTTGGGTGCTGCACCAGGGTCGCAACAACCCCACGCAGTGCAGGCTCACCTGGCAGAAAAGGACTCGGGGGTGCTGGTCAACAGCCAGCTGACCACGAGCCAGCAGGAAGTTTAGACTGGATATCAGGAAGAATTTCCTAATGGAAAGAGTGATTAGGCCTTGGAACATGTTGTCCAGGGAAGTGGAGGAGTCATCATCCCTGGAGGCATTTCAGAGACGTGTGAATGTGGCATCAAGAAGCACGGTATAGTGATGGGACTCAGTAGGTCAAACTGATGGTTGGACTTGATGATCTTGAAGGTCTTTTCCAACCTAAATGGTTCTGTGATTGTGTGGTTTTATTATCTTTAAAAGGACAATTCTGACTCTGAATGCCCACGGCAACAACTGTGTACTACATATACCACCAAGTGAAGGTTGTGCAAGGTTTCAGAAGGGTATTTTATGTCATAGAAAACTCATAATCCAGACTTGTCTTGGTGCAACTGACTTCATCACTGGAGAATGCTCTTGCAACGTACACTTACAAAATCATTATGCAGGGACAGAGTACTGTGTAGGTGGGATAGAGGAGTAACAGTTCCTTAGAAGTATTGCATATTTTGCCATGGGCACCAGCTTGCTCAGTTTGCCCAACGAACCTTGTAAAATGAGGTGAATCATTCACTCATAGCTACCACTGTTTCTTCCCCAAAGATAAAATTTTGATTTTTTTTTCTTTTTTGCTAGAAGAAATGTGAGAGGGAATTGTGTGCAGGTCAGGTGTGCTCTGGTGGCTCATGTGCTTTATGGAGTTTGAATTTTTTAATGTAGCTTTCAAAGTTTGCAGTAGGTTGGTCAACATTTTAGATTGGTTATGGCCCAAACTCCTTTCCAGTAATAGTTCAGCTGTTCTAACTTCTTGCCTGTGAACTTTTACAGCCATTGTCTGTAACATGCTTCTGTTTTGATCTTTTCTCTGTTGAGCATGATCTTTTTCCCTTACAGACGTTTTTCATCTTCCTTGTCCCTTTTCTGATCTTTATCTAAACCTGCTGCAGTTAGTTCTTTTGCTTTACTGGTACTTGTACTGGCATCAATGCACTTGATTGTGGCTGTAAAACAGCCATGAATGTAGTGCAGTAACGAGAGCTATATGACCAATTATTTCACATGTTACGGTTTGAGATCCAATCCTTGGTGTTCACAGAACAGTTCAAAGTGCATCTTCTTTGTAGTTAAGTAACATCTGGATATTTGTAATGCTATGCATGCTACAGTTTATTCAATAAATACATAGTTGGTGCTGGTGAACGCTCTTCAGATACTGAACCTTTTGGGAAGTATAAACACCAATGCTAAGAATGTCATCTTGAAATTCTTGCAACGTTTGCGTTTATTGTTATTAGCCACCTGGAACATCTAATCAGCACTTATCAGCCTAATTGTTGTTTACATGTACACTTGAAGATGAATCTGTAAGTGACTATACTTCAGGTTATGCAAAGAGAAGGTAGAATATACAGACTGCTTACTTCTGTCAAAGAGCTTTTTTAATGTTGCGGGACTGTAAAAGCTGCTTGTTCAGCAGTCTGGCTGGTACTTACATCAGAACGTGCATCCTTATCCTTGTTATGATACTGAGTCAAAAACTCAAATCAATGTCTGGTACCCGTGTGCCGGTATCCAGTAATTGTCTGTTATAGGCATCGTGTTAATAACTTCACTCATGTAGTGTCTTATGTTAGGATTTCACTTGTGATGTCTAGCGTTTCTATGTCTGTCCTTTTTTAATAAGAAATTCTCATATTTAGTAACTACCTGATGAAGGATGGTTTTGAGGATGAGTAAGCACCTAACTGCAGTTGATACCCTGACACAATACTGTATCACGGAGTAATATCATCTCCTCTTTCTATTTCCACCAGGTTACCCTTGTTTCAGGCAAGTGCTTTTGCATTCTTAGCACCTGCTAGAGCGATACTTTCCCTGGAGAAGTGGAAATGTAATAATACAGGTAATTGTCGTTTATGCTTGCACCCATTTAAGTGACAAATGACTTAGATGACACATAGTGCAACTGCTGAACCTTTTCAAACAGAAACTGAAAGTAATGAGCAGGGAATAAAAAAAAATATCTCATTTTACCGCCTTTGAACTTGGTGCCTCCTGGCTTTGGAAGAATTCTAAAAATGCCCTTGTGGAACTCTAGTTTTAAACCTTTATATTCATGTCCAATGTACTTAAAGGAGTTAAATATAAGATGAAAAATGTAAGAAAGCTTTAAGGGGAAATCGAAGGCCTTGTAAGAAAACCCGTTCATGTTAGGGTTAACATCCAGTTATAATTTTGCTTTGAGGGGGAGGGGGAGGAGGGAGAGAGAGAGATCTTCTAATACTAAGAAATCTGGCAGTAGCTTAAAACAATTACTTTGTTAGTATAGAGAATGGCAGAAGGGTTGCATAAATGATCATGGCCTCTATTTGGAAGTAGTGAGTCCATAAGAGTCCTTTTTAGTTGAGAAGGAGTAGTAGTAATTCTGAGCAATGTTCAGCATCACCTCAGGTTCAGTATCTTTGCTCATTTAACTTATAGTCCTTGCAGAGCAGGCTTTAACAACATTTGGATGTTCTTTTTAACTTTTTCTTTGCTACCTTTACCATCGTGAAAGGTAGCAAATTTATTTAGAATGAAAATGTGCAGTAAAACTGGTTGTGTAGGCTGCCTTTTCTTTAATTTAGGTTAGAAAACTGAAGTGGAAACAGCTCTGGACGTTTTCTTTTTAATGGGGTGTGGTTATTCTGTAATAAGGTTGTGGGCAGTGCAAGATGGCATTATAGAGAAACAAGACTGCCTGATTCTAATTGAAGATCTTCGGGGGGGAGGGGTTGAGGTCTTTTAGATTCTCTAGTGATTTATATTTGTATTATTTGTGTGTTTATAACACTCTTCGATTCACTCATGACCACTTAATCAATTTTCCTAGTGTTTTCATGTATAAAATACAGCTTTAAGCATTCACATTTTCACACTGGAGTAATCAGATTCAGCTACTGGGAAGGAGCACATGGGTTTCAGTGCCCAAGATGTAAAGGCATACTGTGGTGTACTTCAGATTTCATGGCTGTGTTGGATATTTCTTGACAAAATACGCCAGTGTCCTAACACGCAACTTGTTGAGAGAAAAAACTGTCTGATAACCTTCGATTGCAAAAGCAATTTTTCCACTATTTCAACTTTTCAGAAAGAGCCTTTGCTGCATTTTGCTCTTGAACCTTTTAACCTTCAAAAGGTGTCAGATAGGGTTGTTAGTATGGGTCAGTTCATCGTTCAGTGAATCACCTAAATTGGCAAACAACAAACACTGGAATGTTTCCTTGATTCCTGGTGTGTAACTGAGTAGTTCTCCATTAATCCATTTATTGGGGTGGGAAAAAAAAAGATCTATATGACCTTTATTTCTGAAGGTTATTTTTTTTTCCACTTTGGTACAGTGGGTGAAATTAGTGGTTAGCTCTTGGGAAATGTAAGCATGATATTACACGATTTGTAGCACTGCAGAACTTCTTTTCTGTGTAAATTAAGTCTCATTTGTTAGACACAGCTGAAGGAGAAACTTATTTTGTATTAAATATGGAAAAGTGGCTGAGGAATAAATACCTGTGTTTTGTCTTTTCTTTTGGTAAGATATAACAGTTACAAATGGAACAACAGAACTGCTTCATACTGAGCACATCTGGTATCCCAGAATACGAGAGGTAATGTGGGAGTAGCCTTTAGCTGTCGATTTGTCCGATTTCAGTTAAGTTTCTCATTTAATCATCTGTGTGTTCTTGTCTTTAAGTTGGCAATTTCTTCTTTCACTGCAATTTCATTTGAATATATCCCTTTACTCATTTCATGGAAGTCTTCATTTTTTCAACTTGTTCATTGCTGAACAGCAAATACAATCAGTTAGTTGCCACATTCCAAAAGATACTCAGTAAAATGCACAAGTGAGATGAATACTGTTCTTGTAGCACTTACCAATTTGTGCTCACCAGTAGCAGTTCAGCAAACCATAAGCTACTACCAGATCACTTGCCTTCTGTCACTCTGTTCAGTAGGCTGTCCGATGGAAGGTAAAATGCAGTTAGCAAATCTGTTCATTCCTAGGTGTCTTAAATTGGAGACTATCCTGATGGAACATTGATTCTCCCAAGAGACTTGCTGAAATACACCAAACTCCTTTTCCATTTGCAGCATTACAGTCTGAACTTCATCAGTCTCTGCAGAGCTCACAATGAGGGTTGTGCCCAGGCATCACACTAGACTGCTAGATAGTGTAGTCCAAATTAAGGCGTGTGTCATGGAATTTATCTCCCATCCCGTTGCTTTGGGCTGCAAACTTTTTCTTAATTAAAAACAACCCCTCTCTCTTCCCCATGTTCAAACCATAGCTACATCCTGCCAAGAGCCCTGCAGCCAAGAGGGCTGACAGTCTCCTGAGACCACAACGCTGCTCTATACCAGCTTCTAAGGAGCACTTGTGAACAATGCAGCATACACTGCCCCTAGGAGCTAGGAGCATCACCTCCGTGGCGCCACCAACCCTTGCCGGCTCGATCTGAGAGCTTAAAGGTTAGCCTGGAACCCAGGTCTCCTGTCTGACAGTGTGATGTGCTATCCACACAACTACCAGACTGGCCCACTGGTCTGTCGTGTAATAGTTTTGTGAAGAAAACCATAAGTGTTATGCTTAAGCAATAAGTCACTTGAACCTAATGAGCTGTTTTATGACAAAAAATTTGCTGAGTTCTTCTGTGTCACTGAATTCTTTTAACTGCAGTTTGTAAGCCAGAGTAGAAAAAGAAATGTTTTGGTTTTGCTTTTAAGATGCAGCTGAACTGTCTCTTTCCCATTTTTGTGTGTTCAGATCCAAGGTGCTATTATCATGTCCTCCTTGATAGAAGTGGTGATTGGTTTGCTTGGCCTTCCCGGCGCCCTCTTGCGATACATTGGACCTCTGACCATCACTCCAACTGTTGCTCTTATTGGCCTCTCTGGTTTCCAAGCAGCTGGAGAAAGAGCTGGCAAACACTGGGGTATTGCGATGTTGTAAGTACTCCTGGGTGTTCTTGTCTTAGGCCAGTGGGTCCCATCTGGTAAGTTGTCACAGAGGAATTTTGGAGTGCCAGTGAAAAACCTGAGTCTGCTTGGCTGCCAAAGGTAGCATTGCAGTGCTCCCATCGTGGAGAGGAGTATAATGCCCAGGAATAGGGTCAGCTAGCAATTTGGGAATGAAGACCACAGTGACTCTGGGAGAGGAGGAAGGAAAGGAGGTTGAAAGTGAGGTTTGGAGAACAGAGTTTTGTGAAACTAGCTGGTCGGGGAGCCATGGACTGCTGGGTCTGTTAATTTAGTGACAAGTTTCCTGTGAAATACTGTTGATAACCAGCCAAATCAGGATGAAAAACACATTTTAGGAATTATGAAATTGGCTGAAGCAGTTAGAATATCCGATGTATAGCAACCAACTTTGTGCTTGCCCTGGAAGGGGAAGGAATGACTTGATCCAATCAGATTCTGACCTAACTAATCTGTTAGCACAGTACTTTGAACATATAAAGTATTCTGTAAGTGCAGCTTGTGATTAAAAGGGCTGTTTAAGACTCTTACTTTGGGTGTTAGCATCATGATTACTCCGTTACGTTAAGCAGCTGACCAAAAGGAACACTTGTTTTCCTGTAAAACAAATTGCATGCAAGTTGAGACTAACATTATATCAATCATATAGACCTGTGATGAATTGGATGTGGAAACCTGTTATGAAAGTTGATGTTTTGCAGATGGAGAAAATAAGTGAATTTAGGAACAAGGTTTAAATATTACCCAGTCATTAAGTATTTCTGGCTTCTGCCATTCAAAAATTGTGCACTAGTTGGAAATAACTCATAGCCATGTAGAGTCACTAAAAAGTAACTTGATCTCTACAAGATGTGGCACTTGAATTGTCTCAATTTTTCAGATGAGATAAAATGATTGTATCACTCACTGTCTAGCACGGCAGAATAATATCTGTGTACGAGCTGTGATCCTCTATTAGCTGCAGGTGTTACTTGACAAGGTTTTCAGTTTCCAGAAGAATTTTCTGACCTTGCTTGTTCTGCAGGTGCCGGTTTGAAATAATTTAATAATAAAACACAACACATTATATTCTGCAAAAACAGCAAGTATTCCTGAATTCGTACACTTGTACACCTGGTGAATGAAATGTTTCTTTGGGTATTTAAAGTTCTGGTAGTATTTTAAATGACCCAGTATTATGCCTACTATGTAGACAAGCAAACTGAGAAACTAATCTTGATGTTATCAGTGAAACAGTTCAGGACTTTTAGTTGTTGTTTTTATTTCTTGCATCTGTCTCCTGCTTTAGCCTCTGTCATACCATGCAATGCATGTATCCTCCTCACTGTTTTAAATCATATAAGCCACTTTCAAATAAAACTCATGGTTTCTGCCTGTCCTCAGGGCTAACGTGCTGGAATAGCTGCTGTTAGGGAGTGGAGGCCATCATCTTTCTATAATAGACTTTTGGAGAGATGCCAAAGTGTTTCCTGACTGCAAAGGAAAAGTTGTCTTTATCATTCGACTTTAGTCAGGGGTGAAGGCTATAAATGACACCCTTCTTGTGCAGAGCTCTTTGTTCCTGGAGACTGAGGGAGAATAAAGCTCTGTTTTGTTTTTTGTGTACTAAAACTGATCTTGAATAGAAAAAGGAGGGAAGCTTAAAATCTGTCTCTTTTTTTATAAATCCGATGAAAACATAATCTCAAATTTCAGAAAAGCTTTACTCCTTCAGGCAGTTTGACTCTTTCTTTAGTCTTTTTACAGGAAAATGTTTTTTGACTGTTTCAGAATTAAGCAGCCCATCCTGGGTTTTTATTTTTCATTGCAGTGGATTTTAGCTGTAGACTTAAATTATTTTTAACATACAGAGAAGCTTAGCAGTTTTGACAAGGGGGAAGTGCATAATATTTAAGGCATCTAAAAATTGTAATAAACTAGGTTACTGGTGAATTGCAGCTCACTGGAATCTTGGTTTTGGGGCTCCATTCAGCTAGTTTATCAGCTATGTAAAAGTTAAGGTGCACATACAGCATACTTTGGGGTTCTTAAGAATTTTAAGACAAATTTTCCCATGACAGACATTTTTCAAGTGCTTTTAAGTTTTATGCAAAAATTACTGTATAATTGGTCTGGCCTGCGATAGGCCTCCAGTTTTCCTGTTTCTTCCCATTTGCTAGCAGTAGCCTTTGTGCTTTATGTGTGGTGTGGACATGGGTACACATAGTTAGAGAATTTGAGACAAAAAGAAAAGAGAAATGTAGCCTACCTCTTTGCTAATGGTTGTCTTAACTCTGAAAATATTTCTGATTCTGAAATGTAGTCTTGATTCATTTTCCCGTTCTTATTTACCTATTTGTTGCTGGCTATTGTTGCAGTACTTTAG
Organism: Anser anser; assembly: GCF_964211835.1. NCBI lineage: Eukaryota > Metazoa > Chordata > Aves > Anseriformes > Anatidae > Anser > Anser anser. The sequence goes on from NC_139747.1 coordinate 5,916,030, forward strand.
AATACAAATGATGTAGTTCTAGATTTTGTGGAATAATAATTTATTTAAAATACACTCATTATATTTTGTCTTATGCTAAATTTAGCATGTACATTTGTATTCTGAGTCTGAACAGCCCGAAGGATTATCAGGTTTCTGCTGAGAAGGATCTTTAAAATATTGGTGCTAATGGCATGTCTCTTTTGTCTTACCCTCCTTTTTTTCTCAGGACTATTTTCCTAGTGTTGTTGTTTTCTCAGTATGCCAGAAATGTCAAATTTCCTTTACCCATTTACAAATCCAAGAAAGGATGGACAGCTTATAGGCTGCAGCTTTTTAAGATGTTCCCTGTAAGTAGTTGAACTGGTTCTTCGGTTGGCAAAAGTAAACCAATTTATGTTTTGGGGCTTTTTTCTTGATTTTAATTTTTCTAGGTAGTACAGTAGATCACAAAGCTGAGATAAAAGCTTAAATGTGCTTGTGAGGAACTTAACTAAATGGCTTATTTGCAACAGGAAATAGTCTCGTAGTTTTGCTAGATACCGTTCTGGCATTCGTCTCTAATGAGGAGCTGCTGGAGTGATGAAGATGAGGGAGGGTAGTGAAGGGGATAGAAAAGGAGGTAGGCTTGTGCATGTAGTGAAAGCTAAAATGGAGCCCTTCAAAAAAGGAATGGCAAGATCATTATCTTTTAGTTTTATGAAAGCAATACTCTGTTTCTCCATGTGAAAGACTTCCTTGTATTTCTGTGTTAACGTAGACTTCATTTACTCGTTCATGTAAGTGCCCATTTGGAGACTTATTTGTTAGGGGAGAGAAGAGTTGCTCTAATTCTAAAGCTTTTGTAGCAGCACCTTTATTAGAGGAAAAAGATACTCAGTGGATCTATTACAGGGTTTACTGCTTGTTCAGATTTAAAATATCACTTAAGATTGCACTCAGATGTGTGCGCAATAGATATTGTGTGTAGAAACTTCTATTGGTGAATATTGCCAATTATAGTTTATTCTAAACAGCTTCTTTTTTTAATCTTCTTTCGCAGATTATTTTAGCGATTTTGGTGTCATGGCTGCTTTGTTTCATCTTCACTGTGACGGACGTCTTTCCCCCTGACAGTTCAAAGTACGGCTTCTACGCTCGCACAGATGCCCGACGAGGAGTGCTGTTGGTAGCTCCATGGTTCAAAGTTCCTTATCCTTGTAAGTATGTCTGTTTTTAAGGGCTGTTTTCTTCTAATAGTTGGCCTATGAGTATTGTTTGTGTTCTTCTTAGAAACCCTGCCATCTTTTTCTCAGTACTATATTTAGATTCACTGCAACATACACTTGGTTTTTTCCCCCTTCTTTTGCTCTTTAACGTGGTACCTTAAGGTCTCACACAGGAAAGACCAAGTCTCTGAAGCTTGAACTTGTAAGGTTTATCTAGGTAACTCTTGACTCCTAATAACGTGGTTGTGACTTTGTGTAACATGGATTTTCAGGTAACGGTTGACTTAACCTCTACGTGTTGATATTGTGGGTACCTGCTGTTAATGTTATACAATAAGAAAGATATGTTGTTATAACTCCTGTAGAGAGCTACTGAAATCATTGATTCTCGTTGTCAAAGGAATCAATAGTGTATGGAGTTTTTCTAACTTAATACACTTCCCCTGTCCCCAAACACACCTGTTCTTGAATTAGGACAAATGTTAGGCAACTGCACAAAAACGTCCTGGCTTCCAGAAGTGGTGTTAGAATCGGGCTTATGGGAAAGCCAAAGGATACTAGTCAATGCTTATCAAAGGAAAAAAGGAATTAGAAGACAGCGCAAAATGCTTTAAGTGACATCTTCAGTGGTTTTATTCTTTTGCTCTAAGTGTAAAGCTGTTAAAGGCTGTTTCTTAGGACATGAGATAGAATTGCACAACTCATTTGTGCTGCTCAGAAATAAACATCATCATAATAGAATAATATTCTTCTGGAATAGAAATTACGAATACCACTAGATCTTAATGAAGAGCTTCATTGTGGTTTTCCATATGCTTTGGTTCTGATTGGTTCTTAGGAGAAACCACTTCTAAAGCATTACTTGCAAAATGTATAATAGAAGGTTTTGGGAAAGAAGAGGCGGAAAACTTTTTTCTCCACCCTGATTAGACCTTTCTTATTTGTAAAGCCTTGTTCATTCATGTTTGTATGACTTAAAGTTCCTTTTGTTGTGAGAGGCTCTTCTATTTCAAAGAGATAAAAAGCATCAAGGCAATTGCTGTGGAAAACCTGCCAAGCTTTTCTACAGGCTTAAATTAATCTTACTTTCCCTTCTACAAAAATTTGGAATTGGAAGGTGTTTATGCAGTGATCATAGCTGGTTGTTGGATCTTGTCTTTGTTTGGTAGACTAAACTTGCAACCAAAGACTGAGTTTTCAGAGCAACAATAATTAAGTCGCATTTGCCTCACCGATCTGAATTATTGTTGGCTTTTTTCTTTTTTTCCAAACAGTAGTTCAAATTCCTTCCTTCTGCACGGGAGGAATCTTTTTGGTGGAGTTCAGGGTTTTGGTTGTTTTTTTTTTTTTTTTTCCCTCAAGCATGATCAAAGCAGTTAGTTAGGCCTTTATTCCTTTGTTCCTTTAATCTAATTGAACTTGCCAGGCTTTGTTACTGTTAAGGGAATTTGTTGATTCCATTAGGATTAATGAATTGCCATATGTTTTGATATCTACAGTGCTTTCTGTGGCATGAGAGATTTCAGTTTTCTTTTCTTCACAGTTCAGTGGGGACTGCCAACAATTTCAGCTGCTGGAGTTATAGGAATGCTTAGTGCAGTTGTTGCTAGCATTATTGAATCAATAGGAGATTACTATGCCTGTGCCAGGTTGTCATGTGCTCCTCCTCCACCTATTCATGCAATAAACAGGTACGTCAAAAAAAAATTACATATATATATTTTTCAGTATCTTACACTACTTTTTAAAAACTTTTTTTAACCCCCTCAGGAGAAGACAGGAATGTGCTCTCAGATTAACTGTTAAAATTTGGTCAAACACAAGGGCCAGGGATCTGAAATGGAAGATGTAACAGTCATGTTGAACTCCTGATTCAAATGTAACATTGAAAAACTAGTCCCATTCCTGCTGGAGTCTGAGGAAGTTAGTAGTACAATTTCAGTGAGGACAGAACTCTAAATCAGTTCTGGAATCAGTGTAGCTTGTTGAATTTGCCTGAAGCATAATTTTAGAAATAAGAACAGCTCTAATTTTAACTTCAATTATTTTGCAATTTCCTTATTTTAGGAACAAGGGTATCTAAGACACAGAAAACAGAACCCAACGTGTTTTTCCAGGTGTATTGGAGCTTGAAATGTGAATTATAAAATCCTATGGCACAGATGCCTGAATAGGCACGACAGTCACAAAACACCATCTGAAGTGAATCTACACTAATACAAGCTTGACAATTTTTCTGTTTGTGAATTACAGAGGGATTTTTATTGAAGGTCTCTCCTGTGTTTTGGATGGAGTATTTGGGACAGGGAATGGATCCACTTCTTCCAGCCCTAACATTGGTGTCCTGGGCATCACGAAGGTATGTTCTTTACCTTGATCAGTCAGTGGTCAGTGACATTTTATCTCCTCTGGTGGCTGGCTTATGCCATTTTCACATTTCACAGCATAATCCTCTTCTGCAAAATAATACTTTGTGCAGACAAACTTCACAGAGTACTCTGAATTCATGTAACTTTCTGTACCAGACCTTGTCTAATAGAAGTCCATTCTAGATAAGGACCCCAAAAATCTTATTTTCATTCAAAGTAAATAGCGTTTAGAAAATGTACGTAAAGCAGATGATACTAAATAAACTGTCCTTTTGAAAAACAAGAAAGTATTCTAAGGTTCAAGGGTGTTTTTTCTTTTTTGAGGCACAAACACTACTAACTGTATAGAAATTGATATTTTTTGGATGTCTAGACTCTGATAGCATCTCTAGAGGACTGACTGTTTTTAATGTCTCACTTCGACACAAAATAAAATGCAAGCTGAGATCCGTAGGTCTTACCCACAACTGTATTAGGACATGACACTGACGCAACTAGAACTGAAAATGTGGTCAAAGTAACTTCAAATTTACATGTATGCTACATGCATGTATGTCTCCACTGTGATAGGTTTATAAAGCACTGAGCATGCTTAGGGGAATGCATACTTTCTGGGATGTTACTTAGCAAAATATTTAAGCACTTGAGGAATTAATTTGTTCACACACTAAACTGGATGCATGTGCTTGAATGCCCTGCTGAACTGAGAGACCTTGGACTGCAGAGAGATTTGCTTGGCATTGTTAATTTAACTGTGTTAAGAAATATCAGCAAAATCGGTAAGATAATGTACGTTGCAAATATGTACAGCTTGCTGTGTATTTGGTTTGTAAGCTATAAATCTGTTTAATGAATACAAGACATAAAATGCATGCACTCCACTTAAAATAACTCGTCCCCCTTGCTTAATCTAATATAGATGATGAATTTATCTTCAGCCATTTTTTTCTGCACAAAGGATGGTTCTGTTTGCTTTTGGAATAAAATATAAATAGTAGTAGCACCATCTGCTGTCTGTATAAGTCTTCCTTTGAGTTGCTGGTGGAAATTTCCTAGAAGAAAATTGCTAGAAAAATCCTTAAAAAAAGGTTTATTCTGTTCTGCTCTGTCTCTGTTATTCACTTCATATTTATGTGAATTAACAGTGCTTTTTTTATTAAGAGTACACAGAAATGAGCATGTATTTTGCTTTGAAACAGCAAAAAAAAAAAAAAAAGAATGTTAAGCTGGCAGCTGTTACAGAGGACAGAGTTAACTACAGTTAAGTTTGTTCAGAGAGCATGATGGAAAAGTGAATATGCCTTTTCCAGGATTGCACAGCTGGATTGCTGTGTGTCCTGTTTTCCTGGCTGAACATTTGTCCCTAAAAATCTAATAGTTTTGCAACTTCAATTTATATAAAAATAGTTTTTTACTACTTCGATACTCTGCTGTTTATTTGTGAGAGGATATTTCCTGTGTTCATGAGCAGAAGAGTATATAGTCCCAGTGATCCCATTATACTGATGCAACGTTTGAGAAGGCATTTCCTTTGCTTCAAATCAGTATATGGTTACAATTTAGAATTTAAATATGAGGCTTTTACTGGATGGTAATACTGCAAAGTCTTTGAGCTAGTCTGTGAGTGAATTATAGTAGATGAGAGGGTAATCGATGAAAACTCATTTGTTGAGCCAAAATTATAGGCAGTTTATGCCATAATGTTGATGATGATACAGATACTCCTGTAAGGAACTAAGTACCATATCTTTATTCATGTACTCCAAAATAATTACTTAAAGTATGTGTACAAGTTCCTTGGAATAATTAAATAGTTTGATCTAGATGCTGATGAAGATGCTTTCAGTAGCATTTAAAACTATTGGAGCTTAATCTATTTTGCTTGTAGAGAATGATAATTTGCATAAACCAATGTTATTGTCATGTTTTTTTCTTTCTTTCTTTAAAGAATCTGCCTATTTCATACAGCAAGGTAATTTTAGACCAAGGTTATTGTTGGTCATAAGAAGATGAGTATTTTTATTTAAATAGGGAAAGTTGTAGGCTAACTCGTTCCTCTACTGAAATGCCAAAATTTACTGTCTAGCTTCTTTGTGTAGGTGATCATGTCTCATCTAACAGTTAAGCAGTGAAAAATACAGGAGGAATACTTTTACCCTAAAAATGCCTAGTATATTTTTTTCTTGATTTAACTTATTTAGCTCAGTCACACATGATTAACAAATTAACATCAGCTTCTCTTTGAAGCATAGTACTCTGTAAAAGAAAAACCTACAAAGAGCTTTGCTAGAAGCTACGCTATCAGCATAACAAAATTTTTGTTTTTGTTTTTAGTGGACCTCTTAAGCGAATACAACACTATTTAAAATATTGAATATTCAGGTTTACCAACTACTAATACTACATAAGGCCAGACAACTACTGCCCTGAAGTCTGAATGCTTAAAATAAAAATGGGAAGGAAGTGCAGACATTTGATTTCAGTGTTTGCACGGCCATGATTTGCATATGAAGCAAATTCAGTTCTGATCTTGGAGGAATGTTATAAAATCACTTGATAATCTATCTAGAAAGGCTATATCTGCTTGAAGTGAACTACGTGGAAGATGATTTATGGATAGAGGTATATTTTTCTTGTGTAAAAGGGCAGCAACACATGGCATTATTTTGTTGTTGTTTGCACTACAGTTGATCTGTTTGCAATCACTCCTAGTTATTGTCGGTTTATTTTTTTTATTGTAGATGGGACCGTGCCACATTTCATGGTTATAGTGGCTATAGCAGACACAGATGGTTTTGTTAACATTAATGAAAACAAAGTCAAACAAAGTTTTATGTTAGAACTGGACTGCAGCCATGTTACAGCTGAGTCCTCTAAGACATTTGCAAGGGGTCTGCAGCCTGTGTTTTAACACTGCAAAAAATATACGTGGAAGCTTGAAAAGAAGCTTTGAATCTGAAAGAGAATAATAAAATAAAATGCAAGGCACGAAGTTGGACAAAGGACAGACTTTTTCCAGTGTGCTTTCCTTTTTGTTCTCGTGCAGGTTGGAAGTCGCAGGGTTATACAATATGGAGCAGCCTTCATGCTCTTGCTTGGGATGGTTGGCAAGTTCAGTGCTCTCTTTGCATCGCTGCCTGACCCTGTGCTTGGTGCCCTCTTTTGCACTCTCTTTGGTAACGTATGTTTTTTGCTCCTCTTTGTGTATTCTGTGGCAGTATCTTTTTACTCTAGTGCTGCATTTATCTTGCCCCCCCCAGGAAAAAGTCTAAAGGCTGAGACTTGTTCTATTTTTTTTATTTAGGGATGATTACAGCTGTGGGTCTGTCAAACCTCCAGTTCATAGATTTAAATTCTTCTCGCAATCTGTTTGTACTTGGATTTTCCATTTTCTTTGGGCTTGTCCTCCCAAGCTATCTCAAACAAAATCCGCTGGTGACAGGTATGTGTTTCTATTCATTTACATGAAGCATATTTTTACCTAATACTGATATACAAAGTAGATACAAGTACAAAGTAAATAAGAGGAAAACAAAAATATTACAGAGACAATAAAAGCTATAGGTAAGAAGGCAGGTGCATTCAGAGGAAAATTATTTTGGGTGTTGAGAGCTGAGTTGATTGTTTCAGTGTGATACATCTCAAGTTGTCATGCTTTATTTGGATAAAATTGTGGAGCAATGAAAGGACACAGTTGCCAGCTGGACTGGAATAAGGACTGGAAAGGCAAATCCGAGTTTTAAATTGTTAAAAGAGGAAGGGGAAATACCAAATTAGATCTTGAAAACTGGAAGTATGTTTTCATTTTCGAACATTTTTTGTCTCTCTAGACATGCTTTGAGCCTGAATTTTAATGAACTTGATTCAGACTGCCGGCAAATCTGCAGTTTTATTGAATCTATGGAGAAGCGGTTTTGGTTTTTTTTTTTTTTTTTAAATACTACCTCCTCAATAGTGGTTATGACAGTGTACATCATCAAAGGAAGGTGTTGTAGAGGAGCACTTAACTTGATTTAAAAAAATAGATTTTCTTACAGCTGTCACTTCAGAAGTAGGTTTAAGACCATATCTTACCTTCTTTAGGTTGTTTAGATAAATCGTTCAAGTGAAGATTTAGTTTGTTATTAATACGTTCTTTTTTAGTGAATTGCTGCCTCAAGGTTCTTGCCCTACTTAAAAAAAAAAAAAAAAGCTTTTGAAAGGAGTTATTTTAGTCCACATGATATTACATCATGAAAATTTTCCTTTTCTATTTTGAAGTTTTCTAAATAATTTCAATTGCACAGTTGTCTGTGGTTGAAACTTAAACAGTATTTCATGGCATTTTTAAAAGCAGCTGAAAATTCATGGAATTTTTGGAAATAAGGGTTCCCATGGTGGACCACATTAGTTTAAAGTTCTCCCACGTTAAATGAATAGGATGTACATATATATGTTAAAAAATGAAATACTAATTTTTTTTCCTTTCTGTTCTTCTAGGAATAACAGGCATTGATCAAGTATTGAATGTTCTTCTCACTACAGCCATGTTTGTTGGTGGCTGTGTTGCATTTATTTTGGATAATACCATTCCAGGTCAGCATATGAACTTGCCATTTTACTTGAAATAATGACTATCTTACTGAATGATGATAGTACTTCATTTCAAGGAGGCAGGACATGAGGAAGTGATTGCCGCTTTTATTAACTTCTGTTTTTAAACAACTTCAGTAGACCGCTTCATTCCTGTGTGCTTCAGTTTCCTTGATAACGCTTTGAATCTTGTTCAAGTTAAGGTCTTCATCTTCTTTAAAGATAGAAAATAACTGGGAAAAAGAAATGAAACCAGAGGAGAATTCTTCAGAAGATACAGTAAAAATATTTTAGGATCCAAACCTGCTTCCATTCATTTGAGAGCAAAAGTTTGCCTCAACTTCCAGATACATAGTAAAACAGATACTTGCCATTTTCAATATTTTTTTCCTTTTTTCTACCTCTTTGAGGATTCTAGGTCTTTCCAGTGCTTTGCTGAGACTTGAAGCTTTCTTTCTTTCTCCTCTTACCTCTATTACACGTGTGTGTCTGTGTATGTATAGATCTATATGTGTACCTATTATTTATTTATTTATTTTACTTCTAGGAAGCCCTGAAGAAAGAGGAATAAGGAAATGGAAGAAAGGAGTTGGTAAAGGAAGCAAGTCACTGGATGGCATGGAAACATATGATTTGCCCTTTGGCATGAACTTCATAAAAAAATACAGGTGTTTCAGCTTCCTGCCCATCAGCCCTACCTTCATGGGTTACACATGGAAAGGCTTCAGGAAAAGCAGCAACTGCAGGAGTTCAGATGAAGACTCAGAAGCTACAGTATAGCCTTAGTTGAAATTATATTATCTAGTTGTAGTAAGAGATGTATTTGCAGTTTCTTGCTGATTAAGAAGCATTAAAATATATGTTTTGTATATCTGCATTTAAATTCTGGAACCAGAGCTGAGACGGATTTAAAAAAAAAAAAAAAAAGCTTTCCTGTTGTGGGTGGTGGTAGCCAGATCTAGTGTCTCTGGGTCAAATTTGCAAATACTCCTGTTTGATTTTTTTTCCCAAAAACTACAGATACCTGTATACCCAAGTCTGTTTGTTTAAAATGGGGCTTAGATTCCTGAAGTATGTAAGTGCTATGGGAAATGTTACTTTTTATGGTGGTTTTACATCACTGATGCTGCCATTTTGGCTTATTCATTGCTTGTAATGTTAGTTATGCCAGAAAATTTGGTTCGGGGGGGATCTAATTATGTCTAATCACAAATACTGTTTTCTAACCACTGATTTGCACATTCCATACTTTCAGATCCCTGGAAACCAGACTGAATTTATACTGGCAAATCATGAGAGTATTTTTCAAATTACTTGATAGTTCAGTCAGATGTCCAGTGTTAGGACAGAAGTTTCCATTATAATTTTGCCTGTGAAAATTATGACCGACTTTCATTAGGTTGTTGCTTTAGAAGATACCACTCACTTCTAGTCAGTTTGTATTTTTAAACATTTTCTTTTTCTGCCAGGCTTTTAACCACCTAACTGGTGTCCAGGCATAGGTTTTCTTTAAAGGGCCTTATGTAGCTTGAGTTTTGTAGAGATGAGAGACTTAACTTCCAGATGGGACCTGATAACTGTTCTTACAGCAAAACACATGTATCCAGCTAGATGTTTTCTGAACAAAAATGGTAATTTGTTAAGCGGTTCTAAGCAATTAACACCTGTATGCATACAGCTTTTCCTGTGGGGAAAACCATATGATCAAATTGCAGCCAGCATTTGCGGGTATGGATCTGTGCAAAATTTTCTTGTTTGGATGTTGAGAGCCAGTGCTGCCTATGAATGGCTTCTGTTGCATTGCCTAATTTTTTTTCCTGTTTTGTGGGATTACTACAAAAGCTTGCTGCTTCTAGAGAGGTGAACTTAAATGACAGAGACACTACATTTGATGTCCTCATCCACTGGGTGGTTTAACGGGTATTGGGTCCAATCAGGACACCATTCAGATTTTTTTTCCTGGAATAGTCTCAGCTCTGATGTTACGTGAGTGTTCATGCTCGTCATGCATTCATAATTAAAAGTTTTATTCATGTTTAATGTTCTTACTATTGCAAGTTAGTTTTAGACTTCAGTGTGGCCCCAAAAGCATTTTTAAGCTGTGGAGATCATCAGGGAAATGTAGTGTAATGTAATTTCAAGGCCAGTATGCTCTACGGTGCTTGCATTTTATATTCCCGGAAAAACGTAACAGTAGATCCTGTAATTCACTAATATATTTATCAAAGTTTGACTACTGGACAGGAGCGCAGGAACTCTGTTTTCTCTGAGTCTACTTCCACGTGAATGTTATTGGTTATTGAAGCATGGAAGGGTTGGGGTGGGGAGGGCAAGGAAAGAGCTTAATGGATCAGTACTGAATAGTGTAGGATCAGAATGATTCCATTGATATCCTTTTCAGCATGTCATGGCTGTTTCCAGAAACTATTTTATGCCGCTTTTTCCGTAACAAAGCATGTGTGTGTCCCTGCTTCAGGGGACTTTCAATAGTTTGCAGTCTTGGTGTCAGTTGGACTATCTCGAAAGCTGGTCAGAAGAGTTATTGTGTCATAGACAAGGTTAGTTTGCCTGTGAAACTAAGTCATTTTTATCATTTGAAATTTTGCTCTTCGGGTAGTGAGGTGTTAGATTTCCACATCCACTTGCAAATAGTTTGAGTGCAGAAACCTCTAATTAGTGACACAAAGCTTCCAAATTTCCCAAATTTATGTGCAACCAAAGATGTGCGGGAGAGATGGAAGAATTAAGAATAATTAAATAAACTAAAAATGGAAACAAACAAAAAAAGACACCTGTATATGGTGGTTATTACCATGTAAAATGCCAAAGTTGATTAAAATGTGGAGAGAGGCAAAGTTTTGGTATTTAGAACAGTGCCACCTTGTAAATACTGAAGTGTTTCAGTTCCAGTGATGCTGCTGTGAACTGAGCACAGCAATGACAGCTGTGTTGTGAGGCTTTTCTAATCTTTTTCCCCAAATATTCTTTTGACAACATGAATGCTTACACACTGAAGAGGTCAGATGATGAGAAATAGCGTTTTATCTTCTCTCACCTTTGGCTGGAGTAAAGCTGTACATTTTCTGTATTGCCTTAATTGAGCATGTCAGAAAGAATTGCCAAGACGATTTGTGACACTTGAGTTAAATTAGGGCGACGACTCCGAGGATTTTTTTCTTCTTCCTGGGGCAGAATACCACCCTTTTCTTGCAGCGTAGGAAAGACTATCCAAATAGGTGAAGTCAGATTACTCTGTCAAACTTGGATTTAATTCTTTCTCAACTTTTGGTTCTGCCGTACTGATTCTGTTGACTGGCTGAGAAGTGCAGTAGCATTTAGCTGGCATGCTTTGCTTTTCTTGCCACTTAACTCGGTAACACTAAAATAAATAGCTGTAGTTAGCAGTCATTTTTGTAACCAAATTTGTATCACGTGTAACAACACTGTCAATCTTACTACAAACACGAATGGTTAAAGATGGGCCTCAATTTTGCAATGGAGATCTGCTGAAGCACCTGTAACATATAGGGAAAGGTTATGATGAAGTTAGTGGTGGTACCCTGGACATGCAGGGAATGTTCTGATACATCTGCTGCACCTCAAATATTTATATTAAAGCATGCATCTCTTCAGTGGTTTGAGGTGAGCAAAGGACAGAGCTGATAAATAATTTGCCTTGGAAAGAGAAGCTCCCCTTTCTCTTTCTGATGCATCTGAAACAGTCCCAGAGAAGATGCAAATACAATGCTTGCTTTTCTTTGCAATGGAAATGCTCAGAATTGCCCCCATTTTTGTACAGTTGTGGCAGGCAATTGCGGACCCTAAGTACTACTCCCATGTACACTTTTCTACATTTGAGTCCTAGAGTGGCTGTTGTGGAATGCTCTTACCTGGAAGAGCATAGTTTGCAGTCTGAGCTGCTGTGCGGTTGTTGCTGGCAGATGTGTTGCAGAGGGTTAACTTGCAGTTTTGAAAAGCATTTAAATTCTTTGTTTTAGCTGTTTACATCTAGGATTTGATCTGTAAAGGTGGCTGGATATAGAAATATGGCTGTAAATGCAATACTGTACTTTTCCTGTAGGTAATTGCCTGCCTTTCAAACTGCTATGTTGAGCAAAACCACATACAGAAGACAACACCTCAGAGATGAGTTAAGAGGCGATGTTTCAACCAAACTTTAAGATGGAAGGGCAAATATTCATGGTAGAAATATCATTTTGTCATATCTAAGATGGTATAAATGTATGCAAAACAATGTAACTTGGGACTTTTGTAATTGATATTCTATTGTATTTTTTTAAGTTAAATTAAGAATTCTTGCTAACATGTTTAAACACTTTTTCTAAAGCAAATACTTGCAAATTATACCTATAGAAATTTAGGTTTCATAGCGAACTCAGCTATGATTAATGTTGTCATATTAGAATGTGTTGGCAGAGGAACTTAATCAGTTGCCTCACTCAGAAAGTTCAAACTTAAACCCAGAATTTGCTTTATGCCTTTTAATACTGACTTTAAATATGGCAACTTGGTTTGTACATGAATATTGCAGTATTTTATTTCCATATATTAAAAAATAACATTTCCACTCAGGATAATTACCACAGTTCTCCTGGGAGGGAGTGGTATGATTGTCATGACAATGTCATGTGATGGTAGAATTTCTTCATTGACGAATCTATAGTAGTTGTGTATACTTTATTTACCCATGTTTATGTTTCTACCAAAAACTGAAGGGTTTCCTTTACTGTTCATCTCCCTACTGAGATCTTGATACTCCCAATGCAGAATTAGCACTTGCAAACTGAAATCCTTGGTACTATTTATACCACAAGGAGCATCAGTCAAGTGAGACTGGACCAGTCAATTATGTATTCTCAACAAAAGGTGTCGAAAATTGTGTAATTTGTGGTATAAACAGCACTACAGGCACATGTGGTATAATAACAGCCAGCTTCTAATGGTTTCAGTTAGCCATTGGATGTTTATACAATCTAAAACAACTTGTGCTTAACATATGTATATCAATGTAGAAAATGCATGTGACAGACCAGCACAGCCTACAGTGTTTCTTTTATGTGGCCTTCTTAAACCATAATCCACTTTTTTTTTTTTTTCCGGGGGGGGGGGGGGAGTAAGTGGGTCACTTTTTTTTTTTTTCCCCAAAAAAACGTCTCACTAGGTACATGTTTCTTAGTATTTCTTGCCAAGGCCAACAGCCTTTTTGGGGCATGGGATGACAGATACTCTGTGCTCTCATGTTTCTATAGCTATGGTAGGTCATCACAGTATTGGAGGAGGCCACAAGTTTGCCAGTGTTTAGCTTCTGCCCATGAGTCTATACAGCTTAGTGCTGGGCTGCTTTTAAGTATTGGGGATCTGTGTTCAGAAACATCCAAAATATTCCTGTCTAGTTCTAATTTGATTGTGACTGTGCATTGCCATCCATACATACTGATATGAGAGAGATATTTAGAATTGCCTTGTGTATTATCTGGTATTTACTACATCTTTCCAGGTAAGTCATCTTGCTGCCAGTCCAAATTATTGTACTTTGTCTCTTTATAACAACCTTTGGCGTAACAAACTGTTCTTAGGCAGTGGGGATAAATATTTCTTTTTTCATGATATTTTGTGACTGACTTTGGCTGTAAAACTTTTTTGTTAAACAGCAAGAGGGTTTTTTTTTTTCTGAGATGTGTAATTCTTTTATGGAGTTTTTTAATTTCATATTTTTTCTAACATTGCTTCATTAAACAATTAAATATTTAAAAATGTAATATTTGGACCAGATGTTGTGAATAATAGTAGATAAAGCTATTTTATTCTGTATTTTTAAAGCTGTTCAGTATAAATAAATGCGGGCATAGATGCAACTCGGTGGCATGGTGTTATACTTGCTTTTAACATTCCCTTAAAAGGAGAATCTATAGTTTGGGAATCCAGGTGATGTGAAGACCCACATCTCATCATAGCAAGTGCCATCTGAAAAGACAACCGGCAGACATCTGCCTGACCCTTCCCACTCAAGACACTTTAAATCTTCTTGATTTATTTGGAAGAGGCATCATATACAGTATGCGTGTCTTGTACCAGTTTAGGCAGCCAAGGAGCAGACAAACTTGGTATAAAGGCACTTCCATAGTCAGCACTGATGTGTGGCTGAGCAGTGTCCATGAAGCAAAGCTTCTAGTGACTGATTTCCTAACAAAAATAAACCCCACAACCTTTAAGTTCCCTTAGGAAATTTCACTGAGCGGCATCTTTGAGTGACTCTCTGCCGTTATGAATATGAGCAACAGCAAAGTGTTAACAGCAGGGAAATAGCCTCTGGTTTTGTAAAGCCTTAGGGCTGGGAGTTTGCCTAAATTCTTGCCCTTTCTTTAGCAATCTGCAGCCAAAGCAAAGTCTCTTGGGGCCTCCTGTCAGGATTGCTGCTTGGCCAAAGTAGTCCGCAGCGGTAGTGGGCACACTGATGGTGTATTTGGAGATGTGCTCTTGGTCCTCTCAGGCAGAATTTAAAGATAAATAAGCTTTGCATCACTCTGCTTCTTCAGCAACATTTAAAAACAAATAAGCTGAATAGCACCTTGCCTTATCTCCACCCATTTAATGAACTTGGATGTTTTAGCTGGGGTCGTCATACTAAATCCCTAATGTTAGCTGGAGCACCAGTAATGTTCAGTGGCTACCTATGGCAAATTAGGAGCTGAAATGTCTGTCCGAGTACAAACACAGCATCTTCAGTCATCTGTCAGCTTTCAAGGTGTCTTAACAACCATTGATTTTAAGAGGAATTAAGGCACCCAAGTAACTACAGGCTTAACTCACAGCACCAGTCTGAAAACTGCATAGACCAGTGGGCAACAGAAAGAAAGAAAAATGGTAAAAAGTCACCTAAAGCAAGAGCTGGGATGTGTTTGTATCTATAAGCTACAATGACAATCACTCTGATCTAAATCTCAATTAATCTTTTGACTGGGTCAGAGCTCTGAAAATACTTGGGTTTCTTCCTTGCGTCTTGTCTGAATCAAAATTCAGCGTCAGCTGCAGCAGCTCAGAAAGGAGGGCTATACACTGGGCAGCATCTCAGAAGTATTTTCAGAATGACTGAGACATTTGGTTTATTCTGAAATGGGGACAGCAACCACGTTGCGAAGAAATACATATTAGGTATGAACAAAATCCCTTAGACAAGCACATCTTTTCCCATCTGCTTCCTGGAGGCTGCGTAACGGCTAACAGATGCTCCTGAACTAGCATGATTCCAAGTGCATAACATTGTTTGCACAATGTTTACTGACAATTATCTTGGGGGTCTTAAAGTTGAAACGGGGAAGTGCGAAAGAAGTGAATTTGGATGCTTGCTCAGTCCAGGGGGAAATACTTGAATTTGGGAGTGTTTTGGAGTGAATGCCCTACACTTGGGTCCTCACCATCCTGCCTCACTTAATGGGAGTGGTAACAAATCCATCAAAATCAAAGGTTTAAAAGGCGTCAATTGTCTTCCCTGCATGCCGTTTAGCACAGAAATGCTGATTTAACCTGCGAAATGGGCACAGCGTACCTAATGGCAGACTTCAAAATCTCCTTTTCCAAGGAGATTTCTGGCAGCAGGAAGAAGCAATGCTTGGGTTTGTCACAGCTGGAGGGACCATGGCAGGGCAGAGTTTTGGGACTATTTTTTCACTTGGGTTTGCTCTCACAGCTGCTGTGTGGGTGAGGTTGGCCTCCTGTCAGCACCTGCTGTGTTTGTGGCTTGGGAAGCCGTTTATGAAGAGACTTAAATTCACCTCCCATCCTGGGCCAACTAAGTGCATGCTGCAGCTTCCATGTGGAAAGAGGAGTGGGATGAGAATAAGTGCCTCCATCTGGGCTCCATCCTACCCATGCTGGAGGCCACATGCGTGCTAAGGGCGGCGAGCAGGTGCTACAAAATCAGGATTTACCCCCACTTCTGCTACTTTGTGCCTGCACAGGTACCCGCAGCAAAACCCTGCTCGCTTTTTCCCCCTTTTGTTTTTGCTCTGGTTGCTTTGGAGATAAACCCCTAGTTTTGGGGGTTTGCACAGCACAGGCGGCT
The DNA here is from genome assembly GCF_964211835.1 of Anser anser. Taxonomy (NCBI): domain Eukaryota; kingdom Metazoa; phylum Chordata; class Aves; order Anseriformes; family Anatidae; genus Anser; species Anser anser. Next base: position 5,932,241 of record NC_139747.1, read on the forward strand.
CTTCTCCATTGTGCAGCACGGCCAGGCTCTCCCTGCCACAAAGGGCTTCTCATCTCTGCCAGCCCTTGAAGATGCTGCTGGAATATAAATAATAACCCCCCCCCCTTCCTGCCTGCTTTTGCGATGTCAGTGTTTTCCGCTAGCCGGATGGCTCGTGAACTTCTCATATTTTACATACAAGTCAAAAAAAAACAACAGAAAAAAAAATATTACAATGTTGCAGTTGTGAAGAGCTGCTTGTTTTGCTAAACCAGCTGTTTAGATTATTTCTTTGGTTCGGGGTTTTTAATTTTTTCCCCCAGTGTGGGCTGTTTCTACTCAAATTCCTTAAAAAGGAAAAAAGGCCCAGAGAAGCCACAAAGCACTGGGAAAGGTCAAGAGCAGACAAAGGCGCCGCTGCACTTCTGGAATACTCAATGCCTCTGTGCCTCCCCGAGCTCTCCACACAGTGGCGTGGGGCACACAGCAGGATGGGACCCCAGGAGCAGAGGCTGAGCAGTGTTTTGGAGGTAACCCCCATCCTGTGCTGCAACATCTGCTTCGATGCTCATTTTTATTATTAATAATTTTTATTTTTTATTTCCTCTTAAATCCCCATCTCGTGGGTGGTTTTGGATCCAGGCAGGATCCCACAGCTGTGGACAGGATGCTGGCCTGGCTGTGCTGACAGCACACAGCCCCGCACCGTCCCAGAAACAGAAGGGCATGGTATGGTGCGTGCATGGATGTGACACAATATCACAGCGTTTGGGGCATTTTAAGGGTGAATGCTCTTTAGCTCTTTAGGCTCTTTCAGCTCTTTAGGCTGCGTGGAGAAGCCTGGAAAAGGTCCCCAGGGAGTTCCGCGCGGAGCTGGAGCTGATCATGGGAGCGTCTCCAAGTTGGGTGCTTGGGATGGGGCATCCTCTGGGAACCCGGGCGTGGTACCCGGGATGCGGCATCCTCTGGGAACGCAGTCCCTGGGCGCACGCGGGAGCTCCTTCGGGAGCCCGGTCCCCGCCACCCCCGGGGCTCCCCGTCCCGCGTCCAACCCCCTGCTGGAGCCGGGCTGCCCGTGGGGCCCGGGCACGGAGTCCGAGCCGCGACGGCGGCGTCCTGCGTGGTCCCGGCCGTGGCGCTGGGGTCGGGGCGCCCCCGGCTCCCGCTCCCGCCCCCTGCCTCGCCCCGCCCCGCCCCGCCCGGCCCCGCCGAGGGGCGGCCGCACGCGGTGGCGGAGCGGTGGCGGAGCGGCGCGGAGCGGGGCCGGGTGAGTGCGGGCGGGCCGGGGCGGCCGCCATCCCGCTCCGTCCCCGTCCCCAGCGCAGCGGGAGGGTGCCCCGGAGGCGGCCCCGCAGCCCCAGCCGCGGCCGGGCGGCTCCCCCCAGCCCGGGGTCTGGCCCCCCACGCCCGGGGGTGGCACCGCTCCGTCCCGGGCTTCGCCCTCTCTTTCGGAGCCCGCTGCTCTTTGCGGGCCGGGAGGGAGCCGCGGGCGGCCGCAGGGCCCCCGCACCTGGGCACGACGCCTCCCAGCACAGGCCCGTGGCTGCGACCGCCCCCAGCTCCTTCCTTGCGGCCCCCAAGGAGCCGTTGAGGGCTGCTGGCTTTGCTTGGGGGCCTGACCTGCTGCGCACGGGCAGGGGGTCCCCTGGCTCATCCCCTGGCTCGTCCCCGTGCCCCAAGCACGCCCGCAGTCTGGGTGGCATCGCCCGCTGGCAGCTCTGCCGCCGCTCACCGCTCACCTCCTTTCCCTTCGCAGGACGGAGCTGAACAATTGGGCTGGCGAACAATAGCAGCGCTGGAAAACAATGGAGCCGCTGCACCTTCACGCTTAGCACGGCCACTCGGAAGAAATCCCAGCTCAGAAACAGGGCCTGGGCCAGAGCCGTCCCTGCGCCGTCACCGCTGCGCGAGCAAAGCACAGCCAGGATCTGCCAGGACGGGGTGAGAGCGTGCAGCCACTGCGCGGCACGGAGCGAGGCCCTCTTAGAGGCTCCCCGTGCCTACAAGGGAATTGTTGTCGCCTCCGGATACTGCTTTGCCTCTTTGCCTCTGATTGCATCGGGATCGCTGGATGCACTGTTGGGCTGGTTGAAACCCGCCCCACGATGCCCTGGGCAGGGTTTGGGCAGGAGAAGCATCCCCGGGGAGTGGGATATTCCCACAATCCCTCACACGGCTGGGGGAGGACTCAGCCGTGCCGAAACCGCTCTCCCACTCTGGAGCATCCGTGGCAGTGAGCTATGGGAAGGGGTCAAGAAAACAGACCCAGGAAACACATCCTTCATTGGAGGAGCAGGGCTGCGCCATCTCTCTCTCACTGAAAAATGCAATCATTAATTGTTTTTCTATTTTTCCCCCCCTTTTTTTTTGCTGACTTTGAGCTGGGCATCTCTCCAGGAGCTCTGCAGAAGCAGGCACTCAATCCTGCTCCACGCTGTGGAGCAGATGGGGCTGTGGGGATCAGGGAAAAGACCTTAGGAAGGTTATTTGGGGGGGGGGGGGGGCATGTTTGGGTTTGAAAGCAATGGTGACGGTAGCTGATGGGTCACAGCTGAAGGCAAAGAGTGCTAAGTCCTCCTGCCGCTGCAGCAGGGAGCATTGATTTGATTAATTTAAAGTATTGATACAGCCCTCGGGCTGCTCTGCAAGCCAGTGATGAAATCTCAGCCCATGACAGACATGAAGGAAATGCATCAAAACGGGAAATCAATGCATGGGGATGCCTGGAAATTCTGACCATGCCAAGCTGCAGAGGTTGAGCAACCAGCTGGGCAATTTGCATGCTTCCAGCTATTTAATTCTGGTGATTTCCAGCGCTGTTACGTTTGCCAAAGCCATAGCAGAAAATCTGTCAGTCGTTGTTCGGGGATCTCCGTTGGCTGCCACGCTGCTCCATGCACAGCCTGATGCTCTCGAGAGCCAAAAAAGGAAGAATCTGCCCTGTTCCTGGCTGCTCGGAAGGGGATGTGATAACGGAGGTGAAGGTGGTAGCGCCGGCTGGGCTGCAAGGTGGTAAACAGGAAACCCAGCTCCTCAGCGCCAGCATTCAGGGCACAAACCTGCTTTTTGGGGCTCCCCTTCTGCTTCAGAATGCCTGGATTTTACCTCAATAGGGTAAAATGGGTTTGGCATCACCCCTTCTTATCAGCATGATACTAGGAGTGAAACTCCCTCCTGTTAGAGCAGGCTCCACCCCTTGCTCAGCTGCAATGCAAAGGGGTTTTTTGGCCACTTTTTTTGGCAACACTTTTGCATGACCCAAGCAAGCAGCCGTGTAATTTAATCCTTCCTTAGTGGTAATTTCCACCGAGTCTTCATCTGGTTTCAGAGGACACCCGTGAGCAAGACATCAACACCAGTCCATGTATCGCAGCTGCTTGTGCTCTGCATAAACCCCAAATGTGGGTGCCGTGCAGATGCTGTGCTGGGATTTATCACAAGAACATCAGCATTCCTGCAAAAGCAGGCTGCAAAATCCCCTCCCTATATAATTTTTAACATGTACATAGGGTTATTAAATTCTTTGCCTATTCCTGGTAAGACCAGTGAACAGTGTGGATGGGGAAAAGGCACTCTGGGCATGCATCTGCAGCTGGGCTTTGCCTTGAGACAGCTTGGGGCAGCACCGCAACTCTTCAGAAGCTTTGTCAGGAAGCGCACAGCTTTGTCAGCTTTTCCGCTGTGAGGCGTGAGCTCTGCAGGCGGGTTTCTCTTCTGCTTTCTGCGGAGAGAGCAGGAGCATGGGGCCAGGCTCGTCCTGCCCTTCCCCACGTTTCTGTCAGCTTAAATGTGTGGCTCTTTTCTGCGTTGAAGCACAAAGCAGAATATTTCTCCTGTTGCATACAGTTTATTTGCTGTAAGCAAGTATACGCAGCTCTGGGGTAGGAAGCAGGAATTGCTGCTGCACTTATGTTTTTGGGTTTACTGCCTTCCTCTGACACAGGTTTTGCAATATGGCCTTGGTTGAGTCATTTATCTCTCTGGACATCGTTGTGGTTTTTCTGCAGTAAAACGGTTCTGTTTCCTGGGGCTTTGGGAGTGTGCAGGGGCTGTGAAGTGCTGGGCAATGCAGGAAGTGGAGAAAACTGCAGTTTGTGCATCAAATGCTCTTTTTTTTGCTTTCTGTATGAGGGAAGGGAGAGGAGTGCATGTAGAGACCTCAGTGACATTAGAGACCATCTGTACATGGATTTGCACAAACACACAGGAAAAACCACGACCTCAAAAGCCCCTGCTCATAGCCTAAAATCGTCCCATAGCTGCACTTCAAATTCTCTTAAGTGCTGGTTTTGCAAAGTACTCCAAGCAAATGGGTGATCCTGAGTGTTTCACCCAAATCATTTGATTGTGGTCTGCAGCACTTTAAAGGCCAGGCCACTTCAAAGGTCAGACAGTTGGGACGGTTTCTGAGTGTTTGTATGAGAGAGATGGGGATATTTTGGCACTGGAGGGAATGCAAGAAAAGTCAATGAACATTGTATATTAAAAAAAAAAAAAGAAAAAAAGAAACCATCACAGGAGCGAGGACACACTGCTTTTGAAAGTCAGCCAGCCTTCGTGCATGTTGCCTGATTTTTGGGGCAGTGCAAGCAGGCACTGAGTTGAATCCAGACCTACCTGTCCAGAGCTCTGTAACAAAATTATAAAAGAAATGGAGAAAAGCAGCAAATTCCACTTATAACATTTTGACCTAGGTCTTGTATAGCTGTGACAGTCTGTGGATGGAGGCTGCTCAAAATGCAAATGTTAGAGTAAGCGTATCTCTGCCAGTATTAAATTTTCAGTGAGTTTACAACGGTTCTCACCTTATCTGATTTCCCCTCCTGCTGCCCTACCCAGCAGTTTAGCTGGAGGAGCAGCATTTAATTTTGCCCATGTCTGCAGCTGCTGTGCCAGAGCCTAAGAGCTCTTACAAATCCAAATAAATTTCTGTTTCCCATTTGCCATGAGCGCGTATCAGAGATGCGATAACACAGGCTGACACCACTGCTTTTGTCTCTTTGCCATTCAGTTCTCATGAAAGAGGAGCGTGAGGATGGATTACGGCAGCTGCGAATACCTGGTCCCTTGTGGAAAAGACAAATACATCTCCAAGTAAGATGCTCATTGGAGCTGTAATGCAAAAATACGTGTGATGCTGCTAGGTGGGCAGTTATTTGCAAAATTCCCAGGGGTTTTGCCTTTTAGGGAGAGTGGTCAACCCGGCTCAAATGGGTCGTTTCAGCTGTGTTGGCCTCACCTTCTGTTTTTTAATATGATTCGTCTGGATTTGGAAACAAAAAAACATTCTGGGGCAGGAAATGGCAACTTCTTTTTAAAACAAAAGTGCTAGAGAGGGTTATTAAAATGATTTTTATTTTTTTTCTTAGGAACATGCCCAGCTGTTCTAAAACCATTCAGTTTTGCTCAAACAGAATTCCTGCTGAAATATGCTTTGTGCTGAAGAAGTCCTGAGCAGCTCTAGCTCAGTCATTGCTCTTCTATGCTTTGGTAAAGAAGCAATCAATTCCTAAGTTTCAAGTACGAGGTGATAGAGCATATGTGGGATATTTCCCTCTTTTTTCTTTCTCATAACTTCAAATCCTGGTGATTTGTGCTTCTTTTTGCTGATCCAATGATACTGAGCACCCTTAAACTCAATCAGTCAGGCCAGCTAAATTAATGACTGCCTTATGCTATCAGTCACTGTTTCCCAGTGATACACAGCTGTACTTAAACATCCTGTTTTTGTTTTTAATTATTATTATTATTATCATCATCACAGTAATTATCATTATTGTTATCATTATATATCTGCAGCTGGAGCAGGCTCAGACTTTTAATTTGAACACGAGGTTGGGGTCTGACGCCATGAGCCAAATTGATGGACTTGTGATAACTTGTGACTCCAGCGTGACCCCAAGTCTTAGGAACTCCTAAATTTTTCTTTTTCAGCCTTGCTTTCTTTTTGGCCTTGTGACCGACTCCACTGAGGTTTTCTTATGTCTTTTTGCGAGCCTGGAGAAGAGCATGGTTATGAGGGATCTTGTCCTCAAAACCATGGTTGCCGGTGGCCAGAGGGATGTGGTTGAACCCACAGCAGATATCCCCAATAAAGGAGTTCTAGAGGCAGTGAAATACCCAAATTTGCCCGAAATGAAGCCTTCACACCTGCTTTTCCCCTCCTCTTCTCAGCACCTCTCTTCTTTTTCTTGCAGAAATGAGCTGCTGCTGCACTTGAAGACATACAACATCTACTATGAAGGGCAGAATTTGCAGCTGCGGCACCGGGAGGTAAGGAACTGGGGCCGGCACCGAGCAGGGGTGTATCTCTGGCAGGAGAGGCTCAATGACGAAATGAGAATGTCTGGTTCGATTCAGATTTGCAAGGTCCAAAAAGTGCGTGTTAGCAACATTCCTTGATACTTGCTTATCATATATGGGTACACCAAAGCAACTGAAGACCCAAACCCCATAACTCTCCCACAGAATCACAGAATGGTTGAAGTTGGAAGGGACCCCTGGGTCCATCTGGGCCCACCCAGCTCCAGCAGGGCTACCCAGAGCCCTGCACCACATCCAGCTGGGTGCGAAGAGACAGAGGAGGAGGCTCTGGCACCTCTCTGGGGACCTGTGCCAGGGCTCTGGCATCCTCCCAGCATGGATGCGCTTCGTGCTGCTCAGGGGGAGCCTCCCAGGCTCCAACTTGTGCCCAGCGCTGCTGGGCCTGGCACTGGGCACCACTGGAAGGAGCCTGGCTCCATCCCCTCCACACCTTCCTGCGGGTACGGATGGACATAGACTCTCAAAGGACAGAGCTCGAGTCCTTCCACCAGCTTGGCTGCTGGTTTGCTGGACACTCTCCAGTGTGGCCATGCTCTCTTGCACTGGGGAGCCCAGAACTGGATACAGTTCTCCAGGTGTGGCCTCCCCAGAGCTGAGCAGAGGAGCAGGATCACCTCCCTTGACCTGCTGGTGACACTTTGCCTACTGCAGCCCAGGACACTGTTAGTTTCTGTTGTGGTCGGGGCATGTTGCTGGCTCGTGTTGAACTTGGTGTCCTCCAGGATCCCAGTGCCTTCTCTGCAGTGCTGCTTTCCAGCCGGGTGCTCCCAGCTTACCCTGGTGCCTCTGGTTGTTCCTCCCCAGGGGCAGGACATTTCAGTTCCCCTTGGTGAACCTCAGCAGGTTCCTTCAGGCCATTTCTCCAGCCTCTCTGGGTTCCCCTTGGCAGCAGCACAGCCCTCTGGTGCATTAACCACTCCTCCCACTGTGGGACCAGCAGTGGACTTGCTGAGGGCACGCTCTGCCCTGTCATGCAGCTCATTCTTGAAGCTGTTGAACAGGATGGGACCCACGACTGACCCCTGGGGTACACTGCTGGTGACTGGCCTCCAACTGGGCTTGGCACCACTGACCACCACCCTCTGGCCGTTCAGTCTCTTTATAACCCACCTCCCATCCATGTTCACACTGTTCCTCCCCAGTGCATCCTTTAGGATTTGTGTGGGTGGCCAGAGTGATGCCCATCTCTCTGCTCTGTGCAGGAGGAAGGCGAGCTCATTGTTGAGGGGCTGCTGAACATCTCGTGGGGTTTGCGGCGGCCCATCCGCCTGCAGATGCAGGATGACAACCAGCGCATCCGCCCACCGCCCTCCTCCTCCTCCTGGCACTCGGGCTGCAACCTGGGAGCGCATGGGTGAGTGCAGGAAAAAGAGAGGTCCCAGGCTGTGCTTTGCAGCCATTGCCTGGGTGCAATCACAATTACCGTGTCTGGAAGGATTTGGCCACACGGTAACGGTTGGGTGGCTGTAATAAAGGAGGACATCATTTCTCCTAATGAAGATGAGACCTGAGGGCTGTTAATATTTGCATTTCATCCACGCAGCCTAATAACTGTGTTCACCAATGAGTCTGTGGTGGCCAAGGAGGTCTTTTTCAGGCTGTGTTCAGTCATTGCTTTGTGCAGGAAAACTCCTTTTATTCCAACATGCAATGCCCAGAGAGGGCAGGTCCAAAGTAAAGCAACTGGGTTTCACTCTGTAAGGACCCCTATTGCAAATCAAGAAGACCCCTTTGCCATCAAGAAGATCCTTCCAAAATAGCCTCAGTTTTAACTTTAATACAAAACAAGATTAATGCTGAATTTTAATCTGGACACAAGTAATTTCTCCAGGACAGTGATTTTTGACCTGTGCTCTGCAGACGCCCGTGGGACCCTGGGGCTGCATGATGGTCACTTAAGAAGTGACTAAGAGCAGCATGTCTGTGGGTTTTTCTGCATGCTTTTCACTCATCACTTAGACATCTACAAGTGGAAAAAAAAATGTGCAGGATCCAGGATTTTTAGTGGAAATATATTGTGCAGAGACCCTGCAGGAGGTTAGCCGGTGCTTTGCAACGTTCCAGATCTGTAAGAAGGGGGTGGCTGCACTGCCGGACCTGTCCTGATCTAAGCATCAGCCTGGTGTAGTCGGGTGCACCCAGTCTCCCCACTGCCCCCAGTTTTGGGGATGCTCTGGTCTGGCTGGGGGGCAAAGCCATGAGAAGGGCAGGTTGAAACTGCAAAGCTGGTGGGAAAACCGCATTCTCCAGTTGTGGATGGATTCATGGAGTATTTTACCTTCCCTCCTGACAACATAGCAACATGGGGCTTGGAGGGAAAATTATTATGGTTTTAATTCCTTTGCAACTGCCTGGTAATGATGCACCTCCTTTTCTTTTTTTTTTTTTTTCCGAGGTTGGTGCTGAAGCCCAGCACCTTGCCAGACATCCAGGTTACAGATGTGGATGCCACAATGAACGCGGAGGGCACCGGCAGCAGCACTGGTGAGACGGAGATGGATTTAGCTGCACCACTGCGAGCAGTGCCATGCTCTGCACCAGCTTCCTTACATTCCAGTTATATCTGTAAAAGTATAAAATTGGCATTTCTTTTGGTAGAAGTCAGTGTCCCTGCCTCTCTAGGTTAGCTCAAGCCATTTCCTAAGTGCTTATATTTAATTGCAGTGACCTGAAACCCTTCCTAAGAGCTTGCTCAGGGAAATGTCCATGGTGGATGTGTTGGAGAGGAGTGTGGAAAGAAATAGGGGGATGAAGAAAAAGGCCTATTGGGATTGTAGGGAAAAGGATGTTGCTGCTTCCCCTTCCTGGCAGTTCTGCTTTTATGGAGGAATAATAGGTGCTGTTGTGAAGTGTCGTTACCATGGGGAAGTCAACAGTTCTGCAAAGTTTTTTCCCTCCCCATCGCGTTGCTGCATGCACTGAGGTCAGGTTCTAGGGCCTTTCCTCTGCCTGCCCCAGCAGTTCCTTAATCCCACTGGGACCCAGATTCCTCACCCTGGCACCAGCTTTGCTCTTCATTTTTGCAAGCGGCAGCAGTGAATGGGAAACCAGGGTTCCCACCAGGAAAACCTGCCTTACACCTTTTCTCATTCAATCAGGGCATTTTGCACGTGTTCCTTGCTATTTTTTTTTAATGCTGTTAAGGAAAGGCACCCTGGAGGCTGATAAGAGCCGGATAATCCTTTTGGCTTTGGGCTTTGCTGTTCATCCGCTTCCCAGTCGGGAAGGAACTGGGCCCTTGCATTGCTCACAGATCTGTGAAACTACTTGCACAGCCCTCTGTCCTCCCGCTTCCTCTTCCTCATTTTGATCTTCCCATGCACGACTCTTTTGTGTTTTTTTTTTGCCCTAGAGACGTGTTACAGATTGGTGGGCGATAACCGCAACGCACTGACATATAGAAATAACCCAGGCACTATTTTGGCTGGGCATATGACGTGGATCATATGCCAGTGCACAGAAAGAAGTCTTTATTTTATTTTCTCCAAAAGTCTGCAAAATCAGTGCATAATGTGTGTGCATGGCTCCTTGTGAGTGCTTAGTCACTGGCATGCATCTGGAACACAAGAGATTTTCTTGGTGCAGACATGCTTTGAATTAAAACATCAGCTTGAGTTGGAGAGGTTCATTAAAAATGGATGAACGGCGAGTTTATAATAATCTGGACCCAGGCCAGTCTTCATGCCGAGATCTGAAGCATTGGCCTCATTTTCCTGCTCTCATTAAGGGAAAAGAAAGAAAAAAAAAAAGTTAAATTATGGAAAAGCGAGTAAGATGCTCAAGTTCCCAGGAGATGAGGTTTTATCCAGGTAGCAGCATGGATGTATGCAGTAATTGTGAATTAACAGCCTCCTTTTGGGGCAAGTAAACCAGTGGTCTGGGCCGATGGATGTCCTGGGCAAGAGATCAGGGAGGGTTGTCTGTTTATGTTTTTGGGGTATTGTGGCTTGCAACGGCTATTTTGCATCAGGGAAATGTTGGACCAGGACCCCGCTGGTTACCGGTTGCCCCAAAGCAGAGCAAGGAAGTGATTTCTGCCCCAGCCACTCTACTGTCACTGGCAAGCGTCTGTCCATCCATACCTTTAACCCCATCCTGGCTTTTCCAGGTGCTGTGAGGCTGCAGCCAGAGGAGCCGCCGCAGCTGCTGCGGACACGGAGCGATGTGGGCGTGCGTCGCCGGGGCAGCGCCCGCACCCCCAGCGAGCAGCGGCGCATCCGCCGCCACCGCTTCTCCATCAACGGGCACTTCTACAACCACAAGGCGAGCCCCGGCTCCCGCCCCTGGCACCGGGGTGGGGTGGGGATGGGTGGTGGAAGCTGCTCCGGGGGCAAAGGATGGGGGTTTTGGTGCTCATGGGGGTGAAATGAACGTTGTGCCCCTTAGACATCAGTGTTCACACCGGCGTACGGCTCCGTCACCAATGTCCGGATAAACAGCACGATGACGACCCCGCAGGTCCTCAAGCTGCTGCTCAACAAGTTCAAGGCAAGCTGGGGTGATCCTTGGGCTGCTCTGCACCAGATGTAATGGGGAGCTTAGTTTCCATGGATATAAAATGTAATGGGGGAGCAAAATGATGTTTATTTTCTTGGTTTGAAAAAAATCAAAATGTAATGTTTCTTTACATCTGTGCTCAGATCGAGAACTCAGCGGAGGAGTTCGCGCTGTACATTGTCCACACCAGTGGAGGTGAGGCTGCAGGAAAGGCCCAGCTCTGGGATGGCCAAGCCTGCTGGTGGCCTTGGTGGTGTAAAACTGGTGCTTTTGTCGTTACAGAAAAGCAGAAGCTGAGGGCCACTGATTACCCCCTGATCGCCCGCATCCTGCAGGGCCCCTGCGAGCAGGTCTCCAAGGTCTTCCTCATGGAGAAGGACCAGGTGGAGGAAGTCACCTATGATGTGAGTTTTACATTGTGGCAAGCTTTCTGCTATCGGATGTCCCTGGTGTTTGCACATTCTGGCAACTCAGGGTGAGCACCCCCAAAAGGACTGGGGTGCAAAAGTTGCTTTGCAGAAACCGCAGCCTCTCTGCATGCACCCTTTACTTCCCACATCTGGGTGCAGGAGCACACATGCTCCTGGGGTTTAAAGCATTGCAGGTGACCAAGGGGCTGCTTTCTGAAATGCTGTTAGCTTTGCGAAGCTTCCTGCCAATGTGGCCCTGTTCTGTACCATTCATTTGCATGAGGGAGGAGAAAGCCTCCCAGTTCCTTCCACCCATCTGCAATGTTTTGTGCCACTTTTAAAGCTTTCTCATGTGGAAAACCTTGTTCTGTGCTTAAAGAGCAACTGAGAGCAAAAGGACCCCACTGTAATTGTGAAGATGTATTAATGTCAGTGGGAAATGTTGCAATCAAGGCTGCCACAGGTACTGATCCAATTCCTGTGTTTCCATCACTTGACATTATAGAAGGATGGGGCGCACTCCAGCATTTTCAAAGTGGCAAAAATTTCCTGGAAAGAGTTAAATTCAGAGCTCAAAATCTCTCTGGGTGCTTAAACAAAGGACACAAGTATCTAGGGAAAAATGCTGAGCAGGAGACTAACTCCTGTCTGCAGGGGGATACAAAACTACCCACCTTTTGCATGGACACCAGCATCTGCTGTGCCTCCATCTGTCTCCTGCCTTTTCAGCCCTTCCAAATCTCCCTGCTGCACATCTTTTAGCACAATTGATATTTTTTTTCCAGCTGAGGAAAGTGCTGCTCATGGGAAACAGCTCTGCTGTGCCATCTGCTGGCTTGCTCGTGCCCCTGCTGTGGCTTTGTTCCTAAATCAGGGCACAGCTGAGGTGCTTTGGGGTACATTTGGGCTTAAATAGCACTTAATGAACTGTTGGGCAATGCGCATGTCACTCCCAGGATGTGAAGGATCCTGGTCTTGGTTGAAAAAATTAGGTGGACGTTTATCTGCACATCTCTCCTCTGTAGGTGGCTCAGTACATCAAATTTGAGATGCCTGTCCTCAGGAGCTTCATTCAGAAGCTGGAGGAGGAGGAGGATCGTGAAGTGAAGAAGCTGATGCGCAAGTATGCATACACGTACTCAGCATCTCACTGCTGAGCACTGGCACGTCAAGGGAAGATGCTGAGCTTACAGGACATTTGGGGGGGGGGTGGGGAGAGGGCTCAGCTGCAGTAATTAGATGCCAAAGATTCATTTGAACAGCCTTGCGAGACAGGCATCCCTAATGCATGCATGAGACATTGCTTTTTGCGTTATCCAGGGCTTTCTTAGTAATTTGGATTAAGAGCCCATCTTGCTGCTTCTGCTGCTAAAACCTTGGTGCGGAGCCACAAGTCCTCCCACCAGCACAAAACCCCTTCCCTGCCCAGCTGCCAAAAATGCTGCACTGGAGCCTGTCCCTAAGATAGCCTTGGGCTCCCGAAACAACATGGTCCCCTGGGGCAGAGTTTGACTGCAGTCTGTGCACATCCCATGAGATGCTCTGGGCTCCTTTCCAGTGATGAATTTATCCTAACCCCAAAATTTCTGACCTCTGATCAAGCAGACACAGTGGGGAGCTTGGAAACATTGAGCATTTCTGCAAGGCTCTGCTCTCTTTGCTTTTTCCTTTGCCTTTCCAGATACTCCATCCTCCGGCTGATGATTGAACAAAGGCTGGAAGAGATCTCTGAAGGGCCAGCAAGGCTGTGAAGCAGTTTGCAGCACTGCGCCTTGCTTACAATGCAAGAGGTTTGCATGAAGGACATCCTGTACTGAACCCTAAATGCTCATTGCTCTGGGAGCGGACCCACCTGCCTGGACTGCTCCGTCTTCGAGCCAACCCAGCCTCCTGCGTCAGGCAGAGCAGTTCAGACAGCTTTGATGCATCTATTGCCATGTCTGGATGTCACCCAAAAAATTCAAGCTCATGGGGTGCCGGCACACTCAGGGTAGCCCCGTCCCGTGCACGGGGCTTGGCAGCTTCTTTGCAGCATCCTCAGACAGCTCCTTCTCTGCAAATGCTTTTTCTGCTCCTTTCTGTACACAGAGAGCCAGGTGCAGGGCGCTGGCCAGCAGCAACACAATTGGCTTCGGCTGAAACCTCAAATGCCTGTAAACCCCAGCTAAAAAAAAGAAGAGATTCAGGAGAAGGGCAAAGCCGCTGAATATGGGGACGAGAGGGGCTGCAAGTGTTCAAGAGCAATAACTTCAGCTCCGTTTGGCGATGCTCTCTTCCATGGTTTGCATGCGCAGTGCCTGGAGGAGGCCAAATAGCACAAATAATTCCTCTCAGATTTTTTTTTTTTAAAGCACATTTCTATTGCAATAATTCACAGGTGATGGGAAGGTTTTGTACATCCCTAAAGGACCTCTGAGAATTGCTTTCTTCTGCTTTTGCCATTGAAAGCAAAACAGGATTGAATGTTGGACTTACAGTGAAAGAGTTATTCTGCTGTGTTTCTCCCTTAAACCTGCATCACGTTGCCTAACCCCCCCCTCTTTCTAATTTGCACTAATTTTACTGTGGGATTTAAAAAAAGAAACAACACACCTGATGTCAAACCTCCTGGTAGATATAACATGCCAAATACTGCTCACAGGAGCCGCTCATGGTAATGAGCTGCTCCTGAGGGATGCTGTAAGGAAACTGGAGCAGCACAGGAACAGATCATCTGTGAACTCTCCTCATCTCATTCTTTTGGGGGGATTTTGCGTGTTTGTGCATTGCTGGTGTTGAAACTGAGTCTGGGGGATGTTTCTGCTTGTGTGTGAGGATGGCAGGAGGGGGGGAGAGACAAAAATAGTTTTGTTTTGCAAGGCAAATGCCTCTCTCCTTCAACGCTATACCAGCAATATCAATTTTATACCTCGATGTGAACTAAAACTCTGATTTTGTCCCTTAGTTTTTTTACGATATATCTTTGTAACTTTTTTTAATGGTACCTTTTACACCTTTAACACATGTTACAAAAAGTATTGTCCAGTGACAAAAGCGTTTCATGTATTTGGAGGACAACTGTGGCATTGCTTCATTTATTAACAAGAAAAAAAGTCTGTAGCAACTTAATACCGTGTGGAAGCACATGAGTTAGAACCCGTTTTGTTCAAAATAAAGCACTTTGTGGATAGAAACGCTACTGAGAAATAGGCTCTTCACATGAGCTGTTTTTTCCTAGGTGCTATGAGAGAGAAAAGCAAAACTCTGCCAGCATGAGGGCTGAGGTGTTTCCTAAGGAGAAGCATCCTGTGTTGCAGATTTGGAGACTCGCAACCCAATCACCAGGGTGATTTTTGTGAGAATTTGCTGCTGTGAGGTTTATCTGGCCCTTAAGCAGACTGTTTATCCCCATGCATCATGGTTAGCGTGCTCGATCCTCTGGGTATTTCTCTTCCAGAACATAAAAGTCATGTCTGGAAGGAAACTTGTGCGTTGATTGGGCTTGTTTTAAACCCAGTGAATTTTTCAACCTGATGCATTTTGTTTTTTCTCCTTCATGACGCTGAGCTTGCTGGAAGCCACCGTCTCATGTTAGCCAGCCCAGTGAAATTTATCCCTCCCCGTGCAGGAGGGGAAACGTGTGACGTTGGCCCTTGTTGTCGATGTTTTATCAGCTGGGAAAAGCCCAGTGTGAGTTGAGCCCCGCGCGTGCAGACGGGAAGAGGCAGTTCCAGCGCGGCCACGGAGGCACGGTAAGGGCAGCTCATAGCCATGTGGCATGGCAGAGCGGGATAAGAGGATAAGATGTAGTGTGGATGGAGCAGTGAAAACTGCAGGTTTGCAGCATGCACCAGAGCTGGGGGTCGGGATGGGGAGAGCAGCCCAGGGAGGCATTGCACCCTGCCTGGGCACTTCGGCACCAGGGTTTTCGCTGGGATTTGATCCATGAATGTGGGTGCTGCAGGGAAAAAGGGGAGGGAAATAGGAAGGAAAAGAGTAGTCTTAATTTTTGTGGGGCTTTGCTGCTCAGGTTTGCTGCATTTCCAGCCTCACTGCTCCAGTAGCAGTGATGCAGCTGCAAACATCTGGAATGGGGACATGCACCTATCCTGGCTTTCTTTATAGCAAAAAAAAAAAAATAAAATCTGGTATTACGATCTTTGGAGGAGCATGCCCTCTTAACAGTGGAAAAGTTGGCAAATTTAACTAATTAAGCCCTTTTTTTGGAAGTTCTGTGTTTGCACTGCCTCCCATGTGTCAGGCTTGGGGGGGGGGGGGGGGCGGAGGGGTCACGCCTGGCACCTTCTACCAGGGGAAATGCTGACGCAGGGATGCTCTGCCGCCTTTCATTCAGCCAGGGCACCCAGCCACGGGGCTCTGCCTTTTCAAAAGGCTTTTGTCGACACGGCTCAGTGATGGCTCAGCAGCTTCGGCACAATCAGCCTGTTTGCTCAGCCGGAGGGGCGGCGGGGGAGTACAGGGGAGTCCTCACCATGCTGCCACGCTGCTTTTCGCTGGGTCACAAAAATGAAGGTGCAGCTTCTCTCAGGAGCTCAGGAGCATTCGCATCGCATGTTGGCATCGCGGGAGGTTGTGCCACAACAGCAGTGCCAACCCTCCGGGCTAACTTTGTATGTATTAAATATGCTGACTATGGTAAATAGTTTAAATAACAGATGAAATAATAGGTTAAATAACATGATAAATATGTTAAATATATCAAATATATTTGATGTCCCTGCCCGTGGTGGTACGGTTGGACTAGATGGCCTTTAATGCACCTTCCAACCCAAATCAATCTATGGTTCTTTGACTACATCAACTACATAAAATACATCAACTATGTCAACTATATCAACTACATGAAGCATATCAAATACAAAATCAAATACATTAGTATAGTGTAGTGTAGTATAATATAACACAATACAATGTAAGAAAATATAAGACGTATCGCTTGGCCTGATCTGGATGCGAGCTAGACGGCTGCATGCACAGAGCACACAAGGAGGATGCCGGTGCTCACCATCCCTCCTTGCGCCCCTTCTGCAGGTCGTGCAGGATGAGGCCCCGCGATGCCTGGTGCTGGGTGGTGGTGCTGCTGCTCGCCCTCTTCAGCGATGCTGCCGGTGGCCGCCGTGGAGCTGGAGGAAGAGCCGGGGCACGTGGAGGAGGAGGCGGTGGTGGCGGGGGGCTGCGTGGGGGCTTTCGCGCTGTCTCCCGTGGCGGCGGCACCCCTAGCCGTGGCTCTAAGGTGGCAGGGGCCATCGCAGCTGGTGCTGCCGCGGGGTACGGCATGGGGCTCCTGGGACGCCCGCGGCCATCTCGTCTTGGCCACGGCCCCCCAGCCGCCCGGCAGCCTCCACTGGTGGGGGGGTTTCATGCCCCAGTTTGGCCAGAGCTGGGGGCCAAGCGGGGACCCCCCAGCCGAGCCCCCAGGGACCAGCACGATGGCATTGTCCCCACTCTGCTGCTGGCTAATGCCATCTGCTTCGTCAGCCACAGGATGCAGTTCTGAGCATCAGTGTGGGGAGGGGGCACGGGCACCTGGGTGACCCCTCTGAGCCGAAGCTGTGGGGATTTACTGGTGCGTGACTGTGCTGGGAGGTGGGATGGGGCTTGGGGGGAGGCGGGAGGATGCTGCTGTCTTGGTTTCCCCCACTGGCATGACGGGACCCTCTTTGAGAGCTGGAGCCGAGCAGCCATCACCACACTCGCGGCCACCTTGGGGCCAACTGGATCCTGCAAACCCATCAAGCATACAATCAAATCAAGCCCTGCAAGGAAGTGTCAATATTTGCACTTGGATGGTGGCAGGCAGCCCTGGATCAGCCCCACCAGCCATGGTGCTTGGGATCTGGTTTTGCACTGCACGGCTTTGCAAAAAGATGCCCCTTCCCCCCCCCCAGAAAAAAGCACAGAGATTCAGTGGGGACATGGGGCTCCAAAATGAACCCCTTTGACTTGCAATAAAGTTTGGCCTAGAGACAGCCTCTTGCTCCAGTTTGCAGTATTGGGGCATACCTTCTTGGACTGCAGATTTGCTTGTGTCATGGGGAGCCTTAAACCAAATCCATCATATTTAGTACCATCTGCAGTCTGGGAAGCCCTGCACTGCTAAGGGACATTGCAGAGAGGGTGGCACTGGGGGTAACCACACTGTCTGGGGACTAACTCCTCCTGTCCCATCTCTCCAGCATTAATATGACCAAATCTGTCCCAGTCTTTAGCATCCCCTGTCCAAAACACAGGCAGCTATGGGATTGCCCGTTCTCCGGGGTGTGGGGGCTCCCTGCTCCAGGATTTGCCCTTTGTGGATGTTTCGGGTTTGCTTTTCCTCCAGGCCTTCCCAGCAGAGAAATTGATGCAAATCCTCTCTGATGTCCTTCTGGGAAAAGAGGGATCCTTTTGCCCCAGGTCCTGCATTTTTATCTCTGTTCTCTGTCTTGTGTGGTTAAACCTCTCCAAAAACCTGGTTGAGGTGCAGCAGCTCAGCCACTGCTGCAAGCAAAGAGGAACCAAGCAAACTATTGTGGTGTCCCCAAAAAACAATGGGGCAGCCCCCAGCTTCATCTTCCTGCAGGTAAGGATAAATATCGCTGAGCCTGGTTTTCTCACTTAAATGATGCTGAGTATGATTTTCTGTCACCTCTCCTCTGGCTTAGGACACAGCCTGGGTTCACTTTCAGGTTGAACAAGTACAGCTGTTCCTATAATGCACTGGGGGTTGGTTGGTTGTTTTTAGCGTGCTTAGGTGATGTAAATGATAAGCCTGAATTTACATCTTCCAACCCATGTTTTGCATCCTGACCTGCCCAGGCTAGATGGCAGGACCATGCTACGAGCATCCTCCACTCAACCATCTGATTTGCAGCCTGAGTTCAGAGATGCCACAGCTTCATGCAGTCCCACCTTTTTCTTGCTTTTTCCCTCCGAAGGGTATGCAACACATAGGGCATGCACAACCACCACCCCCAACCACCTTTTTATGAAAGCAACAGCAGGCGAGGAAAGGGCATTTTTCATTCCTTTTCCTCTGAAATAACAACTCCTGAGACATCAGAGCTGCCTTGGGAGGTGTATTTGGGAATAAGAGCATTGCAAAAACATCTCCAGGGCTGCTGTTTGGAGCTGGGGCACAGCTCGGACAGGAGATGGAGCTGTCGTCCGCTTGACGGCAAGTGTCCGGCAGCGATGCATGTCCTGCACATCCCCTGCACATCCCTCCTCCAGCTCTGTGCCAACTGTCCAGCTGTAACATCACTTGCACTAAAAACACACTTTTTAGAGGGTTTCGGGTGTTTTGTTTGTTTGTTATTTGGTAGAAAAAAACGTGTGGTGTTGTTCAGCCTCCATAGGGAATGCTTATTTGTCAAGTGAGGGTTTTACCTTGATAAAGAGATTTCAAAGACAGCAGAAAAAAAACTACCTCTAAACTATTGCATTTGCACTTTATTTCTCCTTTATCAGCATGGTAAATCAGAAACACTTTCTGTTTGTTTGGCAGCAAAGCTCCACGAACACTGCAGGATTTGCAGTATTTAGCCAATTAATTCAGTGCTGTGTGGGCACAGAGGGTGGACATAGTTTTTTTGAGCCTCCTCCAAGCATTGCCGAAGTCAGTGTTTCCACCTGCCTTGCTGGCCCTGGAGCAGCTTCATCTACTTTGAGTGAAGTGCAGGAAAATGTCTGGCTTCTGGGGGGGCTGGAAATAACCATTTTGTGTTGCTGTGTGCTGAGGTCAGACCTTCCCTTACTGGAACTTGGGAATGACCCAACTTGCCATGCAGATGTTGCTAGCCCCAATATCAGTACACTCATCTTGAAAATGTGTTTTTCTTTTTTCTTTTTCTCTTTCTTTTTCTTTCTTTTTTTCTTTCTTTCTTTCTTTCTCTTTCTTTCTTTCTTTCTTTCTTTCTTTCTTTCTTTCTTTCTTTCTTTCTTTCTTTCTCTTTCTTTCTTTCTTTCTTTCTTTCTTTCTTTTTCTTTCTTTCTTTCTTTCTTTTTCTTTCTCTTTCCTTCCTTCCTTCCTTTCTTTCTTTCTTTTTCTCTTTCCTTCCTTCCTTCCTTCCTTCCTTCCTTTCTTTCTTTCTTTCTTTCTTTCTTTCTTTCTTTCTTTCTTTCTTTTTCTTTTTTTTCTTTTTCTTCCTTTCTTCCTTCCTTCCTTCCTTCCTTCCTTCCTTTTTCTTTCTTTCTTTCTTCCTTCCTTTCTTTCTTTCTTTCTTTCTTTCTTTCTTTCTTTCTTTCTTTCTTTCTTTCTTTCTTTCTTTCTTTCTTTTTCTTTCTTTCTTTCTTTCTTTCTTTCTTTCTTTCTTTCTTTCTTTCTTTCTTTCTTTCTTTTTCTTTCTTTCTTTCTTTCTTTCTTTCTTTCTTTCTTTCTTTCTTTCTTTTCTTTCTTTTTCTTTCTTTCTTTCTTTTTCTTTCTTTCTTTTTTCTTTTCTTTCTTTTTTTCCTTCCTTCCTTCCTTCCTTCCTTCCTTTTCCTTCCTTCCTTTCTCTTTCTCTCTCTTCTCTCTTTCTCTTTCTTTCTCTCTCTCTTTCTTTCTCTCTCTCTCTTTCCCTCTTCCCCCTTTTTCCCCATTTCCCTCGCTCTTTCCTTCTTTCTCTCTCTCTTTCTCTCTTTCATTTTGTTTTAAATGTTGAGCTTACCTGCAGTTTGCTGGAACAGGATCTGGGTCCTCTAAGCCCAACCCCAAAGAACCATGCCTTCACTGCTACCATTTTATATTTATTTGAAGTTTGAAGTTGCTCGTTTCTCGGCTTGCAATGTGTTAATTAATAAGAAAGGTTAGATAAAGCTTTCCCAGCGTGCAGAGAACAGCCATGCAGGCCATTCCTTGGCCATCTGCAAAGACATTTTCTCCACTTCCCCTTGGGGAAGCATCCTGCAACATCTGTCTGGAGATGGAAGGGACGAGCTGCTCCTGTGCACCTTGCACTTGGAGCAATGAGAAATCCCACCCAGGATCACAAGCAGGGCTGGGGCAGCTGAAGTGGTGTGTTTTGGGGTGCTGCATCTCTTTGCACCCCTAAAATGACCTGGGAGCATTCTAAGATATTCAACTGCAATTATTTACGCTAACCGACCTGCTGAAGGCTGGGTTTGGGTGGCGGCTGGGTTGCTTTCACAACTGAATTGGTGCAGGAGAAAAGCTGAGTAGCAGTCCCAGGGAAGCTTAGGGAAGAGCCAACAAAGTCATAGGGGCTTTTTATTCCCCAAATCCTCCTCTTCATCACCATTTTTTTGCATTGCTCTGGAACAGCAAGGATGTAATGTTGGAGATCTTATCCCCCTCACTTTGGTAACTAGCTCCAAATAATAAAATTTGCTCATTTCTTGCCTGCCATCTATTTTTTCACCCCACTCCCCATTTGGGGCTCCTTACCGATAGACAGAGATAATGTGGTTACACCCAGTAGCTAATTTCAAGGAAGAAAAAACTTTTGCTCTTTCCAGACACCTATGGGAGCTCTCGATCCCTGTTAATGACTTTTTGTGGTTTCCTTCTCTGAGCAGGCTTCTTGCACTCAGAAATAATAATCTATTTAGTGCTGAATATTTTTTTCCCCCGCCAGAAGTATGAAAAAGAGACACTTTGGGGGTTTACCTGGAGCACTGCTTGAAGACCAAATCCTTTAGTGTGCTTGTGGGAAGGGGGTTTTGCAGTACAATTAATAGCATTCTGCATGGCCTCAAACCAAACCAGTCCAAGCTGCAAAAAAAGGCACCATCACGCTGAGGAGCCCAAACCCTTCAGTTCGTTTAATCGCAATCTTTAATCTTCGCTACATTCCAAATGGCCCAAAAGTTGTGCTGTTTTTTGAACTATGGGAGATTCCAATTTCTGGCAGCAGTAAGTATAGTTTGAGGCTTCATATGAAGTTGTTCAGCATTATCTCCACTGAAATAGCAAACATTAAAGCTCTTTTATTGGACAAGCAGAGGGAGGAATACAAGGTTCAAATGGGGAGAAGATATCCTGGTCCTCAGCTGTTGTTTTGGCTTTATTAGAAAATGTTTGTTGGATGGCACGGAAGCCAGTTGTGGAAGCAGGGGAGAAGAGGTTAACTCAGATTGTGGTTTCTGGGTTAAATTCAGTGTTAAAGGGGAACAATATGTCCACGTGATGGGAGGCAGGGTCAGAAAGGGCAAAAGAAAGCTGCTTCTATCTGAAGCACATCCCTACAGAATGCTTCCGAGAGAGAAAGTGGGCAAGAAGCGGGGAAAAGGGGAAGAAAATGGGGAAAACAGGTGATGAGACCAGGATGTCACCAAAGCCCCGGGATGGGGTGTGGGATCTCAAGATGGCAAGAGCTAAAACTGCAGGGAGGCGTTCGCATGAAGGAGGCTGACCTGCACCTTCGCTTCACCTGTTTTAATTTGCACCAGATGTCGAACACTTAGAAAAGTATTGGAAGGTAAAATGCAGTGCATGCGCTGTTACAAATTTACAAAACAGTCGCGTATCACAAAGTACATGTTAACTCCATGTCCTGCTTTTGCAGTGAATATCCCAAAAGATTTTGTTGCTCTGTGTTTATGTATATCTCCACTTAGCTTACACTGATGCGAAAATCATTTAGAATGGTTTGATATCGCCAACAGGGGCATTCAGTGCCAAAATACATGATATATATCAGATCTATGCGGTGTTAAGTAGCTTGACAAGTGTAACTTTACATATACTACAGCCTATATACAAATCAGCATCAACCAACGCACAAGAAGCAATAGTTTCAGCTGCCATTGCCATGGCAGCTGTGCCGTGAGTGTGTCAAATTATTTGTGAAAGGTGGTTTTCCAGCATCGCCAGTTCCTCAGGGTTCATTTTATCAATGCTGTTTGCTGTATCAGTCCAGTTTAGGTGATTTAAGTC
This sequence comes from Anser anser, assembly GCF_964211835.1. NCBI lineage: Eukaryota > Metazoa > Chordata > Aves > Anseriformes > Anatidae > Anser > Anser anser. Next base: position 5,954,306 of record NC_139747.1, read on the forward strand.
CCTCCCTGTGTGACTGATCCCCCTGGGAATCCCTTTGGATATATTTTTCCATCCTTTGGGTTACAGTGCTGATGGCAAATAATGACCATGCTTCCATGACTGACTGCGCAAGATGCACTCAACACCCATAGCACTTAAGGAAAAGCATTTTCTCGGGCTGTAACATTGCAGGTGTTACTTCGGGGGGCTTTTCTTGGGCATTCAGGTATTCACACTTGCCTCCTTTGGGCAGGCTACAAAAGGCAGCAAGGCTCAGCTGAAAGCAAAGTGGTGCGGGGCGATATTCCAAACCCAGCCCTGGTGGGACTCGGAAAGTAGCTGTGGCTTCAGCCTTGCTATTCCAAACCCACTTTTTTGGGGGTGGGGTGCTGCTGCAAGAGGTATTTGCAGCATGCCAGCTGCAGCATTGATATGTTCCTATGTACATGGTGAGGGTGGTTTTGGGGGATTAAAGGGTTAAAACTACACCCAGCAGCCCAGGGTCTTGCTTGGAGCACCCCAAAACCCATAAAACCCCATGGAATGCAAGAGTGCTGAGCATTCGTGCTCAGAGTTGCAACACTGGCGTGTCCCAGGGAAAGGCGTTTTGGTGTTGCTGTTGCTAAACGGATTAGGTAAAACCCTGCTTCCTAGCAAAGAGGATTTTCAGAAATGCTCTTGCAGGGATGATGAAGGCTGGGCAAGCCCATCTCTGTTGGGCCCATCACTCTTGGGGTGACCCCAAAGAGGAGGAGGAGGAGGTGGTGATGACTGTTTTTTGGGCATCCTACTCCATCACTGGCAGCTGTCCTGACACAACCAGGACAGGGCAAAATTTACTCATGGTTGCCCAAGTTGGAGCCTGTAGGGAGGCAGTGGGGGACATCAGTGCCCACTCACCCTGACAGCTCTTCACCAAAGGTGGACAAAGTGAGGACAGGGGAGGGGAACCCCTCGGGTGGGCTCAGGGACATGAAGACATCTCACCGTTGCAGGGCCGGGGTGCAACACCCTATCAGTGCATGGCAAAGAGGGTGGCAAGCAGGAGGAGGAGGGCGAGCCAAGCATCGGCAGGGTGCAGCCGGATGCCCGAGGCCAGGCGGTACTCGCGGTACTGCTGCACGCACATCTCACGGATCACTTTCGTCACCACCTTGGTCTCCAGCTCCGTCTCCGTTTGGTTTGCCCCTGGGCCTGCCTCCGAGCCGTTCTTCTTGGCAGCGGGGCCAATGTTGTACTCAGTCACTGTGATGTTGAAGCAGTCAGCTACGAACATGTCTTGTGTCACAGGGCTGGTGTAATCCCGGTAGTAAACCCGGTTGGGATAACGTGCTGAGTTCTCGTTCCACCACCTGTACTCGTCGGGGCTGTCGAAGTGGTAGTGCATCCCCGACATGACGCGCCCCATGGCGTAGCCCCCCAAGCCCCCCACCACAGCACCTGCTGCTGCTGCCCCAGCCACATGCTTGAAGTTGGTCTTTGGGGGTTTCCACGGCTTTTGGTGGTGATAGTTTCCTCCACTGGATGGGTTGTATCCCCAGCCGGGATTGTGGGGGTACCCTGGGTTATGTGGGTACCCTGGGTTGTGGGGATACCCCGGGTTGTGGGGATAGCCAGGATTTTGGGGGTAGCCGGGCTGGCGGGGGTAGCTGGGCTGGCGGTGGCTCCCAGTGCCCCAGCCACCCCCACTGGGTTTGCCTTTACCCTTCTTGGAGAGGGCAACATCAGTGCAGGCACCAAGGAGCAGGGCCACCAACCAGCAGGTGACGAGGAGCCTGGCCATGGCTGCAGGTACAAGGACAAGCAGTGTGTTAGGGGCAGGGGACAGAGACCCCCAGCTGTTGTCTGCACCATTTGTAAGCATGACAGGCTTTATGCTTGCTTGCATCCAAATCATGCATCATATAAAACACACATCATCCCCTTTAATCTAGCTACAGAATGAACAGTTTGAGCTTAAATGATTGTTTACTCCCTTCTCCCTCCCCCCAGAACCCCTATATCTCTACCTTCCCTTGCTTGGAACCTCCTGTACAGCTTTCCATAAGCCACAAGGGCCAGCTCTGCTGCTAACAGCAATTCTCAATAGTGGAAAAAAGAATTTTGGGAAAAATGCTTAACCAGACCTGAGATTTACACTCAGGCTCTCCCTGGAGATCTTCTGCAAAAGAATGAAATTCACTGTGTTTTGCCCAAGTCCCTGTTTATGCACAACAGACCTTAACTGAAAACCAGCTGGTGGTGTCTTTCTGGTTAATGTATTTGCAAAGCTGCTTACTCAGCATTTTGCTGCTGGCATCCCGGGGCATGCAGGATGCCAGGAGTCCCTTACACTTACAGTAGCTGGTGGGAGGAAGAAATGCCACTTTAATGAGCTGTTATCTCCCTGTGAAACAGTGAAGGAGTAATAAACACCAGGTCTATGCCTTTGGAAAACACCTTCTGAACTGAAAAACCCCTTCAGGTTCCACATGCAGCACGAAGGAGCATCAAGTTACTGCAATCCTCATGATCAGTAAGCGTGTCCAGTAATACAAAAGGGTAGACAACGTGCTGGGCATGCTTTCTGGCTCATCTTGCAGCAAGAAGTAACCGCATTTTGGATCTTGAGTGTTTTTTGCAGGCATTAATGGTCACAAGTAAATCCAAAGACAAGTTTAATGCAGATAACAGATGGCTCTTGTGAGATATTGCTTTTAACAGAGCAAACAGCCACAACAATTTCCTCTTGAAGCCAGAACTTTTTCCTTTTGCATACCAGCTAAGGTTTTATGCTCCATGAAAAAGGACACTAATCTCTTTCTATTCAGGTAGTAATGCCCTTTTACCCCTCAGAAAATTCTGGCCTGAAACAATCTAGGAAATCTTGAATTGCGGCACTTTAACAGCAGCATTTTGGTTGGGATCACTAGCAAGAGTCTTAAATAACAACAGGGAGGATGCAGTGAGGTGACCCCTGTGATGGGGAGGAAATCCAGTCTTGGCAGCTGCTTTTCACCAGGTTTGCTGCTTTCCCAGTCCCACAGTACCCACCCACTTGGGAGCAAGCAACAATGAGATCAGCTAGTTTAAAAATAGCCAGAAGACATGTCAAAAAATTTGGATGGGTGAATGCTCCCTTGGGATCTCAAAGAAGGATTTGGAAAATAGGGAAAAAAAAAAAAAGCAGCAAGTTGGCAGCTCATTTTAAGACATGTGACTTCCTGAAGCAAGTTGCAAGGGGTGGAAAAATAACCCTAAAACACAGCCTTGATGAAAACAGGTTTTGGGAAGGCCCCAAAGGATATTCCAGCCCGGCAGTACCGACCTGATCCCCTAATTGTATTTCAGCTCTGACAAACCCCGGGGGGGGGGGGGGGTTCGGTTGTGTTTGCACAGCTAATTACTGAGCTCCTCAGGTGGCTGAGCTTCTCCCTTAATAAACGCAATTAAAACCCTGCAAGAGATAAGGAATGCGGATGCACTTACCTGGGGGTGAGGTGCCTGGTCTCAGTAGCTGCTTTCTTTGTCTCAGAGATAATATTTATGATGTGACTGATCTGAGAAGCCTTGAATGGAGATGATTGATTAATTCAGCTGATTTATGGCACTCGGGGAGGGGTAGAAGGAGGGTTTTATGTCTGCACCCGTGTTTACAACCACAGTGCCAGCATGGCAGAAGGGAAAGGGAAAATGGAGGTTGCATAGAGCGATTGCGAACAGCAATTACATGTGTGGGAGTGTGCAGCTGTGCGGGGGGCTGTCAGATACAGCTTTGGCCCCGGGGAGGAAATCCAGCACCCCCTGCCAAAATCACCCCAGGCCAGGCCTTGCTACAGTGCCCTGGGCCCAGATGAGGGTAAAGGAGAAAAGAGAGAAGGTGGAGAAGGGGTAGGGCAAGGGCAAGGCAGAGGAGCAGTGGGGTAGAGGGGAAGACGCTCGGTTTGTGCTTCGAGCCGAGCCCCCTCTGCAATGCTGGGAATTGCTGAGTGCCGGTGGCACCGGGGCCACAAAAACAGGGCTGGGGGAGGTGTAAGACATGACAGCTGCTTTCTGATAATAACATCCCTGCCTTTCAGAAATCCCCCCTTTTTCCACCCCCCCCCCAGCACCAGGGAAGCACAATTTTGCACCACTGGGCCCCAGGCTCCCACAACACCGGGCGAATAAAACACCGGGGGTCGACCGGGGGGGGAGCGACGACATTTTTCCACCAGAATCAGCCCGGAATCGGAATAACCAAGCAGCGGCAAGCAGCAGAGCTCTTTTAAGGCTGGCAGTCTCCTTCGGAGCTGGAAATGCCTATTTTAGGCAGCGAAGGGAGGGCAGCCCTCATCCCCTAAGGCGATTCAGCCGTCAACGCCGCGCAGAGCCCAGCTCCGACCATCGCCCCGGCTGCCCCCCAGCCCCCGCCTGGCTTCGTGCCCCCCAGAGTCCCTGCCCCGGCACTCACCACCGCCTGCTCGGCTCAGGATGATCCAGTCCCGGCCGCAGAGACGGGGGAAGGAATAAATAGCGAGAGGGAGGAGCCGGCTGCCGAGCACAAGCTGCACAGCCTGGCCAGCACCCTCCTTCCCCTCGGAGAGCACAGCGTTTTGGGTTCTTCCCTATCTCTCCCGGCATGTACGAGCAATGCAAGAGGCAAAACTGGAAAATTGCAGCGCTTGGCTGGTTTATTCACGAGTTGTTTCTATTCGGTGATATTCAAGAGTTGTTTGTATTTGGGATTTGGGGCTGGGTTGGAAAGCTCAGTGTCAGGGCTCTGGGTGCCGCAGTATGAGAAGCAAAGGAAGCTTTTAGTGGTGCCGTTTGTATCCAAATCCATTAGCTTGTAAAAACCCATCCACTGTAAAATATACAGAGAGAGATACTCTGCAGCTTGATGAGTAGAGAATAAAATAGACTTAGACCGACAGCAGAAATGATGGGTCTGTCTTCTGAGTTCATCTTGCTTTGATTGAGTGAAACGGCAGAGCAGTTGCAGAGCTCCTGTAGATGTGTGTTTTGAGGTATGCCTCTACCACAAACACTAATTAAAAATGATATGTGATGCTCATGACAAGCTTATATAGCCCCCTTTGTTTGGAGGATAAGGGAATGTATGGCTATAGTGCGCTAATGGCTCAGGCAAGTTTTTCATCTGGCCTTAATTCCCATCCTTTAGGTTAGGCTACGGTAAAAGGGTTGAGCCTGGAGCACCCAGGGGCACTGGCACAGTGGTTAGGAGATGCAATTGCACCTTGAAGCTAATTGCACCCAGATGGATTTCTGCATGGCCGCCCTGGTGGTACTCCCACCACTGGATTACACAGTACATCTGGCCATAAAGAGGACTCCCAGCCCCTTGCTCCATGTGCTTCTCTATCCATCTGACCAGATTATATTTGAAAAAAAAATTAAAAAAAAAAAAAAAGAAACTTCTGTCTGGCAGGAAGTGGGTTGTGCTGGGTGGTTTGGCTGTGCCTGCTTGACATACATATTCATTTCTATATGAAAAAAATAAATAACTGGGTCAGGATTAAGGTCAGCTATTACAGGCCGATTGAATATTTTTCCTGTAATATGTAGACACATTCATTCCTCTTGTGGGTGCACAGATGGTTCCTGATTCCCTGGGTTTGGCTTAAGCACTCATCAGTGGACTATCTATCTAAAATCCAAAGCATCTGTGAAGGAAATACAGCACCAGGGACTGGACGGTTGAGATCAATCCATCAGTGACTTCTAAAAAACAAAATCTCTCCACCATAATCTGTTTCAGAGGAACTTCTCACCTTGTTTGGGGAAATAGAGAAACTCTGTTGGATCCCAGCTGCAGTTAGAACAGGACCAGCCAACTGATTAATTTTATTGTAGAAGTTAGCAATACTGAAAGCACCCAAACCTGCAGCATCTCTTTAACCGAGCCACACAAACTCTTTCTGCAGTGTTCCCTGCTTTAAGTATCTTGGGGTGAAATTTCTACTGGCAGAAACCTGAGAGCTGTATCGATCTGTGCTGGAGGTCAGCCCTTCTTCATCTTCAGCCTCAGCCACAGCTTAGGCGGATGCAGTAATGCAATGTTAAGTGAGGAGGGAGTTGGTGCCAGGCTAGAAAGCATTAATGGGCTGTTTTTTCTTGTAACAAATAGAAAGAACTGACTTTGTTTTAATAATGAGAGCTGTGCAAGAGCTGCAAGAGGACCCAGATCCATGTGACCCTACTTCATTGCTTCTCATTGATTTTTTTTTTTTTTCTGAAATTTTGGTTTAATTCATGCACAATGCTTCAGTTCACATAGTGCACTCTGGCAATTTGGCTCGCCTGGGGAAAGCCACAGCTTGTAAATGCAGGGGAAAGCATGAAAATAGTTTGCGTGAGGTTTACTGGATATAAGTTTTTGGGGTGATCTGACAGGTTTTGGAGGTGGGGATTAGATCACCAAGTCTCACAGCCCATCCCTGTCCTGCAGTTGCTCCCTGGAGCTGGGAACACATCTGGGCTTGAGCTGGCTCAAGCACAGTCACCTCATCAGGAAACCTCTTTAGAATAGAATAGAAAAGAAATTTAATTTAGTTTAGTTGTAAGAGACCTTCAAATACCATCAAGTCCAACTGCCTGACCATTTCAAGGCTAACCAAAAGTTAAAGCATATTCTTAAGAGCATTATTCAAATGCCTCTTGAACACTGGAGCATCAGTCATGGAGCTCAAAGCATGGAACATCAATCACCTTGCTAGGAATCAGCTAGGAAAACATTCCCTCCATAGGAAATGCTTTAAACCCTTCAAGGGCAATAATAGCTGCAAACAATCTTCCCTTTATGTGCTTGAAGGGTTAATGAAATACATTTTTGTATTTGTAAATTGGTTTATTTTCTGGTATCACCACTGAACAATCTCTTATGTGAAATGCTCTACTTCGGGATTTTCTTGAGAAGGCAATATCTCAGTGATATCTGGCTCTTGCCTCAATGAGAGCAGAGAAAAGGCAATCTGGGGAATAAATGGGGCAATGGCAGTGCAGGGAAGGAAAGCACCAGGGGCAACTGTACAAGAGAAAAGGACAGATGTCATTCAGTCAGGCTTAATTTTCCATGTCATTGTTCAATTAAAAACAAAACAAAACAAAACAAAACAACTATTAAGGGATTTTGCATAGGGCTTCATTGCACACACAGGGTAAAGCTCCACCAGGGTTCAAGTCCCTGGGGACCGCAGGAAAGGCAGGTCCCTACCAACAAACAAGAAATGCCGCACTGGGCCTATTTTTAGAACAAGGGGGTTTTCCACAAGGCTCTGAAGAATTACATAGAAATCTTGAATTGCACATTTATTCTGCATTGGAATGCATGAGGGGAAAGTGCAGCTCATGGATGGTGTTTCTCCTTCACTCTTGAGTGCAGTAAGTTTTCCTGTTAAAAACAAATAAATAAAAAGACTGTACAAATTTGTAGCCCTTTGCCATTGGTGGAAGCAAGCCATGATGCTCCTTACAAAACTGGTGTGAGCAGGACACTGAATGCATGCACCTTCACTCTATCACAGGCAGCAACTGCACGACCTCTGATCCTGTGGAGAAGTCACAGCTAGTTCCTAATCCTGGAGACAGACAAGGACACAAATGGCCCAAAAATGTGCCAGGAGAGGAAACACGAGGGAAAAGCAAGCAAAGCAATTTTTTCAAGCGCCATCTCATGCTGTTTCCAGGATTTTATTTTTTAACAGATGCAGCTCTGTTGCAAAGCCAAAAGCTGGAATGGAAAAATGAAAGAATAAATCAATTCATGCCTGCCCCAGCAAATGAGACTGCCTGCAGCCATGGTTCTGGGGCAGGGGGAGGAATTATATCCCCCATGCTTGTATCTCCTTTGGGTTGCAGGTCTCTGCAGCACATTCTTGCAAATCACTCCACAGGCAGACGGGGCTCAGGTACTGGTGTGACGTGATGCTGTGGGCGGAAGGCTCCTATTGAGGGCATAGCTGGGTGAGCATTGAAAGGCATTACTGCTTTTTGCAAATAAGTGAGGTAGCTTTCTTATTGCGTTTCCAAGCCACAGCTTGATCCTTGAGGAAGCAAGTTAGCTGAAGTAGTTGAATGTGAGCTTCTTTTGGAGAACATACCCTCTACTATTAGAGAACTATCTTAAAAGAGCTATAAATATACAGCCACTTGCTACAATCTGATTAGGAGTATAACAAGCTCTGTTGGTGTACACCTGCTATTCCAAGCAGGGGCATGCCTAAGCTCTTTACAGATGGGGGCATCCCTGACTACAGGCTGATGCCTTCCCAGTGATGCACTGCAGCTTTAAAAGATAATCTGCAAGGAGTACAACCCCCCCAGAATTTGCAGGGAGTGGCCCTACTGGCTCTAGTGACATCACTCAGGTGCTGTAACTGTTTTTATTTTTTAAATAACTGCTTTTAAAAAAATATAAAATAAAATAAAATAAAATAAAATAAAATAAAATAAAATAAAATAAAATAAAATAAAATAAAATAAAATAAATAAAAGCTTTTTTTTTGGGGGGGGATACTTTTTCATTTTGGAATAAGCATTGGTAATAAAAGTGCTTTGAAAGAGGAAAAAAAAATCAAGTCTGGGTTCTGCAAGCAATAGCTAGATGAATTTATGGAGAAATCAGGCTACATGGATAAGTAAATCACGATCCTTCAAGGAAGAAGTTTGCTGTCTGAATTCAGATTCAGTATGATATTTTGTTTAAAAATAACTTGTCCTGTGCCTCTGGAGAAGCTGCCATGGGACACTCAGGGTCAGTGCCTTTGGGGGTGAACAATTTGCTTCTGTGTCTGGGAGCATGAGCATGTAGAAGAACCAAAATCCTTAACAGAAAGAGCACATTATGTCCTTTCCTCTCAATAACTTGCTTGTTTGTTTGAAAAGACAAGGACAGGCAGCATTTGGGCTCTTTTAAAGCTCCGTAAAGCTGCAGGAACAAATACTCAGCCAGTGATGCTTTAATCCAGCTTCCTATAAACTTACTCACAGACCTTCCCCAAGTAGCGCAGGACCGACCTGTTGGATCCTGTGCAGGAAAAGCTGAATATCTTTGCCTTTTTTTTTTTTTTTTCAGGGCTAGTAATATCTGACTCACCAGGAGGCTTTCCTTCACCTCTCCCATTTATTTTTAACTTGCAATCCCCTTGGAAGACTTTCAGAAACGGGAGCATGATCAGATGACATAGTGCGGCAGCACTGAGGTCAGCTCCTTAAAAATAATCCAGGGCACACCCCAGGCGGGCGAAGGCACTCCCATTTTCATTGTTTTTACATAAATCATCTGTGCCAGTCTCAGATGCAGTTTCAGGAAATTGCTTCAGTGCCAGTTCCTATCCAGATGGACGTCAGCTGCGAGCTGAAAGCGTGCAGGAGCTTGCCGAAAGCCCAGCTGACGTATTGGAACATTGTCCCTGCAGTGGGAAGGGCGATGGGAGCAGAGATGATGCAGCAGTCCCTGGGGCTGCCTCTGAAATGGGTCTGGTTTGAACTGGGAGAGGGGTAAAACTAATCAGTTTCCCCTATGGGAATTTCAGAAAACACAGGCTGTTTTGTTTTTAATTAAGAAAAAAAAAAAGACTGATATGACACAAGATTGGAGATGGTGAAATGATAAAGAGAACTGTAAAGTGCTTTTTTTTTAAAATCCATATTTTTTTTCTATACATAATTTTGGTCTAGATCTCTGCTTTGTTTATTCACAGGATTTGTTTATTCACAGGAGACTGAATCAAACTCTCACTCCCAGTGACATGGTTTCTAATTCAAGTGCTTGGGTAGGATGAGATGATTAAGCCCACTTCTCTCGCCGAACGTGTGTGCAAATCTCCTTAGCCCAGCTGCTCCTGCCCTAATCTCCCCCTCTTCCCACAGGTAAAGTTTTCCAGGGCCATGTCCACCTTGTTTTCTACCACTGCCACTGCTGAGCATTCATCCCTCTTTCCTCCAGGTATCAGTAAAACAAGCAAAAATAAACTGGGCTTGGGCAATGTGTGCCGTCAGGGCAATTATTATATTTTTTTTAGGCTTACAGCTATTAGGGTTTTTAACACACTGAAACAGTTTCCCACATGATGTGCACCTTTCCATGCATTTTGACGCATCTTCCAGCTGGGAAGCTGACAGGCTTTTTGTGAGGCTTGTGCTGTGGGTCAGGCTCATGCTGAGATGGACCTGGGGGAGCAGTCCCAAGGTAAGGGTGAGGTTGCCATCAAATATATCAATGGCAAGAGGAGGGCCAAAGAGAATCTCCATTCTTTACTGGGTGCAGGGGGAATATGACTATAGAGGATAAGGAAAAGGCTGATGTTCTTAACGCCTTCTTTGCATGTCTTTACTAGCCAGACCACTTATCCTCAGGGTATTCAGCCTCCTGAACTGGAAGTCTGGGATGAGGAGCAGAAGAACCTTCCCACAGTTCAGGTGGAAACAGTTAGAGACCTGCTACTCCACCTGGACTGTCACAAGTCCGTGGGGACCTGGATAGGATGGGTCAATGGACTGAGGCCAACGGCATGAGGTTCAACATGGCTAAGTGCCTACTCTGCTCTGGTGAGGCCACACCTCAAGTGCTGTGCTCAGCTTTGAGCCCCTCACTACAAGAAGGACATCGAGGCCATGGAGCATATCCAGAGAGGGCTACAAAGCTGGTGAAGGGCCTGGGACACAAGTCCTGTGAGGAGCGGCTGAGGGAACTGGGGGTGTTTAGTCTGGGGAAGAGGAGGCTCAGGGCAGACCTTATTGCTCTCTGCAGCTACCTGAAAGGAAGCTGTGGGGAGCTGGGGGTCAGCCTCTTCTTGCAGATAACTAGCGATAACACAAGAGGGAATGGCCTCAAGTTGTGCCAGGGGAGGTTCAGGTTGGAAATGAGGAGACATTTCTTCTCAGAAAGAGCAGTCAGGCATTGGGATGGGTTGCCCAGGGAAGTGGTGGAGTCACCGTCCCTGGGGGTGTTTAAGGAAAGGTTGTACGTGATGCTTGGGGACATGGTTTAGTGGGTGACATTGGTGGTAGGGGGATGGTTGGACCAGATGATCTTGAAGGTCTCTTCCAACCTTAAAGGTTCTATGATTCTATGTTATATGTCAAGGAGATATTATATACCAAAGAGACGTTATATATCAAATACTCAGAGACATTAGTACCAAATCTGCTCCGTGTTTCATTCTTTGCCCTTTTATTTTGGAAGGGGAATTGCTGCTGGGGAAAAGCTTTACTGTCCCCTGCGTGGGAGCAAGAACAAGCCAGTAATCATGGTCTAATGCAGGGAAGAGACTAGGGAGAAGCATGCTGCTCCAAAGATGCTCCAGATGCTCATGCAGAGTTGTCATGGGCACGGTGCTCCCCATAGCCATCTCCATGGCTACCTCAGCGCTGAGCATTGGAGATGCAAGTGTTGCAGAAACTACGTTGTTAGCTTAAAAGCTGCGTGCTCACTCTTACCTGGTATAAACAAGCACCATTTGGGATGATCCAAAAGGTTTATCCCCAGGGATGCTAGCTGTGAGCTTGAAGGCAGCTGAGATTTGCAAATTTTTTATTTATAAAAAACTGAGATTTGTAACATCACGCCTCAGATGCACTGTTACAGTGAGTGTACTGGGGTGCAGATGCAGCTCATTTTTTTTTTTTTTAATGCAGTGTGATAAACAAAAAAACCCACACATAATATTCCTGCTTTTAGAATCAAGCCAAGATTATCCCATGGGCATGACTTTCCTAAAGGGAAAAAAAAAAAAAAAAAAAGCTACCTCCCAATTAGTCCAGCATGCAGATAAGGAAGTTGAACTTTGCTTGGGGTGTGGAAAAAAATCATTTAGAATTGTGTTTTCTTCCCTGGGTAGCAATTACCTGTAAGCAACAGCAAAGACTTCGCACCATAGCAACATCTAGATTTTGTCAACCAGTTAATATATCTGCAACTGAGATGTGTTAGCATGAGTGGCTGAGCTGATACACTATAGCCTGCAACTCTCCTAAAGGATTTATTCCTTATTTCTATCTCCTGCTAACTCCCACCACCTCTCAGCTGTAGCGTAAATGCCGTGTCTTGCAGACTGCTTGGAGAAAGCTGGGATAAGAAAAGTTATGTTAAATCTGTACAGAACCACTATGGATTAGATTACAAGGATAGAAACATGTAGGCTTGTCAGGGCTTGGAGTTGCTATCTAGCAGGGCTTAAGGAGGATGGAGGAACATAAATCTTGCCAACGGACCAGGAAGATTGCTCACACCAGGCTTGGCACAATGAGGTATCTTGCAAGCAAAGCCCCATCTGCGACCATTAAATAGGAAATAATAATCAGTGCTAATAATACAACATGGTTTATAATTCCCAGGGTATTTTATTGTCTGTATTCTGGCCAGAAACATCTGCACCATTCAAAATATTTTTACGGTATCAATAGTCCAAGGATTTTGTCACGTAAAAAATAAATTAAGCTGGAGCAAATCCTCTGGGACTTGAATTCTCACCAAGCTCAGCATGTGTGGGAGCTGGAGTTATTCTGCTAAAGATTCATTAGGTCATCCATTGCACAAAAAGAACCAAAGATGTTTAGTTTGATACAATCATGTCAACTCCTCAGCAGAGATTAAATTATGTAAAGCTGCAAATTGGGGTATTATTGCTCCCTCAGTAACCACTGTAACTCTTCTGCAAAAATAGCTTTAAAGGGAATATCTTGGCGACTGGGATGAGAATGAAGTTTGGAGTAACATTTTGCTGCAGCTGTTTCTTCTGGAGATGCTACAGTTTTAGCTTTTGGAGATATTTTAAGGAGATGATGAGAGAAGTAGATGTAAAAGGACAGAAGTCCTTTTTCTGGAGAAAAAATGAGGTCGGTGTTCCTTGAAAAATAGAAAGGAATAAAAGGAAAATGAAACAACAATAGTAAGCCCTCATGTTATTTTAATTCCAAAAATAGGCAGATTGTGGTAGAATTGGCTGTATTTCCTGTATTTTTTCCTTAGTTCCCACCAGTTCCTTATTTCTGGGACTAAGGAAAAGGGATTTATGTCTCAAAATAGGTGTTGGTGGGGAACTGCACCTGGGCTAGTGCCAGAGCTCCTGGCTCCTGCTGCTGTCTAGCCATTGAATTATTGATATTCTGTAGACACTTCTCAGGGTCAGTCACAGAGCACAAGGAAGGTGAGGTGCTGCAGTGGTTGAATTTCAAGAGAGAAGATATGAGAAGGGAAATGGTTTAATGGTTTAGTTAAATGCACAGAACACAGATCCCATACAAAACAAGATAGAGGAAAAAAAAAAAAAACAAACTCTGATGAAGGAGATAACTACTTTTTGTAAAACACACTGCATCCAGGAGCTGGAAATAAGTCATTTCTAGTCTTTATGTTATCAATAAATGAGCAGGGGAAAGGTGTGTCAGCCTACAGAAGGGAGTGTACGGGGTCTGACAGGGATGGAGTTCATTTCACCACAGTGTTGTGTTCTGCTCTTCTAGCTAGATCAGTGTTGATACCTCACCAACATTTTGGCTCCTGCTGGCACAGAATCAAGGCTGTCTCTTGAGCCCCTTCCTCCCCCCCAAAAAGATAGTAGGCTGGGGCTAGGCAAGAGCTCAAGGGGACATCACTGTTGCAGCCAACCTAAACTGACCAAAAAGATATTCCATACTGTATAATGTCATGCTCTGCAATAAAAGCTGGGGAAGTGAAAGCAGAAGGGTGTGTGTGTGTGTATGTGTCTCTTGTTATGAAAGTGTCTGTCTTTCCAAGCAACTGCTACATGTATTGAGGCCCCTCTTCCCAAGAAGTGGCCGAACATCACTTCGTAATGGGAATTAGAGACTAATTTTTTCTCCTTTTGGTTCTGTGAAGTCTTCTTTTTTTTTTTTCAGGTGGAGTGAGAGAGTGGGCCGTTCACTGGTGAGAGTGGTGGTGCCCATTGGTTGTTAAACCACTGTAGGAGGCCCCTTTGGGAAGGAATCAGAAGTTATTCATAAACCTCATGACCTTGCTTCAGCTGAGGAATCATTAACCAGCTTGTCCGCATTTTCATTTTTTTCCTAAAAAATAAAATGAATCCCCAGTCTATTTGGTTTAGAACAATTTTCTGGATTATTCATTGGTTATTTACTACTAACCCAGAGATGCAACCAGTCATGTTTTTAATCTGTCTATCTACCAAGCAGGAAACAGCACTACGGTACTTCTGACCATGCATATTCATAACAATCATCTCTCTTGGGATGAACTCCTCTGTTATTCATTGCTCATCTGTGTGGCACTTCATTTACTATGGTCCAGCTACAAGAAATAACTTTGGTAAGAAGAACTAATTGAATTAGTCTCCTTTGTTTGCACACCTGTATGGTTTTTTAATCAATGGATCAGCCCAACAAATATTTTCAGTTACTCACCTTCTCAGGTAGATAAGCCCTTTGCTCTTCTATACCACGTATTGAGTATAATTTTATTTAAAATGTAGTACTGCTGTTGAGAGGGGCTTAAAAAAGTGAGGTATACCTTTCCTTTATAATTTTGTAAGAATTACATGATTGTAAGCCTTCAAAATATACCCAGAAGGTTTGTAGATGTGTTTTCTAATTGAATTCCAGGTACTGACATCTCTTCTCTGTACCCCACTGTGGTACCCCTGCCTCTCCCCTCCACCAGCCTTTCTCTGAAGACAAAATCACAGAATCATTAAGGTTGGAAAAGACTTCCAAGATCATCTGGTCCAACCATCCCCCCACCACCAATGTCACCCACTAAACCATGTGTCCCTGAGCACCAGGTCCAACCTTTCCTTAAACATCCCCAGGGACGGTGACTCTACCACCTTCAGTTCCAATGCCTGACTGCTCTTTCTGAGAAAAAAAATTCTCTTCATTTTCAACCTGAACTTCCCCTGGTGCAATTTGAAGCCATTCCCTCTTGTGTTATCGCTAGTTATCTGCAAGAAGAGGCCAACCCCCAGCTCCCCACAGCTTCCTTTCAGGTAGCTGCAGAGAGCAATAAGGTCTGCCCTGAGCCTTCTCTTCCCCAGACTAAACACCCCCAGTGCCCTCAGCTGCTCCTCACAGGACTTGTGTCCCAGGCCCTTCAACAGCTTTGTAGCCCTTCTCTGGATATGCTCCATGGCCTCGATATCCTTCTTGTAGTGAGGGGCTCAAAGCTGAACACAGCACTTGAGGTGTGGCCTCACCAGAGCAGAGTAGGCACTTAGCCATGTTGAACCTCATGCCGTTGGCCTCAGTCCATCGACCCATCCTATCCAGGTCCCTCTGCAGGGCCACCCTACTATCTTGGAAGATTGACAATACCCTCCAGTTTGGTGTCATCTGCAAACTTACTGAGGGTGCACTCAATTCCCTTATCCATATCATCAGTAAGGGTATTAAAGAGGATGGGTCCCAACACCGACCCCTGGGGAACACCACTCATGACCGGTTGCCAGCTGTAAATGATTCATTTTAAAGACAATTTTTGCTGGTGACACCACCACATAGTTTTTATATGGGCTGAAGACATCCCATTGGGTTCCTGCAGAAATTCTTTGGGCAAGCACTCACCAAAGCCCTTCTTTGCAAAAAGGCTTTGCAATACTGACCTCTGCTGGCAAATACTGAGTAGAACCAGATGGCTTTGGGCAGCAACAACCTAAATAATGCATAACATAGGTATTTTATGCATTATTGATGGCTTTGGGTAGCAATAGTCCTTTAATAATGCATAAAACGGGGTATTTCCCTGTCAGTTACCAAGTAGAGAGTATTTCAGTTAGGGAAATGCAGGGAAATCCTCACTCACTTTGAAGGCACAGATCTGTCAACTCCTTTATAGATTTCGTAAATAATAACTTGCTGAAAGGGTCAAAGTGCTTTAAAGATTATGGAGGATACTACAGAAATTTTAGACATTTCCTACCACAAAGCCATAAATGCTGTAAATTGGAAGTCAAAGGCTCCGGCTGTATTTCCTTGCGGGGATGCAGCTTCCGAACCACAAAACATATGAAACACATACCATTTCAGCTAGTGGAGCTTGAAAATGATCCCCAGGTCTGGCAGGTTCTCCTACCCACAAAATTGAGGACTTATCCTGATTTTTTGCCCCCCGCTCCCCCCCCCCCCCCAACTTACCTCTAATTAATTTTAAGAGGTGAGTTTACTTATGTCTCATCTTTCAGGCCTTGGGCAAAGGGGTTTCTTGCTTCCCAAAATCCCTGCAACCACCACAGGGGCTGCTTTTTTTCACCAGCCTCTTCGAGGACTACCAGAAACACCAGCCAGGGCCAAGCAATAATAATTAATGATCATAAATGCTGGTGAATATCTCCAGTGCACTGAGGACCCAGCCTGGAGGGTCCCCAGCCCCACAGGGGTTCTGGGTCTCCATTCCTGTGACTCCAGCATGTCTACACCGAGGCCCCCGCCTGGGTATGGGTGGCTGGAGCCGGGGTCCCGTGGGTAGCTGGGCCCAGCCTCGCCACTTCTTGATGATGCCCTGCCCCAGAGTCCTTGAGCCGCCA
This sequence comes from Anser anser, assembly GCF_964211835.1. NCBI lineage: Eukaryota > Metazoa > Chordata > Aves > Anseriformes > Anatidae > Anser > Anser anser. Next base: position 5,970,763 of record NC_139747.1, read on the forward strand.
CCTACCCTTGGCTGCAGAGCGTTCCCAGCCCCGGAGCTCCAGAGGCCACTACTCCGAGGCCTCTCCTCCCTGGCATGGCCATGGAGTGCCCCAGTCATGGCCTCTCATGGCCCTCATGGCACTCCCGCAGCATCTCCTCAGCCTTCCCAACCCGCAGCTCCCCTCAGCCCCAGATCCCTCCCCTGGCTCTGGAGCCCCTATAGCCATGGCCTCACCCCCACCATGGGCAGCCTCAGCCCTGGAAGCCTCTGAGGGGGCAGAGGGGACTGTGGGCCCAGCGTGCTCCCCCCAGGGGCTGCATCCCTCAGGCCCAAACGGTTCCCTACAAAGACCCAGCACTGGTGATCGCAAAAAAAAAAAAGGCAGGTGGTGGTGGGTTTGGCATGGGAGGGTTTAATGTGCTCCATTCCTGGGTCCATCCTGGGAGCAGAGAAGCATCGCAGTGTGCTGCTGCAGGAGGGCTGCGGTGGGTGGGAGGGAGTCGGGTATGCATCCCAGCAGGGTCTGCATGTGCAGCGGGAGCACCAGCGGTCAGCGGGATCTGCGGGGGCACGTCCTGGCACCCTCCATCAGCCAGGCTCTGGGGGTGTCCCTGATGAGTGCTCAGACACTGAGGAAGAGACGTCACAGGGATCTGGGGTCCCACAATGCATGGACACAAGTGCCCCTGTGCCCAAGAAGGTTGTACAGACCCCAAGGACACTGAGGAAGGGTTGTTGGAGGGACCTGGATCCCTACAGCACATGGACACAAGTGCCCTGTGACTGGGAAGGATTCTCAGACCCTGAAGGACACTGAGAAATAGAAGTCAGAGGGACCTGGAACCCTACAACACCTGAGTGTCCTATGCCCAGGAAGGATGCTCAGACCCCCAAGGACACTGAGGTGGAGGAAGCCCTGTAATGTTTGGACATGAGTTTGACAGGCAGGAGCTCCTGAAGCAAGTGCCCCAGGTCTCAGCCTGCCACCATACCTGGCAGAGCCTGGCCTAGAGCTTGAGTGCTGTGACACGGGGGATATGGAAAGGACAGGTCTCCTCTGACCCCGTAGAGCTGTAGAGGGAGAAGGAGAAACAATCAGATGGTCGAGGAGGAGCACACAACTCCCCTCCTTGCATCATCCTAGGGAGTCTGCCCACCCTGTGTCCACTGCTTACATGAGTCTGTTGCGGATGGGGCGGAAATGTTTGGTGAGCCTTATGGCGAAGATGATGTTGGGGATGAGGAAGAAGGTGCAGCATCCCAGGCTGAACCAGAAAGCATTCTGCAAGGAGAGAGCACACAGGTCCTGCTTGGCTGTTCAGGGAGAGGCAGGCCCAGAGGGGTCTAGGGAGTCTTGTGTTAGCTGGTCCTGATGTGGGGGCATCAGGGCTGCTGTCGGCTTCAGCTGCACTGAATATGTGCTACTTTGGATAAGGGCATCCACAGAGGGACCACGACCACAGGGTCCTTACCCAGGGGTCAGCAATGCGGTCACACAGGATCACCCGCCCATTGTCCAGGGCCGTGGCAAGTGGCTGGCATGAAGCCACATCCTCCCTCAGCTGGAACAAAAAGTGAGGAGGCAAAGTGTAAAATCACTCCCAGCTCAGGGAGATGCAGTTTACTTCCTCAACTCCACAGCAAAGGCATGGACTTACCGTGTGCCCAACCCAGTGTAGGTACTGCGCAAAGTACCTCAGCTCCTTCCTTGTGAAGCAGCCAATCTCCTGGGCAGAGGGAAGGCAGCATGGAGGTGAGGCTTGGAAATGAGGGCTGGAGGTTCCAGGTGCCCCTTCCCTTCTTCCAGAGCCTCTTTACCACTTTTCCTTTCTGGCTGTGGGGAATTGTATCCCCCTGAGGCCTCATCCAGCCCTGGCTCACCTGCCGGAGGATCTGCTGGGCTTGCAAGGGCAGCTGGGCTTCCACCGAGGCTGTGGTGGCCAGCGTTGTCTTCACCCGCTCCTGGAGAAGCACAGGGAGCACAGAACACCCTTAGAGCAGTGAGCATCACTGGTCTAGTGGGACAGGTGCCCCAGGTGTGTGGGGAGCAGAATGTGCAGAGTGAGGCTTCAAATTGGGTCTGATTGTTGGTAGGCAGAGAGAGAGAAAACTCCTGGCAGGGAGTGGGCTAAACAACATGGGATGGCTCTGTCAGGGATGCAGCTTTGAGTGCTGCAAGGGGGTTCTAATTTGCAGCAGCGAAACTGAGTCACTGAAGAAACCAGTCCTCCTGGGGTTACATCTTTCCTGGGCTTCCATCACCCTATAAATCACTTCTGGGATGCTGGGTAGCAAGACCCATATGGCACTGCATATTTTTTGGAACTGAAAATAGTACCTGGAGGTGTGGTGCCAATTGAGAGAGGAACCGGATGCTTTCTCCCAGCTTCACCTGCAGGACAGAGAGGTGAAATAACTGCAAAATCCCTGTTCCCCCCTCCACAGGGACACAAGATGCCCGTCAGACATGGACTCACCACCAAAGCCTCCTGTGTTTGCACCGTGGAGTTTTGCATCTGCCACAGGGCTTGGGCCTCGGTAGCCAGCCGCCCTGCCACTGTGCCATTCCTCTGCAGGGAACAGTGGGATGAGGACAGCCCTCTGGGCATGCAGGTAGCCCCTGCTGCCTGCCCTGCCACTCACCTGCATTTTCTGCAGCCCCTCCAGGCTCCTTGCAAGGCCAGGGAGGCTGGTCTGCACTACAGGGATTTTCATCTAGAGGAAGATAGAGTCATAGTCTGCCCGAAAACCAGCCCTGGAAAGTGCCCCCCTGTTGGGCTGGCCGCAACATGCCCACCAATGGGGGGACCATCTCCCTGTCAGCATCCCCTCACCTCCTCCTGGAAGCGTCCATAGTCTACCTCGTCCACGCCGCTGCGGGCAAAGGTCTCCAGATCCTGCCTGCCCTCACTGCGGAGGAGCCGCACATCACCAAGGTGCGTTGTGAAGTCACCCAGGCGTTTTTGGAAGTTGGCCGTGTACTGCAGGCGTGAGATAGGGGGATGCCACAGGTTTGGGACCAGGTACCTCCATCCCATTAGCCTCAATAAAGCTCTTGCATTCCCCTTCCCAGAAGCTCTGGTTGAAGCCAGCCCTCACCTTGGGGGTTTTGAGGTGCTCATCCAGGTCATAGGACTTCTCTAGCTGCAGCACCTCCCACAGACCTGCACCACTCTTGCACTCCCTGCAAGTTGAAGGGACAGTGGCAGCATCACCACAAGCCTCACACTAATTAGGGGCAGAGGTGGTATCCTGTGAGCACCTACCGGTAAGTGGTGCTGAGGTTGGAGTCTCTCCTGAGGTTGAGCTGGCGGGTGAGGTTCATGGATGGAGGCAGGTTCCCAGGGGTGTCAATGAACTGGGCAAAACAGTAAGAAAAAGAGGGGTAGGGTCAGACACAGGCACTCCCAGACATGATTTTGGGATTGCTCTGCCCTCACAGGTGCATGCTGGGGTACCCCATCCCATGTGGAGCTAATCTTGCATATATTTGTATGATGTTGGGAAGGGAAGCAGAGGAGAGCCCTTTGCACGGCCCTGCCTGTGTGTGCATGACTGCAGGATAAAGCCTGGTGCCATTCCCAGCCCCACAGCAGCATGTCACCAGTCACAAGCACCTCAGAACACCCCAGCCACCCCCAGCATCCCCAAACACCCAGGGGATAGGGGTGAAGGTGGGATCATTGTCACTCCAAACAAATTAACCAGCACAAAGCCAATTTCCTGCTGCTGTTGCAAATCCAGCGGCCTAATCCTCATCTTAATATTCTGGTCTAGGATAAGGCTTTCCAAGCAGGGTTCAGGGAGAGGAGGCAGAGCATTTGTAGGCATCTTGGTGTACCCAAGCAGACGTGTATGGAGTGATGGACAGATGCATGGCTACCCACCTTATAAATCTCCTGGTTGACCCAATTCCTGCAAACCAATGTCTGGATGTTGCCCCCAACCAGGAACGTGGCAAAAACCAAGAGGATGAGGAGCCAGGAGAACAGGAAACCCAGGCCTACGCCACTGAAAGAGGGAGAGGAGGCACGGAGGCACTGCTGGTAGCTTTGCAGACCTGAGCAGGCTTGCGGCAACCTGCCCAGCCCTGCGGCTCCTTCCTGCGCCTGGGCATGCTGGCTGGGCGCGGGAGCTGCGGGCTCCCAGGGAGGAGCAGCTTCTCCCAGACCTGCTGGCGCAGGCGGTGGCTACAAAAGCCTTTCTGCTCAGGTGGCTCCAGGTTTGTCCCTTTGATTTTGACCCCCTCTGTTTTTGGGGTGGCATGAGATGGCTACAGACCCCTGGGACCCAGAGGGATGCTTACACCATAAGGAACTTGGCGCCAGCTTCTCCTCGGCACTCGTAGTCACTTGGGTCCTCCCGCTTGGAGAGACCATATGCCCCCAGGGCCATCCCCACCACGTTGCAGGCAGTGATGAGGAGGATGATGGAGCACAGCGCCATGCCCGTGATCCACCTGGAGAAAGTTGCAGTCTCGCGATACGGTCCCAGATATGGCTCATGGGGGCTCAGCACCCACCTCCACTGCACCCCCAGCACCCATTTGTGTCACCTGTACCGCTCAAAGCGCTCCACCTCACGGAGGAAAGGCTGGCTCCGGTTCTCTGCCTTCAGCAGGGCCTCGCTGACATGCCAGGTATAGTCAGGGAGGGGGAAGCCATCGGCAATGCTCTGCACCTTCTCTGACACTTGGGTCATCTCCTCCCGCAGCTCTGCAGGACCAAGACCATGGTGAAGGGGGTCCGTGTGTCCCATGCCACCTCCCTAAATCCAAATTTATCCCACGGAGGGCAACACTGATCTGCATGGGGATCTTGCTCACCCTGAATGACCTGTGCCATCCTCTCCACAGCCAGCTCTGGGATAGAGTTGAAGGTACCGTTGCCCTGTGAGGAGAAGAGAGGGTAGGAGCAGCTCAGATGGGGCTGCCTATGGGCACTGGGCTACCCCACTTCAACCCCATCTGCCCTCACCTGCCGAATCATCTCCGCAAAATCACTTCGGGGCAGACCAGCCAATGTCTTCAAAACCTTCTCCACTGAGGGCACCTAGGTGGTGGGAGAAAGCATCCCATGAGCCTTGTGGGTGCCAGAGGGGCAGGGGCGACCAGCACCCTGTCTCACCTTGCTGTAGTCAGCACCCAGCTCCAGGCTCTGTGCCCTGCCCAGGATGCTGGCGCAGGAGGTGCAGCGTGGGTCGTCTAGGAGTGCGACCACACGCTGCCGCCGTTCCCGCAGCACTGGCTCCAGCTCAGCCCGTGCCGCTGTCAGCACCCGCACCGTCTTGTCGAGAATCTGTAAATGGTGCAGCGAGGTCTGTAGGTCTTAAAGAGAAAGCCCAAGGCTAGTTCTCACTGCTCCACTTGGCCACCCCAGTCCCTGGCAAGGCTTTGACAGTGGCCCAAGGGAGAGCCATGCTCAGCCATACCTCCTGCCCTGTCCTGCAGGTCTGCCAGTGCTGTGTAGGTCATTGCCTTCAGCTGTGCATGGATGGAGAGTCCCACGCTGCGACTTACTCCTGCAAGGCACCGTGATACCATCAGCTGCTTGTCCCAGCCCAGGCTGGGGTGCACTGGGAGCTTGTACAATGCTTACCCGCCAGGTCGGAGATTATCCGCTGCCGGGGCACTTCAAACTGGTCCACCACCATCTGCACACCCTGCAAAGAGAGAGGAGCTGGTGTACGGGGGCACATGGCAGTAGCATCCTCCAAGAGGGGATGAAACCATACTTTTCCATTAAAAATGCACCAGCTTCACCTGACCTCCCAGTCTGCTCCACCCTGGGATAGCAGAGTTGCTTGGGGACCCACCTGGGGGACATTGTCAATGTGCTGCCGCAGTGTGCGCAGTGTGTCTGGAACAGCACCAAGCCCTGGCTCCATCTGCTCCTTCACCCGTTGGTTGGTGACCAAGGCACAGATGGCACTGGTCCTGCCAGGGACAAGCAGGCAGTGATGGGGGGGTCCCACAGAGCAACCCCATCCCTGTCCCCATGGGCACGGTCCACCCTGGGGCGAGGGGGGACAGTGGTGGAGGGCTTTGTGGCACTCACAGGATGATGAGGGAGGTGATGGAGAGGCAGATGAGGAGACAGCGGCGCCGGCAACCCAGTGAGCGCCGATGGGCACGCAGGCGGCCCCCACACCGCTGCTGGCTCCGGCAGTAGCAGAAGCACAGCCCAGCCACCGGAACAGCCACAGTGAAGAGCAGAGCCACTGCAGCACAGATGACGTAGCCCAGCTCGTACTGCACGACCTGTGTGACGGCAGAGCACAGTCAGCATGGTCACATGCAGATTTTGGGGCACTCCATCCACTCACTGTCATGAATTCCCCATCCTGGGCAGGTGCCACTACCATGGCTTCCCTGTCCCCATGTCCCTGCTCACCTGTGATGTCCGAACTGAGCTGGGGTCATTCAGGGCTGTCCTGAGCAGCTCTGTAAAAGAAACCATGGTGCCAGTGAATGCCCTGGGGGCAGCTTCCATGTCCCACAAGACGCATCCCCATCCCTCCCCTGGCAGTGTGCCACTCGGTGCAGGGACAAAGCAGCTCAGACCCCGCTGACCATTCCTAGGTGACTAGCACAGGGATTGCAGAGGGGCTCCAAGGGATGGTGGCACCCACGGAGGTAATGTCACAGGTCCCTGGGAGACTCACCTGTGGGCAGAGGGTTTTGCTGGATGAGGTCCAGATAGTGTCGGACGAGGCTGTAGAGGGGGTCGAGTGAGCTGGCCACCCGGTGCAGTGCTGGTACCCGGATTTCGGCATGGGTGTCGGTGAAGCGGAGGATGCTGCCAGGGCTGCTGGGGTGGCATTGCTGGGTGCCGGCCGGGCGCAGCAGCACCCAAGTGAGGAGCAGCCCGGCCGCCTGCATGGCTTCGGCGGTGAGGAGAGAGCCGGGCGGCCCCGTCAGCCTGCGAGCGCACGGAGGGGCATGCCTGGTCCTGGCTGGCTTCTCTGGCTGCTCTGGGAAACCTGCCTGACAGGTCGGCTGCTGTGTCGAGCCCAGACGCTGCCGCGGCTGCTCCCCAGGGCTCCCTGGGGCATCTGGGCTTGGCTTGGCTGTGCAGAGGCGGGGTTATGAGCCACACAGTTTTCCAAACCATCCCAGGCCTGTTTTACAACCACTGAGTCCCCCCCAGTCCCCACCATCCCCATGGGCAGCAAAGCCCCCTCACCCCGGGCTGGAGGAGTCCAAGGGCTGCATCCTGCAAGCCAGCATGGGCTGAGCACTAGTGGCAGGGACGGCTGGAAGCAAGACTGCTTCCCCTGGGGGGCAATGTGCAGTGTGGTGCAGTTCCCCCCAAGAAAAGGCACTTTTTCCCCAGCCAGGGGTGCTTGCAGCACCTCACTGGAGAAGATGGGGGACACCAAGTGCTCCTCCTCACAGCCCTTCTGGGAATGAGATGCACAATGGACTGGAAAATCCTGCCCTGGACATACAGGCTTGACTGAGTCCCTGTCCTGGGACAAAACTACCAGGACTAGAAAAGCATGGAGTCAGAAGAGCAATTACATGCAAGGCATCTGTACAAGTCTATATGTCTGCAAAGCAGCCCCAACCACCCCCGCTTCCCTGTACCATGGGAACCACTCCTCCTGCCACTCCCTAAGTCTCCCATGGGTGTCCATGACCCAGGGCAATTCTCTACCCATACATTGACTCCTTTCCTTGGCGGCCATCCCCACACAAATTCATGGGGTAAGCATGGGAAGCGGGAGTGGACTGTGTTAGGGCACCCACTGCATTAATTCTATGAATGACTGCAGGCAGAGACATTAAAAAGTGAACAAAAATTATTTAATAATATATTAAACAGAGCAACAGATACGGGAAATGACAATAAATGAGAAAAAAAATCCAATCCCAGTGATTTCCCAACCCAATAATCATTTACTATCCCAAATATTCCCCACTTCCCATGCTAACAATTCCTGAACCCAGTGAGGATTGTTGGGGAGGGGTGACTTTTGGAGCAGAAGGGATGGGGCTGGTGGCAGCGGCCCTTGGACACTGGCATGTGTCGTGCCCCATCCTGCACCACAGGTGGGCATGAATGGCTGGGGGCTGTTTTGTCCTCCTGCTCTGCACCCGAGGGGTGACCGTGCAGCTCCCAGCTCGGCTGCAGGTGGGTCCATGGCAACGACACTGGGAGAGCCACTGCCAGCCCAGACTAAGGATGCAGGTGGTGGGGATGCTGTTGCCAGTGTTGGGCAGAGATGCAGGTGGTGGTGCTGGTGCTGGCATGGGATGCCAGGAGTGACAAAAAGGAATGCGAAACACTAATTAGCTACAGCACTAAAGAAGGGAAAGGGCAAGTGAGAGGGCTGAAGAGTGTGGCTGAAGCTGAAGCAGATGCCTGCAAAGGTCTCTGCGCCTGCGTCCTGAGCGGGTCTGGGTGCTGCGGGGGCCGTCAAGGAGTGCAGGGTCATGGGTAGCCATAATACTTGGCTATGACGTGGTCCTTCTGCTGCTGCACGAAGAATTGAACGGGGCCGATCCTCTGCAGGGGGGCGGCAATGCTGCTTCTTGCCCCCCAGCAGCCCCTGGGCTTCGGGCTCTCTTGCTGGGTGCCATGGTGCTGCTGATCGCCGACTGCTCCGTGCCGCTGCCACTTGCCTGCTCCTGCCAGCCATGGTACTGTCGCCACCCGTCTTCCCCTGGCATGGCATCTTGTGGCCGTGGACACCCTGGCCCAGCAGCATCTTCCTCTCCTTGCCGGGGGTTTCTCTGTCATCAGCCTCTTGTGCTGCGAGCTCTCCGCTGTCCCAGGGGTGCTGGTGGGCACGGGGCGCTTGGTCCCCCGCTTGGTGCCGGTGGACACAGGGGCAGCCAGGGGGCTCTTGAGGGGACTCAGTGGGGAATTGGGCAGGGGTCTACTAAGGGCACTGAGGACCTGGGTGTCAGGGGACCTCCTGGGGGGACTCAGGGGTGGACTGGGTAGGGGTCTACTAAGGGCACCGGGCAGGGGACTGGCTGCAGGGCTGAGCGGGGGGCTCAATGCCAGCACAATAGGGGACTGCACCAACAGCCCACCCCCAACCTTCTTGGGGTACACCCCAGGGGTTGTGGGTACCTCACCGAGGGCTCCTGTGGCTTCCAGTCCCTGCGTGCTCGGCTCCTCGATGTCCTCGGAGAGGTCGGGCAGCTGGGAGAGGAGGCGGCTGAGGGCAGGACTGCTGGGCGAATCGGGGAAGGCGTCCTGGGGCTCCACGGCCTCGAGCCAGCTGAACAGCTCCTCCGTGCCGGGGATGTCCAGGTCGGCCAGGAGCTGGTCCTGCAGGTGCTGCAGCAGCTGGCTGTCCCCTGCCAGCTCTGGAAAGGCCTCGGCGAAGGCATCAGGGCCCAGCTCGGGCAGCTGCGGGGGCTCCTCAGGCACCTGCGGGGCTGTCGCCGCTGAGGACGAAGCAAGAAAATCCCCCAAGACGGGCGATGTCAGCTTTCCCATGGCTCATGGGTGTGGGGCGACAACCGGGCGGCTGTGCCAGCGCCAAACTCACCGTCGGGCGTCGCCGTCTGGGTGCTGCGGGTCGATGGAGCCAGGAAAGGCTCGGGGGGAGTGGGGTCAGGCAGCGGGGGCCCCTGGTCCTCGCTGAGCCCCACGGCGTGGTCGCAGGGCTCCGGCAGCTGCCCCTGGCTGCTGGTCACGGTGCGGGGCGTGGGGAGCGCCTGCCCCCGGAGCCGAGGCCCCGGGACGAGGGGTGGCGGGGGCCTGCGGTGGGCGGGGGCCTGCAACAGGCAGGTGCCTGCGGGGTGCAGGGGCTCCCCGTGGAGCACGGCCCTGGGCCCCAGCCCCAGCGCATGGTGGGGCACCAGTGTCCCCGTCACCATGGGCTGTCCGCACTGGCAGACAGGGGCACAGGGAAGAGCGGTGTGGGGGAGCTGCCCCAGGGGGGGGAGCTGCACCACCTGCAGGTTATGCCCCACGGGGGGGAGCTGCACCACCTGCAGGTTATGCCCCACGGGGGGGAGCTGCACCGGCTGCAGGTTATGCCCCACGGGGGGGAGCTGCACCGGCTGCAGGATATGCCCCACAGGGGGGAGCTGCACCAGAGGCAGGTGGTGCCCCTCGGGTGGGAGGTGCCCCCCAGGTGGCAGCTGCGCCACGGGTGGGAGCTGCAGCACCTGCCCCTGGACCTCCGGCACCACGTGCCAGACGGTGGCCTGGGGCAGCGCGTAGGAGAGGGTGGGTACCTGGGGGGGCTGCAAGGGCACCGCCATCGCTCCGGGGAAGGAGGGCAGCAGCCAGGCAGCCACCGTTGGCGGCTCAGCTGGGACAACGAAGGGGGAGTTGGGCGTCTGCGGCACCGGCGGCAGCCGTCTGGGGAATCTCTCTGTGAGGAAAAAGGGCGCTGGGCCGAGCTCTCGGGTGCTGGGCTTGGCAGCTCACTGCCATCTTGGTGATGATTGCAGTTTCTTTAACTGAGCAGGCTACCCAGCGCAATCATTTTCCATCCCCATGAGCCTTTCCGGTCCCAGTCCTCATTTGCCAGGCCCAGGGGGGTTTCGCACTCCAACACTTTCCCCTCCCAAAGATTTTCCATCCCAAGACTTTTCCATCCCAAGACTTTTCATCCTCCCGGCGATTTCCCATCCCGACAGTTTCACAGCCCAACAGATTCCCATGCAAACTATTTCCCATCAGCACGAAGCGTTTCTTAATCCCATGAGATCTCATCCCAAAGACTTCCCATCCCTTGGATTTCTTTTCCAACTATTTCCTACCCCAATGAATCTTACCCACCCCATTCAGGATTTCCCATCCCAATAATTTCCCATCCCAAGAGAGATTTCCCTACCCCAATGTTTTTCCTTTCCGATGATTTTCTCCCCAAGGAAGATTTCCCATCCCAATGCTTTTCCTTCCCAAGGAAGCTTTCCCATCTCTTCCATTTCCTAGCCCCATGGCTTTCCAGCCCAAGGAAGTCTTCCCATCCCAGCAATCATTTCTCATCCCACTCATCATTTCCCATCCCCACGATTTCCAATTTTCACTATCCAAAAGACAGCTTAGCCAGCCCACGGCTAGAGAGAGATCCCAACAGGGATTTGCACGATTCTGGTAGATTCAAGGGCATGGACACTTGGCGTGCTAACGATTGCACTTTATTCCAGAGCAACACAGATCAGCGGTACCAAGAGCGCTATGATGAATCTGGCGAAGATGTAGATAGATGGTTCTTGCAGGTATTACCAGGAAATAAACAGGTGTCTGCACTTCTCTCTAGCTACCTTAGTAAAAGATCGGAAGGGTAGAGCACTAATTAACAGTAGCATTATTAGAGGCACTACTGTGGCAGTGAAAATCCATCAGGAGGGCCAACTTACCAATGCCTGCAAGGCAAATGCACTTAGGATGGGTTTTCTTTGTCAAGACTAAACTTACAAGAGGTTCAAGCTCTCCGCAGCAGTAGCTGTGCCCGCAGGACTCAGGTGCTGCCTCGGCCAGCAGGCCCAGGCAGGTGGGGCACGTCTCATCCCCAGGGGCCTCTGCTGTCAGCCCGCGGGGCGGCTGGCTCGTGCTGCCCGCGGCCTCCCTGCCGTGGAGATGCTCGGCCACCGGGATGGAGGCTGCCCATTCCTAAGCACCTCTAACCAGCAGGACCTCTAACCCTGAAGTCTCCTCTTCCACCAGCAGGACGTCAGCGTCTCTTGTTCCACCAGCAGGACATCGGCGTCTCCTATTCCACCACCAAGACCTCCATGCCTTGAGTGCCACCAGCAGTACTCCATGCGAGCTGGACGCTCAGGGCACTTATGGCCACCCACCTTTGTGAGGTCAAAGGCTGACAGTGACTCTCTGCTGACCTCACACGGCTCTCGGGCACCCCGATGGCAGCACTGACGGCGCTAAGCTGACTGCCATGAGCAAAGGCTGACATGAAATGGCTGCTGCGCAACGCCAGGAGCAATGTCTGCCGGGCCGGGGGTTCGGATGGGAGCTCGGCCTTCGGCCTGGGAACGCGCCTGGGAGCCAGGGACGTCCTCGATGTGCAGCTGGACACCTGGGCCTGAGAAAGCAAGGTTTCTTGAAAGAAAATTGGAAACATCATCACCTAGTGGCTGTCTCAGGGGGACGGATCGAAACGCACAGCATCTCTTGGTTACCTGAAGTGCTGGTGTCCTACGCCCTCGTATGTCTCAATGACATAAAAAGGGACAGATTTTTACCCCAAATGCAGCTCCTTTCTGTGGGAAGCTTCCCGTGCTACGCATCCTCCTCTCTTTCTAGCATGTGGCTTTGACTTTAGGCATGTTGTTTTTTCTCCTTGTGAGAAACAAAGTTGTGTTTTTGCAATAGAAGGTGTTTTTGCAGTGGAAAAATCCACTAACCTTGCATATTCAAAAGTGGCATTGTGTGGCATAGCAGTGGGGAATCCGTTAAGCAGATAAGGGGAAGGTCCCACTGTCCCAAAATCATGAGGATAGCTAAGAAAAACAGGATGAGCAGTGCGAGATCAGTAAAAGCAAAGATCACGGGCCCTCTAGTCACAAGAGAAGAAGGAAAAAATAAAAGGATAAGGAGAAATTAACGGTTGGTCAAATAAAATTGTACATATATGGTATAGTAGTGCGTCGAGTAGGCTGTGAGCCTGTTGTACTCAGCCAATGAAGAAACAGGGGAGAAATCAGGTGTCGGGTAATAGGGAATACACGGTTATGATAAACTTTTACTGCGCGCTCCTGCTTGCAGGACGGCCGCCATTGCAATCGCGAATAGAAAAGCTCCACAGAAGATCCTGTCTGAAGAAAATTATTGAGATTTTTCTCACAGTCTAGGGGCTCGTCCCGGATCTTGTTGCCTACCAGAGAGTTCTTGCTACCACAGACAGGAAGGTGCACCCTCTGATTTCAGCGGTCCCGTCGGGGGTGGTGGCTTGTCTCGGGATGGCTGACAAAGGACTGAGACTGTTCATCTGAAGACAGGCTCTGAGAAGAACTGGGGAGAAAGGAGGCCAATACAGACAGACCACAGAGCACAGCCCAGACACAGCCCAGCCAGAGCACGTACACAGCACAGAGAGCACAGACACAGCCCGGACAGAGCCCAGCCAGAGCACAGACACAGCACAGGCACAGCACAGACGGAGCACAGACAGAGCAGAGAGAGCACACACACAGCACAGAGCCCAGACACAGCACGGACAGAGCCCAGACACGGCCCAGACACAGCCCAGACACAGCACAGACACAGCACGGACACAGCACGGACAGAGCACGGACAGAGCACAGAGAGCACAGGCCCAGCACAGAGCACAGACACAGCACAGACACAGCCCGGACACCGGAGCCGTTATCCCAGCATGGCAGCAGCAAGGTGACAATGTGCTCGCCTGGAGGACAGCTGAAATCTTTCCGCATGTCTCACAGCTCACCCAGAGATCGGGATCACCTGGTTACTGCTGCTTTTAGATGGTGGTCTTCAGCCTGCTGTTCCCTAGGACGGCCCTCCACTGGGGTAGTCTGCTTCGCCTTCCTATTGCTCCTTCCCCTTCTCAGTAGGACTTTCTTCCCTTACTAAACGAGATGACTTGTGCATCCATTCTTTCATCTTGTGTGTATCGGTGCCTGGGAATGCCACAGGGCAGTCCCCGGAGCCAGCTGTAGGGTCCGTCAGAGGGTTGGAGTGGCTGCAGGGCCTGTCAGCGGGGCTGGAGAGGCCGCAGGGCCCGTCAAAGGGGTTGGAGTGGCTGCGGGTAACATCCCAGGGCTCGGAAGGGCCTCAGAGCCCATCCCAGGGCTTGGAGGGCCTTCAGGGTGCGTCACAGGCTTGCATCAGATCAAGACGCATTTTCATAGACCCACACAATTTCTCTTGAAGGTGCTGAATTGTACTGAATAGTCTTCAAAACACATAGAGCAGACCCAGCAAACAAGCCGCTGGTGCTAGGAACTGGGTTTTGTTTTTGTTTGTTTGTTTGTTTTTCGTTAACTTTGTTTCATGAGAACAGATACCAAATGGGTATTTTCAGGCAAGGGCAAAGATGACCCTGGAGTTGGAGCTATCTAAAGGATGAATAACTAGGAATCTATTTACTCGAGAAGACCCTTTTGTAAGGAAAAATCCTACACACGTGCACTGGAGTTTGATACTAATCCATTTGTTGGAAACCACTGGAAAACAATGGAAAGCTATTCTAAGACGAAGTACCCTCATTCTAATACAAAAAATCACACCCCTAGAGTGAGAGACCCCAGCCCAAGAGGAGACCCTTCCCCTCTGAGGATGCGCAGAATCATTTTGTCATGTCAGCCGTAGGCTAATTCTGGAACCTGTGAGAAGTTAGGGGATTGTACTAGCATGGAAATGTAGTGATAAAAGTTTGTATCAAGCGTGGCGTGGAAAATCTTTCCATGTGCTGGCTTTGTGGGAAACCACCTGGTACCCAGACTCGCGCAGTTCTGAAAGAAAACTGTGTCTCGACCTGGTGTCTGGATTGGCTTCTTGCGCATCGGGTAACAAATCCAAACTTTTCTCGGACAACTTGGCGAGCTGTAAATCTCTGGCACTGCCAGCATCGGGGCACACCTTTCTAAAACCTTTTAGCAGCGCCGTAGGATACCGCATTTGTTCAGGGCTGAATTCCAAAGCCATCGGAGGTGGCAATCGTGATAAAAACCGGCCCACATCCCCCCCCAGCCCTTGCCACCTGTAGCCATCCTGCCTCAGGGCTGATCGCTGGCTGGAATTTTTAACTCCTTGTCTAACCACAGAGGTTGTCATTCGGGGACAAATACTGGGTTAAGCTCACCGTCGGTGCAAGAGGAGCACGTGCTACCTGCAAGTGGGCAAAACCATCAACAAACATAGGCCAGCCCCCAGGGATCATAAACAACAAGAAAGGGATTAAGAAAAAGCACCTAAAAAGCACGGAAAAACAACACCAGAAAGGACAAAATATCAACATTGTGACCAGCAACTATCAATCTCAGAGAAAGCTTATAAGAAACACTCTTTTAAAACATTCCGGTCAGATGTGACGTTAGCTCAACCCTTTGTGCCCCAGCTTGGCTGCCAAAAAGTCTGTTGTGGTGTAACCCAGCAGGCCGCTCAGCACCACACATCTGTTCGCTCACGTCCCCCCATCCTGAGTGAACGTGCAGAGAATCGGAAGGAAAATAAAAGCTCATAGGCATTGATAAAGAGTTTAATAATAAAGGAATAGAAAATAATAATACAAATCATACAATACATTAAAAAGACAATCAATAAAATTTATTAATGTAAACAATTTTTTCCCAGCCTAATGCTCTCCTATCACCACCATGATCACAACATCACAAAATATCACAAAAAATCCACCATGATCACAATATCACAAAATCACCTAGCAATTTCCCATCCAATCATTTCACACTAATGAATCCCCATCACCGTCATGACTTCCCATCCCACTGATCATTTCCTATCCCAGCAACCTCCCATTGCTGATCCCAAGGCTCAGTTCCCAACTCCCATCCATCCATCCATCCATCCATCCATCCATCCATCCATCCATCCATCCATTTTCTCCCGTCCATGCTGGCCATGCCCACATCCATTCATGGACTGAGCATGGGCAGCGGGAGCGGGCTGCATTAAATCCCCTCGGCATCCCACTGCCAGAACAACTGCAGGCAGAGGCGTTGCTGAGTGAACACCTACACTAGAGGAATTTAAGAAAAAAGGCTATAAAGCAGAGAAAGGACCAGAAAGGAAGAAATAAGCTTTCAATCCCTGCCATTTTGTGTCCCAACAAGCAGTTCCCGTGCCCAAACTTGCCCATGCCAGGTATTGCCCATCCCAACAGCTTCCATCGCAACACTCCCAACACTCATTCGTGACCCCCCCATCTCCCATCCCCCCCCCGTTGCCCATCCCTGACAGTGAGAAACACTGACTAGCTACAGCACTAAAGAAGGGTAAGGGCAAGCGAGAGGGGAAAGGGCTGAAGAGTGCGGCTCAAGCTGGAGCAGGTGCCTGCAGAGGTCTCTGTGCCTGCGTGCTGAGCTCAGCACCACTGGGTGCTGCAGGGGCCGTCGAGGAGCGCAGGGTCACGGGTAGCCGGCATACTTGGCTATGGCCCCGCCTTTCTGCCGCTGCGTGAAGAATTGCACGGGGCCGATCTTCATCTGGTGGGCCGCCCGCTGCCGCTCCTCCTGGGCCAGCTGCTTCAGGCGCTCCCGCTCGGGACGCTGCTGCAGCGTGATGGGCACCGGCTCCTCCTGCTCCTCCAGCGGCGTGGGCGCCGCGTCACCGCCTGCCCAGGGCCCCACGCAGGGCACGTAGTCCACGCGGGGCCGTGCCAGGGGCTGCAGCATGCGCAGCTGTGTGGGCAGAGCCCCCCGCTGCGCTTGGCCCCCCGCGGCTGTCAGGCACAGCGCTCTGGGCGCCTGCTCTAGGGCAGCGTCCCCTGTTCACGCCGTGCTGCCTGGTGGTGCCGGCACCACCTTCTCTTTGCCGCCAGCTGGGGATTGGGGGGCAGCGGGCACAGCGCAGGAGCCTGGCACTGTCTGCGCGGCGCTGGGCATCGTGCTGGGGCTGCTGGAGGTGGGCTGCGGCTGCACGCAGGGCAGCTGGCGCCCTGGCCCCAGCGCCTTCGCCCTGACCCCCAGCGGCTGCAAAGTCTCGCTGGGGGTCTTTGTGCCCCGGCGCTGGCGCTGCAGCGTCTTGGCCCTGACGCCTTGGGGACAGAGGCTGTCCTGGGGCCGCACGGCACCGGGCTCCGCGCTCGGAGTCTCCGGCAGCAGCCGCGCTCTGCGGGGAGGCGGCGACGCTGCTCCTTGCCCCCCAGCAGCCCCCGGGCTTCGGGCTCTCTTGCTGGGCGCCCGGCTGTTGTTGGTCGCTGGCTGCTGCCTGCCACTGCCGTCTTTCCTGCTGCTGCCACGGCGTCCTGGGGCCTTGGACATCCTGGCGTCCCTGGCACGGCGTCCCTGGCAAGGCGTCTTGGGGCCTTGGAGACCCTGGCCCAGCAGCATCTTCCTGTCCTTGCCGGGGGGTTTCTCTGTTGCTGGTCTCTTGGGCTGGGAGCTCTCTGCTGTCCCGGGGGTGCTGGTGGGCACGCGGCGCTTGGCCCCCCGCTTGGTGCCGGTGGACGCAGGGGCAGCCAGGGGGCTCTTGAGGGGACCCAGGGGGCATTTGGGCAGGGGTGTCCTCTGCTCACTGAGGACTTGGGTGTCAGGGGACCTCTTGGGGGGACTCAGGGGGGGTTTGGGCAGGGGTCTACTAGGGGAACTGAGGACCTGGGTGTCAGGGGACCTCCTGGGGGGACTCAGGGGTGGACTGGGTAGGGGTCTACTAAGGGCACCGGGCAGGGGACTGGCTGCAGGGCTGAGCGGGGGGCTCAATGCCAGCACAACAGGGGACTGCACCAACAGCCCACCCCCAACCTTCTCGGGGTACACCCCAGGGGTTGAGGGTACCTCACCGAGGGCTCCTGTGGCTTCCAGTCCCTGCGTGCTCGGCTCCTCGATGTCCTCGGAGAGGTCGGGCAGCTGGGAGAGGAGGCGGCTGAGGGCAGGACTGCTGGGCGAATCGGGGAAGGCGTCCTGGGGCTCCACGGCCTCGAGCCAGCTGAACAGCTCCTCCGTGCCGGGGATGTCCAGGTCGGCCAGGAGCTGGTCCTGCAGGTGCTGCAGCAGCTGGCTGTCCCCTGCCAGCTCTGGAAAGGCCTCGGCGAAGGCATCAGGGCCCAGCTCGGGCAGCTGCGGGGGCTCCTCAGGCACCTGCGGGGCTGTCGCCGCTGAGGACGAAGCAAGAAAATCCCCCAAGACGGGCGATGTCAGCTTTCCCATGGCTCATGGGTGTGGGGCGACAACCGGGCGGCTGTGCCAGCGCCAAACTCACCGTCGGGCGTCGCCGTCTGGGTGCTGCGGGTCAATGGAGCCAGGAAAGGCTCGGGGGGAGTGGGGTCAGGCAGCGGGGGCCCCTGGTCCTCGCTGAGCCCCACGGCGTGGTCGCAGGGCTCCGGCAGCTGCCCCTGGCTGCTGGTCACGGTGCGGGGCGTGGGGAGCGCCTGCCCCCGGAGCCGAGGCCCCGGGACGAGGGGTGGCGGGGGCCTGCGGTGGGCGGGGGCCTGCAACAGGCAGGTGCCTGCGGGGTGCAGGGGCTCCCCGTGGAGCACGGCCCTGGGCCCCAGCCCCAGCGCATGGTGGGGCACCAGTGTCCCCGTCACCATGGGCTGTCCGCACTGGCAGACAGGGGCACAGGGAAGAGCGGTGTGGGGGAGCTGCCCCAGGGGGGGGAGTTGCACCACCTGCAGGTTATGCCCCACGGGGGGGAGCTGCACCGGCTGCAGGTTATGCCCCACGGGGGGGAGCTGCACCGGCTGCAGGTTATGCTCCTCGGGTGGGAGGTGCACCACCTGCAGGTTATGCTCCTCGGGTGAGAGCTGCACCGGCTGCAGGATATGCCCCACAGGGGGGAGCTGCACCGGCTGCAGGATATGCTCCTCGGGTGGGAGGTGCACCGGCTGCAGGTTATGCCCCATGGGGGGGAGCTGCACCACCTGCAGGTTATGCTCCTCGGGTGAGAGCTGCACCGGCTGCAGGATATGCCCCACAGGGGAGAGCTGCACCGGCTGCAGGATATGCCCCACAGGGGGGAGCTGCACCGGCTGCAGGATATGCCCCACAGGGGGGAGCTGCACCAGCTGCAGGTGGTGCCCCTCGGGTGGGAGGTGCCCCCCAGGTGGCAGCTGCGCCACGGGTGGGAGCTGCAGCACCTGCCCCTGGACCTCCGGCACCACGTGCCAGACGGTGGCCTGGGGCAGCGCGTAGGAGAGGGTGGGTACCTGGGGGGGCTGCAAGGGCACCGCCATCGCTCCGGGGAAGGAGGGCAGCAGCCAGGCAGCCACCGTTGGCGGCTCAGCTGGGACAACGAAGGGGGAGTTGGGCGTCTGCGGCACCGGCGGCAGCCGTCTGGGGAATCTCTCTGTGAGGAAAAAGGGCGCTGGGCTGAGCTCTCGGGCGCTGGGCTCGCCGGCAGGGCCGCAGCCCCGGGAGGAGCGGGAGCCCGCTGCTGTACCTGCCATGGTCGCTGGAGAGTGGGGCGGTTCGTTGGGGAACCCGGGCAACGGGGGCTCCGCCCCAACGGCTGACCAGCCCCTCACCGCCATCTTGGTGAGGACTGCAGTTTCTCTACCCAAGCAGGCTTCCCAGCGCCATCAGTTTCCATCCCCATGAGCCTTTCCCGTCCCAGTCCTCATTTGCCAGGCCCAGGGGGGTTTCGCACTCCAACACTTTCCACTCCCAAGGATTTTCCATCCCAAGACTTTTCCATCCCAAGACTTTTCATCCTCCCGGCGATTTCCCATCCTGACAGTTTCACAGCCCAACAGATTCCCATGCAAACTATTTCCCATCAGCACGAAGCGTTTCTTAATCCCATGAGATCTCATCCCAAAGACTTCCCATCCCTTGGATTTCTTTTCCAACTATTTCCTACCCCAATGAATCTTACCCACCCCATTCAAGATTTCCCATCCCAATAATTTCCCATCCCAAGAGAGATTTCCCTACCCCAATGCTTTTCCTTTCCAAGGATTTCCTCCCCAAGGAAGATTTCCCATCCCAATGCCTTTCCTTAAGGATGCCTTCCTCCCCAAGGAAGGTATCTCATCCCAATGCTTTTCCTTCCCAAGGAAGCTTTCCCGTCTCTTTCATTTCCTAGCCCCATGGCTTTCCAGCCCAAGGAAGTCTTCCCATCCCAGCAATCATTTCTCATCCCACTCATCATTTCCCATCCCCACGATTTCCCATTTTCACCATCCAAAAGACAGCTTAGCCAGCCCACAGCTAGAGAGAGATCCCAACAGGGATTTGCACGATTCTGGTAGATTCAAGGGCATGGACACTTGGCGTGCTAACGATTGCACTTTATTCCAGAGCAACACAGATCAGCGGTACCAAGAGCGCTATGATGAATCTGGCGAAGATGTAGATAGATGGTTCTTGCAGGTATTACCAGGAAATAAACAGGTGTCTGCACTTCTCTCTAGCTACCTTAGTAAAAGATCGGAAGGGTAGAGCACTAATTAACAGTAGCATTATAAGAGGCACTACTGTGGCAGTGAAAATCCATCAGGAGGGCCAACTTACCAATGCCTGCAAGGCAAATGCACTTAGGATGGGTTTTCTTTGTCAAGACTAAACTTACAAGAGGTTCAAGCTCTCCGCAGCAGTAGCTGTGCCCGCAGGACTCAGGTGCTGCCTCGGCCAGCAGGCCCAGGCAGGTGGGGCACGTCTCATCCCCGGGGGCCTCTGCTGTCAGCCCGCGGGGCGGCTGGCTCGTGCTGCCTGCGGCCTCCCTGCCGTGGAGATGCTCGGCCACCGGGATGGAGGCTGCCCACTCCTAAGCACCTCTAACCAGCAGGACCTCTAACCTTGAAGTCTCCTCTTCCACCAGCAGGACGTCAGCGTCTCTTGTTCCACCAGCAGGACATCGGCGTCTCCTATTCCACCACCAAGACCTCCATGCCTTGAGTGCCACCAGCAGTACTCCATGCGAGCTGGACGCTCAGGGCACTTATGGCCACCCACCTTTGTGAGGTCAAAGGCTGACAGTGACTCTCTGCTGACCTCACACGGCTCTCGGGCACCCCGATGGCAGCACTGACGGCGCTAAGCTGACTGCCATGAGCAAAGGCTGACATGAAATGGCTGCTGCGCAACGCCAGGAGCAATGTCTGCCGGGCCGGGGGTTCGGATGGGAGCTCGGCCTTCGGCCTGGGAACTGTGCCTGGGAGCCAGGGACGTCCTCGATGTGCAGCTGGACACCTGGGCCTGAGAAAGCAAGGTTTCTTGAAAGAAAATTGGAAACATCGTCACCTAGTGGCTGTCTCAGGGGGACGGATCGAAACGCACAGCATCTCTTGGTTACCTGAAGTGCTGGTGTCCTACGCCCTCGTATGTCTCAATGACATAAAAAGGGACAGATTTTTACCCCAAATGCAGCTCCTTTCTGTGGGAAGCTTCCCGTGCTGCGCATCCTCCTCTCTTTCTAGCATGTGGCTTCGACTTTAGGCGTGTTGTTTTTTCTCCTTGTGAGAAACAAAGTTGTGTTTTTGCAATAGAAGGTGTTTTTGCAGTGGAAAAATCCACTAACCTTGCATATGCAAAAGTGGCATTGTGTGTGGCATAGCAGTGGGGACTCTGTTAAGCAGATAAGGGGAAGGTCCCACTGTCCCAAAATCACGAGGATAGCTAAGAAAAACAGGATGAGCAGTGCGAGATCAGTAAAAGCAAAGATCACGGGCCCTCTAGTCACAAGAGAAGAAGGAAAAAATAAAAGGATAAGGAGAAATTAACGGTTGGTCAAATAAAATTGTACATATATGGTATAGTAGTGCGTCGAGTAGGCTGTGAACCTGTAGTACTCAGCCAATGAAGAAACAGGGGAGAAATCAGGTGTCGGGTAATAGGGAATACACGGTTATGATAAACTTTTACTGCGCACTCCTGCTTGCAGGACGCCCGCCATTGCAATCGCGAATAAAAAAGCTCCACAGAAGATCCTGTCTGAAGAAAATTATTGAGATTTTTCTCAGGGTTTAGGGGCTCGTCCCGGATCTTGTTGCCTACCAGAGAGTTCTTGCTACCACAGACAGGAAGGTGCACCCTCTGATTTCAGCGGTCCCGTCGGGGGTGGTGGCTTGTCTCGGGATGGCTGACAAAGGACTGAGACTGTTCATCTGAAGACAGGCTCTGAGAAGAACTGGGGAGAAAGGAGGCCAATACAGACAGACCACAGAGCACAGCCCAGACACAGCCCAGCCAGAGCACGTACACAGCACAGAGAGCACAGACACAGCCCGGACAGAGCCCAGACACAGCTCAGACACAGCACAGAGAGCACAGACACAGCCCGGACAGAGCCCAGCCAGAGCCCAGACACAGAACGGACAGAGCCCAGCCAGAGCCCAGACACAGCACAGGCACAGCACAGACGGAGCCCAGACAGAGCAGAGAGAGCACACACACAGCACAGAGCCCAGACACAGCACGGACAGAGCCCAGACACGGCCCAGACACAGCCCAGACCCAGCACGGACAGAGCACGGACAGAGCACAGAGAGCACAGGCCCAGCACAGAGCACAGGCACAGCACAGACACAGCCCGGACACTGGAGCCGTTATCCCAGCATGGCAGCAGCAAGGTGACAATGTGCTCGCCTGGAGGACAGCTGAAATCTTTCCGCATGTCTCACAGCTCACCCAGAGATCGGGATCACCTGGTTACTGCTGCTTTTAGATGGTGGTCTTCAGCCTGCTGTTCCCTAGGACGGCCCTCCACTGGGGTAGTCTGCTTCGCCTTCCTATTGCTCCTTCCCCTTCTCAGTAGGACTCTCTTCCCTTACTAAACGAGATGACTTGTGCATCCATTCTTTCATCTTGTGTGTATCGGTGCCTGGGAATGCCACAGGGCAGTCCCCGGAGCCAGCTGTAGGGTCCGTCAGAGGGTTGGAGTGGCTGCAGGGCCTGTCAGCGGGGCTGGAGAGGCCGCAGGGCCCGTCAAAGGGGTTGGAGTGGCTGCGGGTAACATCCCAGGGCTCGGAAGGGCCTCAGAGCCCATCCCAGGGCTTGGAGGGCCTTCAGGGTGCGTCACAGGCTTGCATCAGATCAAGACGCATTTTCATAGACCCACACAATTTCTCTTGAAGGTGCTGAATTGTACTGAATAGTCTTCAAAACACATAGAGCAGACCCAGCTAACAAGCCGCTGGTGCTAGGAACTAGTTTTGTGTTGTTTGTTTGTTTGTTTGTTTTTCGTTAACTTTGTTTCATGAGAACAGATACCAAATGGGTATTTTCAGGCAAGGGCAAAGATGACCCTGGAGTTGGAGCTATCTAAAGGATGAATAACTAGGAATCTATTTACTCGAGAAGACCCTTTTGTAAGGAAAAATCCTACACACGTGCACTGGAGTTTGATACTAATCCATTTGTTGGAAACCACTGGAAAACAATGGAAAGCTATTCTAATACGAAGTACGCTCATTCTAATACAAAAAAACACAGCCCTAGAGTGAGAGACCCCAGCCCAACAGGAGACCCTTCCCCTCTGAGGATGCGCAGAATCATTTTGTCATGTCAGCCGTAGGCTAATTCTGGAACCTGTGAGAAGTTAGGGGATTGTACTAGCATGGAAATGCAGTGATAAAAGATTGTATCAAGCGTGGCGTGGAAAATCTTTCCATGTGCTGGCTTTGTGGGAAACCACCTGGTACCCAGACTCGCGCAGTTCTGAAAGAAAACTGTGTCTCGACCTGGTGTCTGGATTGGCTTCTTGCGCATCGGGTAACAAATCCAAACTTTTCTCGGACAACTTGGCGAGCTGTAAATCTCTGGCACTGCCAGCATCGGGGCACACCTTTCTAAAACCTTTTAGCAGCGCCGTAGGATACCGCATTTGTTCAGGGCTGAATTCCAAAGCCATCGGAGGTGGCAATCGTGATAAAAACCGGCCCACATCCCCCCCCAGCCCTTGCCACCTGTAGCCATCCTGCCTCAGGGCTGATCGCTGGCTGGAATTTTTAACTCCTTGTCTAACCACAGAGGTTGTCATTCGGGGACAAATACTGGGTTAAGCTCACCGTCGGTGCAAGAGGAGCACGTGCTACCTGCAAGTGGGCAAAACCATCAACAAACATAGGCCAGCCCCCAGGGATCATAAACAACAAGAAAGGGATTAAGAAAAAGCACCTAAAAAGCACGGAAGAACAACACCAGAAAGGACAAAATATCAACATTGTGACCAGCAACTATCAATCTCAGAGAAAGC
Source organism: Anser anser (assembly GCF_964211835.1). Classification (NCBI taxonomy): domain Eukaryota; kingdom Metazoa; phylum Chordata; class Aves; order Anseriformes; family Anatidae; genus Anser; species Anser anser. The sequence goes on from NC_139747.1 coordinate 5,994,512, forward strand.
TTATAAGAAACACTCTTTTAAAACATTCCGGTCAGATGTGATGTTAGCTCAACCCTTTGTGCCCCAGCTTGGCTGCCAAAAAGTCTGTTGTGGTGTAACCCAGCAGGCCGCTCAGCACCACACATCTGTTCGCTCACGTCCCCCCATCCTGAGTGAACGTGCAGAGAATCGGAAGGAAAATAAAAGCTCATAGGCATTGATAAAGAGTTTAATAATAAAGGAATAGAAAATAATAATACAAATCATACAATACATTAAAAAGACAATCAATAAAATTTATTAATGTAAACAATTTTTTCCCAGCCTAATGCTCTCCTATCACCACCATGATCACAACATCACAAAATATCACAAAAAATCCACCATGATCACAATATCACAAAATCACCTAGCAATTTCCCATCCCATCATTTCACACTAATGAATCCCCATCACCGTCATGACTTCCCATCCCACTGATCATTTCCTATCCCAGCAACCTCCCATTGCTGATCCCAAGGCTCAGTTCCCAACTCCCATCCATCCATCCATCCATCCATCCATCCATCCATCCATCCATCCATCCATCCACCCACCCATTTTCTCCCGTCCATGCTGGCCATGCCCACATCCATTCACGGACTGAGCATGGGCAGCGGGAGCGGGCTGCATTAAATCCCCTCGGCATCCCACTGCCAGAACAACTGCAGGCAGAGGCGTTGCTGAGTGAACACCTACACTAGAGGAATTTAAGAAAAAAGGCTATAAAGCAGAGAAAGGACCAGAAAGGAAGAAATAAGCTTTCAATCCCTGCCATTTTGTGTCCCAACAAGCAGTTCCCATGCCCAAACTTGCCCATGCCAGGTATTGCCCATCCCAACAGCTTCCATCGCAACACTCCCAACACTCATTCGTGACCCCCCCATCTCCCATCCCCCCCCGTTGCCCATCCCTGACAGTGAGAAACACTGACTAGCTACAGCACTAAAGAAGGGTAAGGGCAAGCGAGAGGGGAAAGGGCTGAAGAGTGCGGCTCAAGCTGGAGCAGGTGCCTGCAGAGGTCTCTGTGCCTGCGTGCTGAGCTCAGCACCACTGGGTGCTGCAGGGGCCGTCGAGGAGCGCAGGGTCACGGGTAGCCGGCATACTTGGCTATGGCCCCGTCCTTCTGCCGCTGCGCGAAGAATTGCACGGGGCCGATCTTCATCTGGTGGGCCGCCCGCTGCCGCTCCTCCTGGGCCAGCTGCTTCAGGCGCTCCCGCTCGGGACGCTGCTGCAGCGTGATGGGCACCGGCTCCTCCTGCTCCTCCAGCGGCGTGGGCGCTGCGTCACCGCCTGCCCAGGGCCCCACGCAGGGCACGTAGTCCACGCGGGGCCGTGCCAGGGGCTGCAGCATGCGCAGCTGTGTGGGCAGAGCCCCCCGCTGCGCTTGGCCCCCCGCGGCTGGCAGGCACAGCGCTCTGGGCGCCTGCTCTAGGGCAGCGTCCCCTGTTCACGCCGTGCTGCCTGGTGGTGCCGGCACCACCTTCTCTTTGCCGCCAGCTGGGGATTGGGGGGCAGCGGGCACAGCGCAGGAGCCTGGCACTGTCTGCGCGGCGCTGGGCATCGTGCTGGGGCTGCTGGAGGTGGGCTGCGGCTGCACGCAGGGCAGCTGGCGCACTGGCCCCAGCGCCTTCGCCCTGACCCCCAGCGGCTGCAAAGTCTCGCTGGGGGTCTTTGTGCCCCGGCGCTGGCGCTGCAGCGTCTTGGCCCTGACGCCTTGGGGACAGAGGCTGTCCTGGGGCCGCACGGCACCGGGCTCCGCGCTCGGAGTCTCCGGCAGCAGCCGCGCTCTGTGGGGAGGCGGCGACGCTGCTCCTTGCCCCCCAGCAGCCCCCGGGCTTCGGGCTCTCTTGCTGGGCGCCCGGCTGTTGTTGGTCGCTGGCTGCTGCCTGCCACTGCCGTCTTTCCTGCTGCTGCCACGGCGTCCTGGGGCCTTGGACATCCTGGCGTCCCTGGCACGGCGTCCCTGGCAAGGCGTCTTGGGGCCTTGGAGACCCTGGCCCAGCAGCATCTTCCTGTCCTTGCCGGGGGGTTTCTCCGTTGCTGGTCTCTTGGGCTGGGAGCTCTCTGCTGTCCCGGGGGTGCTGGTGGGCGCGCGGCGCTTGGCCCCCCGCTTGGTGCCGGTGGACGCAGGGGCAGCCAGGGGGCTCTTGAGGGGACCCAGGGGGCATTTGGGCAGGGGTGTCCTCTGCTCACTGAGGACTTGGGTGTCAGGGGACCTCTTGGGGGGACTCAGGGGGGGTTTGGGCAGGGGTCTACTAGGGGAACTGAGGACCTGGGTGTCAGGGGACCTCCTGGGGGGACTCAGGGGTGGACTGGGTAGGGGTCTACTAAGGGCACCGGGCAGGGGACTGGCTGCAGGGCTGAGCGGGGGGCTCAATGCCAGCACAACAGGGGACTGCACCAACAGCCCACCCCCAACCTTCTCGGGGTACACCCCAGGGGTTGAGGGTACCTCACCGAGGGCTCCTGTGGCTTCCAGTCCCTGCGTGCTCGGCTCCTCGATGTCCTCGGAGAGGTCGGGCAGCTGGGAGAGGAGGCGGCTGAGGGCAGGACTGCTGGGCGAATTGGGGAAGGCGTCCTGGGGCTCCACGGCCTCGAGCCAGCTGAACAGCTCCTCCGTGCCGGGGATGTCCAGGTCGGCCAGGAGCTGGTCCTGCAGGTGCTGCAGCAGCTGGCTGTCCCCTGCCAGCTCTGGAAAGGCCTCGGCGAAGGCATCAGGGCCCAGCTCGGGCAGCTGCGGGGGCTCCTCAGGCACCTGCGGGGCTGTCGCCGCTGAGGACGAAGCAAGAAAATCCCCCAAGACGGGCGATGTCAGCTTTCCCATGGCTCATGGGTGTGGGGCGACAACGGGGCGGCTGTGCCAGCGCCAAACTCACCGTCGGGCGTCGCCGTCTGGGTGCTGCGGGTCAATGGAGCCAGGAAAGGCTCGGGGGGAGTGGGGTCAGGCAGCGGGGGCCCCTGGTCCTCGCTGAGCCCCACGGCGTGGTCGCAGGGCTCCGGCAGCTGCCCCTGGCTGCTGGTCACGGTGCGGGGCGTGGGGAGCGCCTGCCCCCGGAGCCGAGGCCCCGGGACGAGGGGTGGCGGGGGCCTGCGGTGGGCGGGGGCCTGCAACAGGCAGGTGCCTGCGGGGTGCAGGGGCTCCCCGTGGAGCACGGCCCTGGGCCCCAGCCCCAGCGCATGGTGGGGCACCAGTGTCCCCGTCACCATGGGCTGTCTGCACTGGCAGACAGGGGCACAGGGAAGAGCGGTGTGGGGGAGCTGCCCCACGGGGGGGAGCTGCACCACCTGCAGGTTATGCCCCACGGGGGGGAGCTGCACCGGCTGCAGGTTATGCCCCACGGGGGGGAGCTGCACCGGCTGCAGGTTATGCTCCTCGGGTGGGAGGTGCACCACCTGCAGGTTATGCCCCACGGGGGAGAGCTGCACCGGCTGCAGGATATGCTCCTCGGGTGGGAGGTGCACCACCTGCAGGTTATGCCCCATGGGGGAGAGCTGCACCGGCTGCAGGATATGCCCCACAGGGGGGAGCTGCACCAGCTGCAGGTGGTGCCCCTCGGGTGGGAGGTGCCCCCCAGGTGGCAGCTGCGCCACGGGTGGGAGCTGCAGCACCTGCCCCTGGACCTCCGGCACCACGTGCCAGACGGTGGCCTGGGGCAGCGCGTAGGAGAGGGTGGGTACCTGGGGGGGCTGCAAGGGCACCGCCATCGCTCCGGGGAAGGAGGGCAGCAGCCAGGCAGCCACCGTTGGCGGCTCAGCTGGGACAACGAAGGGGGAGTTGGGCGTCTGCGGCACCGGCGGCAGCCGTCTGGGGAATCTCTCTGTGAGGAAAAAGGGCGCTGGGCTGAGCTCTCGGGCGCTGGGCTCGCCGGCAGGGCCGCAGCCCCGGGAGGAGCGGGAGCCCGCTGCTGTACCTGCCATGGTCGCTGGAGAGTGGGGCGGTTCGTTGGGGAACCCGGGCAACGGGGGCTCCACCCCAACGGCTGACCAGCCCCTCACCGCCATCTTGGTGAGGACTGCAGTTTCTCTACCCAAGCAGGCTTCCCAGCGCCATCAGTTTCCATCCCCATGAGCCTTTCCCGTCCCAGTCCTCATTTGCCAGGCCCAGGGGGGTTTCGCACTCCAACACTTTCCACTCCCAAGACTTTTCCATCCCAAGACTTTTCCATCCCAAGACTTTTCATCCTCCCGGCGATTTCCCATCCTGACAGTTTCACAGCCCAACAGATTCCCATGCAAACTATTTCCCATCAGCACGAAGCGTTTCTTAATCCCATGAGATCTCATCCCAAAGACTTCCCATCCCTTGGATTTCTTTTCCAACTATTTCCTACCCCAATGAATCGTACCCACCCCATTCAAGATTTCCCATCCCAATAATTTCCCATCCCAAGAGAGATTTCCCTACCCCAATGCTTTTCCTTTCCAAGGATTTCCTCCCCAAGGAAGATTTCCCATCCCAATGCCTTTCCTTAAGGATGCCTTCCTCCCCAAGGAAGGTATCTCATCCCAATGCTTTTCCTTCCCAAGGAAGCTTTCCCGTCTCTTTCATTTCCTAGCCCCATGGCTTTCCAGCCCAAGGAAGTCTTCCCATCCCAGCAATCATTTCTCATCCCACTCATCATTTCCCATCCCCACGATTTCCCATTTTCACCATCCAAAAGACAGCTTAGCCAGCCCACAGCTAGAGAGAGATCACAACAGGGATTTGCACGATTCTGGTAGATTCAAGGGCATGGACACTTGGCGTGCTAACGATTGCACTTTATTCCAGAGCAACACAGATCAGCGGTACCAAGAGCGCTATGATGAATCTGGCGAAGATGTAGATAGATGGTTCTTGCAGGTATTACCAGGAAATAAACAGGCGTCTGCACTTCTCTCTAGCTACCTTAGTAAAAGATCGGAAGGGTAGAGCACTAATTAACAGTAGCATTATTAGAGGCACTACTGTGGCAGTGAAAATACCAGCAGGACATCGGCGTCTCCCATTGCACCATGCAGACCTCCATGCCTTGAGTGCCACCAGCAGTACTCCATGCGAGCTGGACGCTCAGGGCACTTATGGCCACCCACCTTTGTGAGGTCAAAGGCTGACAGTGACTCTCTGCTGACCTCACACGGCTCTCGGGCACCCCGATGGCAGCACTGACGGCGCTAAGCTGACTGCCATGAGCAAAGGCTGACATGAAATGGCTGCTGCGCAACGCCAGGAGCAATGTCTGCCGGGCCGGGGGTTCGGATGGGAGCTCGGCCTTCGGCCTGGGAACTGCGCCTGGGAGCCAGGGACGTCCTCGATGTGCAGCTGGACACCTGGGCCTGAGAAAGCAAGGTTTCTTGAAAGAAAATTGGAAACATCGTCACCTAGTGGCTGTCTCAGGGGGACGGATCGAAACGCACAGCATCTCTTGGTTACCTGAAGTGCTGGTGTCCTACGCCCTCGTATGTCTCAATGACATAAAAAGGGACAGATTTTTACCCCAAATGCAGCTCCTTTCTGTGGGAAGCTTCCCGTGCTGCGCATCCTCCTCTCTTTCTAGCATGTGGCTTCGACTTTAGGCGTGTTGTTTTTTCTCCTTGTGAGAAACAAAGTTGTGTTTTTGCAATAGAAGGTGTTTTTGCAGTGGAAAAATCCACTAACCTTGCATATGCAAAAGTGGCATTGTGTGTGGCATAGCAGTGGGGACTCTGTTAAGCAGATAAGGGGAAGGTCCCACTGTCCCAAAATCACGAGGATAGCGAAGAAAAACAGGATGAGCAGTGCGAGATCAGTAAAAGCAAAGATCACGGGCCCTCTAGTCACAAGAGAAGAAGGAAAAAATAAAAGGATAAGGAGAAATTAACGGTTGGTCAAATAAAATTGTACATATATGGTATAGTAGTGCGTCGAGTAGGCTGTGAACCCGTAGTACTCAGCCAATGAAGAAACAGGGGAGAAATCAGGTGTCGGGTAATAGGGAATACACGGTTATGATAAACTTTTACTGCGCACTCCTGCTTGCAGGATGCCCGCCATTGCAATCGCGAATAAAAAAGCTCCACAGAAGATCCTGTCTGAAGAAAATTACTGAGATTTTTCTCAGGGTTTAGGGGCTCGTCCCGGATCTTGTTGCCTACCAGAGAGTTCTTGCTACCACAGACAGGAAGGTGCACCCTCTGATTTCAGCGGTCCCGTCGGGGGTGGTGGCTTGTCTCGGGATGGCTGACAAAGGACTGAGACTGTTCATCTGAAGACAGGCTCTGAGAAGAACTGGGGAGAAAGGAGGCCAATACAGACAGACCACAGAGCACAGCCCAGACACAGCCCAGCCAGAGCACGTACACAGCACAGAGAGCACAGACACAGCCCGGACAGAGCCCAGACACAGCTCAGACACAGCACAGAGAGCACAGACACAGCCCAGCCAGAGCCCAGACACAGCACGGACAGAGCCCAGCCAGAGCCCAGACACAGCACAGGCACAGCACAGACGGAGCCCAGACAGAGCAGAGAGAGCACACACACAGCACAGAGCCCAGACACAGCACGGACAGAGCCCAGACACGGCCCAGACACAGCCCAGACACAGCACAGACACAGCACGGACACAGCACGGACAGAGCACGGACAGAGCACAGAGAGCACAGGCCCAGCACAGAGCACAGACACAGCACAGACACAGCCCGGACACCGGAGCCGTTATCCCAGCATGGCAGCAGCAAGGTGACAATGTGCTCGCCTGGAGGACAGCTGAAATCTTTCCGCATGTCTCACAGCTCACCCAGAGATCGGGATCACCTGGTTACTGCTGCTTTTAGATGGTGGTCTTCAGCCTGCTGTTCCCTAGGACGGCCCTCCACTGGGGTAGTCTGCTTCGCCTTCCTATTGCTCCTTCCCCTTCTCAGTAGGACTCTCTTCCCTTACTAAACGAGATGACTTGTGCATCCATTCTTTCATCTTGTGTGTATCGGTGCCTGGGAATGCCACAGGGCAGTCCCCGGAGCCAGCTGTAGGGTCCGTCAGAGGGTTGGAGTGGCTGCAGGGCCTGTCAGCGGGGCTGGAGAGGCCGCAGGGCCCGTCAAAGGGGTTGGAGTGGCTGCGGGTAACATCCCAGGGCTTGGAAGGGCCTCAGAGCCCATCCCAGGGCTTGGAGGGCCTTCAGGGTGCGTCACAGGCTTGCATCAGATCAAGACGCATTTTCATAGACCCACACAATTTCTCTTGAAGGTGCTGAATTGTACTGAATAGTCTTCAAAACACATAGAGCAGACCCAGCTAACAAGCCGCTGGTGCTAGGAACTAGTTTTGTGTTGTTTGTTTGTTTGTTTGTTTTTCGTTAACTTTGTTTCATGAGAACAGATACCAAATGGGTATTTTCAGGCAAGGGCAAAGATGACCCTGGAGTTGGAGCTATCTAAAGGATGAATAACTAGGAATCTATTTACTCGAGAAGACCCTTTTGTAAGGGAAAATCCTACACACGTGCACTGGAGTTTGATACTAATCCATTTGTTGGAAACCACTGGAAAACAGTGGAAAGCTATTCTAAGACGAAGTACCCTCATTCTAATACAAAAAATCACACCCCTAGAGTGAGAGACCCCAGCCCAAGAGGAGACCCTTCCCCTCTGAGGATGCGCAGAATCATTTTGTCATGTCAGCCGTAGGCTAATTCTGGAACCTGTGAGAAGTTAGGGGATTGTACTAGCATGGAAATGTAGTGATAAAAGATTGTATCAAGTGTGGCGTGGAAAATCTTTCCATGTGCTGGCTTTGTGGGAAACCACCTGGTACCCAGACTCGCGCAGTTCTGAAAGAAAACTGTGTCTCGACCTGGTGTCTGGATTGGCTTCTTGCGCATCGGGTAACAAATCCAAACTTTTCTCGGACAACTTGGCGAGCTGTAAATCTCTGGCACTGCCAGCATCGGGGCACACCTTTCTAAAACCTTTTAGCAGCGCCGTAGGATACCGCATTTGTTCAGGGCTGAATTCCAAAGCCATCGGAGGTGGCAATCGTGATAAAAACCGGCCCACATCCCCCCCCAGCCCTTGCCACCTGTAGCCATCCTGCCTCAGGGCTGATCGCTGGCTGGAATTTTTAACTCCTTGTCTAACCACAGAGGTTGTCATTCGGGGACAAATACTGGGTTAAGTTCACCGTCGGTGCAAGAGGAGCACGTGCTACCTGCAAGTGGGCAAAACCATCAACAAACATAGGCCAGCCCCCAGGGATCATAAACAACAAGAAAGGGATTAAGAAAAAGCACCTAAAAAGCACGGAAAAACAACACCAGAAAGGACAAAATATCAACATTGTGACCAGCAACTATCAATCTCAGAGAAAGCTTATAAGAAACACTCTTTTAAAACATTCCGGTCAGATGTGACGTTAGCTCAACCCTTTGTGCCCCAGCTTGGCTGCCAAAAAGTCTGTTGTGGTGTAACCCAGCAGGCCGCTCAGCACCACACATCTGTTCGCTCACGTCCCCCCATCCTGAGTGAACGTGCAGAGAATCGGAAGGAAAATAAAAGCTCATAGGCATTGATAAAGAGTTTAATAATAAAGGAATAGAAAATAATAATACAAATCATACAATACATTAAAAAGACAATCAATAAAATTTATTAATGTAAACAATTTTTTCCCAGCCTAATGCTCTCCTATCACCACCATGATCACAACATCACAAAATATCATAAAAAATCCACCATGATCACAATATCACAAAATCACCTAGCAATTTCCCATCATTTCACACTAACGAATCCCCATCACCGTCATGACTTCCCATCCCACTGATCATTTCCTATCCCAGCAACCTCCCATTGCTGATCCCAAGGCTCAGTTCCCAACTCCCATCCATCCATCCATCCATCCATCCATCCATCCATCCACCCACCCATTTTCTCCCGTCCGTGCTGGCCATGCCCACATCCATTCACGGACTGAGCATGGGCAACGGGAGCGGGCTGCATTAAATCCCCTCGGCATCCCACTGCCAGAACAACTGCAGGCAGAGGCGTTGCTGAGTGAACACCTACACTAGAGGAATTTAAGAAAAAAGGCTATAAAGCAGAGAAAGGACCAGAAAGGAAGAAATAAGCTTTCAATCCCTGCCATTTTGTGTCCCAACAAGCAGTTCCCATGCCCAAACTTGCCCATGCCAGGTATTGCCCATCCCAACAGCTTCCATCGCAACACTCCCAACACTCATTCGTGACCCCCCCCATCTCCCATCCCCCCCCGTTGCCCATCCCTGACAGTGAGAAACACTGACTAGCTACAGCACTAAAGAAGGGTAAGGGCAAGCGAGAGGGGAAAGGGCTGAAGAGTGCGGCTCAAGCTGGAGCAGGTGCCTGCAGAGGTCTCTGTGCCTGCGTGCTGAGCTCAGCACCACTGGGTGCTGCAGGGGCCGTCGAGGAGCGCAGGGTCACGGGTAGCCGGCATACTTGGCTATGGCCCCGTCTTTCTGCTGCTGCGCGAAGAATTGCACAGGGCCGATCTTCATCTGGTGGGCCGCCCGCTGCCGCTCCTCCTGGGCCAGCTGCTTCAGGCGCTCCCGCTCGGGACGCTGCTGCAGCGTGATGGGCACCGGCTCCTCCTGCTCCTCCAGCGGCGTGGGCGCCGCGTCACCGCCTGCCCAGGGCCCCACGCAGGGCACGTAGTCCACGCGGGGCCGTGCCAGGGGCTGCAGCATGCGCGGCTGTGTGGGCAGAGCCCCCCGCTGCGCTTGGCCCCCCGCGGCTGGCAGGCACAGCGCTCTGGGCGCCTGCTCTAGGGCAGCGTCCCCTGTTCACGCCGTGCTGCCTGGTGGTGCCGGCACCACCTTCTCTTTGCCGCCAGCTGGGGATTGGGGGGCAGCGGGCACAGCGCTGGAGCCTGGCACTGTCTGCGCGGCGCTGGGCATCGTGCTGGGGCTGCTGGAGGTGGGCTGCGGCTGCACGCAGGGCAGCTGGCGCCCTGGCCCCAGCGCCTTCGCCCTGACCCCCAGCGGCTGCAAAGTCTCGCTGGGGGTCTTTGTGCCCCGGCGCTGGCGCTGCAGCGTCTTGGCCCTGACGCCTTGGGGACAGAGGCTGTCCTGGGGCCGCACGGCACCGGGCTCCGCGCTCGGAGTCTCCGGCAGCAGCCGCGCTCTGCGGGGAGGCGGCGACGCTGCTCCTTGCCCCCCAGCAGCCCCCGGGCTTCGGGCTCTCTTGCTGGGCGCCCGGCTGTTGTTGGTCGCTGGCTGCTGTCTGCCGCTGCCGTCTTTCCTGCTGCTGCCACGGCGTCCTGGGGCCTTGGACATCCTGGCGTCCCTGGCACGGCGTCCCTGGCAAGGCGTCTCGGGGCCTTGGAGACCCTGGCCCAGCAGCATCTTCCTGTCCTTGCCGGGGGGTTTCTCTGTTGCTGGCCTCTTGGGCTGGGAGCTCTCCGCTGTCCCGGGGGTGCTGGTGGGCGCGCGGCGCTTGGCCCCCCGCTTGGTGCCGGTGGACGCAGGGGCAGCCAGGGGGCTCTTGAGGGGACCCAGGGGGCATTTGGGCAGGGGTGTCCTCTGCTCACTGAGGACTTGGGTGTCAGGGGACCTCTTGGGGGGACTCAGGGGGGGTTTGGGCAGGGGTCTACTAGGGGAACTGAGGACCTGGGTGTCAGGGGACCTCCTGGGGGGACTCAGGGGTGGACTGGGTAGGGGTCTACTAAGGGCACCGGGCAGGGGACTGGCTGCAGGGCTGAGCGGGGGGCTCAATGCCAGCACAACAGGGGACTGCACCAACAGCCCACCCCCAACCTTCTCGGGGTACACCCCAGGGGTTGTGGGTACCTCACCGAGGGCTCCTGTGGCTTCCAGTCCCTGCGTGCTCGGCTCCTCGATGTCCTCGGAGAGGTCGGGCAGCTGGGAGAGGAGGCGGCTGAGGGCAGGACTGCTGGGCGAATCGGGGAAGGCGTCCTGGGGCTCCAAGGCCTCGAGCCAGCTGAACAGCTCCTCCGTGCCGGGGATGTCCAGGTCGGCCAGGAGCTGGTCCTGCAGGTGCTGCAGCAGCTGGCTGTCCCCTGCCAGCTCTGGAAAGGCCTCGGCGAAGGCATCAGGGCCCAGCTCGGGCAGCTGCGGGGGCTCCTCAGGCACCTGCGGGGCTGTCGCCGCTGAGGACGAAGCAAGAAAATCCCCCAAGACGGGCGATGTCAGCTTTCCCATGGCTCATGGGTGTGGGGCGACAACCGGGCGGCTGTGCCAGCGCCAAACTCACCGTCGGGCGTCGCCGTCTGGGTGCTGCGGGTCGATGGAGCCAGGAAAGGCTCGGGGGGAGTGGGGTCAGGCAGCGGGGGCCCCTGGTCCTCGCTGAGCCCCACGGCGTGGTCGCAGGGCTCCGGCAGCTGCCCCTGGCTGCTGGTCACGGTGCGGGGCGTGGGGAGCGCCTGCCCCCGGAGCCGAGGCCCCGGGACGAGGGGTGGCGGGGGCCTGCGGTGGGCGGGGGCCTGCAACAGGCAGGTGCCTGCGGGGTGCAGGGGCTCCCCGTGGAGCACGGCCCTGGGCCCCAGCCCCAGCGCATGGTGGGGCACCAGTGTCCCCGTCACCATGGGCTGTCCGCACTGGCAGACAGGGGCACAGGGAAGAGCGGTGTGGGGGAGCTGCCCCACGGGGGGGAGCTGCACCACCTGCAGGTTATGCCCCACGGGGGGGAGCTGCACCGGCTGCAGGTTATGCCCCACGGGGGGGAGCTGCACCACCTGCAGGTTATGCCCCACGGGGGGGAGCTGCACCACCTGCAGGATATGCCCCACAGGGGGGAGCTGCACCACCTGCAGGTGGTGCCCCTCGGGTGGGAGGTGCCCCCCAGGTGGCAGCTGCGCCACGGGTGGGAGCTGCAGCACCTGCCCCTGGACCTCCGGCACCACGTGCCAGACGGTGGCCTGGGGCAGCGCGTAGGAGAGGGTGGGTACCTGGGGGGGCTGCAAGGGCACCGCCATCGCTCCGGGGAAGGAGGGCAGCAGCCAGGCAGCCACCGTTGGCGGCTCAGCTGGGACAACGAAGGGGGAGTTGGGCGTCTGCGGCACCGGCGGCAGCCGTCTGGGGAATCTCTCTGTGAGGAAAAAGGGCGCTGGGCTGAGCTCTCGGGCGCTGGGCTCGCCGGCAGGGCCGCAGCCCCGGGAGGAGCGGGAGCCCGCTGCTGTACCTGCCATGGTCGCTGGAGAGTGGGGCGGTTCGTTGGGGAACCCGGGCAACGGGGGCTCCGCCCCAACGGCTGACCAGCCCCTCACCGCCATCTTGGTGAGGACTGCAGTTTCTCTACCCAAGCAGGCTTCCCAGCGCTATCAGTTTCCATCCCCATGAGCCTTTCCCGTCCCAGTCCTCATTTGCCAGGCCCAGGGGGGTTTCGCACTCCAACACTTTCCCTCCCAAGGATTTTCCATCCCAAGACTTTTCCATCCCAAGACTTTTCATCCTCCCGGCGATTTCCCATCCCGACAGTTTCACAGCCCAACAGATTCCCATGCAAACTATTTCCCATCAGCACGAAGCGTTTCTTAATCCCATGAGATCTCATCCCAAAGACTTCCCATCCCTTGGATTTCTTTTCCAACTATTTCCTACCCCAATGAATCTTACCCACCCCATTCAAGATTTCCCATCCCAATAATTTCCCATCCCAAGAGAGATTTCCCTACCCCAATGCTTTTCCTTTCCAAGGATTTCCTCCCCAAGGAAGATTTCCCATCCCAATGCCTTTCCTTAAGGATGCCTTCCTCCCCAAGGAAGGTATCTCATCCCAATGCTTTTCCTTCCCAAGGAAGCTTTCCCGTCTCTTTCATTTCCTAGCCCCATGGCTTTCCAGCCCAAGGAAGTCTTCCCATCCCAGCAATCATTTCTCATCCCACTCATCATTTCCCATCCCCACGATTTCCCATTTTCACCATCCAAAAGACAGCTTAGCCAGCCCACAGCTAGAGAGAGATCACAACAGGGATTTGCACGATTCTGGTAGATTCAAGGGCATGGACACTTGGCGTGCTAACGATTGCACTTTATTCCAGGGCAACACAGATCAGCAGTACCAAGAGCGCTATGATGAATCTGGCGAAGATGTAGATAGATTGTTCTTGCAGGTATTACCAGGAAATAAACAGGTGTCTGCACTTCTCTCTAGCTACCTTAGTAAAAGATCGGAAGGGTAGAGCACTAATTAACAGTAGCATTATTAGAGGCACTACTGTGGCAGTGAAAATCCATCAGGAGGGCCAACTTACCAATGCCTGCAAGGCAAATGCACTTAGGATGGGTTTTCTTTGTCAAGACTAAACTTACAAGAGGTTCAAGCTCTCCGCAGCAGTAGCTGTGCCCGCAGGACTCAGGTGCTGCCTCGGCCAGCAGGCCCAGGCAGGTGGGGCACGTCTCATCCCCGGGGGCCTCTGCTGTCAGCCCGCGGGGCGGCTGGCTCGTGCTGCCCGCGGCCTCCCTGCCGTGGAGATGCTCGGCCACCGGGATGGAGGCTGCCCACTCCTAAGCACCTCTAACCAGCAGGACCTCTAACCCTGAAGTCTCCTCTTCCACCAGCAGGACATCAGCGTCTCTTGTTCCACCAGCAGGACATCGGCGTCTCCTATTCCACCACCAAGACCTCCATGCCTTGAGTGCCACCAGCAGTACTCCATGCGAGCTGGACGCTCAGGGCACTTATGGCCACCCACCTTTGTGAGGTCAAAGGCTGACAGTGACTCTCTGCTGACCTCACACGGCTCTCGGGCACCCCGATGGCAGCACTGACGGCGCTAAGCTGACTGCCATGAGCAAAGGCTGACATGAAATGGCTGCTGCGCAACGCCAGGAGCAATGTCTGCCGGGCCGGGGGTTCGGATGGGAGCTCGGCCTTCGGCCTGGGAACGGCGCCTGGGAGCCAGGGACGTCCTCGATGTGCAGCTGGACACCTGGGCCTGAGAAAGCAAGGTTTCTTGAAAGAAAATTGGAAACATCGTCACCTAGTGGCTGTCTCAGGGGGACGGATCGAAACGCACAGCATCTCTTGGTTACCTGAAGTGCTCTGTTTCCTTCAAAAGGTGACAACCTGCAAACCTACCAGGCACCTTGCTCTTGTCTCCTTGGAGACTTCATTCACCACTCAGAGGGATTTTGGACTGCCTGTACCAGGAGTCTCACTGCGAGGAAAATAACTGCTTAGCGCACTTCACAAAGTCTTTTGCCTTATAGCATGGTCAGGAAAGGAGAACCTAACATCCATTTTACAGGACTGCTGCTCCTCGTTCGGTGTGCACAAGCAGATCTAGTCGCTGTAGCCAATGCTAGGCCATGCTCTGTCCCAGAGGCCAGGCAGGGACACAGGAGTCACAGGGAGAAGCCCTCACAGGCACGGAGGGCAGGCACGTCTCCACTGCAGCCCTTTGCCCACACAATCTGTGCTGCCCCTCCTGCACCTCTGCTGGCTGTGGCTTGGGCGTGACAGGCAGGAGAGAGCCCGGTGACACACAGGCGCACCTCCTGGTGCCGTCAGCACCAGGGCAGAACCTGCCAACAGATTATTCATCAGCAAAAAAAAAAAAAAGTCTCCGCTTTCCCATGTTACCAGGATGAGGCCAGACTGACTTAAAAACAAACAAACAAACAAACAAACAAAAAAACACAGCCTGAGAGCATCTCAGGTTTAGCTTGTCCAGCTCCTAAACTCCTAGGGCCAAAAAGGCCTTACAAGTATCAGCCAAAGTAAATCCATATTGCAAATTTCAAGTCAGGAAAAAAAATAATCACTATAATTATTCGTTGAAGGGCTGGTTTTGGTGCCCCCCTCAGCTCAGCATGCACCAAAACCTATCTGAAAGCCAGTTAGAGATCTATTTTCTTTTACACCGAGGTGACTTTTTCACAAACCTGAACACATACAGCATACATAGAGTTCCTTTTCCATTTTAGGGTTCTTTCTGTAAAAGCCAACGCAGGTCCTCCCACTCAGCTCTCATAGAGCAGCTACCCTCTCCTTCACAATTACAAGATCAAAACAAAACAGTGGTTTTGACTGAAATTGCAAAGGATGCTGTGCAATAGATGGACCAGGAGCAGGTCTATGGAGGCCAACATTTTTCTGAAGGTCGAGGCTAAGGTTACCAGCCAGAGACATTAATAAGATTCCCTATAGTTCAAACAAATTAAATGTAAAATGACAGTTAAAGCAGCAGCGCTGATTACAAATCAACAAATATTAATAATACCACCAGCTTGCTGCACAGCAAGGATTGTACACGTAAGAGTTTTATAATCCAGTTTGTCCTCAGTTCTGTACTTTTTTTTTTTTTAATGCAGTTGGGATTACCATTTCCCCCACAGAAACCCCCACAAACAGCAATCCCTCATCCCAGATCACAGCTAGCTCTACTCAACATATGTGCTTGCCAAATATATACAAGAAATTTACTCCAGGGTATTCTTCCTATCTGCTCAAGGCAGGCATGAAGGGCCTTGGGTGAAGAAAGTAAGAGGGAAGACCACCGCTTTATTTACAGTACCTTGTCCTCCACCAAAGCATATGACTTGGGGGGGGGGAAAAAAAGCCTCCCAGTTTCAAGGTGGGAAACCGTTGACTCCTGAAGTCCCTGCAGTTCCTAAAGCATTAAAAAAAAAAAAAACACAAAAAAACCGCAAAAACAACTAAACCAAATCCAGCAAACGCACACAGGACTCATGCATGGGAGGACCAGAAACGTCAGCTGCGGATGCCCCCGGCCCGCACGCCTGTCAAGGACAAGGAAATACGAGGGGAGACGGGGACAGAGGGGGAGGTGGGGTGCCGGGAAAGGCCGAAGCCTTCCCGGCTCTGCGAGGCAGAGAGGGAGGGCCGAGAAGCCGCGGCAGGGCGCTCGGCAGAGGGCACCGGGCTCCTACCTTCGGCCAGCACCTCGTCCACCGTCACCTGGTGGCGGCCGATGCTGAACACCCTGCCGATGTACCCGCTGCCGGGGCCTCCGCTGCCGCCGCCGCCGCCGCTGGTGCCCGACCCGGGGCCAGAGGCACCCTGCTCCCGACGCGAGTCGAAAAACTTCTTCATCTCTCAGGAGGCAGCAGCCGCCTGGGAAGGGGGGTGATGCTCTCCTCAGGGGCCCGCGCCCCCTCCTTCTTTTTTTTTTTTTTTTTTTTGGCTCCTGGAGCCCGGCCGAGGGGCTCCGCGGGCCGCTGGCCTTGCGGGGCCGAGCGCCGTCCTCCGGAGGAGTCACACCTGCAAAACCAGGGGGTGGGGGGGCGGGACACGGGCGTTAACCCCGCGGCACGGCCCGGCCCGGCCCTGCCCGCCGCCCCCGGCTGCCCGGGCCCCCCCCGCGGTACCTCTCTGCGGGCGGGGGGCGCCCCCATGCACCCCGCAGCGCCGGCCGGCCGGCCTGCCGCTAGCCCCAGCGGCTCCCCGCGGGGCGGCTCACGGCGGGGGCCGCCTGCCGGCAGGGCCCGGGACCCGCATCGCTGCCTGACGGAGCTCCCGGCGGCCACCGAGCCCGTCACGGACCGAGCCCGCCGCCGCCACCGCCCCCCGCCGGCCCCATCCGCGCAGGAAATGGGCCGTCACAGGAAGTGCCGGCCGCCGGCGGGAGCACCGCCCCCGCCAGCACGGTGAGCGCGGCCCGGCACGGCCCGGCACGGCCCGGCACGGCCCGGCACGGCCCGGCTCGACGCGGCCCGGCACGGCCCCGCCGCCCGACAGCGCGGCCTCCGCCCCCGGCCCCGCAGCGCGGCGCAGGGCGAGGGGCCCTTCGGCCGAGGAGGGGGGAGCTGTAATGGCCGCGGCCCGCGCCGCCGCACGGCATCCTGGGAGTCGTAGTTCCGGCGGGAGCCTCGTCGTCCCTGCCCGCCGCGGCGGGGACTACAACTCCCGACAGGCTCTGGCTGGGGGGGAGGTTGTCATGGTTTGGTGGGTCCGTGAGGGAGCCGCCAAGGGTTTGGCGGGTCTGCCGGTTACTCGCCGCTATTTACATTTATTTTCGAAATACTGCGCTTAAACTCGACATCTTAATGTCAGAATAACACAAGCTTCCTGCTGGCACGTCTCCTAAAGCGCAAGGCTGGTCTTCGTGCAGGCCCTGCTAGCACCTAATTGGCAAACCTTAAATAGAATGTTAAAATAAAAAACATATCCCTTGCCCCAGACTGTAACCTGCCTGGGAACAAAGATTTTCCAAAGAAAGAAAGGAAGGAAGGAAGAAAGAAAAAAAGGGATGCTTCATCTGTACACAGAAAGCTCAAAGCTTAGCCAAGGTTTTAAACTCAGTGGTTGATTTTGTGAAGCCTGACTTGAAGCTGCTTCAGCACTTTGCCCATACCAGGTGTTTGCCCAGTCCCTCCTTTCCTCTCAGTCTGGGAGTTTGACAGAGACCCTATTCCTCGCAGGGTTCTGGGTTCCTTTCAGGACACAGTGCAAAACACCTTGCATGCACCCAAAACTTGCTGGCTTTAGCTGGTCAACATGCACGCTTTAGGACTTGGCTTTGGATTTAGTGTTAGATTACACCTTTCTCCCCCTTCCTGCTCCAGCACCTTGAACAGTTTACAGGCTTGCAGCAAAATGTTCATAAGCAGCAAAGCAGCTGTTCTGAAGACCCCAAAACCTTGAGTAAGGCTTCAGAAAATGGCGAGTTTAGCTTGAATCTTGTGAAGCTTTCTGTAAGCATAGTTTGGGTTCTTTCTCTCAGAAATCAAGAGAGGTGTAGGTTTTGCAGCCTATGGCATCTGCAGCAGCCATCTCCTCTGCTTTTCATGTGTTAGCTAGAAAGGCCAGAGCTGGGATTTCAAACGTCCAAGGGAAATATGAAAATAGCAAAAACTGCTTTTACCAGCCTGCAACATGGAATACAAAAACCTGAGGAACACGTGGCTGTGAAAAGAATGTTTTTGTGAAAGCAAGGCTCTCATTCCTCCCCTCTGGCTGGGGCAAAAGGTGTGGGACGGAAAAGGAAACCAAAACACATTTGCATTTTCCTAATGACACTTATTTCCTGTATTATGGTAATAACTACAGCCATCCTGCTGACAAGCTCCTGTCCCAAGGGGATAGGCTAGGCAGGTGCTGGTTACTGTGGAAGGGCAAAATGTTTACCCTGTATTTTGTTTTAAATAAGAGAGCTTAATGGAAACAACTGCATAACTGAAAGACCCTGGAGAATATGTTGGGAAGCAATATGCATGTGAGAATAATTACAGGCTTTGCACAGTCCTTTTTCCTGCATTGCTACCTTGCATGAATGAGCAGACCTTTGGGCACAAGCCTCCAGAAGCAGTGACAAGACTGGATCTACATGTTGTAAATGGACCAAATTGTTTTCCCCACAGTGTATGAAGATTTTTAAGATGCTATTATTGTGCAAGTGGCCATCAAAATAAGCAAGGAAAATTGCTGGTGATAGTATTTAGCATGTCTGATGCACAGATCTAAAAATGCATCACTATACAGTTGCTTCTCTGCTGAGCCAACATGCCTCTTCATTGTGGTTAATTCTACACCTCTCCTGTCATCTTTACTTTCAGGTGTTCTTGTGTGCAATGCTCTACAAGCTGACTACAGACCCCAAAGGCTTCCTTGACTATTGTCATTCACCCATAGTTTGTAGGGTGCTGTCTAGTGCCTCCTATCTATACATGATTCCCAGGTGTCATTTAAAAGATGCTCTAGGCCCACATGGTTGGAACTGCAGTCATTTCAGCCAGTCGGCTAACACAAGTATGAAAACAGTCCTTTTTTATTTAATAGGCTTTAATCTTCATTAAACTATGTTCGGCTGTGATTTGAAGCTATTTGATGAGTTGCCAGTGGTCAATACAGAAGATTCACTTGCCCTTTCCTTCAGATGAAATATGATTAATATGATTTTTTTGAATTACTCTAACCTGTGAAACATTCCCAGACATCTATTAAGACTGAAGTAAAATATCCAATGCAAAATGACTGTTACAATTAGTGATTTCTGGGAACTCTGCAGAACTAAAAAATTACCCCCCACCCCCACCCCAAGTGGACATTTCTGAATAGCATAGGGAAATGTCATTTCAAGATAAAACCTACTGCCATGCAAAAAGCCTGCAGATGCACTGCTGACTATGGGGCCCTGATGTTCTCACAGGCACACCAACCTTGCTGACCGTTTGGGAGCAAGAGTACAGTAGAAGGCAATCCTCAGTTGCAGATGCTGATAACATTCTTTACTCCAGAAATCAGGAGGCTCAGCTGCACTGCTGCAATTCCAGTGACCTTCATAGGGATCAGAGAGAGCTGTGCTCGAAAGCTTTAAGTTGAAAAGCTAATCACTGATTGCCAGCAGAGATGTGGTCTAGCACTTCTCCTGTGTATGCCTGGAGCTACTCCAGTGTCCTCATAGCTTTGCTCTACTGTCTGCAGAAAACAATCTCAGCCTAATACTGTCAATTCTAAAACCAAAATTTAGCTAATATCCCATAACGTTGGTTTTGAAATATTTGAGTCCTGATGATGTGGTCAGCAGTTATTTGCCTGCATATTGTCTCTCTGATCCCTGGTTCCCCTTATACTGCTAACAAAATGCATTCAAATCCCCAGGAAGAAGCACATTAATACTGCTGCTTCCTTTCTGATGAAACTTTCCAGGCAGCTCAGCATTTTCTAAATAAAAACATACGTTTGAAAACGTTTCATGTGAGTAACCTGAAAGCTAGGGAACATTGACCTCTTCTGGATATCTCTAGAAATGACAACAAGGCAGGAAAGCATGCTCATGTTTATGTGCTTAGTTATATACAACAATCCCCACCAGAGTTGTAAACCTCACTGAAATCTACGTTATTTTGGTTTACAGCAGTGGCATATGACAAAAAGACAAGTAGCAATTTACAGAAGGTAATGATTTTTAATAATTTCACCTTTCTTCTTGCCTTAATGCTTAAGTTATGGGGTTCTCCTATGTTATATGCTCGTGTAATGCCTCTGAGTGGCAATTTTGCTGCATACAGCAAAGCTCACAGCAAGAGGCTTTTGGCAAACTCAGGTCTGCATGAAGAGAGGCAGAAAGAAAAGATTTACAAGGTAATGGACTTTTTTTTTTTTCCTAATCAATGCATAATAACTAAATTTTCCCATTCTATGACTTTCTCACATTTACTACAAAACCTTTCTGTTGAGATTCCCACCAGTTAAAAAGTATCAGACCCACTCTTCTATCTGTCTCTTTCTGTCTTTTTGTCTGTATTTTCTAGAATCCAAAGGTTTTCTTTAGTGGTCCACAAACACTGCCAGGATGACCAAGCATTATTTATTTATTAAGCCAACTTTTATTTACCATCCCCAGGAAAAGGTCAACTCTCAAGAATCATCTAGGTAGTTGGCTAAGGTCAGAGTTCTCTAGAAGAACAAAAAAGGTGAGAAGGAAGACTTTGGAGATTACATCTATACATTACCTCTTTGAGAAGTTTGTTTGTTTGTTTGTTTTTTATGCTCCTGCTTACTACTGCAAGATATATTCACCAAGGCTAGTGACAGTTATACTTCCTACCACTAGACATCAACATCTTCCACCACTGTTAATAGCAGTAATGGCCTATATAAAGTAGGAACACATGGAAATAATTAAACTAATTGACATCTCAAGGCTCATGCATGTTTGGTGCAATACTATACATAGTGTGGATTGATACTGCTTACATCAATCAATACAATTGACCACCAGGTCAAAAAAGAGCTATGTTTCTCAAGGAGTGTGACTCTGCACTACAAATAAATGCTATTGATTAGAACAGGTATCATTACATCAAGACAAAGTTGCAGATTAAGCTCTCGCTGAAAAGGGGTTTACCTGCTGGGTTTCAAGAGTCAGGGTCCTGAGTGTCCTCAGGCCTTCATTGCCCCAGCCAATCTTACCTGGCCCTCTACCCAACACCTTTTGCTCATCAACTATGACCTCCATTTCAGCACAGGCCTAGGAGGCTCATTCTTTTGAGGTGGTTGTGGGTAGTCATGGCTCTGGGTCTCTCTTTCAACTTTGCAGGGTGAGCTTTGGGCTCATGTTATAAGTAGGGCTGTCTCTCAGGATGTCTGCTTGGTCTTGCTTTCTCTGATGATCACTGGGTGGTTGATGAAGCTGGTTGCTGCCGTTGTTGTGTAGGTGCTGTAGGATTGGGTCCTGTTTGTGTGCTTACCTATAGTGCAGCCATCATCCTTTATTCTACCTTGTTTTCTCTCGTGGAGCAGCTCTACTCTTGCTGCTGTAAAGCACTAAATCGTTCTTTCTCCACTCTAAGCTTTGCATCAGCCAGTGAGTTTCTATCTTCATTCCCTAAAGGGCAATGTATGTTTTAGAAGTCCCCCTTAGCTGGGCAGTCTATGACTATCTTTTCTATGATCTGTTTCTTTTCCCTGGAACTGGGGTATAGCCAAGTTACAAAGCGGCTAAGTAAGGTAAAGCCTTATAGGGGCAGATACTATTTAAGGGGAATTAAAAAAAAAAAAAAGCTATTAATTTCCTCTTCAGGACAGTACGTATGCTAATTGAAGTAAACATTCATTAAATCCATTAGATGAGATTTAGGTTTGATAATGCATTTAAGGCTGCTGGAAGCAATGTTTTCTTAGTTTATAGCTTGGAGCTCTAGGGACCTTCCCAGAGGTTGCCCGAAAATAATCTACAGCTACCACACTGGCATTAAGGGTTTCCGTGACTGAATGTCTCTCCATGGAGCTCACAAAGGTCTTAAGGCCTGGAACATAAATGTTATCACTTAGTCTTGATAGTGGGCGTTTGTTCAAGGCAAAATACTTGTATTTGTACCACCTGCAATGTGGGTGCAATTATAGTGGTCTAGTATATCTTTTGTATTTAATGTAACTAGGCTGTATCACAACAAGCAGTTTAATTTTGACTGAACTGTGTCCACACAAGGTGATTTCTTCCCAGCAAGTAATGGGAATGGCTTATCAAAGCCGGGCAGCCCTAGATGATGTGAAGACTCCTGCATGTCTTCTGTCACAGCCTGTGCCTTCTACGCTAGTGGGGAAGTTAAAACAGACTTGTTTTCCCCAGTCCAGCTGGAATGGTGGACAGTGAGAAAACAGGAGCAGCTACGATCAAGAGCAAGGGACTGCTTGCGTGACTACAAGGGGCTCTTTTGAAGGTTAAAGTGCCAGCCCACTAAGGCCTCATCATCTTCACACCCCGACTATAGAGGTGCTTGCTGACTGCAGTCCACTCCTGGATCGCATTCATTAACGCAGGCAGCTGATGAAGCTGTCAGACAACAATGACCCACGCCTGTTTCCCTTCCCTGCCATTTATACCTTCAGTTAATAGCTTCAGTTCATCTCCCTGCCGTGGAGATGCTCGGCCACCGGGATGGAGGCTGCCCACTCCTAAGCACCTCTAACCAGCAGGACCTCTAACCCTGAAGTCTCCTCTTCCACCAGCAGGACGTCAGCGTCTCTTGTTCCACCAGCAGGACATCGGCGTCTCCTATTCCACCACCAAGACCTCCATGCCTTGAGTGCCACCAGCAGTACTCCATGCGAGCTGGACGCTCAGGGCACTTATGGCCACCCACCTTTGTGAGGTCAAAGGCTGACAGTGACTCTCTGCTGACCTCACACGGCTCTCGGGCACCCCGATGGCAGCACTGACGGCGCTAAGCTGACTGCCATGAGCAAAGGCTGACATGAAATGGCTGCTGCGCAACGCCAGGAGCAATGTCTGCCGGGCCGGGGGTTCGGATGGGAGCTCGGCCTTCGGCCTGGGAACTGCGCCTGGGAGCCAGGGACGTCCTCGGTGTGCAGCTGGACACCTGGGCCTGAGAAAGCAAGGTTTCTTGAAAGAAAATTGGAAACATCGTCACCTAGTGGCTGTCTCAGGGGGACGGATCGAAACGCACAGCATCTCCTGGTTACCTGAAGTGCTGGTGTCCTACGCCCTCGTATGTCTCAATGACATAAAAAGGGACAGATTTTTACCCCAAATGCAGCTCCTTTCTGTGGGAAGCTTCCCGTGCTGCGCATCCTCCTCTCTTTCTAGCATGTGGCTTTGACTTTAGGCGTGTTGTTTTTTCTCCTTGTGAGAAACAAAGTTGTGTTTTTGCAATAGAAGGTATTTTTGCAGTGGAAAAATCCACTAACCTTGCATATTCAAAAGTGGCATTGTGTGGCATAGCAGTGGGGAATCCGTTAAGCAGATAAGGGGAAGGTCCCACTGTCCCAAAATAACGAGGATAGCTAAGAAAAACAGGATGAGCAGTGCGAGATCAGTAAAAGCAAAGATCACGGGCCCTCTAGTCACAAGAGAAGAAGGAAAAAATAAAAGGATAAGGAGAAATTAACGGTTGGTCAAATAAAATTGTACATATATGGTATAGTAGTGCGTCGAGTAGGCTGTGAACCTGTAGTACTCAGCCAATGAAGAAACAGGGGAGAAATCAGGTGTCGGGTAATAGGGAATACACGGTTATGATAAACTTTTACTGCGCACTCCTGCTTGCAGGACGCCCGCCATTGCAATCGCGAATAAAAAAGCTCCACAGAAGATCCTGTCTGAAGAAAATTATTGAGATTTTTCTCAGGGTTTAGGGGCTCGTCCCGGATCTTGTTGCCTACCAGAGAGTTCTTGCTACCACAGACAGGAAGGTGCACCCTCTGATTTCAGCGGTCCCGTCGGGGGTGGTGGCTTGTCTCGGGATGGCTGACAAAGGACTGAGACTGTTCATCTGAAGACAGGCTCTGAGAAGAACTGGGGAGAAAGGAGGCCAATACAGACAGACCACAGAGCACAGCCCAGACACAGCCCAGCCAGAGCACGTACACAGCACAGAGAGCACAGACACAGCCCGGACAGAGCCCAGACACAGCACGGACAGAGCCCAGCCAGAGCACAGACACAGCACAGGCACAGCACAGACGGAGCCCAGACAGAGCAGAGAGAGCACACACACAGCACAGAGCCCAGACACAGCACGGACAGAGCCCAGACACGGCCCAGACACAGCCCAGACACAGCACAGACACAGCACGGACACAGCACGGACAGAGCACGGACAGAGCACAGAGAGCACAGGCCCAGCACAGAGCCCAGGCCCAGCACAGAGCACAGGCACAGCACAGACACAGCCCGGACACCGGAGCCGTTATCCCAGCATGGCAGCAGCAAGGTGACAATGTGCTCGCCTGGAGGACAGCTGAAATCTTTCCGCATGTCTCACAGCTCACCCAGAGATCGGGATCACCTGGTTACTGCTGCTTTTAGATGGTGGTCTTCAGCCTGCTGTTCCCTAGGACGGCCCTCCACTGGGGTAGTCTGCTTCGCCTTCCTATTGCTCCTTCCCCTTCTCAGTAGGACTCTCTTCCCTTACTAAACGAGATGACTTGTGCATCCATTCTTTCATCTTGTGTGTATCGGTGCCTGGGAATGCCACAGGGCAGTCCCCGGAGCCAGCTGTAGGGTCCGTCAGAGGGTTGGAGTGGCTGCAGGGCCTGTCAGCGGGGCTGGAGAGGCCGCAGGGCCCGTCAAAGGGGTTGGAGTGGCTGCGGGTAACATCCCAGGGCTCGGAAGGGCCTCAGAGCCCATCCCAGGGCTTGGAGGGCCTTCAGGGTGCGTCACAGGCTTGCATCAGATCAAGACGCATTTTCATAGACCCACACAATTTCTCTTGAAGGTGCTGAATTGTACTGAATAGTCTTCAAAACACACAGAGCAGACCCAGCAAACAAGCCGCTGGTGCTAGGAACTAGTTTTGTGTTGTTTGTTTGTTTGTTTGTTTTTCGTTAACTTTGTTTCATGAGAACAGATACCAAATGGGTATTTTCAGGCAAGGGCAAAGATGACCCTGGAGTTGGAGCTATCTAAAGGATGAATAACTAGGAATCTATTTACTCGAGAAGACACTTTTGTAAGGAAAAATCCTACACACGTGCACTGGAGTTTGATACTAATCCATTTGTTGGAAACCACTGGAAAACAATGGAAAGCTATTCTAATACGAAGTACGCTCATTCTAATACAAAAAAACACAGCCCTAGAGTGAGAGACCCCAGCCCAACAGGAGACCCTTCCCCTCTGAGGATGCGCAGAATCATTTTGTCATGTCAGCCGTAGGCTAATTCTGGAACCTGTGAGAAGTTAGGGGATTGTACTAGCATGGAAATGCAGTGATAAAAGATTGTATCAAGCGTGGCGTGGAAAATCTTTCCATGTGCTGGCTTTGTGGGAAACCACCTGGTACCCCGACTCGCGCAGTTCTGAAAGAAAACTGTGTCTCGACCTGGTGTCTGGATTGGCTTCTTGCGCATCGGGTAACAAATCCAAACTTTTCTCGGACAACTTGGCGAGCTGTAAATCTCTGGCACTGCCAGGATCGGGGCACACCTTTCTAAAACCTTTTAGCAGCGCCGTAGGATACCACATTTGTTCAGGGCTGAATTCCAAAGCCATCGGAGGTGGCAATCGTGATAAAAACCGGCCCACATCCCCCCCCAGCCCTTGCCACCTGTAGCCATCCTGCCTCAGGGCTGATCGCTGGCTGGAATTTTTAACTCCTTGTCTAACCACAGAGGTTGTCGTTCGGGGCAAATACTGGGTTAAGTTCACCGTCGGTGCAAGAGGAGCACGTGCTACCTGCAAGTGGGCAAAACCATCAACAAACATAGGCCAGCCCCCAGGGATCATAAACAACAAGAAAGGGATTAAGAAAAAGCACCTAAAAAGCACAGAAAAACAACACCAGAAAGGAAAAAATCAACATTGTGACCAGAAACTATCAATCTCAGAGAAAGCTTATAAGAAACACTCTTTTAAAACATTCTGGTCAGATGTGACGTTAGCTCAACCCTTTGTGCCCCAGCTTGGCTGCCAAAAAGTCTGTTGTGGTGTAACCCAGCAAGCCGCTCAGCACCACACATCTGTTCGCTCACGTCCCCCCATCCTGAGTGAACATGCAGAGAATCGGAAGGAAAATAAAAGCTCATAGGCATTGATAAAGAGTTTAATAATAAAGGAATAGAAAATAATCATAAAAATAATACAATACATTAAAAAGACAATCAATAAAATTTATTAATGTAAACAATTTTTTCTCAGCCTAATGCTCTTCTATCACCACCATGATCACAACATCACAAAATATCACAAAAAATCCACCATGATCACAATATCACAAAATCACCTAGCAATTTCCCATCCCATCATTTCACACTAATGAATCCCCATCACCGTCATGACTTCCCATCCCACTGATCATTTCCTATCCCAGCAACCTCCCATTGCTGATCCCAAGGCTCAGTTCCCAACTCCCATCCATCCATCCATCCATCCATCCATCCATCCATCCACCCACCCATTTTCTCCCGTCCGTGCTGGCCATGCCCACATCCATTCACGGACTGAGCATGGGCAGCGGGAGCGGGCTGCATTAAATCCCCTCGGCATCCCACTGCCAGAACAACTGCAGGCAGAGGCGTTGCTGAGTGAACACCTACACTAGAGGAATTTAAGAAAAAAGGCTATAAAGCAGAGAAAGGACCAGAAAGGAAGAAATAAGCTTTCAATCCCTGCCATTTTGTGTCCCAACAAGCAGTTCCCATGCCCAAACTTGCCCATGCCAGGTATTGCCCATCCCAACAGCTTCCATTGCAACACTCCCAACACTCATTCGTGACCCCCCCATCTCCCATCCCCCCCCGTTGCCCATCCCTGACAGTGAGAAACACTGACTAGCTACAGCACTAAAGAAGGGTAAGGGCAAGCGAGAGGGGAAAGGGCTGAAGAGTGCGGCTCAAGCTGGAGCAGGTGCCTGCAGAGGTCTCTGTGCCTGCGTGCTGAGCTCAGCACCACTGGGTGCTGCAGGGGCCGTCGAGGAGCGCAGGGTCACGGGTAGCCGGCATACTTGGCTATGGCCCCGTCCTTCTGCCGCTGCGCGAAGAATTGCACGGGGCCGATCTTCATCTGGTGGGCCGCCCGCTGCCGCTCCTCCTGGGCCAGCTGCTTCAGGCGCTCCCGCTCGGGACGCTGCTGCAGCGTGATGGGCACCGGCTCCTCCTGCTCCTCCAGCAGCGTGGGCGCCGCGTCACCGCCTGCCCAGGGCCCCACGCAGGGCACGTAGTCCACGCGGGGCCGTGCCAGGGGCTGCAGCATGCGCGGCTGTGTGGGCAGAGCCCCCCGCTGCGCTTGGCCCCCCGCGGCTGGCAGGCACAGCGCTCTGGGCGCCTGCTCTAGGGCAGCGTCCCCTGTTCACGCCGTGCTGCCTGGTGGTGCCGGCACCACCTTCTCTTTGCCGCCAGCTGGGGATTGGGGGCCAGCGGGCACAGCTGGCACTGTCTGCGTGGCGCTGGGCATCGTGCTGGGGCTGCTGGAGGTGGGCTGCGGCTGCACGCAGGGCAGCTGGCGCCCTGGCCCCAGCGCCTTCGCCCTGGCCCCCAGCGGCTGCAAAGTCTCGCTGGGGGTCTTTGTGTCCCGGCGCTGGCGCTGCAGCGTCTTGGCCCTGACGCCTTGGGGACAGAGGCTGTCCTGGGGCCGCACGGCACCGGGCTCCGCGCTCGGAGTCTCCGGCAGCAGCCGCGCTCTGCGGGGAGGCGGCGACGCTGCTCCTTGCCCCCCAGCAGCCCCCGGGCTTCGGGCTCTCTTGCTGGGCGCCCGGCTGTTGTTGGTCGCTGGCTGCTGCCTGCCGCTGCCGTCTTTCCTGCTGCTGCCACGGCGTCCTGGGGCCTTGGACATCCTGGCGTCCCTGGCACGGCGTCCCTGGCAAGGCGTCTCGGGGCCTTGGACACCCTGGCCCAGCAGCATCTTCCTCTCCTTGCCGGGGGGTTTCTCTGTTGCTGGCCTCTTGGGCTGGGAGCTCTCCGCTGTCCCGGGGGTGCTGGTGGGCGCGGGGCGCTTGGCCCCCCGCTTGGTGCCGGTGGACGCAGGGGCAGCCAGGGGGCTCTTGAGGGGACCCAGGGGGCATTTGGGCAGGGGTGTCCTCTGCTCACTGAGGACTTGGGTGTCAGGGGACCTCTTGGGGGGATTCAGGGGGGGGTTGGGCAGGGGTCTACTAGGGGAACTGAGGACCTGGGTGTCAGGGGACCTCCTGGGGGGACTCAGGGGTGGACTGGGTAGGGGTCTACTAAGGGCACCGGGCAGGGGACTGGCTGCAGGGCTGAGCGGGGGGCTCAATTCCAGCACAATAGGGGACTGCACCAACAGCCCACCCCCAACCTTCTCGGGGTACACCCCAGGGGTTGAGGGTACCTCACCGAGGGCTCCTGTGGCTTCCAGTCCCTGCGTGCTCGGCTCCTCGATGTCCTCGGAGAGGTCGGGCAGCTGGGAGAGGAGGCGGCTGAGGGCAGGACTGCTGGGCGAATCGGGGAAGGCGTCCTGGGGCTCCACGGCCTCGAGCCAGCTGAACAGCTCCTCCGTGCCGGGGATGTCCAGGTCGGCCAGGAGCTGGTCCTGCAGGTGCTGCAGCAGCTGGCTGTCCCCTGCCAGCTCTGGAAAGGCCTCGGCGAAGGCATCAGGGCCCAGCTCGGGCAGCTGCGGGGGCTCCTCAGGCACCTGCGGGGCTGTCGCCGCTGAGGACGAAGCAAGAAAATCCCCCAAGACGGGCGATGTCAGCTTTCCCATGGCTCATGGGTGTGGGGCGACAACCGGGCGGCTGTGCCAGCGCCAAACTCACCGTCGGGCGTCGCCGTCTGGGTGCTGTGGGTCGATGGAGCCAGGAAAGGCTCGGGGGGAGTGGGGTCAGGCAGCGGGGGCCCCTGGTCCTCGCTGAGCCCCACGGCGTGGTCGCAGGGCTCCGGCAGCTGCCCCTGGCTGCTGGTCACGGTGCGGGGCGTGGGGAGCGCCTGCCCCCGGAGCCGAGGCCCCGGGACGAGGGGTGGCGGGGGCCTGCGGTGGGCGGGGGCCTGCAACAGGCAGGTGCCTGCGGGGTGCAGGGGCTCCCCGTGGAGCACGGCCCTGGGCCCCAGCCCCAGCGCATGGTGGGGCACCAGTGTCCCCGTCACCATGGGCTGTCCGCACTGGCAGACAGGGGCACAGGGAAGAGCGGTGTGGGGGAGCTGCCCCACGGGGGGGAGCTGCACCGGCTGCAGGTGGTGCCCCTCGGGTGGGAGGTGCACCGGCTGCAGGTTATGCCCCACAGGGGGGAGCTGCACCGGCTGCAGGATATGCTCCTCGGGTGGGAGGTGCACCGGCTGCAGGTTATGCCCCATGGGGGGGAGCTGCACCACCTGCAGGTTATGCTCCTCGGGTGAGAGCTGCACCGGCTGCAGGATATGCCCCACAGGGGAGAGCTGCACCGGCTGCAGGATATGCCCCACAGGGGGGAGCTGCACCGGCTGCAGGATATGCCCCACAGGGGGGAGCTGCACCAGCTGCAGGTGGTGCCCCTCGGGTGGGAGGTGCCCCCCAGGTGGCAGCTGCGCCACGGGTGGGAGCTGCAGCACCTGCCCCTGGACCTCCGGCACCACGTGCCAGACGGTGGCCTGGGGCAGCGCGTAGGAGAGGGTGGGTACCTGGGGGGGCTGCAAGGGCACCGCCATCGCTCCGGGGAAGGAGGGCAGCAGCCAGGCAGCCACCGTTGGCGGCTCAGCTGGGACAACGAAGGGGGAGGTTGGCGTCTGCGGCACCGGCGGCAGCCGTCTGGGGAATCTCTCTGTGAGGAAAAAGGGCGCTGGGCTGAGCTCTCGGGCGCTGGGCTCGCCGGCAGGGCCGCAGCCCCAGGAGGAGCGGGAGCCCGCTGCTGTACCTGCCATGGTCGCTGGAGAGTGGGGCGGTTCGTTGGGGAACCCGGGCAACGGGGGCTCCGCCCCAACGGCTGACCAGCCCCTCACCGCCATCTTGGTGAGGACTGCAGTTTCTCTACCCAAGCAGGCTTCCCAGCGCCATCAGTTTCCATCCGCATGAGCCTTTCCCGTCCCAGTCCTCATTTGCCAGGCCCAGGGGGGTTTCGCACTCCAACACTTTCCCCTCCCAAGGATTTTCCATCCCAAGACTTTTCCATCCCAAGACTTTTCATCCTCCCGGCGATTTCCCATCCCGACAGTTTCACAGCCCAACAGATTCCCATGCAAACTATTTCCCATCAGCACGAAGCGTTTCTTAATCCCATGAGATCTCATCCCAAAGACTTCCCATCCCTTGGATTTCTTTTCCAACTATTTCCTACCGCAACGAATCGTACCCACCCCATTCAAGATTTCCCATCCCAATAATTTCCCATCCCAAGAGAGATTTCCCTACCCCAATGCTTTTCCTTTCCAATGATTTCCTCCCCAAGGAAGATTTCCCATCCCAGTGCCTTTCCTTAAGGATGCCTTCCTCCCCAAGGAAGGTATCTCATCCCAATGCTTTTCCTTCCCAAGGAAGCTTTCCCATCCCAAGGAAGATTTCCCATCTCTTTCATTTCCTAGCCCCATGGCTTTCCAGCCCAAGGAAGTCTTCCCATCCCAGCAATCATTTCTCATCCCACTCATCATTTCCCATCCCCACGATTTCCCATTTTCACCATCCAAAAGACAGCTTAGCCAGCCCACAGCTAGAGAGAGATCCCAACAGGGATTTGCACAATTCTGGTAGATGCAAGAGCATGGACACTTGGCGTGCTAACGATTGCACTTTATTCCAGGGCAACACAGATCAGCGGTACCAAGAGCGCTATGATGAATCTGGCGAAGATGTAGATAGATGGTTCTTGCAGGTATTACCAGGAAATAAACAGGTGTCTGCACTTCTCTCTAGCTACCTTAGTAAAAGATCGGAAGGGTAGAGCACTAATTAACAGTAGCATTATTAGAGGCACTACTGTGGCAGTGAAAATCCATCAGGAGGGCCAACTTACCAATGCCTGCAAGGCAAATGCACTTAGGATGGGTTTTCTTTGTCAAGACTAAACTTACAAGAGGTTCAAGCTCTCCGCAGCAGTAGCTGTGCCCGCAGGACTCAGGTGCTGCCTCGGCCAGCAGGCCCAGGCAGGTGGGGCACGTCTCATCCCCGGGGGCCTCTGCTGTCAGCCCGCGGGGCGGCTGGCTCGTGCTGCCCGCGGCCTCCCTGCCGTGGAGATGCTCGGCCACCGGGATGGAGGCTGCCCACTCCTAAGCACCTCTAACCAGCAGGACCTCTAACCCTGAAGTCTCCTCTTCCACCAGCAGGACATCAGCGTCTCTTGTTCCACCAGCAGGACATCGGCGTCTCCTATTCCACCACCAAGACCTCCATGCCTTGAGTGCCACCAGCAGTACTCCATGCGAGCTGGACGCTCAGGGCACTTATGGCCACCCACCTTTGTGAGGTCAAAGGCTGACAGTGACTCTCTGCTGACCTCACACGGCTCTCGGGCACCCCGATGGCAGCACTGACGGCGCTAAGCTGACTGCCATGAGCAAAGGCTGACATGAAATGGCTGCTGCGCAACGCCAGGAGCAATGTCTGCCGGGCCGGGGGTTCGGATGGGAGCTCGGCCTTCGGCCTGGGAACTGTGCCTGGGAGCCAGGGACGTCCTCGATGTGCAGCTGGACACCTGGGCCTGAGAAAGCAAGGTTTCTTGAAAGAAAATTGGAAACATCGTCACCTAGTGGCTGTCTCAGGGGGACGGATCGAAACGCACAGCATCTCTTGGTTACCTGAAGTGCTGGTGTCCTACGCCCTCGTATGTCTCAATGACATAAAAAGGGACAGATTTTTACCCCAAATGCAGCTCCTTTCTGTGGGAAGCTTCCCGTGCTGCGCAT
The DNA here is from genome assembly GCF_964211835.1 of Anser anser. NCBI lineage: Eukaryota > Metazoa > Chordata > Aves > Anseriformes > Anatidae > Anser > Anser anser. The sequence continues at coordinate 6,026,168 of NC_139747.1, forward strand.
CCTCCTCTCTTTCTAGCATGTGGCTTCGACTTTAGGCGTGTTGTTTTTTCTCCTTGTGAGAAACAAAGTTGTGTTTTTGCAATAGAAGGTGTTTTTGCAGTGGAAAAATCCACTAACCTTGCATATGCAAAAGTGGCATTGTGTGTGGCATAGCAGTGGGGACTCTGTTAAGCAGATAAGGGGAAGGTCCCACTGTCCCAAAATCACGAGGATAGCTAAGAAAAACAGGATGAGCAGTGCGAGATCAGTAAAAGCAAAGATCACGGGCCCTCTAGTCACAAGAGAAGAAGGAAAAAATAAAAGGATAAGGAGAAATTAACGGTTGGTCAAATAAAATTGTACATATATGGTATAGTAGTGCGTCGAGTAGGCTGTGAACCTGTAGTACTCAGCCAATGAAGAAACAGGGGAGAAATCAGGTGTCGGGTAATAGGGAATACACGGTTATGATAAACTTTTACTGCGCACTCCTGCTTGCAGGACGCCCGCCATTGCAATCGCGAATAAAAAAGCTCCACAGAAGATCCTGTCTGAAGAAAATTATTGAGATTTTTCTCAGGGTTTAGGGGCTCGTCCCGGATCTTGTTGCCTACCAGAGAGTTCTTGCTACCACAGACAGGAAGGTGCACCCTCTGATTTCAGCGGTCCCGTCGGGGGTGGTGGCTTGTCTCGGGATGGCTGACAAAGGACTGAGACTGTTCATCTGAAGACAGGCTCTGAGAAGAACTGGGGAGAAAGGAGGCCAATACAGACAGACCACAGAGCACAGCCCAGACACAGCCCAGCCAGAGCACGTACACAGCACAGAGAGCACAGACACAGCCCGGACAGAGCACAGACACAGCACGGACACAGCACAGAGAGCACAGACACAGCCCAGCCAGAGCCCAGACACAGCACAGGCACAGCACAGACGGAGCCCAGACAGAGCAGAGAGAGCACACACACAGCACAGAGCCCAGACACAGCACGGACAGAGCCCAGACACGGCCCAGACACAGCCCAGACACAGCACAGACACAGCACGGACACAGCACGGACAGAGCACGGACAGAGCACAGAGAGCACAGGCCCAGCACAGAGCACAGGCACAGCACAGACACAGCCCGGACACCGGAGCCGTTATCCCAGCATGGCAGCAGCAAGGTGACAATGTGCTCGCCTGGAGGACAGCTGAAATCTTTCCGCATGTCTCACAGCTCACCCAGAGATCGGGATCACCTGGTTACTGCTGCTTTTAGATGGTGGTCTTCAGCCTGCTGTTCCCTAGGACGGCCCTCCACTGGGGTAGTCTGCTTCGCCTTCCTATTGCTCCTTCCCCTTCTCAGTAGGACTCTCTTCCCTTACTAAACGAGATGACTTGTGCATCCATTCTTTCATCTTGTGTGTATCGGTGCCTGGGAATGCCACAGGGCAGTCCCCGGAGCCAGCTGTAGGGTCCGTCAGAGGGTTGGAGTGGCTGCAGGGCCTGTCAGCGGGGCTGGAGAGGCCGCAGGGCCCGTCAAAGGGGTTGGAGTGGCTGCGGGTAACATCCCAGGGCTCGGAAGGGCCTCAGAGCCCATCCCAGGGCTTGGAGGGCCTTCAGGGTGCGTCACAGGCTTGCATCAGATCAAGACGCATTTTCATAGACCCACACAATTTCTCTTGAAGGTGCTGAATTGTACTGAATAGTCTTCAAAACACACAGAGCAGACCCAGCAAACAAGCCGCTGGTGCTAGGAACTAGTTTTGTGTTGTTTGTTTGTTTGTTTGTTTTTCGTTAACTTTGTTTCATGAGAACAGATACCAAATGGGTATTTTCAGGCAAGGGCAAAGATGACCCTGGAGTTGGAGCTATCTAAAGGATGAATAACTAGGAATCTATTTACTCGAGAAGACACTTTTGTAAGGAAAAATCCTACACACGTGCACTGGAGTTTGATACTAATCCATTTGTTGGAAACCACTGGAAAACAATGGAAAGCTATTCTAATACGAAGTACCCTCATTCTAATACAAAAAATCACACCCCTAGAGTGAGAGACCCCAGCCCAAGAGGAGACCCTTCCCCTCTGAGGATGCGCAGAATCATTTTGTCATGTCAGCCGTAGGCTAATTCTGGAACCTGTGAGAAGTTAGGGGATTGTACTAGCATGGAAATGCAGTGATAAAAGATTGTATCAAGCGTGGCGTGGAAAATCTTTCCATGTGCTGGCTTTGTGGGAAACCACCTGGTACCCCGACTCGCGCAGTTCTGAAAGAAAACTGTGTCTCGACCTGGTGTCTGGATTGGCTTCTTGCGCATCGGGTAACAAATCCAAACTTTTCTCGGACAACTTGGCGAGCTGTAAATCTCTGGCACTGCCAGGATCGGGGCACACCTTTCTAAAACCTTTTAGCAGCGCCGTAGGATACCACATTTGTTCAGGGCTGAATTCCAAAGCCATCGGAGGTGGCAATCGTGATAAATACCGGCCCACATCCCCCCCCAGCCCTTGCCACCTGTAGCCATCCTGCCTCAGGGCTGATCGCTGGCTGGAATTTTTAACTCCTTGTCTAACCACAGAGGTTGTCATTCGGGGACAAATACTGGGTTAAGTTCACCGTCGGTGCAAGAGGAGCACGTGCTACCTGCAAGTGGGCAAAACCATCAACAAACATAGGCCAGCCCCCAGGGATCATAAACAACAAGAAAGGGATTAAGAAAAAGCACCTAAAAAGCACAGAAAAACAACACTAGAAAGGAAAAAATCAACATTGTGACCAGCAACTATCAATCTCAGAGAAAGCTTATAAGAAACACTCTTTTAAAACATTCCGGTCAGATGTGACGTTAGCTCAACCCTTTGTGCCCCAGCTTGGCTGCCAAAAAGTCTGTTGTGGTGTAACCCAGCAGGCCGCTCAGCACCACACATCTGTTCGCTCCAGTCCCCCCATCCTGAGTGAACATGCAGAGAATCGGAAGGAAAATAAAAGCTCATAGGCATTGATAAAGAGTTTAATAATAAAGGAATAGAAAATAATAATACAAATCATACAATACATTAAAAAGACAATCAATAAAATTTATTAATGTAAACAATTTTTTCCCAGCCTAATGCTCTCCTATCACCACCATGATCACAACATCACAAAATATCACAAAAAATCCACCATGATCACAATATCACAAAATCACCTAGCAATTTCCCATCCCATCATTTCACACTAATGAATCCCCATCACCGTCATGACTTCCCATCCCACTGATCATTTCCTATCCCAGCAACCTCCCATTGCTGATCCCAAGGCTCAGTTCCCAACTCCCATCCATCCATCCATCCATCCATCCATCCATCCATCCATCCATCCATCCATCCACCCATTTTCTCCCGTCCGTGCTGGCCATGCCCACATCCATTCACGGACTGAGCATGGGCAGCGGGAGCGGGCTGCATTAAATCCCCTCGGCATCCCACTGCCAGAACAACTGCAGGCAGAGGCGTTGCTGAGTGAACACCTACACTAGAGGAATTTAAGAAAAAAGGCGATAAAGCAGAGAAAGGACCAGAAAGGAAGAAATAAGCTTTCAATCCCTGCCATTTTGTGTCCCAACAAGCAGTTCCCATGCCCAAACTTGCCCATGCCAGGTATTGCCCATCCCAACAGCTTCCATCGCAACACTCCCAACACTCATTCGTGACCCCCCCATCTCCCATCCCCCCCCGTTGCCCATCCCTGACAGTGAGAAACACTGACTAGCTACAGCACTAAAGAAGGGTAAGGGCAAGCGAGAGGGGAAAGGGCTGAAGAGTGCGGCTCAAGCTGGAGCAGGTGCCTGCAGAGGTCTCTGTGCCTGCGTGCTGAGCTCAGCACCACTGGGTGCTGCAGGGGCCGTCGAGGAGCGCAGGGTCACGCACGGGTAGCCGGCATACTTGGCTATGGCCCCGTCCTTCTGCCGCTGCGCGAAGAATTGCACGGGGCCGATCTTCATCTGGTGGGCCGCCCGCTGCCGCTCCTCCTGGGCCAGCTGCTTCAGGCGCTCCCGCTCGGGACGCTGCTGCAGCGTGATGGGCACCGGCTCCTCCTGCTCCTCCAGCGGCGTGGGCGCCGCGTCACCGCCTGCCCAGGGCCCCATGCAGGGCACGTAGTCCACGCGGGGCCGTGCCAGGGGCTGCAGCATGCGCGGCTGTGTGGGCAGAGCCCCCCGCTGCGCTTGGCCCCCCGCGGCTGGCAGGCACAGCGCTCTGGGCGCCTGCTCTAGGGCAGCGTCCCCTGTTCACGCCGTGCTGCCTGGTGGTGCCGGCACCACCTTCTCTTTGCCGCCAGCTGGGGATTGGGGGGCAGCGGGCACAGCGCTGGAGCCTGGCACTGTCTGCGCGGCGCCGGGCATTGTGCTGGGGCTGCTGGAGGTGGGCTGCGGCTGCACGCAGGGCAGCTGGCGCCCTGGCCCCAGCGCCTTCGCCCTGACCCCCAGCGGCTGCAAAGTCTCGCTGGGGGTCTTTGTGCCCCGGCGCTGGCGCTGCAGCGTCTTGGCCCTGACGCCTTGGGGACAGAGGCTGTCCTGGGGCCGCACGGCACCGGGCTCCGCGCTCGGAGTCTCCGGCAGCAGCCGCGCTCTGCGGGGAGGCGGCGACGCTGCTCCTTGCCCCCCAGCAGCCCCCGGGCTTCGGGCTCTCTTGCTGGGCGCCCGGCTGTTGTTGGTCGCTGGCTGCTGCCTGCCGCTGCCGTCTTTCCTGCTGCTGCCACGGCGTCCTGGGGCCTTGGACATCCTGGCGTCCCTGGCACGGCGTCCCTGGCAAGGCGTCTCGGGGCCTTGGACACCCTGGCCCAGCAGCATCTTCCTCTCCTTGCCGGGGGGTTTCTCTGTTGCTGGCCTCTTGGGCTGGGAGCTCTCCGCTGTCCCGGGGGTGCTGGTGGGCGCGGGGCGCTTGGCCCCCCGCTTGGTGCCGGTGGACGCAGGGGCAGCCAGGGGGCTCTTGAGGGGACCCAGGGGGCATTTGGGCAGGGGTGTCCTCTGCTCACTGAGGACTTGGGTGTCAGGGGACCTCTTGGGGGGATTCAGGGGGGGGTTGGGCAGGGGTCTACTAGGGGAACTGAGGACCTGGGTGTCAGGGGACCTCCTGGGGGGACTCAGGGGTGGACTGGGTAGGGGTCTACTAAGGGCACCGGGCAGGGGACTGGCTGCAGGGCTGAGCGGGGGGCTCAATTCCAGCACAATAGGGGACTGCACCAACAGCCCACCCCCAACCTTCTCGGGGTACACCCCAGGGGTTGAGGGTACCTCACCGAGGGCTCCTGTGGCTTCCAGTCCCTGCGTGCTCGGCTCCTCGATGTCCTCGGAGAGGTCGGGCAGCTGGGAGAGGAGGCGGCTGAGGGCAGGACTGCTGGGCGAATCGGGGAAGGCGTCCTGGGGCTCCACGGCCTCGAGCCAGCTGAACAGCTCCTCCGTGCCGGGGATGTCCAGGTCGGCCAGGAGCTGGTCCTGCAGGTGCTGCAGCAGCTGGCTGTCCCCTGCCAGCTCTGGAAAGGCCTCGGCGAAGGCATCAGGGCCCAGCTCGGGCAGCTGCGGGGGCTCCTCAGGCACCTGCGGGGCTGTCGCCGCTGAGGACGAAGCAAGAAAATCCCCCAAGACGGGCGATGTCAGCTTTCCCATGGCTCATGGGTGTGGGGCGACAACCGGGCGGCTGTGCCAGCGCCAAACTCACCGTCGGGCGTCGCCGTCTGGGTGCTGTGGGTCGATGGAGCCAGGAAAGGCTCGGGGGGAGTGGGGTCAGGCAGCGGGGGCCCCTGGTCCTCGCTGAGCCCCACGGCGTGGTCGCAGGGCTCCGGCAGCTGCCCCTGGCTGCTGGTCACGGTGCGGGGCGTGGGGAGCGCCTGCCCCCGGAGCCGAGGCCCCGGGACGAGGGGTGGCGGGGGCCTGCGGTGGGCGGGGGCCTGCAACAGGCAGGTGCCTGCGGGGTGCAGGGGCTCCCCGTGGAGCACGGCCCTGGGCCCCAGCCCCAGCGCATGGTGGGGCACCAGTGTCCCCGTCACCATGGGCTGTCCGCACTGGCAGACAGGGGCACAGGGAAGAGCGGTGTGGGGGAGCTGCCCCACGGGGGGGAGCTGCACCGGCTGCAGGTGGTGCCCCTCGGGTGGGAGGTGCACCGGCTGCAGGTTATGCCCCACAGGGGGGAGCTGCACCGGCTGCAGGATATGCCCCTCGGGTGGGAGGTGCACCACCTGCAGGTTATGCTCCTCGGGTGAGAGCTGCACCGGCTGCAGGATATGCCCCACAGGGGAGAGCTGCACCGGCTGCAGGATATGCCCCACAGGGGGGAGCTGCACCGGCTGCAGGATATGCCCCACAGGGGGGAGCTGCACCAGCTGCAGGTGGTGCCCCTCGGGTGGGAGGTGCCCCCCAGGTGGCAGCTGCGCCACGGGTGGGAGCTGCAGCACCTGCCCCTGGACCTCCGGCACCACGTGCCAGACGGTGGCCTGGGGCAGCGCGTAGGAGAGGGTGGGTACCTGGGGGGGCTGCAAGGGCACCGCCATCGCTCCGGGGAAGGAGGGCAGCAGCCAGGCAGCCACCGTTGGCGGCTCAGCTGGGACAACGAAGGGGGAGGTTGGCGTCTGCGGCACCGGCGGCAGCCGTCTGGGGAATCTCTCTGTGAGGAAAAAGGGCGCTGGGCTGAGCTCTCGGGCGCTGGGCTCGCCGGCAGGGCCGCAGCCCCGGGAGGAGCGGGAGCCCGCTGCTGTACCTGCCATGGTCGCTGGAGAGTGGGGCGGTTCGTTGGGGAACCCGGGCAACGGGGGCTCCGCCCCAACGGCTGACCAGCCCCTCACCGCCATCTTGGTGAGGACTGCAGTTTCTCTACCCAAGCAGGCTTCCCAGCGCCATCAGTTTCCATCCGCATGAGCCTTTCCCGTCCCAGTCCTCATTTGCCAGGCCCAGGGGGGTTTCGCACTCCAACACTTTCCCCTCCCAAGGATTTTCCATCCCAAGACTTTTCCATCCCAAGACTTTTCATCCTCCCGGCGATTTCCCATCCCGACAGTTTCACAGCCCAACAGATTCCCATGCAAACTATTTCCCATCAGCACGAAGCGTTTCTTAATCCCATGAGATCTCATCCCAAAGACTTCCCATCCCTTGGATTTCTTTTCCAACTATTTCCTACCGCAACGAATCGTACCCACCCCATTCAAGATTTCCCATCCCAATAATTTCCCATCCCAAGAGAGATTTCCCTACCCCAATGCTTTTCCTTTCCAATGATTTCCTCCCCAAGGAAGATTTCCCATCCCAGTGCCTTTCCTTAAGGATGCCTTCCTCCCCAAGGAAGGTATCTCATCCCAATGCTTTTCCTTCCCAAGGAAGCTTTCCCATCCCAAGGAAGATTTCCCATCTCTTTCATTTCCTAGCCCCATGGCTTTCCAGCCCAAGGAAGTCTTCCCATCCCAGCAATCATTTCTCATCCCACTCATCATTTCCCATCCCCACGATTTCCCATTTTCACCATCCAAAAGACAGCTTAGCCAGCCCACAGCTAGAGAGAGATCCCAACAGGGATTTGCACAATTCTGGTAGATGCAAGAGCATGGACACTTGGCGTGCTAACGATTGCACTTTATTCCAGGGCAACACAGATCAGCGGTACCAAGAGCGCTATGATGAATCTGGCGAAGATGTAGATAGATGGTTCTTGCAGGTATTACCAGGAAATAAACAGGTGTCTGCACTTCTCTCTAGCTACCTTAGTAAAAGATCGGAAGGGTAGAGCACTAATTAACAGTAGCATTATTAGAGGCACTACTGTGGCAGTGAAAATCCATCAGGAGGGCCAACTTACCAATGCCTGCAAGGCAAATGCACTTAGGATGGGTTTTCTTTGTCAAGACTAAACTTACAAGAGGTTCAAGCTCTCCGCAGCAGTAGCTGTGCCCGCAGGACTCAGGTGCTGCCTCGGCCAGCAGGCCCAGGCAGGTGGGGCACGTCTCATCCCCGGGGGCCTCTGCTGTCAGCCCGCGGGGCGGCTGGCTCGTGCTGCCCGCGGCCTCCCTGCCGTGGAGATGCTCGGCCACCGGGATGGAGGCTGCCCACTCCTAAGCACCTCTAACCAGCAGGACCTCTAACCCTGAAGTCTCCTCTTCCACCAGCAGGACATCAGCGTCTCTTGTTCCACCAGCAGGACATCGGCGTCTCCTATTCCACCACCAAGACCTCCATGCCTTGAGTGCCACCAGCAGTACTCCATGCGAGCTGGACGCTCAGGGCACTTATGGCCACCCACCTTTGTGAGGTCAAAGGCTGACAGTGACTCTCTGCTGACCTCACACGGCTCTCGGGCACCCCGATGGCAGCACTGACGGCGCTAAGCTGACTGCCATGAGCAAAGGCTGACATGAAATGGCTGCTGCGCAACGCCAGGAGCAATGTCTGCCGGGCCGGGGGTTCGGATGGGAGCTCGGCCTTCGGCCTGGGAACTGCGCCTGGGAGCCAGGGACGTCCTCGATGTGCAGCTGGACACCTGGGCCTGAGAAAGCAAGGTTTCTTGAAAGAAAATTGGAAACATCGTCACCTAGTGGCTGTCTCAGGGGGACGGATCGAAACGCACAGCATCTCTTGGTTACCTGAAGTGCTGGTGTCCTACGCCCTCGTATGTCTCAATGACATAAAAAGGGACAGATTTTTACCCCAAATGCAGCTCCTTTCTGTGGGAAGCTTCCCGTGCTGCGCATCCTCCTCTCTTTCTAGCATGTGGCTTCGACTTTAGGCGTGTTGTTTTTTCTCCTTGTGAGAAACAAAGTTGTGTTTTTGCAATAGAAGGTGTTTTTGCAGTGGAAAAATCCACTAACCTTGCATATGCAAAAGTGGCATTGTGTGTGGCATAGCAGTGGGGACTCTGTTAAGCAGATAAGGGGAAGGTCCCACTGTCCCAAAATCACGAGGATAGCTAAGAAAAACAGGATGAGCAGTGCGAGATCAGTAAAAGCAAAGATCACGGGCCCTCTAGTCACAAGAGAAGAAGGAAAAAATAAAAGGATAAGGAGAAATTAACGGTTGGTCAAATAAAATTGTACATATATGGTATAGTAGTGCGTCGAGTAGGCTGTGAACCTGTAGTACTCAGCCAATGAAGAAACAGGGGAGAAATCAGGTGTTGGGTAATAGGGAATACACGGTTATGATAAACTTTTACTGCGCACTCCTGCTTGCAGGACGCCCGCCATTGCAATCGCGAATAAAAAAGCTCCACAGAAGATCCTGTCTGAAGAAAATTACTGAGATTTTTCTCAGGGTTTAGGGGCTTGTCCCGGATCTTGTTGCCTACCAGAGAGTTCTTGCTACCACAGACAGGAAGGTGCACCCTCTGATTTCAGCGGTCCCGTCGGGGGTGGTGGCTTGTCTCGGGATGGCTGACAAAGGACTGAGACTGTTCATCTGAAGACAGGCTCTGAGAAGAACTGGGGAGAAAGGAGGCCAATACAGACAGACCACAGAGCACAGCCCAGACACAGCCCAGCCAGAGCACGTACACAGCACAGAGAGCACAGACACAGCCCGGACAGAGCCCAGCCAGAGCACAGACACAGCACAGGCACAGCACAGACGGAGCACAGACAGAGCAGAGAGAGCACACACACAGCACAGAGCCCAGACACAGCACGGACAGAGCCCAGACACAGCACGGACAGAGCCCAGCCAGAGCACAGACACAGCACAGGCACAGCACAGACGGAGCACAGACAGAGCAGAGAGAGCACACACTCAGCACAGAGCCCAGACACAGCACGGACAGAGCCCAGACACAGCACGGACAGAGCACGGACACAGCACAGAGAGCACAGGCCCAGCTCAGAGCCCAGGCCCAGCACAGAGCACAGACACAGCACAGACACAGCCCGGACACCGGAGCCGTTATCCCAGCATGGCAGCAGCAAGGTGACAATGTGCTCGCCTGGAGGACAGCTGAAATCTTTCCGCATGTCTCACAGCTCACCCAGAGATCGGGATCACCTGGTTACTGCTGCTTTTAGATGGTGGTCTTCAGCCTGCTGTTCCCTAGGACGGCCCTCCACTGGGGTAGTCTGCTTCGCCTTCCTATTGCTCCTTCCCCTTCTCAGTAGGACTCTCTTCCCTTACTAAACGAGATGACTTGTGCATCCATTCTTTCATCTTGTGTGTATCGGTGCCTGGGAATGCCACAGGGCAGTCCCCGGAGCCAGCTGTAGGGTCCGTCAGAGGGTTGGAGTGGCTGCAGGGCCTGTCAGCGGGGCTGGAGAGGCCGCAGGGCCCGTCAAAGGGGTTGGAGTGGCTGCGGGTAACATCCCAGGGCTCGGAAGGGCCTCAGAGCCCATCCCAGGGCTTGGAGGGCCTTCAGGGTGCGTCACAGGCTTGCATCAGATCAAGACGCATTTTCATAGACCCACACAATTTCTCTTGAAGGTGCTGAATTGTACTGAATAGTCTTCAAAACACACAGAGCAGACCCAGCAAACAAGCCGCTGGTGCTAGGAACTAGTTTTGTGTTGTTTGTTTGTTTGTTTGTTTTTCGTTAACTTTGTTTCATGAGAACAGATACCAAATGGGTATTTTCAGGCAAGGGCAAAGATGACCCTGGAGTTGGAGCTATCTAAAGGATGAATAACTAGGAATCTATTTACTCGAGAAGACACTTTTGTAAGGAAAAATCCTACACACGTGCACTGGAGTTTGATACTAATCCATTTGTTGGAAACCACTGGAAAACAATGGAAAGCTATTCTAATACGAAGTACCCTCATTCTAATACAAAAAATCACAGCCCTAGAGTGAGAGACCCCAGCCCAAGAGGAGACCCTTCCCCTCTGAGGATGCGCAGAATCATTTTGTCATGTCAGCCGTAGGCTAATTCTGGAACCTGTGAGAAGTTAGGGGATTGTACTAGCATGGAAATGCAGTGATAAAAGATTGTATCAAGCGTGGCGTGGAAAATCTTTCCATGTGCTGGCTTTGTGGGAAACCACCTGGTACCCCGACTCGCGCAGTTCTGAAAGAAAACTGTGTCTCGACCTGGTGTCTGGATTGGCTTCTTGCGCATCGGGTAACAAATCCAAACTTTTCTCGGACAACTTGGCGAGCTGTAAATCTCTGGCACTGCCAGGATCGGGGCACACCTTTCTAAAACCTTTTAGCAGCGCCGTAGGATACCACATTTGTTCAGGGCTGAATTCCAAAGCCATCGGAGGTGGCAATCGTGATAAATACCGGCCCACATCCCCCCCCAGCCCTTGCCACCTGTAGCCATCCTGCCTCAGGGCTGATCGCTGGCTGGAATTTTTAACTCCTTGTCTAACCACAGAGGTTGTCATTCGGGGACAAATACTGGGTTAAGTTCACCGTCGGTGCAAGAGGAGCACGTGCTACCTGCAAGTGGGCAAAACCATCAACAAACATAGGCCAGCCCCCAGAGATCATAAACAACAAGAAAGGGATTAAGAAAAAGCACCTAAAAAGCACAGAAAAACAACACTAGAAAGGAAAAAATCAACATTGTGACCAGCAACTATCAATCTCAGAGAAAGCTTATAAGAAACACTCTTTTAAAACATTCCGGTCAGATGTGACGTTAGCTCAACCCTTTGTGCCCCAGCTTGGCTGCCAAAAAGTCTGTTGTGGTGTAACCCAGCAGGCCGCTCAGCACCACACATCTGTTCGCTCCAGTCCCCCCATCCTGAGTGAACGTGCAGAGAATCGGAAGGAAAATAAAAGCTCATAGGCATTGATAAAGAGTTTAATAATAAAGGAATAGAAAATAATAATACAAATCATACAATACATTAAAAAGACAATCAATAAAATTTATTAATGTAAACAATTTTTTCCCAGCCTAATGCTCTCCTATCACCACCATGATCACAACATCACAAAATATCACAAAAAATCCACCATGATCACAATATCACAAAATCACCTAGCAATTTCCCATCCCATCATTTCACACTAATGAATCCCCATCACCGTCATGACTTCCCATCCCACTGATCATTTCCTATCCCAGCAACCTCCCATTGCTGATCCCAAGGCTCAGTTCCCAACTCCCATCCATCCATCCATCCATCCATCCATCCATCCATCCATCCATCCATCCATCCACCCATTTTCTCCCGTCCGTGCTGGCCATGCCCACATCCATTCACGGACTGAGCATGGGCAGCGGGAGCGGGCTGCATTAAATCCCCTCGGCATCCCACTGCCAGAACAACTGCAGGCAGAGGCGTTGCTGAGTGAACACCTACACTAGAGGAATTTAAGAAAAAAGGCGATAAAGCAGAGAAAGGACCAGAAAGGAAGAAATAAGCTTTCAATCCCTGCCATTTTGTGTCCCAACAAGCAGTTCCCATGCCCAAACTTGCCCATGCCAGGTATTGCCCATCCCAACAGCTTCCATCGCAACACTCCCAACACTCATTCATGACCCCCCCATCTCCCATCCCCCCCCGTTGCCCATCCCTGACAGTGAGAAACACTGACTAGCTACAGCACTAAAGAAGGGTAAGGGCAAGCGAGAGGGGAAAGGGCTGAAGAGTGCGGCTCAAGCTGGAGCAGGTGCCTGCAGAGGTCTCTGTGCCTGCGTGCTGAGCTCAGCACCACTGGGTGCTGCAGGGGCCGTCGAGGAGCGCAGGGTCACGGGTAGCCGGCATACTTGGCTATGGCCCCGTCCTTCTGCCGCTGCGCGAAGAATTGCATGGGGCCGATCTTCATCTGGTGGGCCGCCCGCTGCCGCTCCTCCTGGGCCAGCTGCTTCAGGCGCTCCCGCTCGGGACGCTGCTGCAGCGTGATGGGCACCGGCTCCTCCTGCTCCTCCAGCGGCGTGGGCGCCGCGTCACCGCCTGCCCAGGGCCCCACGCAGGGCACGTAGTCCACGCGGGGCCGTGCCAGGGGCTGCAGCATGCGCGGCTGTGTGGGCAGAGCCCCCCGCTGCGCTTGGCCCCCCGCGGCTGGCAGGCACAGCGCTCTGGGCGCCTGCTCTAGGGCAGCGTCCCCTGTTCACGCCGTGCTGCCTGGTGGTGCCGGCACCACCTTCTCTTTGCCGCCAGCTGGGGATTGGGGGGCAGCGGGCACAGCTGGCACTGTCTGCGTGGCGCTGGGCATCGTGCTGGGGCTGCTGGAGGTGGGCTGCGGCTGCACGCAGGGCAGCTGGCGCCCTGGCCCCAGCGCCTTCGCCCTGGCCCCCAGCGGCTGCAAAGTCTCGCTGGGGGTCTTTGTGTCCCGGCGCTGGCGCTGCAGCGTCTTGGCCCTGACGCCTTGGGGACAGAGGCTGTCCTGGGGCCGCACGGCACCGGGCTCCGCGCTCGGAGTCTCCGGCAGCAGCCGCGCTCTGCGGGGAGGCGGCGACGCTGCTCCTTGCCCCCCAGCAGCCCCCGGGCTTCGGGCTCTCTTGCTGGGCGCCCGGCTGTTGTTGGTCGCTGGCTGCTGCCTGCCGCTGCCGTCTTTCCTGCTGCTGCCACGGCGTCCTGGGGCCTTGGACATCCTGGCGTCCCTGGCACGGCGTCCCTGGCAAGGCGTCTCGGGGCCTTGGACACCCTGGCCCAGCAGCATCTTCCTCTCCTTGCCGGGGGGTTTCTCTGTTGCTGGCCTCTTGGGCTGGGAGCTCTCCGCTGTCCCGGGGGTGCTGGTGGGCGCGGGGCGCTTGGCCCCCCGCTTGGTGCCGGTGGACGCAGGGGCAGCCAGGGGGCTCTTGAGGGGACCCAGGGGGCATTTGGGCAGGGGTGTCCTCTGCTCACTGAGGACTTGGGTGTCAGGGGACCTCTTGGGGGGATTCAGGGGCGGGTTGGGCAGGGGTCTACTAGGGGAACTGAGGACCTGGGTGTCAGGGGACCTCCTGGGGGGACTCAGGGGTGGACTGGGTAGGGGTCTACTAAGGGCACCGGGCAGGGGACTGGCTGCAGGGCTGAGCGGGGGGCTCAATTCCAGCACAATAGGGGACTGCACCAACAGCCCACCCCCAACCTTCTCGGGGTACACCCCAGGGGTTGAGGGTACCTCACCGAGGGCTCCTGTGGCTTCCAGTCCCTGCGTGCTCGGCTCCTCGATGTCCTCGGAGAGGTCGGGCAGCTGGGAGAGGAGGCGGCTGAGGGCAGGACTGCTGGGCGAATCGGGGAAGGCGTCCTGGGGCTCCACGGCCTCGAGCCAGCTGAACAGCTCCTCCGTGCCGGGGATGTCCAGGTCGGCCAGGAGCTGGTCCTGCAGGTGCTGCAGCAGCTGGCTGTCCCCTGCCAGCTCTGGAAAGGCCTCGGCGAAGGCATCAGGGCCCAGCTCGGGCAGCTGCGGGGGCTCCTCAGGCACCTGCGGGGCTGTCGCCGCTGAGGACGAAGCAAGAAAATCCCCCAAGACGGGCGATGTCAGCTTTCCCATGGCTCATGGGTGTGGGGCGACAACCGGGCGGCTGTGCCAGCGCCAAACTCACCGTCGGGCGTCGCCGTCTGGGTGCTGTGGGTCGATGGAGCCAGGAAAGGCTCGGGGGGAGTGGGGTCAGGCAGCGGGGGCCCCTGGTCCTCGCTGAGCCCCACGGCGTGGTCGCAGGGCTCCGGCAGCTGCCCCTGGCTGCTGGTCACGGTGCGGGGCGTGGGGAGCGCCTGCCCCCGGAGCCGAGGCCCCGGGACGAGGGGTGGCGGGGGCCTGCGGTGGGCGGGGGCCTGCAACAGGCAGGTGCCTGCGGGGTGCAGGGGCTCCCCGTGGAGCACGGCCCTGGGCCCCAGCCCCAGCGCATGGTGGGGCACCAGTGTCCCCGTCACCATGGGCTGTCCGCACTGGCAGACAGGGGCACAGGGAAGAGCGGTGTGGGGGAGCTGCCCCACGGGGGGGAGCTGCACCGGCTGCAGGTGGTGCCCCTCGGGTGGGAGGTGCACCGGCTGCAGGTTATGCCCCACAGGGGGGAGCTGCACCGGCTGCAGGATATGCTCCTCGGGTGGGAGGTGCACCACCTGCAGGTTATGCTCCTCGGGTGAGAGCTGCACCGGCTGCAGGATATGCCCCACAGGGGAGAGCTGCACCGGCTGCAGGATATGCCCCACAGGGGGGAGCTGCACCAGATGCAGGTGGTGCCCCTCGGGTGGGAGGTGCCCCCCAGGTGGCAGCTGCGCCACGGGTGGGAGCTGCAGCACCTGCCCCTGGACCTCCGGCACCACGTGCCAGACGGTGGCCTGGGGCAGCGCGTAGGAGAGGGTGGGTACCTGGGGGGGCTGCAAGGGCACCGCCATCGCTCCGGGGAAGGAGGGCAGCAGCCAGGCAGCCACCGTTGGCGGCTCAGCTGGGACAACGAAGGGGGAGTTGGGCGTCTGCGGCACCGGCGGCAGCCGTCTGGGGAATCTCTCTGTGAGGAAAAAGGGCGCTGGGCTGAGCTCTCGGGCGCTGGGCTCGCCGGCAGGGCCGCAGCCCCGGGAGGAGCGGGAGCCCGCTGCTGTACCTGCCATGGTCGCTGGAGAGTGGGGCGGTTCGTTGGGGAACCCGGGCAACGGGGGCTCCGCCCCAACGGCTGACCAGCCCCTCACCGCCATCTTGGTGAGGACTGCAGTTTCTCTACCCAAGCAGGCTTCCCAGCGCCATCAGTTTCCATCCCCATGAGCCTTTCCCGTCCCAGTCCTCATTTGCCAGGCCCAGGGGGGTTTCGCACTCCAACACTTTCCACTCCCAAGGATTTTCCATCCCAAGACTTTTCCATCCCAAGACTTTTCATCCTCCCGGCGATTTCCCATCCTGACAGTTTCACAGCCCAACAGATTCCCATGCAAACTATTTCCCATCAGCACGAAGCGTTTCTTAATCCCATGAGATCTCATCCCAAAGACTTCCCATCCCTTGGATTTCTTTTCCAACTATTTCCTACCGCAACGAATCGTACCCACCCCATTCAAGATTTCCCATCCCAATAATTTCCCATCCCAAGAGAGATTTCCCTACCCCAATGCTTTTCCTTTCCAATGATTTCCTCCCCAAGGAAGATTTCCCATCCCAGTGCCTTTCCTTAAGGATGCCTTCCTCCCCAAGGAAGGTATCTCATCCCAATGCTTTTCCTTCCCAAGGAAGCTTTCCCATCCCAAGGAAGATTTCCCATCTCTTTCATTTCCTAGCCCCATGGCTTTCCAGCCCAAGGAAGTCTTCCCATCCCAGCAATCATTTCTCATCCCACTCATCATTTCCCATCCCCACGATTTCCCATTTTCACCATCCAAAAGACAGCTTAGCCAGCCCACAGCTAGAGAGAGATCCCAACAGGGATTTGCACAATTCTGGTAGATGCAAGAGCATGGACACTTGGCGTGCTAACGATTGCACTTTATTCCAGGGCAACACAGATCAGCGGTACCAAGAGCGCTATGATGAATCTGGCGAAGATGTAGATAGATGGTTCTTGCAGGTATTACCAGGAAATAAACAGGTGTCTGCACTTCTCTCTAGCTACCTTAGTAAAAGATCGGAAGGGTAGAGCACTAATTAACAGTAGCATTATTAGAGGCACTACTGTGGCAGTGAAAATCCATCAGGAGGGCCAACTTACCAATGCCTGCAAGGCAAATGCACTTAGGATGGGTTTTCTTTGTCAAGACTAAACTTACAAGAGGTTCAAGCTCTCCGCAGCAGTAGCTGTGCCCGCAGGACTCAGGTGCTGCCTCGGCCAGCAGGCCCAGGCAGGTGGGGCACGTCTCATCCCCGGGGGCCTCTGCTGTCAGCCCGCGGGGCGGCTGGCTCGTGCTGCCCGCGGCCTCCCTGCCGTGGAGATGCTCGGCCACCGGGATGGAGGCTGCCCACTCCTAAGCACCTCTAACCAGCAGGACCTCTAACCCTGAAGTCTCCTCTTCCACCAGCAGGACGTCAGCGTCTCTTGTTCCACCAGCAGGACATCGGCGTCTCCTATTCCACCACCAAGACCTCCATGCCTTGAGTGCCACCAGCAGTACTCCATGCGAGCTGGACGCTCAGGGCACTTATGGCCACCCACCTTTGTGAGGTCAAAGGCTGACAGTGACTCTCTGCTGACCTCACACGGCTCTCGGGCACCCCGATGGCAGCACTGACGGCGCTAAGCTGACTGCCATGAGCAAAGGCTGACATGAAATGGCTGCTGCGCAACGCCAGGAGCAATGTCTGCCGGGCCGGGGGTTCGGATGGGAGCTCGGCCTTCGGCCTGGGAACTGCGCCTGGGAGCCAGGGACGTCCTCGATGTGCAGCTGGACACCTGGGCCTGAGAAAGCAAGGTTTCTTGAAAGAAAATTGGAAACATCGTCACCTAGTGGCTGTCTCAGGGGGACGGATCGAAACGCACAGCATCTCTTGGTTACCTGAAGTGCTGGTGTCCTACGCCCTCGTATGTCTCAATGACATAAAAAGGGACAGATTTTTACCCCAAATGCAGCTCCTTTCTGTGGGAAGCTTCCCGTGCTGCGCATCCTCCTCTCTTTCTAGCATGTGGCTTCGACTTTAGGCGTGTTGTTTTTTCTCCTTAAGCAGACTGAATCTTCCTTTGAACATTATGGTAACTGATTTTTACTACCGTTAAATGCCTTTCCTCCACTTCTAATCTAATTAATTAGTGCTATGGTCTTAACATCTGCTCCATAGGTATCTTTCCTACCTGGTACAATCTAGAAGAGCTCAGCAATATCCATACATCTCTTTCCCTTAGTTGTCACAGTAGGCTTCCTCGTGGTAATTTCTGTTGAGCAGGACGTGACAGAACCCTCACAAGATGCTTGAAAGTGTAGCTCTGAGGTGAGAAACCCTGCCCAAGCAAGGGTAAACCATAAATATGTGAAGAGAAAGTAAATGGACACTTTTCTGCCCCAAATGCAGACGGGTTGTTAATGCTGTTGCTGCATGTGGTGACTTTGGGTGGCCCCAGCTGCCTCCTCTTTTATTCCTGAGTGGTGGTGTCACAGTTAGAGAGAAGAAAAAATATATACAGTTTTTAATTGCAATGGACAACACTGCATTATTTAAAATAAAAACACAATGGGAAAAACACAACTGGCAGGAACAAACCATACCGAACGCAACAAAAAACAACGGCTCCAGGAAACCACGTGCGTGTGACCCCCTCCTCCAACAGGGCAGGGGGAGCAGACCCGATATCACTATAAATAACCCCAAAATCGTTTCACGGGGAGAAGCCGGGAGTCCGTCTCTGAGACACCAGCAGGTGCGGGAGGTGGTGCTGCTCGTGAGAAACAAAGTTGTGTTTTTGCAATAGAAGGTGTTTTTGCAGTGGAAAAATCCACTAACCTTGCATATGCAAAAGTGGCATTGTGTGGCATAGCAGTGGGGAATCCGTTAAGCAGATAAGGGGAAGGTCCCACTGTCCCAAAATAACGAGGATAGCTAAGAAAAACAGGATGAGCAGTGCGAGATCAGTAAAAGCAAAGATCACGGGCCCTCTAGTCACAAGAGAAGAAGGAAAAAATAAAAGGATAAGGAGAAATTAACGGTTGGTCAAATAAAATTGTACATATATGGTATAGTAGTGCGTCGAGTAGGCTGTGAACCTGTAGTACTCAGCCAATGAAGAAACAGGGGAGAAATCAGGTGTCGGGTAATAGGGAATACACGGTTATGATAAACTTTTATTGCGCGCTCCTGCTTGCAGGATGCCCGCCATTGCAATCGCGAATAAAAAAGCTCCACAGAAGATCCTGTCTGAAGAAAATTACTGAGATTTTTCTCAGGGTTTAGGGGCTCGTCCCGGATCTTGTTGCCTACCAGAGAGTTCTTGCTACCACAGACAGGAAGGTGCACCCTCTGATTTCAGCGGTCCCGTCGGGGGTGGTGGCTTGTCTCGGGATGGCTGACAAAGGACTGAGACTGTTCATCTGAAGACAGGCTCTGAGAAGAACTGGGGAGAAAGGAGGCCAATACAGACAGACCACAGAGCACAGCCCAGACACAGCCCAGCCAGAGCACGTACACAGCACAGAGAGCACAGACACAGCCCGGACAGAGCCCAGACACAGCTCAGACACAGCACAGAGAGCACAGACACAGCCCAGCCAGAGCCCAGACACAGCACGGACAGAGCCCAGCCAGAGCACAGACACAGCACGGACAGAGCCCAGACACAGCTGAGACACAGCCCAGACACAGCCCAGACACAGCCCAGACACAGCACGGACAGAGCCCAGACACAGCTGAGACACAGCTGAGACACAGCCCAGACACAGCACGGACACAGCACGGACAGAGCACAGAGATCACAGACAGAGCACAGACAGAGCACAGACACAGCACAGACACAGCCCAGACAGAGCCCAGAGATCACAGACAGAGCACAGACAGAGCACAGACACAGCCCAGACACAGCATGGACAGAGCACAGAGAGCACAGACACAGCCCAGACGGAGACCAGACACAGCACAGGCAGAGCACAGAGATCACAGACAGAGCAGACACAGCCCAGACACAGCCCGGACACAGCACAGGCACAGCACAGACACAGCCCAGACACAGCACAGAGAGCACAGACACAGCCTGGACAGAGCCCAGACAGCACAGACAGAGCCCAGACACAGCCCAGACACAGCCCAGACACAGCACGGACACAGCACGGACAGAGCACGGACACAGCACAGAGAGCACAGGCCCAGCACAGAGCCCAGGCCCAGCACAGAGCACAGACACAGCACAGACACAGCCCGGACACCGGAGCCGTTATCCCAGCATGGCAGCAGCAAGGTGACAATGTGCTCGCCTGGAGGACAGCTGAAATCTTTCCGCATGTCTCACAGCTCACCCAGAGATCGGGATCACCTGGTTACTGCTGCTTTTAGATGGTGGTCTTCAGCCTGCTGTTCCCTAGGACGGCCCTCCACTGGGGTAGTCTGCTTCGCCTTCCTATTGCTCCTTCCCCTTCTCAGTAGGACTCTCTTCCCTTACTAAACGAGATGACTTGTGCATCCATTCTTTCATCTTGTGTGTATCGGTGCCTGGGAATGCCACAGGGCAGTCCCCGGAGCCAGCTGTAGGGTCCGTCAGAGGGTTGGAGTGGCTGCAGGGCCTGTCAGCGGGGCTGGAGAGGCCGCAGGGCCCGTCAAAGGGGTTGGAGTGGCTGCGGGTAACATCCCAGGGCTCGGAAGGGCCTCAGAGCCCATCCCAGGGCTTGGAGGGCCTTCAGGGTGCGTCACAGGCTTGCATCAGATCAAGACGCATTTTCATAGACCCACACAATTTCTCTTGAAGGTGCTGAATTGTACTGAATAGTCTTCAAAACACACAGAGCAGACCCAGCAAACAAGCCGCTGGTGCTAGGAACTAGTTTTGTGTTGTTTGTTTGTTTGTTTGTTTTTCGTTAACTTTGTTTCATGAGAACAGATACCAAATGGGTATTTTCAGGCAAGGGCAAAGATGACCCTGGAGTTGGAGCTATCTAAAGGATGAATAACTAGGAATCTATTTACTCGAGAAGACCCTTTTGTAAGGAAAAATCCTACACACGTGCACTGGAGTTTGATACTAATCCATTTGTTGGAAACCACTGGAAAACAATGGAAAGCTATTCTAATACGAAGTACCCTCATTCTAATACAAAAAATCACACCCCTAGAGTGAGAGACCCCAGCCCAAGAGGAGACCCTTCCCCTCTGAGGATGCGCAGAATCATTTTGTCATGTCAGCCGTAGGCTAATTCTGGAACCTGTGAGAAGTTAGGGGATTGTACTAGCATGGAAATGCAGTGATAAAAGATTGTATCAAGCGTGGCGTGGAAAATCTTTCCATGTGCTGGCTTTGTGGGAAACCACCTGGTACCCCGACTCGCGCAGTTCTGAAAGAAAACTGTGTCTCGACCTGGTGTCTGGATTGGCTTCTTGCGCATCGGGTAACAAATCCAAACTTTTCTCGGACAACTTGGCGAGCTGTAAATCTCTGGCACTGCCAGCATCGGGGCACACCTGTCTAAAACCTTTTAGCAGCGCCGTAGGATACCACATTTGTTCAGGGCTGAATTCCAAAGCCATTGGAGGTGGCAATCGTGATAAAAACCGGCCCACATCCCCCCCCAGCCCTTGCCACCTGTAGCCATCCTGCCTCAGGGCTGATCGCTGGCTGGAATTTTTAACTCCTTGTCTAACCACAGAGGTTGTCGTTCGGGGACAAATACTGGGTTAAGTTCACCGTCGGTGCAAGAGGAGCACGTGCTACCTGCAAGTGGGCAAAACCATCAACAAACATAGGCCAGCCCCCAGGGATCATAAACAACAAGAAAGGGATTAAGAAAAAGCACCTAAAAAGCACAGAAAAACAACACCAGAAAGGAAAAAATCAACATTGTGACCAGCAACTATCAATCTCAGAGAAAGCTTATAAGAAACACTCTTTTAAAACATTCCGGTCAGATGTGACGTTAGCTCAACCCTTTGTGCCCCAGCTTGGCTGCCAAAAAGTCTGTTGTGGTGTAACCCGGCAGGCCGCTCAGCACCACACATCTGTTCGCTCACGTCCCCCCATCCTGAGTGAACATGCAGAGAATCGGAAGGAAAATAAAAGCTCATAGGCATTGATAAAGAGTTTAATAATAAAGGAATAGAAAATAATCATAAAAATAATACAATAAATTAAAAAGACAATCAATAAAATTTATTAATGTAAACAATTTTTTCTCAGCCTAATGCTCTTCTATCACCACCATGATCACAACATCACAAAATATCACAAAAAATCCACCATGATCACAATATCACAAAATCACCTAGCAATTTCCCATCCCATCATTTCACACTAATGAATCCCCATCACCGTCATGACTTCCCATCCCACTGATCATTTCCTATCCCAGCAACCTCCCATTGCTGATCCCAAGGCTCGGTTCCCAATTCCCATCCATCCATCCATCCATCCATCCATCCATCCATCCATCCATCCATCCACCCACCCATTTTCTCCCGTCCGTGCTGGCCATGCCCACATCCATTCACGGACTGAGCATGGGCAGCGGGAGCGGGCTGCATTAAATCCCCTCGGCATCCCACTGCCAGAACAACTGCAGGCAGAGGCGTTGCTGAGTGAACACCTACACTAGAGGAATTTAAGAAAAAAGGCGATAAAGCAGAGAAAGGACCAGAAAGGAAGAAATAAGCTTTCAATCCCTGCCATTTTGTGTCCCAACAAGCAGTTCCCATGCCCAAACTTGCCCATGCCAGGTATTGCCCATCCCAACAGCTTCCATCGCAACACTCCCAACACTCATTCGTGACCCCCCCATCTCCCATCCCCCCCCGTTGCCCATCCCTGACAGTGAGAAACACTGACTAGCTACAGCACTAAAGAAGGATAAGGGCAAGCGAGAGGGGAAAGGGCTGAAGAGTGCGGCTCAAGCTGGAGCAGGTGCCTGCAGAGGTCTCTGTGCCTGCGTGCTGAGCTCAGCACCACTGGGTGCTGCAGGGGCCGTCGAGGAGCGCAGGGTCACGGGTAGCCGGCATACTTGGCTATGGCCCCGTCCTTCTGCCGCTGCGCGAAGAATTGCACGGGGCCGATCTTCATCTGGTGGGCCGCCCGCTGCCGCTCCTCCTGGGCCAGCTGCTTCAGGCGCTCCCGCTCGGGACGCTGCTGCAGCGTGATGGGCACCGGCTCCTCCTGCTCCTCCAGCGGCGTGGGCGCCGCGTCACCGCCTGCCCAGGGCCCCACGCAGGGCACGTAGTCCACGCGGGGCCGTGCCAGGGGCTGCAGCATGCGCGGCTGTGTGGGCAGAGCCCCCCGCTGCGCTTGGCCCCCCGCGGCTGGCAGGCACAGCGCTCTGGGCGCCTGCTCTAGGGCAGCGTCCCCTGTTCACGCCGTGCTGCCTGGTGGTGCCGGCACCACCTTCTCTTTGCCGCCAGCTGGGGATTGGGGGGCAGCGGGCACAGCTGGCACTGTCTGCGTGGCGCTGGGCATCGTGCTGGGGCTGCTGGAGGTGGGCTGCGGCTGCACGCAGGGCAGCTGGCGCCCTGGCCCCAGCGCCTTCGCCCTGGCCCCCAGCGGCTGCAAAGTCTCGCTGGGGGTCTTTGTGTCCCGGCGCTGGCGCTGCAGCGTCTTGGCCCTGACGCCTTGGGGACAGAGGCTGTCCTGGGGCCGCACGGCACCGGGCTCCGCGCTCGGAGTCTCCGGCAGCAGCCGCGCTCTGCGGGGAGGCGGCGACGCTGCTCCTTGCCCCCCAGCAGCCCCCGGGCTTCGGGCTCTCTTGCTGGGCGCCCGGCTGTTGTTGGTCGCTGGCTGCTGCCTGCCGCTGCCGTCTTTCCTGCTGCTGCCACGGCGTCCTGGGGCCTTGGACATCCTGGCGTCCCTGGCACGGCGTCCCTGGCAAGGCGTCTCGGGGCCTTGGACACCCTGGCCCAGCAGCATCTTCCTCTCCTTGCCGGGGGGTTTCTCTGTTGCTGGCCTCTTGGGCTGGGAGCTCTCCGCTGTCCCGGGGGTGCTGGTGGGCGCGGGGCGCTTGGCCCCCCGCTTGGTGCCGGTGGACGCAGGGGCAGCCAGGGGGCTCTTGAGGGGACCCAGGGGGCATTTGGGCAGGGGTGTCCTCTGCTCACTGAGGACTTGGGTGTCAGGGGACCTCTTGGGGGGATTCAGGGGCGGGTTGGGCAGGGGTCTACTAGGGGAACTGAGGACCTGGGTGTCAGGGGACCTCCTGGGGGGACTCAGGGGTGGACTGGGTAGGGGTCTACTAAGGGCACCGGGCAGGGGACTGGCTGCAGGGCTGAGCGGGGGGCTCAATTCCAGCACAATAGGGGACTGCACCAACAGCCCACCCCCAACCTTCTCGGGGTACACCCCAGGGGTTGAGGGTACCTCACCGAGGGCTCCTGTGGCTTCCAGTCCCTGCGTGCTCGGCTCCTCGATGTCCTCGGAGAGGTCGGGCAGCTGGGAGAGGAGGCGGCTGAGGGCAGGACTGCTGGGCGAATCGGGGAAGGCGTCCTGGGGCTCCACGGCCTCGAGCCAGCTGAACAGCTCCTCCGTGCCGGGGATGTCCAGGTCGGCCAGGAGCTGGTCCTGCAGGTGCTGCAGCAGCTGGCTGTCCCCTGCCAGCTCTGGAAAGGCCTCGGCGAAGGCATCAGGGCCCAGCTCGGGCAGCTGCGGGGGCTCCTCAGGCACCTGCGGGGCTGTCGCCGCTGAGGACGAAGCAAGAAAATCCCCCAAGACGGGCGATGTCAGCTTTCCCATGGCTCATGGGTGTGGGGCGACAACCGGGCGGCTGTGCCAGCGCCAAACTCACCGTCGGGCGTCGCCGTCTGGGTGCTGTGGGTCGATGGAGCCAGGAAAGGCTCGGGGGGAGTGGGGTCAGGCAGCGGGGGCCCCTGGTCCTCGCTGAGCCCCACGGCGTGGTCGCAGGGCTCCGGCAGCTGCCCCTGGCTGCTGGTCACGGTGCGGGGCGTGGGGAGCGCCTGCCCCCGGAGCCGAGGCCCCGGGACGAGGGGTGGCGGGGGCCTGCGGTGGGCGGGGGCCTGCAACAGGCAGGTGCCTGCGGGGTGCAGGGGCTCCCCGTGGAGCACGGCCCTGGGCCCCAGCCCCAGCGCATGGTGGGGCACCAGTGTCCCCGTCACCATGGGCTGTCCGCACTGGCAGACAGGGGCACAGGGAAGAGCGGTGTGGGGGAGCTGCCCCACGGGGGGGAGCTGCACCGGCTGCAGGTGGTGCCCCTCGGGTGGGAGGTGCACCGGCTGCAGGTTATGCCCCACAGGGGGGAGCTGCACCGGCTGCAGGATATGCTCCTCGGGTGGGAGGTGCACCACCTGCAGGTTATGCTCCTCGGGTGAGAGCTGCACCGGCTGCAGGATATGCCCCACAGGGGAGAGCTGCACCGGCTGCAGGATATGCCCCACAGGGGGGAGCTGCACCGGCTGCAGGATATGCCCCACAGGGGGGAGCTGCACCAGATGCAGGTGGTGCCCCTCGGGTGGGAGGTGCCCCCCAGGTGGCAGCTGCGCCACGGGTGGGAGCTGCAGCACCTGCCCCTGGACCTCCGGCACCACGTGCCAGACGGTGGCCTGGGGCAGCGCGTAGGAGAGGGTGGGTACCTGGGGGGGCTGCAAGGGCACCGCCATCGCTCCGGGGAAGGAGGGCAGCAGCCAGGCAGCCACCGTTGGCGGCTCAGCTGGGACAACGAAGGGGGAGGTTGGCGTCTGCGGCACCGGCGGCAGCCGTCTGGGGAATCTCTCTGTGAGGAAAAAGGGCGCTGGGCTGAGCTCTCGGGCGCTGGGCTCGCCGGCAGGGCCGCAGCCCCGGGAGGAGCGGGAGCCCGCTGCTGTACCTGCCATGGTCGCTGGAGAGTGGGGCGGTTCGTTGGGGAACCCGGGCAACGGGGGCTCCGCCCCAACGGCTGACCAGCCCCTCACCGCCATCTTGGTGAGGACTGCAGTTTCTCTACCCAAGCAGGCTTCCCAGCGCCATCAGTTTCCATCCGCATGAGCCTTTCCCGTCCCAGTCCTCATTTGCCAGGCCCAGGGGGGTTTCGCACTCCAACACTTTCCCCTCCCAAGGATTTTCCATCCCAAGACTTTTCCATCCCAAGACTTTTCATCCTCCCGGCGATTTCCCATCCCGACAGTTTCACAGCCCAACAGATTCCCATGCAAACTATTTCCCATCAGCACGAAGCGTTTCTTAATCCCATGAGATCTCATCCCAAAGACTTCCCATCCCTTGGATTTCTTTTCCAACTATTTCCTACCGCAACGAATCGTACCCACCCCATTCAAGATTTCCCATCCCAATAATTTCCCATCCCAAGAGAGATTTCCCTACCCCAATGCTTTTCCTTTCCAATGATTTCCTCCCCAAGGAAGATTTCCCATCCCAGTGCCTTTCCTTAAGGATGCCTTCCTCCCCAAGGAAGGTATCTCATCCCAATGCTTTTCCTTCCCAAGGAAGCTTTCCCATCCCAAGGAAGATTTCCCATCTCTTTCATTTCCTAGCCCCATGGCTTTCCAGCCCAAGGAAGTCTTCCCATCCCAGCAATCATTTCTCATCCCACTCATCATTTCCCATCCCCACGATTTCCCATTTTCACCATCCAAAAGACAGCTTAGCCAGCCCACAGCTAGAGAGAGATCCCAACAGGGATTTGCACGATTCTGGTAGATGCAAGGGCATGGACACTTGGCGTGCTAACGATTGCACTTTATTCCAGAGCAACACAGATCAGCGGTACCAAGAGCGCTATGATGAATCTGGCGAAGATGTAGATAGATTGTTCTTGCAGGTATTACCAGGAAATAAACAGGTGTCTGCACTTCTCTCTAGCTACCTTAGTAAAAGATCGGAAGGGTAGAGCACTAATTAACAGTAGCATTATTAGAGGCACTACTGTGGCAGTGAAAATCCATCAGGAGGGCCAACTTACCAATGCCTGCAAGGCAAATGCACTTAGGATGGGTTTTCTTTGTCAAGACTAAACTTACAAGAGGTTCAAGCTCTCCGCAGCAGTAGCTGTGCCCGCAGGACTCAGGTGCTGCCTCGGCCAGCAGGCCCAGGCAGGTGGGGCACGTCTCATCCCCGGGGGCCTCTGCTGTCAGCCCGCGGGGCGGCTGGCTCGTGCTGCCCGCGGCCTCCCTGCCGTGGAGATGCTCGGCCACCGGGATGGAGGCTGCCCACTCCTAAGCACCTCTAACCAGCAGGACCTCTAACCCTGAAGTCTCCTCTCCCACCAGCAGGACATCAGCGTCTCTTGTTCCACCAGCAGGACATCGGCGTCTCCTATTCCACCACCAAGACCTCCATGCCTTGAGTGCCACCAGCAGTACTCCATGCGAGCTGGACGCTCAGGGCACTTATGGCCACCCACCTTTGTGAGGTCAAAGGCTGACAGTGACTCTCTGCTGACCTCACACGGCTCTCGGGCACCCCGATGGCAGCACTGACGGCGCTAAGCTGACTGCCATGAGCAAAGGCTGACATGAAATGGCTGCTGCGCAACGCCAGGAGCAATGTCTGCCGGGCCGGGGGTTCGGATGGGAGCTCGGCCTTCGGCCTGGGAACTGTGCCTGGGAGCCAGGGACGTCCTCGATGTGCAGCTGGACACCTGGGCCTGAGAAAGCAAGGTTTCTTGAAAGAAAATTGGAAACATCGTCACCTAGTGGCTGTCTCAGGGGGACGGATCGAAACGCACAGCATCTCCTGGTTACCTGAAGTGCTGGTGTCCTACGCCCTCGTATGTCTCAATGACATAAAAAGGGACAGATTTTTACCCCAAATGCAGCTCCTTTCTGTGGGAAGCTTCCCGTGCTGCGCATCCTCCTCTCTTTCTAGCATGTGGCTTCGACTTTAGGCGTGTTGTTTTTTCTCCTTAAGCAGACTGAATCTTCCTTTGAACATTATGGTAACTGATTTTTACTACCGTTAAATGCCTTTCCTCCACTTCTAATCTAATTAATTAGTGCTATGGTCTTAACATCTGCTCCATAGGTATCTTTCCTACCTGGTACAATCTAGAAGAGCTCAGCAATATCCATACATCTCTTTCCCTTAGTTGTCACAGTAGGCTTCCTCGTGGTAATTTCTGTTGAGCAGGACGTGACAGAACCCTCACAAGATGCTTGAAAGTGTAGCTCTGAGGTGAGAAACCCTGCCCAAGCAAGGGTAAACCATAAATATGTGAAGAGAAAGTAAATGGACACTTTTCTGCCCCAAATGCAGACGGGTTGTTAATGCTGTTGCTGCATGTGGTGACTTTGGGTGGCCCCAGCTGCCTCCTCTTTTATTCCTGAGTGGTGGTGTCACAGTTAGAGAGAAGAAAAAATATATACAGTTTTTAATTGCAATGGACAACACTGCATTATTTAAAATAAAAACACAATGGGAAAAACACAACTGGCAGGAACAAACCATACCGAACGCAACAAAAAACAACGGCTCCAGGAAACCACGTGCGTGTGACCCCCTCCTCCAACAGGGCAGGGGGAGCAGACCCGATATCACTATAAATAACCCCAAAATCGTTTCACGGGGAGAAGCCGGGAGTCCGTCTCTGAGACACCAGCAGGTGCGGGAGGCGGTGCTGCTCGTGAGAAACAAAGTTGTGTTTTTGCAATAGAAGGTGTTTTTGCAGTGGAAAAATCCACTAACCTTGCATATGCAAAAGTGGCATTGTGTGGCATAGCAGTGGGGAATCCGTTAAGCAGATAAGGGGAAGGTCCCACTGTCCCAAAATAACGAGGATAGCTAAGAAAAACAGGATGAGCAGTGCGAGATCAGTAAAAGCAAAGATCACGGGCCCTCTAGTCACAAGAGAAGAAGGAAAAAATAAAAGGATAAGGAGAAATTAACGGTTGGTCAAATAAAATTGTACATATATGGTATAGTAGTGCGTCGAGTAGGCTGTGAACCTGTAGTACTCAGCCAATGAAGAAACAGGGGAGAAATCAGGTGTCGGGTAATAGGGAATACACGGTTATGATAAACTTTTATTGCGCGCTCCTGCTTGCAGGACGCCCGCCATTGCAATCGCGAATAAAAAAGCTCCACAGAAGATCCTGTCTGAAGAAAATTACTGAGATTTTTCTCAGGGTTTAGGGGCTCGTCCCGGATCTTGTTGCCTACCAGAGAGTTCTTGCTACCACAGACAGGAAGGTGCACCCTCTGATTTCAGCGGTCCCGTCGGGGGTGGTGGCTTGTCTCGGGATGGCTGACAAAGGACTGAGACTGTTCATCTGAAGACAGGCTCTGAGAAGAACTGGGGAGAAAGGAGGCCAATACAGACAGACCACAGAGCACAGCCCAGACACAGCCCAGCCAGAGCACGTACACAGCACAGAGAGCACAGACACAGCCCGGACAGAGCACAGACACAGCTCAGACACAGCACAGAGAGCACAGACACAGCCCAGCCAGAGCCCAGACACAGCACGGACAGAGCCCAGCCAGAGCACAGACACAGCACAGGCACAGCACAGACGGAGCCCAGACAGAGCAGAGAGAGCACACACTCAGCACAGAGCCCAGACACAGCACGGACAGAGCCCAGACACAGCTGAGACACAGCCCAGACACAGCCCAGACACAGCCCAGACACAGCCCGGACAGAGCCCAGACACAGCTGAGACACAGCTGAGACACAGCCCAGACACAGCACGGACACAGCACGGACAGAGCACAGAGATCACAGACAGAGCACAGACAGAGCACAGACACAGCACAGACACAGCCCAGACAGAGCCCAGAGATCACAGACAGAGCACAGACAGAGCACAGACACAGCCCAGACACAGCATGGACAGAGCACAGAGAGCACAGACACAGCCCAGACGGAGACCAGACACAGCACAGGCAGAGCACAGAGATCACAGACAGAGCAGACACAGCCCAGACACAGCCCGGACACAGCACAGACACAGCACAGAGAGCACAGACACAGCCTGGACAGAGCCCAGACAGCACAGACAGAGCCCAGACACAGCCCAGACACAGCCCAGACACAGCACGGACACAGCACGGACAGAGCACGGACACAGCACAGAGAGCACAGGCCCAGCACAGAGCCCAGGCCCAGCACAGAGCACAGACACAGCACAGACACAGCCCGGACACCGGAGCCGTTATCCCAGCATGGCAGCAGCAAGGTGACAATGTGCTCGCCTGGAGGACAGCTGAAATCTTTCCGCATGTCTCACAGCTCACCCAGAGATCGGGATCACCTGGTTACTGCTGCTTTTAGATGGTGGTCTTCAGCCTGCTGTTCCCTAGGACGGCCCTCCACTGGGGTAGTCTGCTTCGCCTTCCTATTGCTCCTTCCCCTTCTCAGTAGGACTCTCTTCCCTTACTAAACGAGATGACTTGTGCATCCATTCTTTCATCTTGTGTGTATCGGTGCCTGGGAATGCCACAGGGCAGTCCCCGGAGCCAGCTGTAGGGTCCGTCAGAGGGTTGGAGTGGCTGCAGGGCCTGTCAGCGGGGCTGGAGAGGCCGCAGGGCCCGTCAAAGGGGTTGGAGTGGCTGCGGGTAACATCCCAGGGCTCGGAAGGGCCTCAGAGCCCATCCCAGGGCTTGGAGGGCCTTCAGGGTGCGTCACAGGCTTGCATCAGATCAAGACGCATTTTCATAGACCCACACAATTTCTCTTGAAGGTGCTGAATTGTACTGAATAGTCTTCAAAACACACAGAGCAGACCCAGCAAACAAGCCGCTGGTGCTAGGAACTAGTTTTGTGTTGTTTGTTTGTTTGTTTTTCGTTAACTTTGTTTCATGAGAACAGATACCAAATGGGTATTTTCAGGCAAGGGCAAAGATGACCCTGGAGTTGAAGCTATCTAAAGGATGAATAACTAGGAATCTATTTACTCGAGAAGACACTTTTGTAAGGAAAAATCCTACACACGTGCACTGGAGTTTGATACTAATCCATTTGTTGGAAACCACTGGAAAACAATGGAAAGCTATTCTAATACGAAGTACCCTCATTCTAATACAAAAAATCACAGCCCTAGAGTGAGAGACCCCAGCCCAAGAGGAGACCCTTCCCCTCTGAGGATGCGCAGAATCATTTTGTCATGTCAGCCGTAGGCTAATTCTGGAACCTGTGAGAAGTTAGGGGATTGTACTAGCATGGAAATGCAGTGATAAAAGATTGTATCAAGCGTGGCGTGGAAAATCTTTCCATGTGCTGGCTTTGTGGGAAACCACCTGGTACCCCGACTCGCGCAGTTCTGAAAGAAAACTGTGTCTCGACCTGGTGTCTGGATTGGCTTCTTGCGCATCGGGTAACAAATCCAAACTTTTCTCGGACAACTTGGCGAGCTGTAAATCTCTGGCACTGCCAGGATCGGGGCACACCTTTCTAAAACCTTTTAGCAGCGCCGTAGGATACCACATTTGTTCAGGGCTGAATTCCAAAGCCATCGGAGGTGGCAATCGTGATAAATACCGGCCCACATCCCCCCCCAGCCCTTGCCACCTGTAGCCATCCTGCCTCAGGGCTGATCGCTGGCTGGAATTTTTAACTCCTTGTCTAACCACAGAGGTTGTCATTCGGGGACAAATACTGGGTTAAGTTCACCGTCGGTGCAAGAGGAGCACGTGCTACCTGCAAGTGGGCAAAACCATCAACAAACATAGGCCAGCCCCCAGAGATCATAAACAACAAGAAAGGGATTAAGAAAAAGCACCTAAAAAGCACAGAAAAACAACACTAGAAAGGAAAAAATCAACATTGTGACCAGCAACTATCAATCTCAGAGAAAGCTTATAAGAAACACTCTTTTAAAACATTCCGGTCAGATGTGACGTTAGCTCAACCCTTTGTGCCCCAGCTTGGCTGCCAAAAAGTCTGTTGTGGTGTAACCCAGCAGGCCGCTCAGCACCACACATCTGTTCGCTCCAGTCCCCCCATCCTGAGTGAACATGCAGAGAATCGGAAGGAAAATAAAAGCTCATAGGCATTGATAAAGAGTTTAATAATAAAGGAATAGAAAATAATAATACAAATCATACAATACATTAAAAAGACAATCAATAAAATTTATTAATGTAAACAATTTTTTCCCAGCCTAATGCTCTCCTATCACCACCATGATCACAACATCACAAAATATCACAAAAAATCCACCATGATCACAATATCACAAAATCACCTAGCAATTTCCCATCCCATCATTTCACACTAATGAATCCCCATCACCGTCATGACTTCCCATCCCACTGATCATTTCCTATCCCAGCAACCTCCCATTGCTGATCCCAAGGCTCAGTTCCCAACTCCCATCCATCCATCCATCCATCCATCCATCCATCCATCCATCCATCCACCCATTTTCTCCCGTCCGTGCTGGCCATGCCCACATCCATTCACGGACTGAGCATGGGCAGCGGGAGCGGGCTGCATTAAATCCCCTCGGCATCCCACTGCCAGAACAACTGCAGGCAGAGGCGTTGCTGAGTGAACACCTACACTAGAGGAATTTAAGAAAAAAGGCGATAAAGCAGAGAAAGGACCAGAAAGGAAGAAATAAGCTTTCAATCCCTGCCATTTTGTGTCCCAACAAGCAGTTCCCATGCCCAAACTTGCCCATGCCAGGTATTGCCCATCCCAACAGCTTCCATCGCAACACTCCCAACACTCATTCATGACCCCCCCATCTCCCATCCCCCCCCGTTGCCCATCCCTGACAGTGAGAAACACTGACTAGCTACAGCACTAAAGAAGGGTAAGGGCAAGCGAGAGGGGAAAGGGCTGAAGAGTGCGGCTCAAGCTGGAGCAGGTGCCTGCAGAGGTCTCTGTGCCTGCGTGCTGAGCTCAGCACCACTGGGTGCTGCAGGGGCCGTCGAGGAGCGCAGGGTCACGGGTAGCCGGCATACTTGGCTATGGCCCCGTCCTTCTGCCGCTGCGCGAAGAATTGCACGGGGCCGATCTTCATCTGGTGGGCCGCCCGCTGCCGCTCCTCCTGGGCCAGCTGCTTCAGGCGCTCCCGCTCGGGACGCTGCTGCAGCGTGATGGGCACCGGCTCCTCCTGCTCCTCCAGCGGCGTGGGCGCCGCGTCACCGCCTGCCCAGGGCCCCACGCAGGGCACGTAGTCCACGCGGGGCCATGCCAGGGGCTGCAGCATGCGCGGCTGTGTGGGCAGAGCCCCCCGCTGCGCTTGGCCCCCCGCGGCTGGCAGGCACAGCGCTCTGGGCGCCTGCTCTAGGGCAGCGTCCCCTGTTCACGCCGTGCTGCCTGGTGGTGCCGGCACCACCTTCTCTTTGCCGCCAGCTGGGGATTGGGGGGCAGCGGGCACAGCTGGCACTGTCTGCGTGGCGCTGGGCATCGTGCTGGGGCTGCTGGAGGTGGGCTGCGGCTGCACGCAGGGCAGCTGGCGCCCTGGCCCCAGCGCCTTCGCCCTGGCCCCCAGCGGCTGCAAAGTCTCGCTGGGGGTCTTTGTGTCCCGGCGCTGGCGCTGCAGCGTCTTGGCCCTGACGCCTTGGGGACAGAGGCTGTCCTGGGGCCGCACGGCACCGGGCTCCGCGCTCGGAGTCTCCGGCAGCAGCCGCGCTCTGCGGGGAGGCGGCGACGCTGCTCCTTGCCCCCCAGCAGCCCCCGGGCTTCGGGCTCTCTTGCTGGGCGCCCGGCTGTTGTTGGTCGCTGGCTGCTGCCTGCCGCTGCCGTCTTTCCTGCTGCTGCCACGGCGTCCTGGGGCCTTGGACATCCTGGCGTCCCTGGCACGGCGTCCCTGGCAAGGCGTCTCGGGGCCTTGGACACCCTGGCCCAGCAGCATCTTCCTCTCCTTGCCGGGGGGTTTCTCTGTTGCTGGCCTCTTGGGCTGGGAGCTCTCCGCTGTCCCGGGGGTGCTGGTGGGCGCGGGGCGCTTGGCCCCCCGCTTGGTGCCGGTGGACGCAGGGGCAGCCAGGGGGCTCTTGAGGGGACCCAGGGGGCATTTGGGCAGGGGTGTCCTCTGCTCACTGAGGACTTGGGTGTCAGGGGACCTCTTGGGGGGATTCAGGGGGGGGTTGGGCAGGGGTCTACTAGGGGAACTGAGGACCTGGGTGTCAGGGGACCTCCTGGGGGGACTCAGGGGTGGACTGGGTAGGGGTCTACTAAGGGCACCGGGCAGGGGACTGGCTGCAGGGCTGAGCGGGGGGCTCAATTCCAGCACAATAGGGGACTGCACCAACAGCCCACCCCCAACCTTCTCGGGGTACACCCCAGGGGTTGAGGGTACCTCACCGAGGGCTCCTGTGGCTTCCAGTCCCTGCGTGCTCGGCTCCTCGATGTCCTCGGAGAGGTCGGGCAGCTGGGAGAGGAGGCGGCTGAGGGCAGGACTGCTGGGCGAATCGGGGAAGGCGTCCTGGGGCTCCACGGCCTCGAGCCAGCTGAACAGCTCCTCCGTGCCGGGGATGTCCAGGTCGGCCAGGAGCTGGTCCTGCAGGTGCTGCAGCAGCTGGCTGTCCCCTGCCAGCTCTGGAAAGGCCTCGGCGAAGGCATCAGGGCCCAGCTCGGGCAGCTGCGGGGGCTCCTCAGGCACCTGCGGGGCTGTCGCCGCTGAGGACGAAGCAAGAAAATCCCCCAAGACGGGCGATGTCAGCTTTCCCATGGCTCATGGGTGTGGGGCGACAACCGGGCGGCTGTGCCAGCGCCAAACTCACCGTCGGGCGTCGCCGTCTGGGTGCTGTGGGTCGATGGAGCCAGGAAAGGCTCGGGGGGAGTGGGGTCAGGCAGCGGGGGCCCCTGGTCCTCGCTGAGCCCCACGGCGTGGTCGCAGGGCTCCGGCAGCTGCCCCTGGCTGCTGGTCACGGTGCGGGGCGTGGGGAGCGCCTGCCCCCGGAGCCGAGGCCCCGGGACGAGGGGTGGCGGGGGCCTGCGGTGGGCGGGGGCCTGCAACAGGCAGGTGCCTGCGGGGTGCAGGGGCTCCCCGTGGAGCACGGCCCTGGGCCCCAGCCCCAGCGCATGGTGGGGCACCAGTGTCCCCGTCACCATGGGCTGTCCGCACTGGCAGACAGGGGCACAGGGAAGAGCGGTGTGGGGGAGCTGCCCCACGGGGGGGAGCTGCACCGGCTGCAGGTTATGCCCCTCGGGTGGGAGGTGCACCACCTGCAGGTTATGCCCCACGGGGGGGAGCTGCACCGGCTGCAGGTTATGCCCCACGGGGGGGAGGTGCACCGGCTGCAGGTTATGCTCCTCGGGTGGGAGGTGCACCACCTGCAGGTTATGCCCCACGGGGGAGAGCTGCACCGGCTGCAGGATATGCTCCTCGGGTGGGAGGTGCACCACCTGCAGGTTATGCTCCTCGGGTGAGAGCTGCACCGGCTGCAGGATATGCCCCACAGGGGAGAGCTGCACCGGCTGCAGGATATGCCCCACAGGGGGGAGCTGCACCGGCTGCAGGATATGCCCCACAGGGGGGAGCTGCACCAGCTGCAGGTGGTGCCCCTCGGGTGGGAGGTGCCCCCCAGGTGGCAGCTGCGCCATGGGTGGGAGCTGCAGCACCTGCCCCTGGACCTCCGGCACCACGTGCCAGACGGTGGCCTGGGGCAGCGCGTAGGAGAGGGTGGGTACCTGGGGGGGCTGCAAGGGCACCGCCATCGCTCCGGGGAAGGAGGGCAGCAGCCAGGCAGCCACCGTTGGCGGCTCAGCTGGGACAACGAAGGGGGAGGTTGGCGTCTGCGGCACCGGCGGCAGCCGTCTGGGGAATCTCTCTGTGAGGAAAAAGGGCGCTGGGCTGAGCTCTCGGGCGCTGGGCTCGCCGGCAGGGCCGCAGCCCCGGGAGGAGCGGGAGCCCGCTGCTGTACCTGCCATGGTCGCTGGAGAGTGGGGCGGTTCGTTGGGGAACCCGGGCAACGGGGGCTCCGCCCCAACGGCTGACCAGCCCCTCACCGCCATCTTGGTGAGGACTGCAGTTTCTCTACCCAAGCAGGCTTCCCAGCGCCATCAGTTTCCATCCGCATGAGCCTTTCCCGTCCCAGTCCTCATTTGCCAGGCCCAGGGGGGTTTCGCACTCCAACACTTTCCCCTCCCAAGGATTTTCCATCCCAAGACTTTTCCATCCCAAGACTTTTCATCCTCCCGGCGATTTCCCATCCCGACAGTTTCACAGCCCAACAGATTCCCATGCAAACTATTTCCCATCAGCACGAAGCGTTTCTTAATCCCATGAGATCTCATCCCAAAGACTTCCCATCCCTTGGATTTCTTTTCCAACTATTTCCTACCGCAACGAATCGTACCCACCCCATTCAAGATTTCCCATCCCAATAATTTCCCATCCCAAGAGAGATTTCCCTACCCCAATGCTTTTCCTTTCCAATGATTTCCTCCCCAAGGAAGATTTCCCATCCCAGTGCCTTTCCTTAAGGATGCCTTCCTCCCCAAGGAAGGTATCTCATCCCAATGCTTTTCCTTCCCAAGGAAGCTTTCCCATCCCAAGGAAGATTTCCCATCTCTTTCATTTCCTAGCCCCATGGCTTTCCAGCCCAAGGAAGTCTTCCCATCCCAGCAATCATTTCTCATCCCACTCATCATTTCCCATCCCCACGATTTCCCATTTTCACCATCCAAAAGACAGCTTAGCCAGCCCACAGCTAGAGAGAGATCCCAACAGGGATTTGTACGATTCTGGTAGATGCAAGGGCATGGACACTTGGCGTGCTAACGATTGCACTTTATTCCAGGGCAACACAGATCAGCGGTACCAAGAGCGCTATGATGAATCTGGCGAAGATGTAGATAGATGGTTCTTGCAGGTATTACCAGGAAATAAACAGGTGTCTGCACTTCTCTCTAGCTACCTTAGTAAAAGATCGGAAGGGTAGAGCACTAATTAACAGTAGCATTATTAGAGGCACTACTGTGGCAGTGAAAATACCAGCAGGACATCGGCGTCTCCTATTCCACCACCAAGACCTCCATGCCTTGAGTGCCACCAGCAGTACTCCATGCGAGCTGGACGCTCAGGGCACTTATGGCCACCCACCTTTGTGAGGTCAAAGGCTGACAGTGACTCTCTGCTGACCTCACACGGCTCTCGGGCACCCCGATGGCAGCACTGACGGCGCTAAGCTGACTGCCATGAGCAAAGGCTGACATGAAATGGCTGCTGCGCAACGCCAGGAGCAATGTCTGCCGGGCCGGGGGTTCGGATGGGAGCTCGGCCTTCGGCCTGGGAACTGTGCCTGGGAGCCAGGGACGTCCTCGATGTGCAGCTGGACACCTGGGCCTGAGAAAGCAAGGTTTCTTGAAAGAAAATTGGAAACATCGTCACCTAGTGGCTGTCTCAGGGGGACGGATCGAAACGCACAGCATCTCCTGGTTACCTGAAGTGCTGGTGTCCTACGCCCTCGTATGTCTCAATGACATAAAAAGGGACAGATTTTTACCCCAAATGCAGCTCCTTTCTGTGGGAAGCTTCCCGTGCTGCGCATCCTCCTCTCTTTCTAGCATGTGGCTTCGACTTTAGGCGTGTTGTTTTTTCTCCTTAAGCAGACTGAATCTTCCTTTGAACATTATGGTAACTGATTTTTACTACCGTTAAATGCCTTTCCTCCACTTCTAATCTAATTAATTAGTGCTATGGTCTTAACATCTGCTCCATAGGTATCTTTCCTACCTGGTACAATCTAGAAGAGCTCAGCAATATCCATACATCTCTTTCCCTTAGTTGTCACAGTAGGCTTCCTCGTGGTAATTTCTGTTGAGCAGGACGTGACAGAACCCTCACAAGATGCTTGAAAGTGTAGCTCTGAGGTGAGAAACCCTGCCCAAGCAAGGGTAAACCATAAATATGTGAAGAGAAAGTAAATGGACACTTTTCTGCCCCAAATGCAGACGGGTTGTTAATGCTGTTGCTGCATGTGGTGACTTTGGGTGGCCCCAGCTGCCTCCTCTTTTATTCCTGAGTGGTGGTGTCACAGTTAGAGAGAAGAAAAAATATATACAGTTTTTAATTGCAATGGACAACACTGCATTATTTAAAATAAAAACACAATGGGAAAAACACAACTGGCAGGAACAAACCATACCGAACGCAACAAAAAACAACGGCTCCAGGAAACCACGTGCGTGTGACCCCCTCCTCCAACAGGGCAGGGGGAGCAGACCCGATATCACTATAAATAACCCCAAAATCGTTTCACGGGGAGAAGCCGGGAGTCCGTCTCTGAGACACCAGCAGGTGCGGGAGGCGGTGCTGCTCGTGAGAAACAAAGTTGTGTTTTTGCAATAGAAGGTGTTTTTGCAGTGGAAAAATCCACTAACCTTGCATATGCAAAAGTGGCATTGTGTGGCATAGCAGTGGGGAATCCGTTAAGCAGATAAGGGGAAGGTCCCACTGTCCCAAAATAACGAGGATAGCTAAGAAAAACAGGATGAGCAGTGCGAGATCAGTAAAAGCAAAGATCACGGGCCCTCTAGTCACAAGAGAAGAAGGAAAAAATAAAAGGATAAGGAGAAATTAACGGTTGGTCAAATAAAATTGTACATATATGGTATAGTAGTGCGTCGAGTAGGCTGTGAACCTGTAGTACTCAGCCAATGAAGAAACAGGGGAGAAATCAGGTGTCGGGTAATAGGGAATACACGGTTATGATAAACTTTTATTGCGCGCTCCTGCTTGCAGGATGCCCGCCATTGCAATCGCGAATAAAAAAGCTCCACAGAAGATCCTGTCTGAAGAAAATTACTGAGATTTTTCTCAGGGTTTAGGGGCTCGTCCCGGATCTTGTTGCCTACCAGAGAGTTCTTGCTACCACAGACAGGAAGGTGCACCCTCTGATTTCAGCGGTCCCGTCGGGGGTGGTGGCTTGTCTCGGGATGGCTGACAAAGGACTGAGACTGTTCATCTGAAGACAGGCTCTGAGAAGAACTGGGGAGAAAGGAGGCCAATACAGACAGACCACAGAGCACAGCCCAGACACAGCCCAGCCAGAGCACGTACACAGCACAGAGAGCACAGACACAGCCCGGACAGAGCCCAGACACAGCTCAGACACAGCACAGAGAGCACAGACACAGCCCAGCCAGAGCCCAGACACAGCACGGACAGAGCCCAGCCAGAGCACAGACACAGCACAGGCACAGCACAGACGGAGCCCAGACAGAGCAGAGAGAGCACACACTCAGCACAGAGCCCAGACACAGCACGGACAGAGCCCAGACACAGCTGAGACACAGCCCAGACACAGCCCAGACACAGCCCAGACACAGCACGGACAGAGCCCAGACACAGCTGAGACACAGCTGAGACACAGCCCAGACACAGCACGGACACAGCACGGACAGAGCACAGAGATCACAGACAGAGCACAGACAGAGCACAGACACAGCACAGACACAGCCCAGACAGAGCCCAGAGATCACAGACAGAGCACAGACAGAGCACAGACACAGCCCAGACACAGCATGGACAGAGCACAGAGAGCACAGACACAGCCCAGACGGAGACCAGACACAGCACAGGCAGAGCACAGAGATCACAGACAGAGCAGACACAGCCCAGACACAGCCCGGACACAGCACAGGCACAGCACAGACACAGCCCAGACACAGCACAGAGAGCACAGACACAGCCTGGACAGAGCCCAGACAGCACAGACAGAGCCCAGACACAGCCCAGACACAGCCCAGACACAGCACGGACACAGCACGGACAGAGCACGGACACAGCACGGACAGAGCACAGAGAGCACAGGCCCAGCACAGAGCACAGACACAGCACAGACACAGCCCGGACACCGGAGCCGTTATCCCAGCATGGCAGCAGCAAGGTGACAATGTGCTCGCCTGGAGGACAGCTGAAATCTTTCCGCATGTCTCACAGCTCACCCAGAGATCGGGATCACCTGGTTACTGCTGCTTTTAGATGGTGGTCTTCAGCCTGCTGTTCCCTAGGACGGCCCTCCACTGGGGTAGTCTGCTTCGCCTTCCTATTGCTCCTTCCCCTTCTCAGTAGGACTTTCTTCCCTTACTAAACGAGATGACTTGTGCATCCATTCTTTCATCTTGTGTGTATCGGTGCCTGGGAATGCCACAGGGCAGTCCCCGGAGCCAGCTGTAGGGTCCGTCAGAGGGTTGGAGTGGCTGCAGGGCCTGTCAGCGGGGCTGGAGAGGCCGCAGGGCCCGTCAAAGGGGTTGGAGTGGCTGCGGGTAACATCCCAGGGCTCGGAAGGGCCTCAGAGCCCATCCCAGGGCTTGGAGGGCCTTCAGGGTGCGTCACAGGCTTGCATCAGATCAAGACGCATTTTCATAGACCCACACAATTTCTCTTGAAGGTGCTGAATTGTACTGAATAGTCTTCAAAACACATAGAGCAGACCCAGCAAACAAGCCGCTGGTGCTAGGAACTAGTTTTGTGTTGTTTGTTTGTTTGTTTTTCGTTAACTTTGTTTCATGAGAACAGATACCAAATGGGTATTTTCAGGCAAGGGCAAAGATGACCCTGGAGTTGAAGCTATCTAAAGGATGAATAACTAGGAATCTATTTACTCGAGAAGACCCTTTTGTAAGGAAAAATCCTACACACGTGCACTGGAGTTTGATACTAATCCATTTGTTGGAAACCACTGGAAAACAATGGAAAGCTATTCTAATACGAAGTACCCTCATTCTAATACAAAAAATCACACCCCTAGAGTGAGAGACCCCAGCCCAAGAGGAGACCCTTCCCCTCTGAGGATGCGCAGAATCATTTTGTCATGTCAGCCGTAGGCTAATTCTGGAACCTGTGAGAAGTTAGGGGATTGTACTAGCATGGAAATGCAGTGATAAAAGATTGTATCAAGCGTGGCGTGGAAAATCTTTCCATGTGCTGGCTTTGTGGGAAACCACCTGGTACCCCAACTCGCGCAGTTCTGAAAGAAAACTGTGTCTCGACCTGGTGTCTGGATTGGCTTCTTGCGCATCGGGTAACAAATCCAAACTTTTCTCGGACAACTTGGCGAGCTGTAAATCTCTGGCACTGCCAGCATCGGGGCACACCTTTCTAAAACCTTTTAGCAGCGCCGTAGGATACCACATTTGTTCAGGGCTGAATTCCAAAGCCATCGGAGGTGGCAATCGTGATAAATACCGGCCCACATCCCCCCCCAGCCCTTGCCACCTGTAGCCATCCTGCCTCAGGGCTGATCGCTGGCTGGAATTTTTAACTCCTTGTCTAACCACAGAGGTTGTCATTCGGGGACAAATACTGGGTTAAGTTCACCGTCGGTGCAAGAGGAGCACGTGCTACCTGCAAGTGGGCAAAACCATCAACAAACATAGGCCAGCCCCCAGAGATCATAAACAACAAGAAAGGGATTAAGAAAAAGCACCTAAAAAGCACAGAAAAACAACACTAGAAAGGAAAAAATCAACATTGTGACCAGCAACTATCAATCTCAGAGAAAGCTTATAAGAAACACTCTTTTAAAACATTCCGGTCAGATGTGACGTTAGCTCAACCCTTTGTGCCCCAGCTTGGCTGCCAAAAAGTCTGTTGTGGTGTAACCCAGCAGGCCGCTCAGCACCACACATCTGTTCGCTCCAGTCCCCCCATCCTGAGTGAACATGCAGAGAATCGGAAGGAAAATAAAAGCTCATAGGCATTGATAAAGAGTTTAATAATAAAGGAATAGAAAATAATAATACAAATCATACAATACATTAAAAAGACAATCAATAAAATTTATTAATGTAAACAATTTTTTCCCAGTCTAATGCTCTCCTATCACCACCATGATCACAACATCACAAAATATCACAAAAAATCCACCATGATCACAATATCACAAAATCACCTAGCAATTTCCCATCCCATCATTTCACACTAATGAATCCCCATCACCGTCATGACTTCCCATCCCACTGATCATTTCCTATCCCAGCAACCTCCCATTGCTGATCCCAAGGCTCAGTTCCCAACTCCCATCCATCCATCCATCCATCCATCCATCCATCCATCCATCCACCCATTTTCTCCCGTCCGTGCTGGCCATGCCCACATCCATTCACGGACTGAGCATGGGCAGCGGGAGCGGGCTGCATTAAATCCCCTCGGCATCCCACTGCCAGAACAACTGCAGGCAGAGGCGTTGCTGAGTGAACACCTACACTAGAGGAATTTAAGAAAAAAGGCGATAAAGCAGAGAAAGGACCAGAAAGGAAGAAATAAGCTTTCAATCCCTGCCATTTTGTGTCCCAACAAGCAGTTCCCATGCCCAAACTTGCCCATGCCAGGTATTGCCCATCCCAACAGCTTCCATCGCAACACTCCCAACACTCATTCATGACCCCCCCATCTCCCATCCCCCCCCGTTGCCCATCCCTGACAGTGAGAAACACTGACTAGCTACAGCACTAAAGAAGGGTAAGGGCAAGCGAGAGGG
The DNA here is from genome assembly GCF_964211835.1 of Anser anser. Taxonomy (NCBI): domain Eukaryota; kingdom Metazoa; phylum Chordata; class Aves; order Anseriformes; family Anatidae; genus Anser; species Anser anser. The sequence goes on from NC_139747.1 coordinate 6,067,867, forward strand.
GAAAGGGCTGAAGAGTGCGGCTCAAGCTGGAGCAGGTGCCTGCAGAGGTCTCTGTGCCTGCGTGCTGAGCTCAGCACCACTGGGTGCTGCAGGGGCCGTCGAGGAGCGCAGGGTCACGGGTAGCCGGCATACTTGGCTATGGCCCCGTCCTTCTGCCGCTGCGCGAAGAATTGCACGGGGCCGATCTTCATCTGGTGGGCCGCCCGCTGCCGCTCCTCCTGGGCCAGCTGCTTCAGGCGCTCCCGCTCGGGACGCTGCTGCAGCGTGATGGGCACCGGCTCCTCCTGCTCCTCCAGCGGCGTGGGCGCCGCGTCACCGCCTGCCCAGGGCCCCACGCAGGGCACGTAGTCCACGCGGGGCCGTGCCAGGGGCTGCAGCATGCGCGGCTGTGTGGGCAGAGCCCCCCGCTGCGCTTGGCCCCCCGCGGCTGGCAGGCACAGCGCTCTGGGCGCCTGCTCTAGGGCAGCGTCCCCTGTTCACGCCGTGCTGCCTGGTGGTGCCGGCACCACCTTCTCTTTGCCGCCAGCTGGGGATTGGGGGGCAGCGGGCACAGCTGGCACTGTCTGCGTGGCGCTGGGCATCGTGCTGGGGCTGCTGGAGGTGGGCTGCGGCTGCACGCAGGGCAGCTGGCGCCCTGGCCCCAGCGCCTTCGCCCTGGCCCCCAGCGGCTGCAAAGTCTCGCTGGGGGTCTTTGTGTCCCGGCGCTGGCGCTGCAGCGTCTTGGCCCTGACGCCTTGGGGACAGAGGCTGTCCTGGGGCCGCACGGCACCGGGCTCCGCGCTCGGAGTCTCCGGCAGCAGCCGCGCTCTGCGGGGAGGCGGCGACGCTGCTCCTTGCCCCCCAGCAGCCCCCGGGCTTCGGGCTCTCTTGCTGGGCGCCCGGCTGTTGTTGGTCGCTGGCTGCTGCCTGCCGCTGCCGTCTTTCCTGCTGCTGCCACGGCGTCCTGGGGCCTTGGACATCCTGGCGTCCCTGGCACGGCGTCCCTGGCAAGGCGTCTCGGGGCCTTGGAGACCCTGGCCCAGCAGCATCTTCCTCTCCTTGCCGGGGGGTTTCTCTGTTGCTGGCCTCTTGGGCTGGGAGCTCTCCGCTGTCCCGGGGGTGCTGGTGGGCGCGGGGCGCTTGGCCCCCCGCTTGGTGCCGGTGGACGCAGGGGCAGCCAGGGGGCTCTTGAGGGGACCCAGGGGGCATTTGGGCAGGGGTGTCCTCTGCTCACTGAGGACTTGGGTGTCAGGGGACCTCTTGGGGGGATTCAGGGGGGGGTTGGGCAGGGGTCTACTAGGGGAACTGAGGACCTGGGTGTCAGGGGACCTCCTGGGGGGACTCAGGGGTGGACTGGGTAGGGGTCTACTAAGGGCACCGGGCAGGGGACTGGCTGCAGGGCTGAGCGGGGGGCTCAATTCCAGCACAATAGGGGACTGCACCAACAGCCCACCCCCAACCTTCTCGGGGTACACCCCAGGGGTTGAGGGTACCTCACCGAGGGCTCCTGTGGCTTCCAGTCCCTGCGTGCTCGGCTCCTCGATGTCCTCGGAGAGGTCGGGCAGCTGGGAGAGGAGGCGGCTGAGGGCAGGACTGCTGGGCGAATCGGGGAAGGCGTCCTGGGGCTCCACGGCCTCGAGCCAGCTGAACAGCTCCTCCGTGCCGGGGATGTCCAGGTCGGCCAGGAGCTGGTCCTGCAGGTGCTGCAGCAGCTGGCTGTCCCCTGCCAGCTCTGGAAAGGCCTCGGCGAAGGCATCAGGGCCCAGCTCGGGCAGCTGCGGGGGCTCCTCAGGCACCTGCGGGGCTGTCGCCGCTGAGGACGAAGCAAGAAAATCCCCCAAGACGGGCGATGTCAGCTTTCCCATGGCTCATGGGTGTGGGGCGACAACCGGGCGGCTGTGCCAGCGCCAAACTCACCGTCAGGCGTCGCCGTCTGGGTGCTGTGGGTCGATGGAGCCAGGAAAGGCTCGGGGGGAGTGGGGTCAGGCAGCGGGGGCCCCTGGTCCTCGCTGAGCCCCACGGCGTGGTCGCAGGGCTCCGGCAGCTGCCCCTGGCTGCTGGTCACGGTGCGGGGCGTGGGGAGCGCCTGCCCCCGGAGCCGAGGCCCCGGGACGAGGGGTGGCGGGGGCCTGCGGTGGGCGGGGGCCTGCAACAGGCAGGTGCCTGCGGGGTGCAGGGGCTCCCCGTGGAGCACGGCCCTGGGCCCCAGCCCCAGCGCATGGTGGGGCACCAGTGTCCCCGTCACCATGGGCTGTCCGCACTGGCAGACAGGGGCACAGGGAAGAGCGGTGTGGGGGAGCTGCCCCACGGGGGGGAGCTGCACCGGCTGCAGGTGGTGCCCCTCGGGTGGGAGGTGCACCGGCTGCAGGTTATGCCCCACAGGGGGGAGCTGCACCGGCTGCAGGATATGCTCCTCGGGTGGGAGGTGCACCACCTGCAGGTTATGCTCCTCGGGTGAGAGCTGCACCGGCTGCAGGATATGCCCCACAGGGGAGAGCTGCACCGGCTGCAGGATATGCCCCACAGGGGGGAGCTGCACCAGCTGCAGGTGGTGCCCCTCGGGTGGGAGGTGCCCCCCAGGTGGCAGCTGCGCCACGGGTGGGAGCTGCAGCACCTGCCCCTGGACCTCCGGCACCACGTGCCAGACGGTGGCCTGGGGCAGCGCGTAGGAGAGGGTGGGTACCTGGGGGGGCTGCAAGGGCACCGCCATCGCTCCGGGGAAGGAGGGCAGCAGCCAGGCAGCCACCGTTGGCGGCTCAGCTGGGACAACGAAGGGGGAGGTTGGCGTCTGCGGCACCGGCGGCAGCCGTCTGGGGAATCTCTCTGTGAGGAAAAAGGGCGCTGGGCTGAGCTCTCGGGCGCTGGGCTCGCCGGCAGGGCCGCAGCCCCGGGAGGAGCGGGAGCCCGCTGCTGTACCTGCCATGGTCGCTGGAGAGTGGGGCGGTTCGTTGGGGAACCCGGGCAACGGGGGCTCCGCCCCAACGGCTGACCAGCCCCTCACCGCCATCTTGGTGAGGACTGCAGTTTCTCTACCCAAGCAGGCTTCCCAGCGCCATCAGTTTCCATCCGCATGAGCCTTTCCCGTCCCAGTCCTCATTTGCCAGGCCCAGGGGGGTTTCGCACTCCAACACTTTCCCCTCCCAAGGATTTTCCATCCCAAGACTTTTCCATCCCAAGACTTTTCATCCTCCCGGCGATTTCCCATCCCGACAGTTTCACAGCCCAACAGATTCCCATGCAAACTATTTCCCATCAGCACGAAGCGTTTCTTAATCCCATGAGATCTCATCCCAAAGACTTCCCATCCCTTGGATTTCTTTTCCAACTATTTCCTACCGCAACGAATCGTACCCACCCCATTCAAGATTTCCCATCCCAATAATTTCCCATCCCAAGAGAGATTTCCCTACCCCAATGCTTTTCCTTTCCAATGATTTCCTCCCCAAGGAAGATTTCCCATCCCAGTGCCTTTCCTTAAGGATGCCTTCCTCCCCAAGGAAGGTATCTCATCCCAATGCTTTTCCTTCCCAAGGAAGCTTTCCCATCCCAAGGAAGATTTCCCATCTCTTTCATTTCCTAGCCCCATGGCTTTCCAGCCCAAGGAAGTCTTCCCATCCCAGCAATCATTTCTCATCCCACTCATCATTTCCCATCCCCACGATTTCCCATTTTCACCATCCAAAAGACAGCTTAGCCAGCCCACAGCTAGAGAGAGATCCCAACAGGGATTTGCACAATTCTGGTAGATGCAAGAGCATGGACACTTGGCGTGCTAACGATTGCACTTTATTCCAGGGCAACACAGATCAGCGGTACCAAGAGCGCTATGATGAATCTGGCGAAGATGTAGATAGATGGTTCTTGCAGGTATTACCAGGAAATAAACAGGTGTCTGCACTTCTCTCTAGCTACCTTAGTAAAAGATCGGAAGGGTAGAGCACTAATTAACAGTAGCATTATTAGAGGCACTACTGTGGCAGTGAAAATCCATCAGGAGGGCCAACTTACCAATGCCTGCAAGGCAAATGCACTTAGGATGGGTTTTCTTTGTCAAGACTAAACTTACAAGAGGTTCAAGCTCTCCGCAGCAGTAGCTGTGCCCGCAGGACTCAGGTGCTGCCTCGGCCAGCAGGCCCAGGCAGGTGGGGCACGTCTCATCCCCGGGGGCCTCTGCTGTCAGCCCGCGGGGCGGCTGGCTCGTGCTGCCCGCGGCCTCCCTGCCGTGGAGATGCTCGGCCACCGGGATGGAGGCTGCCCACTCCTAAGCACCTCTAACCAGCAGGACCTCTAACCCTGAAGTCTCCTCTTCCACCAGCAGGACGTCAGCGTCTCTTGTTCCACCAGCAGGACATCGGCGTCTCCTATTCCACCACCAAGACCTCCATGCCTTGAGTGCCACCAGCAGTACTCCATGCGAGCTGGACGCTCAGGGCACTTATGGCCACCCACCTTTGTGAGGTCAAAGGCTGACAGTGACTCTCTGCTGACCTCACACGGCTCTCGGGCACCCCGATGGCAGCACTGACGGCGCTAAGCTGACTGCCATGAGCAAAGGCTGACATGAAATGGCTGCTGCGCAACGCCAGGAGCAATGTCTGCCGGGCCGGGGGTTCGGATGGGAGCTCGGCCTTCGGCCTGGGAACTGCGCCTGGGAGCCAGGGACGTCCTCGATGTGCAGCTGGACACCTGGGCCTGAGAAAGCAAGGTTTCTTGAAAGAAAATTGGAAACATCGTCACCTAGTGGCTGTCTCAGGGGGACGGATCGAAACGCACAGCATCTCTTGGTTACCTGAAGTGCTGGTGTCCTACGCCCTCGTATGTCTCAATGACATAAAAAGGGACAGATTTTTACCCCAAATGCAGCTCCTTTCTGTGGGAAGCTTCCCGTGCTGCGCATCCTCCTCTCTTTCTAGCATGTGGCTTCGACTTTAGGCGTGTTGTTTTTTCTCCTTAAGCAGACTGAATCTTCCTTTGAACATTATGGTAACTGATTTTTACTACCGTTAAATGCCTTTCCTCCACTTCTAATCTAATTAATTAGTGCTATGGTCTTAACATCTGCTCCATAGGTATCTTTCCTACCTGGTACAATCTAGAAGAGCTCAGCAATATCCATACATCTCTTTCCCTTAGTTGTCACAGTAGGCTTCCTCGTGGTAATTTCTGTTGAGCAGGACGTGACAGAACCCTCACAAGATGCTTGAAAGTGTAGCTCTGAGGTGAGAAACCCTGCCCAAGCAAGGGTAAACCATAAATATGTGAAGAGAAAGTAAATGGACACTTTTCTGCCCCAAATGCAGACGGGTTGTTAATGCTGTTGCTGCATGTGGTGACTTTGGGTGGCCCCAGCTGCCTCCTCTTTTATTCCTGAGTGGTGGTGTCACAGTTAGAGAGAAGAAAAAATATATACAGTTTTTAATTGCAATGGACAACACTGCATTATTTAAAATAAAAACACAATGGGAAAAACACAACTGGCAGGAACAAACCATACCGAACGCAACAAAAAACAACGGCTCCAGGAAACCACGTGCGTGTGACCCCCTCCTCCAACAGGGCAGGGGGAGCAGACCCGATATCACTATAAATAACCCCAAAATCGTTTCACGGGGAGAAGCCGGGAGTCCGTCTCTGAGACACCAGCAGGTGCGGGAGGCGGTGCTGCTCGTGAGAAACAAAGTTGTGTTTTTGCAATAGAAGGTGTTTTTGCAGTGGAAAAATCCACTAACCTTGCATATGCAAAAGTGGCATTGTGTGGCATAGCAGTGGGGAATCCGTTAAGCAGATAAGGGGAAGGTCCCACTGTCCCAAAATAACGAGGATAGCTAAGAAAAACAGGATGAGCAGTGCGAGATCAGTAAAAGCAAAGATCACGGGCCCTCTAGTCACAAGAGAAGAAGGAAAAAATAAAAGGATAAGGAGAAATTAACGGTTGGTCAAATAAAATTGTACATATATGGTATAGTAGTGCGTCGAGTAGGCTGTGAACCTGTAGTACTCAGCCAATGAAGAAACAGGGGAGAAATCAGGTGTCGGGTAATAGGGAATACACGGTTATGATAAACTTTTATTGCGCGCTCCTGCTTGCAGGATGCCCGCCATTGCAATCGCGAATAAAAAAGCTCCACAGAAGATCCTGTCTGAAGAAAATTACTGAGATTTTTCTCAGGGTTTAGGGGCTCGTCCCGGATCTTGTTGCCTACCAGAGAGTTCTTGCTACCACAGACAGGAAGGTGCACCCTCTGATTTCAGCGGTCCCGTCGGGGGTGGTGGCTTGTCTCGGGATGGCTGACAAAGGACTGAGACTGTTCATCTGAAGACAGGCTCTGAGAAGAACTGGGGAGAAAGGAGGCCAATACAGACAGACCACAGAGCACAGCCCAGACACAGCCCAGCCAGAGCACGTACACAGCACAGAGAGCACAGACACAGCCCGGACAGAGCCCAGACACAGCTCAGACACAGCACAGAGAGCACAGACACAGCCCAGCCAGAGCCCAGACACAGCACGGACAGAGCCCAGCCAGAGCACAGACACAGCACAGGCACAGCACAGACGGAGCCCAGACAGAGCAGAGAGAGCACACACTCAGCACAGAGCCCAGACACAGCACGGACAGAGCCCAGACACAGCTGAGACACAGCCCAGACACAGCCCAGACACAGCCCAGACACAGCACGGACAGAGCCCAGACACAGCTGAGACACAGCTGAGACACAGCCCAGACACAGCACGGACACAGCACGGACAGAGCACAGAGATCACAGACAGAGCACAGACAGAGCACAGACACAGCACAGACACAGCCCAGACAGAGCCCAGAGATCACAGACAGAGCACAGACAGAGCACAGACACAGCCCAGACACAGCATGGACAGAGCACAGAGAGCACAGACACAGCCCAGACGGAGACCAGACACAGCACAGGCAGAGCACAGAGATCACAGACAGAGCAGACACAGCCCAGACACAGCCCGGACACAGCACAGACACAGCACAGAGAGCACAGACACAGCCTGGACAGAGCCCAGACAGCACAGACAGAGCCCAGACACAGCCCAGACACAGCCCAGACACAGCACGGACACAGCCCGGACAGAGCACGGACAGAGCACAGAGAGCACAGGCCCAGCACAGAGCACAGGCACAGCACAGACACAGCCCGGACACCGGAGCCGTTATCCCAGCATGGCAGCAGCAAGGTGACAATGTGCTCGCCTGGAGGACAGCTGAAATCTTTCCGCATGTCTCACAGCTCACCCAGAGATCGGGATCACCTGGTTACTGCTGCTTTTAGATGGTGGTCTTCAGCCTGCTGTTCCCTAGGACGGCCCTCCACTGGGGTAGTCTGCTTCGCCTTCCTATTGCTCCTTCCCCTTCTCAGTAGGACTCTCTTCCCTTACTAAACGAGATGACTTGTGCATCCATTCTTTCATCTTGTGTGTATCGGTGCCTGGGAATGCCACAGGGCAGTCCCCGGAGCCAGCTGTAGGGTCCGTCAGAGGGTTGGAGTGGCTGCAGGGCCTGTCAGCGGGGCTGGAGAGGCCGCAGGGCCCGTCAAAGGGGTTGGAGTGGCTGCGGGTAACATCCCAGGGCTCGGAAGGGCCTCAGAGCCCATCCCAGGGCTTGGAGGGCCTTCAGGGTGCGTCACAGGCTTGCATCAGATCAAGACGCATTTTCATAGACCCACACAATTTCTCTTGAAGGTGCTGAATTGTACTGAATAGTCTTCAAAACACACAGAGCAGACCCAGCAAACAAGCCGCTGGTGCTAGGAACTAGTTTTGTGTTGTTTGTTTGTTTGTTTGTTTTTCGTTAACTTTGTTTCATGAGAACAGATACCAAATGGGTATTTTCAGGCAAGGGCAAAGATGACCCTGGAGTTGGAGCTATCTAAAGGATGAATAACTAGGAATCTATTTACTCGAGAAGACACTTTTGTAAGGAAAAATCCTACACACGTGCACTGGAGTTTGATACTAATCCATTTGTTGGAAACCACTGGAAAACAATGGAAAGCTATTCTAATACGAAGTACCCTCATTCTAATACAAAAAATCACACCCCTAGAGTGAGAGACCCCAGCCCAAGAGGAGACCCTTCCCCTCTGAGGATGCGCAGAATCATTTTGTCATGTCAGCCGTAGGCTAATTCTGGAACCTGTGAGAAGTTAGGGGATTGTACTAGCATGGAAATGCAGTGATAAAAGATTGTATCAAGCGTGGCGTGGAAAATCTTTCCATGTGCTGGCTTTGTGGGAAACCACCTGGTACCCAGACTCGCGCAGTTCTGAAAGAAAACTGTGTCTCGACCTGGTGTCTGGATTGGCTTCTTGCGCATCGGGTAACAAATCCAAACTTTTCTCGGACAACTTGGCGAGCTGTAAATCTCTGGCACTGCCAGCATCGGGGCACACCTGTCTAAAACCTTTTAGCAGCGCCGTAGGATACCACATTTGTTCAGGGCTGAATTCCAAAGCCATTGGAGGTGGCAATCGTGATAAAAACCGGCCCACATCCCCCCCCAGCCCTTGCCACCTGTAGCCATCCTGCCTCAGGGCTGATCGCTGGCTGGAATTTTTAACTCCTTGTCTAACCACAGAGGTTGTCATTCGGGGACAAATACTGGGTTAAGTTCACCGTCGGTGCAAGAGGAGCACGTGCTACCTGCAAGTGGGCAAAACCATCAACAAACATAGGCCAGCCCCCAGGGATCATAAACAACAAGAAAGGGATTAAGAAAAAGCACCTAAAAAGCACAGAAAAACAACACCAGAAAGGAAAAAATCAACATTGTGACCAGCAACTATCAATCTCAGAGAAAGCTTATAAGAAACACTCTTTTAAAACATTCCGGTCAGATGTGACGTTAGCTCAACCCTTTGTGCCCCAGCTTGGCTGCCAAAAAGTCTGTTGTGGTGTAACCCGGCAGGCCGCTCAGCACCACACATCTGTTCGCTCACGTCCCCCCATCCTGAGTGAACATGCAGAGATTCGGAAGGAAAATAAAAGCTCATAGGCATTGATAAAGAGTTTAATAATAAAGGAATAGAAAATAATCATAAAAATAATACAATAAATTAAAAAGACAATCAATAAAATTTATTAATGTAAACAATTTTTTCTCAGCCTAATGCTCTTCTATCACCACCATGATCACAACATCACAAAATATCACAAAAAATCCACCATGATCACAATATCACAAAATCACCTAGCAATTTCCCATCCCATCATTTCACACTAATGAATCCCCATCACCGTCATGACTTCCCATCCCACTGATCATTTCCTATCCCAGCAACCTCCCATTGCTGATCCCAAGGCTCGGTTCCCAATTCCCATCCATCCATCCATCCATCCATCCATCCATCCATCCATCCATCCATCCACCCACCCATTTTCTCCCGTCCGTGCTGGCCATGCCCACATCCATTCACGGACTGAGCATGGGCAGCGGGAGCGGGCTGCATTAAATCCCCTCGGCATCCCACTGCCAGAACAACTGCAGGCAGAGGCGTTGCTGAGTGAACACCTACACTAGAGGAATTTAAGAAAAAAGGCGATAAAGCAGAGAAAGGACCAGAAAGGAAGAAATAAGCTTTCAATCCCTGCCATTTTGTGTCCCAACAAGCAGTTCCCATGCCCAAACTTGCCCATGCCAGGTATTGCCCATCCCAACAGCTTCCATCGCAACACTCCCAACACTCATTCGTGACCCCCCCATCTCCCATCCCCCCCCGTTGCCCATCCCTGACAGTGAGAAACACTGACTAGCTACAGCACTAAAGAAGGATAAGGGCAAGCGAGAGGGGAAAGGGCTGAAGAGTGCGGCTCAAGCTGGAGCAGGTGCCTGCAGAGGTCTCTGTGCCTGCGTGCTGAGCTCAGCACCACTGGGTGCTGCAGGGGCCGTCGAGGAGCGCAGGGTCACGGGTAGCCGGCATACTTGGCTATGGCCCCGTCCTTCTGCCGCTGCGCGAAGAATTGCACGGGGCCGATCTTCATCTGGTGGGCCGCCCGCTGCCGCTCCTCCTGGGCCAGCTGCTTCAGGCGCTCCCGCTCGGGACGCTGCTGCAGCGTGATGGGCACCGGCTCCTCCTGCTCCTCCAGCGGCGTGGGCGCCGCGTCACCGCCTGCCCAGGGCCCCACGCAGGGCACGTAGTCCACGCGGGGCCGTGCCAGGGGCTGCAGCATGCGCGGCTGTGTGGGCAGAGCCCCCCGCTGCGCTTGGCCCCCCGCGGCTGGCAGGCACAGCGCTCTGGGCGCCTGCTCTAGGGCAGCGTCCCCTGTTCACACCGTGCTGCCTGGTGGTGCTGGCACCACCTTCTCTTTGCCGCCAGCTGGGGATTGGGGGGCAGCGGGCACAGCTGGCACTGTCTGCGCGGCGCTGGGCATCGTGCTGGGGCTGCTGGAGGTGGGCTGCGGCTGCACACAGGGCAGCTGGCGCCCTGGCCCCAGCGCCTTCGCCCTGGCCCCCAGCGGCTGCAAAGTCTCACTGGGGGTCTTTGTGCCCCGGCGCTGGCGCTGCAGCGTCTTGGCCCTGACGCCTTGGGGACAGAGGCTGTCCTGGGGCCGCACGGCACCGGGCTCCGCGCTCGGAGTCTCCGGCAGCAGCCGCGCTCTGCGGGGAGGCGGCGACGCTGCTCCTTGCCCCCCAGCAGCCCCCGGGCTTCGGGCTCTCTTGCTGGGCGCCCGGCTGTTGTTGGTCGCTGGCTGCTGTCTGCCGCTGCCGTCTTGCCTGCTGCTGCCACGGCGTCCTGGGGCCTTGGACATCCTGGCGTCCCTGGCACGGCGTCCCTGGCAAGGCGTCTTAGGGCCTTGGAGACCCTGGCCCAGCAGCATCTTCCTCTCCTTGCCGGGGGGTTTCTCTGTTGCTGGCCTCTTGGGCTGGGAGCTCTCCGCTGTCCCGGGGGTGCTGGTGGGCGCGGGGCGCTTGGCCCCCCGCTTGGTGCCGGTGGACGCAGGGGCAGCCAGGGGGCTCTTGAGGGGACCCAGGGGGCATGTGAGCAGGGGTGTCCTCTGGTCACGGAGGACTTGGGTGTCAGGGGACCTCCTGGGGGGACTCAGGGGGGGGTTGGGCAGGGGTCTACTAGGGGAACTGAGGACCTGGGTGTCAGGGGACCTCTTGGGGGGACTCAGGGGTGGACTGGGTAGGGGTCTACTAAGGGCACCGGGCAGGGGACTGGCTGCAGGGCTGAGCGGGGGGCTCAATGCCAGCACAATAGGGGACTGCACCAACAGCCCACCCCCAACCTTCTCGGGGTACACCCCAGGGGTTGAGGGTACCTCACCGAGGGCTCCTGTGGCTTCCAGTCCCTGCGTGCTCGGCTCCTCGATGTCCTCGGAGAGGTCGGGCAGCTGGGAGAGGAGGCGGCTGAGGGCAGGACTGCTGGGTGAATCGGGGAAGGCGTCCTGGGGCTCCACGGCCTCGAGCCAGCTGAACAGCTCCTCCGTGCCGGGGATGTCCAGGTCGGCCAGGAGCTGGTCCTGCAGGTGCTGCAGCAGCTGGCTGTCCCCTGCCAGCTCTGGAAAGGCCTCGGCGAAGGCATCAGGGCCCAGCTCGGGCAGCTGCGGGGGCTCCTCAGGCACCTGCGGGGCTGTCGCCGCTGAGGACGAAGCAAGAAAATCCCCCAAGACAGGCGATGTCAGCTTTCCCATGGCTCATGGGTGTGGGGCGACAACCGGGCGGCTGTGCCAGCGCCAAACTCACCGTCGGGCGTCGCCGTCTGGGTGCTGCGGGTCGATGGAGCCAGGAAAGGCTCGGGGGGAGTGGGGTCAGGCAGCGGGGGCCCCTGGTCCTCGCTGAGCCCCACGGCGTGGTCGCAGGGCTCCGGCAGCTGCCCCTGGCTGCTGGTCACGGTGCGGGGCGTGGGGAGCGCCTGCCCCCGGAGCCGAGGCCCCGGGACGAGGGGTGGCGGGGGCCTGCGGTGGGCGGGGGCCTGCAACAGGCAGGTGCCTGCGGGGTGCAGGGGCTCCCCGTGGAGCACGGCCCTGGGCCCCAGCCCCAGCGCATGGTGGGGCACCAGTGTCCCCGTCACCATGGGCTGTCCGCACTGGCAGACAGGGGCACAGGGAAGAGCGGTGTGGGGGAGCTGCCCCACGGGGGGGAGCTGCACCACCTGCAGGTTATGCCCCACGGGGGGGAGCTGCACCGGCTGCAGGTGGTGCCCCTCGGGTGGGAGGTGCACCGGCTGCAGGTTATGCCCCACAGGGGGGAGCTGCACCGGCTGCAGGTGGTGCCCCTCGGGTGGGAGGTGCACCGGCTGCAGGTTATGCCCCATGGGGGGGAGCTGCACCACCTGCAGGTTATGCTCCTCGGGTGAGAGCTGCACCGGCTGCAGGATATGCCCCACAGGGGAGAGCTGCACCGGCTGCAGGATATGCCCCACAGGGGGGAGCTGCACCGGCTGCAGGATATGCCCCACAGGGGGGAGCTGCACCAGCTGCAGGTGGTGCCCCTCGGGTGGGAGGTGCCCCCCAGGTGGCAGCTGCGCCACGGGTGGGAGCTGCAGCACCTGCCCCTGGACCTCCGGCACCACGTGCCAGACGGTGGCCTGGGGCAGCGCGTAGGAGAGGGTGGGTACCTGGGGGGGCTGCAAGGGCACCGCCATCGCTCCGGGGAAGGAGGGCAGCAGCCAGGCAGCCACCGTTGGCGGCTCAGCTGGGACAACGAAGGGGGAGTTGGGCGTCTGCGGCACCGGCGGCAGCCGTCTGGGGAATCTCTCTGTGAGGAAAAAGGGCGCTGGGCTGAGCTCTCGGGCGCTGGGCTCGCCGGCAGGGCCGCAGCCCCGGGAGGAGCGGGAGCCCGCTGCTGTACCTGCCATGGTCGCTGGAGAGTGGGGCGGTTCGTTGGGGAACCCGGGCAACGGGGGCTCCGCCCCAACGGCTGACCAGCCCCTCACCGCCATCTTGGTGAGGACTGCAGTTTCTCTACCCAAGCAGGCTTCCCAGCGCCATCAGTTTCCATCCCCATGAGCCTTTCCCGTCCCAGTCCTCATTTGCCAGGCCCAGGGGGGTTTCGCACTCCAACACTTTCCCTCCCAAGGATTTTCCATCCCAAGACTTTTCCATCCCAAGACTTTTCATCCTCCCGGCGATTTCCCATCCCGACAGTTTCACAGCCCAACAGATTCCCATGCAAACTATTTCCCATCAGCACGAAGCGTTTCTTAATCCCATGAGATCTCATCCCAAAGACTTCCCATCCCTTGGATTTCTTTTCCAACTATTTCCTACCGCAACGAATCTTACCCACCCCATTCAAGATTTCCCATCCCAATAATTTCCCATCCCAAGAGAGATTTCCCTACCCCAATGCTTTTCCTTTCCAAGGATTTCCTCCCCAAGGAAGATTTCCCATCCCAGTGCCTTTCCTTAAGGATGCCTTCCTCCCCAAGGACGGTATCTCATCCCAATGCTTTTCCTTCCCAAGGAAGCTTTCCCATCCCAAGGAAGATTTCCCATCTCTTTCATTTCCTAGCCCCATGGCTTTCCAGCCCAAGGAAGTCTTCCCATCCCAGCAATCATTTCTCATCCCACTCATCATTTCCCATCCCCACGATTTCCCATTTTCACCATCCAAAAGACAGCTTAGCCAGCCCACAGCTAGAGAGAGATCCCAACAGGGATTTGCACAATTCTGGTAGATGCAAGAGCATGGACACTTGGCGTGCTAACGATTGCACTTTATTCCAGGGCAACACAGATCAGCGGTACCAAGAGCGCTATGATGAATCTGGCGAAGATGTAGATAGATGGTTCTTGCAGGTATTACCAGGAAATAAACAGGTGTCTGCACTTCTCTCTAGCTACCTTAGTAAAAGATCGGAAGGGTAGAGCACTAATTAACAGTAGCATTATTAGAGGCACTACTGTGGCAGTGAAAATCCATCAGGAGGGCCAACTTACCAATGCCTGCAAGGCAAATGCACTTAGGATGGGTTTTCTTTGTCAAGACTAAACTTACAAGAGGTTCAAGCTCTCCGCAGCAGTAGCTGTGCCCGCAGGACTCAGGTGCTGCCTCGGCCAGCAGGCCCAGGCAGGTGGGGCACGTCTCATCCCCGGGGGCCTCTGCTGTCAGCCCGCGGGGCGGCTGGCTCGTGCTGCCCGCGGCCTCCCTGCCGTGGAGATGCTCGGCCACCGGGATGGAGGCTGCCCACTCCTAAGCACCTCTAACCAGCAGGACCTCTAACCCTGAAGTCTCCTCTTCCACCAGCAGGACGTCAGCGTCTCTTGTTCCACCAGCAGGACATCGGCGTCTCCTATTCCACCACCAAGACCTCCATGCCTTGAGTGCCACCAGCAGTACTCCATGCGAGCTGGACGCTCAGGGCACTTATGGCCACCCACCTTTGTGAGGTCAAAGGCTGACAGTGACTCTCTGCTGACCTCACACGGCTCTCGGGCACCCCGATGGCAGCACTGACGGCGCTAAGCTGACTGCCATGAGCAAAGGCTGACATGAAATGGCTGCTGCGCAACGCCAGGAGCAATGTCTGCCGGGCCGGGGGTTCGGATGGGAGCTCGGCCTTGGGCCTGGGAACTGTGCCTGGGAGCCAGGGACGTCCTCGGTGTGCAGCTGGACACCTGGGCCTGAGAAAGCAAGGTTTCTTGAAAGAAAATTGGAAACATCGTCACCTAGTGGCTGTCTCAGGGGGACGGATCGAAACGCACAGCATCTCCTGGTTACCTGAAGTGCTGGTGTCCTACGCCCTCGTATGTCTCAATGACATAAAAAGGGACAGATTTTTACCCCAAATGCAGCTCCTTTCTGTGGGAAGCTTCCCGTGCTGCGCATCCTCCTCTCTTTCTAGCATGTGGCTTCGACTTTAGGCGTGTTGTTTTTTCTCCTTAAGCAGACTGAATCTTCCTTTGAACATTATGGTAACTGATTTTTACTACCGTTAAATGCCTTTCCTCCACTTCTAATCTAATTAATTAGTGCTATGGTCTTAACATCTGCTCCATAGGTATCTTTCCTACCTGGTACAATCTAGAAGAGCTCAGCAATATCCATACATCTCTTTCCCTTAGTTGTCACAGTAGGCTTCCTCGTGGTAATTTCTGTTGAGCAGGACGTGACAGAACCCTCACAAGATGCTTGAAAGTGTAGCTCTGAGGTGAGAAACCCTGCCCAAGCAAGGGTAAACCATAAATATGTGAAGAGAAAGTAAATGGACACTTTTCTGCCCCAAATGCAGACGGGTTGTTAATGCTGTTGCTGCATGTGGTGACTTTGGGTGGCCCCAGCTGCCTCCTCTTTTATTCCTGAGTGGTGGTGTCACAGTTAGAGAGAAGAAAAAATATATACAGTTTTTAATTGCAATGGACAACACTGCATTATTTAAAATAAAAACACAATGGGAAAAACACAACTGGCAGGAACAAACCATACCGAACGCAACAAAAAACAACGGCTCCAGGAAACCACGTGCGTGTGACCCCCTCCTCCAACAGGGCAGGGGGAGCAGACCCGATATCACTATAAATAACCCCAAAATCGTTTCACGGGGAGAAGCCGGGAGTCCGTCTCTGAGACACCAGCAGGTGCGGGAGGCGGTGCTGCTCGTGAGAAACAAAGTTGTGTTTTTGCAATAGAAGGTGTTTTTGCAGTGGAAAAATCCACTAA
Source organism: Anser anser (assembly GCF_964211835.1). Classification (NCBI taxonomy): domain Eukaryota; kingdom Metazoa; phylum Chordata; class Aves; order Anseriformes; family Anatidae; genus Anser; species Anser anser. The sequence goes on from NC_139747.1 coordinate 6,083,475, forward strand.
CCTTGCATATGCAAAAGTGGCATTGTGTGGCATAGCAGTGGGGAATCCGTTAAGCAGATAAGGGGAAGGTCCCACTGTCCCAAAATAACGAGGATAGCTAAGAAAAACAGGATGAGCAGTGCGAGATCAGTAAAAGCAAAGATCACGGGCCCTCTAGTCACAAGAGAAGAAGGAAAAAATAAAAGGATAAGGAGAAATTAACGGTTGGTCAAATAAAATTGTACATATATGGTATAGTAGTGCGTCGAGTAGGCTGTGAACCTGTAGTACTCAGCCAATGAAGAAACAGGGGAGAAATCAGGTGTCGGGTAATAGGGAATACACGGTTATGATAAACTTTTATTGCGCGCTCCTGCTTGCAGGACGCCCGCCATTGCAATCGCGAATAAAAAAGCTCCACAGAAGATCCTGTCTGAAGAAAATTACTGAGATTTTTCTCAGGGTTTAGGGGCTCGTCCCGGATCTTGTTGCCTACCAGAGAGTTCTTGCTACCACAGACAGGAAGGTGCACCCTCTGATTTCAGCGGTCCCGTCGGGGGTGGTGGCTTGTCTCGGGATGGCTGACAAAGGACTGAGACTGTTCATCTGAAGACAGGCTCTGAGAAGAACTGGGGAGAAAGGAGGCCAATACAGACAGACCACAGAGCACAGCCCAGACACAGCCCAGCCAGAGCACGTACACAGCACAGAGAGCACAGACACAGCCCGGACAGAGCACAGACACAGCTCAGACACAGCACAGAGAGCACAGACACAGCCCAGCCAGAGCCCAGACACAGCACGGACAGAGCCCAGCCAGAGCACAGACACAGCACAGGCACAGCACAGACGGAGCCCAGACAGAGCAGAGAGAGCACACACTCAGCACAGAGCCCAGACACAGCACGGACAGAGCCCAGACACAGCTGAGACACAGCCCAGACACAGCCCAGACACAGCCCAGACACAGCACGGACAGAGCCCAGACACAGCTGAGACACAGCTGAGACACAGCCCAGACACAGCACGGACACAGCACGGACAGAGCACAGAGATCACAGACAGAGCACAGACAGAGCACAGACACAGCACAGACACAGCCCAGACAGAGCCCAGAGATCACAGACAGAGCACAGACAGAGCACAGACACAGCCCAGACACAGCATGGACAGAGCACAGAGAGCACAGACACAGCCCAGACGGAGACCAGACACAGCACAGGCAGAGCACAGAGATCACAGACAGAGCAGACACAGCCCAGACACAGCCCGGACACAGCACAGACACAGCACAGAGAGCACAGACACAGCCTGGACAGAGCCCAGACAGCACAGACAGAGCCCAGACACAGCCCAGACACAGCCCAGACACAGCACGGACACAGCCCGGACAGAGCACGGACAGAGCACAGAGAGCACAGGCCCAGCACAGAGCACAGACACAGCACAGACACAGCCCGGACACCGGAGCCGTTATCCCAGCATGGCAGCAGCAAGGTGACAATGTGCTCGCCTGGAGGACAGCTGAAATCTTTCCGCATGTCTCACAGCTCACCCAGAGATCGGGATCACCTGGTTACTGCTGCTTTTAGATGGTGGTCTTCAGCCTGCTGTTCCCTAGGACGGCCCTCCACTGGGGTAGTCTGCTTCGCCTTCCTATTGCTCCTTCCCCTTCTCAGTAGGACTCTCTTCCCTTACTAAACGAGATGACTTGTGCATCCATTCTTTCATCTTGTGTGTATCGGTGCCTGGGAATGCCACAGGGCAGTCCCCGGAGCCAGCTGTAGGGTCCGTCAGAGGGTTGGAGTGGCTGCAGGGCCTGTCAGCGGGGCTGGAGAGGCCGCAGGGCCCGTCAAAGGGGTTGGAGTGGCTGCGGGTAACATCCCAGGGCTCGGAAGGGCCTCAGAGCCCATCCCAGGGCTTGGAGGGCCTTCAGGGTGCGTCACAGGCTTGCATCAGATCAAGACGCATTTTCATAGACCCACACAATTTCTCTTGAAGGTGCTGAATTGTACTGAATAGTCTTCAAAACACACAGAGCAGACCCAGCAAACAAGCCGCTGGTGCTAGGAACTAGTTTTGTGTTGTTTGTTTGTTTGTTTGTTTTTCGTTAACTTTGTTTCATGAGAACAGATACCAAATGGGTATTTTCAGGCAAGGGCAAAGATGACCCTGGAGTTGGAGCTATCTAAAGGATGAATAACTAGGAATCTATTTACTCGAGAAGACACTTTTGTAAGGAAAAATCCTACACACGTGCACTGGAGTTTGATACTAATCCATTTGTTGGAAACCACTGGAAAACAATGGAAAGCTATTCTAATACGAAGTACCCTCATTCTAATACAAAAAATCACACCCCTAGAGTGAGAGACCCCAGCCCAAGAGGAGACCCTTCCCCTCTGAGGATGCGCAGAATCATTTTGTCATGTCAGCCGTAGGCTAATTCTGGAACCTGTGAGAAGTTAGGGGATTGTACTAGCATGGAAATGCAGTGATAAAAGATTGTATCAAGCGTGGCGTGGAAAATCTTTCCATGTGCTGGCTTTGTGGGAAACCACCTGGTACCCCGACTCGCGCAGTTCTGAAAGAAAACTGTGTCTCGACCTGGTGTCTGGATTGGCTTCTTGCGCATCGGGTAACAAATCCAAACTTTTCTCGGACAACTTGGCGAGCTGTAAATCTCTGGCACTGCCAGCATCGGGGCACACCTGTCTAAAACCTTTTAGCAGCGCCGTAGGATACCACATTTGTTCAGGGCTGAATTCCAAAGCCATCGGAGGTGGCAATCGTGATAAAAACCGGCCCACATCCCCCCCCAGCCCTTGCCACCTGTAGCCATCCTGCCTCAGGGCTGATCGCTGGCTGGAATTTTTAACTCCTTGTCTAACCACAGAGGTTGTCGTTCGGGGACAAATACTGGGTTAAGTTCACCGTCGGTGCAAGAGGAGCACGTGTTACCTGCAAGTGGGCAAAACCATCAACAAACATAGGCCAGCCCCCAGGGATCATAAACAACAAGAAAGGGATTAAGAAAAAGCACCTAAAAAGCACAGAAAAACAACACCAGAAAGGAAAAAATCAACATTGTGACCAGCAACTATCAATCTCAGAGAAAGCTTATAAGAAACACTCTTTTAAAACATTCCGGTCAGATGTGACGTTAGCTCAACCCTTTGTGCCCCAGCTTGGCTGCCAAAAAGTCTGTTGTGGTGTAACCCGGCAGGCCGCTCAGCACCACACATCTGTTCGCTCACGTCCCCCCATCCTGAGTGAACATGCAGAGAATCGGAAGGAAAATAAAAGCTCATAGGCATTGATAAAGAGTTTAATAATAAAGGAATAGAAAATAATCATAAAAATAATACAATAAATTAAAAAGACAATCAATAAAATTTATTAATGTAAACAATTTTTTCTCAGCCTAATGCTCTTCTATCACCACCATGATCACAACATCACAAAATATCACAAAAAATCCACCATGATCACAACATCACAAAATCACCTAGCAATTTCCCATCCCATCATTTCACACTAATGAATCCCCATCACCGTCATGACTTCCCATCCCACTGATCATTTCCTATCCCAGCAACCTCCCATTGCTGATCCCAAGGCTCGGTTCCCAATTCCCATCCATCCATCCATCCATCCATCCATCCATCCATCCATCCACCCACCCATTTTCTCCCGTCCGTGCTGGCCATGCCCACATCCATTCACGGACTGAGCATGGGCAGCGGGAGCGGGCTGCATTAAATCCCCTCGGCATCCCACTGCCAGAACAACTGCAGGCAGAGGCGTTGCTGAGTGAACACCTACACTAGAGGAATTTAAGAAAAAAGGCGATAAAGCAGAGAAAGGACCAGAAAGGAAGAAATAAGCTTTCAATCCCTGCCATTTTGTGTCCCAACAAGCAGTTCCCATGCCCAAACTTGCCCATGCCAGGTATTGCCCATCCCAACAGCTTCCATCGCAACACTCCCAACACTCATTCGTGACCTCCCCATCTCCCATCCCCCCCCGTTGCCCATCCCTGACAGTGAGAAACACTGACTAGCTACAGCACTAAAGAAGGGTAAGGGCAAGCGAGAGGGGAAAGGGCTGAAGAGTGCGGCTCAAGCTGGAGCAGGTGCCTGCAGAGGTCTTTGTGCCTGCGTGCTGAGCTCAGCACCACTGGGTGCTGCAGGGGCCGTCGAGGAGCGCAGGGTCACGGGTAGCCGGCATACTTGGCTATGGCCCCGTCCTTCTGCCGCTGCGCGAAGAATTGCACGGGGCCGATCTTCATCTGGTGGGCCGCCCGCTGCCGCTCCTCCTGGGCCAGCTGCTTCAGGCGCTCCCGCTCGGGACGCTGCTGCAGCGTGATGGGCACCAGCTCCTCCTGCTCCTCCAGCGGCGTGGGCGCCGCGTCACCGCCTGCCCAGGGCCCCACGCAGGGCACGTAGTCCACGCGGGGCCGTGCCAGGGGCTGCAGCATGCGCGGCTGTGTGGGCAGAGCCCCCCGCTGCGCTTGGCCCCCCGCGGCTGGCAGGCACAGCGCTCTGGGCGCCTGCTCTAGGGCAGCGTCCCCTGTTCACGCCGTGCTGCCTGGTGGTGCCGGCACCACCTTCTCTTTGCCGCCAGCTGGGGATTGGGGGGCAGCGGGCACAGCGCTGGAGCCTGGCACTGTCTGCGCGGCGCTGGGCATCGTGCTGGGGCTGCTGGAGGTGGGCTGCGGCTGCACGCAGGGCAGCTGGCGCCCTGGCCCCAGCGCCTTCGCCCTGACCCCCAGCGGCTGCAAAGTCTCGCTAGGGGTCTTTGTGCCCCGGCGCTGGCGCTGCAGCGTCTTGGCCCTGACGCCTTGGGGACAGAGGCTGTCCTGGGGCCGCACGGCACCGGGCTCCGCGCTCGGAGTCTCCGGCAGCAGCCGCGCTCTGCGGGGAGGCGGCGACGCTGCTCCTTGCCCCCCAGCAGCCCCCGGGCTTCGGGCTCTCTTGCTGGGCGCCCGGCTGTTGTTGGTCGCTGGCTGCTGTCTGCCGCTGCCGTCTTGCCTGCTGCTGCCACGGCGTCCTGGGGCCTTGGACATCCTGGCGTCCCTGGCACGGCGTCCCTGGCAAGGCGTCTTAGGGCCTTGGAGACCCTGGCCCAGCAGCATCTTCCTCTCCTTGCCGGGGGGTTTCTCTGTTGCTGGCCTCTTGGGCTGGGAGCTCTCCGCTGTCCCGGGGGTGCTGGTGGGCGCGGGGCGCTTGGCCCCCCGCTTGGTGCCGGTGGACGCAGGGGCAGCCAGGGGGCTCTTGAGGGGACCCAGGGGGCATGTGAGCAGGGGTGTCCTCTGGTCACGGAGGACTTGGGTGTCAGGGGACCTCCTGGGGGGACTCAGGGGGGGGTTGGGCAGGGGTCTACTAGGGGAACTGAGGACCTGGGTGTCAGGGGACCTCTTGGGGGGACTCAGGGGTGGACTGGGTAGGGGTCTACTAAGGGCACCGGGCAGGGGACTGGCTGCAGGGCTGAGCGGGGGGCTCAATGCCAGCACAATAGGGGACTGCACCAACAGCCCACCCCCAACCTTCTCGGGGTACACCCCAGGGGTTGAGGGTACCTCACCGAGGGCTCCTGTGGCTTCCAGTCCCTGCGTGCTCGGCTCCTCGATGTCCTCGGAGAGGTCGGGCAGCTGGGAGAGGAGGCGGCTGAGGGCAGGACTGCTGGGCGAATCGGGGAAGGCGTCCTGGGGCTCCACGGCCTCGAGCCAGCTGAACAGCTCCTCCGTGCCGGGGATGTCCAGGTCGGCCAGGAGCTGGTCCTGCAGGTGCTGCAGCAGCTGGCTGTCCCCTGCCAGCTCTGGAAAGGCCTCGGCGAAGGCATCAGGGCCCAGCTCGGGCAGCTGCGGGGGCTCCTCAGGCACCTGCGGGGCTGTCGCCGCTGAGGACGAAGCAAGAAAATCCCCCAAGACGGGCGATGTCAGCTTTCCCATGGCTCATGGGTGTGGGGCGACAACCGGGCGGCTGTGCCAGCGCCAAACTCACCGTCAGGCGTCGCCGTCTGGGTGCTGCGGGTCGATGGAGCCAGGAAAGGCTCGGGGGGAGTGGGGTCAGGCAGCGGGGGCCCCTGGTCCTCGCTGAGCCCCACGGCGTGGTCGCAGGGCTCCGGCAGCTGCCCCTGGCTGCTGGTCACGGTGCGGGGCGTGGGGAGCGCCTGCCCCCGGAGCCGAGGCCCCGGGACGAGGGGTGGCGGGGGCCTGCGGTGGGCGGGGGCCTGCAACAGGCAGGTGCCTGCGGGGTGCAGGGGCTCCCCGTGGAGCACGGCCCTGGGCCCCAGCCCCAGCGCATGGTGGGGCACCAGTGTCCCCGTCACCATGGGCTGTCCGCACTGGCAGACAGGGGCACAGCGAAGAGCGGTGTGGGGGAGCTGCCCCACGGGGGGGAGCTGCACCGGCTGCAGGTGGTGCCCCTCGGGTGGGAGGTGCACCGGCTGCAGGTTATGCCCCATGGGGGGGAGCTGCACCACCTGCAGGTTATGCTCCTCGGGTGAGAGCTGCACCGGCTGCAGGATATGCCCCACAGGGGAGAGCTGCACCGGCTGCAGGATATGCCCCACAGGGGGGAGCTGCACCGGCTGCAGGATATGCCCCACAGGGGGGAGCTGCACCAGCTGCAGGTGGTGCCCCTCGGGTGGGAGGTGCCCCCCAGGTGGCAGCTGCGCCACGGGTGGGAGCTGCAGCACCTGCCCCTGGACCTCCGGCACCACGTGCCAGACGGTGGCCTGGGGCAGCGCGTAGGAGAGGGTGGGTACCTGGGGGGGCTGCAAGGGCACCGCCATCGCTCCGGGGAAGGAGGGCAGCAGCCAGGCAGCCACCGTTGGCGGCTCAGCTGGGACAACGAAGGGGGAGGTTGGCGTCTGCGGCACCGGCGGCAGCCGTCTGGGGAATCTCTCTGTGAGGAAAAAGGGCGCTGGGCTGAGCTCTCGGGCGCTGGGCTCGCCGGCAGGGCCGCAGCCCCGGGAGGAGCGGGAGCCCGCTGCTGTACCTGCCATGGTCGCTGGAGAGTGGGGCGGTTCGTTGGGGAACCCGGGCAACGGGGGCTCCGCCCCAACGGCTGACCAGCCCCTCACCGCCATCTTGGTGAGGACTGCAGTTTCTCTACCCAAGCAGGCTTCCCAGCGCCATCAGTTTCCATCCCCATGAGCCTTTCCCGTCCCAGTCCTCATTTGCCAGGCCCAGGGGGGTTTCGCACTCCAACACTTTCCCTCCCAAGGATTTTCCATCCCAAGACTTTTCCATCCCAAGACTTTTCATCCTCCCGGCGATTTCCCATCCCGACAGTTTCACAGCCCAACAGATTCCCATGCAAACTATTTCCCATCAGCACGAAGCGTTTCTTAATCCCATGAGATCTCATCCCAAAGACTTCCCATCCCTTGGATTTCTTTTCCAACTATTTCCTACCGCAACGAATCTTACCCACCCCATTCAAGATTTCCCATCCCAATAATTTCCCATCCCAAGAGAGATTTCCCTACCCCAATGCTTTTCCTTTCCAAGGATTTCCTCCCCAAGGAAGATTTCCCATCCCAGTGCCTTTCCTTAAGGATGCCTTCCTCCCCAAGGAAGGTATCTCATCCCAATGCTTTTCCTTCCCAAGGAAGCTTTCCCATCCCAAGGAAGATTTCCCATCTCTTTCATTTCCTAGCCCCATGGCTTTCCAGCCCAAGGAAGTCTTCCCATCCCAGCAATCATTTCTCATCCCACTCATCATTTCCCATCCCCACGATTTCCCATTTTCACCATCCAAAAGACAGCTTAGCCAGCCCACAGCTAGAGAGAGATCCCAACAGGGATTTGCACGATTCTGGTAGATGCAAGGGCATGGACACTTGGCGTGCTAACGATTGCACTTTATTCCAGAGCAACACAGATCACCGGTACCAAGAGCGCTATGATGAATCTGGCGAAGATGTAGATAGATGGTTTTTGCAGGTATTACCAGGAAATAAACAGGTGTCTGCACTTCTCTCTAGCTACCTTAGTAAAAGATCGGAAGGGTAGAGCACTAATTAACAGTAGCATTATTAGAGGCACTACTGTGGCAGTGAAAATACCAGCAGGACATCGGCGTCTCCTATTCCACCACCAAGACCTCCATGCCTTGAGTGCCACCAGCAGTACTCCATGCGAGCTGGACGCTCAGGGCACTTATGGCCACCCACCTTTGTGAGGTCAAAGGCTGACAGTGACTCTCTGCTGACCTCACACGGCTCTCGGGCACCCCGATGGCAGCACTGACGGCGCTAAGCTGACTGCCATGAGCAAAGGCTGACATGAAATGGCTGCTGCGCAACGCCAGGAGCAATGTCTGCCGGGCCGGGGGTTCGGATGGGAGCTCGGCCTTCGGCCTGGGAACTGCGCCTGGGAGCCAGGGACGTCCTCGATGTGCAGCTGGACACCTGGGCCTGAGAAAGCAAGGTTTCTTGAAAGAAAATTGGAAACATCGTCACCTAGTGGCTGTCTCAGGGGGACGGATCGAAACGCACAGCATCTCTTGGTTACCTGAAGTGCTGGTGTCCTACGCCCTCGTATGTCTCAATGACATAAAAAGGGACAGATTTTTACCCCAAATGCAGCTCCTTTCTGTGGGAAGCTTCCCGTGCTGCGCATCCTCCTCTCTTTCTAGCATGTGGCTTCGACTTTAGGCGTGTTGTTTTTTCTCCTTGTGAGAAACAAAGTTGTGTTTTTGCAATAGAAGGTGTTTTTGCAGTGGAAAAATCCACTAACCTTGCATATGCAAAAGTGGCATTGTGTGTGGCATAGCAGTGGGGACTCTGTTAAGCAGATAAGGGGAAGGTCCCACTGTCCCAAAATCACGAGGATAGCTAAGAAAAACAGGATGAGCAGTGCGAGATCAGTAAAAGCAAAGATCACGGGCCCTCTAGTCACAAGAGAAGAAGGAAAAAATAAAAGGATAAGGAGAAATTAACGGTTGGTCAAATAAAATTGTACATATATGGTATAGTAGTGCGTCGAGTAGGCTGTGAGCCTGTTGTACTCAGCCAATGAAGAAACAGGGGAGAAATCAGGTGTCGGGTAATAGGGAATACACGGTTATGATAAACTTTTACTGCGCACTCCTGCTTGCAGGACGCCCGCCATTGCAATCGCGAATAAAAAAGCTCCACAGAAGATCCTGTCTGAAGAAAATTATTGAGATTTTTCTCAGGGTTTAGGGGCTCGTCCCGGATCTTGTTGCCTACCAGAGAGTTCTTGCTACCACAGACAGGAAGGTGCACCCTCTGATTTCAGCGGTCCCGTCGGGGGTGGTGGCTTGTCTCGGGATGGCTGACAAAGGACTGAGACTGTTCATCTGAAGACAGGCTCTGAGAAGAACTGGGGAGAAAGGAGGCCAATACAGACAGACCACAGAGCACAGCCCAGACACAGCCCAGCCAGAGCATGTACACAGCACAGAGAGCACAGACACAGCCCGGACAGAGCCCAGACACAGCTCAGACACAGCACAGAGAGCCCAGACACAGCACGGACAGAGCCCAGACACAGCACGGACAGAGCCCAGACACAGCACGGACAGAGCCCAGACACAGCACGGACAGAGCCCAGACACAGCACGGACAGAGCCCAGACACAGCAGAGAGAGCACACACACAGCACAGAGCCCAGACACAGCTGAGACACAGCCCAGACTCAGCCCAGACACAGCCCGGAGAGAGCATGGACAGAGCACAGAGAGCACAGGCACAGCACAGAGCCCAGACACAGCCTGGACGGAGCCCAGACACAGCCCGGACGGAGCCCAGAGAGCACAGGCCCAGCACAGAGCACAGGCACAGCACGGACACCGGAGCCCCGTCACCATGGGCTGTCCGCACTGGCAGACAGGGGCACAGGGAAGAGCGGTGTGGGGGAGCTGCCCCACGGGGGGGAGCTGCACCACCTGCAGGTTATGCCCCACGGGGGGGAGCTGCACCGGCTGCAGGTTATGCCCCACGGGGGGGAGCTGCACCGGCTGCAGGTTATGCCCCACAGGGGGGAGGTGCACCACCTGCAGGTTATGCCCCACGGGGGGGAGCTGCACCGGCTGCAGGATATGCCCCACAGGGGAGAGCTGCACCGGCTGCAGGATATGCCCCACAGGGGGGAGCTGCACCGGCTGCAGGATATGCCCCACAGGGGGGAGCTGCACCGGCTGCAGGATATGCCCCACAGGGGGGAGCTGCACCAGCTGCAGGTGGTGCCCCTCGGGTGGGAGGTGCCCCCCAGGTGGCAGCTGCGCCACGGGTGGGAGCTGCAGCACCTGCCCCTGGACCTCCGGCACCACGTGCCAGACGGTGGCCTGGGGCAGCGCGTAGGAGAGGGTGGGTACCTGGGGGGGCTGCAAGGGCACCGCCATCGCTCCGGGGAAGGAGGGCAGCAGCCAGGCAGCCACCGTTGGCGGCTCAGCTGGGACAACGAAGGGGGAGTTGGGCGTCTGCGGCACCGGCGGCAGCCGTCTGGGGAATCTCTCTGTGAGGAAAAAGGGCGCTGGGCTGAGCTCTCGGGCGCTGGGCTCGCCGGCAGGGCCGCAGCCCCGGGAGGAGCGGGAGCCCGCTGCTGTACCTGCCATGGTCGCTGGAGAGTGGGGCGGTTCGTTGGGGAACCCGGGCAACAGAAGCAGAGAATGGCTGAGGTTGGAAGGGACCTCTGAAGATTATCTAGTCGAACACCCCTGCCTGCAGGATCACCTAGAGCGCATTGTGCAGGATAGCATCCAGGCAGGTTTTGCATATCTCCAGAGAAGTAGACTCCACAGCCTCTCTTGTAACCTGTTCCAGTGCTATGTCACTCACAGTAAAGAAGTACCCCATTAGATTCAGATAGAACTTCCTCTCTGCTTCAGTTTGTGCCCATTGACTCTTGTTCTGTTGCTGGACACAACTGAAAATAGACTGGTTCCATCCTCTTGACACACTCCCCTGAAATATTTATATACACTGACGAGATCTCCCCTCAGTCTTCTTTTCTTGGCTAAACAGGCCCATGTCTTTCAGCCTGTCCTCGTACAACAGGTACTCCAGTCCTCTCATCACCTTAGAAGTCCTCCTCCGTGTCTCTCTTGTACTGGGGAGCCCAAAAATGGACACAGTACACCAGGTAAACTCCAGGGGGTTCAACAGTGATCGCAACAGTGAATCTGTGGATCAACAGGGGATCCCAACAGTGATCGCTCTGAATAACCCCTCACCACCAGGCTTGCTATGATTAGAGCTTTTGTACCCAAGCAGGCTTACCTTAAAAGTCATTTTCCATCTGCATGATGATTTCCCATCCCAATGACCATTTTCCATGCCGAGGATAGTTTCCCACACCAGTGGTTTCCCATCCCTAGGATTTTCCATACCCGCACTAACTTTTCATCCTAATAGTTATTTCCTATCCTAACTATTTCACATTCCAAGAATCTTTTGCTATTCCAATAACAGTTTCCCATCCCCAATCATTTTCTAAGACAACAATACCCCATCCCAACAATTTCCCATCTCTGATTTACTATGCCAAGGATTTCCCATCCCAATGAACGTTCATTCGGGTAGAAAACATTTCACACTGCAACAGTTTTCCCATCCCAATGATTTCGCATCCCTACAATGATTTCCCATCTGGACAACTCCCCATCCCAACGGTTTCTCGTCACAACTACCCTTTCATAATCCAATGCTATCCCAACCCAACAATGTTTCTTCTCTTTGAACTCTAACCTAACCTGAACTCTAAACCTAACACAAATCCCTACCCCTATCACTAACCCTGAATATATGACTCACTTCCCTAAACCTAATCCTACCTAAACCATTCCCCTAACCATACACCACAATCTGAATCCTAACCCTAACACCTATTCCTGTTAGTCCTAACCTGAACCCAAACCCTGAAGCATAACCCTGATGCTAATTTAACATTAAGCCCAATCCTAAAACCTAACCTTAAAGTGAAACCTAAAACGCTACCCTAAAGCTAACCTAACACATAACCCAAACTCATTAAACCAAACCCAAACTCTATCCCTAAACATTAAACCAAACGATAACCCAAACACTAATCCTAAACATAATCCCTAAACCTACATTTGATCTGCTCCCCTGACCCTAACCATCAGCCATAAACCTAACCTTAACTCTTACCTAACCCTAATCCACTCAACTAAGTCTAACTCCTAACCTTAACCCTAATGTTAATCCTAAACTTAATCTAAACCCTATTTCTAACCCTAATTTAAACTATAAAAATCCTAATATGAACCTCTAAGCCTAACTGTAAGCAAAATGCTAACCCTAATGCTGACCCTAGCCCCTAACCCTAACCCATACCCCAACTTCAACAAAATCCTATCCTAACCCATAAGCCTAACCGTTACTCTAACAATAAACCTAAACTCGAAGCCTGAACATACTAACCTTAACATTAAACCTAAACCTAACCCAAACCAAAACCCCTAACTTTAACCCAAACCAAAACTCTAAACCCTAACCATTAATCCTAACCCTTAGCCCTAATTTTAAACCTAAATGTAACCATAAACAAAACTGCTAACAATTACTGTAACTCTAAACTTCACCCTACACTCAGCCCTAACCATTACACTGTTAACACTAAACTGGCTCTAAACCTAACCCTACCCCTATCCCTAGAACTAATCCTAACCTAACTCTTGATTCTAGCCTTAAACCTTAATCCCTAACTCTTAATCTTAACTCTAATGCTAGCCCTAATGTTAATATTAACCCTAATGATAATCCTAAAATCCAAACCACAACCTAGCCCTCACAATAACACTAATGCACTCCAGTAGCAAGCCTCCCCTGAACCTGACCCAAACTCCTAACCCCACCAGTAATGCTAATCCTCACCTTAATCCCCCACACTAACTCAAACCTGAAGATCAATCTGAAAAGAAACCCCAACCTGAACAAGAGATAAAACTCTGGACCAAAAACTAGCAATAACTCACTGTAACCCTAACCATTAGGAGGAAATTCTTCACTGTAAGGGTAGTGAGGCACTGTAACAGGTAGTCAAGAGAAGTTGTGGCTGCCCCATCCCTGAAGATGTTCAAGGCCAGGCTAGATGGGGCCTTGGCCAACCTGATCTAATGGGTGGCATCCTTGCCTATGGGAGCGGGGTTGGAGTTAGATGATCTTTAAGGTCCCTTCCAAACCAAGCAATTCTATGATTAACCAAAACCACTAACCCTAACCAAAAGTGTTAACCTAACTATTAACCCTAAACATTAAACCTAACCCTATCCCTAACTCTTAACTCTAAATGCTAAACCTAAGCATGTAATCCTAACCCAAACCAAAATCATAAAGCTAACACCTAAGCCCAATACTAGCCTTCTAACCCTAACCCTGTAACCCTAATCCTCACCTCTAACCCTGACCATGAAAATGGCCCCAACCCTAAAAACCCTAACGACAATACTAACCATGCCATAGCCTTAACTCTGACCCCTAACCCCCTTAAAATCCTACCACCCCCAAAACCCTATTCCCGAGTCCCAAGTACCTTCCCTCGCACCCACAAGCCATTCCTGTGCCACCCAACCTGCCCCCCAATATTGGTTCTCTGGGAAGGGGTGCCTGCCCAGCCTCAGCCCCTGGGGGCAGAATTGCCCATGTAGGGCCAGCTCTGTCCCTCAGTGCCCCCACCAAAGCCACGAAAACAGGTCTAGGTTCCACTACCTGATGGATCTCTTCTACACCCACACTGTTAGCAGGGCCCTGAGGGCATTCATAAGCCTCAGTGGCCCTGATGAGCCCCACCCAGGGCTTCCACCTATGCCCAGGAGGCCCATTTAAGCTCAGCCTTCACTCCCTGCCTGAGCTGCATCAGGAGGGCTGGTCTCCCTGCCTCATCACCTCAGACCTAGACCTAGTCCTGACTAGACTTCTTAGCTTGGCCTCAGACCTGCTTCAACACCATGAGCTTGCCTGGTGAACTCAACTCCTGGTTGAACCTGGCCATCATCTCCAGGTCTTATGTTTACCTTGTTGAGGTACTGCAGGACTCGGTTCTGGCTGGTGGCACTCCAGTGATCGTCTCCCCTTAGGAAGCCTCTTGCTGCTCCCTAACGCTTGTGTGTTAATTTAGTTTTTCTCTTGCTTCAGAGACTCCTCCTGCCCCCTCTCAAAGGTCCATCAAAGAAGTCTGTAGGAATTTATTATTGTTAAGCTCAGTATAAAAGATAAATCACTTCAGGGAAAGACCAGGCAAAGGAACAGGACTTAAGGAAGAATTGGAGACATGAATACCAGTCAGTGTGCTGGGAATTACAGGCAGACAGTGAGTGACACACGAAGCAGTGTTTTGCTAACAGGTACTGTTGGTTCACAGTGAGATTGCAGAACTCTGCTATCAAGGCCCAGGAAAGAGGTAATGGATCAAAGACGTCAGGCTGAACTGTAACTGTCCATCTATATGGGCTCTGTGTTTAGGTAGGACCATGTCCATGATTTAAAAGTCTTTCTGAGGTGGGATTTCTCAGCAACGAGTCTGGGAGGAAAAAAATCTGCCACTGATGAGACAGTCCATAGCAAGAACAGGCCAGCTGGAGAGCAGAACTCTGTCCTGTGGGTAAGCCTCGATGCTCCTCTCTGCACAAGGCTCAGTCACCTTGTTTCACCATGACATCAGACAAGTCGTCTGTACCCTCCAGTTTGAGATTCTGTGAAAACGAAAAAGCTAAGTTCAATAAAACCAGGCTCTTCCCTTCAAGTCTGAAGGTCCAGCCTGATGACTGCTCCAAAGCAGCTGAATAAAAACACAAGGAAGGTTCAGAACAACCCTAGCCCCTTCTGTCTCTGCTGTTGGTGCACAAGACCAAGGCCTCTCATTAGCCATTATACCAGCCTGAAACACTCCCAACACTTATAACAAGAATGCGCTCACCCCCTCTGCTGCCAGACCCAGGGACAAGGAAGGACAGACAGAAGTTAGGCTGGAAATGCTGTGAGCACTAAACGATGGGTTTCTCATTCCCAGCATATCAACCTGATTTATGTTCCCTATAAATATGAAACGGGCTTAAGTTTTAAGGTCCTGATGTAAATACAAAATGGCCCAGCTCTTGGTGCTTTTTACTGTTTCACCCACTGCTCCTACCACATCTTCTGTGCATGCGTTCTACTTACCTTCTCATTTGCCAAATGCAAGAGGCAGGTGAAGGCTAAAGGGACAGACAGATTTTTCACCATTGTAGAAGGCAGCCTATGGGAAGAGAAGGGAGGACATCAGGGTGGCCAGAGTCTACTGAGACCATACAGATAAGAGCATGTCTGCAAACCATCAGGTCATCAAAGATTAACTGCATGTGTGACAGCTTCTTCCCATGTCTCTGGTTTTCTCTACCTTTTCCCTCCCACTAGCAAAATGCAACCTATAGCTTCCTCAGGCAAACCCAGAGAGCGAGAGAAGATTTTCCCCCATCAGGGTTCAGTTAGCAGATTGTAACAAACACGTGGGTCAGGGTTTGCCCAAGCTCAGCCGAAAACTGCCTCATATTCAGTCCAACCTTTGTTAGGGCTTCTCTACCTGTGAAGCAGTTCCTTTGTGATGTCGCTGAAGGCCTTCTCGCCTGTTACCACTGATGGGTCTTTCTCTTTCTCCGTATCTTCAATCTATTCAGCAAAAAGACAGACACTGCTGAGAGAGACTTTGCTCCCCAGGACGCAGCCTCATGTTCAGAGAACAACCACTGCAAGTCACTGCTCACAGTCCATCCTTAACAACCACCCCATGGGAGCAAGACTACTAGAAAGGAATTGCCACTAAACTTGCCCAAGAACAGAGCTAAGCACTATTACCTGCAGGACATTCTCTGATCCTTGGTCCTGTTAAGGTACATGGCTCCGCCTGCACTCACCTCTGCCAATGTTTGTTTTTTTCCTGTATCAAGTAAGATGTCCCACATGTTTTGCTTTAACATCTTCATGTCCATTTTCTTGGCTGTCTTTGCATACTGAATTGCTATCTTATTGACCTGAGGAAAAGACATTCAGGCATAGCAGGCAACACATGAGCACAGGCAGCAGTAGTACCCTCAGTCACAAACATAGGAACAATTAAAACATGATTTTCCCCACGGGAACAGTGAATGCTATCTTACTACTAAACCCTTGATTTTTTTTTTTTAACTCCCTTCTCTTACCTGAGCTATCATTTGAGGATAAAGTATCCAGTAGCAAACCCAGGAGATCCTGAACCAGGGACACTGGTGTCTCAGGATTTCTAACCACCCAAGGCAGTGAGCAGTTCACATCTGAGCAACAGCACAAGTCCTTACCTTCTGGGGCTCAGCAATGAGGTTCAGCTCTCCATACATTGCAATATCAACACCAACAACCCCGTTGAACTCCTCGTCTTGACCCTCAGAGTGAGCATTAAGGTTGAAATCCTCTGTTTGGCCCATGAATTGAATGGGATCATTGTCATCATCGCTGTCTGCAGCCTGATCAAGAACAGATACAGCAGTGAGGCCACCAAGACATCTTTGAGGAGCCAGAGATGCCCTGCACTGAGATAACAAGAGCACACAGCCTACAGGAGAGTGGTAATACCTGCCCACTTTTCCTGTGGAAGAATCTTCTTCAGCCTCTCCCCATACCTTTTAGCTTGTGCTAAGGCTAAACCCAAGGGAGATCTAGAGCACATAATATCAAAAGGCTGTTCTAGTAGCAGAATTGTCAGAGACGAGGGCTCTCCTGCCAGCATGGGACCAACTGAGATTTGTCACAAAACACACTCAGGAGATTGTATTGGCCTGACAGAAAATTGAAGCTTTAGAGGAAACATATTTCAGCAGGAGCTTGAAACAGCTGGGAGCAAGTGTCACTGTGCAGAGATGACTGCAGAGGCAAGTAATAGCATTTACTCCTTCAGGGTAGGTGTGTATGGAAAAAGCACAGAACAGAGTTTCTGCAGCAAGCTGTCAGACAAATTCCAAGGGCAGACAGTTTAGTTGATATTGTTAGTGTACCAGTGAGAGTGAGGGGATAGAATTGTACACAGAGAACCTCCTACAGCTTTGTCACAATCTGATGTCAATTCTATTTCACTAGTAACTAATGCTGGACATAGATTCTTCCTAAATTACTCCTATCACATGTCAAATACTGGTAACAGAAAAATCTTGTCCCGGTTACCTGCACTGCAGGGCAGAAATTGGAGGTGTCATTGGGGTTGTTGTAATCATACTCGCTGATCTCATCTTCGTGATCCAATGAGCTGCCTGGCTCAGGCAGCCTGCAGAGCTGCAGAGGTGAGACTGGGGGGTCAGGAAAGGAAAAACTCTAGATATTTCCCAAAGCAATACCTACACCTTGTTAATTCATTGCTACCCCTTTTCCCAGTCTGCTGTCTCTTCCTCCTCCTTGTGTACCAGCTCACCACCAACTCCCTCGTAAAGCAAAACATCCAAGGACAGGCCGCTCAGCATCCATAAGAGGGCTAGTTCAGTGACTGGCATCATGCTGGCTCATCTCCCAGCCTGAGGAGCATCCCAGAGCACTTCAACCAGATCAAGAGTGGTTTTGTGCAAAATCCTCTTGGCAATGGTTCCACAAAGACTCTTACCTTAACAAGTGGTTTGAGAAACAGCTGGACAAAATTGTTAGGGTTATAGTTGAAGTCTGCAGGAAGCGTGGTGGCCTTCCTGTTCCGGCTTTCCAGAATGGATTTTTTCAGAGTTAAAGCAGCCTGTGGAAGACATTAGATACCATTATTCATGCAATATCCAGTACTCAGAGGATTAACGCACAAATAAGTGCTTTGAACACAGGTCTTTGTTCAAAAGGAGAAAAGTTCTGACATGTTTCCAAAGAGGAGTCCTACAGTAGTCCAGTCAGTGCATCCAGTGACTTTAGCACAGCATCCTGGGACACACAACGGGGCCTGAAGGGTGTCTCTTACTTACAGGTATTAGCCAAGTAGAGTCCATCCTGATTCTTTATTCCAAGGTTGGAAAATACGTTGGAGTCAGAAGACCCCTCTCCAAGGAACATGCATGATATTGGGTATACAGAGCCAGTTTCACAGGAGAATAAGACAAGCCACTTGCAGACGACAGTGCTAAAACACAAATATGGCCGAAGATGGAAGAGAGAGGCAGAAACTCAGTGCATACCTTGGTCTTACGGAAATACGTCTTAAAGTCAATATCCTCATCGAAGTTTACTTCAAATACTTTCTTTGCATTCTTCTTCTTGTTCTGTTGTTCAGAGACAACACCAGCTGCAGAAAGGAAGGAAACAGTAATTTGTGACAATGAAGACAAACTCAATCCCATCTTGAGCATTGGCTCCACACAGACAGGTCACCTGTGTCCTTTTGCAAACAAGGTCTTTTTTCTTTGTTAGGGAAAGCAATACGTGGTGTCCTCTGCTTCACATTTTAATGGGATCAATATTCTCTTTATAGAAGCAGAAAAATATTTATTTATTTATTTACACAGAAGGTGGGGAAAAAAACACAGGATCTGTACTAGTACTATCACATCCTATTGCTGCAGTGAGACACCCCCTTCAACTTTGAGCATCATTAACAAATGCAAAAAATAAAGAACACATTAGACATCAAAGTATCCACACACAACTTAAAGCCCTTCTGGTGTCTGAACTCAGTACTGCTTCCAATCAGGCTAGAAAAGAGCCATGCAGACATGTCCCATCTTTACTGTCTGTGCTTTATGAATCACATACTGCCCATCTCCAAACCTAAGTAGGATCTGGCAGTAGCTGGATCTTCTAGTATACGAGCTCCTGTCTCTAAATACATACATTTGTGGTGAGGTTTGAAACGCCAGTGGTCTGGGCCAGCCCACATTGAGAGAGTTCGGGGACTGAAGTAGGAGTATTCCCCTGGCTTCATGGAGAGATGAAGGCACATGGTTCTGATGTCTCCCTCTCCAAAAGGAACTGCATCAAGTCTGGAAAGAGCACAAGTTGCTCAGTGAAATCCTTCCTTTGACACACAACAGGCTTAAACATGTGTTTAATACCCAGACCAGGTCTGTACAGACATCTCCTGGTCCCTCTGCCAGCACGTGTGCAAGATTCTTGCTCTCTAATCAGCAAACAGTACTGTGGGTACTGCACTGTCTGAAGTCTGTGAGGCTACTGCAAAAACAGCAGTGGGTTTGTCAAAGGGCAGGCTGAAAATGGAAGCAGAGTGAGTAGATAAGCAATCACTCTGGGGAAATGCGACCACACAAAAAGGTTCTCTTGGGAGTCAGAGACATACATTCCTCAATGTACCTGAAACTTGATCAGAAAGTAAGCTATAGCCAGATGGAAAGCATGCACAGTAACCTAAAGAACCCTATGCGAGCTGTCTTAACTTGTTGCTTGCTATCAAAGCAAAACTATAGATTTTCATTGATTACTCACCTCTTGCTCTCACGGACTGTCCTGAAGGACTTGTTTTCTGTGAATTCCCCAATCTCATCTGCTACTTTACTCCTGGGTGACTCAGTGTTGAAGTCATCATCTGGCAGCATGGGACCACCATCTTCCACATAACTGTCTATCTCTGCATTGATGTTGAACACTTGATCACTCTTCTTAAATTTATCCAACAGGGCTGACACTGACTGTAAGATAAGAAGGTGTTCAGGGGAAAAGTTGCAGGACACCCACAACCACACCCACAACCCCGCAGCACATCCCACTGTCCTGTGCATCTCTGAGATCGCCTTGGGGTGACAACTGTGAGCACAGAATACAGCTCAAGTACCCCACCCTGCTCCAAGCCAACTAATATACCTCATCATGGGATTCAGCATCCCAATGCGTAAACTGGAAACCAGCCAGTGAAGAGCAGATGGGGCGTTTTTCAATGCACTGTGATAGCAGCACTAGAGACAAGAATAACATATTAGACACAGGATAAAGTAACTGGTAGCTAAAACAAATGCTAGGTGTTAAATCGTTCTTAAAGTCGCATATATAGGCAGCTCTTCTTGCATTTAGGACAGGGCTCACTGCAAAAGCACTTGGATTTATTCCTCAGCAGCAAGGTAGGTTCAACTACTTCTCTAACTGAAGGATGGGCATAATGCTGGGAATCGTATCAGAACAGTAGGGTTTGGTAGTATCAGCAGGGTTAAAGCAGTCTAAAAAGGTCAGTCCTTAACTGGAATACGCCCATCTTAATCGCCATGCAAGCTCAGACCACATGTATGTGCTGTGTGACAGGCCTGCTCGAGGTTAAGCTACAGGCAGAGATCTAAAACCTACAAGGGTCCTGGTTTGTCAGCAACCAGTATCAGCTTGAGCAGGATCGTAACAAGGGTGCCACATGGGAGCCAAACAGTCAAAACAAAAGCACAAGCAAGCTGGCTGAGACTAAAATCAGCATGCTTGGAAGATGAAAAAGATCAAAAGGTCCGGATGGGCCAATTACTTAGTGGTTATCAGCACTCACAGTTTAAATCTGTCACTGTCACAGGATCACAGTTTGGCAGAGTGACGGTTGCCGAAGATGGGAGAGGCATGATCTCCGAGTCAAAGAGGAGCTTACTGTGGCAACTTTGGGTACGCAGGCTGGTGAGGAAAATGCCAGCTGTGCTGCATTCATCAAAAGATGCTGATGTTTTCTGAAACATGGGGTCAACCTACAGGTATGAAATGAAGTAGAGAATCAAGGAATGGAGCAGACAGACAGTGAGACATACATCTCTGCAGAAGACTAAGTACAAAACCGAAGGGAGAATGATCCATGCATCTTTTTCAGCGAGGACAGCGCTCTCACGGCTGCCTCACGCAGGAGGATTAAATGCAAGTAAGAACAATCTTGTTATAATAGCAGAATTCAGAGATGCATGTGAATATTACAGCCCAAGAGAGGACTGCACAGTAAGGAAAACAAGAGAAAATTGAAGAATGAAGTGATGTTTCCTTCTTTCACCCACCACTACAGCAGCTCCACCTCCACCCACCTCACATCTGCGATTATGATCTGTCACATTGATGTTGTTCAAGTTCTGCTCAATGGTTTTGAATGAATGCTTTTTCTTTGTCTGGACTCTCTTGACAGTACCAGAAGCTGCACTGTCTTCTTCTAAAAGTAGAAGTTATAGTTAGAGAACTTGCAGTTTGTATAGCCAAATGTATGCACACATACAAAAACCCAGCAGGTATGAAGTTACCCACATAGGTATCTAATTAGCATGAACCACTAACGTTTCATTGGCTGTATACTGTAATTCTTTTTATCATGTATATTTTGTCTTAACAGCACATGATTGTTTTGAAGCAAAGGACAGCAAAGACTAGGGTACTGCACGCTCAAATATTTCAGATCAGGCTCCCCCTTGTTTGCATTCAAATTTAGCTGGCCAAATCATTAAATACAGGACTGAGCATCAAACTCGGGTTCTCATCTCAACCTCCCTTGCTCAAGAATCCAAACTAATTCAGTATTTCCCAGCCCTTGAAAAGAATCAAGCTAGCAGTACTGTCCCAGATATAGAGCAGTGCTTCAGAAACGTAAGCTAACTGCTTCAAAATTCATGGGTGCTGCATTAAGTACACTGACATTTCTTACTTGTAGGTGGAACCAGGAACAGCTTAACGGAAAATAAGTGAATGGCACACCTCCTTTTGGGCTCTCCGTATCTTCTGTAGGTATCGAGTCCTTGCCCAAGCCTCCAAGAACTTTGTACATATCTGCATGGACTACATCCACACGCACAGCATAAATTTTCGCACTGGCATCAAGGGTGCCAGCTGCTATCTGACAGAGGAAAACAGGATGCAATTGTTAGAGTTAGAAAGGAACAAGACAAAAGATGCAAACGCAGAAGACAAGCAGCAGACCTGAGTTTCTGAACTCTTGTATTACAAGCAGAACCGTGAGCACCTATAAAGATTTATCCAGAAACCTATTGGAAACCTAGGTACGCAGCAGGGGTCAAGATGTATCTTCCCAGGCAGAGGATACAGTTTGTTTTATCAAGGCTTTTGGAAGGGATCACACAGAATACTTAAAGTTGCCAAGATTAAGCAAGGAGAAGAAACAGAAAGGTGCAATTTGCGTCTGCAACCTCTCTCTTCCACCTTCTTTTGGGATATCCTCTTGGTATCGTTCTGTTTTTTCCAAATTACATAGTCAAAAGAAGCGAAGCGCAGGAGATGCCAAGTGACCTTTTCAGATCACAGGTCAACCCAGAAAGGTGAAGAAGCACCCACTCCAAACCTGCACACAGTTTCCTGTTTCTTCCTCAGTTTCATCAATTATAAGATACCTAGCTCACCAGTTCCTTGAGGCCATGTTCAAAATCCCTGCCAAGAATTCATCTCTCCCTCATAGCATCAGTGAACTATGAATAGAACTATAAATAATCTTTGCCCAGGCAAGTTCTGAAAGGTTGGATGTGGTGCTTAGGGTGGGTGACATTGTTAGTAGAGTGATGGTTGGACCAGATGATCTTGGAGGTCTTTTCCAACCCTAATGATTCTATGTTTCTATACCCTGATGGCTCCTACACTCAGGTCACACTATCTTCTTTTCTTTTACAGCCAGTAACAGAACATGGCTGTAACACCCAGTATTTACCTCAGAAGCCTCACAAGTCTTATTCTTAAACAAGCTCTCCTTTTGAAGGATCATAACTGAAAGGAGAATTTAGCCTTTAATTTCTGTAGTACAAAAGCATTCAGCACCGTAAGGTTCTGCTAAAAACGACTGTGCTGCCTCTACCAGATCTCTTACTGAAAGTTTAATTATTTGAGGTTTTTATTTACTAAAGCTTAGTTAGCACAGATCAGAGACAAAACACTGCAGTGACCAGGCAGTAATTTCTCTCACCTTGAAGTTCGTCAGTTCAGAGTCCTTCTGTTTCAGTATATCTGTCATATAGTCTATCAGGTATAAGCCAAAAACATTCTTGGTGTTGATTTTCTGAAACAAAGCACACTTGAGAATCAACACCTGGAAAATCACAGCTGTCAATCTGCCTGTGAACCATCATTCTGCAGGAGAGGTTGCAGCAAAACCTGACTGCGTGTGCACCGTGCCACATCCTGCTTAATTACGCTTGAAAAGCGGTAACAGAGATTCAAATCCAGACCTATCATGGGGCTGTTACGTGGCCCAGAGGACCTCGAGGAAGAACTGATGTCACTGCTTGGTGAGGGGTCAAAAACCCTCCTTGGCCCTAGGCCCCCGCGCAAGCAGCTCAGCAGCAAGGGGCTGATGCGGGACCCAGCGGCAGGGACGCGACGAGCAGCACTTCCCGAGGGATGCCAACTCACGTTCTCGGTGAACAGCTTGATGCAGGTGGAGTAGTGGTCCGAGATCTGCGCATTCGTCCACCGCGGGACCGCCGACAGCGACGCATCCACCTGCCTGAGGGAAGCACGGGTCTGCCCCGGGGAGCCGGGCCTCTCCCTCACCCCCGCCCCGCCGAGCGCGACCCCCGCCCTCCCACACCGACCCCGGGGGCTCACCCGTACCCGGGCACCGAAGAGACGAGGCCCAGCGCCGCCTCGGTGCTGCCGAGCTGCAGGTCCGCGGCCCGCGAACGCCGCCGCTGCCGCCTCTCCCGCTCGTCATCGTTGCCGGGGCAGTCGCTCAGCGTGGGGGTGGCCGAGCTGCCGAGCGGCCGCGGCGCGGGAGACGCGAGCCCACCGCCGCCGCCCCGCCGGGGGGTCGCGGCGCTCATCCCGACAGCGGGCACCGGCCGCGGCCTCCCCGCCGCCGCCTCCCGCCCTCTCTTCGCCTGCGGCCCAATGGGCGCGCGGCTCCCCGCCCGCCCCGCGAGTCGAGCGCGGCGGCTCCCGGCCCAACCCCCCCCCCCACGCGGCGCCGCCGCCGCCGCTTCCCGGTTTGAATTCGCCGCGCGCGCGGCGCCACTGCGCAGGCGTCGGGCGTAACGGCCGCGGCGGGGCGGGGCGCGGCGGGGCGGGGCGGGGCGGGGCGGGCCCTGCGCTTCCCCGGCCCTTCCGCGGCCTGTCCTTTGGTGCGTCGTTCAGTCTGGGAGCGGAGATTTCCCCTTGGAAAACACGTTATAATTGACGAACGCTTGTTTCAGCTTACACGTACCAAAACGAAACAACAACAAAAATCTAATTAATGAGATTTTGTTGTTGTCAGTGTAAAAGCCTTTAAAAGCCTGTAAAAAGTGTTGTCAGTGAAAATATGGCGAGGCACTGGAACAGGTTGTGGATTCCCTGTCCCTGAAAGTGCTCGAGGCCAGGCTGGATGGGGCCCTGGTCAACCTGGTCTGGTGGGAGGTGTCCCTGCCCATGGCGGGGTTGGACTGGAGATCTTTAAGGTCTGACCCAAGCCATTTTCTGATTCGGGGCTCTCTGAGTTCCTAGGCACGTCCCAGAGTTCGTGATGGGTCTTGGGGCTTCCCAGGCTCAGGGAGGAGAGGGAGACCCTGCCCTGGCCCATCTGAGCCCTCTCCCACTTAGGCTGGACAGCACTCAGCAGCTCATGTGTCAGTGCCATGCTGCTGGGGATAGCTTTGTGTGTTTTTTTTTTCAATATAATTTTCAATGGATCCTTATCTTCTTCATTCCTGGCGAATTTTACGTGAGAACGATGTGATATGGGTTATGTAGTTGTTGGGTAATAATTAATATTTCATATAACCTTTTTAAAACCTGAGCTGTGAAATGGCTCCCCTGGTCTGAATTGATCTTTTCTGGAGCTCCAAACTTGGTCACCATGACTTTTAATAAGAACTTTGCTACACTGCTTGCATCTGCATTCCTAGTGGGGACAGTCTTTTCTTTGGTGTGTGCTGCCTGCCTGATGCAGAACACTAGTCTTTTCTGGGAGACTAATAGCTTCTAACAAATTCTTGATCTGTTCAGCATCTGCTCTCTGTCTGCTGCTGGAGGTCACAAAACCTCTTTGTTTCCACAACTGTCCTTAGTGCAGTACATACCAAAAGCATATTTCAAGTCTGTATAGGTGTTTACTTCCTTCTCTCATCCTTCACTGCAGGCTTCTGTCAGTGCTATCAACTCAGCTGCTGAAACACCTCCTCCATTAGGGAAATGATAGGGAGAGAGCCCCCCACCAAAATTTGCAGTAGCTTACATGCAATTTCCAACAGAAAGGCTTGCAAACACCTCCAATCACATCATTACATGCGTCCTAACTCCACTATTCATATTCCCTCATGCACAGTGGAGCTTCTGGTGCAGTACAGGTGCAGGCGTTAGGTTGGCTCCAGTCCTCTGTTTGTGTCTCCTGAGACATTGCTTTTCTCCAGGGTTGAAGTTTTCTCAAAACAGAACTTTTGGTGTTGTCACATAATGGGTTATTGCTCTAGTACATCCTGCCAGTGTTTACAGCTAGTGTTTACAGCTCTTGGCAGAGACAAAGTGATTAGTTCCTAACTTCTAAGCAGAGCAGTTAACTATTCCCTTGCAGAGCAGGTAATGCAGAGCGGGACAGAGCAATTAACTGTTTCATAGAATCATTGCCCCTCCCCAGCTTTCCTGTAGGCCCCTTCTAGGTACTGGAAAACTTCTATAAGGTCTCCCCAGAGCCTTCTCTTCTTCAGGCTGGACAACCTCATCTTCCTCAGCCTTTGTAGGAGAGGTGCTCCAGCCCCTTGATCATCTTCATGGCCCTCCTCTGGAATCATTCTAATACTTCCAGGTCCTCCTTGTGCTGGGGGCCTCAGAGCTGAATGCAGGGCTCCAGGTGGGGTCTAATGAGAGCAGAGCAGAGGGGAACGATCACCTCCCTCGCCCTGCGGGTCACACTGATTTTGATGCAGCCCATGCTATGGTTGGCTTTCTGGGCTGCAAGTGCACATTGCTGGCTCACGTTGAGTTTCTCATCAACAAGCACCCCCAGGTCCTTCTCATCAGGGCTGCTCTTAATCCATTCTCCGCCCAGCCTGTTCTTGGCATTGGGATTGTCCCGGCCCAGATGCAGGACCTTGCACTTGTCCTTGTTGAACCTCATGAGGTTCACACAGGCCCATCTCCCAGGCCTGTCCAGGTCCCTCCAGATGACATCCCTTCCCTCCAGTGTGTCAGCTGCACCACACAGCTTGGTGTCATTGGCAAACTTGCTGAAAGTGCACTCAATCTCAATGTCAATGTTGCTGACAAAGATGTTAAACAGTGCTGGTCCCAATACTGAACCCTGAGGAACACCACTCATCACCAGCCTCCACCTGGACATAGAGCTGTTGACCACAACACTTTGTGTGCCACCATCCAACCACTTCCTTATCCACTGAGTGGTCCATCCATCATAGCCACATCACTGATTTGGAGACAAGGATATTGTGCAGGACAGTGCTTATCCACCAACCCTTATCCACCTATGCTGTAACCCTGTTGTAGAAGGCCACCAAATTTGTCAGGCACAATGTGCTCTTAGTGAATCTATGTTGGCTGTCACCAATCACCACCTTATTTTCCACGTGCCTTAGCATAATTTCCAGGAGGATTTGCTTCATGATCTTGCTGGGCATAGAAATGAGACTTCCTTTTTCCCTTTTTAAAAATGGGGGTTATGTTTTACCTTTTCCAGTCTCTGAGAACTTCACTGGACTGCCACAACGTGTCAATATGATGGACAGTGGCTTACTACTTCACTGACCAGGCCCCACAGATCCATCTTATCAGGCCCCATGGACTTGTGTACCTTTAGGTTCCTTAGATGGTCTTGCACTGGATCCCTCTCCTACTGGGCAGTTCATCATTTTCCCAGTTCCTGCCTTTGCCTTCTGTGACTTGGGCTATGTGACTGGAGCTCTTGCCAGTGAAGACTGAGGCAAAAAAGTTGAGTGCCTCAGCCTTCTCCCTGTCAGTTGTAGCCAAGTCTCCTGTTTTGCTCATCAAGGGGGTGCAGTCATTTTTATCTTCTTTTTTTGACCTATGTATTTGAAGAAACCCTTCCTGTTATCTTGTTGTGGTTTAACCTGGCCGGCAGCTGAACACCACACAGCCGTTCGCTCATCCTCCCCCCTCTCTCTCTGGGATGGGGGAGAGAAACGGGAAAGTGAAGCCTGTGGGTTGAGATAAAGACAGTTTATTAAGACAGGAAAATAATAATAATAATAATGATAATAATAATAATGTGTACGAAACAAGTGATGCACAATGCGATTGCTCACCACCTGCTGACCGATGCCCAGCCTATCCCCGAGCAGCCGGCCCCCCACCCCGGCCAGCCACCCCTATATATTGTTTAGCATGACGTCAGATGGTATGGAATACCCCTGTGGCCAGTTTGGGTCAGCTGTCCTGGGTCTGTCCCCTCCCAGCTCCTGCTGCACCCCCAGCCTGCCCGCTGGCAGGACAGAGCGAGAAGCTGAAAAGTCCTTGGCTTAGTGCAAGCGCTGCTCTACAACAATTAAAATATCAGCATGTTATCAGCACTCTTTTCATCCTAATCCAAAACATAGCACCCTACCAGCTACTAGGAGGAAAATAAACTCTATCCTAACTGAAACCAGGACAGCTGCAACTGTGCTTTGGCTTTCCTGATCCCCTCCCTGCACTCCCAGGTCATATCCCTGTAATCTTCCCAGTGGGAATATCCCTGCATCCGCTGCCTATAAATTTTGGTTTTGTGCCTTAGTTTGGCTAAGAGGTCTTGACTTAGCCAAGCTGGTCTCCTGCCTCCCCTGCCTGACTTCCTGCATGTCGCGATTGAGAGCTCTGATGCCCTCAGAAAAATGTCTCTAAATGTCTTACAACTCTTGTTTGCGCCTTTATCTCTGAGGGCAGTTTCCCAAGCATCCTCATACACTAGTGCCCTAAACACCCAAAAGTTTGCTTTTCTGAGGTGTAGGATCTTGATTCTACCTTTTATCAATCCTGTACCCTTCAAGATTGAGAATTGTACCAGGGCATGATCGCTACAGCCCAGGCGACGTCCAGTCTTGATTTCTACAATAAAATCTTCCGTATTGGTAAGGAACAGATCCAGCAACATATTTCCTCTAGTCAGGCTCTCTACCACCTGTACTAGGAAGCTATCCTCTACACGCTCCAGCAGTGTCCTGGACTGCTTGCAGCTTGCT
The DNA here is from genome assembly GCF_964211835.1 of Anser anser. Lineage (NCBI taxonomy): Eukaryota > Metazoa > Chordata > Aves > Anseriformes > Anatidae > Anser > Anser anser. The sequence continues at coordinate 6,111,479 of NC_139747.1, forward strand.
GTGCTGCTTTTCCAGTGGATGTTTGGGTAGTTGAAGTCAGCTAGAAGGACCAGAAGCCTGCAAGTGTGTTGTTTTCTGTAGCTGAAGAAAGAACCCTTCATCCACATCCTCTCCTTGATTGTGTGGCCTGTAGTAGACTCCAACCACAAAGTTTCCTTTATCAGCACTTCATTTGGGTCAACTGTCTGTCCTTTCCTCACAAGCCCTCCCTCCTGACCAATACGGCACTGTCTCTCCCAGTCTGGCCCAAAGAGGATGGTAGCTCATGTTTTTGCTGCAGTGCTGGAGGCAGAGGGACTGGTAAGTGAAGAACAGGGTTTCCTTAAGTTCCTGCTCTTGGTGTTACCCAAGGCAGCCTGTGCTTGTGTGCAGGACCCTGTGAAGGCAGGAAGGCTCCCTGCAACATCTCCACCACAGCTTTTCACCTGTCTCCCCACTTCTCAGCAACTGAGGTTGTGTTGTTTGCATTGCTTTGATTTCCCTACACTTACTTGCAGGGAATTTTCCAGGGAAAGCTGTTGCATCTCAAATTTTCCTTTCCCAGCAGAGCTAGGGCCTGGTAAGGCAGTGCTTTCAGCAAAGTCAAACTGCTGGCTGACACCTTTCAGCTTCAGAGGCCTCATGCACCTGATTGCAGTGGTTGGGCAAAGGAGACGTACTCCTCATTTTGGTACAGAGAGCAGGACTGAGGGACGTGCTGTGTGCCTGAGGAAAGGCTCAGCAATGGAGGACATAAAGCTGAGTGTTTTGTTTTTGTAGCATGTCCTGTGCTATAGAAGTATTAGCAGAAAGCCAGTTAGATGGCCTGGATCTGCTCCTGCCTCCCACCATCATCGTGACCCTGTAGCTGATGGGAAGAGCAGCCTCTCTCCAGTGCCACCGTTTGGACAAGAAACCTTTTCAGCCCTACCTGTCCAGCGTTCTAGTCATCATTCCCTGACACGGGAAAAGCAGCAGCTGCCCCAATCCTTCTTGGGCGATTTAGTTACCAGTAACAGCAAAGTTTCTACAGTTTAAGGCCTGAGTTCTTCCTGATATGAAAGTGGAGTTCCAGCCTCAGCCACTGGATGGAGCAGGAGGAAAAGATGTGGTTTGATTACAACTGCATTCCTCAGAAGCAACGTTAGGGTAGGACCCTGCTGAGCCAACCGTGGCAGCAGTCCCCTGCTCCCCAGACAGAGCAGCTGTGGAACTGCCATGCCATCAGCTGTTTTCTGCACTGACTCCAACCACCCCAAAAATGGCAAAAGAATAAACTTCTGGAGACTGGCGTCTATTCATAAGCACAGCTGTAGTACCCTGGAGGCCCAGGGCACTTGTAAAAGCAACAATCTTGAGGGAATAAGTGACTTTTGCAGGCGGTAAAAACCCTGTAGGGCTTTTTTGTCCCAAAATAACTCAGGGTCTGGAGCAGAAGAGTCTTACCCTCTTCTTCGTTGGCTCCAGCTGGGCCAGACTAAAATGGAGAGGCTGTAAAAGTCGAGTCATGCTCCATGATGTGTATTCCTAGCAGCAAAAGCCTCATAACAAAGCTTTAATGACTGCTGTAAACAAATCAGTACTTCCAGCTATATGTCCAAAATGAAGGAGGCAGAAGGAACCATGCGGATTTTTAACATCCAAATGAATTATTACTGCTATGGCAATAGCAATGTGTGGAGCATTTGATTATCCTCAGCTATTAGTGATGTTGGCAAGGACAGATCTTCATGCTTTGTATTTAACTGGAAATTAAGAGAACACATCATTTGGCGACAGGAACTTTTACAAATGGCTGTTCCCCATTCGATCAACTCCCAAACTACTAAATCACTGACAGGACATTGGGAAACTTGATTTATGACTGCAGGTGGGCGTTTGCCAGAGGATGCATTCCCAAAAAGTTCCCTGGTAGATGAAGGTGTGCTGGGATCCTTCTTCTCCTGGAAGAATACTAGACAATCTTACTAGGGAGATGGGAAAAATGACTTACAAAAGAAAGCTGGTCATCCACCCACATGCCAGCAGCTGCCTGCTGCACTGCCAGTGCTTTTCCACCTGCCTGTGTGCACAGCGCCAGGGCTGTGGGAAGCTTCGACGTGAAGCTTCCAAACATGGGGGATGTCTCTGAGCTGCAAGCAAGTGCTGGAGATGGGTGGAAAGTTGAGAAGAGTAGAAAGGGAAGCATTCCTATTTGAGTGCTGCAGCTGCCATGATGGACTTGAAACCTCATTGGTCATGTCCACAGGACTGCTGAGCTGCTCAGCAGGTTTCCGGGTGGGATGTGCTGACTGCTCCGGACCTACAACACGGGTGGCATAGCAACAGGGATCTTCCCTGGCTGCAAGGTTAAAAATAGAGCTGGGGAGTACTGAGCTCACAGTTTTCTGGGGTTGCTGGTACTGCTGCTCCCTGCACGCTGGCTGGCCGCAAGCCTCACACCTAGGCTCGACTCGGTGGGCTCACCCATGGCAGTGGGTTTGCCAGGTTTCCATGTGGGCTTTTCTGCATGCATGCGCGGTCACCAAGTGTCTGGGGACCCTGCTGCAGTGGCTAAGATGGTTGATGCAGCACAATCAGGGTCTCTACTCGATGGACAAATGACCCTTAAATTAAAAATTATCTGGTAGTTTCTGCATGCCACTGCAGATACTACAGGAACATTTATTAGCTCACTGGTACTATTCTTATGCAAACAAGTGTAGTTTTTCTTAGTAATAAAAAGTGATTTAATACCTGCTCAGCTTCTGACAGTAACTAGGAAGGTGCTTGGATTGGGTTTGCACTGCAGATTCTTTTTGGAGACAGGCAAGGTTCAGCCTCTCTGCTTTTTCCTTCCAGAATATGCTGTCTGCCTTTAGCCTGGTTTGTTATTGCTGCAAAGCTACTTTTGTTTGGCTTTTCTCATACCTGGGGGCAAAAGGAAGAGATTTAAACCTTGGAAGAGGTAAATAGTTTGATTTCTCTACGGTCTTGTTGGGAACGCCTGTTCCTGAGCAGCCTTCCTGGGCCGCAGCTCGGCAATCTGTCTGCAAAGGCTGTAACACAGATTGCACTAACACAGGTTGGAAATCTTTTTTCCCCTTGGACCCTGGTTAGCAAGTGCAGCTCTGAGCAGGGGGGGGCAGAGGGCAAAGGATCATCCAGCAGGGTTTCAGAGCTCGGGATGGCTCTGCTGACATCTCCCTTTGCAGACACCTGGCTCATTTGTTATGAGCAGTAATGATCTGACCTTTCATACTCTCATCTCTCATGCTTTATCACTAAGTATAGAGTTTGCACTATAAAATCCAGGATTTCATGGACCCTGTAATGACTGCAAAATCAAATATAAAAATAACTCCTCAAATGCAGCAATGTGTAAATCACTTATAGCACAGCCACAGCATGGACTCACGCTTCCAGCTGTGGAAAAGTCCTCAAGGTCCCAACAGCAATCAAGTTAAGATTGCAGGGTTGGAAGGATTTGAGGGATGTTATGGGCTATAAATCCTCTGAGACTGTTCAAGACAGCAGCAGCCATGTTAGCAAGGCATGGTGGTGGTTGCTGGCTGTGCCCACATGCGCCTCACGTTGTTCTTGGCAGCTTTCTCTTACAATGAAAGGGAAAGAAATGTGCAGGCCGGTCCAGATACAACCACCAGCTACAGCCCCCGGGAGTTGCAGCAGTGATCGTTTCTGACCATAGGAACCTGCTATGGAGATGCTAGCGCCCATGACGGACTGGCTGGGATGGAGGCTTGTTAATTCACCTCAATTTATTTTGTAATGTAAGAGTCTTAGCAGCTTCAAACAATCATTTCAAACTAGGTTGCTGGTTGTAAATGAGGGGTTACAGCAGTGCTGAGCTCCCACAGCTTTGTTTGCATGGGGAAGAACAGGATAGGCCTGGTGTATACACATGACCTGAATCTGAGTGGGCAAACTCAGTGATTTGCCACAACCCAGGCAAAAACAAAAAAGTCCTTGTGTAGGTTGCCAGCTGTACTGGTGTTTTCAGAGGCAGTAATGCCCTGGAAGGTGCTATGGGTGGCCTGTGCCTTTACAGAGCAGGGAAGAAAAGAAGATAGTTTGAAGAGCAGGAGAGCTCACTTTGCCACTCTTCTTGGCATGCACAGAGCATGGTGCAGTCCTCAGGGAGGACTTTGTTGACAGGTCTCTGACCAGAGCTGCTCTGGAGAGCATTACCTCTGTGTACTCCATCCCCTGAGCGTGCTGTGTGACGCAGATGTCCCTGGACATGTGCCCAGTGTGCCTCTGCTGCCTTTTTTGTGTTGCTGATGAAATCCTGGTGTGGATAGTGTCTGCCACCACTGTCTGGATGTCAAACAATGCTTTATCTGGGGGATTTGGAGGCAGAGGTGGTAACACTGATAATGTTAGTGCTGCAAGACAAAGTCGTAACACAACCCCATCTAACACGGACTTGTCTCTGGAGGTGAGGCTGAAAAGTTATAGCTATGGTACGATTTAGACATGGGCATCAGTTGCAGCCCTTTCAGATTTGTGTGTCTTGCTGGAAGGCAGCAGGACAGTTTTTTTTTTTTATATCACACACAAGTTTTGTTTTCTTCTCAAGGCTGAGGTACCAGAAATGTCATCCAAGGAGACCAACTCCTCTTTGGGTTATGGATTCCTAAATTCCTCAATTTAAATGCAAATTTGCAGGCATTTGATTAAGCTGTGCATCAGAGAAGCTTTTGTACTGTCAACAGCTTGTGATAATCAACTGTGCATCCCTCAATACAGATATTATCTGCTGTTGTGATATCATGGCTGCGTGCTTCCACAAAAAGAAGAGTGGTTCAGAACAAGACATCTTTTCCCTCTTTCTCCTTTCACCTCTGTTTAAAATTGCTCTCATTTCCTCCCTGAAACCTTTTTAATCAGTCTGGACAGCACAACAATAAACAGGAATAATGTTTTTGGAAGTGCTTTGCATGGTAATGCTCTTAAGAGCCTGAAATGCTGCTATTCAGAACGACTGTGCCTTCAGGAAGGGCTTGACACTTCAGTCTTCTGTAACCAGAGTATTTTTTCATTGTTGGAAAGCAGCTTATAGGAAAAGGAAGAGGGGAAAGTAGGATCAGCATATCCTGTTCCTGTTGTACACTAGTTGTGGCATGGGAAGCTGTTCCTAGTGGGGATCTTGACCCTGTGAGATCTCCCAGGATGAAGTCCTGAGCAACCTGATCTCACGCAGTGAGACCAGAGGTCCCACCAGGACATCCTAGACCCTTCTGTGACACTTCCCTGCTTATCAAATTGCTCAAATTAATAATATTTGACTTTTAATCAAATACATTAGAGTCATCACCACACTTGAACATCCTATTTAGCAATAATTGCTCTCACCCACTCCCATCCCTTCTCAGGTGTTTGTGTCTTGCTGATGCAAAGTCCTTTCCATGTGTTTACTTGGCTGCCCCAAATGCACCACGAATATGAAAACTGCTGTTAATCCTCATTTCACACTTGCAATTGGATTGGGTTGATTTTTGAATTAGCATTGCAGGTTCTTAAATATTTCATTAGCTAGTGCTTGATTCATTTAGTTCAGTAATAAAAAGTAATTGCTTGTCTAAACAACCAGGCCACATCAAGGCAGTGTCTGTAATTCTGCACCAAGTAGCCCCATTTGTGGCAGGGAAACCAAAATTTACTGCAGTCTGCACAGAAATTGATCATGAAGTCAGATGAAAAACACAAAGAACCCACTTTCTTTCATGTACTTGAAACTTAACTTGCTTCTCATTAAGCTCTAACTTTGTCGTAATGATGTTAGACCTGTTAGACTGATTCTATCGAAACCCTAGTTTACATATTGGTTCATAGCTGCAAGCAATTAACTATCCTTAATTTTCATTTTCTGGGAATATTTTTGACTCATGCATTAAGCAAACATTTATGCAAAGCAGTGTGGAATGCATAAATGTTAATTAAGTTTATCTTGTGTCTTTGCCATAGCAAATAATCAGATTGATGGTTTCACTGAAGTCTGCAAAACCTGTCGTGGTGGTTGTCAACAGCTATAAAAAGACACAAGCATAGAGGTGAAAACGAGATGGGTATCCACTTTGGTGTGCTCTTGCTTGGTCCTGCTTTCACTGGTGTATCTTGGCTTGACCTGTCTTGTCTCAGCTGCAGATCTGGGTTTTTGCCCTGACAGAGAGACCAGAAGGTTTTGCAGGCGTAGCATCGACTCTGCCAATGTGTTTTGCTTGCTGTGTGAGGATGTGATGGCATGCAACAAGCAGCAGAGGCCTCAGCTGGGGAAGAAGGATACTGATAGAGAAGAGCTCTGCAGTATTCAAATGGCTTCAAATGCAGGTAACAATCCCTTTATCTGTCTCCTCTACTCCTTTGTAAAATAGCTATCTTAAATTCTCCCCAGAGTCTTGACCCTGACACAAACCCACTAGGTAACTTCTGATTTATTTTTTTTATTTTATTTTTTTCATATCTGATTGCAGGGGGAAGAAATGAGCAAACTGGGACAGACCAGGGCATGAGAAATTTGGATTTGCCCATATGATTTCTGCAGCAGATCACTGCTAAAATGAGAATATTTTATAACGAAGCACATTCCCATATAGTCTGTGCAAGTGCATTTAGGTACTGGCATGAAGCTTTCTGGGAAAGGTGATGCATTGATGCTGACCCCTTGTTTGAATCAAACAAACTGAATCTCACTGAAAATTGGGATTTGCTCTCGGGTTCCTGCTATGGGGAAGCTTGGCTGAGAGCAGATGCCTGCACAAAGCACAGCACAGCAGCAGCACATCACACTGTTCTTTCTCTCCCTTTTTCATGATAAAATAATCCATGAAAATAAACAGGGCTTAAAAGGCATATGGGGCAGGGCCTTTGGTAGCAATGTCAGTCAGCTGTGCCTTGACAATTCTTAGAGATTAAAAACCGCAGATTTCAGCTAACAAGAGCTGATAGCAAAGGTTAGCTGGTTTGGGGGTTTTGCTCTGGGAGCTGAAGCATGCTTGGTTGTTTCTTACCTTCACACTTTCTCTCCCACCAGGGTGGTGAGTCCTTGGGAAGTTGAGAACTGTGCTGCCCCTGTGGGTTTGGGAAATCAAAACTAGAAAGTTGAGCCAAGCATGTTAGCTGCTTTGTCAAGGGAATTGCTCTGTGTCACAGCCAGCTGAATAGGTAGAAGTGCTGGTGCACCATGCTCATGTCACATGCCTGTTTCAGCCCCACACAGAGCAGTGAGCAGCCAGTGAGTCCTTGCTCCAAGGAGCAAATTAAACCTTTCCCCAGCTTTGTCTATCAGTGACATGTGGCTGGTCCTGGCTTTCTGGATGACTGGTATTTGAATGCTGTCCTTTTTCTTGCTGTAGTTTAGAATTTCTGAGCACACCCCTAACACTGAAGCTCTTTCTACACCTACTGGCTGGCTTTTACCTATTTTTGGCTTTGATACACTTTGTCCTTTCTCCTTCTGCTCCCACAATGCTAGTCACTGCCTTCCATAACTGTGGATGCATTTACCAGTTTCAAGTCTCACAAAAGAAACATGTATTTATGAAAATCCATTTGGACTTAAACCCAATGATCAGAGAGAGACCATTTGGTACAGGAGGACTGGACTTTTCTTTATAGAGATGCTACTATAGGAAGAACCTCACACGAAGCTCCTATTAGTTACACTGCACACCAAATACCGAAAACCCTATGCACGTTGCAGTCCAGCTTGTCCCTTCACTCCTTTCCTGGGCCCAGACATATCATGTTGCACTGAAACCAGAGGCGTATTTTCTGCAATGGAAAGTTTAAGAGCAGAGACACCCGAGAGTCATCTCTTATCCTCAGCAGCTGTTGGGATTCACTGTACAGGGGATTCCCCCTGTACTCAGCTCTGGTGAGGCCGCACCTCGAGTACTGTGTTCAGTTTTGGGCCTCTCACTACATGAAGGACATGGAGGTGCTCGAGAGAGTCCAGAGAAGGGCGATGAAGCTGGTGCGGGGTCTGGAGAACAAGTCTTAGGAGGAGCGGCTGAGGGAGCTGGGGTTGTTCAGCCTGGAGAAGAGGAGGCTCAGGGGCGACCTTATTGCTCTCTATAGGTACCTTAAAGGAAGCTGTAGCGAGGTGGGGGTTGGTCTGTTCTCCCACGTGCCTGGTGACAGGACGAGGGGGAATGGGCTAAAGTTGCGCCAGGGGAGGTTTAGGTTGGATGTTAGGAAGAACTTCTTTACTGAAAGGGTTGTTAGGCATTGGAACGGGCTGCCCAGGGAAGTGGTTGAGTCGCCATCCCTGGAGGTCTTTAAAAGACGTTTAGATGTAGCCCTTAGTGATATGGTTTAGTGGAGGTCTTGTTAGTGTTAAGTCAGAGGTTGGACTAGATGATCTTGGAGGTCTCTTCCAACCTAGACGATTCTGTGATTCTGTGATTCTGTGATTCTGTCCCTTCTCTGGGGTGCCACAATGATCACATTTAACTGATAAGTGTGATTTAGCCTTCAACAGAGATGTTATTTTGAATGGATAAGCCGTGAGAAAAGGGGCTATTTGGGTGTTAAGCTTTTCATTAAAACTGCTGTGTTAATTATGCAGCTGGAGACATGTTTGAGGGGCAGGATGGTATGATTAGAATAATGGAATCATAGAGTATCCTGATTGGAAGGGACCCACAAGGATCACTGAGTCCAACTCCTGGCACCACACAGGTCTACCCAAAATTTTAGACCATGTGACTACGTGCACAGTCCAAATGCTTCTTAAACTCTGACAGGCTTGGTGCCGTGACTACATCCCTGGGGAACCTGTGCCAGTGCGCGACAACCCTCTCAGTGAAGAACCTCTTCCTGATAACCAGCCTGAACCTCCCCTGCCTCAGCTTGACACCATTCCCTCGGGTCCTATCACTGGTGATTAAGGAGAATAGATCGGCGCCTGCCCCTCCACTCCCCCTCATGAGGAAGCTGTAGACTGCGATGAGGCCTCCCTTCAGCCTCCTCTTTTCCGGGCTGAACAGGCCAAGTGACCTAAGCCGCTCCTCCTAGGTCTTCCCCTCTAGACCCTTCACCATCTTCGTCGCCCTCCTCTGGACACTCCCCAATAGTTTCACATCCTTTTTGTACTGTGCTGCCCAGAACTGCACACAGTGCTCAAGGTGAGGCTGCACCAGAGCAGTGCGGGACAACCACTTCCCTCGACCGAATAGCAATGCCGTGCTTGATGCACCCCAGGATACAGTTGGCCCTCCTGGCTGCCAGGGCACACTGCTGGCATGTTCAGCTTGCTATTAACCAGAACCCCCATGTCTCTCCGTGGGGCTGCTCTCCAGTGTCTCGTCCCCCAGTCTGTATGCATAGCCAGGGTTGCCCCGTCCCAGGTGCAGAATCCAGCACTTGCTCTTGTTAAACTTCATGTGGTTGGTGATTGCCCAATTAGCAGATTATTAACAGATTCCTGAAGCCTGAAAGGTGTGTTTTTGGTTTTGTTTTGTTTTTGTTGTTTGTTTGTTTTCTTTTTATTGGGAGGGGGGTAATTATTATTTTTAATAGCAGGCAAAAGGTAGGAGCTCTTGTGCTGGGTACTTTGGCTGTGTGGTCTTTCAGGGGTGCTCAGGCTAGGGCACAGGAAACTTAAAAAAGTTACATAACACCCTGCATAAATACACAGCAAATAGCAGACGCTGTGCTTCTTCCATCCCAGTCGCTACCCATTGGCAGATGTGGTGTGGTTGGATAGGCCAAGCAGTGACTGCATCCCTTGAGGGATGGCAAAATAAAAATACTAAGAAAGATAAGTAGTGGATGGGCAGCCTTTTGCTTGTCTGCTGTGTATCCTGTTGCAAGCACTATGAACAACAAGGATTTATATCAGCTGCTTTGCTTTGACTTCCACATTTCAAAAGCTGTCTAATTTTTCTGGCAAGCAGAATCTAGCATGGCCTTTGCTGTTTTTTATTTCAGGCTGGTGGGATAGAAATGGTTACACAGGGAACATTGTGTTAGTGATGTATTTTGGAGCAATTGAGTAGACATCAAGGTATGTAAGGAGGCAAGAAAGGAAACCAGAGTTTATTTCAATCCTGGGGGATGGGGTGGAAGGGGAAGCAGGGAGGGGGAAGGTAATGGCTTTCAGAACTCCCTTCTGCAATAGTTTTGGCTTGGAGTGCACTGTAACTGGTTTTTTGCAGTTCCCCTTAATGATGGCAGGAATTATCTGTATGCCTCCAAGTAGGAGATAGCAGAGGATGTGTGCAGACCTGGTGAGTGATTCTCTCCAGATGCTGTTATTTTGCATTTCAGAGAGTCAGGAAAGAGACAAAGAAACTCTCTGGCTTTGCAATTGAATTTCTAATCAAAGATCTGAAAGCAAAACAGAAAAACAAGCTTAATAAAATAGCAAAAGTCTCTGTATTATAGCTGGCCTCTTTGAAGGGAAAGCTGGAAATATTGAAGAGACTTGGCTCATGATATGCGTAGATATCCCACCCCCAAGTCCAGGCAGGGCTGTCTCTTTCTGGGCTTTTCAGTATTCATAAGACTTTTCTGTGACTTTTGCGCAGAGAGAACATCCCAAGGTTGGTGTAACGAGCATGTCATAAGCGTGTTCCTGATGCATCTCATAAGCATGAACACAGACCTGGCCCAAACATCCCATCCCGCAGGTTGGACTAGATCCTAGATGTGAAAATACTCATCCCTGTTCCTGCCCTCACCAATAAAACAACTTGGCATTTGAAGGGGGGGAAAAACTCTTGGCTTGGACATGTTGTACCCATTTACCCAGAGCATTTTGGTTTTCCTGCATTGGCCTCCATCTGGTAAAAGCATCCCCTGGACATGTTCCCACCAGGCTGGCTCCACTGTGGTCAATGGCACTGTTTATTACAGGTGGGAATTTTGCCCACTTTTTTTCAAGAGATACTTTACAGGATGCACAAGAAGCATTTCAGGCTGTGTACTGTCAACTTAAATTGAGGTCTATGTGTGCACACTTGGTTTTTTTCCCATGTTTCAAGCTGTGCATTGCTTGTGAGAAGACAGTTATCATTTCTCTGCACATCTCATGATCACTGCATCCTTGGGACATCAGACATGGAAGAGAAAAGGGCAAAATGGTTATTCTTCTACATATTATATTATATCTGAATGCTGACTTCTGTAGCCTCCCAGGCTGATACAAACTTGTGTGTGCGTGGATGGCATGTATAGACCAGATCTCTGCTTGCCTTACTTGGCTCTCTAGTGCACTTCAAGACATTTGGTTTTGCCTTGACTTTGAGTTTGGGTTAGCAGCTGGGAGAAAATCAGAGTTTGGCTCAGGTTTGTAGCACCTACTCGTATTGGCAGTACAGCTCCTGTGGTGTTTGTGGAAAAGCTTTATAGTTCAACCCTTGAGTTAAAACCCTTGGCATCACCCATACCTCTGATCACTGCTACCTGGGGCTTGCGTTCTTTGCAAAACCAAATTCCCAGGCAGTCCTGTGCCTTTCCCCTGTTCTAAGTCACAGGGTTACAGGAGGCAGTGGCAAGGGAATGTGTCTTAAGGCAACAACAACAGCCAGAAGTGGAAGTTTAAGCTGGAAAAAAAAATAAATAAAGCATATTCCAGCACGTGCACAAAACACACAGCAGTTTGTAATGCTGCATAGTTGCAGTGGTCGGAAAGAGCATGGAAGTGGCTGGAAGAGCTGTTCCTCACAGTGGCCCTTGTGAGGATTTAGGGTAAAGGTGAACATGGTGATTCCTGTCAATCCTTTGCAGCTCCATTCATTTAATTTCTGCTGGTGACATTGCTTGACTATGTGTATTTTATCTCCAAAAACTACTCAAGCTTGGTATTTATTAATAACTGTATCTTCCAAGAGACAGTTTGGAGGCTGAATTGTTGAAAAGCTCCAAATCTCTGCTTTATTCTCTATATCTCTGCTTTACTCCCAAAAATTGCTGTGTTCTCAGCAGGGTCTGATGTTTGGCTACTTTAAAATGAATGAGCCATTTCCTTGCTCTGTACAAATCAGTCACGCATTCTTGCATCATTTCTGTTTTGCAGTTAACACACCTTAGGAGTCTGATTTCTGCACCAAAAAGTGCAAGATTATACCAGCAGCTCCTGAGCAGGAAGGAGCAGTCAATGTAACAGCCCTCAAACTTGTGGGTTAGTTCCCAACAAACCAAGTTTGCCAACTTCTCATTTAATTTAATTCCACCCACCCCACCCCACCCCACCCCCCCTTGAGTGTATCTTCATACATACATTTACTGGCCAAAGGAGCCCTTGGTGTGAACAGCTCCAGTGAAATATTGCACCATCTTAACAAGACTAAAACATGAAATATATCCTAGTTACACATCATAAACTTAATGTTTTATGCACAAGGTAGGGGGAGGAAAAAATAATTTTTTTCCTGATTTAAAGAAAAAAAAAATCCAAGGAAGTGAAAGTGAATCATTTCAACCCTCCTTTGAGTAAAAAAAATCATGTCACTCTTCAAACTTTTTATGTTGTGCCCCTTTCTGGTTGGCTCTAGACATTTCCAAGCTTGAAAAACTTTTCAGTACATTCAGTCAATTCTTCTCTAGACCTCCACAGGCTTCCAAAATCTATGCAAGGCACACCTCCTTGGGCCTTTTAGGAAATCACAGTGATTGATTTTGGCACATATGGTTGATTAGTGGCAACCAAAGTCTGGCTTAGTTCTGAATCCCTTTCAAGTGCCCTGTTTTGATGCAAAGCTGTGTCATGGAGTGGCGTTCAGCAGAATAGCATCATGCAGAGGAATGCAGGTACTGGAGATGATCTGAGACTGGTGCAAAAACACCAGGCTCTGAGACAAAGCACTGAGTGGCTGAGGGTACACCTTGGATATACAAACTCCTGAAGATGAAAACAGCATTTTTGCTGGATTTTTGTATTGAATACCCCTATGGATACTCAACCAGGAATGACAGAATTAAATTAAAGGTAGGAACAGGAAATACTGGTTCATTTTTCTGTGGAGGCTGAATGCACTGGGAGACACCTGCTGCCTTGCACAGAGCAAGGAAATGCCTGCCAGCATTGTACTTATGGTTTAGGAGAAACCCCCATCTATGTTCCATTTCTGCATCCTACCCACCCACCCAGCACATGGCAGGTTGGACAGGCAGCAAGCAAGGTGGAGGCCAGAAAACCCTTCTTTACATTTGGACATGAGCCATAATGGAGCACATGAGACCAGTCCAAAGCTTTTGCCCTCAGGTTCACCCGAGGGCAGCAGGTGAGTGAACAGCACAGCAAGAGGTGATAAAACAACACAGAAAAGCTGGCACGCTGCAAAACGGGGTGATGATGCTGGTTGGATCAAGCGCTGGAGCATCCCAGTGAGGGAAAGTGTATGGCAGGACTCTCATGGGTGCCTGATGGAGCCTGGGAACTGATTAGGTGAGTGTGTTGGAGTAGAAGCTGAAGCTTTCGGAGACAGTTTTGGAGTCACTGCGGGAGGAGCCATTGGAGGTCATGTCTACAGAGAGACGTTTGGCTTTGTTGCTCTCCTCCAGCTCCTCCTCAGCTGCACCAACCGCTAAGGATACGGTGGTCTCTATCCGGCTGACCTTGTACATGCTGCTCTGTGTCTGCAGGTACCTGGCTGACTTCATTTCCAGGCCCTCGTACTCACCAGCGCTGACAAATGGGCACCATCGAAATACATGCTTGAAGCCTACACGAAACCTGCCAGGGCAGAAGAGATGGGGAAAGGCAGAGGTGAGGAATGTACGGATGGGGAAAGGACACCATTATATGTGTGAGGCCAGAGCTAAGCACTGCAAAACAATGAAAAAAATGCTACTTTCCACTAAGTGGTGAAAAAAAAACACTGATAAATCTCAGTTAAGTGTGAGGGCTGTCTTGATACATGCCTCATATCCTGCAGGGCCTTTAGGAAAGACTTATTAAGGTAAGTCTTGTATTATCCCCACAATACAAGCAGCCCCTAGCAGAGTATGGAACAGAGCTATCCTGGAAAATCTCTCCATTCAAAGTCTCCTCCATCAGACTCCTCTGTGTTTCCATCCTCTCCGCACCCTGCTGTGCTGAGATGCTGCTGCAAGTCATTCAAACCCACCTGTCATTGAGGCAGCAATAGATGATGGGGTTGTACATGGTGGAGCTCATGGCCAGCCACATGATAGCCAGGTAGACCTGCTGAATGAACTTCTGCAGGTACCACTCACGGTTGAAATACTGCAGGGTGAAGTAGATGTGGTAGGGTAGCCAGCAGAGTGCGAATGTGCACACCACGATAATCATCATCTTCACCACCTGTGAGAAGAGAGGGCAGGGAAGCAAAGTCATCTGTTGACACCCCAGAGGTGGGGTGTCACACTCCAAGAGGGGCCAGGGTCTTGCCTTGGAGACCTTTCCAGTGAGGAACACATGGCCAACACCTTGACTAAACCATGCATGGTCATGGAGGACACACATATGCAGGACACGTCCCGCACCATTAGCAAAAACAATTAAACGAACTGTGACCTGTTTCCACTTTGATAAACTCTTTTTGGCTGTGGTTACTTGGGACTGAGCTCCTAATGTGCCTGAAGCTCCTTACCTTCCGCTTAGCCGAGACCTGCTCATGGTAGCGGTCTGAGGAGTCACCAGGTATCTCGCTTGCCCAGAGGGTGATGCTGACCACAGTGTAGGCGCACCCTATCACCAGGAGCGGCAAAAAGTAGATCAGGACGGTCATGCAGAAGTGATACCTAGAAAAAGTGAAGGATGTTGAGTGTGTCCTCTACCTATTCAGTTTTTTTCTTGCAAACCAATCTTGGAAGCAGAGTTTCACAGGGGCAGAGGGAATTTGGCACAATTCCTGCAGAGAAGTTGACTGCAGAGCTTGGGGTTAGGAAGAACTCCCTAGTTTCATCCCAATCTCCTCCAAGCCTTCACTACTGGCTTTTGGCATGCTGGCACCCTCCCGAGATGGGATAGATAGGACTTGTATTACCTTTGTATAGCAAGGACACCTTAGCTGATGTGGCTCTACTATCACTTGTACTCTACTTACACCCCAATTTATCCTAAAGATGAAAGCTCACTCTTATCAGACCTTTCATCTAGCAGTCCTGTTCAATTTTTGTTTTGTTTTGTTTTTTAACATTTAAAGAATGCTAACATTAAGCTGAAGAGAGATGCAGGATTTCCCTGAATGGCAAATGCTGAGTCTTGGATGCACCTTGCCTGAATCCTGATCCACTGTAGGTTTGGCCAGGCTCAGGCAGCAGAAGGCATAATCCTGGTCCCCTCTGCCAAAAACACAGCTGTGAAGAGCTTGAACAGCTGTGTGCAAAAGACACGACAGTTATCTTTTTTTTTCTTTTTTTTTCTTTTTTTTTCTTTTTTTTTTTCTAGTTTATAATTGCAAAGCCAAAGCTCAGAGCAGGGCTGCACGAGCTCATGCTCTCACCTAGAGAAAGCCACAGCATGAGCTGTGGGAACGTCCTGCTAGCAAAAGATCAATGTAAGGTTCATAAAGACAATATGGTAGAAATAGACTTTGCATCCATTGTAGCACTGGTCCATGCTGTATTTCTTCCCAGTGTCAATCCAACTGGTTCATTTGGACTTGTGAGCCTGGTAGCATCTTGAAGGGAGGATTCGCAGGTGCAGTGAGACTGACTGTCAGCACACAAGGAAGACAGAACTGGGTGACAGAAATATTTTCATAAACCTGGTGCATATAGTTGAGAAAGGCAATGAGTTAGGGTCCTTGGATGCCAGGCACTGGGTCACACACAAATTTTATGTGGTATTATTATACCTAAACCCTTCCCTGTCATAGAGCGTTTTAAAAACCTTCCTGTGAATTCATCAGCTGTGTTAGTTTTCCAGACTCATGGAAAGGGCAGGATCTTTGCATACTTTTTATAACGTGGATAAGTAAGCATAAAATCAAATGAGAGTCTGAACTAAATAGTTAGCACAGATTTGGGGTTGTTTTGCTATGAAGTCAGTGGGAACCACGAAAGGTTGCAATAGCCATTGGGATTACGGGGGGTTCAGGGAAGGATTTGTATTAAATAGTAACTGCTTAAAAAAAAAAAAAAAAAAGCTTTAAATGTTGTTTTTAACAAACAGGAAGGGAATGGCTGGTCTGACCTTGCAAGTTCCTTCCTACCATCAATGCTTGCAAAAACCTCTCTTCCCTGCAGAAAGACAAGTGATAGCGCTGCAGTTTTCCAACAGTTTTAGGGTACTTGCAAGAATTTTCAGGGAGCTACAGCAGTGCTAAGTGGGGTATGTGCCCATTTCAAATGCAAGGTGCTGCATGTGTTCAAGGCAGTCCAGGCTCTGTAGCCTTGCACTCGCTTGCTGTCCTAAGAGCTATGATTAAATAATCCCTCCGAAGTGTAATGAATGGGTCAGGCTCTTCATGCCTGATGAAACTCCTGCTGCTCTGGCAGGGATGGGGTTGGCCCCGGACCCATGCTGCCATGCCATCTCCTCCTTGTATTGTACCTGCAATCTCATTTGGCCTCCTCTCCACCCAGCACTAATTGCATTTCAGCTGGATTTTGTAGGGCTGTTTTCTATTTTGCTAATTAAAGAGGCGTCTCTGTGGCTCCACAATGAGGCTTTTGTTCTTCCCGTGCAAAGCAGGGTCTTAAACCAGAAGCAAACTCTTGAGGGCGATGCAGAAAAGCCCCAGAGCAACCAGAAGAGCCATTAAAATAATGCAAGCAAGAGGTACCCTCACTTTCAGAGCTACCTGGGCATGGTGGGGAGAGAGATTTCCAAAGCATTCTGCTGTGTTTTTTTTTGTTTGTTTGTTTTTGTGGTTTTTGTTTGTTTGGTTTGGTTTGGTTTTAGTACTTCAGGTGCTGAAAACCATCCATTTGTTATTCTGTCTTCAAGGACTGCAGTATCAGACCACTGAGAAAAGCCTGGATTTTGCAATGTAAAAGTCTTCAGTGTGAAGATTTAGGGTCTCGTACAGGATGGAGGAGCCCAGAGGAAGTAAGGGACAGGGGCATGAGAGGAGAGGGCATCTCCTTTTGCCTTGCAAAGCCCAGATGGTTGCTGCAGGCTCTTATTTGCCACAGAGGACGGCAAGTGGAGCAGCTTTTCCCCTTCTTTTAACAAACCAAAATGGCAACTAATGAGATCGGAATAGATCAGACATCCATTTCAAAATCAAAAGTGGGAGAGGGAATCAGTAGTTAGCAGCAGCCAGCAGCTGCAGAATCAAATGTAGCTGAGTTTCCAGCTCCTGTTGCAGATACGGCACCTCCTGCTACTGTCTGCTTCCTTAAATAACTGCACCAAGGCCATGCAAGCAGGAAGGGTGTTTGACAGTGGCCCAAACACTCATCTCTGCAGAGTTATTTTGGGGCAATAAAATAACATCTTGTGCTCTGCGCTGTGTGAGTTTGTATGGTCTGGAGAGCCTCTGCTGTGCTCAGCCTGAGCTGCAAATTATTTTCCGTCCCCACCAAATATTCAGACTTTGTTAAAAAGATTAAGCTTAGCATCTGCTTTCCTGGCTGCCCTCAACTGCCTGCAGGGCCTCCAGCTCACCAAAGAGCATGGGATGCTCAGGCTTTGAAGTGGCACCCAGATTCCAGCAGCAAATTATTCATGGGTTAATAGCGGCATTTTTCTCCCAAATTAGCTCTTGAAAAGGTGATGGTCCTGTCATAGAATCATAAAGGTTGGAAAAGACGTTCGAGATCATCTGCTCCAACCATCCCCCTGCCACCAATATCACCCACTAAACCATGTCGTATGGCTGAACAGCAAATGATCTGTCAAAGTGTTGCCCTGAGCTTGCACTGGTCACTGCTTCAGTCTGGGGAACCTGAGGGCTCAGCCCCATCCTGGCCACATGAGCTGAGTTTCTTGCACTGGTCCAGAATAACTAAGGATGAAGACACCTCTGGAGGTCAGCTGGGCCAGCCCTAGCTTATTTCCTGCCTTGCAGAGAGACCTTTGCCAGGCTCAGGTTGGCTTTGAACACCTCTTCATGCATGTGTGTCCCCTGCTTTGGCTCCAGTACAATTTCACAACACTATTTCATTGGTCCATGGAACTGGAGATCACAAATGCCTTTTTTCTTTTTTTTCTTTCTTCTTTTTCCGTAACTCATGACATTTAACTCACTGCATGACTCACAGACTTCAAAGAGCAAACCATGAAGGACTGCATGCTGGCAGTCCAGGGGGGTTGCCCAGACCCATTGGAAATGCCAGATTTAATTAGGTGGTACATTATCGTGTAGGAAAGGTGCTTGCTGAGCCCTCCTAGCCAAACACTCACCTTCCAGCCTGGGCTGACACTGTGTAGAGCCTGTTTTCAGAGCTTGTTTTTTAAGTAGCTTAGTGATTTTGGGGGCATTTGGACTCAGCACATCCCAAAACAGATTTCTCTGTTATTGTCTGGCCAAGATACACCTGACAAAACCCTGTTCGCTTCTTGCAGGAATAACTCACACCTCCGGGAAGCCTTTAGAGACATAGGTTGCAGAAAAAGTGCTGCAAAAAAGAGAGCCATGTCTGTGTGTGTGACTAAGCCTCCAGGGGCAATGAAGACTACATCCCACAGCCAAAATATTGCATCTCAGCAGTTTTACACGAGTAAATCCTTTTACTCAAGGATTAGCATCCCAGAAGTGCTGGAAGTGTGGCAGAGCATGAGGCAACGTTTAAATTAATTAAATTAAATTAAATTAAGTTAAATTTAAATTTAAATAAACCTTAATACACCCCAAGACGTCATGGATGGAGATTTTGCTACTGTCTACCAGGTAGCACCAGCTTTACCTAGGGTAGGGAGAAGATTTCTTCATCACAGGGGTCCTTCAGCCCTTCCCACCCTTCCCACTTCTTTTTTTTTTTTTTTAATATATTTTTATACATTGACTTGTCACTGCTGCTGGGAAAGTCCAACTCACGTTTTTCCATACACATCGGTGCTGTGCTCTGGCCATGCCACCAGACACACCAGCCGGCCTGGCAGACTCTCCATCACTGAGTAGTAACCCTGGGGGAAGGCCAGCAGGAATGCCAGGAGCCAGATGACACCAATGACCACCTTGGTGGCAGTGGCTGAGAGCCGGGGTTGCAGTGGGTGGATGATAGCCATGTACCTGCAAGGGGGGGAAGAGGAAAAATCAAGGCTTGAAAGTCCCTACATTGCAGCTGCTGTCTCAACTCTCCCATGTGTGGGTTGTACTTTTGACACCCCCTTTGCGCATCCTGGCAGCCCCCCACACCACACAAAAAACATCAAAGAATCCCTTCTGGGAGGGGTTCCCAGCCAATTCTCTTTCAGCAACCTCACCTTGAGATTTGAGTCCCATTTGAGACACTCATTGGCTTTAAGCTGAAAAACAGTGAAAAACACAACCAGCAACCAGCTGCTTCTGCAAAGACCAATTTGCGCAACGCCACATGCAATGCTGCCATCTGGCAGCACCTGCTTTGGCAGCACCCAATAGTTTTGCACCCAAGCAAAATCGCATCTATACGGTAGATCACAATGCCAAGTATTATAAACAGGAGAACTGAAAATAAGTATACAGGAGTGGCACAGGTGAGGCAATCCAAGCTGTCACCTTTGCCTGCCTGGCCTATGGGATCTTTCATCCTGAACATTAGTTGTCATACATGAGGCAGACTCCAGCAGTGACAGGGCAGATTGAATTTATCCTTCTGCAAATCTGGTTTTGCAAAGCTGACAGCAGTGCTGGAAGGATTAAGTGAGCATGTTGGAAATTTATTTTCCTCCCCCATGACAAGCTTCAGAGAGAGCTGCTATCATATAACAAGGCGACACACTGCATTGTTCTGCATGTGTTACCACCCAGGGTATATGCAGCCTTCTCTATTTCTCTCCTCACCCCAACTCCTTTCAGATGATGGTAAGCTTTTTCTTTTAATTTTTTCATAGATGAAAAGTACTCCCTGTGTTGCATTTTTGTGTGGCCATCTGCTGAGACAAAGGTTCAGGGCTTAATATTGACATATGCAGGAGGCACTGCCATCAGCTCTTCCTCTGCTCTGGGGTACCAAACCTTATCAGCTTTGTTCAGCTGAAAATTCACCGGATAATTATCCCTCTGTAATCTCCACTGGCTGTTTTGGTACCTGAAATGGAAGCTGATTAGGAAGAGTGAAGGCAACGGGTGTTAGCACTGCTCTGACACAGTGGCCAGCAATGCACTTAAGGGTCTATGAGGCCTCCTGGTTTCTGCATCCACATTGCCCATTTTCCCCTCATTGGACCACAGTCAGAGCTGGATGAGGTTTGGTTGGGTTTTAGCACAGGGTTCAAAGTGTTTTATCCTTTGTGTCTGCTCCCAAGAAGCAAGGTGTCATCGCACCCAAGTTTGCAGCTGTGCTCAATCCAACAGTTCAAGTTCAAAAATGTGAAAGGTGGAAAATGAGGGATTTCTGAGAAAGTTGGGCCATTTCTGCTGAAATATTTGCCTGGAAAAACATCTGAAATTGCGACCTCTGGAAAGCAAACCAGCGCCTGATTGCAACCAGCCAGAAATGCTCTTACATCTCTGACCTAATTTCTACCTATGAACTTTGGAGGACTTTACTCATCAGTATGAAGCACTTTATGGCTGCACAAGCCCTTGTAGGTGATAAAATGTCCAAATAATTGCTGAAATGATGGACTAAACCGCAAGCACGTTGCATAGAAACCTTTCCAACTGCCATCGATTTGTCTGCAATGCTACCTGCTCTTGCATTCTTGATGGTGAGGAGACAGAAAAATTAGTAAGACTATCACACTGAAGAGCCAAGGAAGAAAAGAAATGCACCAGCATGGCAAGGACCAGGTCAGGGAGCAGGAGGGAGTGAACTAGTGGTGTTTTGGGTAAAACTGCCCCTAAATATTATTTTTTGGCAGCAATTCCCAAACTGCCAGTCCTAAGTGACATCTGAAATAGTCCTCAGGGATGCTCTGGGCTTCAGCCGTCTATCAGGAAAAAAAATGGAAATAATGCCAGTTCTCACAGACAGGGGCTTTGACAGGGAATTAAAAAATATAATAAAAAGGGTCTGGGCTCCTTGGATGAGCTGGTATTATGGACCACAAAAATGCTGGAGATAGATGAAAATGTACAAACATGCTGAAAATAATTAGACCATTATTTCATATTAAGATATCGTAGAATTATATGATAATTGTATCACTAAGCAGAAAATTGTTCTAACATTTTAGGAACTGTTTCCTTTTTGGTTTTATCTTTTCCTTGACAAGAACATTTAATGCAAAATTAAAGTGTGGAGAAGGGGGGAGCAGAGAATATGATTTTGTGGCCTCTTTAGCTCAGATGACAGTCACTGGCTTGCTTATATTGGGGTGGAAAAGCATCAATATGGGGAGTAAACCAGCTTCTTTTGCTTTCCTCCAGTGCTGAGTCTGTCCATCTCAAATAACTTTCATTTTCTTGCTGATGAGTTAGACTTTACATATTTCTCTACCCTGTAAGTTTGTGTGTTCCTGTGTGTGCTTTTCTGGGAATGCAGCTGCAACGCCCAGAGTATCTGCAAGATGCTAGTGGACGTTTGGCCCCACGTGCAGTTGTGGGCAGGTGGTTTTCAGCATTGGACTTTAAGGCATCAATCAGAGTTTAAGTGCCAGGGAGCTATGCCCTCCTCAGCTCGGCCTCACAGGTCCCAGCCACACCAGTGAGAAGCGGGCTCTCAAAAGCAGGCTAATGGGTTTATTAGCTCATATTTCTCCTCACAAAGTGTCTCTGTGGCCCCACCTCGTCCATCTCCCTGTATCCTATTAGAGAGATATATTTCTTTCTCCACCATCCGAGAGGGTGGTTTCCTTGACTGTAAAGGAACTGGGTGTTGCAGCTTGCTGGGGAGCAATCATTCTCAGGAGGCAAGAAAGAGGGGGGACACTCTTGTATGAGTATCCTGCCCTCGCCACTGCAGCATGCAGCAGGTAAAGAAACACCATGGGCTCTTGAAGTCCCAATTCTTCGTGGGGAATGGGCTCTTAGTTGAGGATTTAAGGGCAGATTTCATACATTAGGGAAAGGTTTATTTCCTGGTGCTCTGCAGGTGGTGCATGGTGTGAAGCACCAGGAACAGGGGTGTTTGCCTTGTATTAGGCTGCAGAAGGTGTTGGGTCAGGAAGACCTGCTCTTCAAGATAGAGTGACCTGCTGTTGCTCACCTTTTGGATGGGAGTCCCCCGCATTCGAGTAAAAAACTGCAGGTTTTGCAAGCCCAGTGCTGCTCAGCTTATTGCAGGAGAGACCCAATGCTGTGCAGCAGCACATCCCTTGCTCCTTTCCCCCAGAATGGCCACCACTCTGCAGTGGGGCTGCTGATGGCTCCATTTGTCAGCAGCTTAATAAATCCACCCCATTTAATTGGCCTGGCACTAAAGGACACAACTTTATGCCAGATACTTTCCTTTTTTCTGCTCAATGACATAGGCAATGCCATTTGCTGTTGTTTAAATATTTTATTGCATTTTGGAGGGGGGGTTGTTACAATGATGATGCAATAGCATTTGAGTACAATGTTGTACAGGGTAACTCTGAGTGTATCAGTCATTAAATATATAGGTGGCTACACTGCCTCAAATGTACTATTCATCGCATCTGGAAATCTGCAGTCTGCCTGGATAACTAACATTACACAATTCTTTCCACCCTCAAGGAGATGTGATTAAATAATAGCAAAAATTTATGAGGCATTTTTCATCCCAGAGTTTCCTTATCTTCTTCATTAAGTAATAAGGATACAACAGATAAGAGATGAGTAACCCATGGGATGCAGAATTTATGCTGTGTTTTACTGCCCAGCAGTTTCCCATCCTGAATAAAGAGGGTTTTAGTGCAGTGTCAGTCCAGAGAGGGGCATGCAGCCTAGTCAAAGTAGATGCCCTGGACTGAATTGGGTCAAATACTTGAAAGCAATTGCCTTGAGATCAGATTTTTGCCTGCTGGGCATGGAACAGGTCCTTCTTACCCTAGAAACAAAAAAAACTTCTCAGTGAGAAAAAACTGCTTTTACCATGGAATCATTAAGGTTGGAAAAGACCTCCAAGATCTTCTGGTCCAACCCTGCCCCCACCATCAATATTGCCCACTAAAACATGCCTCTAAGTACCACCACATCCAACCTTTCCTTAAACATCCCCAGGGATGGTAATTCCACCACCTCCCTGGGCAACCCACTCTGGTGCCTAACCATGCTTTATGTGAGGACTGCATCACAACAGCATGAATGCAAAAATGCCACTCCTCCAGCAGGTTTAGACAGCAAAACCCAGCCCACCTGCCTCATCTTGTCATTCTGGCCTCAAATGCCACATATCTGGATGATGTCTGAGGATGCTAGCCTGTCCTCAGACCCAAGTGATGCTCAACACTCTGGAAAGTATCTTCATCAAGCAGGAGGCTGCAGGTTTCTCACAGGCATTTCCCCGCAGCACCAATGCAGCGCAGCAGCTTTGCATTTTGACAGCAATTCCATGTTTCCTTCAAGCACTATTAAAAAGGACAAGTTAGCCACAGGCAAACAGTGACCTGAATTACGCCAGCAGCTTTGCGATCTCCCATGCCTTTCCGAACAGCACTCCTCATGATTCAAATGCCATGGCCATGTTTGGTTTGAAAAGCCAAATGCAGACAAAACAGGATCAACCCCCAGTTATTTGCAGAAGGCTAGTAAGGAGGCATAAGGCTCCCTCCTGCATTCATCACATTTGCTGATAGTGCCCAGGTAGGATGGAAGAAAAGGACCCAAAGCACCCTGTTGGGAGAATTTGTGCTGGTGCTGTTATTTGAAGCATCTGTAGGACCTCATTAACTACTGCCTAAAGAAAGTGATTAGTCCTGGCACTGGTTTATAGCTGGGGAATGAAGGTGGGAAATACAGGGTTAATGACCCATGAGAGCTGTTGCACTTACTGCATTTGTGAGTCTCACTGCACCACTGAAGTGTTAAGAATACATTAAGAAATCTATCAAATAAGTGAAATATCTTACCCGAGGCCCTCAAACTCCTATGGTAGCTTGTGCCAGCACCCACCCTGCAGATGAGCACTGTGATCACCTCAGAGGCATGTCTAAAACCTGAGTCTCCTACACCTCCCAGCCACCAAACTGTTCAAACTGTTGCTGTTTCATCAGTTACACATTTATTGCCACAGGGATTTTAAGCCCCCTCCTCTTTCCAAAGGAGGATGTAATTTATTTTTTGACAGGCTGAATTAATATCTAATGAGCAATGGGGAATTAATTCTGTCAGACCAGAGACTACGTCTGGGAGCAGGGACATAAAGCATCTTTGATGAGTGACCCCTAACCTTGTCCATCCCCAGCCCCCTGCTTTCTAGCCCCGGCTGGGAAATCAAGGCTTCAAGCCAGCCCTGTGCTGGGTCTCCAGTGGCTTTGTAGAGTTTTTGTAGTGTTCAACTGTGCTTGATTTTTTGAGAATGCAATAAGCTGCTTCTGTTATTGCTAGCTGGCATGTAGGAAATGGCACAGGGCAGCTGCTGCAGGGCTGGCCCCAGCTTGCCCCTTCAGGCCCACTTCACTCCCCCTTGCTCTTCATCTTCCAAATTACATCCCAGCAGAGCAAGACTACACATTGTCAGGCATAAATCAAAGTTCTGCCCTGCACCCCCCAGAAGACCATTAAGTCAAGATTAAAAAAAAAAAACACATGCTATATTAGGGTGTAAATGACTAATTAATCTGTCTGTGCACTGATGTAATTTGTCCTCTCCAGAGGGTTTCTTTCTGCATTAATTGCCTCTTAGGGAAGGCACTGGGTCACTGAGCTGGCGAATATATTCCTGGTATTCAGCTGGTTCATCCAACCTGGGAGTTCAAGCTTGCAAGCTGTAAATAATTTTCCGAGCCAATTTTTCTGCTGCAAATAATATGGGGTTGGGGAGATATTAACAGGTCTCAGCTGCAGGCTAGCAATTTTAATAGCCACAGAGGTGAATGAAGGTTTGCAGATTTGATA
The DNA here is from genome assembly GCF_964211835.1 of Anser anser. Taxonomy (NCBI): domain Eukaryota; kingdom Metazoa; phylum Chordata; class Aves; order Anseriformes; family Anatidae; genus Anser; species Anser anser. The sequence goes on from NC_139747.1 coordinate 6,136,426, forward strand.
CTTACTCTGCGGCTCCTGCTGGCAAATTGATGGATCTTGAGATGCCTAATGTAATTTAAGCCATTTGGAGAAGAAAAAAAAGTGGGGGGAGAGGGAGGGGAATGTAAATAAGATTCCAGTTTGATTGCCTAGCCCTGCTTGCTGGTCTGGCAGCATTAGTGCTGGTGAACATAGGAGAGGGGGGTATCTTAGTGAGCAAAAGCAGCAACTTGGCTGAGGAGCTACAGGAGGTTGGTCCCACTGTATGTCATTTTTATAGCTGGTTTAGAGTGAAGACACTTTGCAGAAGAAGGGAAATTGCTTTGTATTAACTACCTCAACTGCTGCCCTGTCCGAACTCTGACTTCGTGGCATGGTTGTCACCCTTCTCATTGTCCATTCCCAGGCACTGTATGTTCTGTCTGCAGTGTTTTTGTTTATGCTCACTTAAATCTTTGAGACTAGAGATGATTTTTTTTCTGATTCTGCAGACAATCCAGGATTCTAACCTTCTGCTGTATTCCTGGTCATCTGTCATCAAGGAAACTCATTCCTCCTTCAGAAGTTTGCTAACAGTGCAGGCAAATGGTGGTGCTCCGAAATTAATCTGGGTTCCACGGAGAGAGAAAACGTGAACTGTTTGTCTAAAGTTGCTCCCTCCTATTCTCCATAGATATTTCAACAGCCTCTTAGGGATGTCCAGAGGTGGTTTATTTGTTTGTTTTCATTTGCTCAATGTGTGGCAGCAAATTAGCTTGGACTCAGCATGGGCACTTTTCCTAGTTTCTCCTGGGACAGAGTTTTGTTTTCTTCCCAGTAGCTGGTACGTGGGCTACTAAGATGGTGAAGGGCCTAGAGCGGAAGACGTATGAGGAGTGGCTGAGGTCACTTGGCCTGTTCAGCCCAGAAAAGAGGAGGCTGAGGGGAGACCTCATCGCAGTCTACAGCTTCCTCAAAAGGGGGAGTGGAGGGGCAGGCGCCGATCTATTCTCCTTAGTCACCAGCAATAGGACCCGAGGGAATGGTGTCAAGCTGAGGCAGGGGAGGTTCAGGCTGGATATCAGGAAGAGGTTCTTCTCTGAGAGGGTTGTCGCACACTGGCACAGGCTCCCCAGTGAAGTAGTCACAGCACCAAGCTTGTCAGAGTTTAAGAAGCATTTGGACTGTGCACGTAGTCACATGGTCTAAAATTTTGGGTAGACCTGTGTGGTGCCAGGAGTTGGACTCGATGATCCTTATGGGTCCCTTGCAACTCAGGATATTCTATGATTCTATGTGCCGTGTCTTGGATTTAGGAGCAACATAATGTTGATAATGCAGTGATGTTCTAGCTGTTGCAGGGCAGTGCTTACACTCAGGTAAGGACTTTTCTGCTTCTCCTACCACCCTGCCAGTGAGAAGAATGGGGGTGCACAAGAAGCTGGGAGGGGACACAGCCAGGACAGCTGGCCCAAACTACCAAACGGATATTCCATACCAGACCATGTCATGCGGGACAATTAATAGGGGGTGGCTGGCTGGGGTGGGGAAGACCACTGCTTGAGGATGAGCTAGGCACTGGTCAGCAGGTGGTGAGCAATTGTGCTGGGCATCACATGCTTTGTACATTCTGCTGTTATTATCATCATTATTACTATTTCTCTTCCTTTTTCTGTCCTATTAAACCATCTTTATCTCAACCCATGAGCTTTTACTTTTTTCCCCTCCCAGCTCTCTCCCTCATCCCACTGGGGGGGTGATGGGGGAGGTGAGCGAATGGCTGTGTGGTGTTTACTGGTCATGAAACTAATTTGGTATTGGTACTCAGCATTGCCATCACCTTCATACTTCAGAAACCACCTTTCGAAAACTGCTAATAATTACACTTTTTCTACTGAGGGAGCCAATCTATGAGGGGGACAGAGAGGACGTTTTTCCCCACTTCTTCCCTCTCCCTCTCTTTCACCTTCCCCTTTTTCTCCAGGATAGTTACAATAGCTCTTCAAAACTCTAAATATCCTTGGGATGTTCAAACCAGCATGTTCCTATTGTTACATCTCCTGAATGTATTTCAAGTTTAGTTTAAGGTTAAACAACCACGTAAGAATGCCATCCAGAGATCTGGCCCGGGGCAGGACAGTTACGAGTGGCAGGGAGGGCGGGAGGATATGGGCAGGCACCTATAGTAGCAGGCACCTCTAGTGCTTTGGAACTTCACACCTGACCAAGTGCAGAATCCTAGAAAACCGGCAAAATGCTTGAAAAAGGTGTGTCATCACCCTGACAATTCCAAAGAGACACAAATCACTGCAACACGCTGGGGCTTGGCCTACACTTACCAAGCTGTAATCAACACCAATCCAACCCCTGTGACATGCCCCATGGCTGGGCCAGAGAACCACCCTGTGCCAGTGTCAGTCACCCCATATGCAAAACAAAACAATGGATGAGGAAGTCAGGTCATTTAGAAAGGAAAGGAACTCCTACTCAAATAGGGGAGAAGGAAGAAGACAATGAGGCAGGCTACCCCAGCATAGGGCCATCACAGGGAACAGGAGGATGAAGAGAAAGAAAATCAGCAGTAACCACCCAATCCCTATCCCTGGGTGAGCTGCGATATATGCAAAGACTTTCCAGCCATTGTCCAGGCAAGCACATTGTCCCCTGGCTGCTGCAATGCTGGGATTTTAGGGCTGGTAGCCTGGAATTAGAGGTCAGGGAAGCCAAGCAGCTGGGATCCCTCTCTAGGGAAGGGGGCACTGAGAAAGCCATTGGAAATGGGGCACAAGCCCTCAGCCTCTGCAGGCGGCTCCTGTCAGGTGTGAAGGAAAGGGATCCCTTCAAGGAAGACGTTGTGGGGTTGCTGAGGCTCGAAGAACAGCAGATGCTGACTGCTATCACAATGCTGCACCAGCGGCAATATCGCACCCACCGAGACTCCCTGATTCCCATCCATAAGCTGAGTCATTGACTGGAGAGCCAAGGAGTGATCAGCAAGACTCACTCAGTCTTTATCCTTCCCATATGGCCAATGAAGAGTGGAGACTAACGGGAGACTATCGTTACTTGAATGAAGTCACGCCACAGCTGAGTGCTGCCATGCCAGACATGCTAGAACTTCCATACAAACTGGAGTCAAAGGCAGCCCTATGGGATGCCACAACCAATATTGCTAATGCATTTTTCTCCATCCCTTTGGCAGCAGAGTACAGGCCCCAGTTTGCTTTCACTTGCAGGGGCGTCCAGTCCACCTGGAATCAACTGTTCCAGGGGTGGAAACAGCCCTACCATTTGCCATGGAGCGATCCAGACTGTACCAGAACAGGGGGAAGCTCCTGAGCAGCTGCAATACATCGATGGCATTATTTTGAGGGGCAGCTCAGCAGAGAAAGTTTTTCGAAAAGTGAAGTAAGAGAGTCCAAGTCCTTCTGAAAGATGGTTTTGCCATAAAACAAAGTAAGGTCAAGGGACCTGCATAGGAGATCCAGTTTTTAGGAACAAAATGGATGATGGGCATGGTCAGATCCCATGATGTGATCAACAAAAGAACAGCTATGTATCCACCAAAAGCAAAAAGGAAACACAAGCTTTTTAGGTGTTGTGGGTTTTTGTAATTCCAAATTACCATCTGATTGTAATCCCTGTCTATGAAGTGACCCAGAAGAAGAAGGATTTTAAGTGAGGCCCTGAGCAATAACAAGCCTTTGAACAAATTAAATGGGAGATTGTTCATGCAGTAGCCCTTGGGCCAGTTCTGGCAGGAGGAGATGCAAACAATGTGCTCTACGCCACAAATGCAGAGAATGGCCCCAGCTGGACCTGCTGGCAGTAAGCCAGAAGGAGACTTGAGGTTGACCCCTAGGGTTTTGGAGTTGGGGATACAGAGGAGCTGAGGCCTGCTATCCTCCAAGTGAAAAAGCAGCACATGAAGGGGTTCAAGCTGCTTTGGAAGTGGCTGGTACTGAAGCACAGCTCCTCTTGGCAGCCCACCTGCCGGTGCTGGGCTGGATGTTCAAAGAGAGGGTCCCCTCTACACATTTAGCAAAAGCCACCTTGTTAGTCAACAGAAGGGGAGCTGCCAACCCAGCCGGCCCTGCCCAGTCCCACCTCTTACGTACTGCAGAAGGAGATAAAGTCCCTGTGGTGCACATAAAGGATGTGCTGAGGAAGACAGCCTGGGTTATTCAAACCTCAGGCAAAGGCAAACCCATCCGTGGGACTGCTTTTGCTCAAGGACCTGAGTGCACTGATATGCTTGACAGCAAAGCACGTATCATACTGTCTAGTGCCAAATCAAGCTGCCTGGCCTCCAGTTCTGCAGGATGCTGAGACGCAGCATCATGGTTTTTCCTGAGCAGACAATACCAGCTGCCAACCTTGACTTCTGAATTTCCTGCCATTGTTGCAGGGGTCAGAATAGTGCTTGGTATAAAATTAATTTTATATTATTTTTTTTCCCTGGGTGGTTGTGCCCAGTCTGAAATAGGTCCTGGTAAAACAGCAGTCCTAGGTTCAAGGAAAAGCCTTTTTCTTGCACAAATCCATGGCAGGCCTTGCAAAAAAGCCACTGGGAGAATCAAACCCACTTCCCTTCTTGTTCTCTCACAGATGCTGTTACAGCTGTGCTGAGTCTTTCAAAGGTGATTTTGTACCTTCTGGTGAGGACATTCTGGAAACTGCTTGCAGAAAGCAAAAGTGGAGATGATTTAGGTGAGCAATCTGCACCTGATGCTCCTCTGAGCCTTCAGGTTACGTATTCAGCTGCTGTGATAGATGGCTTAATACACCTTGGGAAACATAAAGCACATTCAGTTCTGTATTTCTATTTTTTGGTGAAAATCAGAACCCCAGTCATTTCAGATACTGTGCATATAACTCATTTTGCTGAGCCTTCGTGGCTCTGTTACTCTTACAGAGAGTACTGAAGTGAAGCACTTGCTTTCCATGTTACCACACCACTTATGTTGCTTGCCATGTTATTTTTTTTTTTCTTTTTGGGTCCCTGGAACAAGTTCCTGCATCTAACACATTTAATTACTATTGTCAGGTCTCAGGCACAGGAAAACAGGCCATTTTCCAGCACTTAGAGATGCTGCATGCTCCATGCCTAAGGGTCAGAAAACAGGCTTTGCTGCCTCCATTCCCAAATTTCCCACCTCCCTCAAAATCTGGGGCCAAGAAATGCAGGAGGGAGCTCTGTGCAGGCAGATGGGACAGTATTTGTACACCAAGGCTGCAGCTTCTTTTGGCTCCTACTTGGCAGGTGAGCCAGGCCTGCATGCATGAGTTTTGCAGTCCACCCATGGGAAAACCCAGCCTCTGTTGAGGGATTGCACATATAAGAAGAAACCTGGAAATGCCAATTCCCCCCAGAATTCAGCCCCGGGCTCCTGGACCTGCCTTTGCTCCCCATTTTCCTCATTGTCCCCTAGCTTCCCTTGTCATATTTGCTTTTGCAGTTGTTCAGGGATGCAGACTGAAAGCTAAAGGCAAGCTGAAAATAAAAATAAATAAATAAATAATAAAAATGAAAAAATCATCTGCCTAATTCATCCTAACCTGAAAGGGAATTTGCCCACTGATCCCCAACATCCTTAAAACAGACAGTCCTGAAACAGAGCCAGCAACACCATCAGGTGGGAACAGAGCCATTCTGGTAGCATTCCTCTTTTTATTTATCACTGCTTTTGTTTTCCTCATATCTCCAGTACCAGAGCTTTGCTATGTCCAACTGATTTTGGGGAGAGGTAGGCTCACAGGCTTATAACCACGCCACAGCAAAACAAAACCTGAGCCTGTTTTTAACGACCATCATCCATCTCAAGCTCCGTTTTCCAAGCTGTTAGTGTGTGACTTAAGGCAGCACTGTAGCTTCTTGCTGGGATATATCTGTGCCAGCTTGTGCAGTACTTACACTTCAGCTCAAAATGTGCTGGCATATGGTAGTGCAAATCCCCCCCCCCCCCCAAAGCGGAAATGTGTTTTACTCCCTGGAAAGTAGTACCAAAAAGAGGTATTGCAGAGCAGAGCTGTCTTTGGGGAAATATGCTGCACTGGAAAATGTGTTGTGCTGGTATTCAAGAGGGAATTGCAAAGCTGCTTGGATGTATCAATTTATAACTAGTGCTAGTATGAAAAAGCCATGAAATCCAAGATTGGGAGATTGGGTGGAGGAAGTGAGGGAGTTGCCTACCAGAGATGCTTGGAGGAAGCCTTGGCATGGCTACTTCATGTCTGTCAACCTCTGCTCCTTCCCTTTGAGGTGACAAATGCAACATCCCTTGTGCCACTGCACCCTACCAAGTGCTGCTGAACTTTCTATCCTGTAAAACTGCAAGTGGGATCTCGCTCTACCAGCAGTCCCCAGCCCGTCAGTAGCACCCAGACAGGTGTCAGTAAAAGGAAAAGCAACTAAATATGCTGGCTACAGCCAAATGAGATGAATCCATGGCATCTCCCTCCCCTTTGACTCACAGTAACAAAATCAAAGCAGTTTTGCAAGATTCTGCAGCTGGGAGGGAACATGATGACAGGCAATGCAACAACACACACCTGCCAAGTTGAGACGCCTTTCCCAAGCTCAAGCATCTCTCAGAGGCTCCTTAGGCAACCAAGATCAAGCAATGGGAAACACCTCCTGCAGTACAGCGGCACAAGTTCAACACATGTATTTAGTGCCCCGAGGTGATGTCTTTTTGTGCCAAATATCAAGTTTGCTTTTAAATGAGAATGTTGGGGAAAGAATGGACAGCTCTGGAGAGAAGCTGGGAAGGGAAGGGAAGGGAAAGGACAGAGCAATGCTACAAACGCACACCCAATTACACACTACCAACATGCCTTCTCTTGAGCTCCTTTTGCAGAGCAGACAAAGAATTCCCTGAGCCCCCCAGAGACAGGGTGAGGAGAGTGCTTTTTTCAAGCACCCTTACCAAAATGAGCTGTATTTTAACTGCAGTGTTCTTCTACAGCCAGAGATCAGCCGGAGCTAAGCACAGCACCCAGGTAGAGGCAGATCTGCAGAGCAGCACCCTGCAGGGTGCAGGGAGGGTTTGGGGTTTGATGCTCGGAGCTCACCTGTCCAGGGCGATGGCTGTCATGGAGTAGATGCTGGCAAACACAGCAGCAATGGGGAAGAAGTTGTGAAACTTGCAGTATATCAGACCGTAGTACCACTCATTGTGGATGGCGTAGGTGAAATTCACCACTGTGTTGAAGGCAGACATGGAGGCTTCAGCAAAAGCCAGGTTCACCAAGAAGTAGTTGGTGACAGTGCGCATCCTCTTGTGAGCCAGGATGATCCACATCACCACCACGTTCCCCACCACTGACACCACCACGATGAGGGCGTAGGCAACAGCCCACAGAGCCACCTGCCACAGGGGCTGAATGAACTGGTTGGTAGAAGAATCATTCAGGGTGGTGTTGAACAGCCACTGGTGCTTCAGCTCTGCTTCCAGCGGCACAACGTTATCCATTGCGATGTGGTGCGCCAGCCCAGGCGCAGGGATGCCTTGAGGCACAGCACCCTCCTGCTTTAGGGTGCAGTAGCTCAGGGTGCGAGTATGCTTCGGGGCACTGGTCTGTCCTGGTTAGGCCACCGCAGATCAGGGAATGCAGCACGTTTGGGGTGCAAGCGCCTCCTGGTTCATAGCGCAGCCACTTTGGGGTTGAGAACCCTCCCGGCTCCGCGCGCGGTTGCTTTGGGGTGCGCAGCTGGTGGAGGCTGCGGCTCCCTCCCGCCTCCGGGTGCGGCTGCAGCGGGGCGGCCGGCCACGGCAGGGCGACGCCGCTTTCGGGGCACAGCGGCCATGCAGCCGCTACCTCCGCGAGCTCCCGGGGCTCGGCAGGGGCTCGGCAGGGGCTCGGCCGGCGACGCGGGGCTCCTCCCGGGCCGCGGCTCCCCCCGCCCCGGCCGCAGCCGCTGCCGCGGAGCCGAGGCGCGGCCCCGGCTTTTATGGGCGGCGCGGGCGGCGCCAGCGAGCGCTGAGCGGAGCCGGAGCCGGAGCCGGAGCCCGGAGCCCTCCCCCAGCCCCCCCTCCGCTCCGCCCAGGCTTCTCGCAGCCTCTCTGCAGCTGCTTTGCCCCCTCAATCCCCCTGCTCTTGAGTTCGTGCTGAGGGGCTGACGGGCGTCGGGGTCGAGCCCGCCTGAAGCGAGCTGCGGTTCGTCTCTACAAAGTCGCTCGGAGTTTTAAACGTGCCTTGAGGCGTAAAGCTTGCATGCAGCCTTTCCCATGTTACAGCTGCGGTGTTTGCCCGGTCAGTTCTATGCTGTGGATGGTGAATGCTTTGCATCCCCTACGAGAAAAGCAAACGCTTGACTTCTGCCTAGGAAAGGGCACTAACAGCTTCCTCCCAGTGCAAACGGGATGTTTCATTTTGTGCCCCTTCCCTAATACAGCTGCAAAGCAAGTAAATACAGCTTCTGTCAGGCTGGCGAAGCCTTCTGTGCAAAGGAGTCTTTTGTAGTTGAAATCCAATTAAGCTGCAAACAGATTCACACCCTCCTATAGTCCAGGTTTGTGATAGCCACCAGAAGGGTGATTTTAACTTACTCATCCAGTATTGTATTATTGCCAAGTATGGGCAAAAAAACAATTGTGTTGTTGCCTGCTAGAAGATCTGTCTTTCCCTTGGGATGCACCAATGCAATGAAGAGAAAAATCCCTTATGAAAGCTGAGCACGTCCTTCTGGTTTGCTAAAGGATCCTCCCAGCTTGCATTTTCAGGATGCAGACTCCAAAATTGGTGGATGAGGAGCGCTGAGTTGGACATGTCCAGTTGAGGAACCCCTCCCAGGTAAAGCTGCAACTCACCAAACACTGGGAAAAATTGGGTTTGAATTGCCCAACAGAGCTCTGTACATGTCAAGGGAGGATGCACGGCTCTTAAGCAAGAGCAAGCACAAAGGACTTGGGGTTGGAACTAGATGATCTTTGAGGTCCCTTCCAACCCAAGCCATTCTGTGATTCTATGATGCTGAAAATCTTTAGTCCTTAACACCAGGTAAGTAGTTTAAGTGGGACTGAGCTTTTTAAAACTAGGATGGGTGAATGGGGAGATATATTTCAACCAGGGCTTCTGCATTTCCAGCAGCCCTGGGAGCCAGGGCTGCCTGAGAGACCACAGTGGGGTCCAGTGCAGCAAAGCGCTCTTCTTGTATCTGGATGCTCATGGACCACTCGATGGCAGCATTGCTTAAAACTGCAGCAGAGGAATGGGTGAGCAACCTGTCAGGGCCTGGGAAGGCTGGCTAGTGATGGTATTTCCAACCCTCCCCTTCATTTGCGTTCCAACCCTCCCCTTCACCGAAGTGCATTGCTGTGAATATGGCTAAACCCGAGGAGGGGCGCCCTGGCAGGAGGGGACAATGTTAGAAGTCATCTCAGCCCACCTTAGCAAACCCTTTCCCATTCCAGGAGACCCTTTACAACTTCTTCAAATCCCCTTACCTGCTCCAAGATGGTAACATTACCCCAAAGACCACTGCAGAACAGAGAGAGATCACATCCATGTCCCTTCCTCAGCTTTCCCATTAGGAAAAAGGGGGCAATGCCTTTGCACATTCATGTTGGAAAGAACTAGCTGTTTTTTCTTGTGCTGCTGCCATGCAAGGAATTGAAATGCAACCTGACATCTTGACTAAAGCAGGCTGTGGAAGGGGCATGTGTGTATTGAAATGTTCAGGCCACTGGGGGATTTTCTTTCTTTGTTCCAGAAGAGATTGCAATGGGAAAAAAAAAAAAAAAAAAGAAAGAAAACCCACATGAGGGAGAGCAGATGAATTTATTACTTGGCAAAAACAAACAGAATATTGCAAACTTGTGACAACTAATTAATGCTTGCAGGTCCCTGTGAAGAAGCCAGCGCTATTCTTGGTGTGAATGTACTGGACTATTCCAACAAGCCCCCACCTTCCTTTTCCCATGAAACCATGTATACCTTCACATGTTTCCGGCCCTTTCAGAGCAAAGAAAAGGGCTTTGTAATTGTCTGATGGAGAAAACCTTGACTTTTCCTGTTATGTTTTTCAGGAGGACAGGAACCTCCTTGACTATAGGTTTCCCAGCAGAGTCCCCTGGGCCAGCATAACAATGTTGCTCACATACAAAGCGCAGTTATCTGGGAGGAAAAACTAGCTTCATCGTTAACGAAACCATCAGAGTTGGTCTTTTTGCAGCCTCTACAGTTTCAGCTCCTCCACCCACCCTGGCCAAGGGGTTGGACCCTGTCTCCCCATTGTACAAAGCCAGGTGCAAGTGACACCAGTGGCGGATTCAAGACTTGCTCTTTCCCAGAAACATGGCTGCTGGTCCTAAGCACCAAACTGGGCAGCAAATTGCAGGCTGCTGACAGAGGCATTTGCATGGTTTCTTGCTTGGGTAAAAAACGTGCAGGCAGATCAAGCTGTGTTTTAGATTTTGCGTATGGCACCAGTGGGGGATAGCAAGCTTGCACCCAGCAAGGCAATAACATCTTTTCCTAAAACATCTGGATTTAGAAGGGAACATCTACCCTGGTTTATCCCTCAAGCAGTGGAGGAATGTGTCTCATCCTTAAGCCAATGTGCACACAGAGGAGACAGCAAGGAGCTGCACAAGCCATTTTCCGTGGCACCAAGTGGTGCCTGGATACTCATCTGTCCCTCAGCAGAAATAACTCACTTTGCCAAGCAACTACTCATTATTAGTTTGGAGATCTTACCATCTAAAAGCCTCACAAACAAGCTGCTTCCTGCAAGTGGTTTGCACATAAGTATGTGAGCAAGTGAGCTCTTCTCCAATTTCCCTACCTTATCCATGATAATGTTGCCTTGGCTTTAAATTGAGCACAGCTCCCTCTCTATTTTTGAGGCCACGTTTTGCAAATGGTTGGTGTTTCCCAGGCTGGGGCTTTTCTTTGTTTTGTTTAATGAGTGCTCTTCCTGCACCTAGATAGCTCTGTGCTTAACGCCTTGGAGACTAAAGAACAGGGGTGGACGGAGCCTTTGCTAAATGTAAGTTTTATTTTATTATTATTTTTTTTAGTAGGGCGTATGTGAAGCCTACTTGTTTGGAGTGGCTTTAGCTGGGGGAGAGCGGGTTTATTCCCCTGGAGATGAAAGACTGTGCTTGGGTGAGGTGAACTGGGTGTGAGTCTGTTTAAGGCAGCACTGCAGAAACATGAAATGTTCTAAAAGCTCTTCAGAGCAGTTTTTTACATTTCCTGACTTTACAAAATTAGTGTGTTAAATGGTATCCTTAGACATGAGGATTCTGGGGATGTTTTTGGATGCTTGTGGGTTAAGTCACCGCCTGCCTTTGCTAGAACTGCATTGCACAGTGGCAATCAGCAACGTAGCTCTTAAGCAGGTGAATAAGAAGTGATTTGTGCTTTTTGGGTGCTGCTGGAGCTTCCATAGCCTCCCAGGCCAGCGGAGCTCCTGCTTGTGGATTTAAGCCCCTACATGGGCTGTAAAAGTGCTTAAAGCTGCTGCATTGCATCATTTCCATTGCAATAGAGCCTTTGTGCAACTGCAATATCTCCGGGCTTCAGAAGCAAGACAAGAAAAGGAAAGATGGGGTGGTGGTGTATTCGTAGAGTTCCGTGTAAGGTCACTGAGGAGCCCAGAGGCTGTAGTGATGGGCAAAACACACCAAACCATGCTCGAGCTTTGTACAGCCACCAAAATCAGAGCCTTAACAAACACAAGTATGGGGAAATGGCCAGCATAGAAAGTCATGAACCGGGGGAGCAGTGGCCGGGTAAGAAAACATCCTGAGGAGTCAAAGATGTGCCCAGGGCTAAGCAGCAGGGGATGGTTTTAAAACCCTACCTTATGATGTAGTCAACCCACCCATACCACTGACTACTGACGCCTGCAGTAGTCCTCAATTCTGGAGAGGAAGAGGAGAAAATAACTGGAATTATACAAAACAACAAAAGAAAAAACAATAGCAAAATAAATTACAACGCTTTATTTACTGCTATGCAGTATGTGACACTGAGATAAGCAGAAGGAGGAGAAGGCTGTGCTGTCTAGGGGGGGACTGGTAACAGGTTACTAGAAGAGCCATCAGAAACTAATACTGATGAGGCTTGCTTTATCTGTGAATGCCGTTACTGAAATGCCATCTACCTGGGGGCTGCTGAGCAGACCTCTCCCAGCTTCTGGCAATTATTTGCTGGTTTAATCCAGCATGTGTCATTTTGCTATTTAATTTAAATTCAGGACCTCACCAGAAATATCTAAAGTGTTTCCTGCTGGAACTTCTTTTCAATTTAGCTTCCCACATCCCTAAAAGATGCTGGGGGTGGTATGCTGCAGGGTTCATTCATCTCCAACTCTTCATTTGCCTTTTTTCTTTATTTTCCGTGTCAGGTGAAAGAAGGTTCAAACCCAGGCTTAATATTAATTATTATTTCAGGGTTGACATGTCCAACCTAAGCAAGCTTTGGATGCGGGAATGTGGGTGAATAATCCAGCTTTGTGTTCTTCAAAAAGTCTTTGTGGAAGTTTAAAAGCCTTTTCCTCTGCCCCATGCAAAATGTCTCTGCTTTGAACTTTGGAGCTGGCAGCAGTAGTGTGGGACTGCAGGACTTTGACTCCAGGCAGGATTTAGGGTGTGAAGCATTTACTCATGCCTGGGGCTAACTCCTACCAGCCTTGCATCAAAGGAGCTGGCTCATTTTGGAGTGACAATTTGCTATGAAATCTGTAACATTATCTCCATGTATTAGTGAGTTATGGAGAGAAATCCAGAGGGGAAGGAGAGGACGGAAGGCTTGCCCTTCACCCTTCTCTGTTTGCTGGTGACATTTTTCAAGGGATAAGTGGGATCAAAAATAGTCTGTGTGCAGTTTGCGGGGTGAGGAAGGTGGAGCTGGTGCTGCTTTTGCAGATGCCCCAGTATGCAAAGCCTGGCCAGTCTGCTTCTGGGTCTTTTGTCCCAAATTGAAAAGGCAATTCCCTGTGGAAAGAAGTGGAACCAGCATTTGTATGGCCCTGGGTGCTGGGCTCCTCCAGGCAGGTTGTGCCTCTCCCCAGCACCTTGCTTCTTAATTTCTGCCTCTTTTTCTCAGAGCCTCCTGCAGCTCTCTGACACATCATCAGCCTGAAATTGCTGAAGCCTGGTACAGGTGTCCTAGCAACGCTCCTCCTCACCTTGCAAGGGGTGGATGCTGATAAGCAAAGCATGCAAACTCTGGCTGTGGGCACCCCAGAGTGGACCTGCCCTGGAGGTATGCTTCCTGGGGGAGATGCATTTCCTCTTCTTTCTTCCCCAAAATCTTCTGGGAACTGGTAGGTTTGTTTTTTTTCCCACCTCTGTCATGTTGCATTCAAAACATATCTGGCTTTGCCTCTCTACCCTTGGGAAGTGGACTGCAGTGATAGTCACAATCCATGTGGGTCTTGAATGTGGGGTTTTGGACTTTAGAAGAGACTAGCCAACATTGTTGTGAATCAGGGCAGGTGAGGAGTCACAGGTGGCCAATGATAGATGAAACCAAACTCAGTGTCTGCTTGCTGTGCTGTCTACGGGCTCTTTGTAATTGTCTTCTCTTGGGTGTTTTCTCATGGTATTGGATCCTGGTTGTTCTGTTTTGCATTCGAAAGCTGGGAACTGTAGGCTTTCTGGATGGTTCAAAATCCTGTGTTTTCTCACCCTCTTCCTCCCCCTGCACCCAGGTTTCTTTCCTGAGGCCAAGCTCAAATGGAGAGTATGGAGATAGTTCCTCCAGGTTTGCTGCACCAGAAGTGCTCCTCCTTTTCCATAGGAGAAAACTGGGTTTTCCAAAGAAGGCTTTGGAGGACCTGTTCAGACATGCATCATTAAGTGGATGAACAACAATGTGAATTATGTAAAAATACCTCCAGGGAAGCCATTTCCAGGTTTTCCCTAGGATGATTGCTAACTGTTTGGGTGGCAAAGTCCCTGAAGGTCCTGAAGCTGGGCTGTTGGATGGTCAGGTCCCTGTCTTAGTGGCTTTGAGCATCTTCAAGGACAGCAGTTCCCCGCCGCACTGCGTCTCTGTTTGAGCACACTCATGTTACCTGGGGGAGGAATGGGGAAAAACCATAATACCCCATTGGATTTTTCCCTCTTTGCTGCTTTGCCATCAAGCTACCTGCCAGCATGTCATGATGCCTGAAGGTTGCTCCTGGGCTGGGGACTTCATGCAGTGGCCCACTGGCAGCCCAAAGTGCTTTGTTTTTGCAGGAAACCTGCCTGTGAAGGTTTGAAGTAGGTGGTAGGGATGAAGGCTCAGGTTGAGACTGACAGTGTACATGTGGAGAAGAAAGTTGAGGGGGAAAAAAAATATATATTTTTTTCCTTGCTGACATGGAAACAGCAACACCTAGCCCAGTGCCATGGAGCTGGGGAGGTACGGGAAGGTAAACTGAGAACGAATGCTTGCAATACTGAATGGAAAGAGTTTAATGCAAGTCTTGTGGCTTGCTGCTAGTTTGGCTCTGATTGATCTTGTAAACTGGGTGAATTTAACTGTAGGGTTGTAAAGTTTATTAATAATGTCCCTGTTTATTTATATGTAAAGTTTATTATTAATGTCCCTGGGGCTGGTGAGCCTTGGCAAGCCCAATCTAGATGACGGCTGCAGAGGAGTTTGGTCTGCAAATGCCTCTTGGTTATTGCAATGGTGCTGTCTTCGTGATATCTGTGGCTACAGAAGATCATCTCCTCCAGTGAAATCTGCTTTGCTAGCTGTTCTCCCTAGCTGTCAATGAATTAATGATCTGGCCCTAAACCAAACAGTAGCTAATTAAACTATTTTCAGTTCCCAGAACCACTTAATTCATTCTATTTGCAAGGATACAATATTAAGTGAGATTCAAATTGGCTTTTGCCAGAGCACTTGAGAGATGCTTCCTTGCAGAAGGCTATTTCTGTTCAAAACTTCAGCCTTCCAACCCCAAGGGCCAGAGAGTGAGCTGTGCTAATAAAAGCTGCACGAGATGCGTTTAGCTGAGGAGTACTGCTCTTTCTCATGGTCTTTTTTGTATATAAACCGCTGACTGTTTTTTTAAAGGCTGGGCTTCTTGTGATTTAGTTGTCTGCTATTGTTCTACCCCAAAACAACTGGAAAAAGTCCTCTTTCTTGGCAGATCCCTTCCCCACATGTATTTTGTTTCAAACTCACTCGCCTAGCTGGGATTTATCTCTCTTATTTTGTAGTGGAAATATTAAAGCTGCTGGAAAACAACCTTCCAGCAGATAAAGTGTGTTTTCTGTGCAGAGCTGCTAAAAAGGGGATTTTTGGTGTGTTCATCTTTAGTACTGGAGGTAATAGGTGATCTGAGAATGTGTGTCTTAAGGATGCTGTCCAGAAATTAAGGCTAAGCATCTTCAGACACTGGGGCTCAAGGAGGGTCAGAGCTTTGGGTGGGTTTGTATTGTGGAGCCTCTAATTGCCCAAGGAGTATTTTGGCACCCAGGTGTATTATTATTTGTGTTCTGTTACTATCCTGCAGGAAAATACTGTGTACACTTTCCCAAAGGAATTTTTTCCCCTCTTGTTTCCTTTTAATGGAGCCTGGTGCTTCTGATGTGCAAGGAGCACTGAAGCTTTTAGCAAACTGTACTGGGCTGCTGCATGTCCGTACCAGACCAGCTGTGCAAAACATACTTTACTGTGCAGCTGGGGAGCATGGCCTCACCTGCAGCCTCTGGCAAAAAAAAAAAAAAAAAAAAGGGGGAGAAACTCGAGGTTGACCTCTGGGGTTCTGGAGCTGGGGCTGTCGAGGATCAGAAGCCCATTACACCCCAACTGAAAAGGAGATACTAACAGCATATGAGGGAGTTCAAGCTGCTTCAGAAGTTGTGGCTACAGAAGCTCAGCTCCTCTTGGCACCACAGCTACCTGTGTTACATTGGATGTTCAAAGGGAAAATTCCCACTACACACCATGCAACTGATGCTATGTGGAGTAAGTGGGTAGTGTTAATTACGCAGCTGGCTCAAATGGGAAAACCTAACCGCCCAGGAATCCTGGAAGCGATCATGGACTGGCCAGAAGGCAGAGGTTTTGGAGTACCAACAGAAGAGGTAACTCATGCCAAAGAGGCACCACCATATAATGAGTTGCCAGAAGACAGAAAGCAGTATGTGTTGTTCACTGATGGATCCTGCCATGTGGTAGGAAACCATTGGAAATGGAAAGCTGCTGTGTGGAGTCCCACACGATGAGTTGTGGAGGCCATGGAAGGGAAGGCAAGTCGAGTCAGTATGCAGAAGTAAAAGCTACACAACTGTCCCTAGAGATTGCCAAAAGAGAAAAATGGCCAGTATTCTACCTCTACATTGACTCGTGGATGGTGGCAAATGCCCTGTGGGGGTGGCTGCAGCAATGGAAACAGAGCAACTGTCAGTGCAGAGGTAAACCTATCTGGGCTGTAACCCTGTAACCCAAGATATTGCTGCCCGGGTAGAAAACCTGGATGTAAGGGTAGATGCTCACATGCCCAAGAGTCACACTACTGAAGAGCATCAGAATAACGAAGAGGTGGATCGAGCTTCGAAAATTGAAGTGGCTCAGGTGGTCCTGGACTGGGGACGTAAGGGTGAGCTGCTTGTAGCTCAATGGGCCCATGAAACATCAGGACATCTGGGGAGGGATGTCACATACAGATGGGTTCGTGATCGAGGGGTGGACCTGACCACTGAGGCCATCACACAGGTTATCCATGAGTGTGAAACCTGTGCTGTGATCAAGAGAGCCATGAGGGTAAAATCTCCCTGGAATAGGGGGAGGTGGCTAAGGTTTTGATATGGTGAGGCCTGGCAAACTGACTATATCAGACCACTCCCACAAACGTGCCAAGGCAAATGGTACATACTATGGTAGAAGCAACTACTGAGTGGCTGGAAACACACCCCGTAAACCATGCCACCGCCCAAAATACTATCTTGGGCCTGGAAAGGCAAGTGCTGTGGCATAATGGTACACCAGAGAGAACTGAGTCCTACAATGGGAGTCATTTCCGAAACAATCTTGTTACTTCCTGGGCCAAGAGGCATGGCACTGAGTGGGTGTATCACATCCCTTATCACCCACAAGCCTCTGGGAAGGCTGACAGGTACAATGGACTGTTAAAAACCATGTTACAAGCATTGGGTGCTGGGACATGGAAACAATAGGACATAAATCTACCAGAAGCCACTTGGCTAGTTAACAACAGAGGGTCTGACAACCATCCTGGTCCTGCTGAAACAAAACCCCTACACATGGTGAGAGGAGCTAAAGTCCCTGTAGTGCATGTAGGGAAGTGGATGGGGAAGGCAGTGTGGGTCGCTCCTGCCTCGGGAAAAGGCAAACCCACTTGTGGGATTGTCTTCCCACAAGGACCGGGGTATACCTGGGGGGTCATGCAAAAGAATGGGGGATATCAGGTGCGTGCCTCAAGTAGATTTAACCCTGGGAGAAAACTAATCTGTAATCTAAGTTATATGTTGTAGGAAGACACTGCAGGATCAACGACAGGTCAAGTTTGCAAGGAACCAGGCAAGTGCAGCAACGACTCAAGCTAAGCTGGTGCTGGCGTCCAGAAATCCAACTCTGCCTGCCCTGACTGACCACTCTGTCAGATAAAGACTAAATCATCACCAGTTCTTATGAATGTTTTTGAGAAGGACCTATAGAATGAAAAGATGTACCTACCTATCAATCTGTTAAAGGGCAAGGATCAATGGTGATGAGAATACTTATATGCTGAAGTATGTGGGACCTGAGAGTGACACAAATGTTATGGAATAAGGGGTGGAGGTTGTACTGGGTCTGGCTGGGATGGAGTTAACTTTCCCTGCAGGAGCCCATACAGTGCTGTGCTGTGCTCTGCATGCGTAGCTAGAACAGCACTGGTATCACACCAGTGTGGTGTCTACTGCTGAGCAATACTGGCACAGCATCAGGACTCCCTCCAAGCCCCCCAGGAGTCAGCAGGCTGGGGGTGGGCAAAAGGTGAGGAAGGAACATCACCAGGGCAGCTGACCTAAACCAACCAAAGGGATATTCCATGCCATCTGATGTCACTCAGCAATAAAAGGTGGAAAAAGGAAGAATAGGGGAGGGGTGGGCTCCTGTTGTCAAAACGTCTGTCCTCCCGAACAACAGCTACATGCGCCGAGGCCCTGTTTCAAGGACGTGGTCAAGCATTGCTCGTTTGTGGGAAGTAGAGAGTAATTTCTTTCCTCTGCACTTCCACACAGCCTTTGCTTGTTGCTTTTTTCCTCTTTTCCCCTTTCCCTTTTTTCCCTTTAGTTAAATTGTTTAATTAATAATAATTTTTCCTTAATTATTATTTTTTCCTTTAATTAAATTATCCTTATCTCAACCCGTGAGCTGTTTCTCTCCTTGTCTTCTTCCCCTCCTCTTCCGAGGAGGGGGAGTGAGAGAGCGGTTGTGGTGGAGCTGCATAGCAAGGTAGAACAACCACACAAACCTGCAACATTCTTAGTCTAAAGACAGATGCAGCAGCTGGCAGGGCTGGGGGCAAAGCTTTGTGCTATCATGATTTGGATTGGACTGGTAGCGAAAGGTACACGTGCATGGGAAAGCCTTTCTATCCAGCTGAGCGTGAAGTGGATAGAAACTTTTCCATAAAGAAAAGTTACCCAAAGTACTTAGCATACACTAAACTATCCCCTGCCCTCCTGCTGGTTTCAGAAAGGAAACCCAGGAAGTAAAAAATCTATTTCAGCTGCAGTTGTTCTCTTCCTTCCTGTGCCCCTTCCCAAAATACAATTCATGTTGATGACTATAAATAGCTCCAGCCTCGAATTTGGTTAATGTTTTTATAAACACATCTAGAGATGTGTTGGCCAAATCGAATGAGAGTTGAGAGGTTTGGGTATGAAAGCTCTAGTGTTACAGTTCTTCAGTCAGTGAAAGAGGAAAAGAATAATTCCTGACAGCAGCTGATGGGGAGAGAGGTGTTAGCACTTGAATTGGCAATATGAAAGGTAAGGAGCCACTACAGGGCAGAAATGTCTCGAGCAGGAAAATCAAGTGGGCTTTTGCTACTGGAAATCAAATCATGGTTTTGGTTTGTTTGTTTGTTTTCCAAAATCACTTATTGGAAGAAAGAAGGAAATTGAGGTGATGCTTCAAAGGTGGAAAGGTCCGGTGCAGTAAATGAATTAAGGAAAAAACTATATAGCTCATATCAGTGTTTACTACTATTTAATTAAAGGTATAAAGCAGTGCTCAGTAGCTGGAGGGAACAGGTCTGCTGCTGATTCTTCTACAGCTGCTTGCTTCTGGTGTCCAGAAATGTGTGCTCTGTTGTATCTGTGCTGCCTGCCCCAATTAATTAAGATTTTATGCTGAGAACCAGAAGAAAATGCTTTCCAAGCATGAAGCTTCATACAATGACCAAATAATTGCACCACGGGTAAGTAGGATTTGGTATGGTCACGGACTAAGCTTGAGCAACGGGGCAGAACGGATTGAGCAAAATGCTGCTGAAGGCTTTACTGTTGTTGCTGTTGCCTGCAGAGAAATGCTTTTTAGTGTTTATGCTATAGAATCATCATAGAATCATCAAGGTTGGAAAAGACCTCCAAGATCATCTGGTCCAACCATCCCTCTAACACCAGCATCACCCACTAAACCATGTCCCTAAGCACCACATCCAAGCTTTTCTTGAACACCCCCAGGGACGGTGACTCCACCACCTCCCTGGGCAACCCGTCCCAATGCTTGACTGCTCTTTCTGAGAAGAAAATTCTCCTCATTTCCAACCTGAACCTTCCCTGCTGCAACTTGAGGCCATTCCTTCTAGTCCTAGTTCTCTGCGAGAAGAGGCCGACCACCAGCTCCCCACACCTTCCTTTCAGGTGTTGTGGAGAGCAATAAGGTCTGCCCTGAGCCTCCTCTTCCCCAGACTAAACAACCCCAGTTCCCTCAGCCACTGCTCACAGGACTTGTGTTCCAGGCCCTTCACCGGCTTCGTAGCCCTTCTCTGGACAAGCTCCAGGGCCCCGATGTCCTTCTTGCAGTGAGGGGCCCAAAACTGAACACAGCACTCGAGGTGCAGCCTCACCAGAGCAGAGTACAGGGGGACGATCACCTCCCTGGTCCTGCTGGCTGCACTATTCCTGATACAAGCCAGGATGCCGTTGGCCTTCTTGGCCACCTGGGCACACTGCTGGCTCATGTTCAGGTGAGCATCAACCAACACCCCCAGATCCTTTACCTCTGCACAGCTTTACAGCCACTCTGCCCCAAGCCCGTAGCGCCGCTTGGGGTTGTTGTGGCCAAAGTGCAGGACCCGGCACTTAGCCATGTTGAATCTCATCCCATTCGCCTCAGCCCATCGACCCATCCTGTCTAGGTCCCTCTGCAGGGTCAACCTATTCTCCGGCAGATCGACACTACCCCCCAACTTGGTGTCATCTGCAGACTTACTGAAGGTGCACTCAATTCCCCCATCCATATCATCAGTAAAGATATTAAAGAGGATGGGCCCCAACACTGACCCCTGGGGAACACCACTTACGACCGGTCACCAGCTGGATTTCACTCCATTCACCACCACTCTCTGGGCCCAGATGTTCAGCCAGTTTTTAACCCAGCAAAGAGCGTACCTGTCCAAGCCATGGGCTGCCAGTTTCTCCAGGAGAATACTATGGGAGACCGTGTCAAAGGCCTTGCTGAAGTCTAGGTAGACTATGTCAACAAGCTTTCCCTCATCCACCAGGCAGGTCACCTGGTCATAGAAGGAGATGAGGTTGTTCAGGCAGGACTTGCCTTTCATGAACCCATGCTGACTGGGCCTGATCCCCTGGTTGTCTTGCACATGCCATGTGATTGCATTCAAGATGACCTGTTCCATCACTTTTCCTGGCACCGAGGTCAGGCTGACAGGCCTGTAGTTCCACAGATCCTCCTTACGACCCTTCTTATAGATGGACATCATGTTAGCCAGTCTCCAGTATACGTGATCTCTCCGGATGACCATGACCACTGATTGATGAAGAAAAGTGGCTCGACAATCACATCTGCCAGCTCCCTCAACTCCCTCGCTTGGATTCCATCTGGTCCCATGGACTTGTGACAGTCCAGGTGGAGCAGCAGGTCTCTAACTGTTTCCGCCTGAACTGTGGGGGGTTTCTTCTGCTCCCTGTCCCAGACTTCCTGGTCGGGAGGCTGAGTACCCCGAGGATAAGCAGTCTTAGAAAAGACCAATGTAAAGAAGGCATTGAGAACCTCAGCCTTCTCCTTATCCTCAATAGTCATGTTCCCCCCTGCAACTAGTAAAGAATGAAGAGTCTCCTTGACCCTCCTCTTACTGTTAATATATTTGTAAAAACATTGTTTGTTACCCTTTACCATTGTGGCCAGGTTGAGCTTGTGCTGGGCTTTGGCCTTCCTGATTTTTTCTCTGCATATGCTGTCAGCTTCCTTGTACCCTCCCCACGTTGCCTGTCCCTTCTTCCCACCGGACATAAATTCCTTTTTTCTCCTGGAGACTCAGCAAAAGTTCCCTGTTCAGCCACGCCGGTCTTCTTCCCTGCTGTGTCACCTTATGGGTGACCTTACAAGGCCTGCTCCTGCACCTTGAAGACTTCCTTCTCGAGGAGTGTCCAGCCTTCCTGGACCCCTCTGCCCTTCAGGACTGACTCCCAAGGGACCCTCCCTAGCAGTGTCCTGAACAATTCAAAGTCTGCCCTCTGGAAGTCCAAGGTAGCACTTTTACTGACCTCCCTCCTGACTTCACCAAGAATAGAGAACTCTACCATTTCATGATCTCTCTGCCCAAGACAGCTCCCAGCCACCACATCTCCTACCAGTCCTTCTCTGTTCATGAACAGCAGATCTGACCATGCCAAACTTGCAGTATTTCAGGGGTTTAGAACATACCAAGCAGCCTTTTTTGAGTTTGTCACCTGGCTTTTGTTGAGTTTGGCACCTAGTTCAGCAGCAGAGCAGCATTTGCTGAAGCCATCCTGGGCTGGGTTAATCCCTCAGGAATTGAGCCCACTGAAGGAACAAATCCAGTTAAAATGGAGTTCAGTTAGGTGAGTCAGCCTGCTGGGACAACATTTCTTTGGCAAATTAGCCAGAAGACTTGCAGGATATTTACTTTGGCTTGGGTGAGAAGAGAAAAAGCTGGTAAAACAAATGAAAGAATATTAAATGTATTTTTACAACTGTATTTTTATCTAAATTTTAACCTTTCTTTTTCTCCCGTTCTCCTCCTGCAAGCCACGGGTTTCTTAGCAGTGGGAACTTTTAAGACCTGTTATCTTCTTAGCTGTTATCATGCTTATGGATTGGGGGGGGGGGGGGGGAGCCCCTGTTCCTGGAAGCAAGCTCTTAATCAAATCTGCAAGTTGCAGTGGTCCTAAGGTTCAGTTACTCTTGCTTGAGGTAGATGTAGCTATTAAATCTCTGCTTATGAGAATCATTTAATCTCTGTTTTTATTTCATGAGGGCATTTCTGATAGGAAAGTGTCAGGCCCTTTTGAAAAGCTTGAAGCATTGCTGGTCACAACTTCTGTGCTAGTGTACAGCAGCACTGGAGACTAAAGACAAGGAGTAATTGAAGAAGATTTCTTTTTTTTTTTCATAAAAAGAAATATTAAGCCATGTCATCTTGGCAATAAAATCCAAGGCTGAGGATGAATTTATTGATGTGCCCTGTACCAAGTGCCCAGGGAATGCTGGAAAGCAAGTGATGGAGAAAGTGATCTGTGGAATTTGGGGAGGATTGTTGCAATTTTAGCAAAGCTGCTCCAAGTTTCTCAGAAACATACTGGCAGGGTCACTCGGCAGCTGTTTTGAACCACCACAGAGGCAGAGCAGCAACAGACCTGAACAAGACCCAGAAAGAAGACTTAAAAGGGTTCAAAAATGGAATGCAGTGCAAGCTCATCCTCTCTAATGATGGCATTTTTACCAGGAAGTTACTGCACCTTGCAAACTCCTGCCTTAAGCATTAACAGGAGGAAAAATGCTCTCTGGTTTGTTTTTAGCTTCTTCAGTGCTTTGCCAGCAGCACACAAAGAAATAGCCATACGCTTCTGCTGCTTTTCCTCTCAACATAACTCCTTGTTATGGCAGGAGTGCCGTGCATTTCCAAGTGTTGGCCTTTTATTTATTAAATGATGGCTTTATTTCCACCCAGCAATGTCTGCCAAAAGCGCTCTAAATGAAGAGCGGAGATTATACGTAACGCAAACAGTCCTGCTTGCAAGGCTGTGCACAAATGAAATGAAGTCAGCTAAATTGGATGATTGCTCTAAGCAATTTAAACCCAAATACATCTTGCTTGAGTTGCCTCTCTTCTTTACTCCTCCTGTTTTTTTGGTCCTGACTTGCACGTTTGCAAGCAAATGCCCAAAGATAGGGTATGTTTCAGAGTAATTAAAAGCCTGTTAGAGGATGTGCCTCAACTTGGCTTGGTGATGGGGACAGAAAGGAAATGACAAGGAGCTGGTGCGAGGCTGCAGTCTCCTTGCCTTGCTGCAAGGGAGGTTCGGGGGTAATGTGGGGAGATTTCAGCATCCTGGCTCCATGCAAATCTTCCCAAACACTTTGCACTTCCATTCCTAGAAATGTAGCAATTGCACCACGTGGTTTAGTAGCAACCATTGTTTGAGATGAGTAGAAACATTCTGGAAATTCAGCTGGATGAGATTTGCTTGCAGCTGGCCAATATCCCATCTGAAGCATGCCAGTGCTGGGTTCCTGTAAAAAGAACTCTTAGGTTAGTTAAGGCTTCCTGCAGCATGGTTGCTTTTTGGGGATGCCAGAAAATGTGGTTATAAATAGTCGATTGGTTCAGCTAAAGCTTGGGATTCCCTCCTTAAACGCATTTCCTGAGGGCATCTGAGAAATTGCCAAGTTTGAATGTGCTGGGTCTTGTCAGACATGCCTCAATATTTCCTGGAAGATTGTGCTTTAATGTTCCTTGCTCCTAAAAGAAAAGGTATTTGCTTTCTCTGAGAGGCAGAAAAGCAGTGCAGAGATGCTGGCCTTGAAGATCCTGACCCCAGGACTGGGAACAGCAAAGACACCTGTGGGTGAGTTTGTATTTTCAGCCATGTTTCTTCTAGGATGACGATGAGTCCAAGGGAAGAGACTGTGTCTCTGGAAGAAGCTTACGGCCAGCACAGATGGAAGAAAAATGGTTTTAATCCACAAACTTGCAAAACCCTTGTGCTCTGGGACCTTTCTGGCTTGTACATGACTCGTATTTGGCTCTGTACCAAAATGCTATGGAGGAAAGCACAAGGTGGCTTGTGTGCAGCTGTTTCAGGGTAGGGTGATGGCAAAGGGAACCCACCGGATTTTTTGTGCCACCCCACCCCAGAAATGTGAGGGATTTGCCTCTTCTCCCTCACCACATGCTGCTGGAGGAAGGACTTGATTAGATAATTGTACCATGAGTGGTTCCAACAGCTGTCAGGACAGATAAAGCTCCTAAAGGCAAGAGACAGAAAAGACCTTAATTATTTCCCTGGTTTTTGAACATGGGAAAAGGCCACTGGGATGGGTAAGGATCAAAGGAGTGGCGAAAGGGGCTGGAGGGAGGGGTAGGGGTTGATCTGTATACAGATGTGGTCATCAGTTTGCTTTGCACTTAATTTTGACTTCTGAGGAAGCACATGTGGTGCTTATTACATTGTTATTTGGGATGCCTCTGAGCTGTGCTGGGGTTTTGGGCCGGCAGAGATGCCCTGTCCTTGGTAAAACTGTCTTTATTTCCTTTACTTATATGTGATTATTTTTGTGTTGTTGTTTTTTATTATTATTATTATTATTGTTGTTTAATTGGAGTTCCTCCCTGTGGATGCTGGTTTTCCTGCAGCAGAGATGAGTCATTCATGCAGTGAGTTCGTGCTGAGACTGGTGCTGAAGAAAGTGCATTTAGCGTAAAATATTATGGCAAAGGGAATGGACTGCCAGACCATCTGATCCAGCACCTGTTCAGAATTAGGGAAGGAAGCTATAGTTGTGCACAGCTGAACTCAGCAGCTGTGTTTTACCCAGTAGGGCTTGGTTAGCACTGACATAGATGACTTGCCACTCCTATCTATCTTAGTAGCCAGAGCTTGCATCTGGCTGGCCATTAATGACATTTAATACTGACTCTAGGAACTGATTGCATTTCTCAACAGATAAAACTTCACTATTTGACACTGAACAATATTTCTCTATCTAGAACCAATTTTTCTTCTTGGGGATTCAATCTACGTCAATATGGCAAAGCATATGTTCAGTGTGTTTGTCCAGAGGCTTATCAGAATCTGATGTCTCTTGGCTTATGTAAGCACTAGGGATTTTTAAACCATCAGTGTTTTTACTAACAAAAGACCAGATAGAGAAAGCAGCTCTTGCTACAGGTGCCAATGATTTGTACCAGGTCACAATGGGGAGCACTAGTGGAAAGGCCACTTGAGCCACTTGCTTGGCACTTGGTGCTGCTGTCTTGCGTTGCAAATGTTTCTCAAGCTCTACCTGCAAATTACTCAGTCTGTATTTTCCCAGCTGCTCTGAGTTCAGCTGTGTGAGGTCTGTACATGTTGATCCCACATCACCAACCACTGCAAGGATAGAGTGGTGAAGCTATTGCTAAAGCAGTCAGCAAAGTTATTTTGGGATTTGAGAGGAAAAAAAAGTCTTGAAGAAGTGAAATGCAGTTTAGTTTCTCAGAGTTAAAATTCAGGCTTGGGGGAAATTTGAGAGCTGTAAGGCATGGAAGGTGGCCTGAGCTCTTGCAGTTCCACCTTTTCCACTAGGTGTGGAAGTTGCAGAGGTTTCAAGGTGAAAGGACTGTTGCCAGTAGGATAAAGGGGGGGGGGGGGGGGGGGTCTTGTTACTTCATTTGTATGTTATCCTCTGACAAAGACTCTCCACAGCCTGTGTGTGAGCCCACCTAAATGTCTCTGCAGAAGATGGCCAGAGAATGTGTGCTTCTCTCCTGCATGAACTTCAGTCCAAAATAGGAACTGGTGCCCTTTGGAGATTTAGCAAGCAGCTAAGTTAAACCTGTTGTTGTTGCATGCAAAATGGCTTTTAAATAGCAAATTTGTACAATTTGGGGGGCTTTTTCTCCATGGAGCCTGTGCAAGGCAGAGGCAGCAGGAAGGTGACTTTCAAGGGAAGGTGACTATTTTTGGCAATAAGTTATTCAATTCTTCTTTCTGCATGCTTGACCTTGAAATAACATGTAGTGTGACTGACACATCTAAGGAAGCAACAACCAAAGGATTAAAAAAATTCTATATATTTGCCATAGAGAAATTGGAGTTGGTTGTTAACCTCTATTCAATGTGTAGGTGTCAGAGGACTGGATTTGTGTGCTTTCTGCTTTCTTTACTCATCTCCCAAGTACGTATGGTGGTAAACACAATGCAGTTGTCTACTTGGGGCTACAGCATACATAAATGTACCTTACAGTGGCCCCTCAGGGCCCTCCTTTTACTTGTTAGGATTTCAAAATGGATGTGATCTACACTAGATAGGAGTTGAAGGACACTGAGAAGTGAGGTGATCCTTTACTGCACATCTTTACTGCTCTGCTGTCTCTGAGTTGTAGGTTTTGGTTTAAAAAGCAAAAGCAACATTTTGGAAGTGTAATAAATCAGTTTATTTGGCCAACAGAGAGATTCTCTTATTTACGCTGATATATTTTTTATTTCTTATGTTCCCACAAATCCATATGTTATGTCGCATGACTGTAAATATTTTCTCTCCCTGGGATATCCAACAAATGGATCCTGCTAGTGCTTGGTGCAAGCAATAGCTGTTGGGAACTGGTATCACCTGGCTTTGTGCTGGTTTTTAACCAGAGGTATGGAAACAAACTGCAAGTTTGGCACAATGGCATCAAACCAAAATTTGGTCCTGCTTGTGGCCAGGATTATTTTCTACCTTGAGATGTTGGCTTTTCTCTCCACAGTGTAGTTGAGCAGGGTGGTTAATGCTGCAGAACATTACAGTTGCTTTCAGTGCTGCTCAGACTGATGTTTGGCTTTTTAGTCTTTAGGACAACTTAGTACAGGGACTGCTTTTCCTCCCCATTAATCATATTTGTTTCTGGTGGCTTCAGATGCTCCTCTAAGGTACACTAAAGGATCTAGTGTTGGCTTAAAAGCATAGATAGGCTTTGTACTGCAAGGTGATTTTTTTTTTCCCTTAACGATCATATTGTGATGGATGGGGTATAGAAGCTTTCAAATTCCACATAAAATGCACAATTTTGGGTGAGAATTGTTGGTGATGAGTTGATTTCAGCCATTGTGTGTTTCAGCTTTTGCTCTAGAGCTCTGTAAGGACTGATACATAGTTCAGCTCAGTTTTTTTTTTCTTACTGTCCATCATTGCAGATGAGTTATCATGATCATATCCAAGGCATGAGACTCAGCTCCAGAAGGTGGATAAGACGCAAGAAGCCTGTATCACGGTGGCATTTCTGCTTCAGGTCTGAAGTAGTAGAAATGGCTAAGCCTAGGAGACTTTTGGGGTGAGAGAGTGATAAAGCTGAGCTGCATTACTACAAGAACATAAAGGAATTTGTTCTGTAGTTATAGCCTGAAGGGGTATGCATCATATCCATGAAGCTATAGGATCTCAAGGAAACAATATGAGGAAAAGACAACCCTGAAATCCTAGGTGAGTAGAAGACCACTGAGTGGGCAAATCACAGGGATCTGCTCAACCCAGCCTCCTGTTCTGGCATGTGTTTTTCAAGAGGGAGAAGGCCAGTTTCCATGTTCTTCTTCAAGATCTTCAGCAAGCAAGGGCAAGGATGATTGGGCATGCAGAGTAGTAATTTTTTATTATTTTTTTTTACCCCTC
Organism: Anser anser; assembly: GCF_964211835.1. Lineage (NCBI taxonomy): Eukaryota > Metazoa > Chordata > Aves > Anseriformes > Anatidae > Anser > Anser anser. The sequence goes on from NC_139747.1 coordinate 6,164,188, forward strand.
TAGATGCTTCCTCTCCTTATATAGTATCCTCCACCATTGTTCGTGGCTTTGGGAAGGAAGTCCTTGTTGCTGGTGATGGGCACTAACACCAAACTACCTAGACTCTGATGTACCCAGGAAGGTACTGTTCAGGTTCCTACTTTCTTGAAGGCATGGGAATGAGAGCAGGATTGTACAGCTGGACTGGGGAACGCTTATTTTATTGTTAGGGCTCTAATCTGGGCTTGTGTGATTGGGGGAAAAAAAGAAAACAGAAGCCACTCTGGTGATAACATCCGCAAATTGAAAGCTTTCATTGCGTTAGAGGCTTTGTTTTTCTCTGTTGCCATAGGAATTGAGTGTGTTGGCCCAGAGTTGCACATTGATGTTGGTGGGAGAGTCTGGGAAGAATTCGTGCCTCTGCTGCACCCAGCTGAGTAAGAGAGGCAGCAACATTGTCATCAATGCCCAGGTTATGCATTACTGGTTTAATGGTGCATCAAGCATCTAAGTTGCAAAATAACTTGACAGCACATCACAGCAGATACTGCAGAAAGCTGCAGCTCTATCTGTTACACTGACGGACATCAGGTCTCTCTCACCCATCACTTTTCAGTAGTCATGATGGCACATTTGATCCTGCCACCATGGAGTAATTCCTTGAAAAAGCCAAGCAAATTGCAGGAGGAATGTTTGCTAGGGATGAAATTACAGATGTCTGATTGCATTGTCTCCCATTATGGGCAAATCATAACCAGCTTGGGGACTTCCAATAAGGTTTTGATTTTTTAAAAAGAAAATATGCACAATTAAGAAAAAAAAAAAACTTGGAAAATACATGTTTAAAAAAATCTGTGTATAATTAAATCCATTTGACTTCTTTTGAAAATGGGAGGGAGGGGAATTCCTTCTCCAAACTAGAGCCCAAGATGCTGGATAATTTCTGTAGCCCCATGGTTTTATTACTTAGCACATTTAGGCAGGTATTTCTTGGTCATGTATTAAATACCCATGGAAGAGACTAAATCTCAGCACAGGAATGAGAAATAGGTATAGCAGGAAAACTGCACCATCTCTATCTATGTTTCCCAGGTGGAGACAGGTCTGCACTCCTCAACACGTTGTGGGGTTGGGGATCGGAGGGAATGTTTTTAGTTATTTCTAGTTTGGTAACCCATGTCATGAGTTTGTGATTTGCTGTTGGTTAATTAGTGAAGCATTTTAATGAAGAGAGAGAACTGCAGTGACTCAGTGCTTTGGAGCTGAGTCTTTCAGACTGTGCAGACAGCACACAGAGAACATAATTTGCATAGAAAATAGAAAAAAAATCCTCTTTTCCTGTGGTTTATGAAATAATAAAACACCTTAAAAAAAAAATCAAAGCTGCCAGCTATGAGCTACAAATTCACCTTAGTTTTGCAATTATAGCTTCTCTGTTGGCAAACCCTGATTATTTTTTTATTATATTGTTTATTTATATATATATATATTTGGTGATATAAGTCTGACTATCTCTGTACTCTTTAGAACATACTAGTGTGGTGGTTTTACCTTGCTAGGCAGCTCCACCACAACCGCTCTCTCACTCCCCCTCCTCAGAAGAGGAGGGGAAGAAGACAAGGAGAGAAACAGCTCACGGGTTGAGATAAGGATAATTTAATTAAAGGAAAAAATAATAATTAAGGAAAAATTATTATTAATTAAACAATTTAACTAAAGGGAAAAAAGGGAAAGGGGAAAAGAGGAAAAAAGCAACAAGCAAAGGCTGTGTGGAAGTGCAGAGGAAAGAAATTACTCTCTACTTCCCACAAACGAGCAATGCTTGACCACGTCCTTGAAACAGGGCCTCGGCGCATGTAGCTGTTGTTCGGGAGGACAGACGTTTTGACAACAGGAGCCCACCCCTCCCCTATTCTTCCTTTTTCCACCTTTTATTGCTGAGTGACATCAGATGGTATGGAATATCCCTTTGGTTGGTTTAGGTCAGCTGCCCTGGTGATGTTCCTTCCTCACCTTTTGCCCACCCCCAGCCTGCTGACTCCTGGGGGGCTTGCAGGGAGTCCTGATGCTGTGCCAGTATTGCTCAGCAGTAGACACCACACTGGTGTGATACCAGTGCTGTTCTAGCTACGCATGCAGAGCACAGCACAGCACTGTATGGGCTCCTGCAGGGAAAGTTAACTCCATCCCAGCCAGACCCAGTACAACTAGCCCCAAATTATAAGCAATATTTTGACGAGGCAGTATCTGTCAGATGTCCCATCATGTATGTGTTTTTGTTGGTTTTTAACCTGAGCTCTGTGCACCTGCACCTACCCGCTCAGCTCCAGCACTGGTGCAATGAGTCTCATCAGAGCAAGTTGCCAGAGGGAAACACACCAAAATGTCTAAAAAGTAAGAGAAAAGAGGGGAAAAAAAAATGGACCCAGTGAATGGGGCCTGTAGGAGCTACAAGGAAAAAAGCAGAAATTCCTGGCACATAAAAGCCTTGAAAATACAGAGCAAAAAGGGGATGCTCTCCTGCCTTCTCTAATAAAGTTGCAGGGCTTCAGGCTGTTGAGGCTGGAAGCATCAGTTGCTTCCTGAGGGGATAATGCAGATTTATGGAGGACTGCTCCATCCTGTGCAATTAGAAGTGATGCTCTGCAGACCAGTGCTAACCGAGGAGGATGCTTGAGTAGAACTGAGCCATAGGAGCCAGAAATGCCTCTGCTCCGCATCGCTTTTGCCACTGGCATGGGCACAGCGTCTGCAGTGTGATGCTGATCCTGGCACCCCCAAGCCCCGCTCTTTATCCTCCTCTTGTAATCAGAGTGTTTTACAAATCAGAAAATTGCACATTAATGCTTCAGTTTTATTCCTGCTCTTTATCATACAACATTGCTTGCTTATTATCTTAACCCCTCAGAGCTATTTCTCTTCCCCCCCACGGTTCACTTTATTCTTTATAGCTGCTGCACTCATGATTGTACTGAGCCAGCTGTGCCATGGTTTGCAGAGGCAAAATGTTTCCACTTTAATCACTGCCTGCCTGGGAAAATACAGGTTAAGTCATCACTTCAGTAATACTATTGCACCATGGAAGGTCTTTTCATTTGTTGATGTGTTTATTAAACAGGTTGGTGCTTTCATCTGCTGCAGGAGGGTGTAGTGAAGCCAAGGCAACAGTTCAGGATGGGGACGGGCAGTGTGTAATTTGGGAGCTTGTGGTTAAATGTAGCCTAGGTTTGAAGAATGCAACACACAGGGTTTCATTTAGGAACATGCAGCTTGGTTTATTCATTGCCCAATTAAAAAAAAAAAATACACCTGCATGTGACTCAAGAGCATGGGGTCAAATAAAGCATTAGCCAAATGCCACTGTTTTAGAAATCCCACATCAAAGTTTGCAAATGGGGTTAAGATCAGCACAAATATTAGTGAATAAAATCACAGGGACAAGTGAAAGTTGCTTTCTGCAGCTCTGGGATGACAGGGAGCAAAATCAAACTCTGAATCAGCAAATGGGGTCTTAGTAGGGTTTGGCAGCTGGGAAAAGAGGAGGTAGCTTGCAGTTTAAGCCCGTTATGCTGTTTGGCTTCAAACATTCTCCCTTGCAGGATGAATCTCTAAATGCTGTAGGGCATCCAACAACTTTTTTTCCTGCCTCTTGCTCCTTTTTGCAAAGCCCTTCACTATGGATAACTTGCCCACGATTTGTCCCTTCCTTTGGAGCTTGTAGCAAAACTTTCCTTCACCCATGTTTTAGACAAGATGAAAACCCATCTGTGAAGCAGCAATGCTGTGCGGAGGGTGCTGGGAGCCTTCCCATCCTTCCAGGCAGCAGCTGAAGAGAGGTGCTGGGAGTAACAGTAATTCAAAACTCATTCCCTGTTTTTGACACTTCTTTTTTTTTTTTTTTTGATAATTTGGTTGCAATTTGTCTTCAATTAGGTGGCATCGTGAGATGTGAAATAGCTGCGAGTGCATCCACACAGTCAGCAAGGGGATCAATGCTCTGCATCATTTGTTTTGTGCTTCTTCCTCGCAGTTCAGTGTGTCTGGCTTGCAAAAGAAGTGCAAGTAAGAGCAGTAGCAGCACCACTTTTCATGCACTTAAATGTTAATCTGGTTGGGAGGAACCATAATTTAGGTGTTGTTGTGGCTGTCTGAAGAAGGATTGAGAGAGACTGTGATAGCTGCTGCTTCCCCAGCTCAGACAGAGCAGGACGGATCCCATCACTGCACCAGGCCTGTGTGCAAAGATCTGACCTTGCCTGGGCTGAAGTGCTAAACTTTAAATTAGCACTTTCCAGCTCTAACTTGGCTGTAGGGAATTGCAATAGGATCCTGTGAAAATACTCACTAATTAATTTATTCAACAGGTGCAATTAAGGCAGTGAACCCAGTCATGGAATCAGCAAATGCTGACTGCTTGCTTCCTTCCCACCTCTAGTGGTAAGCCAGCTGTTCCCATACCACTTAAATATTGGGGCTACTAAGGAGGATTTTGGCTGACCCTATCCCATGTGCAGCTAACAAAACCCAAGAGCTGCAGCTGCAAGCAGTGCACAGCACCTCTGCTTCCATCTGGCAGCTCAGTAAAATCATTGCAGAGCTCCGAAAGGCCATGGATCTAATTTTTGACCCCCAGGCCCATAACAAAAGATCCCAAAGACCCTTTTCTCCAGTTCTGTCTGCTTGCACGGGGCTTACCTTGCACCTCGCAGAGCCACAAGCAGCCAGGTCAAACAGGTCCTCTCTTTGCCCCAAGAGCACCAAAAATCCTGCATAAGGACCTCTCTGTACTTCTGGGCTGAAGCTGGGGGAAAAACTTATGGTAAAGGTAAAGCTGGCAATGTTGGAGGAGGCAGCCACATACCTAGGCTTGTCAAACTCATCATGCCAATGATTTGTGATTTAATATGGTAGGGAACCCCACTCAAGGGAAGAAGCAGCATCTTTATTGAAGTTCCTTGTTATGCCACCTGCGATACCACAAGATGGTCCCTCAGAAGGCTGAGCACATTTTCCTGCAGACTTAGTTTTGGCTTTGCAGAACTATTAGTGGAAACTTTTTGCCTGGAAAGCCTGGGGTGATATGTGGGGTGGATGGGAAATCCCCATCCCTGGGTGTTGGAGGGGGACAGGGCTCTGTTGGTGGAAAATCTCCCCCCAGCAGCAGCATTGCCTCCTCAAATGACTGCAAAACCCCAAATTTTGACTGCTGGTTGACATCCAGCAGTTTCTATAGTCCTTGCTGGTCCTGAGCGTTAAATGCCAGCTGAGGCATTTCTTCCTGCAGTTAATGATTGCCTGGGCTTGATTCTACCAGGAATGGTGCCGCGTTAATGATTAAAAGCCATTAAAAGCTAGCTTGTTCCACATGTGTGAAGCCTCTCTGGGTCCTTCACCTGGTTCCAGCAGCATGTGCTAGTGTTGTCCCAAAACAGGGTTCTTCACCAGTGTGCAAAGAGCCAGTCAACACACAGAGCTGAGATATTTATTTCATGTCTGTGCAAAGATGGGTGTTAGTAGTAATTTCACAAAGCTAGCACACTGATTGTCCCAATCGCGGTTTTTTATGCCTATTTCCTTATTATCAGTTAATTATTACAATTCGTGAATAGAAGTTAGTTCCTATATTTATAATTAACATTTTAACATTAAATGTTATGTATGGTAACATTTTAATCTACTATGCATGTGCTATAAGGGGTGGTCTTAAGTGAGGAGTAATTTTTTTATGAGGAGGGGACTTCCTCTTCAGGAGGTGTGGTTTTCACATAATGAGCTGAGTTCATCTTAGGGATGCAGTCTAGCTAGCTTGGGTATCTTTATATCATATAGCCAAGTGTGGATTCCTGGTGTCTAGTCCTAAGTCTGTCTGTCTTTTGTTGTTTGTTTGTTTGTTTTGTGCAAGATCTTACTGTCCTTTCTTGGTGACTCACCCTGTGATCTTATTTTATTTGTTAGTCTTTCATCACCAGTATCTCCAGAGGGGAAAAATATTCAGGAATAAAACTCAGTGACCCCAAGTTGCTTTCTCTATTGATGGGCTGCTTTCCTGTCCCCTTTCGCTGCTCCCTCTGTACCCTGAGAACATCACACATAAGGGACCTTAAATAAAGTTTCAAGTCTTGCATAAATGTGGACTTAAGAATTATTCAACTCAATGTTAAGCTTTCTAGAAGCTCTGCCTGCATCTCCATTGTGTCCAGCACAGCTTGTGCATTATCTATCCATTATGGTAATGTTAGTAATAAATAAATGGATGATTTAAGGTTGGTTTATATCTCCTCATCTCTGAGTGCTCTATAGATGCAAGTGGCAAAGCATCTGTGTGCATTTGTGCAGCCAGAAGAGTGCTTGTTCCTTATTGTCTATATTTTACAGAAAATAAAGCATGGTATAAATTTTATTCAGTTGAAGGAAAAAAACAATTAAATTTAAAGATCTCTGTCCATCTGGTAAAGGGTGTTCAGCTTGCTAGGGAAAATGCTATGCAAGGAGTGTGGAGAGGGTCTTGACACTGCTTTTGCAGGTGTGCAAATGATTTTGTTTTTTCAAGGAGAAAAAAAAATATCATTTCTGAGGCACATGAGAGTTCCCCAGAGCGCAAGGTCTGAGTAACAGTGAAAATCAGCGCTGTATAAGGAAATCTCTCCTTTCTGGAGTGCATCAGACAGAAAATTCTCCATAAACATTGTCATATAGAAGTAATCAGAGAGTTTTATCACTTTTCCCATCCATGCTGCACAAACCTGATTTTTAGAAAAGAGTTATATGGCATAATTTGCCATTTGTGGAATATAGGTGGTTATTTACCTGGCTGATGGTGGTTATTTACCTGGCCTGGGAAATGATGCTGGGAATAAGTCTGCAATGTGCTTGCAGCATTCTGGCCTGATTTATTGTACCAGAGGTTTCAGGTTTGCCTGTGATTCAGTGGGGATGAGAGTCACCCTGAAACTACTCGTAAAACCTAGGATAAAGCCAAATTTTGTCATGAATTGTTCTCTTAAATGTCACTCTTAATTAAGTGCATCTCCCGAAATGTCTCCTGCTCAGCCTTTCACTGGGTATTGGGGTTTCTCACTGCAGGATTGCACTGGGCTCTTCCAGCACTCCGGGAAGGACAGGAAGCCCTGATTGCAACACATTTGCTGTAAATTAATTTCCACAGACCTACTCAGACACCGATTTTTGGAGCACGTTTTGCAGCAAACCTGCTCGAGCAGAGGTTTGCCGTCGATCTCGGAGAGAAAGCCACGCAGCAAAGGCAGGAAGGGGTTAACGCCCGCTGCTCGTGCTCCTGCCTTCCCTCTTTCACGCTGGGTTCCTGCCAGGCGGAAGCAGTTCAAGTCGGAGGCTGGCTGCCCCCGGAGCGGAGCGGTGCGGTGCGGGTCGGCGCTCCCCGGGCGGCGGCGGAGGGCAGCCGGGGCCGGCAGGGGCTGGCAGGCAGCGGGCAACCCCCCCCCGTCCGGAGCTGCAGGGATGGCACAAGCTTCCGAGTGCCGAAACTCCCTCCTCTATTACTACAGCGTCAAATTTGCTCTGTCCACCTATGCTACCGTCTTTTCGGTAGGTGCTCGGGTTTGCTTTGCTGTCCTTCCTGGCATCGGCCCCACGGTGCCACCCCCGTGGGTTCGATTTAACTTTCCAGTGTCAAAATTGCCTCTCTCAAGGCATCAAACCCCTGTGGTAAAATCTGGTGCCATGCGTGTTGTAAAGGCCCTTGTGCTTTGAACTAGCAGGGTCTAAAAAGGACAATACTGGGTGAAACTGCAGGTTTTGATGGATTTAAGACCATCGTCCTCAGACTGTCCATCCCCAGAGCTGCTCCTGCAAATCCCCTATAGCAGCAAGCTGAGTTTCAAGACACATGGATCACAAACATGGAAATTTAATGGAAATTTAACATTTTTATGGTGCAAGAAGTTATTGGACAGCAGCATTGCCCATTTCAGCTGTTACCTTTATGTGGTTTGATAGGGATGAGGCTGAAGCTGAGCATAGAAGTAGCCAGCAATGGCCATTAGCATGGATGTGGCAGTTGTGGGTATTTGGCCAGGCTATTCATTTTTAGAGGAAAAAAAGAAGCTTGTTTTTAAGCAATTTGGACTCAGATATGATCAGGGTGAAGCCTCCCTGGCACCTGGGAGGGTGCAAGCACATGTCAGGGCCAGGGAAGCTGGCAGGAAATTCCTCTTCCATTAGGGACAGTGCATCCACAGTTAACAGATTGGATGTGAACTTAGCACCTTCCCTGGGTTAATCTTGCATAATGCAGTCCATAATATTTACAGATATTTCCTCCTGACGTCTAATTAATCATATTTGCCCCATGCACTGCTGCAGGCTGGGTGTGTATAGTGGTATGCATATCTAATTGGTGCAATTGATTGCACAAATATCTGTGGTGTTCCCAGGCAGGCTGAACAGAAAACAGGGTTGCAAGCAAAGTTTGAAAATGTTTTTTTCCCCATTTTATTTTTTTTGTTTTATTTTATTTCATTTCATTTTATTTTATTTCGTTTTATTATTATCAGTGAGCTTCTTGGAGAGCAACACTCATCCTTGCTAGCTGGGGATGGTGAAGTGTGTCATCTCACCACACCAAAACAAACTTGTGTCTGCCTCAGAGCATGAATGAGAACAAGAAAAAAAAAAAGGCTTTTCTTTTGCAGAATATCTCCTCAGATTCCTGTGGCATTTGGGGCAGGAAGGCTCCTGATGGGAAAAGAGATGTCAAGTATCTATTGAGGGCATCCAGAACCCCTGTGGGACTCCTGCTGCACCCAGTGAGAGCCAGAAACCTGGAATTTATAAAGCTTTTGTGCCTCTGGCTTGAGTGAAGCTGCCTGGAGTTTTTTTAAGGGATAGTGCAATATTTTTGCTTGCAAAATTAATCTCTGGGAAAACCTGTTACCTTGGTTTTGTTTTCTCTAAAACTCTGAGTTTTGCTCAGTTTGTGGTTTCCTAAAAATGCCTTTAAGCAGCATGGGGATGAGGGAAGAGGTGCAATTTTTTTTTTCTTCCAGTCCGTTTGAACCTAGGTCTTGGCTGCACTTTGCAAATGCAGATTAATGAGGGGATGCATGAGCACAGTCATGATGCCAGACGCTGATGGATTGCTGAGCGTATTGTGGGACAGGGGCATTTTGCAGAGCTCAGGATGGAGGAGCACACTGCTGTGTGCTCATCCATGAGCAAGCAGAAACTCCATAATTCCCCGGAGACTGGCAAAAAAGGCTATTTTGTTTGGCTCTGACCCAGCCTGGCTTCAGCCTAGGGGGATTTATTTGCTCATTATTGGTCCTGTGGTGGTCCTTGTACATGTATGTTGAACACTGAGTCCATATGGATTGCATGGCTCTGGCATCCTTTTCACTCCCCTGACCTACTTCTGGCCTCATTTGCACATGTCATCTTTGCATTAATTCATTTGCTCTCCTGGACTGTTCAGTCTCACTAACCAGATGTGACTGGAGCCAGGCTTCACTGCGGCCGTATGCACTTGATAATAATTATTGTACAGAAACTTCTTGCTTGCACTGAGTGAAGGCCTTGAAAATGTAACCCCCATGGGGGAAAAAACAAACAAACAAAAAAAACAGTGGAAAAGATGTGATTCACTGGGAAGGATTGAAGAGGTTTGGGGTGAGATGCATCACAGCTTCCTAGAATTGGGTGTCCCAGCCTGCAGCAAATTGGTTGAATAGAGAGAATAACACCACTGGATCCTTTCCAGCACTTTCCTGTAATGAAAGCAAATATTTATAGGTGGGAAAAACAGTAAAGAAGTGTGGGATAACTCTGAGAGTGGTTCTAAACCACACATGGAGCAAATTGCCTAGAGGTTTGAGCATCACAGGTTGGACCAGCAGCTTATTGCTGCTTACCACAAATCACAGCTGGCGTCACTGTAGCCCATTACATTTTCTCTCTTGAAGGTCTCATCATCTCCCAAACTCCTGGAGATCTGGTCTGTGCCCCAAGAAAAGGAGAAAAAACAACAACAACAAAAAATCTGCTATCCTGCAGATAGCTATGACTTTTATTTTTTGTGCAGTGCCTCTGCTGTGCATTGGATGTTCATGTTTACAGGGCAAGAAACAGAAGGTGTGTGACAGCCAGCATGTCACAGCTCTCCTTGATGGTTTTATCCAGGCAAATTTAATACAATTTATCATCCTTTTTGCTTGTCAGAGCAGCTCAGTTTGTGACCTCACTTAGCAAAGGAAAATTGCTTGGTGCCACAGGCTTGTTTTCAAACTCATTTGTCCCCTAAACTGAGATTGCTGGAATAATCCAACAGCACAGGAAAGTTTGCATTTAACATTTCCATTTTAGTAAAATATTCTGTTTCATGAGTAACTTTCCCACGTTTTGCAAGGAAAATGTTGTCAAGGTTTCAGCTGAGCATAAATTGATTTTTGTTTAATAAATGCTTTTTTCATATTATTACTTTTTCCGTACATTTAAAAACTGCTATTTTAATTGGCCATCATAAAAGCATATTTTTTACAATCCCACGTACTATCAGCAGTTAGGCATTATATGATGTAGTTAACCACAGTATTATTAATCCCATGATTCTATCCTTTAATGATTAAAAGTACTCAGTACTTTCTTTATCATGTTTTCTCACCTTTACATTATGGCAAAACATTTTGACTTTTCAAAGAGGAAAAGTGCCATGTCTGCTAATTTGAAGGCTGACAGGTCTTCAAAAACTGGAAAATTTGATTTTATTGTGAGCCAGGTATATGAAGAACAAGATTTGGAGTTTTACGTCAAGTTTTGCACCTCTGGTCAGCTGGATGGAGAGCGAAGTGATGCCCTGTTCCCTCTTCTCCTCTATGGACCAGTGCTCTGACTCACATAATCTGTCCGCCTGGGTCTGCGTGGGCTTGAAGCCACCATTGTCATGACTTTTCGTGTTCCCGAATAAGGAGAAATTACTGCCTGGCATTAGCATTGACTCATCAAATTAATGCTGCCTGCCCTGGAATGAGCCATGTCTGCTGCTTGGCCCTTGGCAGGCTTTGAGGTTGCGCTGCTTTGGCCATGTTTACGACCCCTGGGATTTGCGGGACCTGTTTGCTCTGCCTGTGGCTGAGAGTGGCTCCCATTACTCAGGTCTTTCGACTCTTGGAAAAGGAGAATGTGGCACCTCTCAGGTAGTAATGGGATTTTTAGGAGAGGGTAGGACCATGTGTGTCTCTGGTTAGCGTTGGTTAGCTGCCTCTTTGCAAAAGCCAAGTCATAGAAGGATGTGGAAGCAACACCAAGAATCAGAGAATCCATGGCTCAGAGACAGCTTTGCAAAATCCCTGTACCACCTGTGGGTTAGCTGCAAGGTCATGCCTCCCATTTGGCACTCCTGAGCACTGCCAGCATCATCAGAGCTGTGTTTTACCTTGTCTGTGCATTAATGTCCTTTCGTTCCATTTCTTGGCGTTAGTGACCTCCAAGGGCTCTAAATGACCCCTCAATCAGTGAGATTTTCACCAAACTCCCCTTAGCTTTGCTCCCTCTCAGGACCCCACAGCCCTCAGCTCATTTCTTTGCTATTAGTTGGAACACTGTCTTTCCCTGCAGTGATGGTTTGATCGTATGGTTAGTATACAGAAATGGGATAATCATCCTATCATTACAGAGCAAGTGCAGATTTGCTTTTTCTCCTGGATGCATTGCAGAGCACTTGTAATTACCAGCTGCTGACTATCCTGGTGTTTGCGCTGCATTAAGGTGATCATTGGGCAGTTGATAATATAACTACGGAGGATTTACCGGCAGGCTTCATTATGTGTCTTATCACGCCACAGAGTGTGGGTTGTAGTCAGTGGTAGTGACACTAGAAATCAAAAACATCTGCTTTGACTGAATTTGTATGGCAATAACATCCCCTCTCCCATTCCACCCACCCCTCCAGACAAGCCCAGTGAGATTTCCTTTGCAATCTCCCTTTGGTGGGAGACATACCGATTCATCCATTCCCTTCTGTGGGGTATGTGTTGCTCTGTGAGGTCCTTTCTTGTGCTTGAAGGTGCTTTGAGTGGCAGCAATTCACTTTTTTTAATTTGAGGGTGCTTTTTAGCAGGCAGGATGTGGAGATGGGCTGGGGTCCAGCCTACAGTGATAACCCTAAGCCAAGCAGTCTGCGAAGTGCTGAGTGACTTCTTAAAGTAGGAGTTGAGCAGAGAAAGCTAAAAAAATCAAGCAGATCAAGACAGTATTTGCCAACTTTGCTTCTTCCAATTTGCTTGTTAGTCCTGGGGAAGGGAAGAGGTGTGCACAGCACTGTCCGGGCGCTCAGAGCAGGGTCTGGGGCTGCAGTGATGCTGGGAGGAAGGACCAGCACAGCCTCCTGCATGCCACATGCTCTAAATGTTTTGAGAATCATTTCAGCCCAGGAAAAGCTATTTTTAAGCACTGCATCCTGAAAACCCTCCTTGGTTTTGCTTGGTAGCAGCTAAAGACCAGCCTGTGCAAGATGTTTCATCAGCCTGAGTCTCCAGCCCTCAGGCTCACTTCCAGCTTTCCTTCATGCACTTTCCAAAATCTCTTCCTTCATTCACATCACATATCATTAATTAAAATGGAGAAAGTGTTTCTGATTGGCACGCAGGAGGGACATTGGGGATTATTAGCAGGCAATGCATGATGTGTGTTAATATCTACCCCCTACCTTCAAATCCAAGTGTATTTGCTGGGTCGCAGTGTAAGAGAGAAACATTAAATCAAGCCTAATCCCAACACACTGAGTTGATGCTTAAAATAGAGGATAAAGGTAAAAGTGTGATTAAAAGTCAGTTGTCAGAAATAGGCCTGTGTGTTTAGTTTAAAATCACTAACAGTTTGTAAAATATCACAGGTCTAAGCTTTATTTTTTGAGAGATTTCAGTTCCTCTATAGAAGAGATGTAGCTTGGAAGTAGATAGTGGTGGATGGACATAAACTAGCTACAGTAACTCTCCACAAATAGTGTCCTACCAGAGTAGAAAAGAAAATAAATCATCTCCCCAAAAGAGCATAGATTGTGTGAGAAAATTAAGGATTGAATTGTCAGTGCAAATTAGCAGGAAAGCTTTGAGCAAACTCATTAGGAGCAATGTAGCCCCTTAGAAAGGTGAAAGCAATGGAAAAGGAACAAGAAAAGGAGTTTTTCTCCTCTTTGGCAGTACAGCATTTTGAACATGGGCACCTACAGCCAGCATCTTTCCTGAAGGAGTTTTCCACTGATATTTGGTGTGGAGAGAGCTGCAAAAAGCAGCATGAAAATCACTCAGGATGCTCCTCACTTTCCTCACTGAACTTTCTAGATGTCGACTCAGTACCAGCCATTTGACAAATGGCGCCCAACAGCACCAAGCACTTGGAGTCACCTTGCTGGCTTTGATCTGCAGGAGCTGAAGGGATGAAAACAGGCCTTTTTGGAGACCTGTTTTATCCCAGCACCACTGGGCTCTTTTTTCACTTATGGCTGTTCCACTGAAGGGGGGGAGGAGGGAGGAAGTTTGTACAGTCCATTGCTACTCTTTATGATGTCTGAGATCTAGTGGCTCTCTATGAGTTTCAGAGCAATTTGGTGCTCAAGCCAGGTGCTGTAGTGGAATGAGTAGTTTTGGGGATCATGACGTGTAAGGGTGGAAGCTGGGGAGGACAGTCTGGATGGGCAGTGTTAATGTCTGCCACCCTCTCGACAGCATGGGGTCTATGAAACCTAGGGCAAGAGCCAGCCCAAGCACCCAAACATATACAAGCAGGAAGGGGAGGGGAAAAGCCTAGTAAAATGAAGGTCAAAGTTCTTCAGCTAGGTGTATAATGCTGCAATTATACATCCATTTTGGAGGCAGGAGAAGAACAGCCTCTCCTCGAGTGCTCTTGAAGAGCAAAGGAGATGCGCTGTGTGCTGACAGCACCATTTGGGATTGGGTTTTAAATGCACTGGAGCTGGGAGTATTTTGCTTGGCTCGCATAGAATCATAGAATGTCCTGAGCTGACAAATACCTACAAGTATCATCAACTCCAAGTCCTGGCTCCACACAGGAGCACACAAAATTCAACTGTATTTGTACGACCATTGTCCAAACACTTCTTGAACTCCAGCAGGAGTGACCACTTACCTGTTTCAGTGCCCGACCACCCTCCCGGTGAAGAACCTTTTCCTAATATCCAGCCTGAACCTCCCCTGCCACAGCTCCATGCCATTCCCTTGGGTCCCATCGCTGTCACCAGAGAGCAGGGAGCAGCGCCTGCCCCCAGCCTCGCTCCCCTTGAGAGGAAGCTGCAGGCCACCATGAGGCCTCCCCTCTGTCTCCTCTTCTCTGGGCTGAACAAATCAAGTGACCTCAGCCACTCCTCCTACATCTTCTCCGCTAGACTTTTCACCATTTTTTTGCATGGTGCTTGACGTGAGGCTTCACCAGCACAGAGCAGAGTGGGACAGCCACTTCCTTGAGCAGCTGGCAGTGCTGTGCCTAAAGCAGCCCAGGGTATGGTCAGTGCATTTGGCTGCCAGGGCACACTGCTGGCTTGTGTTCAACTTGCCATCAACCAGAACCCCCAGATCCCTCTCTGGGGGGCTGCTCTCCAGCCTCCCGTCCCCCAGTCTGTATGCATAGCCAGGGTTGCCCCGTCCCAGGTGCAGAATCCAGCACTTGCTCTTGTTAAACTTCCTGTGGTTGGTGATTGCCCAGCCCTCCAATTTGTCAAGATCTCTCTGCAAGGCCTCTCTGCCCTCAAGGGAGTCAGCAGCTTCTCCTAATTTAGTATCAGCTGCAAGCTTACTTAGCATGCATTCCAGTCCTGCATCCAGATCATGTATAAAACACTGAAGAAAACTGGCCCCAAAATGGAGCCCTGGGGAACTCCATTAGTCCCCATTAGACACCAGCCCAATGTAACCCAGTTTACCCTTTGAGCCCAGCCTGTCAGCCAGTTGTTCACCCTTTGTAGCATGTATTTTTCTAGCTGTATGCTGGACGTTTTGTCCAGAAGGATACTGTGAGAAACAGCATCAAGAGCTTTGCTGACTTCCAAAAATTTCACATTTACAGGTTTCCCTTGGTCAGCTACGTGGGTAACGTTGTTGTAAAAGGAAATTTGGTTAGTTAAACAGGACTTTCCTTGTAAGCCCATGTTGGCTGTGACAAATGACTGTGTTGTCTTTCAGGTGGTTTTCAGTAGCTTCCAGAATACTCTTCTCCATAATTTTGCCAGGCACTGATATGAGCTGACAGGCCTGTAATTACCAGGGCCTTCTTTCTTAGCCTTCTTGGAAACTGGGACAACATTTGCAAGCTTCCAGTCAACTGGGATCACTCCAGATTCCCAAGGCCATTGAAAAATAACTGAGAGGGATCTCAGCCAGCTCTTCTTGATGAATCCCATCAGACTAATGTGCATCTAGCTGGAGCAGCAAATCCTGCACAAGTTGTCCCTGGGGCCTCTTCCACCTTGACCTTTCCCTCAAAGCCTCTGCTTTTTCCCATTTGCACCTGATGCCCATCTCATACTTCCCTTCCAGATCCTTGGCCTCATGATCCTTTGCATTGGGATTTATGCTGAAGTGGAGAGGCAGAAGCACAAAACCTTAGAAGGAATCTTCCTCGCTCCAGCCATTGTCCTGCTTCTGCTGGGCTTCACCATGTTCTGTGTCTCCTTCGTCGGCATGGTGGGGAGCCTCAGGGACAACCGGACACTGCTAAAGACGGTAAGGCTGGTGCCACCGCCGGGCTTTCTGGATGATTTCGTGGAGGAAAATTAATGTATCCTAATGAGTCACCACCATCACTTACTGGAAGTGTGTGCCCCTTACTGGCTTTAGGTGCTGCTTGATGTTTTTAGCTCAGCTGTAGAGCCAGTGGAGGAGTAACAGGGGGAGGATATATATAAATTGCAGAGCCGGCACCCTGTTATCCTCAGATGAATGCTTCCCAGCATCTGCAGGAGGCATTGCTGCCTTCCACCTGGGGTGACAAGTGAATTATTTTAGGGCTTAGATCCTGTCTCTGGTGGAGGGAAGGCTCTGCTTAATTTTATTTTAGTTGCAATGATGCCAATAGAAAGTAACTTTGTTTCCTTTTCCATGGAACTATTAGTAGAGAGGAAAATGGCCTTTGAAGCCAAACTGAAAGAAATCCAGGACTCTGCTGCAAAACCGTTCACTCCTAACCTGTTTCCCAAGGGTTGTGTCAGAATTGCAGCATCCAACCACATGTTCTCCCCTATGCTCTTGGGGTGACACCTCTGCCTCCAGTGAGAAGCATGAGACTGAAGGGGTTTATAAACTGAATTATAGGGCATTGACGAAGCTCCTCCATCACGCTCGGCCAGGGCTGATATCCGGTGACAAGCTCAGTGCTAGCTCTGTTGGTTCTACAGCTGTGACTGACACTCCCTCAGTGACGAAGTTGCTTTCGGATCAATAATCTGTGCCAGTCCACAGAGCCTTCCTGCTGGCACATGCATGCCTTGCATGCTAATGGTTCACATAACACCTTCCTCTCCTACTAGTTTGAGTTGATTGGTTTATTAAAATCAAACACAGGGTAGTTAGCTAGCTCTCACTTCCACTGGCTTGAAATATTCCTTTAAAAATTGCTCAGCATTTCACACGCAGAGAATCACACAGAATCATCTAGGTTGGAAGAGACCTCCAAGATCACCTAGTCCAACCTCTGACCTAGCACTAACAAGTCCTCCACTAAACCATATCACTAAGCCATACATCTAAACATCTTTTAAAGACCTCCAGGGATGGTGGCTCAACCACCTCCCTGGGCAGCCCATTCCAATGCCTAACAACCCTTTCAGTAAAGAAGTTTTTCCTAATACCCAACCTAAACCTCCCCTGACGCAACTTTAGCCCATTCCCCCTCATCCTATCACCGGGCACGTGGGAGAATAGACCAACCCCCACCTCGCTACAGCTTCCTTTAAGGTACCTATAGAGAGCGATGAGGTCTCCCCTGAGCCTCCTCTTCTCCAGGCTGAACAATCCCAGCTCCCCCAGCCGCTCCTCATAAGACCTGTGCTCCAGACCCCTCACCAGCTTCGTTGCCCTTCTCTGGACTCACTTGGGCACCTCCATGTCCTTCTTGTAGTGAAGGGGCCAAAATTGAACACAGTACTCGAGGTGCGGCCTCACCAGAGCCGAGTACAGGGGCACAATCACTTCCCTAGCCCTGCTGGCCACACTGCTTCTTATACAGGCCAGGATGCTGTTGGCCTTCTTGGCCACCTGAGCACACTGCTGGCTCATATTCAGCTGACTATCAACCAATACTCCCAGGTCCTTCTCTGCCAGGCAGCTTTCTAACCACTCATCTCCCATCCTGTAGCGCTGCTTGGGGTGGTTGTGCCCCAGGTGCAGGACCCGGCACTTGGCCTTGTTGAACTTCATACAGTTGGCTTGCATTTTGAACTAACACAGATGAGAGCCCAGATCAGAAAGACAATATTATCTTTGCTCCTGCATTACTGGATGAAATTATTATTGCTTTCCAATACATTTTATTCCATGCCATCTGTGATAGGTGGTTTTTTGCATTGCATTTAAGGTGACTAGGATCAAAACTGTGCTCTGTTGAGGTGTGATACCACCTGGTCCATTCAAGAGCTCAGAATAAGCTATCTCCTGACTGAGTGTTTGGAGAAGTCTCTAAATGAGAGGTCAGAGAAGTCCTGTCCAGGTGACACTTGTGGTATTTAAATAACCCTGATAGCTCGGTAAACAAGCAAACAAACAATTTCTCTATCAACTGACTTTTTTCTTTCTCTCTGGGTTCTGAGCTATCCCAGTGGGCATTTGCCTGGACTAAATTATATCTCTAGTATATTACCACCTTTTTGCTGTCCATAAAAGCAACTTGAAGAGCTCCATGTTTCTTCATGACATAAGCCCAGATGATATTTTTCTGCCAAAACTGAAGTTATGTCACCTGTGGAGAACTTTATATCTTTTTCCTCTGTCTGCCTGTAAAGCTATACAGTATTGTGTTCATTCTATCTAGGATTATTTCCAAAGAAGGATAATCACATCAAATTTTTCATAATATTTTCCTTTCTGTGCTAATACTTAGGATTCGTGGCTAATACTCTTTTTCTTTGGCTGGCTTTGGAAGTGGAAAATTGACACATCAGAGGGTAAGAAATCTCATCCTCATGGCAACCCAGGGCAACAGAAACGCAAGCTGATTAACTGCATTTCACAGGTTGTCAGTCAAATCAATTCTGTGATGGGCATAGCTGAGAAAAAGAAATAATCCTGCCTATTTGGATTGTTGGTTTTTTTCTTTTCTCCCTGTAGATATAACCAGCTTCACGCCCGCCATGTGGAATAAATAAAACAATACACGTGCAAGTCATCAAGCACAAAAACCCTTGCATCCCTTTTGGGTAGGTTACAAGAAAGGGGATGCTGGTCTCTTGTGTCAAAATACGTTGTGTTTTTATTTTTCAGAGGTACTCCGGGCTTCGTGGTCACTCACATTTGGCTGCAGATTGCCACAAATTCATTATCTATTTTCTAGCAGCAGATAAGGGAAGTGATATTTCTAATAATGGATCCAGCCTAATTTGCAGTCTTTGACAGTTTCCCCCATGGATATATTCATTTTTATGGGCATCAGCACAAAGAGGAGAACATGACAGCAGTCTTTCCGAGGTGAAGTGCACTTTATTCCAGTAGCCCAAAACAAGTCCCCAGGGAGACTGGGCTGCAATGGAAAGACCATTGCTGCCAGCGTGGTTTTATGGCACTGGATTACTTGATGCCTTTATGTGCTTTTACCTGCTCATAGTTACATTGGCTTGAACATCCGTACATGCCATTTTCCATGAAACCACACTAATAATGATGAGTAAAAAACTTCCCTGAACTTCAAATCAATAATAAAAATTGAATCGTCTCTTCATCTAAAAATACGTCTTGCTAACTTGGAAAGCAGACAGTAAATTCCTCCTATTTAGGAAAACAATATTTCAGTGCCCTACAAAAATCCATCAACTAGCACTTGACATTAATAACCAACTTTTACAAAGTATTGTAAGTGTAGGTGTGGGCGTGTGCATACTTGTTACATCCTCATTCATCCCAGTCATTTACTGCTATTAAAAGGATTATCGTTTTTCACAGCTTCATGGACAAAACTCTACCAATGTTTCTCTTGGGCAAAACAGTTATGAAAGCCACCAAACTTCTAACTCTGATTCTTGATGTATTATTCTAATATCCCCCCTGCAAGATTACTACAGCTGAAATTAGATTTTGGTATTAATCTTTTCTTATCTTATTCTCTCAAGACATTACCTGTAATTGCCATAAACATGCACACACCTCTTACCCGTGTGTAAGCCAGATTATCACTTCTTTAATTACTTCTCTAATATCCAGAGCACAGACTATTCAATAAAGCCTCCATCTGCTTGCAGTTCCTAGCTCAAGTATATTAGAAAAATTACAGGCAAGACCTAGGGATTTTAGCTGCTGATAGAAGTAATTGGTGTTACGAAGACCTGTACTTAATAGGTGGGCTAGGAGCTTCTGCTTGGGAATCAAGTTTTAAGTTGCTGTTTGCTCACCATTAAAATTTACAAGGCTTGAATAACTGTAAATTGTCTGATGAAGACAGCTTGCCACTGTTTTCAGGAAGTTCAGGGTGATTTAGCAAATGGATTGTAAAATAAGTATTTCTCTTACTCAATTAGATGGCTGAGGTGTGTGGGGGTGGGGGAGCTGGGTTGGTTTGGTTTAAGATCTGGAAACACTATGGAACAGGCAGCTCCATGCAGTTTTTGCACTTGATTACATCCAAATTGACTCTTCTTCATAGTGTTTTTAGAGTTCTTTTTGACAAAAAAGTGTATCATACTCAGCAACTCTTGCCTGGGTGCTTGGTTCCCACGTATTCATCCCATGTATGTTTCGCCTTCCAAAAAGTTACTAAACCCCTGAATTTGCAGAGGCAGTTTCTGTAGAGTTGCATTTGTTTTATGTAGAACAGGAAAGAGATGAGAGTCCAGGTCGGACAAGAAAACCAGCTTTGCTTTTTTTGTGTGTGTCCATTTGGTGAGCTTCTTGGGTTCCTCCCTTTCTGCCTTGGATTGGCCCAAATTCATCACATGGGGCAGAATTTGACCTTTGGTCTGTGAAAGCGAGAGATAGACCACTGCACCAACTCTTTTGGCCTTTTGGAAGTTGTATATATGTATATATACGTACATATATATATATATATATATATTTGGCTGTACTGCTGTTTCCAAAAGACAGTAATGCCAAGATGTGAAAAGCGAACTCTGGCAACCACCAGAAGCTTTGCCGTTCTTTTTATTTGCAATTCTTATGTTTTTTCTCTCAAGGTCAGGCCGTGACATGACTTCCCAAGCAGAGCTTGAAGTGTGCCTTTTCTACAGCTTCTGATTGCACATGTAAATAGAGAGACTAAATGCTAGAAAATGTCATATTTGTCAGGTTTGGAGAGGGGAGCGAATACGGCTGTGGGGAAACGGATGGCAATCACAGAGCTATTGTGTGAATGGAGAAGTGTCCTTCTCCCAGCAAGACAAATTTCACCTTGAGGACAGTCAGATACTACAGTGATTTGAAGCTTTGCAGCCCTTGCCATTTCTGAATGAAAGCAATCAGAAGAACATGTGTGGAGGAGCACTTTGAGGTCTGAGCTGGTCCAAGCAGCTGGTTTTGTTCCCAATTGCATGGATAAAGGGGCAAAAATTACACAGAAAACCTATGTTACAGCAGAGCTGTGCAGAGCGTCCCTCTGCCCCATCACTAGCCCTAATTATTACCCAAGAGCAACAACTTAAAATCAGTTTTAAGCCAGGGGATTTAAAAAATACCAGTAAGCAGCACCTTTCACTTAGTTTTCTTCCATGTCTGGAAACATTGTGTGAAACTATTTACAGAACTAGTGTTTCCAGGTGCATTGCTTGCACTTAACCCACTCAGATACTTGATTCGGACTAATTCCTCTTTTTTTCAAGGTTCTGGAAAACGTCTTGGTTGAAAGCAGAGCATTTGCAAGGGGTATCCAGTTCACCCATTTACCATGGAATGCTCAACTCCAGGCCAGCAAAAAGAAACACTCCCTTGAATATCAGCAGTAAGGAGACAAACTCCTGAGGCACAGGGTTTGGAACAGGCATCATCCCTGTGCCACGCTAGCAATGGCTTAAAATGAAAGTCTCATCATGACAACCCACGTGTAGCAACATCCATGGCTTGAGGAGTTTGGTGAGAATTTGGGCTATTCTGGGTTTGCAAAGTTTGCAGCTGACGGCTGGAGGTAGTTTTTTTCTGCCCCTGCAAAATGAATGAAGGAGAAATAGGCAATTGAGGAGGCAGCATCCCAATCTGCAGAAACAAAATGGGGTATTTATGGGCAATATGGAAATTCCCTTACAGAAAAAAAAATAAAGCAACTTCCAAATGCAGTGGGGTTAGAGCAGCATCTCCTTTAGGCTGTTTTTCAGCTATTTCTGCCGTTTTGGGGAATGAACAAGGCGAAAGAGTTGCCTATTCTGCTCTAGACACAGCAAGAGACCCTACCACTTGTATTTTCCCATCGACTGCTGCTCCAAGCAGGGGAGATGTGGATTTAACAGAATCACAGAATGTTAGGGATTGGAAGGGACCTTGAAAGACCATCTAGTCCAATCCCCCTGCTGAAGCAGGAACACCTAGATCAGGTCACACAGGAACACATCCAGGCGGGTTTTGAATGTCTCCAGAGAAGACTCCACAACCCCCCTGGGCAGCCTGTTCCAGAGTTCTGTCACTCTTACTGTAAAAAAGTTTTGTCTCATATTTAAGTGGAACCTCCTATGTTCCAGCTTGCACCCATTGCCCCTTGTCCTATCACTGGATGTCACCCAGCAGAGCCTGGCTCCATCCTCCTGACACTCACCCTTTACAGATTAATAAACATGAATAAGGTCACCCCTCAGTCTCCTCCAAGCTAAAGAGACCCAGCTCCCTCAGCCTTTCCTCATAAGGGAGATGCTCCACCCCCTTAATCATCCTCGTGGCTCTGCGCTGGACTCTTTCAAGCAGTTCCCTGTCCTTCTTGAACTGAGGGGCTCACAACTGGACGCAATATTCTAGATATGGTCTCACCAGGGCAGAGTAGAGGGGGAGGAGAACTTCTCTTGACCTACTAATCACCCTCTTCTGATACACCCCAGGATACCATCGGCCTTCTTGGGCACAAGGGCACAGTGCTGGCTCATGGTCATCCGGCTGTCCACCAGGACCCCCAGGTCCCTTTCCCCTATGCTGCTCTCCAGCAGGTCAGTCCCCAGCTTATACTGGTACCCTGAGTTGATCTTGCCCAGATGCAGGACTCTACTCTTGCCTCATTATATTTCATTAAATTTCTCCCCGCCCAACTCTGCAGCCTGTCTAGGTCTCACTGGGTGGCAGCACAGCCTTCTGGCATGTCAGCCACTCTTCCCAGTTTAGTGTCATCAGCAAACTTGCTGACAGTGCACTCCATTCCCTCATTCAAGTTGATGACTATACCAGAACAGTACTGGTCCCAGTGCTGACCCTTCAGGGACTCCACTAGATACAGGCCTCCAACTCGAATCCATCCCATTGACCACAACCCTCTGGCTTCTTTCCTTCAGGCAGTTCACAGTCCACCTCACTACCCAATCGTCCAGACCCCACTTCCTCAGTTTAGCTGTGAGGATGCTGTGGGAGACAGTGTCAAAGGCTTTACTGAAATTAAGATAGACACATCCACTGCTTTACCATCATCTATCCACCTGGTTATGTCTTCGTAAAAGGCTATCAGGTTGATTAAGCATGACTTGCCCTTGGTAAAGCCATATTGACTGCCCCTAATGACCCTCTTATCCTTGATATGACTAGAGACAGAGCCAAGGACAAGTTGTTCCATCACCTTACCAGGGATGGAGGTGAGGCTGACCAGTCTATAGTTACCCGGGTCCTCCTTCTTGCCCTTTTTGAAGACTGGAGTGACATTTGCTTTCCTCCAGTCCTCAGGCACCTCTCCTGATGCCCACGACTTACCAAAGATGATGGAGAGTGGCCTAGCAATGACTTCCGCCAGCTCCCTCAGCATCTGCGGGTGCATCCCATCAGGACCCATGGATTTATGGATGTCCAAATTGCTTAATTGGTCCTTAACCCAGTCCTCATCAACAGAGGCAAACTCCTCCTTTATCCTGACTTCCTCTGGGGCCACAGGGATACGGGGCTCCTCAGGACAGCCTCCAGCATTATAGACAGAGACAAAGAAAGCATTCGGTAACTCTGCCTTCTCTTTATCTTCTGTCACCAGGACACCCACCTCATTCATCAGGGGGCCTACATTGCCTCTAGTGTTAGTTTTATCTGCAATGTATTTGAAGAAGCCCTTTCTGTTGTCCTTGAGCCCTCTTGCAATGTTTAATTCTGAGGAGGCCTTAGCTTTCCTAGTTGCCTCCCTATATCCACTGACAACAGCCTTATATTCCTCCAAAGTGGCCAGCCCATCCTTCCATGATCTGTAGACTCTCCTCTTCCACTTGAGTTTGCCCAGCAGTTCCCTGTTTAACCACGCGGGTCTCCTGGCTCCCTTTCTTGACTTCCTACCTGTTGGGATGCTCTGATCTTGAGCTTGGAAGAAGCAGTCCTTGAATGCTAACCAACTATCTTGGGCTCCTTTACCTTCAAGTACCCTGTCCCATGGGATTTCCCCTAACAATTGTTTGAAAAGGCCAAAGTTGGCCCTACTGGGTCCAACAGGGTTGCGATTCTGCTCGGTATTCTGTTCCTGCCACATGAGATCCTGAACCCCACTATCTCATGGTCGCTGCAACCAGTGCTGCCCTCAACCTTCACAGCTTCAACCAGTCCCTCCTTGTTAGTGAGGACAGGATCCAGGGCACTTCTTCATCTTGGAGAAGTGATTTCAGCTTTTGATTTCAAAAGATGAAGGTTTTGGAGGTCAGGTGTACACGACATTCTCCAAACCACGTGTTATAATTCAGGACATTATAACTAATAAACAAATGTGGTCACTGGGGTGGCAGTTCTTGGTGGACCTGCAGTGCCCACCGAGTGAAGAGGAAAACTTGATAAACAAAGTCTCCTGGTTACAGCATTGCATCAGAAATGCAACCATATTACTGCATCTGAACTCATCCAGGGTTGTCTGGATGAGTTATTACCTTGCTGGTGCAAGGGAGGTCACCAGGCATTTTTCCATTCACTTTTCTTTGCTTTCAAGGTAGGTGAAGGTTAATTGGAGGATGGTTTATGCAAAGCATCACTGCAAGCCCCCAATTGCTCTTTGCAGCCTGAGGGTCTCTCTTTGCTTGCTTGGGTCTGAGGCTTGCTGCCCTGTGGGGCTCAGCTCCTTGCATCAGCAGCAAAGGGTTTCCTCTGGATGTCAATATCAGCAGGTTTCAGCAGTACTGGTTTAAATCCCCAAAAAGCAAATTTCTGGTAATTAGCACACAAATAGGATCCTCTCGAGAAAGCAATGTAAGAAACTCTTTCCCACAGAGGTTTGCTTAGGGATATGCGTATATTTCTTTTTCTTGTTAAGCCCGCTGATTATATAGTTCTCTGATTAGAAGCTCTCTAAACAAAACCACCACTTTCTTGGTTTTTCTGCTTTGCTACACAGAGCGGTCAATAAATGAGCAAGCCTGATATTTGTGCAGCAGCAAGTGTTCAGGATTGCTAGGGGAGCTGAGCACTTCATTAGCTCTGGAGCAAACGCTTGGAGTGAAAGGAGCAGAGCCTGGATCTGCTGTGACAGGGCTTTGGGCCAGGCAGGTAGCGATGCTCCTCACAGGTAGCCTTTTGCACTCTGTGTTTGCCTAAGGAGCTCCTCTATGAACTGGACTAAGCATCTGCAGCCCTCTCATGCGTGGGACAGATCTACAATTGCTCAAACGTCAAAATCCCAGAAAAATACAGTCAGAAAAAGCTCTCTGCATCTAATTTGTTCTCCTTTAAATCTATTTTTTTCATATATAGTAATTATTATTTAATTTGACTGAGACAAAGTAGGAGCCCCAGAGCAGCAAGAGGAGCTTTCTGCAAGCAGTAGTAGCTGATCTCCTCCATTAAGGGTTAGTCACCTCTTGGCTGGGGCTTTTTAATCACTGCAACATGCTTTAAATGGGGATTCATTTGGCTCAGGTTTGGCTCCAGGGGAGAAGAGGGAGCTGGAGCCCTGTAGGTGTTTGTCACATTATTTATTTGCACTTTCACATTGAATTTCTTGCTGTGACCCCATTCACTGTCTTTCTAGGAGCAGGTTGGGAAGGTTTTGCAAGCAACAAAAAACATACTTTATTCTTCCCAAGCTGAATATGCTAAGTATCACTGGCAAACTCCCAGCTGTTGCATTCCTTTATTTTGTGCTTGCTCTTTTTTTTTTCTTCCCCCCCCCCCCTTTTTTTTTTTTTTAAATCGCAGAACTACATTAGTCGTTACAGTAATAACAGCCATCCTTGCAGTGACTTAGTGGGGCTTCACACCTTCTGGAAAGCCCAGTAAATACTGATTTTATAAAGTCCTTCCAAAAATCCTTCAAGTGTGGATTATTTACAGACATGGACAACCAGGTGTTTGTGGTTCTGGTTTCTCAGAGGTGGAATTGCAGGGTCATTGCTCTCGGATGTTATCCACCTGCATTGCAGAACACCTCCTTTATCCAGAACATGTTAAAAACCTCTTTCACCAGATGGCAAAATCAATGTGGACCTTTCAGTGGAAGTATTGTTTGGAGTTGGCATGGCTAGATGCCAACAAGCACCTTCAGAGTTACTATCCTTTTCAGTATGATTTTTTTATGTATTATTTTTTAAATAATAGTTATAGCCTATGCTGTGTTTTCACTGCCTAAAGAGAACTGTCAGTGGTGCCCTAGCATCCTTCAAAGTTGATGCTACCCATTGTGTGATGATGACATGCTGGTGAGCATTGGATGAAGTCCAGGAGTTTTCTTTTTGCAAAGTCTGAGATGGTATTAGTAGCATCCAAGTGGTTTGATCTGTATTAGGAGTTTGCAGTGCATTGCCTTTCTAGAGGATTGAGCTGATTGTGCCATAGAAATATTTTTTTCTGACTGGGGGGGAAAGCAACAGGTACATACATCTTTGGAAAGAGGTGAAATTTGGTTGCTCGGCCCTCAAACTCTGAAATAAGTTAGATTTGCAGAGAGCCATCAGTCATGGAACTGCATGGACAGGGCTGTAGGAAGCACTATCCACCCCTATTCATAAAAAAACTCCTGTGTTTTTTTTAGGGGAGGATGAATGTGTTGTAGCTCAAACCTGGTGCACTGCAGCATCTGTCTTGGTCTCAAGATAGGAGCAGAGAGTAGCAGGGCTATAGCTAAGGAAGGGTTAACAGCAATCTCATAGCAGCTGAAAGTCTATAAAAGCCTAAATGAGGGAAAAATTGTTTTCTGTCATGTGAGGGGAGCAGAAAGGGGCATAACTGGTATTCAGGAGGGCAGAGCTGGCATCTATGGGACTGGGTGGAGGCAGAGCTGTTGTGTGGAGGAAGGGGCTCGTGGGTAGTCCCAGACAATTATTTACAGGACTACCAGCCATTTTGGGAATAAAAACAGGTTTCTTGTTTATTTAGATCATGAAGTGTAAGGGAAATGTGTATTTTGACTCAAAGCTTGGCAAGTACTTGTGTGAAACCCAAGTAGGTGTAGTTATGAGTCTCAGCCTGGGAGGATGGGCAGGAGGGGTGTGTTGCGTGCTGCAGAAATAAAACACCGTGCTTAATAAAGAAGGTGCTCTGCAAAGTCTCATCGTCTCCTCATCTGGGCTTTATTGTTTTCATTTAATCTGTATAGGGAAGACATTTCTGAGAGATCTTTTGAGATTTTTTATTTCTTCAAAGCATATTTGAAAGCTCTCTTCCAATGTAGGAATAAACAATTGTTTGAGTTTTCAGAGGAAGGGCTGCATGCAAGTACCTTTCAGGAAAAAAAAAATAAAGAGAGCCATTCTAGGTAGGAGAAAGCTTTAACACATCATTATGAAGTAATATCTCTTTAAAAGCTCTACATAAAATCGAATCTGTGATTAAACTAGCTGGATGTGGATTTCTGTGCTTATGTAAAATGGGGGATGCCTTCATGGCTGGTCTGGATGAAGGCAGAAGATATGGCAGGCTCTTGCAAAGGGCATGACTTAGAGGCCTCCCAGGCAGAGTGAAAGGTTTATTTTTTACATGCCTCTGCATTGTCCCTTCGCAAGCATGTCAGGTACGTTTCTCACAGCTACACTTTTGAGCTGTTCTCCTGTATCAAGGGAGGATGACCAATTCCTTCTCTGGATACTCAGGAATATGGCAAAACTTGAGGATTGCCTTAGTGCAAACTCCTATGCTTGCAAAACGTGGAAGAGAAGAGAAGGAAGAGAAATTAAAACTGCTTGTTTTTTTTTTTCATCTTGGTAATGGGTAGTCCAGATTTTCCATCCCTTGACAACCTCTTGTTGGTGTTAATAGGTCCAAAACCTTTTCTTGTATTGGCGTCAGTAGGCTGACTTAGCTCCTTTCCTTGAGAACAAGCCATAGAAATGTATAAAAATAAAATTTGGAGAGTTATTTGCATGAAGGCATAACAGACCTATCCCAATAGGGTTTTTAATGGTGCCTGTAGAAAGGATAAAATAATCTACAGAGTCTTGTATTAAATAAACATCACAGATTTCTCTTTTGCTTTTATGTCATTCTATGAGCTCTCTTCCATCCTTGCAGCTGCATCCTTTCCCCTGCTCATCCGTGGCAAAAAGAGCATCCTTCTACCATCCCAAATCCCAATAGGGTCACACTTGGGCTGAACACATGTGAGCCTCCCATGGCCATAAGTGTCTTGAGGGCACCTGTGCTCAGGGTCGAGCAGATCCATGCAAGGAGCCTGCAGCTCCCTCTGTGGCTGCAGGCTCCTTGCATGGACTGACTCCTGAATAAATCCCTGAATGGCTTATTCATCATTCAAACTAGTGCATCCAACCTTCCCATGGTTCCTACCCACACCCTAATTCATGGTGATCCTTTCGGCCTCACATGAACATGTTTAAGCTGGAAATTTGAGGCAGCTGCATGCTGCTCATGGTCTGGAAATGAAACACCAGCAGGTTTGCACTCCTGTATCAGCCAAAACCCATGTCTAGGATTGTTTGCTATGTACCAGCTAGTATTTCAGGTGTTTTTTCAAGCTTCTGGGAGAATAAACTTCGCAGCAAGACATTCTATCTGGTATACAGAGGTGACATCCTAGAGGATGTATGGGAAGGAACTGCACCAGACAGCCTATATATTGCTTATGCAAAGTAATGCTAATGAATAAGGTTGCTCCCCAAACTGGAAGGAGACCTGTCTTTAAGCTAGGGTTAATTCAGGTCAGGATTCATAGATGGCCAAGGGTGTGAGGAGCACCTTTGCTCTGGGATAGTCAGGGTGAGGATGCAGAGCGCGGCCCCTGGGATCTCTCCTCCCACTCTCGGTTTGGCTTCCAGAGAGATTAATGATGAACAAAACAGAGCTGGAGACTGTTAGAGGAGGAAAGGAGCAGCTCAGAGCTCTGCTGATCACAGTGATAGGGGTGATTAACCTTTTTGTCAAAGTATTTGAGGAAATTAAGCAGTATAATTTATTGTGAAATTTTAGATTGATGAGCTGTTTAAATGGAACTGGCTGTGGCAAGTGTTAATTTGTTAAGAATTGAGAATTTTTTGCCCATGCCAGCCATCTTGAGCAAGATGAATCAGCAGCTGAGGGTTTTATTGGCTATTTTCTCTATATGAAAGCTGTGTTTTGCTTCACACTGGGCAATGGGTGAGATCCTCAGGCACCTTCCCCATCCCTCCACTGCAGTATTTCCTACATTTCAGCAACATCAGCAGCAAAGCCTGGCTGGAGGGTCATATTAGAATCATAGAATCACTTAGGTTGGAAAAGACCTTTAAGATCATCAAGTCCAACCATTAATATTGAGGAAGCACAGCCACTTGCTTGCCCTGTGCAATTGCTTCAATGCACAGGGAATATTTTTGCGAGAATGGGGGGAAAAACAGCTTCTTGGCGTATTGTTTTATTTTTTTTTTTTAACTTTTTTTGTGATTTTTTTAGCTTGTTGCAAACCTGCAGCAGCTCAAGGCAGGATTAAATGCTGTTTAATGTGGATTTTTGTTCTTTAATTTATGCTGCTGGAGTCTTTTTAAGGAAAAAAAATGCTAATTTATCCATGTGCAGTCTGACAGACATCAAGGACTGCAATGCACTTGTTAAAGAGATAATCACAGATGTTGCCAGCAGTTTTGCCCTTACATGTGTTCCAGTTACCAGCAGTTGCTGCAGTCCTTGGAAAAGCAAAGCAAAGTGCCACTTTCTGCTATGTCTATGCAGCCAGTGGGGGTTCGCATGCTCCATTCAGCCATTATCTGGGATAAGAACAGCCAGTGTTCATTCAGGCTGCACTTTTGCAAGGCTTACACTGGAGACTGGGGTTGTAGTCGCTATACTTGTAAATCCTCCTTAAATTAGGGGAAATTGTGTCCTTTCTGGAGGCAAGGTTACATATTGCATGGTCCAGGGAGAGCTGGGCATCACCTGTGTAACTTCCCAGGTTGGCAGTTTAGCTCTTGTAAGGAATTGCAGTCAGCCTCAGCCAGCTTATCCCTTTCCTTGTCTGTCTTCCCAAGTAGTGCTAGCACTTTTCATCCACTTACAAAGACCGTGAGCTATGCTCTTTCTTCAGGTTTTCTCTTGGAAACTGTGGATTTTTCTGGCTGTGAACCTCATCTGATGAAGTATTTGAAAGCAGTCATTTTTCCAATAGCCAGGTACAGCCAGCATCCCATGGACATATGCAAAATATGCCCACATTTGTTTATAAACCAAATGAGATTCCTGGACATTAAATATTAGCCTTGATTTCAATATGCATGGAGCAGGCTGAATTGTATTACATAAATCTTTCTTCTTATATATTGACTTGACAAGCTGTACAGCGGAAACACAGACCAGAAGAAGGAAATAAGAGTTTGGAACAAAGAAATCAGTGTGCAATGGCCAAAACACTGGAAAGAGGTTGGTTAGCAGCCCAAAAATCAAAAAGTTTTCTCTTTTCTCACAGTGGAAGTATTGATAAGAGTTCGCACCTTTTTTTTTTTCCTTTTTTGTTTTTTCTGGTAAATGGGGTACAAAGCGCTCTTTTTTTTTAGAGTTTAGCTAAAGTTGAAAATACTGAAAAAGCAGAAAAATGTTTCCAAAAGGTGATTTCCTCTCTGTCTCACTGCTTGCCACTTTGCTGTAGCATTGCATGATCTATACATGCCCTGTTTGGTAAAACTGTCAGCCACGTCACCGTGGGCTTCTTACCAAATCAGCCTCTTATTAAACCAGTACAGATGTGTGCACTTGCGTATTGTCTCTGCCTATGAGAGAATGGGTACTTGGTCAATCGTATTGCTTAATTATGAGATTCCCTTCCCAGTTAAATCTGGTCAAGATAAACTGATTTAGATGGTGATGAAAGTGGTGCTGCTTCTGCAGTGGGATTACACTAGTTGGCTCTTAGCAAATGAACGTGGTGCAAAACTCAGCCAAGGGCAGCTAATTAAAACCCCTGCAGTTCTGGGTTTGGCACATTAAGTGGCGTGCTGCTGCAGTGTTGCTTTGGTTTTGCCAAACTTGGGAAATAATTTCTGGGTGTGCTTTGTAAACAGGCTCTGCTGATAAGCCAGTGGTCAAAGTGAATATCATGGTAATAAATTACCTCCCTCCAATTTATTTTTTAACTTGCTTTTAGATTTTTAGCTAGTTACCATGGTAACTTTCCACCTTCCTTTTTCTGGTGAGCGTCCAAAGTCACAGATGGAGGTAGCCTTGGGGAGACGCATGTGAGCCAAGCAAAGCTTTGCTGTCTATCCTCTGCAAAGTTGGATGCAAACCCATATGGGACATCTCAAATAGGGACTGAAGCTTTATGAGACTGATGGGTGTAGGCTGCAGGAATATCAGACCTCCTAGTTTAAGTTGTTTGCTCCATCAGGACATTGATTGCCAGCCTAAATTTGTTGCCACAATGAGTTCTGGCAGAGATATGAGTTACTGCCTGTACTCTGGAGATGGCTGATGCTACGTTGGATGTCTGGCTTGGAAACATCAGTGTTCAAACAACCACTGGCATTCCATCACAAAAGTGGTGACTTTTCTGTGGACACCTATATCCACTCAGAGATAACAATTGCTTCCACTGTATCTGTTTTACCCGTGTCCCCATGCAGAATTTGGCCATCCAGATTGCATTTGGTTTCTTTTTTTTTAATTCATACTTGCTTCCTGCCACTCATTCTACATGGGAGCAAGCTTAGGACAGAGATCTTCAGAAGAGATTTGCAGCTCTCTGGAGCAATCGTAATGAAATGGTCTGCTTTCTAAGTGTTTCTAAGCACCTCATGGTTTCCAGGTCTCCCTCTTCAAAGTTGACTGGTAGCCAGCACAGCCTTGCTTGGAGCAGGGCTAATCCTTCTCTTTTTTTTTTTTTTTTTTTTCTTTCTTTTTTTTCAGTTCTTCTGGGTTCTTCTGGTGATCTTTCTCATGGAGCTGCTGCTGATATGCATTGAAATCATCTTCGAAAACAAGGTGAGTGCAATCAGGAGGCTGGAGAGCTGCACATTTGCTTAGCATGGCAGCATACTGCAGCCCTGCATGTCATCAGGGGAAATTTCCTTCTCACCTCAAGTATGTGTCCGTGTATGTCCTGAAACTGGAAGATTTTCATTTTTCTTGCTCTTCTTGGGCTGTGCCTTGCACTCTGGAGCTGCAGTGGACCTACAGCACCACCCAGAGCTCCTGCCACAGTGGCAGCTCCCATGCAGCCAAAAATTCTTTTTTTTTTTTTTTTTTTTGAGAGGACTCATTAAGTTCCTCACCTCACTTTTGTTAACTGCTGGCTTGTATTTGCAAGGACAGGATTGAGTTATAGATGAACTAAGTAACATTGGTGAACACTTCCAATGCATGTCCTTTCTGTCTGTCCACATTCTGCTGAAGAAGCTCTGCCATTTCCAATTTTATTTTACCATTGTAATTGATCAAATGATTAAATATGAAATCTCAGTTTCTGCTGGCTCAAAGAATGTGCAGACCAGGAGAGCAACATCTGAAATACGTACTTAGGGACTATAAAAATCAATTCACTTTTGCACAAACAGCTTGATGCTTTCAAACCTGTAAAGGTTGGTGGGCTATGGATAGTTTGAGGATTTAGGTACTTGGTGAGCCCCAAAGTGGAAGAGAGGCAAAGGAGGAGGACATTGCCTTTTGGATGCTGCATTAAACTTTCTCCAGCAGATTTTGAGAGCTCTCCAAAACTCTCCAATCCTGGGAAAATGAAGGGTATTGGGTCACCAGCACGGAGACATGGTTCTCTAAGGAAAATCAGCACTTGAGTCTTTCCCATGTATAGAAAATCAATATGTGCTGGCACACAGTGGCTTTATTTTCATGAAAATTGGCATGAAATCCTCTGCTTTGCTCCAACTATCTTCCTTTGTCCGCCAGTACGGGTGTTCAGCACCATCCTGTGCTACAGACATGTTGCGTGGAATCCATACAGAGAGGGGATCACAGCTTTGTGATTAAGCTCAAGGATACAGTAAAACCATCGGTGTGTAAATTGTCCCTTAATTTCAATTTAACAGGCAATATCAAAACCCAATTAAAAATCAAACAATGAAGGAGAAAGAAAAGAGAGATACGAGTTATGAATCCATTTGACCTAAAATTGTTAGGAGGCGCAAATCTGCATTTGCAACAATGTTTGTTTATTAAACTTGTTAGAAAGATTTAATTTGCTTTAGTATTAAATAAGATGGGGGGGAGGGGGCAATGAGGAATTAATTTGGTGGCCTTGTAGCCGTTGAATATTGAAATATACCCTGTTGATATGCAATTTTTTTTTTTTGAGATTATTGAAGATAACTGGTTTGGTGTCCTTGAAGCAAAGTGAGTGGAGATGTCTCATAACCAGAACTTAATGATTTAACCCTGCAACGTTTAGCTCCAAACTTGAAGTCAAGATTTAATTTGAGACACTGCCCTCTAGACTGATGTCTTCTTGGAGGGTGACAAGATTGCAGGGTGAGCCTACCTGGGGGAAAAAAGCAGGGAACAGTAAAGCTCAGGCATTGCCTGTTGTGATGGTTGCAGCAGTGAGAAAAACAGAAATTAACATTTTAATAAACTTCCACATGAGCAATTTCTTAAAGGCTTTTTAAGTTCCCCTTCCCTGATCTCTTGCTGTTGGCAGGCTTTGTTTTCTACTCCGATATGCCTTCATTTTTTTTTCACAATGTTCTTCTTCCTGTTCCCAGTTTGCCCAACCTCTAATTTTCATGTCAGAGTGAATTATGAAGAACAATGTTTTCTCCCCCCTTCTTTCCCCCTGCTTCTAACTCAGAAAAGGTTCCCTTTTCCTTCATTAATATATCTGCCTGGTGCTTTGTCAGGAACCAAATGGCAAACCTGTGCTGTGCTTTGGCTTTGCATAAGACACTTTGAGGCTCTGCTTCCAGCTCACTAATAAGCTTTCCATTCATCTGTGAAATGCATTTTTCATTCAGTTAGTCTTTAATTTGAAATGCCTGATGTGTCAAAGTGTCCTCAGAGATACAGCACAGAGAGCATCAGGGAGAACCCAGACCGGTTGTGCTGCTGCCTCTCCAGGCACAGTTGAATTGCTGGATGATTTGTTGGGATTAGCAGTGATTGAGGGCTCTTATGAGGTCTCTGCTCCTGTGTACAGCTCATCTGAGGGAAATACCACCACGCAGCTGGTGGAGTTGGCTATCACGGGACATTTTGCCTATTACAGCTGCTCCTAATGCTTGTGAGGGGTTACAGTTATGTTGGTGGATGGGATTTGAAGGCTTTAGGGAGCTCCCAAAGAAGTCACCCTAAAAATTCGATTTAATATGCAGCATATAAGAAAAGTCAGATGAGTAAAGGATCGCTTTGCAGGATCAATTGCAACGTGCAGGCAACAGGGAGATGCTATGAGATGCTGCTAACCAAGAGAGCTCAAAAATGATGAATTTTGCCCCAAGAAACAAGGTTTTGACATCATATGGGTTAGATTCTTATTCTGGTAACAGCTGGTAAAGCTTGCTATGAAAAGATTTCTCTGCATCTTTTTCATGGTTTGTAATATTTTCACATAGTCTGTTCCATATGTGAACTGTGATTTTGCTTTTTCTGTCCCCAGATGAATGCAGTATTCCACTCCAACATCCAAGAGGGCATCCGACACTATTATGATGACCTCGACTTCAAGAATATCTTGGATTTTGTACAAGAAAAGGTTTGATTTTGCACAGGGGACAGCACTGGGGAGGTCTGCCTGTGAAGTTTTTCAAGCATATTATACTGCTGTGAATGGGAAACATAATGAGTGATTAACCTTGTGCATCATTGAAGCAGAAGCATTAATTTTCACTGCCCTTTTAGATTTTATTTCTTAAAATCATTGAATATCCCACGTTGGAAGGGACTGATCATCAGGTCATAGAATCATAGAGTGGTTTGGGTTGGAAAGAACCTTAAAGATCGTCTAATTCCAACCCTGACACATATCACTAGACCAAGTTGCCCAAAGCCCCATCCAGCCTGGCCTTGACCACTTCCAAGGGTAGGGCATCCACAGCTTCTCTGGGCAACCTGTTCCAGTGCCTCACCACCCACACAGGAAAGAGTTTCTTCCTTATATCTAACATAAATATACACGTTTTAGTTTAAAACCATTACTCCTTGTCCTATCACTACATGCCCTAGCCCACTTTACATATTGGAAGGCTGCTCAAAGGTCTCCCTCTTCTCCAGGTTGAACAACCCCAACTCTCTTAGCCTGTCTTCATAGGCTCTGAACATCTTTTGTGGCTCTCCTCTGTACCCACTCCAACAGGTCCATGTCTTTCTGATGTTGGGGGCCCCAGAGCTGAACACAGTACTCTAGGTCATGTTTCACTCTAGGTGGAGTCCAAGTCCTGGCTCCCCACAGGAGCACACAAAATTCAATCGTATTCGTAAGACCATTGTCCAAACACTTCTTGAACTCCAGCAGGAGTGACCACTTACCTGTTTCAGTGCCCGACCACCCTCCCGGTGAAGAACCTTTTCCTAATATCCAGCCTGAACCTCCCCTGCCACAGCTCCATGCCATTCCCTCGGGTCCCATCACTGTCACCAGAGAGCGGGGAGCAGCACCTGCCCCCAGCCTCGCTCCCCTTGAGAGGAAGCTGCAGGCCACCATGAGGCCTCCCCTCTGTCTCCTCTTCTCTGGGCTGAACAAATCAAGTGATCTCAGCCACTCCTCCTACATCTTCTCCTCTAGGCTTTTCACCATTTTTGTTGCCTTCCTTTGCATGCTCTCTCATAGTTTTATGTCCTTCTTCTACACTGGCACCCCAAACTGTGCATGGTGCTTGAGGTGAGGCCTCACCAGCGCAGAGCAGAGCGGGACAGCCACTTCCTTGAGCGGCTGGCAGTGCTGTGCCTAAAGCAGCCCAGGGTACGGTCAGCCCGTTTGGCTGCCAGGACACACTGCTGGCTTGTGTTCAACTTGCCATCAAACAGAACCCCCAGATCCCTCTCCGGGGGGCTGCTCTCCAGCCTCTCATCCCCCAGTCTGTATGCATAGCCAGGGTTGCCCCGTCCCAGGTGCAGAATCCAGCACTTGCTCTTGTTAAACTTCCTGTGGTTGGTGATTGCCCAGCCCTCCAGTTTGTCAAGATCTCTCTGCAAGGCCTCTCTGCCCTCAAGGGAGTCAGCAGCTTCTCCTAATTTAGTATCAGCTGCAAGCTTACTTAGTATGCATTCCAGTCCTGCATCCAGATCATGTATAAAACACTGAAGAAAACTGGCCCCAAAATGGAGCCCTGGGGAACCCCATTAGTGACTAGCCATCAGCCCGATGCAACCCTGACTGTAACACTTCGAGCCCAATCCATCAGCCAAATGTTGAGCCATCATAATATCTCTCTTAGCATGGTGATTCATATCTTCATTTGAATTGCTCTTTTTGCCTGGCTTTGCACTGTGCTGCTCTCCAAGCCTATTCCACAGGTGGTTTTGGCCAGCCTGTGCTCTTGTGAGAACTATGAAGAGCATGTTCAGTTCTGTAATGGAGCACAGACAAGGAGACCCCACCCATTTATTTATCTTTCCCATTCCTGATTGAAAACTGCCTGATTTTTTTTTATTGCTATCACAAACTGCATGGAAACAGTAGGTGTAGGAATGAAATAGTATGTGCAAAAGTTGCTTTGGGAATGCGGTAACCCTTAGGTAGGCCACCTTAGATAACTTTGTTTTCTGGGACATGTCATCTGCAGCCAGGCAAGCACTTGACTGATTGCTGATAATGTGTTTCCACATGGTAGCTGTGAGGAGAGCGCCTAGCTTTCCGTGGGCAGCACTGCAAGCTGCCCCATGGACTGGTGAGAGAGGTGCTAGTCCTCACCTTATCTGGTGTTGGGGCTTGGCAAAGTCTCCTCTAGTTTTTTGGTTTTTGTTTTTGTTTTTGTTTTTTAATTGTGTGGTTTCACGTCTCTTAACCCTGATACCTGATGCTTAGAGCCTTCCAGGTCTTGGCAGCATCCATCCCTTATTCTCAAGCCAACCCGCAGTTCGATAAACTATTCACCTTACAGCTGTCTTTTTTTAACCAAACTTTTGATATGCCTCTGCCACTGTTGCCTCGTATTTCATGCACTGCATAGTTTTTTGAGTTGCCTGTGATTGCTAGTCCTGCTTTTTATTAAATTAAAATGCCTTCCTAATTACTGCCCTCTACCTCCAGCTAGATGATTTCCGACAAGCTCCTTCCCTTCCATCTCACAAAACCCCAGGTAATCATGCTTCAGCAAAGCAG
This sequence comes from Anser anser, assembly GCF_964211835.1. Taxonomy (NCBI): domain Eukaryota; kingdom Metazoa; phylum Chordata; class Aves; order Anseriformes; family Anatidae; genus Anser; species Anser anser. The sequence continues at coordinate 6,201,106 of NC_139747.1, forward strand.
TGATGCATCCCTCCAAGTACACTGAAAAGCCAGACTGAGGGAATAATCCGTGATGTGGTACCACTCAGAAACAAAATCCCTAATTTATACACAGGATTAAGGCGAGAGATTGAGTTGTGTTGCCAGCAATAGGTTATTGATGAAACTCTGCCTTGCTAACCATTCTCTGAGAAGCTGTTTTGCTGCAGTATAGTTTAGGACACACTTTGTATCACACATGCATTCAGCAGAGAGCTTGCAGACCTAATTTAAAGTCAAACTTGAAGCTTTTGTCCACACCATTAAGAGTATGGCCAGTTTGGACAAGTATGGTTGGCTCTAACATATTATTTGTTTTTCCAGTAAAGTGAGAAGCTGCTCCTGGGAATTAAGGGAAAGCAGATTTGCTGCTGTTTTGAGCGAGGATATGAAGTTTGACTGTTATTTGTGTTACTGTGAAAGGAAACACTCGGCTCAAAGCATTTGATGAATTCTTTGAGGAAAAAAAAAAAAGTAGAAAAAGCAAAACCTCAAGATCTAGGAGAAGTAAAAGGGAGAAATCACATCCAAGCTGCATGCTCACAGCTTGGTTTTGCCAGCAGAGCTGCTTTACAGAGCTGCTTTCTCTCACCTCAGGTTGATTTCTCTCCTTTCATTGTGGCTTGGAGCATCATAAATATATGAATCTTATCTCTAGCTTTGAAGGAGACCAAGAAGCTCCTTCCTCTTTGATGTAGTTGAAATTTAAGGCTGGTAGTGACCTCCACACTCCCCTCTCTTTTTAAGTACCTACTTCAGTCTCTTGGAGTTGTCATTACTGAACCAAATGCATTAATAAAACTGGGAGACCTCTAAAGGTTTCAAGACTTGACTGATCTCAGGAAGGATCTTAATCTTTTTTTAAAGTTTGGCTCCGACCTCTCTAAAAAGGTGCTGTAATTCAGTCCTCTCTGTATAAAAGATAAATGGATGCTGCCACGAGCCAACACAAATACATGTGGGAGCCATCCTCGATGAGCCCTGGCAAGGAGGTTAGACCACAGATCTCCAGATAAAGCAGATCGGTTTGCGGGAAGGTTTCTGTATCTCCAAACAAGCAAGGACTAGGCACTTATCGTATAATCCTACCCCCTTTTTATGACATTTTCCTGTCTACTTCCTCACTTGAGCTTTTGTTTAAGTTTTCAGGGGGAGATATTCATCTCATAGTGTCTCTCTCTGTACTTAGAAGTTATGGCTACTTCTAATATTGCTGATAAGTTTTTAGCATCCGCATATTTTCTTTTGTAGCAAGAGAAGGAGCTTTGCAAGAACTTGCAGCTCATTGCTGTGAGTTTTTGTATTAGAGTATAATTTGCAAGCCAGGAACGACAGCAACATCAGCAATTGAAATGTATCCTACTGAGATAGGAGTGAGGAGAAGCAGGGCAGAAGCGTAACTTCTTTTAAGAGAGAAAATCGCAGCATTCTTGCATTCTTGCTGTTTTAGGCATTATGCTCAGCAACACTTGGATTAGATAAAAAAAATGGTGGAGTTGCTGATGCCAGTGGTCTCATAATGACTTGGACTTGGCTCCTGTAGGGCTTTTACAAGACCTGAGCAGCCCAGACCACCTTGGAGGGATGAAAATTTGCATCCAGTCTGGAAGGATTTCACCCAGGCTTGGTGGGTTTTGTTTGTTTGGTTTTGTTTGTTTTGTCAAAACACAGGCCCAGAGCACCGTATTATCACCATTTAGTGCTTATTCTTGCCATTTTGGGGGTAAAAATCTTGTCTACTCATTGGTTACCTGGCACACAGCTCATTTAGCTCAGGCAAAACCATGCTACACCCCTTAGGTATTAAATTTTGCTTAAACCCTCTCTCAAGCAATGCTTTGAATTAGAGCTGACTGCTTCCAAACATGTAAACCAGTATCGTACATTAAAATAAGTAATTATGGTCCTTTCCTAAATAACAGATGTACATAGAAGTGCCAGACAGCAATTATTACATTACCCTGATTATGGCACAAATAAGGCGGTTTTACGTGCCAACACCTACTTGGTCTTGCTGCCTGTGAACAGGAAGGTATTGAAATAAATTTGCTTTAAAAATAGTATTTACACATTTATATTATTCGTTTTTGCTGAACTACTGCCCTTTGCACCCCATGGATGCAAGGCTGGAGACCAAAATGACTCAGTTTGCTGAAAATCACTAACTGCAGCTCTGTGCTGCTCCTTGCTTTGTGTCTTTTGAATGGTTTGCTGAGTGCAGGTGGGAGAGGAGAGTTCAAACCACTTTGCTGAGAACAGGAATTGAATTTCAAAGCACTGATAGTGCTGTGGTTCTTGCTCATACCTGAGCAGCTCCAACCTCAAAGTAAGGCTTGGAGAGCTGAAGGCGTTATGCTTGCAAACCTGCATCTTTATTCTTCAGGTAGAATAAAGGCAGCTTCCACCAGCGTGGCTCGTTTTAGTGCATTGCTTTGAGGCCACTGTACAGGGCTATGGTCGTTAGCCATAATAAGCCTGCATGTCAGGGGTTGTAGCAGCAGTACTCGATGCATAGCACTTCTTGGACTTTTTTTTGTTTTTTTTTTTTTCCTCCTGTGTGTTAGCCCTCTCTGAGGTCTGGGAACCAATATGAAAGTAAAACACAGACCCAGATCTGTCTCCACTTATGAAAAATAAATCCAGGCACAACAGTAGTTCAGCCTAAACCTCTCTTTGCAGAGAAGAAAACACCCTGGTGAGGCTTCCCAGCAGCTAGTAACACTCATTACAATGATTTTGTACCAATTTTTGCAGAATTATAAAAGCAAATGGAAGAAACTTCTTTGCAGCACAGGAATACAGAGCAGGGTAGGAATATCCAATATCCCTTTAGGGGTTTTTCTCTCCTCTGTCCGGACAAGTTTTGCAAGCTTGTCTCCCTTGCTGATACAGATGTGATTAAAAGTAATAGAGGAATTAAAGGTAGGAAGTTAGTAATTAGTTTTCAATTTGTGGGCTGGCAGCTTCTGGCCATATCTGCCCATTTGGGCATGGGAGGAGGCCATGAGGACCCAAGGAGCTGATGGCTTTTCCTGCTCCTTTTTGCCAAGTATTGCCACCAACCTACGAGCAGGAGAGGGAACAGATACTCATGGGGTATTAATTAAACTTGTCCTGAAAACTGCTCCTTGGAGACTGTGGTGCTTACAGAAATGGGGAAAACCTCAAATTTTCTGTCTTGTCAAGCACACACACAGCTCTCCTGCCCACTTCAGGCTTTTCTTTCTGGGGGGAAATGTAAAGATTCAAGCTTGTTTAGCAAGAGAAGGGATGATTTGATATGTAATAAGCCCAGTTTTATTCCACAGAGAACAGCAAATGACTTTCATTAAACCTTTTTTTTTTCCCATTATACAAGAAGTAGAAAAAAAGAAGCTTTTTCATTTGTAGCTGCAGCATTTGATCTCTAATTTAACTTAATGGGAAGAGAAATCCCTGTTAGACTGCAGAGTCTTATTAGCATACTGTTGAATAACACCAACTAGTTGAGCAAAGAAATACATTTATTTAAGGTGCTGAAATAGCCATCTCTCCTGCACACCCCAAGAATAGGATGGATTAGTTACCTATAATTAAATCATCTGGAAGAAAGCATGAATGAGCCTGATCTTTCCTGGTCCTGTGAAAGCCAGGATGCCTCCTACACATGCATGCACATCTCTATACCTGCTACACACTTCTAAAATGGGGCTAAACCAGGCTAAACATCTGCTTTAGCTTTTTTGTTTGTGTTTTTGTTTGTTAGTTTTTAACGCAGAGTCTTCTGTTTCCTGGAAAGTAAGAAATAACTGTGGATCTCTTTATACCAGCATTGCAAAACAGCACTGAAGATGCAGTGCAAGGCTGGAGAGGAGATGCATCAGTGAGTTGGAAATGTAGAGGTTTGCTCATCTGCATGTCTCACTCTTTGCTTTTCTTTTGCAGTTTTCTTGCTGTGGTGGTGATGAATACCGAGACTGGGAGGTTAACCTATACCACTCGTGCAATGGCAGTGGGCCACTTGCATGTGGGGTGCCCTACACGTGCTGTATCAGGAAGGTAAAGAAGCCAAGGCATGGAAAGTTTTTACTTCTTGTTTCTGTACTTGAGTTTGTTATTAACTGTGTTGCCATTTTGAAAAGTGGTTTGAGACAGCATCAGCATTTCATGCTAAAGAAACTAAGATATACGTATATATGGGTTGCACTGCATTTTAGTATGGTCTGCTGTTTTAATGCAGCATAAATAACAAAGAACTGGGATATTAATTGCATTTGTATTGTGCCAAGGGGTTGTTAGAAATGCTGAGTTCCCATCTCTCTACCTACTATGGGATGTAATGCTTTGGAGGATGGTTTTGCAAAGACTTAAATGCTTGGCTGTATCACAACGTGGATCCGAGTTAGCTGTTGTCCTTTGTTTTCCTCTGCAAGAGCATACATTTCTCAGCCAGCTGCCACAAGGTTTAGCAGAATGGGGTTCATGTTTGCTGGCATCTGCTTGTAACAAGGAGGTTTTGAGGGTTTTGATGTAAGTGGAGCCATGACAGGAGTTCAATTTGCAACTTGTGCAATTGAATAAAAAAAGTCTTGTGAGCACATGCAACTCCAAGGCTGCATTTCTGACATGCTGTGAACTGGAACAAGGTCTCCTCTTGGAGGGAAGGTTGGGTGTGTTTGCTACTGCATGACCATGAAGGTTTATTAAACTGATTTGCAGAGCTGCAAGCCAAGATTCTCCTATGTAGTGCTGCTGAGACTAAGCTAAGTGCTCTCACACTGTTTTGCTTAATACAATGGTCTGCCTTGTTGCAATCAATCTAACTCATACTGAGGGAAAACAGAAAAGCTCAGCCAAGGCTGGGTAAAAAAGTGCAAATATCCCTGGCTACTGTGCCTAAAAATGATATCCATGGTGCTAAAAATGTGTTACTAGCATAATCCTGACTTTAACGCTAGTGATGGGCCCTGGGAGTCCAAGAGCCCTGAGTTGGAGGACCATGACTGGGGAACAATAAACTCTCAGCCAACTCTGAACTTGTGAAGGATTTGCTGCTCCAGCTAGATGCACATTAGTCTGACGGGATTCATCAAGAAGAGCTGGCTGATGTCACCACTAGACCCCTCTCAGTTATTTCTCAATGGCCTTGGGAATCTGGAGTGATCCCAGTTGACTGGAAGCTTGCAAATGTTGTCCCAGTTTCCAAGAAGGCTAAGAAAGAAGGCCCTGGTAATTACAGGCCTGTCAGCTCATATCAGTGCCTGGCAAAATTATGGAGAAGAGTATTCTGGAAGCTACTGAAAACCACCTGAAAGACAACACAGTCATTTGTCACAGCCAACATGGGCTTACAAGGAAAGTCCTGTTTAACTAACCAAATTTCCTTTTACAACAACGTTACCCACATAGCTGACCAAGGGAAACCTGTAAATGTGAAATTTTTGGAAGTCAGCAAAGCTCTTGATCCTGTTTCTTACAGTATCCTTCTGGAAAAAACGTCCAGCATACAGCTAGAAAAATACATGCTACAAAGGGTGAACAACTGGCTGACAGGCTGGGCTCAAAGGGTAAACTGGGTTACATTGGGCTGGTGTCTAATGGGAACTAATGGAGTTCCCCAGGGCTCCATTTTGGGGCCAGTTTTCTTCAGTGTTTTATACATGATCTGGATGCAGGACTGGAATACATGCTAAGTAAGCTTGCAGCTGATACTAAATTAGGAGAAGCTGCTGACACCCTTGAGGGCAGAGAGGCCTTGCAGAGAGATCTTGACAAATCACCATCCGCAGGAATTTTAACAAGAGCAAGTGCTGGATTCTGCACCTGGGACGGGGCAACCCTGGCTATGCATACAGACTGGGGGACGGGAGGCTGGAGAGCAGCCCCCCGGAGAGGGATCTGGGGGTTCTGTTTGATGGCAAGTTGAACACAAGCCAGCAGTGTGCCCTGGCAGCCAAATGCACTGACCATACCCTGGGCTGCTTTAGGCACAGCACTGCCAGCTGCTCAAGGAAGTGGCTGTCCCACTCTGCTCTGCGCTGGTGAAGCCTCACCTCAAGCAGCATGCAAAAAAATGGTGAAAAGTCTAGCGGAGAAGATGTAGGAGGAGTGGCTGAGGTCACTTGATTTGTTCAGCCCAGAGAAGAGGAGACAGAGGGGAGGCCTCATGGTGGCCTGCAGCTTCCTCTCAAGGGGAGCGAGGCGGGGGGCAGGCGCTGCTCCCCGCTCTCTGGTGACAGCGATGGGACCCAAGGGAACGGCATGGAGCTGTGGCAGGGGAGGTTCAGGCTGGATATTAGGAAAAGGTTCTTCACCGGGAGGGTGGTCGGGCACTGAAACAGGTAAGTGGTCACTCCTGCTGGAGTTTGAGAAGTGTTTGGACAATGGTCTTACAAATACGGTTGAATTTTGTGTGCTCCTGTGTGGAGCCAGAAGTTGGAGTCGATATTTGTGGGTCCTTTCCAATTCATTATACTCTATTATTCTGTGATCCCAGTGGCAAAACCTCCTTGGAATTAAGAGCAACAGGCAGCATTACCTCTGAAACCTGGCCATTCCCCAAGCTTTATGAATTCCACAAGGAAAATATAGCATAAATCTCTTATTGTTGTTAGCTTTTTTATTTTTTTAAGGGAAAAAGAGGAACTGTGAGGTGTTTTATTATTGGTCTAAGCATGACATGCAAATCAGCTGCAAAAATGATTTTTATCTCTAATCAGGGTGTTGATTAAGGATCTTTGCCAGCTCCTGAAGTTGAATTAGAAATTCGTATGTTGTCCTTTTCTATTGGTAGTGAGTATGTGTTGGAGAAAGTCAGGTGCATTTTTCATTATTTTTACACTCCCCGTGGTATGTTGGAACAATGTGGGTAACAGAACACCTTTGCCTGACGGGCACTGTTCAAGTTATAAAAATCACAGATGTGTAATATAGTGGGATAAGAAATAAGGCAACTTTCTGGCTTCACATTTTAATGAGCCATGTCTGGAGGATGCTCTAGCAAAGGACTCCAGCCCCTAGGAGGGAGTGTTGATGGCAAATTCTGTACATTTTTTTCAAGAGTTAAAGCCTGTGAATGTGTCTCTGACTGCCAGAGAGGTTTTATTGAAAGTGAGACCTTGCCAAATGAATCTAAATCTCCACATTGAATGAAACTCTTTCTTGGCAGGAGCAGTAACAAGGTAGATAGATGTGGCCTCTTTCTTCATTTATTTGTTTTTTTGGCACTGCTTTTGGTTAAGAATCCATCGCTATACAATATCAATAGTATATTAAATGGGTTAGGAGAGCAAGATCCCTTGGAAATTTTCCACTCTCTGTGGCACAGAACAAGCTAATAAAAATATTTTTAACAACAGAATAAAAAATAATAAAAATAAAAAATAATAAAAAACATAATTGCATGTTAATAATAAGTGCATAATTGCATTATAATAATTGCATAATTGCTATTGCAAGTCTCAGTATAGTTGTTACCTGAAATTGCAAAGTTGTTGTGGAGGTTTTCCTTGCAGGCTGAGAAGATGGGAAAAGCACCTCAGGATGAAGACGGTACCTGTGTATGATACTCTGGACATACCATGTTGTTCTGAGCAATGTACAAACCCTGTTCAAAATCCTTTCTTCCAAAATATGCTACTTAAAGGCTGAAGAGACGATTTTGCCTTGGCCCTGCAGTTGGAGGGATAACTAAAGGCCACACTTGGCATGTGTATGTTTCCCACAGTATTCTCCTGGGGAAACTGGCTGCCAGTGGCCTGGACCGGTATACTCTTTTCTGGGTAAAGAACTGGCTGGAGGGCTGTGCCCAGTGGGTAGTGGTTAGTGGAGTTAAGTCCAGCCGGCATCCCGTCACAAGTGGTATCCCCCAGGGGTCGGTACTGGGGCCTACCTTGTTTAATACCTTTATTGATGACCTAGATGAGGGGGTTGAGTTTACCCTCAGTAAGTTTGCAGATGACACCAAGCTGGGAGGTAGTGTCAATCTGCCTGAGGTAAGGTGGCCCCTCAGAGGGATCTGGATGGGCTGACTGCTGGACTGAGGCAAATGGGATGAGGTTCAACAAGGCCAAGTGCCGAGTCCTGCACTTTGGCCACGATAACCTCATGCAATGCTGTAGGCTTGGGGCAGAGTGGCTAGAAGACTGTGAAGAGGAAAGGGACCTGGGAGTGTTGATCAATGCTCGACTGAACATGAGCCGGCAGTGTGCCCAGGTGGCCAAGAAGGCCAACGGCATCCTGGCTTGTATCAGGAATAGTGCAGCCAGCAGGACCAGGGAGGTGATCATCCCCCTGTACTCAGCTCTGGTGGGGCCACACCTTGAGTACTATGTTCAGTTTTGGGCCCCTCACTACAAGAAAGACGACAAGGCCTTGGAATGTGTCCAGGGAGGGACAACAACACTGGTGAGGGATGAGGAGCACAGGTCTTATGAGGAGTGGCTGAGGGAGCTGGGATTGTTTAGTCTGGAGAAGAGGAGGCTCAGGGGAGACCTCATTGCGCTCTACAGCGTCCTGAAGAGAGGTTGCGATGAGGAGGGGGTTGGCCTCTTCTCCCAGATAACAAATGACAGGACTCAAGGAAATGGCCACAAGTTGAGCCAGGGGAGATTTAGATTAGATATCGGGAAAAAAAATCTCTCAAAGAGTGGTCAGGTGCTGGAACAGCCTGCCCAGGGAGGTGGTGGAATCACCGTCCCTGGCAGTGTTCAGGAAGCGCCTGGACAAAGTGCTATGATATATGATTTAGTAGCTTAGTGGGTAGTATTGGTGATAGGAGGATGGTTGGACTAGATGATCTTGTGGGTCCTTTCCAACCTTGTGTTTCTATGATTCTATGAATTTGTCTGTGCTGAACCACAATGGTCTCTCCACTGTGAATAACCCTTGTACCAACCAGTTTAAATAAACCAGTTTGTAGGGCAAGAAACCCTTTTCTTCTTTTGCAACAAAATGTTGCTAAGACAGTATCTTCATCACTAAGTACTTTTCTAAATGGTTTTCCACTGCAGTTAGGCCTTCTCCTGTGGAAGGCACAGGGTAGCTGTGCCTCTGCCAAACACGGTGTCTCTGAACCCCTCGTGAAATATCTGATTTTGGTAGGGGGGAAACTGTTGGTTAAAAGAAAAGTGCAAGCCTTGCAGTCCTCTGCCCTTGGTGGGTTTTAAACGTCTGCATTTGCTGCTGTTTTGTGATCTCTGAAGGCACCAAAATTCACTTGGGAAGACTAAGGACGTCTGCCGGTTTTTATGTTAGAAATATCAGTTCTGCTCTGACTTTCACTTCCATGCAAGACAATAACAAAGATAAATCAAGGCTAAAAACTCACTTTTCCACACTTCACCCAAATACAAGCTGTTGAGGGAATTACTCAAGTGGATGGTCAGAATTGGAGATGATTGAGAAACCCTTCACTATTTGATACAAGAAGGAAGAAAATTGGTGATGAATTTGCACCATAGACAGATGTTGTTCAAATGGGTAAGTCCTATAGAAAGCTATGATGTTTCACCAGCAAGGATCCCATGATGTCCGTGGAAGTGAGTCTGAAAAGCAAGGATAACTGAAAGCTGCCAAGAACAATGCTTTAGTTTTTCTTTGTTATTTGTTTTTGTTTGGTTGTTTTGTTTTGTTGTTGTTGTTGGTTTTTGTGTTGGTTTTTTTTTTTTTTTTTTTTTAAATGAAAACCAAATGGTTCCTGGATCATGTGCATATTCCTTTATACCACTATTGGCAACAGCATGTGCCTTAAGAATGTCACAAATTCTCCTTATTCTGAGGGCTTCCTGTTTCATGGTCCCAATGTAGCATGAGACCTCCCCAGAAGTTCCAGTGGGCATTTTGCTGCTGATTTCTGGATGTCCCCACAAGCCTTTAATATGCACAAGGACTAATTATTCTCCTTAACTATGCCCAGTTTATAAATAGTGTATTGAAGTGGTGAGAGATGGTTGTGGTTTGTGGTTTTTTTTGATAGCCCTGTCAGTAATGTACAGAGGTACAGATGCTCTTGGTAGTGTATTGCTGGAATAATTTCCCTGCCAATTACGGAAGGAACAAGCTGCAGCTTTATGGCTGGAGCCTGTCTGAAGGTGCACATTTCTTTTATGCTGTGTCTTGCAGGAAAGTATAATTTACCCCTAAATGTGCACATTTCTCTTTTTCATCTCTGTGCCTCTAAAGCACAGGAAGTTTTTGTTTTGTTGTTCAGGAGCTTTTACTGGTTGTCAAAGTCATCTTACTGAAAGTGTAATAATTTCAGCATGTTATTATTTCATGGGTACGAGGCCCCTTTAGAAATACATGGTGTTATGGAAGCTGCTGTTTTATTCATGAAATAAGCCATAAATAAATAAATAAATAAATAAATAAAGATCGATCCTGAGAGGTGCAAAGTACCCAGCTAGCTGTTCTGGAGCTACCTCATAGCTTTGCTTTTTCTGGGATGAGCAAGAATTGGTTTTGTAACTGGTGTTAAAAAATGTTGTAATCAATTCAAAAACGTATCCTCTTCCGTCCTGATGGAAGCAGAGGAATTTGGTTTGATTTAATTTTATAGAGCTACTGAATAGCAGTATTTGGCTGGGATTTCTGCAACTTTCGAAATGATTTTTTTTTTTTTGGGCCAACAAAGGTCTAAGCATTGTGGATCCCTAAAATCCTTGGGTTTCTCCCCAAAGTGCTGGGAGACTTTTGTGAAATTCCCCCTTGATTTCTGTAGAACTGAATACATTTAATCTTGGTGAAATTACCTTTTTTTTAAGGAGAAACATGACTGAATATGTGAGAAAAAGTGGCTGGAATTAAACAAGGAGAAAATCAAGGTAACATTTTAAAGAACCACTTTACTAAATTCTCACACAACGTGGAGTTGCTTTCAGCTCAAATCACTGGACATTCCCGTGTCACTGGATAGGGGAATGCTGAGCAGACTCTGAAATGGCAGAAACCAGAGAGACAGGTAGTTTAAAAGAATAATTTTTCAAAACACAACTTATTGCTGGCCCAAGCCAAGCTGGCATCCATAATATCAGCAGTGCATTTGAGGAAAAAGTATTAAATGGAAACAAAATGAAGTTTGAGGCTTACTGTTTGCCTTGTGCTATGCTGAATGGTCAAGGCAACTGGGCAAGCTTTTCTATTTATTTTTATTTTTATTCTTTTTTTACTGTCCCCTTTGGTTTCCTCCAACCTAAGTTTGCACTAATTCTCTGTCCACAGGTCCCTGGAGAAGTCATTAACACGCTATGTGGATACAGGACACTCGATAAAGAGGTAACCTTTGCTTTTTCCTTCCTATGTACAATATTTTTTTGTAAAACCCTTCCTGAAACCATTTTAAAAAAATGTTTATCTTCATGGAAACCCTGCCTCACAATGGGAATCTCTTCCCCACCAGGGACAGCTGTTACTGCAGCTGTATATAAATTTATTTTTATTTCTTTTCACTAGCATCCCTGCACAGGCTTGCAGAGTGTGAGCAGTCTCATTTATGTAGTCTCTGCAGGCTTTGGTATGGCATTTTTCAGAGTAATGAGCTCTCTACTGGATGAGTCCCAGGAAATGCTGGCCCTGAGTTGTGATTTGAGGCTTGGTGGTAGGAGAGAAATTGCTTTTGAGGCCCTCAGGGGTGACTGTGGGTTGTATCACAGCAGAGAGCTGCAGTATGACCTGTAACTTTAAGGGACTGTTTTTTGGCAAGAAAACCCAGGAAAATATCAAATCCAATAAATCAATTCCCAAATGTTTGTCATGACACTCCTTTGGCTTGCAGGAAGGAGCAAACACAAGAAATTGCATCTTCTTCCAATTGCACCATCTAAATTAAAATGGTGCTGCTTCTTTTCAATCTGCTTCCAGCGCCTGGAGTTGCTGAATGTCATCCATGTGCGAGGCTGCATCCATGCCGTCGGGCTGTGGCTTAAAGACAACTTTGAGGCCACTTTGGGCATCGTTTGCTCCATGCTTCTTCCCCAGGTAGGTGGTGAATCTGGTCAGCATCATCTTGCCTTCTATCTCCATTCTGGAGGAGGAAAACAATTTGGTTTTAGGTATTTTTCCCCACTGCCTTTACATCTGAAATCTGTGTCTTGGGTGTGAAACGTCACAGCACTTTTAAAGCAACTTTAGCAAAATGCTGACTCTCTAATAACATACTCCTAAAATTTAATTAATGTTCAAGTAATAGTGTCTAAAATCAAGGCATGTCTGTGCTAGCCCAGCAAATCCTTTTACATTTGTTTTTACAGCTCTCTTCAAATAGAACATAAATATTAACAAAAATAAACAGTAATTGTAAATTTAGCCAGGTTTGCCATACATCATGAAATCCATTTTTGAGCTATTTGCCATTAACAATGCCGGATGATCCAGGCAATTTTGCAGCACAAGTCATTAAGCTCTCTATCATGGATGCTGGATATGGAGAGAAGCTTTGGGTCACAGCAGGGGCTACCCCTTTGCAATGCTGTTGCCACTGTGCTAGCAAGGAGGTGAAACTCCAGAATTATCTTTGTTGTGTTGGTGTTGATTGCATTTATTTTTATTTTATATGTATTTCCTTCAAATCTTGCATGTGAAAGCTTTCTTTTTTTCTCCCTGGATGTAACTTTGGGTTTGCCACTGGATGTACTTGGTGAGATGCTTTCATCAGATATGGCATTTTATCTAAGTGGAAGTGAATTTTTTTTTCCTGGGTTTCTACTTGCAGTGAAATGTAGAATACTGGTTGAATAAATAGAAGCTGCTTGGGAAACATGTGACAAACTGAGCTAATTTTTCAAAGGATTGAAAAGGATTTCTCCTTGATGTCTCAGATGGCCTGAATGAAAAAAAAAAAGAAAAAAAAAAAAAGAGACAGGGTCTCTGTGTGTGCCCAATCCTAGCTGCAATGCTCTGCATTTGTAAAGTGCTTCCTCCACGGTGTGCAGATGAGCAAGAAACTTCTACTGTGCTACCAGCAGGAAATGCAATGGTGTGGTGGTTTTACTCAGCTGGGCAGCTGAGCTCCACCACAACTGCTCTCTCACTGCCCCTCCTCAAATGGAAAGGGGGAGAAAATATGATGGAAAGGGCTCAAGGGCTAAGATAAGGACAGGGAGATCACTCCAGAATTATTGTCATGGGCAAAACAGACTCAGCATAGGGAGATAAGAGAAATTTATTACCTATTACTAACAAGCTAGAGCAGTGAGGAACTAATAACAAGCTAAAAACACCTTCCCCCCATCCACCCTCTTCAATGTCCTCCCCCCAGGCGGCACAGGGGAATGGGCAAACGGGAGCTGTGGTCAGTCCCTAGTGCTTCATCTCCGCTGCTCCTTCTTGGTCACTCTCTTCCCCTGCTCCAACGTGGGGTCCCTCCCATGGCATGCCATCCTTCCCAAACTGATCCTGCATGGGCTTCCCACAGGCAGCAGCTCTTCAAGAACTGCTCAAACATGGGTCAGTAACACAGGGTCCATCCATCAGGAGCAAACTGCTCCAACCTGGGTCCCCCACAGGCAGCAGCTACTGCCAGGTCCCCTGCTCCTGCGTGGGCTGCTCTCCATGGGCTGCAGCTCCAGCCCAGAGCCTGCTCCTGTGGGGGCTTTCCACAGGCCGCAGCCTCCTTCAGGGCAGATCCACCTGCTCCGCTGTGGGCTCCTCCATGGGCTGCAGCGTGGAGATCTGCTCCGTCATGGTGCGCCATGGGCTGCAGGGGCTGTTTCTCATTCCTCGCTCTCCCAGCTGCACAGCTGCTGCTGTTGCACAGCAGGATTTTTTCCTTTTCTTAAATAGGCTCTCATACAGGCGCAACCAACATCGCTTTTTGGCTTGGCTCTGGGCAGCAGCGGGTCCCTTTGCAGCTGTCTGGGACTGACTCTTATCTAACATGGGGCAGCTTCAGGACTCTTCTCACAGAGGCCACCCCTGCAACCCCCAGAACCTTGCCACATAAACCCAATACAAATGGGCACGGAAATGGGGTGAGAAAGTGCCATAATAGAGGTTACCATTACTGTCTGCCTTGCAGGATGTCTAGAGCCCATTACAGGAGCTTCCTGTTGCATTACCCATTAACCTCCCAGCATGACGCTTTTAATTGGGAAGGATAGGGAGACAAACCAGAAATGGCAATAATCGCTGAGCCTTGATGAATATCAAGTGCTTTTGAGCAAGCATTGTGATTTTTCTGGCATGCCGTTAAATGCTCTTCAGTTGGAGAATCTTGTTCTTCCCATCTGCTCATGATTTCCAGGTTTTAAATATAAATTGGATTTGATGCTGTCAAGTTTTGAAGGGAATTAAGTTACAAATGGCCATCTCTGTTGCCAAGAACTGTCAGTCTAGAAACAGATTCATCCCCAGCAGCTGCCATTGGAAGCCAGGGTGAGAATATTGTCCTCGAATTGCCAGTTGGAGTGGAAGAGGGGAGAGCACCGCTGACATGGAGAGGTGATAGTGTCTTGAACTTTGGCTTGAATGAACATATTAGCATGTCTCATCTTTGGTTGTTGGGTATTTGTCATGTTCTGCACAGTACATCTGCCTCACTGTGCACTTGTGTTAATCTCAAAAATAGCTGCAAACCACCTTGATGGAAAGCTTGCAGGATGCCAGGAAGAAGGTTGGAACCAAAATCCACATCCCAAGTCCAGCTTTGGGTTTTGCCCGATTTTCCTAAAAGTGTAACTCTCCTTAGCAACAAACTTCAGCCTCGCCTGTGATGATGAGCAGCTCAAGGGCTCATAGGTGGGATTTTGAGCTTGGCCGGTGTTCGTCACCCAAGTGCCAAGATTTGTGCTTGTATTTGGAGTAAGCAATGTTCTGGCCCTTCTTACACAGAAGGAAGTACCCAAGAAAAATTTTGGCTGACGCAGATTGCCCATAGAAAGCATATGTCTGAGCAATTATTGCTGTTAGTAATAATTAGGCTTTCCATCCTACTCAGATGTGGGAAACCACCATATTTTGATTTTCCATAATGTGGGAAGTCCTTGAATTTACTTATTTATTTATTTCTGAAATTTATACATAAGAGACCTAACGGTACAAGGCTTGGCTTTGTTTTCGCATACATTTTAATGTTTATCTAATTGGGTTTGGGGAAGCTGTAAAACAGGTACTGAATTGATCAAGTAAGTGAGAAAGCAGGGAGAAGTCTTGCCTGGGAATGTCACCAACCTGGGTGGTGCAGGTGATAGGGAGTCTCTAATTTTAAGATCACTCTTAAATCACAGATGTCTCTGCCTTTTTTAAGCAAGCCATCAAGAAACATCAAGCTTGTTTTGAGAGTGAGGATATGATTGTGTTCATTTTTCTTACTTCAGAGTGAAGCATGAATGCACCAACTCAATTATTTTTCGGCTTTTGAGAGTACCTTTAGTTTTCTCTTTTTTCCCTGTTTCATTCTTCAGTAACAATCCTGTCTCTTTGCCCTTCTCAGCCAAGCTGCAGACTGAAACTAAACTGATGCATTTCGTATCAGTATCAAAAATGCATTTTAATTTAGCTGCTGGCAGTCAGTGGCAAATTCACATTGGGGCCTTTTACTACTAATGTTTAATTGTGAAGCAACCCAGGTCCCTCAGAAAGTGTAGTGAAGCAAGTAAATTTGTTGTTTTAGTGGCTGCATCCCTACTTTCCCTGCTTCTAGTAAGAATATCCGAGGAGTTTACAGTGTGCATTTGTAGTTAAAATAAACCAAGTAACCTTGTGCTTTGCTTTTTCCCCTTTGCATACCATGATGCTCTCTCAGTCAGCATTCCTCACTTCCCCTTCCCTCCCTTCTCCTCCCCTTTCCCCTCCCCTCCCCTCCTCTCCTTTCCCTTTTCCTTCCATCTTCCCCTTTCCCCTCCCCTCCCCGTCCCCTTCCCCATCCTCTTTCCCTTCCACTTCCTTATCCCCTTCCTCTTCCCCCTTTCCCTTTCCCTTCCCCTTCCTCTTCCCCATCCCTTTTCCCTTCCCCTTCCCTTTCCCATTCTCAATTATTTTGTATTTTGTTTCCTTTTTAATATCTAAGCTGCTCCAGGGGCTGGAAGGCAATATATTCTCAAGCAACTGATGTATGCTGAAAGAAGTGGAAAAGGAGAGTAAAAAGTATTTTTCTGTCTGCAGTCTGTGACCTCTGTGAGAACCCTGCTGATAAATACTAATTCATGGAAGGGAGAGCCAATAAAAGACAAATATTTGCCTTTTACTTTATTAACTCTGGGACACCTTGAAATGGTTCAGCTATTCTTTTTAGCATGATCCATTCAGATTTACAGCCACCCAAATGAGAGAGGACTTCCATAGCCAGGCTCATAGCTATGCAGCCAGAAATTTTTGAGTGAAAAAGTGTTTTCTTGCAGAAAGTTTTGCTTGCAGAAGACACTCGTTGGGCTGATGGATTATTTCCTCCATGCCCAGAGTTGATTTTACCAGGAGCGTGATGCAGTGGGACATGGTTAATGTCCCTCACCCTGCAAGGGTCCTTGAGCATCATTTTGTTTCTATGTGCCATCTTTATTTTTTGCCTTTGTCGAGCAAAAGCCACATTGAGTTTTGCATGATTGATTACCCAGGAAAAAGCAACTAAAGGAGCTGAGCTCCTTTTGAGTGGTCTGCACAGGCCCACAGTAAAACCTTTCCACCCCAAATGAAACTGCTGATCTCCTGGAGAATATGCACACCCCTAAGGGAAAACATCTGCAGTTTTCCAGACCTCTTGTTGTATAATATCAGGACGAGCACTGAGCCCTCACTTCCTTTGCTTCCAAAAATGATGTTGACTTGGAGCGCACTTTCTTTTGCCAGACGTGGAAGAGATTGCATATGAGCCACCAATAAATGAGTATTTCCAAATAAGGAGGATATAGCAATCAAATTTCAGTCATATCTGCCTTGTTGAGACCTATTCTTCCTGCATAAAGGTTTTACCTGAAAGAACAAGTAGAACCACCAAGAAACAGTGAGCAAATCTGCACCTCGTCAAGGATGCAGCTGGGCAGCAAAGAACCTTGTTCTAAATCTTATGGCACCTACATGGGAGATAGAAATTCATTGTTCATGTCTAGCTCAGGTCTTTGCACCACACCAGAACCACAGGAATTGGCATGTAGCCTCAAATACTTCTATACATTTAGCTTATCCTAGTGTGGGAAGAGACGTAATTATAATTAGTTGTGTTGAAGTATCCCAAACCTCTGTATTAATTCAATTTTGGTCTTGTGATATTGGCAGGAAATTGGTAATTAGGACTGACGCTATCTTGTTTGAAATGGGTTAAGGAAGGCAGCGTTGGTGATGGGAGATGCAGGACCCCTCAGCTTCCCAAATGCTGCTGTCAGCTTCAAGGGGAAAAATGTTGATGTGTTGATCCCAAGAACCTCAATATTAGGTTATATCTGTGACAGATCACGCTGAAGTGAGAACCAGAATGTTTCACTGCCATTAGAAAAATGAAAAACAAGTAGTGAACAGGCACTGAGACCACCAGACCATCGATTTCCAACCTTTTCTGGATATCTCTTGTAATATGTCAGCTTTTCATGCCTTGGAGTAATAGTAGTGAATGTAGCGACACATTTGCTGTGTCAGGTGCAATAGCTATTTACTTTCTGGAGCAATGATTAGGAAACATCATCAGACAGTGCCCTGGTGTCCCTGCTCAGACAGACAGGCAGATACCCATAGCTTAATCATGATACAGTGCCCAGTTATAATTAGTGTCACTATTCTAAGTTAGCTAGAAATAATTACTGGACAAAATAATATGGTTTTAATTTGCTTGCTGAGCTTTTGCTGTTTTGCATAGAGAAAATTCACAAGTGTTTCAGAGTGAGGCAGACACGCCAAATTCCAGACATTCATGGAAACCTTTTGGGTTTAAATGAGAATTTATAACTGGATCTTCAAGTTAAACAAACCAAAAAAAAAAAAAAAAAGGACTGCCCTTTCCTGTCTGCTTGTCCCCACACATTTGTGCTGGAACAGGGAAGTTCCTCTCCCCAAGAGTCATGGGGACAAGAGAAATACAAGTCAGTGTTTTGATTAAGCGTGGTGGGAGGATATAAAAAACTGCCCTTGTCATCTTTAGCCCTGTCCTCATTTGTCGGGGTGGGGGAGAGATGAGACATTTCTGTTACAGCTGTAAAATTGCTCTATAAAGAGAGCAGAATAGATAGCCAAAAATATAGGAGCAAGTGGTGAATGAATTCTATCCATCTTCTTTCCATCCTCCCAGGCAGCTTGTAGTCATTGTACAGCACCCACGGCCAGAGATAAAATCCCTGAGAATTTGTGCTTTGAAGCACTTAGGTTTTTTCTTTCCGACAGACATAAATTTTCTTCAGCTACTTGGGTTGGATGGGAGAGTTTATGGCTGGCCCTTGCTGATGGCAGATGTCCCACTCACCCGTTCCATTTTGCTGGTTCAAAAGGAAGATGAAGTTGTTCTACCCAAATCAGGTGGTTGGGGCAAACTTCATCTGTTGCTTTCCAGGCAAGTCCCAAAGCACTGTTTAACCCCAAAAGGTCTTTGGCTGTGGTTGGTCTTTGCTGCAAGATGCTGCTTTGGATCATCTCAAAGCTACTCATTTGCAGCTGGGAGGAGGCAGAGACGTGGGAATTGGTAGCGGGTATCTGCCCTGTTTCTGTTCTGCTCTGCATTTAGACATTTATTTATTTATTTATTTTTAAAAAGCTACCAGCTATGTCCTTTTTGGTGCAATGTTGTGTGCGTACTGGGTTAAAATATAATAATCCAGGTATCTGCACGGCCCTAAGGACTTGCCTTGCTTTGTGGTGCTTTCGTTTGGCAAAGTTTCCTGTCCTGATTCTGGTGCAAGGTGTCTGGGGGGGCAGGTGACAAAGTGGGCAGCATATGCCAGTGCGGAGAAATGCTTGCAAAGGGAGGGGTGCAGGAAGGATATGCACATGCAAGCCTTTGTGGGCTTCCTCCTGCAGTGTTCAGGTGGGAACAAAGGCAGTAATTCTCAAATAATATCATCTGCAGCGTGTTTTTTCCATAGGTGTCACTGCAAAAAATCCCCAGTTTTGTGTGCCACTGAAAGCTGACTGGAAGCTGGCAAATGTTCTACCAATTTTCAAGAAGGGCAAGAAACAGGACCCTGGCAACTAATGGCCTGTCAGTCTCATGTCAGTGCCTGGTAAAAATACGGAGAAGATTATCCTTGAAGTTATTGAAGCGCACCTGGGGGACAATGCAGTCATTGGTCCCAGCCAATGTGGGTTCACGAGGGGTTGGTCATGTTTGACTAACTTGACTTCCTTTTATTATAAGATCACCCATCTAGTCAATCAAGGGAAACCAGCTGATGTGATCTTTTTGGATTTCAGTAAAGCTTTTTGAAACTGACAGTTTCCCATAGGATCCTACTGGACTAAATGTCCAGCATACAGCTAGACAAAAACATCACACGATGGGTGAATAACTGGCTGACGGGTAAGGCTCAAAGGGTTGTGGTAAATGGGTCTGCATCAGGCTGGCGGCTGGTCACCAGTGGGGTCCCCCAAGGCTCCATTTTAGGGCCAGTCCTCTTCAGTGTTTCTATAAATGATTTGGATGTAGGACTAGAAGGTGTTTTGAGCAAATTTGCTGATGATACTAAACTGAAAGGAGTTGTTGACTCTATTGTGGGTGGAAGGGCCTTCCAGAGAGATCTGGACAGACTGGAGAGCTGGGCAATCACCAGCCGCAGGAAGTTTAACAAGAGCAAGTGCCAGGTCCTGCACCTGGGACAGGGCAACCCTGGCTATATGTACAGACTGGGGTGCGAAATGCTGGAGAGCAGCCCCCTGGAGAGGGATCTGGGCATTGTGGTTGATGGCAAGTTGAATATGAGCCAGCAGTGTGCCCTGGCAGCCAGGAGGGCCAACTGTATCCTGGGGTGCATCAAGCACGGCATTGCTAGTCGGTCGAGGGAAGTGGTTGTCCCGCACTGCTCTGGTGCAGCCTCACCTTGAGCACTGTGTGCAGTTCTGGGCAGCACAATACAAAAAGGATGTGAAACTATTGGGGAGTGTCCAGAGGAGGGCGACAAAGATGGTGAACGGCCTAGAGGGGAAGACATACAAGGAGCAGTTGAGGTCACTTGGCCTGTTCAGCCCGGAAAAGAGGAGGCTGAGGGGAGACATCGCAGTCTACAGCTTCCTCATGAGGGGGAGTGGAGGGGCAGGCGCTGATCTATTCTCTTTAGTAACCAGCAATAGGACCCGAGGGAATGGTGTCAGGCTGCGACAGGGGAGGTTAAGGCTGGATATCAGGAAGAGGTTCTTCTCTGAGGGTTGTCACACACTGGAACAGGCTCCCCAGGGACATAGTCATGGCACCAAGCCTGTTGGAGTTTATGAAGTATTTGGATTGTGCTCTTAGTCATATTGTCTGAATTTTGGGGTAGACCTGTGTGGTGCCAGGAGCTGGACTCGATGATCCTTGTGGGTCCCTTCCAACTCAGGATATTCTATGATTTGATAATTCTATGAAAGCATATCATTATCAATGCAAATTGCAATGTATTGTAATCATTGCAAAATGATCTTTTTCTATCATATCACAACTGTGTAGTGGGTCTGCATGCCTTATTGCTTCCCTCAGAGTTCTTTGGATTTATTTCATGCAAACAGCTGTGTCTGTAAGAGCACCTACTTGATGAAATTGTACGCCATGCAGAGCCTGTGCATCTGAATCCCCCTGCAAAAAGCTCAAAAAGTGGCAGAATAGAGACCTTCCCCGGCAGTAGTGGTTTCTGTACTTTGCTGAATGCCAGCCAGAAAGAACGTGTAATTTTATTACATTAAGTGATCCATAAGCAGTAACTTCCAAGCAGTTCTGTTCTTGTTCAGTCGTGGTTATCATTACAAGGTGGAGGAAGGCAAGGAGAAGAGCAGCTTTTAATTTTTTTATTTTTTTGCCTGATGCTTCATACATTTTGGTCAAATGCTCCTCTGTAATAAAGCCTTCCTTCATATTGCAATGAAATAAAATCAGCTCTCATGTTAGAATTCTCTTTACTTCTGGAAAACATGGTGCCCTTGATGCCAGGGATATTGAATGCATCTATATTCCTGACAGCTTTTTCTATTTTCATTAAGTGAAAGAGGATATTTAGAGCTGGGCTGGAATGGAATTTGGTTCATAACTCAGCAGAGAGCGAAGGCTAGGGGATACAGGCTGCTGACTGAGGACTTGGGGTATTTTTATTCATTTAAAGAAATCCTCAGTTTCACTAGGATGCTGTGTCCCATGGTACCTGGAACGTCACTTTGCTGTCAGGAGTAGAGGAGCAGGAGAGATGTTTCCAGCAGTATGTCCCCGAACCTATCTGGTTTTGCAGAATAGGATCCATTTGCATTAAACTTACTGTAAACACTAATCTTTTTCTGAATTACTGTTTGGTTCATGAAAAATGACACCCTAGTCTTAAAATTTGTCATTTCAAAGGGTTCAGTTTTCTTTGTCCTTTCACAGCATAGCAGTGCATTTTTAATCTGTCCAGTGATAGCATGCTAATGGAAGTAGATAATGCTAAAGCTTGACATAAATTTGCATATTATTTTAAAACTTTTTAAATCCTTAAAGGCTCTGCTGTTGAATATGAATTAGCACAAGCTTATTTTCCAAACTCATGTTGGAGCAGTTGCTCTGGGCTCTCCCTCAAGTTACTGGACAGATGAAGCTGTCTCCAAGCATCATGCAGCCTTGCCGTGGCCTCCTGCACCCCTGCCTAGAGGTTTCTGCAGCTCTGGGGGACTGAAGAGGAGGACATATATGCATTAGGAAAGCAGCACCCTTGCTGGTGTTTCCATGACAAAGTCATATTTTGTTATTTTTGCTTCTCCACAAGAAAGCTGGATCATGGGCAACCACAAGGTTGCACAGCACCGTTCTGGTCCTGTGCATGTTATTAGGAATGAATCTTATCTCTCTACACAGGCTAAAGTCATTTCTTAGAGTATTTGGGAGGAAGTTGCCTGCTGAAGTAGACATATAGAATGCATCACAGCAGTGAATATTTCAAGGGCAGCAGGAAGCTACACAGCTACATAAATAGAAGTTACCAGGGCTGTGAGATAACCTGATTTCAGGCCATTTGGACAAGAAAAGGAGTTCCAGAGTTCAAATTTTCTTTCAGTATCTGCAGTCTTATTTTCCAGCAAAGAACCCTAATGACATTAATCCAGTACTTCTGCAATTCCTGCAATCAGAGAAAGCACTGCTAGCCATAACCACACATCAGCCTCCTTCACCCTATCTGTTATTTCAGTGATTAATCCTGTTATCAAGGGAATAAAGATACCTTTTGCTTGCAATAATTAGGTGGAACGTAAAACAAGCAGGATGTTCTTTGGGGATTAGTGCAATTAGGAAAGTGGGAATTGGGCAAGCTCAAACTTAGGGCAGGGAGGCCTTTCCCTCTTGGGAGAGCATCTGGAATGGACATAGTTTTCCCCATTTCTCATTGAACAAAGAACTGTCAGTCCCGGGGGTGGAGGGGTCCCCTCGGGATCGACCTGCAGGTGAATTTGGGAAGGAAAAACAAATATTGAGTGGTTTTGAGTTTTTTTCTGTGCAAGGTGCAAGCTGCTAGTGGAGATGGCAGGGTATTTCTCCATCTCTGAAAGGCAAATTAATGAATGCCGATGCTGTTCATGTTTGCCTGTTTGCTTTCAGGTCACCAGGTGACACTTAGGTGATTTGCTTTTCCCCTGTGGAGGTTGACTCCTCTTGGCAAACATGTTTACCTTTTCATTTTGGGATAAAATGATCCCTAATTTAAGATGCATTACAACCTTTTGCTGCTAACCCCATTTATCTTTCTCTTAATGTTCCCACTCTCCAGACTATTTAACTGGTCAGTTAGGACCCAGTAAATGATTGATAACATTTTTCAGCTCCAAAAGCAATGTGTTTCAGTACAGCAGGAGATGCCAGTTGTTGAATGGTACAAGTGCAGTTTGCTTATTTATTTACTCTTTTCTATGTAGAAAACATCGTTAGCTCTCATTCTGTTAGCCTCAAAAATGAACAGAAAAGCCCCAGGGCTCAAGACAATGTCGTCTTTATCCATCCCAGCCTGGTTCGTTGAAAACATCATGTGTAAAACTGCACTGTTTGTATCCGGGATATTGACCTCTGCAGTATCCCAGAGCATCTTCCCTATAGGGAATAAACCTTATGTGTAAGGAAAGTGCCATTTGCTGAAATCAAGATAGATAAAAGGGTAGTGCAAAATAGGCACCTTGTGCTGAACATGCTGATTGTCACCATTCCCCTCATCAGTGTCTGTTCTGCAAATAATGTCTTGTGACTGCTTATCACCTAATCCATTCTCTCACTGGCATTTTGTTCATAGCCACCACACAATATCACTGCAAAGGAAATGTCAGGCAAAATCAAAGCAATGGACTTGAAATCTTGTGCTTTTTGAAATGCTTCTCTTTTCCTTCCTAAAGATCTAAAAATCAAATCTAAGCCCAAACCCAAGATCAGATTTTTTTTTTTTTTCCCTGACAGCCAGCTTGGGTTATTGGGAAATAACCCAAGTGGCACTGTGCTCACAGCAATATCTTAATTTTAGCAAGAACCTGGACCTGCGCCACTCTCTTTGCAATGCTTGCAGCAACATCCAACATGTTCCACTGTCAGGGCCAATGTGCAAATTCACGAGGTGGACACAGCTGTTAACAAGTTTAGCAATGTGTCCACTGCTTTGTCAGCTCATGTTACTGTATCTTGTTCTCTCCCATCTCGTGCCCAGGTTTGAAAATTTGAGTGACAGCTCCTCTTGCATGGGAAGACCTTCAGAAATAGTTTGCATGCCCATAGTGGCTTTAACACATGTATTTTGCAGGTGGTCGGCCTTGTGATGGCTTGGCTGTATTGGCAAAAGCTCAATGAGATGTATTCCAA
Source organism: Anser anser (assembly GCF_964211835.1). Taxonomy (NCBI): domain Eukaryota; kingdom Metazoa; phylum Chordata; class Aves; order Anseriformes; family Anatidae; genus Anser; species Anser anser. The sequence goes on from NC_139747.1 coordinate 6,224,999, forward strand.
GCTGGACACCGTGGACTTCAAGATGTTGGAGATACGTGATTTCAGCTTTGGGGCAGTGGATCTGAGCGGTGCAGGCTGGTGCTGGTGCTTGCCCAAGGAAGGGGGCTATATTCCCATCAATGTCATGGAGGAAGAAGATAAGGAGGAAGAAGGCACCGTCTGACACAGCAGAGTGAGAAGGCAGAAGATGGAAAGCAGTGGTGGAAAACAAAGCTTGGAGCAAAGCTCTTAGAGAGGCAGCTGATGTAGAATGTGGAAATAATGTGATTTATTTTCTCAGGTTCAGGAAATACCTTGGGGGAAACTGTAAAGTAACATTGGAAGGTTATAAAAATGCAATGCACTGTGTGGATGCATGAGCTCACAAGGGTCCTTTTACTATTTTGGCATTTTGAAGCATTTGTACATTTCTTTATTTTCTTTTTACACAATAAATGTGACTTCTATTTTGCAAAGTCGTTTATACTTGGTGCACATTGGTCGGGTTGTTGGTGAGGGAAGAAGCAATTTTGAGGTATCTTTATATTTATATTTAGCCTAATATCCTAAATAATAGAGGCTTTATAGTAGATTCCTGGATGTGCCAAGGCCCCAGAAAGACATAGCTAAAGGAAGCGGAGAAGTTTACTCTGGGGAATCCTTCCTAAAGGCTTTTCCAAAGGATTAAAATACCCTGGGAGGCACAGCCTGTGCCTGCTAGAGCAAGCTGCACACTTTCTGTTTGAGCAGGGCTTGCACAGGGGGAGAACCCTGGTGTCTGAAGCTTTTATCCCCAGGCAAGGAAAAAGAGAGGTGAGCAATTTTTATACTGAAGGCAGCTTTATTGCAGCAAGGTGTTGCCTCTGGAGATGATGATAACTCATTTCTTCTAGACAGCAACCTCTAAAGATTGAGTAAGAAGGGGAATTTTCTGTTTTGTAACATTTACTTTTTAGCACAGTAACATGGTGATCAAGGCAGCAATTCCCATCTGCATTGCTCAGGATATAAGAATTAAAGAGCTGGTGTATGTTGCATCCAACCCTGGAATAGGTAAGTGAGGCATGCTGGGAAACAAGCTCATGGAGGGAAGCCTCAGGCAGATGAATTGCAAAAATATGTGTGTTTTTATCAAAAACAAACAAACAAACAAAAAAAAAACAGTAAAACCCTTTGCAGAGCTCCCCCGGGGCAGGCTCAGCAATAACCTACCATCAGGCTGATGAATGGCAAAGCTTCCCCCAGCAGCCCGAAGTCAAGTGTGCAGCTCAGCAAATGCAGAGGATGGGCTATCCGAGACCTGTTTTCTCTCAGAACATGTCCAATTCCTGTGAGCACCCAGGGCAGCAGTAGTAGCTGCAACTGTCAAGTGGGGGAAGTCATTGCAAAACCAAAATGCAAAGAAAAATTCTTTTCTTAAAAATGGCAATGTCTGCAGCACCGCTAAGCAAAGAAAGGCTGGGTTTATTAGACATCCTTTTTATTAAATACGGACACTTAGGAAGCTAGAAGCTGCCTTCTTTGATTCGGTGCCCAAGTACCCGAGGCAGTGTGCCACATTTCGACTGCTGGGCTCTGTCTCCCTCTTCTGACTGTTTTGATGCTTTTTTCTTTAACCTTTTAAGAAGCACTCCCCCAGCACAAGCCTGTGAAAAAAGCACTTTTTTCACTGTTTATTTCACTGTTTATTTATTATTTTTTGTTTATGTCAACATTATGTTGACAATGGAGCTGTGAACCAGTAGTGGGGTTGATTAGTTTTAAAACAATGTGACCAAAATTGTGTGACTTTTTGCAAGTGAGAAGGTCAAAACCTCCAGCCCAGGAAAAGTGGGTGATCATGATCATTTAAGGGTGGCTGCCTTCATCAAGCATCTTGCTAGCTTTGCGGATTTTGTTTTTCTTCCTTCCTCCTCTCTCTGGGAGGTATTTAGTAAAACATTAATATATACAAGCTGATAAATTCAGTCTGCTCCTTGGGTCTGATTTCCATGTAATATTTGGAGGAAGAAGGTTTGTTTCTCTTATTTTTCCCTTTTCTTTGTTACAGGACAAGTAGCTGCTGTCATCTTTATACTGTTTTCCTGTGTGGGCAGAGTATGGTAAGGCTGGACTCCAGCATTTAACAAGTCAGACTCAAGCAGGTTTTCCTGCTTGGACTAACAAGGTATGTTTTTTTGGCAGGCAGTGGGTGATGGGAGATACAGGGGAAAGCAGTTCATGCATTGGCTTGGCATCCAGCTGCACTATTCCCACGGAGTCAGTCTGCAAATGCCTGGAATACTGCAAGGTAGATTTAAGCAGCAGCATGAAATGCTAAAAGTCAGTCATCAACGCCCTTTTTAGGAGCAAAGGCCCTCACTTACAAAATAGACCTCATAACTTGGGGTGATACAATAAAAGGTGATGCCTATAGTATTCCCGTCCCCCACCACCCCGCTGTAATTCACCCTAAAGTTCGCATCTTGAAATTGCTGCTGTTTTTAGCACTTTCCTCCAGACCTGACCCTGCTAACCATGGAAGAGCAGTTTTAGTAAAACAAAGGCTGAGAAAAAAATGGTAGCGTCAAACAAGCTTTCCTTTGCTTTACTTCTGCTGAGACTTCAGATTGTGCCAGCAGACAGCTCAGGAAATGTGGGCAGGCAAGGGAGAATGTTCATACACCTGTCTGACCAGGAGGCTGGTTCTCACAAACTCAAATTTACAGATGTTCAATGTGTTAAAGGCAAAACACGTAAATTGCAAAATAATTTGATGTGGAATACTTATTAAAAAAAAAAAAAAAAAGGAAAGAAAAAGGTAGACTGTATTTGATGACCTGTATTTTATGGTCCTTGGTCAGGTCCTTTCCATTCCCATTCATTTTAGGAGCTTTCTCACTCTTGGTGGTACTTCTCTACACCTTCCTGAATAATTTTCTCCTGTTCTTTGAGATCAACCATTATGTAATATTGCACAGGGCAAAACAGTAAAAGCAATTCCTCTTCTAAATCTCTAGTGATCTAGGCAAAACTGATGAAGAAGGATGGAAGGACGGATGGAAGGAAGGACAGGTGGAAGGAAGGGAGGGAGGAAGGGAGGAAAGATGAAAAAAGAAAAGAAAAAAAAGAGGAGAGGGGAGGGGAGGGGAGGGGAGGGGAGGGGAGGGGAGGGGAGGGGAGAGGAGAGGAGAGGAGAGGAGAGGAGAGGAGAGGAGAGGAGAGGAGAGGAAAGGAAAGGAAAGGAAAGGAAAGGAAAGGAAAGGAAAGGAAAGGAAAGGAAAGGAAAGGAAAGGAAAGGAAAGGAAAGGAAAGGAAAGGAAAGGAAAGGAAAGGAAAGGAAAGGAAAGGAAAGGAAAGGAAAGGAAAGGAAAGGAAAGGAAAGGAAAGGGGAAAGGAAAGGGGAAAGGAAAGGAAAGGAAAGGAAAGGAAAGGAAAGGGGAAAGGAAAGGAAAGAAAAAGGAAAGAAAAGAAAAGGAAAGGAAAGGAAAGAAAAGAAAAGAAAAGAAAAGAAAAGAAAAGAAAAGAAAAGAAAAGAAAAGAAAAGAAAAGAAAAGAAAAGAAGAAAAGAAAAGAAAAGAAAAGAAAAGAAAAGAAAAGAAAAGAAAAGAAAAGAAAAGAAAAGAAAAGAAAAGAAAAAGAAAAGAAAAGAAAAGAAAAGAAAAGAAAAGAAAAGAAAAGAAAAGAAAAGAAAAGAAAAGAAAAGAAAAGAAAAGAAAAGAAAAGAAAAGAAAAGAAAGAAAAGAAAAAAGAAAAGAAAAGAAAAGAAAAGAAAAGAGAAAAAATAAAAGAAGAGAAGAGAAGAGAAGAGAAGAGAAGAGAAGAGAAGAGAAGAGAAGAGAAGAGAAGAGAAGAGAAGAGAAGAGAAGAGAAGAGAAGAGAAGAGAAGAGAAGAGAAGAGAAGGAAAGGAAAGGAAAGGAAAGGAAAGGAAAGGAAAGGAAAGGAAAGGAAAGGAAAGGAAAGGAAAGGAAAGGAAAGGAAAGGAAAGGAAAGGAAAGGAAAGGAAAGGAAAGGAAAGGAAAGGAAAGGAACAAACACAGAAGAGACAGTTCATGGAAGTTAGGGATTTAAAGCTTAAATATTTGTGCATGGTTTGATTTCTAGAGACCACCACTGCATATGACTAGGCCTTCAACTGGCATGAATGTCATATCCCCTCTGAAGGTCTATTTACATCCCATGATGCTTTTCTGTTCTGAAAGTCAATCAGCATTGCCCAAAATACATTTTAACCTGGGAGCTACAGAGCTGTTGGCAGTAGGCATCGATACGATGTTTGCAAAAGCAGTTTTCTCTCAAGGCAGTCTGGGCTCCTGCACCCACCAGTACCTACAACTTTATTCCACTGAGCGCAGCCACACAGACCTGTCCTCCAATTTCTGAGTGTTTCTGGGGAGCTAAAGGTGAGTTTATTCATGCTAAAGTTTGCTTTTGTGAGATTGAAAGCTGGCAGGGGTAGTGGGATTTAATTGGCAAAAATTATAGTGCTCTTCTTTTTCTCCCCTTATTTTCATTGCACTTAAAGTCACATTTTCAAACAGTTTTAGTCTGTGTCATGCTTGTGTTTATATTCAAGAGCTTGGGGAAAAAGAAAACTTTCTAAGTAAAAAATTAGAGGAAAAAATCCCAAGGTATGACTTAAATACATCAGCCATAATCAATCAGGACCTTCCATTTATCAGTGGATCTAACAAAGTGTGTTTTTATCAGGAATTGGATTATTTTTTCTGCTATTTTTTACAGCTCTTCTGCAGTAGAGCTCTTGATGGCTAACTTGGGTTGTAGAAAAATCATATCTCTTACAAATGTAAACCCAACTGGAGAATTGTGTATCCCCATCCATTTTTGCAGTGTCCTGGAAGCTACGCCAACATTCATACCCTTGGGGAAATCTTTTGTTGGGTTCATGACACTTTATTTGCTAGAAGGTGCCAGGTCAATTTTAGAGCAAAATTATCTATGCCTGCAGCTGGGTAGGTGTTATGCTGTTTTTTCTTTCCATCAGCAGCCTCCTGAACCCCAGAATTAGCAGAATATTCCTGGCAGTAACCCAGGAAGCCAAGGGTCACCACTGATGTGTGTTATCCCTTAAAGTAGACAGGTTTGCAGCATGGTTGTCCATCTAGAGGTGTTCGCCCATAAAATAAATTGCTTCCTACATCTGAACAAGAACTGTTGGGTCAAAAATCCCAAATCTGTTAGATCAAGAGATGTCTTCAGATAGCAACTGGGTCTAGGCTAGAGCTCAGATTGGTCTCAAGATGGTCTCTGCCTTGAGGGAAAATGGGTCAATAATTTAGCAACCCAAGCAAAACAGACCTGGCCAGTTGTGGACTCTTCCAGCTGTTCAGGTGCACACCCTGTTTGCTTTTTATTTCTAACTTGGCTTGAACTGAGATTCTGCTTCTTTACAGTAGATGGATAATGATATGATATTGCCATGGATGCAAGCAGTTGAAACAAGGGATGCAGAAGGACTGGCTCTCTGCTTTCAAAGTGACTTTGGGAGGCATCGACCGGGCTGCCATTAATAGTAACCATTCTCCCATCCAAGTCAAGTGTGAAAGGCAATCACTGGAGGTCAGATAATCAGGAGATTAATTAGTGACTGTGGCAAAATCCAAATAAACTCACATGGGGAAGATACCTGGAAATGGGTATGTGAGCAGTGAAAAATCAGGCTGCACTTAGAACAAGAGGAAAAAACAAACTCTACTTCTGCAAAACCCCTATTAGCTGTGCAGGTCTCCCCCAAAATTAAATGGGTGTGTACTCCCAGCACACAGCCCCATCGCAACAGCTCTGTTAGCTGAGTGAGTCTCCATAATCATACTGGCAAATCTGTCTAATAACCACTTGAGCCTTCCTACAAGCAGCAGGAGACATTGCCCTGGTAAAATTTATCCAAATTTTCTGAACTGTGGGGAGAGCAGAGGTGGAGTGATGGCACAGAGAGAGGCAAGGCTGAGCCAGCTGCTACAGGTGGGCAAGGCGAGATGAGTGCACTGCAGGAGGTGGTGGAGAGTCCCCAGCATGTTCTCATTCTCCCAGGAAGGTCTCTGCGTTAGCTGGGGACACACACAAGGGTTTCCCATAGCGGGGAACACCCAGCAGGTGAGCAAAGAGTCTTTTCCCCAGCCCAGCACCCCTTAAAATCACCTCTCTCTTTTCTCTGCCTTTGACCCCGCCATTCAGCTCTCAGCAAGCAACAGGACCATGCTAGAGGATGAGGATGGGCTGAGCGAGAGGGGTCTCAGCAGCTCAAGGAGGAGATACGATGATGAAGAAGGTGAGTGAAAAAATGAGGATCCCCAAAATGGCAGCACAATATCCTGTTATATGCCAGCAGGGTCTTTCTGACATCAGAGCTCCATCAGAGCTCTGCATCAGAGCTCCATCAGAACTCTGCATCAGAGCTCCTGGCATTCAGGGCTGCACAACATGAAAAAAGCTCGTGTGAGTGAAACAAGGTCTTTTGACCCTGGTGGGAAGAAGGCAAATATCTCCCTGGCTTTTCTTTGAAAGTTAGAAACGCTCAGATCTGCTCTCTAAAGCTTCTCCCCTCACCCCAGATTACCACTCCATCTACATTGGGGTGCCAGTGCCCCGGGGCTACCGAAGGAAACGGCGCCGGCGGCGATCTGCCTCCAGCCGGGACAGAGCGAGCGAGAGTGAGCGGCACTATGAGCAGCAGGAGCGCTCTGACACTGATGACGGTGGCCACGGCTGCTACGAGAGTGGCAATGACAATGCCAGCAGGACCAGTGAGTTGCCCTTGGATTTCCCAAAAAAAGCAGATGGGGTTTTGCAGCACGATTTGATTTAAACTCGGGTTAAATCAGCCCCTGCACACAGCCACATTGCCTGTATGGCCGTTGCTTTCAGCATTGCTTTTTCTGATGCTTTCCAGGCTTATTTTTCTCCATGGATGTCTCTGAGAGCTGTGCACAGTGTGTGAAACAGCATTTGGGGCTGCTTATGTGATGGGTAGGCTAAAAAGAGGTTGTCAATGGAGTGGTACAGTGAGGTCTTGGAGGTGCAGGCACATCTCAGGCATCACACCTTGTTCCCAGTAGGCTATTGCCTAGGGCTTTACCCAGTCTCATTAGGTCTCCTTAGCAAAGATTAATATTTTGCACAGCAAAACAGCTGTTGATCTCTTGATTTTTTTTCCACCACCCTATAGAAATTTGTGTTTGGTTTTATGTCAAATCTACCACACTGCAGTCGTGGCTCAGCTGTGCAGGAAGGGTCTTGGCTTTGCTTTTCCATAGAGAGGGAAAAGTTATTCCAATTTTTTTCATGGGGTCAACCTTTTTGTTTGCAGTGGGCTTTGCTCACAGCTTAGGTGGTGGCACGCTGTGGCTTCACCAGCAGGACCACATTCCCTCCTTTCAGCATTCAGTAAGTGCCACCGGGATATAACACAGTGGGTTGATTTGCAGGGCAAAGTCATTTTATGGAGGAGAAACACCCCAGAAAAGCTTACCTCTTCAGCAGCCCTGCTTTTCCCTAGAAGAGCTGCCGGTGTGCCTTATTTGGGTGTTTCATCACCACCACCACCCAGCTCCCCCCCACACACACACCCCACTCCACCCCACCCCCCCAAAACTGCCTGAGCTCAGAGGAAATGCTGCAGGTTGTTTTCCCACGTCACACAAGATGGGGGAAAAAAAAAAAACACCTCCTCAAAACAAACCCAAATCTGTCCTTGGATTTCCATTCTCCCATCTCTCCTCCCTCCCCTTTCTTGCTCCATCCCGCTGCCACACATGCCCCCAAGTGCTCACCTCTCCTGAACGCATCTCGCTTGATTTGGTAACTTCCCGTCATAAGAGCTGAAGGGAGAGGAAAGTGCTTTATATTCTCTATAATCTGCTCCTTAAGCCTGGGAGTTTAACAAGCTTGAGTGGATAAAGGAGGAAGTTTGGGGGGTTTTGTGCTGTGCAGTGAAGGTTTGTTTCGCCGGGAAGAAATGGGGGAAAAAATGGAAACAATTCCAGGTAGGAGCCAGTGCCGCGTGTTATTTCTCCTTCACAGCCACGGTAGAGGGAGCGGGAGGGGGAGGAAAGCCTCCATTTTTTTTTCAGCTTTGCTTCTCCTTGGCAAAAGCAACATGAGAGCCAGCACAGCACTGGTTCAAGTGCTCGTGATGCTGGCTGGATAGCCAGGATGATCCTGGGGGCACCGAGCTCCAATGCTGGGACAAAGTTCACCTCAAAGATAGAACAGGGGGGATCTGTATCACCATCTACTACACCCCAGCACCAAGGAAGCAGCACAAACACTACTTAGGAGAAAAGTCTCCCAGACCTGGGGGCACCTGATTTATTGAAATGAATGGGAACAGAGCATTTAATCCCATAGGATGTGCACCCCAGTCTCTTTTTTTGGGGGGGAGGACCATGCTGAGGCGTGAAAAGGTTGTCATGGATTCAGAAGGACCACAACAACAGATGGTTAATGTGCTATAGTGTTAAGCAGGGTTTGCAAGGGGAGCTGCATGGTACTGCTGCCAAGCCGTACTGCAAACTGCGGGCAGCACTATGATCCCCCTTCCCCCATGGGATGACATTTCATCTTTTTATTGTGCCTCTCAGTGAGTCCCAAAACAAGAGTGGGATTTTTGGTTTGTAAAAACATTGTAGCTGAAGCTTCACTGATTAATCAAACTTGGGGTGTGAAGGGCTCTGTGAACCTCAAATCGGTGTAGGCATAAATCAGTGCAACTGGTCTGTCCTGTCCAATTAGCCATGGAAATGTAAACTCTTCTGTATGTATAATTATCCTCTATTATCACCATTGCTAATGCTGAGCAAATCCTACAGCTGTGGGCTTGATTCAGATCCACTCTGGCTTAAATCACTGCAGCCAGAAGAGGTTTGATGGGTGTAAATCAGAACAGAGCATCTGTGACTATTTTCCCATCATAAAAATTGTTTAAGGGGTGTGGATCTATTATGTTCACCCTTTCCTCTTTGAACAATGTCTTGTGAGAAATAGGTGCTGTTTGGAGGTGTCTCAGAAGTTTTTGTGTGTCTCTGCAGCAGTTTTACTCTTGTGCTTCCCAAATGCTAGCCATGGCCTCCAGCAAGCAGCCATCCTCAGGTGATTTTACCAAAAAGACCAGCAGCAAACTCGGAGAAAGCAGTGGCAAAATGGGATAAACCCAAACAGCAGCTCCCTGCCCTTTTCACATCCTCCAAAAAGATGCCACTATCCAATATGTCCTCCCAAGTGAAAATCTGGTGCTTTCCAGGATTAATTTCATGGCTAGATCAAGTTTCCAGAAGGAGAAAAAACCTGCAACCCAATGGCAATTTCCCAGCCATAAATGGGCCCTCCAGGTGAATAAATCACAAGAACTTTTCCCAGCCCTCGTGGCACAGCAAAACCCCAGTGCTGTTGGTTTAGCATATAGCTCTTTGTTTGGGTCAGCGAGCAGCCAGGAGGCTCAGCGGCTCTATTTAAACTGATCTGCCAACATACCAGAGAGGACCACACGTTGCATATCAAGAGATGAGCTTGTTCTTTCAGCTGGGGGAGAATGGGGAAAAACAAACAAACAATCAAAAAAGCAAAAATAGTAATAATAAAAAACTCCCCTTTGTCTATTGTGATTTCCTGCAGCTACAACACATCACAGCCCCAACACCCTGAAATGAGTTACAGGGGAATCCTCCAACAGGTGGAAGCAGGAGGGACCCTGTCTTCAGCACATGGTGGGAATTTGGGCAGTTAGGTGCAGCTGAATCACAAAGTCATGATCAGATGACAATTGGCTAAACTATGCCCAGCTCTGACCTGCTCCTGGAAAATTGCAAATCCCTTTTGCAACTCATCTGGAGATGCAACCTGAGAAGGGCATTTCCAGCGCTCCTTTTGCTGTGGTCCAACTCATTGCATTTGCAGAGAGTTTAAGGATTGCTGTGAATTTAAATTTTGCAGAACAAAGCGGGGCCAAGTTTCAGGCAGTGTGAAGTCAGGCTGTTGCTGCTATTGCACCAAATTTCACCCCCCCTTACTTGAACAGCGCTGAGAGTAAAAAGCCTGAAGCTGTCCAGGCATGTAGCCCATCTCTAAAATTAACAGGAATATTAAAAATCAAAATAATGAAGCTTATGGAAGTGCAAGGACTTGACAACAGGTCTTTGGACCTGGTGGTGTGGCTTAAAGTGCTTAAGCAGTTAAGCAGGCTCAGCTGGAATGCAAGGGACATCCTATTCTTTCCCTGCACCATGGCTTGGGCTTCAGCTGATTTGATGGCAGGACAAGGCAATGCTCCAGCAGTAACTCAAGCTTTTCCTCTGATCGCACATGGCAACTTAATTAGTTGCTTCCTTGTGTACCGTATTACCCGACTTTCATATTCATGGGTCTGAGAACAGACGAATTCTGCTAACAAAGACATTTTCATAGCTGGATTAACTCCTGTTGTATTAGGTGAAGGCTAAGACCCAAGATTTTATTAAAAATACACTATTTCCATGGAGCCTGGAATAGGGCTGATTAACCTCTAGTCTGAGTAACTGGGCAGCTGGAGAGAGGGGAGGGAGCAGTCCCGGCCACCCTCTATCTGCTCAGGCTATACACTTCAAAGGGACAAAATCTTTTCCTATCATAACTGAAAATGTTCTGAGCTGTGGAGATTTGCAGTTGATGTGATGTAGCTCAGCTTCCTAAAGCACACAGGAAGCCTGCCCCAGCCTGGCCTGCTGTTTGTGGCAAAAAGGTGGATTTTCCTGTAGAAATCGTAAATTTGTATCATTTCCCTTGAAGAGGGTTACTGGGATGCAGAGTGAAAGCACTGAGCACTCGTGCATCATGATACAGTGCAAGTGTAATGTCAGACAGGGATTTGGTTGAAGATGGCAGGCAGCTCTGACGTGGCAAAGATAAACTCCATGGGTGGGAAGAATGTGGGAGATTCCACAGAAATGGAGTGCAAAATGCTCCTGTGAGGAGAATTTGATTGTATTGCATGTAGTGGTGGTTGAACTCCCGATTCATAGCTGGCACCTACATATTCCCTTCCTGGCTGCTACAACCCCTCCCCATTCATCCTTTCTTCCAGAAACCGGTATCTCTTTGCACAGGGATTTTTGGGCAGGATTACTTAGAGTTTCCCTACTCCTCAATAGCTGGTTGGCACCTTCAGAGTTTTGCTCAACACTTTTTTTTTTCTTTTTTGTGGGGGTGTTACCCTAGCATCCTAAATAGCCATGAAAATTGCCTTTTCTCACTGGGGGCTTCCTGCATGGGGCTGACATGGGGCATCTCAGCAAATCTTTTCCTCTCCATCAGTGTCACCGGCTGCCGAACGCCTCCGCTACATCCTGGGTGATGATGATGAGCCTCCCAACCCCACACTCTTCACAGAGATGGACACACTGCAGCATGATGGTGAGGAGATGGAATGGAAAGAGTCAGCCAGGTGAGAGGAGCAATTCTTCGGATCAAAAATGCATCAGCCAGAGACCCCCACCCCAAATTTCCTAGGTGGAAACATTGCCCTTTGCAATGGGTTGGTGGATAATTATCTTTTTAATGAGGTTTGCTTCAGTCCTTTCGGCTTTTTGCCATGCCCAAATTATGGAAATTTGGAGAACATGGCTGCCCTTTTGTGCATCTTTGCTGAAGAGGAGGAGAGGAGGAAGATTTCCCATCTTTTCCCACATCTCCCTGGGCTGTATCAACCCCAGAGTTGGGGCTTTTCCCATTCCTAGTTGCACCTGTATATTTCCCTCCTCCTGGCTGCTACACCCCTCTCCACTCATCCTGTCCTCCAGCATCCCGTTATCTCTTTGCATAGGGATTTTGGGGCAGGTTTACTAGAGCTGCCCCACTCCTCAATAACTGGTTGGCATCTTCAACATTTTGCTCAAACCCTTTTTTTTTTGCCCTAGCAACCTAAATATCTCTGCTCAAAAGGCAGCATTGCAGGGAGGATTTGATTGATGATGAAGTCTGAGCTGAGTGGGAATTTTGAAAGGGTGATCAATGGGATGATGACTCCTCTCTAGCATGCTGAGAAGGGAGGCTCTTGATAATACACATTTTTCCCCCTGGTTTTGCATGACTGTGTTAGATACACACCTCACCCTGCTCTCCAAAAAAAACTCAGAGGTGCAAAAAACCAGCACTTATATTTGGTTTTTCATCAGGAAGGGTTTGGCATGCAGGTTTACAAATTCCTCACAGTAGGATGGAGGTTTCTCAATTGCCAGATTTCCGCTCTCCACCAAGGAGAGGTTTAACCTCTCGATCTGTGGGAGGGCAGGTCCTTGGTGTTGGGAACGCTACCTGTGGCTAAAACCCATGGTGGGATTTAGTCCCCAGGCAGGAAATAAAGAAGCTGAGCACAGCAGGGAGACAGAGTTTTGAAAAGGCATTACAAGGTGCCGATCCCAGGGCAAAGGTGTCTCTGGAGACATGCCTCAAGTCCCACACGCTGTCCAGAGGAGCTCTCATCATCAAGCTGCCACCCCATGTGCATGCTAACCCACTTTCATCAGGAAAATGGGGCAAAAGAAAATGAAAACCAACTTAATCGGCTTTGGGCAAGCAACACCAGAGCTTAGCAGGTACTATGGCTGGGCCAGAGAGAAGCTTGAATTTCCTCCCAATAAAAGCCGAGTTGTTTGAAAGGCTGGAGGAGGGATTTCTGCAAAGAAATAGGAGTGGGGATCTTTGGAACCATGACACTAGGGCCAAACTTTGTATTTTTGAATACTCTGGATTATGTCCTTTGCATATGCCGTTCGTGACACTCCCAGGTGGTATTCTGTGTTTTTCTTTGTTTGTTTTTTTAATAGAGACACCTTGCATTTTCTCCTTACAACAACATTTTAATACACACCCTGCAGTTGTTGCAATCTTAAGCTCTCCCCGTCCTTCCCCTGCAGCTTTCATGAGCCATCAGAGATTTCCAAAAGTCCTTCTCCTCCTGCATCCTCTTTGTGCCCTCTGCAGCGGCAGGAGTCCAAATCCAAGTTGTACCAGTTAAAAGTTGCAAGGTTAAGCCCTGCCAAGACTAATCCATGGAGCCTGAAAAACCTCCTTTCAAAAAAAAAAAAAAAAAGCAGCTTTCCTCCCCAAGTTGACGTCTCACCAATTGCTGCGAGAAATCAGCCACTGCTCCCAGATTTCCTCTGAAATCTTTGGTTTGTAAGATTAAGAAATGAAGGCAGAAGGGTTTGTTTCCAAGGTACAAGAGCTTGCAGTCCCTCTCCTCTCCCCTCATGGAAGTGAATTGTCCATATTGAAGTTTGAACATTGCTAATACATTATAAAAATATTTCCAATGCACTGGGTTTTTACATCCCTGTGTGCGTAGAGATGAAGAAGGTCTGTCTGGTCCATGCAAGTACAGATCCTGGGCAAGGCAAGGTCATCTCCATGGGAAAACCTCCCAAGTCTTGCTGGAGCAATCTGGAGTGTCAAAACTGCAAGGTTGAGCACAGAGGTGGAGACAAGTGATTTTGCTCTGTTCTGCAGCTGTGCAAGTGACACCTTGTCTGATGATGTTACTTAATTTCTCCTTTCCCATCCTGAATAATATGCAAAAATTTTGCAGGATGAGTGGACAAGTTAATGAGTTAATTCAGGCCTGCAAAGCTGCCTGCAGAAAGTAAACACTGTATGTGTGCAGGAAATGCAATTCTCTTCTACTTCTCATACAAAAGTTCACCTCCATGTCTGTTCTCATGGCTGCTACTGTCATTTCAGGTGGATAAAGTTTGAAGAAAAGGTTGAGGAAGGCGGGGAAAGGTGGAGCAAGCCCCATGTGTCCACATTGTCTTTGCACAGCCTGTTTGAGCTGCGGACATGTCTACAGACAGGAACAGTGCTCCTGGACCTAGATGGCTACTCTTTACCTCAGATCATAGGTACAAGCCACCGGATATCAGTGACTTGCAATGGAATAAGTGAAAATGGGCGTTGAAAGCCATTACATTGGTCCAATAAGTGTTGACATCCCTAGATTTCTGGGAGGGCGGAAGATTTTTCAATGGGGTGACTGTCTCCCTCGTTTGGTGCTTTCAGACGATGTCATTGAGAAGCAGATTGAGGATGGTCTGCTCAAACCTGAGCTGCGGGAAAAGATAAGCTATGTGCTCCTCAGGAAGCACCGTCACCAAACCAAGAAGCCAATCCATAGGTCCTTGGCTGACATCGGCAAGTCTGTCTCCTCTAACACAAGTGAGTGCTTGGGGTCCAACCCGTACCCAGTTGCATCCTTGAGTCTTCAGTTAGCAAGCGCAGGGGGCAGTCAATCTCAGGAGAAGGAAAGGTGGAAACCTGTCCATTTGGGACACACAACTATTTACAGCAGCAGGAAGGACACAAAAAGCTTTGTCATCCTAAGAGTGGCACATAATTGGACTGAAAAGCAGAGTTGCCTGCTGAGATGGACAAAGGCACTGTGCAGTGGACACCAGAACTGTGTGATGGACATTGCATTGGCGGTCACTTGGCCAAGGGGCAAGCAGCCTACAGGCAAATCCAGTCTGCTCCATAGCTAAACCTGCCTATTTTTGAGCCTTTATAAAAGGAGATTTGTTTGTTTTCATGCTAGATTATTTACTTAGGTTTAAATGGAGGTCATTTGGTGGAGCCCAGGATTTTCCAGGCTTCAGTTGCTCCCCAGGCAGACACAAACAGCAGCACACAAGCCCTAAGTGCACATGGAAGAGACTGTCAATAAACAATAATCCCACCCCATTGGGCATCTCCAGGTTTCAAAGTAGCCATCATCCATGTCTGAGGACTAGATATTTGAGCTAATATTTGCCCAGAAGCTCTCAAAATGGATAATAACTTGGATTTTTTTGTGATTATTCCCTGTAGATATGGAAAATAAAGGAATCTTTCATTTGTTTCTAGTGCCTCACTGAGATGATGGCACTGCTTCAAGCTGGCAAGGAGTAGCACCAAAGTTAAAAAGATGGCTGTTGGCACAGCAGAGGGGTCCTTCATGTTTCTTCTGCCAGAAGAACTCTGTGATACCAGACTAAATACTGCTGGCATTTTGAAAAACAGGGTCACACCTATTAAAAATTTTATCATCGTTTATAGCAGCTTTAATATTGAGTTGTGAAGAAAATGGGGATGGATGCTGTGGTTGCAGCTGGTGTTTCAGAGTTGCAGATCAAAACATGGTCCGGATGGTTTTCCTCAAAGAAAACACTCTTTGAGAATACAGGAGGTTTCCTGAGAAAATTCTGGGTCCACCACAGAAAATGCATGGAAAAAAAGTGGAGCCTCTGTATCTAACTAATTCAGTCAAAGCGTCTGAGAATAAAAATGGGAATCATAACCAGCTTAGGGAGAAGAAATGTTTACATGAAGCTTGGTAGTGGCTAATGTAAATACAATGAAGTTCATGGCAAATTTCAAATTTTCGTTTATTTGTACAATTAAGGGTCTAAAAAGCAAAATAAAGCGTTGGGTCTTACTAAGAAACAGAATTTGCCCTTCTGAACCCTTTTATGGCCTCAAAGAGAGCATTGATGGGGTATGGGGTGGTACATGCTACTGGCATGAAGCCTCTGCAGAGAAAATACATGGGTTAAGGCAGGAAAGTGTAATTTTTGCTAGTGGAAAAATTGTTTTGTGTGGGATAATAGTGATGAGAGTGGAGGCAAAAGCAAATTGCAGGTATATCAGTACTGGAAAGATCACATCAGCACCAGGCAGATGATTTTCAGCCTGGCCACTTGCCTTTGGCATCACTCAGCCAGCAGCTCCCTGTGGTACCCACACCTCCTCTAGCCTCTCTTTTTTCCAGACCGCAGCCCTGTCCGGAGCCCAGCTACTGGCGCCACCTTACACCGCTCCACTGAGGACCTGAGGATGCGGCAGAGCACAAGCTACGGACGCCTGCGTAAGCCAGGGTGGGCAGCAGGGAGGCTGGAACAATCCTAAAAGAAGTAGGAGAAAAAAATGAGTTGCAGTGTGACATAGGGTGATTGCAAGCAGATCACACCACACCTCCCCTCTGTGGCCGTGAATGAGATGTGTTCTGTGCAGCCACAGGGTGACTGATACTAGAAGAGCTCTTATTACTGGGCTTTTATCTTGCTGCACCTAGCTTTCAAGCCCAGCTATACAAAATAATGTTTTATTTGCACTGAAGTCCTCCTGCAGTATTTTCTTCTTGCACAAGGGGCTGAAATTCAGCTGCATACCACAGAGTGGTTTTCTCACCCTCTCTCTCTCTCTCGTCTCCATCAGGCCATGCACAAAGTCGAAGCATGAATGATATCTCAGACACACCAAGCACCGACCAGGTAATAATCCCCAAAGCGTTTGTGTGATGCAGTGAGGAGCATCTCCAACACAACTGGCTGCTATGGTCCTGTTTGCAAATGCACCATAATGTGTTAGAGACTCTGTGATAGTTAAGGTCCATGTGAGCCTTTTGCAGTTTCACTCAGTCAATAACCACACACAAATTCCTAATTAATGAAACTAACACACATACTGATCCTTGTTAATTCTTGAGGAAGCTGTCCCAGAAATAATCATAAAATCATAGAATCATCTAGGTTGGAAAAACCTTCAAGATCATCAAGCACAACCATCAGTCTGACCTACTGAGTCCCATCACTAAACCATGTGTCTTAGGGCCACGTCCACACATCTCTTAAATACCTGCAGGGATGGGGACTCCACCAATTCCCTGGGCTTAACCATCAGGAAATTCTTCCTGACATCTAATCTAAATCTTCCCTGGCAACTTGAGGCTGTTGCCTCACATCCTATCACTTTTCACCTGAGAAAAGAGACCGACACACATCACCACAATCTCCTTTCAAATAGTTGGAGAGAGCGCTGAGGTCTCCCCTCAGCCTCCTCTGCTCCAGACTAAAAAGCCCACATTCCTTCAGCTGCTCCTCATACAACTTGTTTTCCAGTCCCTTCACAACCTCTGTTGCTCTTCTCTGAATGCATTTCAGCAACATAATATCTCTCTTGTCCTGAGAGTCCCAAAACACTGCACTCAAGGTGCGGTCTCGGTGCTGTGCACAGAGCGCCAAGCACTTGCCTCGTCCACTGGCCACGCTATTTCTGAGGCAGGCAAGGATGCCCTTGGCCTTTGACCAGCACCTCCAGGTCAATACCTGTGCTTGAGCTGGGGCCAGCAAGGTGAACACAGAATTAGGGATCTGCCAAGATGCTGATACAGCTGAGATCTGACCTCAAGTTGCACCAGGGGAAGTTTAGATTAGATGTCAGGAAGAATTTCTACATGGAAGGAGTGGTTGGGCATTGGAACGGGCTTCCCAGGGAAGTGGTGGGGTTGTCATCACTGGAGGCATTTCAGAGACGTGGACATAGCACTAAGGGACATGGTTTATTGGTGGACTTGGAGTCTTAGGTGATGGTTGGACTTGAACTTAAGTGTCTTTCCC
Source organism: Anser anser (assembly GCF_964211835.1). Classification (NCBI taxonomy): domain Eukaryota; kingdom Metazoa; phylum Chordata; class Aves; order Anseriformes; family Anatidae; genus Anser; species Anser anser. The sequence goes on from NC_139747.1 coordinate 6,242,375, forward strand.
AACCTAAATAGTTCTATGATTCTGTGATCCTTGGGATACAGAAAACACATTTAAAATCCACCAATAGGATAGGAAATGTGTTTGACAGAGTGCAGGGATCTTAAAAGAATCTTGGCTCAGCACCACTGCTGGGTACAAACAGTTTGCTTGGGGTAAATCCCAACCAGCACTTGTGTTTGCAAACAGGAATACAGCTCTTAAGAAAACAATCTGTAAATAAAGAGGCAGTTTCCAATTTTTCCTCTGTTGCAATATGATAAATGTGGGTTTCTTCATGCAAACCTTAGCTGACAGTCTGTAGGGAGCTTTTCCCATTGGTTTGTTTTGCACAGGAGAGCTGGGAAAGAGGTCAGTTGGGTTGCCCTGGGCAGCTTGCAGACAGATCTCTGCTTGGTGATGCAATATATTAGAGAGTTTTTGTGTCATTCTTTTACAAGGTGTCCTGGCCCCCTCCTGGCATCAAGGTTGTTTAGCTGGGATCTGTTGATGTGTTATGTGGGCTTTTGCTCTGTTTCTATTTGTGCATGATTTCAGCATAAGTCTAAGGAAAAATTGAATGGGACTTCATACAACCATGTATCAGAAAGGTTTCATTCTGCATTTAAACTCTTTTGACCGCAAGAGAAATGGAGTGATTAAGCATGTGTCATGTAGGCATGCTTTCTGTGCAATTGAAATGCACAGAAAATCGAAATGCAGCTTGCAGTTTGGTCCTTGGAAATACTTTTGACGTTTTCCTACTGCTTTCAATCATGGAGGGATTTGATACAAGGTGTTTGGTGAGGAACCAAAGGGTAGATGTGTTTGAGATGCAACTCCTGGAGCTGGAAAAGATGCTGATCAGGGGAAAGTCTGCATCAAGGTTGAGACCGCACAAGTTGAGTCCCTTTGCACCTGCCAGATGTTTTTCTCTCTCAGGGGGTAATGCCTGAAATCTGGCAGTCAGGAGCTAATTAGCAAATGCAGACAGTAGGGCAAGAAGGGTCTGGCATAGATTTGAGAAAGGACAGTAAGGTATAAGTGTTTGCCTTGCCCTCAGGGACATCCTCACTGGATGGAAATTCATATATTCTTCGATTGCCAGAGCATGATGCTCTGGGGCTCCCTTCATGGCTCCCAGGAAATGGTAACATCTCCAAGCTTGGTCTCACCCTTTGGGGCTGACTTTGAAATATGTCATTGTGTGTTGAAAGGGAGCGCGTCCCCTCTGTCTGCTTCACTTGCCCGTTGCCATCCAGCAGGTGGCACATCCCCAAACCCAGGCAGTGGGTGCAATGGCCGGGAGGGGCAGGACAGGGATGCCGCGATACATGGGAGGCAACATGCAGGCAGAAGGTTTCCAGAGCACCTTCCTAAATTAATGCTACTATAAAGGAAGCAAATTGCCTGGTAACAAACCCCAAATACCAACCTCCAGCAATGGGATACAGAGGGTTAATCACAAAATATGTAAAGCATTTAGTACTGAAGAATGCTGGGTTTAATGCTACAAAGGGACTTGTTCAGTGTTACACAAAGCTGAGTGGTCACTGTTAACTCCTGTTCTTGCTTATTCCAAGCTGCGTTGGAGGAGTTATTACTATCATTTTTTTTTTCCATTTGGGTTTAAAGGATTAGAGAGGGAGAGCCTGCTGCCCAACTCACATGCCTCCCCTCATGCTGGCATATAGATTATAATAACACCCCCTGGGTTTGTATACAACCATTTTAGACTAGTAATGAAAGAGCTGCAGGGGAGAAGAGACCAGGAGAATAAATCCATGATCGAGGTTTCCTACTTGCATTATCTGCTCTAAGAATGGGATGTGGGAGAATAAGCTGCAGAAACATTAGCTTAAGCCACCCATGCACAGCGCCAAGTGGTGTTTTGGCATTATATAGGGCCTTTAGGGAGCCTGGGGCTGCAGGCCTGCAAACAGGCTTATAGGTATGCTGCTGGCTTGCTCCAGGATCGGTATTTTTGGCTCAGATTTTCTCCAGGGACAGGCTGGGGATTGCCACAGGCTTTCCTTGCTTAGATCCCAGTGCAGCAAAGCACCTTTTGCAAACCACCAAGTTGCATGCTTGCACTGGGGAGCCCAGAGTATGTGCTTTCAAGTTAATCTTGGGTGTAGTGGTGGTTTTGAATAAGGAAAAAATTCAGGTTTACAAATTCTCACTGTTTTATTCATGGATATGGCTCTCAAATTCCCTGGGAGATCCTAGGAACATCAGAGAGCAAGAGGTTGAAGTCTGCAGTCTGCGCTTGATACTGCAGCTTTAGCTTTTGTAGTCAGGGCATGGAAAAGGGGGAAAAGCCAGATTTCAGCAAACACTCCCTTCCCCACTTCATTTTCCCCAACAGCTGAAGAACAAGTTCATCAAGAAGATCCCCAAGGATGCAGAGGCCTCCAATGTGCTGGTAGGAGAAGTTGAATTCCTAGAGAAACCCTTTGTGGCTTTTGTGCGGCTCCTCCAGGCAACAATGCTAGGAGGTGTGACAGAGGTGCCCGTCCCCACCAGGTGAGCCCAATTCCTTTAGGTCTGGAGCTGGTTTTGCAATGTGGGTACTGGTGGTGTGAGGTTACCAACATTGTCCCACTCCTCTCCCAGATTCCTCTTTATTCTCCTGGGCCCTGCAGGAAAAGCCAAATCCTACAACGAGATTGGCAGAGCCATTGCAACCCTCATGGTGGATGATGTGAGTAGATGCAAAACCTGACCCTCACTGGGAGCCTCCCTTGCTCAGAGCTGAGGAAAAAAAAAAAAAAAAAGCAATTTTCATCCTTTTGCCCAAATGAATGAGCTTTAAAGGCCCACAACAATGTGCAGCACATGTGCAGGATACCACCCCCAAGCTGACACATCTCTTGACCCCCCAGCTCTTTAGCGATGTTGCCTACAAAGCCCGGGACAGAGAAGACCTGATTGCCGGCATAGATGAATTTCTGGATGAAGTCATCGTTTTGCCACCTGGCGAGTGGGACCCCAACATTAGGATTGAACCACCAAAAAAAGTGCCCTCAGCTGAGAAGAGGTGAGTGGGAGACATGGGTCTGGTCCCAACCCTGTGGCCGTCCCTGTCTTTCCCATTTGAAGATGCTGGAGGAAGACAGCTGCTTTGCTTGCACTCATCCCTAGATATATTCTCCGCAGATTTTCCAGAAGTGCTGCTTTTTCTGCAGTATCACCCAATGATAGTGATATCCCCAATATCACTTAAGAGCCATTTCCACTCCACATAATCTGCATTACCCCCAGCCCCCACCATTCTGGGCTGCGAAAATCCATCTCTTTATCTTTCCAAATTTGCCCCCAGAACCCAAGCCCTAGTGCGGGTGGTGAGCTGTACCATGGCCTTGGTCCTTTCCTCAGCCCCATATCAGAGACAGGAATGGCAAGGCAGGTGGCACGGCCAACTCTGGCCACTCTTTCCCACAGGAAATCAGTTTTCTCACTGAACGAAGTGGGGCAGATGAATGGCACAGCTGGTGGGGCAGGTGCTGGGAGCGGTGGAGGAGGCAGTGATGATGGGGAGATGCCTGAAGTGCATGAAATCGGGGAAGAGCTTGCATGGACTGGCAGGTGAGCATCACCCAGACACCCAAAAAACCTTGGAGGAAGTTGGCACCCATCAGCATCTCCTGCTGGTTCACCCCATGTTCTCCTGGGGCAGAGAGAGGTGTACTCCTTACGGGCACAGTCTTTTGTGCAATGCTGTACATATTTTGGTTGAGGGCATATGCATCTTGTCCTTGGCTGTGTCTCCACAGGTTTTGTGGTGGCCTCTATTTGGATATCAAAAGGAAGCTGCCCTGGTTCCCAAGTGACTTCTATGAAGGTTTTCATATCCAGTCCATCTCTGCCATTTTGTTCATCTACCTGGGCTGCATCACCAATGCCATCACATTCGGGGGCTTGCTTGGAGATGCTACGGACAACTACCAGGTCAAGTCCAAGGACAGGGTCACTTTGGACTGGTGATGGAAAGCAGGGATGAGCTGGGATGGGCTGAGTTCTGCCCCCATTGTGCCATGTCAATTTTCAATGCTAGGGATGGAAATTCATTCACAAATGGGACTGGCTGGCCTTGAATACTTAGAGGATGGGAAAACCCATCTCAACAGCAATACCAGTAGCAAAGGAACACGATCCCAAACTGCCCTATATGGGTCCAAGCAGAGGTCCTTCATTCTCATCTCCATCTGGGGTGTCCATGGGGATGTAACCTGGCACAGCACCACCATAAACCTGGGTTTGATCTGTCCCCAGGGCGTCATGGAGAGCTTCCTTGGCACAGCAATGGCGGGCTCCATGTTTTGTCTCTTCGCTGGGCAGCCACTCATTATCCTCAGCAGCACTGGCCCCATCCTCATATTCGAGAAGCTGCTCTTTGACTTCAGCAAGTAGGTGCTAGATAATGCCAGGGGGGGCACAACCCATCTGTACCTGGACAGGGGATGACCCTCAGCCCATCGTGCACTCTCATAGGACCCCTATTGCTTTGTGCCTGTTTTCAGAGGCAACGGCATCGACTACATGGAGTTTCGCCTCTGGATCGGCTTGCACTCTGCTCTACAGTGCCTTATCCTGGTGGCCACTGATGCCAGCTTCATTATTAAGTACATCACACGCTTCACAGAGGAAGGCTTCTCCACCCTCATCAGCTTCATCTTCATCTATGATGCCATCAAGAAGATGATAGGAGCCTTTAAGTATTACCCCATCAATTCGGACTTCAAGCCAGACTATGTGACCATGTACAAGTGCGAGTGTGTTGCTCCTGACCCAGGTGAGTACAAATCTTTCTCAGCATTGGATGGGGATGGTGAAGGGGGGGCATTAGCAGAGGGTCCCACTGCAAGTAGAACCTGCTGGATTATTGGCCAAAGACGTTGAAGGAGTCAGCTACCCTGTGGGCATGGGGCAGAGACACCTCATCTTCCTCCTCTGAGGGTGATTTGGGGCAAGATTATGGAAATAGAGCCTCGTCCCCTGCAGCCAAGCATGTCAGTGCTTGCTGGGATGCAGTTAACAGTGCTGGAGAGCCAAAACATCAGCCTGAAGCAACCAGACCTGGATGAATAAAAAGGAAAGAAGAAAGGAAGATTTTACAGATCATTAACTCCACCCAGCTACCAATGGAAACTTATCCTCCAGAAAATATAGAGGAGGGATTTTGTCCTCTCTAGTGTCCAGGATGCCCAGAATATTCCAGTTGGGTGTGGAAACTTCCTTGGACTGTTTTTTTTTGTTTTTTTTTCTTCATTTTTTTTCCTTCTTTCTTACTTCTTTTCAAAAAGGAGAGACCACAAGGTTCTGTGAAGACAGTCTTTTGACAACTCGCCTGGTTTTGACCCAATTTCCACTATGGGCAAAAGAGGAAAAAGTTGTAATCCCTTATTAAAGCAGGCTGTCCTTTAGGAGAAGCAAAACAATGCATTTTCCAGATATAGCCTTTTCTGATGGTGGCTCAATTGAAGAGGGCTGTAATTCAGAGTTGCCCTGAAACCACTGCTTTTTTGCCACCACTGCTTTTTTGCTCTTGGATAGATGTGCCTGACAAGCCTTGATACACATCACAGCTCAGATGCTCCTACTGCTGCCTGGAAGGGAACAGTGACCTTCAGTTTTGGGCTAATGCCAGCGACCACCTTCTCTCAGATGAGCTGAATTTATTTAAAAAGTATAAATGATAACAATTTGGGGAACTGCAGGTGGAGGAGGCAGAGAGGTGTGACAGTGAAGAAATAAAAGCAACCAAGACCACGTTGCCTCTCTCTAATACATCTGTCACTGCAACTGTCTTACATACCATGACGGAAATAATGTTCAGTCTCTTATTTGTTTTGATTTTGTGTGTTGTTGGTTTTTTATTTTTTTTCCCTCAATTCCTGTTTATCAACCATGTCCTGAAGGAACTGATCACGTTGGGTTTTGAAGCCCCACAGGCAGTGGGAAGCACCTGGATACAACATCATCCTTTCCAAACCCAAACCTTCCCAGCTCTGGCCAGCAGAAAAGCTTAGCCCAGGTTCCTGATGCAACCCCCAGGGCTGAAACATCCCAGCCTTCCAGAGCCCCCAGCCTGGCGTCAACCAAGAGCAAACCCCAGTGGTGGCAGGGAGATGAGTCTGGGTGCTGAGAGGCATATGCACCCTGAAACCTTCAGCCTCTTGGCAATCCGGCCCTGGTTCCTCGCCCTTGCTGCTCTGGACATCAAAGCAGTGTTGTCCATGCTAGCTTTTCCATTCCTCTAGATATTGAGAAGTTGTGTTTATTCTCCCCTACAACCTTTTTTTTTTCTTTCTTTTTTTTTTAATAGTTCTGATTTTTGATTATTATAACTGATTTGTACCATATTTGTCTCTGCTGCACACATCAATTTGGGCTGATTTCAATTTCAAGTGAGTATCGCCTTCTAAATATTAAAGCTGTTTTAATATTTGATACTCGTACCCCTTGAGGTTTTGTTGTTATTTTTATCATGTATTTTACTTTTCTCTCTGCTCCAATAGAAGGGTTTATACAGCGCCTTTACAGGTTCTGTTCTAAATTACTTCTAATGCTACGCTATCATTTGGGTTGTAGAAATCACAAATTTTCTAGTTTCTGGAATATCAAAAGGTTATGAAAAAAAATGCTTTTAATGCTGTAAAGAAGCCTGAGTTTGCCAGCACCATTTCCTGGAGCTTGGTTTCAGCAGCCCCGGGTTCTCAGCTTCTAGCCCAGCAATCGCTTCTCCTTCATTAATTCTCTGCACTGGGGAAGGAGGTGGCAGGTTGCCAAAATCCCCACCTGGCTGCAGGAAGAGGATGGACCAGAGGGACTGGGGTGGCAGAGCAGTCCTGGACCCTGCTTAGGTCACCCACAAGTAGCATGGGTGTTCCTGAAGCTGCGGAGCTGCATCACCTGAAGATTCGAGTGGAACCGCTCTTTGCACCAGAGGAGAAGGTTCTGGGGCTAGAGAGGAAAACCCAGTGGGTTTCTTTTTACTAGTTGTTTTGCAGTAAGAAATCAAAATGCCCCTCAAAAAATTAATGAAAAAAAAAAAAAGCAACTGCCACCACCAACAAATTGGGCGTTATTGGGTGCTGACTCTCCAAAAATGACAGGCTACTTTTTCAGTCTTCTTCCCCCTTCCACCTTTTTGGTTTGAAAGGATGGGTGATAGCACAAGCTGGAGTGCTCAGCCCCACTTGCCAGTGGCTTCCCACACTAGGAAGCTCCCCAAAATCTGGGAGCCAGCCCAGAGGGATAAGCAGCCAAAGGAGAAGACGTGCTGTCCACCAGTGCATCTCTGGATTGGGCCGGCTCTGGAGGGTGTGCATGGGATTAATCATGGAGAAGTTGCTGAGGGGTTAGAAACAAGATTTTGCTCCCCACATCCTGGTTTGTTCACGGGCACTGACACCTGCATAGATGTCAGAGGATGTGCTCAGCCCCACGTTTGCTTTTATACCACCCAATCTGGGCTCCGCAAGGCTGAGCTGTTCTTCTCTGGATGAAGCCTGGACATTTTTATGTAGAAACCTCTATGTTAGCCAAGAATCTTATAACAAACTTCTTTTCTGCAGCCAACATGACATTGTTCGATGCTTCAGCTCCAGTAGCACCAAACACCACTAACATTTCTCTGGTAAGTGGATTTGCTTGCTCTGTGGGGAAGTTTGGGGCATGGGAGCAGGGGAACTCATCCAAGGGACTGTTGCACCCAGGGAATGGTGCATGCTGCCTTGGAGTGAATTCTGGGGAAACACAGGCTTTGCATTAATTTGGGTTCATGGTTTGGCTCAGCAGCACCAAATCCCCACCTTTTTGCCCAAATTATTAGCAGCTCTGGGGTTTTCCCATGATTACAGGGCTGGAGTGGCTCCCAGCTGCAGCAGCACACCAAAGCCCCCTTTTCCTTGCATGCTGCAATTGCTTAACATGCTAATTTTGCTTTTTTTTTGGGGGGGGGGGGTTCTCCCCAGTACAATACTATTAACCTAACAGCTCTGGATTGGACTCAGCTGAGTAAGAAGGAGTGTCTCAAGTACGGTGGCAGCTTAGTGGGGAAATCCTGTAAATTTGTGCCTGACCTGGCCCTCATGTCCTTCATCCTCTTCTTCGGGACCTACTCCATGACATTGACCCTGAAGAAATTCAAATTCAGCCGCTACTTCCCCACCAAGGTAAGAAAAGCACCAGCTCTGCGGGATCTTGCCCCATTTTTTTTCCAAAGGTAGGAAAAAGGGGAGCTGCTGGTCTCATTCCTGGATGCAAGAAGCTATGGGAAAATAAATCCGTATTTCTATTTTCAGTAGGGTGATTTGCTGGAAAAGGAGATGTTAATATCAATTAGGATAATCCTATCTGAACACTGAGACGCTGCTTTATCTCTTGCATTCTGTATAAACTATCACAGTGCAATGCAAAGGGAAAAATAATGCTTTTTGTGAGTTATGTCCACCTGTGTGCAGAGCTGGAAAGCCGAGGGGAAATATGCAGATGCAGGAGCAAATACCTCCATCCCATTAATCACCCTTTCCACCCCCATTTCCCATCTACCTCCAGGTCAGGGCCTTCATTGCTGATTTTTCCAATGTCTTCTCCATCCTGCTGTTCTGTGGTGTGGATGCCTGTTTCGGACTGGACACCCCAAAGCTGCATATTCCCAGTATCATCAAGGTTTGGCCACACTGGGAGGGGCCTTGCCTCTCCACTGCACTCTCTTCCAGATCCTCAACGGTTTGGGGGAAAACTGAGTTCCCTTCTCCCTTTTGGGGAAAAATGCGGTGTCTGGGATCCTTCTGAAAGACTGCTTCGCCTTTTCTGGAGCAATATTCTAATTCTGTGACTTTTCTTCCTTTCCTTTCCTTTCTTTCTATTTCTTCCCCCCTTTCTCTTTTCTTCCTATCTCTCACTCCTGGCAGCTGCGTAAGCTTATTAGTGATTTCTCTATCTTTATGTCCATACTAATGTTTGTGGGGCTGGATGTGCTTTTCGGACTGAACACCCCAAAGCTCCAAGTGCCTACTGACTTTAAGGTAAAAAGCAATAAATCCCTTTCTGGAGGTGTTGCTGAAAACATCTCTTCCCCAACCTGGGATATCACTGTCATGCCATGGGGAGTCCTTGCGGGAAGAGCTCAGTCCAAATGAGCATCTGGGGAAAATGGTGGGCTGAGGCACATGGCTGCTGGGGTGGTTGGGGTCCAGATGTGTGTTGATGGGGTGCAAGGATGAACATGGGATAAGATGATACTCAGAGGGGATGGAATTTGGGGTGAAGTGGGGCTTCCTGAAATTTCGGGGATTGGGTTTCCTCCCCATCCCTGACCTGTGTTCGGCTGCAGCATGCAAACTCCTCTCTACCAACAGCCCACTCGTGTGGACCGAGGGTGGTTCGTGTTTCCCTTCGGGAAGAACCCATGGTGGGTATACCTTGCAAGCGCGCTGCCTGCCCTTCTCGTCACCATCCTCATCTTCATGGACCAGCAGATCACAGCCGTCATTGTCAACAGGAAGGAGCACAAATTACGGGTGAGCCAGGACTCACCCCACACTCAGGTTTACAGCATCATTTCAGGCAGCAGGTGCATCTTTGCAAGCACCTGCTTTTGGGGTGCAGATCTGGTGCTGCCACAAGGCCAGGGGTGTTCACTCCAGCTTGGCATACTGTGCAAATAAGGGGCTTTTCCTTTTCTTTGCAAGCTGCATTTTTGGGGTGACAAAGCCTCCAGGGGGTTAAACTCACTAAATGTTGTAGGTACTGGGCTGCACCAGTGATGCAGGATGTACTGCAGGATATGCAGGATTCACCAGGGCAATGTGAAACGCACCAGAACAATATAGGGGGTTGCAGGCTGCACTGTGGGGCATGTTGGGGTGCACGATGACAGTATAGGGTGTACCAGGGTGATGTGGGGTGCACTGCAGCAATGCAGGACAATGCAGGGTGCATCACGACTATGCAGGATGCACCAGCGCAGGGAGCACAAGGATGATGCAGTATGCATGAGAGTAATGTAGGTGTGATGTGGGTGCACTGCAATGATGCAGGGTGCCACAGGGTGATGTAGATTATATCAGGGCGGAATGGGGTGCATCTGCATTCTGCTCTGCAGAAATACAGGTTGCTTCAGAGTGATGCAGAGTGCATCAGGGTGATGCAGGGTGCATGAGAGCGATGCAGGGTGTGCTATGGCAATGTGGGGTGTTCTGCAGCAATGCTGGGTGTACCAGGGTGATGTGGGGGACACTGCAGGAATGTAGGTTGTTTCAAGGTGATGCAGTGAGTGCTGTGGTAATGTAGGGTGCTGAGGATATGTGTAATGTGGAGAGCAATGTGTAATACACAGTGGTGATTCTGGGCTCTTCAGGGAGAGCATTGGGGGTTGAAGGGTGCTGTAGAGGGAAATCTCTGCCTTGCTGGGCTCCGTGGTGAATAGAGGAAGCTCTTTGTCTCCCCCCCATCTCCCCTCCTGACCCTTCTGGGCACTACATTGCAGAAAGCAGCGGGCTACCACCTCGACCTGTTCTGGGTTGGCATCCTCATGGCTGTGTGCTCCTTCATGGGGCTGCCCTGGTACGTGGCAGCTACCGTCATCTCCATCGCCCACATCGACAGCTTGAAGATGGAGACAGAGACCAGTGCCCCAGGGGAGCAGCCCCAGTTCCTGGGTGTGAGGTGAGGAAGGCTTGGCTGCACTCTTCCTCGGGGTGGGGGATCCAGATGCAGCAGTGGGTATACCCAGCGTGGCTTCATCCTGCCTCTCTCGCCACTCCAGGGAGCAGAGAGTGACAGGCATCATCGTGTTTGTGCTGACGGGGATTTCCGTCTTCCTGGCCCCGATTCTGAAGGTAAAACATCCCCATTGCCCTGCAGATGTTTGGGGCATTTTTTTTTTCCCTGCATGGCCCCCAGCATTTGTCCCTATCCCCAACAGTAAGCTGCTACCTTTTCTGTTGTAAGTGTCATGTTTTTTCCATGTCCCTAGTACATCCCCATGCCAGTGCTGTATGGCGTCTTTCTGTACATGGGCGTTGCATCACTGAATGGCATCCAGGTAAGCACTTCTCCTCCTCCTCTCTGGCCATGAAGAGGTTTCACATCTGGTTTCACATCTGGGCAGAAACGGGGATTTTTGACCCCAGAACGTGCATGCGTCCAGCATTTCCAGCTGCATGAGATAGCAGATATCCAAATCCCTCCATAAACCATCAAAAAGCCTCAAACTCCCATTTTGGGCATTAAAAGAGGGTTTATCTGGGTGACCAGGAGCCTGCACTGGGGGGAATGGAGCTGATAGCTAACAGCAGGCTTTGCCCTGCCGCAGTTTTGGGACCGCTGCAAGCTCTTCCTCATGCCAGCCAAGCACCAGCCCGACTATGTCTTCCTTCGGCATGTGCCACTGCGCCGCATCCACCTCTTCACTCTGGTGCAGATTGTCTGCCTGGCTGTGCTCTGGATCCTCAAATCCACCGTGGCTGCGATCATCTTCCCTGTCATGGTAAGGCTCTGCACAATAGCATCCTCCAGGCTGCTTTCACTTATGTTTTATTGACCAAAAAACCACACAACTTTCTGGATTTCCACATGCAGTCCCGTTATTGCAGCCTCATCAAGATTTTGAGATTTAAGCAAATTTTGGCGAGTGTGGCTGGCCCCATGGTGGTGTTTCCACAGGTCCTAACTCATGCATCTCTCCCCTCCTAGATTTTAGCCCTGATCCTGGTGAGGCGACTGCTAGATTTTGTGTTCTCCCAACATGACCTGGCCTGGATTGACAACATCATCCCTGAGAAGGAAAAGAAGAAAGAGGATGACAAGAAGAAGAAGAAAAAAGGCAACAAAGGGGACAGCAGCAGTGACGAGGAGGTGTGTGTCGAATGGGTGGGGGGCTGAACAGCACAGACACCCTGAGGTGCTGGACCCACCTAGGAGGGGAATGGTGCCACTGGAACAATCCTCCAGGTTCGGGAAGAATGTCTTTGATTTCTGGGGATATTTCTCTGTGTATATAGGACTGGCTGATTTAGGGGCTTTAAGTGATGCTATGGGGTTGATCAGCGGCTCTAGGAGATGCTCAAAGCATCCTGAAAGCTGAAAAATCGTGGCAAAAATGGAAATTAATGAAAAGACCACAGATCCCATAGATGAGGCACCCATTGTATGGCTACAAAGTCTCATTAGCCTGTGCAACCTCCTGCTGCAGGCTCTTTCCCTGGCAGAAGTGCTGTGGGTTGATTTGGGAAGGCGAAAGCAAAGCCTCCTCATCCTTATACACTTCCTCAGTCTTACCCAGAGACTGGACACCTTTAGGTGTTCTGGGTAGACTTGGAGCCTGCCCAGGCACCTCAGTGAGCTGCAGCTTCAAGCTGCAGCCCAAGCCCTTCTCTGCCTTCACTGCTTCTCCCTGCTTTCTTCCCCAGTTCCCATCTCCCTCAGTCATAAAGATCCCCATGGAGCCCCTTCCACCAGCACCCCGAAATGGGGGTCCCCATTGCCTCAGCCGTAAGTAAAGATCTCAGGATCCTCTCTCATGCTAACTATTGCTTCCTAACTCCCAGCAATGGGGCCTGCACAGCCGCCAAGTGCACTAACCCAATAAACAAAGCAGACGCAGCCTGGATTCATCCTGCCGAAGCTAGGGGGAGGGTTGGCTATTTGCTGTATTTAAAGCAGGTTTTATGGGATTCAGCACACTTGGTGCTGCTAATAAAATCTGTGTGGCTGAAAAGCCAGGACTCCCTGAGCTGAACCTGAGGGAGATATAAAAATAAAATAAATAAAAAGATTTAGAAGGTCTTTGAGCCCCTAAAAGCATGAGGCAAAGAGCTTGTGGCAGCGTTATTCAGGATGCAAAAGGGCAGATACATGCAATTTGGCCCAACCTCATTCCAAAAGCATCATAAGTGACCTGGCACAAAGCTGGCCAGCCACTGAAAATAAATAAAAATAAAAAATAAAAATAAAAAAAATAAAGGAGTAAATCTGGGTGAGTTTATTCCAGCTTGGCACCAGATTGCATCACGATGTCAGCAATTTTTAACGTGCTAATTAATTTACTGTCCCCAAGCTGCTGCTTGCATAATCTGGTGGTTCCTCTCTTTCTCTGATCACTCCCAAAATCAGCATTTCCCAGGAGCTTTCCTCCCCTCCTACTACCTGAGGTCCACCAGACCTGGTAGCAAGGTGGGGTGGGGGAGTGGCTTTCTGTGGGGTTCCTTCCTCACCTGGGAACTGTTTCACCTCCATGTCCCCCCAGGAAAGAGGTCCTCCACCTGGAGCTTTGCGTTCTGATTCTTCCCCAAATGGTTCAGATCTGGATCGCAGGTAAGCACCAAATGGACTCCACCACTCACTCCCTGCATGACCCCATCCCTAGGGATCCCATGCCCTTGGTGCAAAACATTTCTAGGTTTGGCAGTCAATGGTCCCAACTGGGAATCGTTTTTGCCACTACCTTGAGCCAGTTGCCATTGTCTTTGGGCAGTTTTGAAATATCTGAACATATTTTCACAGCATCCCATGGTATTTTGGCTGCCTTCATTTGCAGGCCATGGCTATCATGTTGTTCAAAGCAGGTTGGGCGGGGGCGGGGGGAACCGGGGGGGGAACCGGCTAACGTGTTCCAAGCCTGGTGTGAGAGCACTCACGACAATAAGATGCTACTGGGTAAAGCTGCAGAGATTTTTAGGATGAGATGTACAGATGAGTTCTGAAAGCTTCATGTAATTTTCTACCTACAGATTATACATGCTAATTGCAAAAGATCAGTAACTAGTGATAGGAACCAAGGGAACAGGATGGAGCTGCAGCGGGGAGGTTCAGGCTGGAAATTAGGTAAAGGTTCTTCACTGAGAGGGTGGTCGGGCACTGGAACTGGCTCCCCAGGGAAGTGGTCACTCCTGCCAGAGTTCAGGAAGTGTTTGGACAACTGTCTCAGAAATGTGGTTGGATTTTATGTGGTCCTCTGTGGAACCAGAAGTTGGACTTGATGGTCCTTGTGGGTCCCTTCCAACTCGAGATATTCTATGATTTGATAATTTTTTTAATGACTTTTTTTCATGGCAGTAGCAGCATCTGGAGCCCTTTGCTGGGGTTTCTGGGGCATTAATCAGGTACCCATGCCAAATGCTTACCTCCCTATGTCCCCCCTCTTCCTCTGCAGTATTACGCTTCACCTGAAGATTTCGTGTCCATCGTCTCCAGCATTTAACTACTCACAAAACCCGATTTGCGCTGTGCCCCAGGTGAAGATAGAGATGGAATCAGACTACGAGGACACCGACACCGAAAAGCCACCTCGGGACATGGGCAGTGAGACCACACTATAGTTCCATGCAGTGCTTCCTCTAATTTTTATATATATATATTTATATATTCATATATATATATATAAAACTAATTGGACATATTTTTCTATGTGACCCTGAGGAGATGGTGGCCCCAGAGGCCCATTGCTTCAGTAGCGTTTAGTGTAATGCTGTTGAATTTCCTCCCTTTCTGCTGGGCGAATGCATCACTGCTGGTAGCAGAATGCACTGGTGGCAGAATAGCCCCCCACTGCTGGGGCTAAAAATGTGGAGTTGGTGTATTTGGCCTCCACTTGCCCGTTCTAGGGGTTTTAGCAGTTCTATGCTGCTGGAATGGAGAAGTCAAAGGCAGTCAGGGCCATGGATGTCAGGGAACAGCTGGCTGCATGCGTGGCCTACGGAGCAGGGGACTGTGCTGGGGTAAACCTTTCAAGGGGGATTTTGGGGTGGGGAGGAGGTTTGCACGCCTGAGAAGGAAGTGGGAGCATGCATCCCAGCTCCCCCTGCCCTGAAATCGCAGCGCAACTCCTGCCAAATCTGGCTTGGCAAAGGGGGTAGTGCATTTCCTATGGGGAGCCTCAGGCTTTGAGTTTGCAGGATGCAAACAAAAGCAGTCTGACCCCTTGCAGTGGGAGTCCCCTCTTGCAGCACAGCCATGCTGCAGCATCCCAGCAACCCAATCAGGGTCTCTCTGCTGCAGCAGGTGGGATTCTCCTGCCCCAGGGGGACTCAGCTGTGCTCACCCCAGCATAGATGTATAAGAAGGTGAGGGGGATGCATTGCAGGCTAGTGAGGGTTGCAAAGAGGCACTGGCAGGAGGAGCGAAGGCTCTGGACCAGGAGACCTTGAGGCCAAAGGCCATTGCTTCTTGCAAGTAACAACAGGCAGGCTGTGAGCACCTGAGAGCAACAGCAGAGCAGGGAACAGGGCATGATTTCTGCTGGCTGTCAGGCACTACTGCTGCAGGCAGCGGGTCATGGTTTCTGCAGGGAATTCAACACAGTTTCCGTTAGGCAAGCATGGCCTTATCCATCCACACATCCACAGCCCTAGCAAAGTGCAGCTTTCCCAGAACCAGTCTAGGACCCCCAGTGCTGTTCAGAAACCTAGGCTGATAACAGGGCTGGAGCAATAGCTGCATCCAACCAGAAGCCAGCTGAACTGGAGTATTATCTCACCTTGTTTTTGCCATGGGCACACTGAAGGAGCCCATCCAGCCCCTGCACAAGGGACTTTGCACCCCCTTGAGCTCCTCAATTGTAATTATACTCAGGTGGTTTAACAGCAAGCAGCTTGAAGCACTGATGGGAGAACAAGCACATCCCTCACCACGTATCCCCACACACTTTGCACTTGCTTCCCCACCAGGGAGCAGGTCAGGACCCACCTCAGGCACCAGGCAGTTTGGCTTGCCCAGCTCTCACTTTCTTCCAGCAATGCTGAGGCATCGATGAGGCTTTCAAATGGCTTTCCTTCCCAGCATGCCTGCAGGCTATGATTTAGAAAGACTAGTCTTGTTTGTTGACTTTCTCTCCGGTAGATGGATGTTTCTTGCAGTTTTAAGGTAGCAAAAAGCTCCCCCTCATCTCCCAAGCAGAAACAGCCTACCTGGTATTTATAGAAATTCTGTGCTAAGGCCAGCCACAGAGGGGTTTCTGGGGCACTGGTTAAATATTGCAACTGATCTGAACCTTTATGCAGGACAGAGCCCAGTTCTTTGTAAATAGTCACGTCAAACGAAGACATGAATGCAGTTTTCTGTTTATAGTATTTTTCTGGTTCAAGTATACCTTATGAAGAACCATGGTGAGATTAATAAAA